>NC_141683.1:6047043-7247043 GCF_028749965.1 Puma concolor | reverse complement strand
CTGCGGAGAGAGATACAGCAGAACTGTCACCTTGGAGTCTTCAGCACAAAAAAAGGAGATTCTCTGTGGCCAAATGAGCTCTCAGGAAAGCAGACTTAAGTCCAGAAAAAACAAATATATAATCAGACATATGTCTAAAAATATATAACAGAAAATTACATAGAAATAATTCAAAATAATAGAAAAATGGGGCACCTGGGTGGCTCAGTCGGTTAAGAGTCCGACTTCAGCTCAGGTCGTGATCTCGTGGTCCATGAGTTTGAGCCTCACATCGGGCTCTGTGCTGACAGCTCAGAGCCTGGGAGCTGCTTCAGATTCTGTGTCTCCCTCTCTTTCTGCCCCTCCCCTGCTCATGTTGTCTCTCTCTGTCCCCAAAATAAATAAAAACAAAAACAAAACAAATAATAGAAAAGTAAGTTCAGGGGATCCGCATAAAGCAAACCAAAGTAGATGAATGGGAGGTTCTCTATATTATACACACACACACACATGTCCTTGTATATATTATACGCATGGCTATATATTATGTAATATACATTATATTAATTGTTGTAGTGCTACAGTAATATATATTATATAATCTTAATTATACCAATATGCTACGTAGTAAATAGAAATAGAATGATATATTATACACACATAAAGTAATAATATAAAATAAGGAGCCACAAAATGGAAGTAGCTCAGTCTGCACCCACTGAGGGTGGCCTGGGGCTGTGAGGACAGGTGTCAGAGAGGCAAACGTCTGGAGTGAACCGGGCAGGAGAAAAAGGCTTAGAGAACAAAGGAGATTCTTCTCTGAGGTGGAACAGGTGCTCAGCCAGTGTTCAGATGAACAGAAAAGAGGGAGCCGCCCCTTAGCAAGGGCGCTGTCTGGGTGGATGATGGGGACTGTGTGCATCCCTCTCCTGGGAGGACAAGCATCGGCCAGTTCGGAACTGGGGAAGAACTGACGACCAAAATAAGTGAAATGATAATAACAAAGTCCTCAGCGACACAAAAGAACACAAACCTCTTGCCCAGGCAAAATTTTATAATGACAATCATCATTTTATGGTTTTTAAAAAGTCCTCCCTGCTATTTGATGAATTTAACTTCAAAATGGCTTAGGTGGTTCAGGATGAAGAGTTGATGTGGTTCTTTGGGCAGGGCCCTGCAGAAATAATTCTTGGACGCAGAAGAGTTGTCTTAATTTCACTCACACCAAAGACGGAATCAACTCACGTGGCATAGTTTTACCATTTAAAAAAAGGTATTTTGGGGGCGCCTGGTTGGCCCAGTCGGTTGAGCGTCCGACTTCGGCTCAGGTCATGATCTCACCGTTTGTGAGTTCGAGCCCCGCGTCGGGCTCTGTGCTGACAGCTCAGAGCCTGGAGCCTGCTTCAGATTCTGTGTCTCCCTCTCTCTCTGCCCCTTCCCTGCTCATTCTCTGTCTCTCAAAAACGAATAAACGTTAAAAAAAATTTTTTTAATAAATAATAAAAAAAGGTATTTTTTAAATGTATCCCAAATTCTATCATGAAAAAAACATTGCCGCAGCATAAGTCCCATTAAAAGAATAACCCCCCTCCCCGCCAAAAAAAAATGAAACCCCATTTCACAAAACGGGATCTGGAGGACTGGAAGACCGGCAAACGTTCAATGTGAGGAAAAGGCAGAGGGAGGGTCCCCTTGTTGGTGGAAACCCGGCTCAGCCCCCCTCTCACCTCCACCCCCCTCTGGCCTGCATTTCCCGCTCCCAGTGCAGCGCAGAGGCCTGAACGCCAAGCAAGTGGTTTAGCAGCGCCACCCGGTGCCAGATTCACAAACCACAACAAGTTTTCACCTGAAAGGCTGTAACTGGAGGCCTCCTTCTGAAATTTGGCGCAGGCACAAACTTCTTGCCTGGGGTTATTTCTGGAGCCCAAGAAACCTAATTCCAGCACACTTTTAAGAGTTCTATACAGGAGAGGAGCCAAGATGGAGGAACAGCACGGAAGTTTTTTGTGTGTCTCCCGTCCGTGAAATGCAGCCAGACCAACACGAAACCATCCTACACACCTAGACAACTGATCGGAGAATGAACACAACAATCTGCACAACCCGAACCACAGCATTCAGCAGGTACGCGGCGCAGAGAGGTGACTTTGGGGAGCGAGAAGCCGCTGAGGATAGGGAACCGCTTTTGCGGGTGGAGAGAGGACGGAGACTGGGGAGGGGGGGAGAATTCGGGAAAAGCACCGCTCCCCAAAAGCAGCTGGAGAGAAAGTGGAAAATTGGAAACGGCCACAGGCACTAAACTAAGAAGGGAAAAAGGAGAAAGGAGAGGGTTTCCATTCCATTAAGACTGTAAACAAGGGGAGCGCAAAGGCTGCAACTCCGCAGCTCCCTACCTGGCGGTGCTCTGGTGGGAAGGGCGAATCCCCAGGAGCAGAGTGGGGTCCGGGACGTTCTCGGGCCACAAGGGGAGAAGCGGTTCCACTGCCGGAGGGACATTTGGTGGAGACTGTTGAAGCCACCTGGTCCCGGCAGACCCCAGAAAACGGCCACATTCGCTGGTGCTGGAACAGGGTCGTTGGGGGTGGACCCTGGTGCCAGATGTGTTGTGATTTCCCATCATCCCTGAAACGCTGCTGCTGCACTAGCTCGCGAAGTTTTTCTGGGCCGGGCTGGCACCTCGGCGCAGTCTCGGGCACCAGCAGCAGCAGGGTCCAGCGGGTGTCCCTGGGTGCAGCCGACATTTGGCCATTGCTCCGGGAGACCCTCGCGCAGAGGGGCGGAGTGGGTCAAGGCCGCAGTCCTTCGGAAGTAAGGGGCTGGGGAAAACAGCGACGTCTGAGACAAAACTCGGGAGAGAGCTGCTGCCTGGGACCTGGTCACGGAGAGCGAAGAAGCGGGGAGTGGACGAGAGCTGAAGACAGAGGACGGGTGTGCGACTGCCGATCTGGGAGAACAGACCGGGTAGCCGGGTGACGCCATTTTTACCATTCCCGCGCAGGCGCATACGCACCTATGAGCGCGGCAACACTCCACCCCAGTAGGCAAGCAGCACCATCTAGTGGAGACGGGAGCCATTACACTGAGCCCCGCCCAACCGGGTCAACCTCGCTCTTCAAGGACACAAATCTCACCGCCGGCTTAGTTTATGGACTATAAAGAGCTTCATGATCTGACTTCTAGGGGAAAACGAAGTAATTTCAGTCGTATTTCAGTCTGTTAGCAGGTCCATCTATTCAATTTTCTTTCTTTTTTCTCTCTTTTACACTACTTTTTCTTGAATACAGAAAGAAAAAATTCATTTTTATTTTCAGTTTTTATTAAATTATTTTTCGTTAATTTTTTTACCATATTTTTTACTTCTGTGTAAATTTTTTTCAAACTCCATCCTACTTCCATCATTTTATTTTAGTCTACCTCACTGTACTCATCTTTTCAAATTTTCAAACGATTTCCTTTTTTTCTTTTTTCTCTTTTTCATTTCTTTTCTTTTTCTTGAATGCAGAAAGAGAAAAACTTCATTTTTACTTTCAATTCCTATTAAAGATATTTTCTTTAATTTTTCTACTATATTTTTTGCTTTTGTATAAATTTTTTCAAATTCTATTTTACTTCCATCATTTTGTTAGTCTACTACAGTGTATTCACTTTTTGAAATTTTCAATTTCTTTTTTCTCTTTTTCCTCTCTTTTGTTTCTTTTCTTTTTCCTGAATACAGAAAGAGAAAAATTCATTTTTATTTTTAATTTTTATTAAAAATATTTTTCTTTAATTTTTTCTACTATATTCTTTACTTTTGTGTAAATTTTTTCAAATTCTATTTTACTCCCATCATCTCACTTTAGTCTACTTCAGTGTATTCATTTTTTCAAATTCTCAAACGATTTCCTTCCCCCCCCCCCTTTTTTTGTCTAATCTGTCAAACCACTTTCAACACGCAGACCAAAACACACCTAGGATCTAGCATCATTTATTAGATTTTGTGTGTGTTGTGTGTAATTTTTAATTTTAATATTTTTTTATTTTAATTTTTTTAATTTTAATATTTCTACCTCATTAATTCCTTTTCTACCTTCAAAATGACAAAACGAATGAATTCAGCCCCAAAGAAAGACCACAAAGAAACGACAGCCAGGGATTTAACCAACACAGATACAATCAAGATGTCTGAACCAGAATTTAGAATCACGATAATAAGAATACTAGCTGGATGGGGTGTCTGGGTGACTCAGTCAGTTGAGCGTCCGACTTCGGCTCAGGTCACGATCTCGCAGTCTGTGAGTTCGAGCTCTGCATCAGGCTCTGTGCTGACAGCTCACAGCCTGGAGCCTGCTTCAGATTCTGTGTCTCCCTCTCTCTCTGCCCCTCCCCCACTCATGCTCTCTCTCTCTCTCTCTCTCTCTCTCTCTCTCTCTATTTCTCTGTCAAAAATAAATAAACATTAAAAAAAAAGAATACTAGCTGGAGTCGAAAATAGATTAGAATCCCTTTCTGCAGAGATAAAAGAAGTAAAAAATAGTCCGAATGAAATTAAAAATGCTATAACTGAGCTGCAATCATGGATGGATGCAGCCGTGGCAAGGATGCATGGATGAGGCAGAACAGAGAGTCAGCGATATAGAGGACAAACTTACAGAGAATAATGAAGCAGAAAAAAGAGGGATATTATGCAAAAGAACACAATTTAAGAATTAGAGAAATCAGTGACTCATTAAAAAGGAACATCAGAATCATAGGGATCCCAGAAGAGGAAGAGAGAAATAGGGGTAGAAGGATTATGTGAGCAAAGCATAGCAGAAAACTTTCCTAACCTGGGGAAAGACACAGACATCAAAATCCAGGAAGCACAGAGGACCCCCATTAGATTCAACAAAAACCGACCATCAACAAGGCATGTCATAGTCAAATTCACAAAATACTCAGGCGAGGAGAGAATCATGAAAGCAGCAAGGGAAAAAAAGTCCTTAACCTACAAGGGAAGACAGATCGGGTTTGCAGCAGACCCATCCACAGAAATTTGGCAGCCCAGAAAGGAGTGGCAGGATATATTCAGTGTGCTGAATCAGAAAAATATGCAGCCAAGAATTATTTAGCCAGCAAGGCTGTCATTCAAAATAGAAGGATAGATAAAAAGTTTCTCAGACCAACAAAAATTAAAGGAGTTTGTAACCACTAAACCAGCCCTGCAAGAAATTTTAAGGGGACCCTCTGAGGGGAGAAAATATGAAATATATATATATATATATATATATATATATATATACACACACACACACACACACACATACATACCAAAAGCAACAACGATTAGAAAGGACCAGAAAACGCCACCAGAAACTCCAACTCTACAAGCATGATAATGGCAATAAATTCATATCTTTCAGTACTCACTCTAAATGTCAATGGACTCAGTGCTCCAATCAAAAGACATAGGGTAACAGAATGGATGAGAAAACAAGATCCATCTATATACTGTTTACAAGAGACCCACTTTAGACCTAAAGACACCTTCAGACTGAAAATAAGGGGATGGAGAAACATCTATCATGCTAATGGTCAACAAAAGAAAGCCGGAGTAGCCATACTTATATCAGACAATCTAGACTTTAAAATAAAGACTGTATCAAGAGATGCAGAAGGGCATTATATCATAATCAAAGGGTCTATCCACCAAGAAGACCTAACAATTGTAAACATTTATGTGCCAAATGTGGAACAGCCAAGTATATAAATCAATTAATCACAAACATAAAGAAACTCATCGATAGTAATACCATAATAGTAGGAGACTTCAACACCCTGCTCATAGCAATGGACAGATCATCTAATCAAAAAATCAACGAGGAAACAATGGCTTTGAATGACACACTGGACCAGATGGACTTAACAGATATATTCAGAACATTTCACCCTAAAGCAGCAGAATATACATTCTTCTCCAGTGCACTTGGAACGTTCTCCAGAATAGACCATATACTGGGACACAAATCAGCCCTAAGTAAATACAAAAAGATCGAGATCATACAGTGCATATTTTTAGATCACAACACTATGAAACTCGAAATCAACCACAAGAAAAAAATCGGAAAAGTAACAAATACTTGGAGACTGAAGAACATCCTATTAAAGAATAAATGGGCTAACCAAGCAGTTAAAGAGGAAATTAAAAAGTATATGGAAGTCAATGAAAATGATAACACCACAACCCAAAACCTCTGGGACACAGCAAAGGTGGTCATAAGAGGAAAGAATATAGCAATCCAGGCCTTCCTAAAGAAGGAAGAAACATCTCAGATACACAACCTAACCTTGCGCCTTAAGGAACTGGAAAAAGAACAGCAAATAAAACCCAAAACCAGCAGAGGACAGGAAATAATAAAGATTATCAAAACAAAACAAACAAAACAAAACAGGAGAACAGATCAGTGAAACCAGAAGCTGGTTCTTTGAAAGTATTAACAAAATTGATAAACCACTAGCCAGTTTGATCAAAAAGAAAAAGCAAAGGACCCAAATAAATAAAAAATGGAAGAGAAGAGATCACAACCAACACAGCAGAAATAAAAACAATAATAGGAGAATATTATGAGCAATTATATGCCAATAAAATGGGCAATCTGGAAGAAATGGACAAACTCCTAGAAACATATACACTACCAAAACTGAAACAGGAAGAAATAGAAAATTTGAACAGACCCATAACCGGTAAGGAAATTGAATTAGTAATCAAAAATCTGCCAAAAAACAAGAGTCCAGGGCCAGATGGCTTTCCAGGGGAATTCTACCAAACATTTAAGGGAAGAGTTAACACCTATTCTCTTGAAGCTGTTCCAAAAAATAGAAACGGAAGGAAAACTTCCAAACTCTTTCCATAGAGCCAACATTACCCTGATTCCAAAACCAGACAGAGACCCCACTAAAAAGGAGAACTATAGACCAATTTCCCTGATGAACATGGATGCAAAAATCCTCAACAAGATATTAGCCAACTGGATCCAATAATACATTAAAAAAAATATTCACCACGACCAAGTGGGATTTATACCTGGGATGCAGGGTTGGTTCAATATCTGCAAAACAATTAATGTGATTCATCACATCAATAAAAGAAAGGACAAGAACCATATGATCCTCTCAATAGATGCAGAGAAAGCATTGGACAAAATACAGCATCCTTTCTTGATAAAAACCCTCCAGAAAGTAGGGATAGAAGGAGCATACCTCGAGATCATAAAAGCCATATATGAACAACCCAAAGCTAATATCATCCTCACTGGGGAAAAATTGAGAGCTTTCCCCCTAAGGTCAGGAACAAGACAGGGATGTCCACTCTCGCCACTGTTATTCAACACAATATTGGAAGTCTTAGCCTTTGCAATCAGACAACACAAAGAAATAAAATGCATCCAAACCGGCCAGAAGGAGGTCACACTTTCACTCTTCTCAGATGACATGATAGTCTATATGGAAAACCCAAAAGATTCCACCAAAAACCTGCTAGAATTGATTCATGAATTCAGCAAAGTTGCAGGATATAAAATCAATGCACAGAAATCAGTTGCATTCCTATACAACAACAATGAAGTGACAGAGAAATCAAGGAATCGATCCCATTTACAGTTGCGCACACACACACACACACACAAACTGTAAAATACCCAGGAATAAATCTAACCAAAGAGGTGAAAAATCTATACACTGAAAACTATAGAAAGCTTATGAAAGAAATTGAAGAAGACACACAAAAAACAAACAAACAAAAAAAAACGGAAAAAGATTCCATGCTTCTGGATAGGAAGAACAAATATTGTTAAAATGTCGATACTACCCAAAGCAATCTACATATTCAATGCAATCCCTATCAAAGTAACACCAGCATTCTTCACAGAGCTATAACAAATAATCCTAAAATTTGTATGGAACCAGAAAAGACCCTGAATAGCCAAAGCGATCTTGAAAAAGAAAACCAAAGCAGGAGGCATCACAATCCCAGACTTCAAGCTATACTACAAAGTTGTAATCATCAAGACAGTATGGTACTGGCACAAGAACAGACACTCAGATCAATGGAACAGAATAGAGAACCCAGAAATGGACCCACAAACGTATGGCCAACTGATCTTTGACAAAGCAGTAAAGAATATCCAGTGGAATAAAGACAGTCTCTTCAGCAAGTGGTGCTGGGAAAACTGGACAGCGACATGCAGAAGAATGAACCTGGACCACTTTCTTACACCAGACACAAAAACAAACTCAAAATGGATGAAAGACCTCAATGTAAGACAGGAAGCCATCAAAATCCTGGAGGAGAAAGCAGGCAAAAACCTCTTTGATCTTGGCCGCAGCAACTTCTTACTCAACACGTCTCCGGAGGCAAAAATGAATTACTGGGACCTCTTCAAAATAAAAAGCTTCTGCACAGCGAAGGAAACAATCAGCAAAACTAAAAGGCAACTGACAGAATGGGAGAAGATATTTGCAAATGACATATCAGATAAAGGGTTAGTATCCAATATCTATAAAGAACTTATCAAACACAACACCCAAAAACAATACAGTGAAGAAATGGGAAAAAGACATGAATAGACACTTCTCCAAAGAAGACATCCAGATGGCCAACCAACACATGAAAAAATGCTCCACATCACTCATCATCAGGGAAATACAAATCAAAACCACAAGGAGATACCACCTCACACCTGTCAGAATGGCTAACATTAACAACTCAGGCAACAATGAGATGTTGGCGAGGATTCGGAGAAAGAGGATCTCTTTTGCATTGTTGGTGGGAATGCAAGCTGGTGCAGCCACTCTGGAAAACAGTATGGAGGTTCTTCAGAAAACTAAAAATAGAACCGCCCTATGACTCAGCAATTGCACTACTAGGCTTTTATCCAAGGGATACAGGTGTGCTGTTTCGAAGGGGCACATGCACCCCAATGTTTATAGCAGCACTATCAACAATAGCCAAAGTATGGAAAGAGCCCAAATGATGTCCATCAATGGATGAATGGATAAAGAAAATGTGGTGTATATATATATATATATATATATATATATATATATATATATACACACACACAATGGAGTATTACTGTGCAATCAAAAAGAATGAAATCTTGCCATTTGCAACTACGTGGATGGAACTGGAGGGTATTATGCTAAGTGAAATTAGTCAGAGAAAGACAAAAATCATGACTTCACTCATCTGAAGACTTTAAGAGACAAAACAGATGAACATAAGGGAAGGGAAACAAAAATAATATAAAAACAGGAAGGGGGACAAAACAGAAGAGACTCATAAATCTGGAGAACAAACTGAGGGTTATGGGAGGGGTTGTGGAAGGGGGGATGGGCTAAATGGGTAAGGGGCTCTAAGGAATCTACTCCTGAAATCATTGTTGCACTATATGCTAACTAATTTGGATGTAAATTTAAAACAAGTTTAAAAAAAAAGAGTTCTATATAGGATGATTCACGCACTGTCTGAAGGCCAAATAGGGACCGGATATATATCATCACCATCATCGTCACTGATCACTAAGTACTCCCTTGACCATGTGGGCACGTGCCCTAAAGATTCAGGTGTTTCCAAGTGGAAGCCCTCCCCTTTGCTGAGTGTGTTAATGCCCTTGAGTCTCTTCTTCAAACCGCCCCACCTTTACACCCTACACCTGAGGGAATAACCAAGCCTCACCCAAACCCTTCTTGTGTCTTGAAAATTCTGCCACCTCAGACATCAGTTCAATCTCCAAGACGTTCTTTTTGGTCCAAATTTTGCTGAATTTGGAATCAGGAAAGGATGTGCCTTGGTTTTAGGGATGGAAAAAGGAAGTAGAAAATGGATTAGGGCATGTGGGTGGGCAGGTGGGCCAGGGCACGGGGCAGGTGGGACAGAGCCTGGAGAGAAAAACAGGTGCTTCAGCTTCAAGGCACCCCTCCATCGTATTTCCCCCCTAATTCACCTAAAATGTTAACACACTTGGTGCCTCAGAACTTAATTTTCTCCCAATGATCATATAGATCAACCTATACATTCCTTGTAAAAACAAAAAGTCCTTAGCTCTACTTGCAAAATAGTAACCCTGACCTCATTCTGTTAAAAGTAAATCTGACTTCTTCTTTTCTTGGTTTTAATTACAAATGCTCCCCACATTAACTCAGATGCTTCTGCTGATTCCAGAACAGATGGCCTTTTATTGAAGTCATTTCTCTCTGGTCATAATTTCCCCAAACATGTGACCTGTTTTTGTACAGACAATACCTTAAAAAGGGGAACAAACTCAATTTTGGAATCTCTTCATCTTTCTACCCACTAGTTCCCCTCAACCTGCTTTTCACTTCCTCGAAGCAAGAATTATTTTTACCTTCTCCACAGCTCTCCAACTACTGAGCACAGCGTAACTCTCAGTGCATGTGTGTGTTGAACTCACCCGCAAAGAATGACAGTTGATGTGGAGGAAACTTCTTGATAGTGGCAGTGACAGAACTTCAGAATGGGCGGCCATGGGCAGGAACAGAATCCCTGGCTCTGGGGCTCCTTAAGAAGGGAGTGGATGTGAGGGCAAGAAGCTCCAAATCTCAAGAAAGGACTCTAGCTTCTCAAACAGTAACCGCTTTGGATAAATAACCCAGCCTGTGAACCGCCATCCAGTGTAAAGATGGAGGGAATGAGGAGGGGATGGGAGTAGAGGGAGAGACGTACAGGGAAGAGCCTGAAAGGAATGTCCGTCTTCTGCATGTGAGGAGACACTGATACTCTTCCGTGGTCGTTTCCACTCTCCTCCGGGAGCTTCCAGTTCAATGGTTTGCATCCGCGAAGCCATTCCCAGGTTTCTCTTCTTAATGAAGGGGAAGTTGAATGGATCTTGGAAGCCAAGGATGTCTTTAATTTGTCCATTTCAGGGACGAGGTCAGATGGGATCATACAAAGAGGGACATCAGCCTCTCTGCACGGGTAGTTGAGTTCAAAGTGGAACTCGTCTTCCTAGAAGCAAGAAGGCAGGTCAGAATGCTCAGAGATGCCTGTGGGTCTCCATGGAGAGTGGCCAGAACCGTCCTGTCTCGTGCTCTTGCCCCCCACTCTTGAAGATCTCCTCTGGGAAGGTTCCCCGGGTGCTGCTGGTTTGCAATCGCCTTACTTCCTTTTCTCTCCAGCAGGTGGCGCAATAAGATTCAAGATGCTTTGGAAATCCTCAAGACCCCAATTCCTCTGAAGCTTGGTTTGGGGAGAAGAAGCCTCAACTCAGCTCCTAGACATAAGAAAAGAACGTGTGGAAAACATTGAACATGGAATAAGCATGTATTGGCTAAGTTAAAATAGTCTGAGACTGAAGAGGTAGGGATAATAAGAGGGGTAAGGAGGTCTGTGGTGGCCTGGAGAGAGACTACACATTCGTTAGACATTCATTAAACCGCCCTCATTAGACACTTTTCCTCCTTAAAGACTAGACAGAAGCATTTCAAAATGTTAATAGGTTGATGAGCCCACAGAACGTTTTCCACTATTTTACCGACAAAATTTTCCAAATTTTCTGCACAAAATAGATCTTCATTTCATACCTACCAAATATTAAATATTATTACAAAAATCTCTTTTATATCAATATTCAATATCTAAGTTATACTGGTTCTATTATCTCTGTTTGTAAGTAGTGAGTGACAAAATCTGACTTCTCTTGGATGATTGGGCACGTTGGAGATCATTGTGCTCGATGCTGTGGATATTATGTGTCCTGATGCCATATTGGTAAGACATACAGAACATGAACCCTTCTATCACCCACGCTATAGAGTTGTTTCCATGTCAAGCTTCCAGTTCTCCCAAGTTAAAGCATTTCTCTCATTCATCAAAGACATATTCTAGAAAAGTTTTAAACAATGGGGTTACATGAGTACTAATCCAATGGTATGAGGAGAGACCAAGGTTGGGAAATCAGTTAGGAGTCCGTTATCATGGTTTAGGAGTCAAAAGCATGATGGCAGTATTAAGGAAGAAATGGAAGCAAGAGGTATTCTAACGGATGGGTACAGAGGGTTTAGTAATGGATAAGCAGTTCAAGGGGAAAAGAGGAATCAGTAATGGGGACAAGGCCAAGCATCTGGAAACATTCGAGTACTGGTGACAGAAATAAGTAAGTCAAATGGCAAAGATGGTGCATTAAGACGTGTCATGTTACTGGAAGTTTTGAAACAGATTGGGGCGCCTGGGTGGCTCAGTCGGTTAAGTGTCTGACTTCAGCTCAGGTTACGATCTCCTGGCTCAGGAGTTCGAGCCCCGCGTCGGGCTCTGTGCTGATGGCTCAGAGCCTGGAGCCTGCTTAGGATTCTGTGTCTCCTCTCTCTGCCCCTCCCCTGCTTGTGCTCTGTCTCACTCTGTCTCTCAAAAATAAATAAATGTAAAAAAAAAATTTTAATAGATTAACAGGATATGTTGGGTCATTAAAATAGCGTAACACCTATTAGTGAATATAGTAAATGTTAATATTACAGCAATTTTGGGGGGCGCCTTGGTGGCTCAGTCGGTTAAGCATCTGACTGGCTCAGGTCATGATCTCACGGCTCATGAGTTCAAGCCCTGCATCAGGCTCTGTGCTGACAGCTGGGAGGCCAGAGCCTACTTTGGATTCTGTCGCCCTCTCTCTCTGCCCCTCCCTCGCTCACACTTTGTCTCTCTCTCCTTCAAAAATAAACATTAAACAAAAATCTTTTAATGACAGCAATGCCTTTATTTTAAAAAATATACAGGGCACCTGGATGGCTCAGTTGGTTAAGTGTCTGACTCTTGATTTCAGCTCAGCTCATGATCTCACCATCCATGAGTTCGAGCCCCACATCAGGCTCTGCAGTGACAACACAGGTCCTGCTTGGGATTCTCTGTCTCTATCTCTCTCTCAAAAATAAATAAATAAACATTTTAAAACTATACATATACAAATTATCCATTTGCAAAAATTAGAACTAAAAAATTAGGGGAACCCAAAAGAAAGGGTTCCATAGGATTTCCCTGGTCCCTATGAATGTGACCTTACTTCAAAATAGGGTCTCTGCAGACGTAATCAATTTAAAATGATGAGTTCACACAGAATCAGGTGGGCCCTAATCCATTGTGACCAGAGTCCTTTTAAGACAAGAAAAAACATCGGGGCACTGGGATGGCTCAGTCAGTCAAGTGTCCGGCTTTGGCTCAGGTCATGGTCTCACACTCTGTGAGTTCGAGCCCCGGGTATAGGGCTCTGTGCTGACAGCTCGGAGCCTGGAGCCTGCTTTGGGTTCTGTGTCTCCCTCTCTCTCTGTCCCTGCCCTCCTCATGCTCTGTCTCTCTCTGTCTCAAAAATAAGTAGTCCTTTAAAAAAGAATACAAAAAGACAAGAACAGACATAAAAACAGACGCAGAAGGGAGACAGCCAGGAGAGGATGGTGGCGGAGACTGCTGCCACAAGTCAAGTCCAGAGCTACCGGAAGCTGGGAGACTCCTCCTCCAGAAGCATAGGAGACAACACGTCCTGTCTACACCTTGATTTCAGACTTGTAGCCTCCAGAGCTACGAGGGAATACATTTCTGTTGTTTTAAACTGCCCACTTTGCTATGGCAGGACTGGAGACTAATACAGTCCCTCTTGAACACTCAGAGCACACGAGGAGAGGTAGATGTTTAGTTTTGAAGGCGGGGTGGATATTACAGGATTATGTCACTATGGAGAGCCACACGCCATGTAAAGTTACCCATGAAACAGATGGGGAGATTAGGAGCGTGTTGGTCCAATAACTCTGTGTACTTTTTCCTTGATAAGGGTGGCTGCTGCCCTTATCACTGTGTGATGAAGGCTGAAGCCTCGTCACCAGAAACAAAGAGGTGTTTGGCCAGCCCACTCTCCTAGCACACCCCATCCCCACCAAAGAAACACGTCCTAGGCACCTCAGTGTACCCCTTCCTCCCTGGTGAAGGCTGCTGGTGCTTGGAAGGCCAACAAGCTCACAGAATGTTCCAACATAACACGGGAAGACAAAAGACAAGAAGCTCGTCTATAAATCGAGAATGAGCCAGCTGTGGAGACAAAAGGGGAAAAGGAGTCAAGTTTCAATAATATGAGATAACCATGACAAGCACGGATGTGCCCCGTAGGCTACAGTCTTCCCCACTCGAAATGTTAGTAAGACATTTGGCATTCTCTTACAAAAAAACACTCTCCCCTTTTCAGTGTGGTAAGAAAAGCCCCAACATCCTCTTGGTTATTAATTAACAGGAAAATTTGAAGTTTGAGTTGTGTAAGTTTCCAGGGGAGATTATTTAACTTGCTGAGTATTTTTTTCCTAAGGAAGTTTTAATTCAGCAAACACGCATTGAACACTTACCTGCTGAAGAGACCAAGAACTTTTTTCAAGTCTCTGTTCTCAAGGAGTATGCACACCAGTGGGAGAGACAGACAAAGAAATAAATAGCTAGAGGATACTGACGTTTTAAAAAATTGCAGTGCAATAACGGTCCCTGTTGGGGGTTGTGATAATAATAACGATAGTGGTAATAATAATGTCGAATGTACTATATGTTTTACATACGTTAAGGGAGCAGAGAGAAAAGTGTGCCCAGCTCCCTCTGGAGTGATAAGGGTGCCCGTCTGTCCCATTGGCAAGCTCCTATTCCTCCAAAGAGCCAAGGGAGGGAGAAAAGGGCCAGCAAGAGACCTGGAGCCTTAGGAATTCATGTAGTCTTTGCAGAAATGCCAACAGCACAGGAGATGATGTGGGAGAGCGGGACACGAGGCCGGGGCCGTATCTTGAAAATCTGTGTGTGAGCCTCATTCCCTGACCCAGGTGTTTCCAGACTGGTGTCCATAAACACATGGAGGGATTTTGAACTTCTCTGTAAGAACGCATGCATGCATGTGATGGTGCCTTGTTTCAAATATCTAAAAAACATCATATTAACATATTCTGACCATCTGGATAAACCACCTTGTAAGAGAGCACTGCCAGTGATTTTAGGCTTTGCATTTGCATTTAGAACAACGTTTGCCCCAAGCAGTGCTTATTTGATTGTAGCTTGTCACATACTAAGTGTGGTGAACATTCAGGAACTCTTAGCTGTCTGTGTCTGTGTACTAGTAGGATCTGGGGCAGAGACTACTGGTTGTCTCCTAATACAAGTTTCTCCTTTTTTCAAAGTCATGAAACCCCAAAGACTTAGGCAGGCACATAGCTGTCCAGAAAAAAAAAAAAAAAAAAAAAAAAAAAAAAAAAAAAACCCAGACAAACAAAAGCCACATTGCCCAGTCTTTTTTGAAGCTAGCTCAAGTTCAAGTCAACAAGTCAGGTATAAGCAGAAGTACCTTGTGACAGCTTCCAGGAAATTTTCTTTAAAAAAAAAAAAAAAAAAGATGTCTTTATGTGTTTATTTATTTTGAGACAGAGAGCACGAGCCACTGGGGGAGGGGCAAAGAGAGAAGGAGAGAGAGAATCCCAGGCAGGTTTTGCAGTGACAGCACAGAGCCTGACGTGGGGCTCAATCCCACGAACGAAGAGATCATGACCTGAGCCAAAATCAAGAGTCAGATGCTTTACTCACTGGTCCACCCAGGCACCCCAGGGAACCTTTCTTAACAGCAAGGTGATTTTCTCTATATGTTCATAAGGTGAAGTTTACCACTGTGTTGTTCAAATGCCCCATGTCCTTATTGATTCTTAACTGATTCTGTTAATTACTGATACAGGCGAATTAACCTTTTCCACTGTGATTCCGGGTGTCTGTTTTTTTCTTATACCTATTTCAATTTTCACCTTATAAGTATCAAGTTCATGTTCGGGGGAACAATATGAAAATATTTGGATCATCTCAGTAACCATCATTTAATAGAGAAATTTCACATGATTTCCTCATTTCCATTTGTAGATTTATAACCATTTCGGTGCCAGGAGTGTTCTTTAAAAAAAAAACAAAAACAAAACTCAGTCTTTTAATTAGAGCATTTAGTCATTTGTATACACAATTCCTGATATATGTTTGGACTTAAATTTCCACCTTATTTTATACATTCTTCTTTCCCCATCTTTCTCTCTCCCTTTTTAGACTGTTTTTTTCCACTGGCATTCTTATCCTGTACCGGTTTGTAAATCATACTCTCTTATTTAATCCTTTTAGTAGTTATCCCAGACATGGTAACATGAATCTTAGTTTACAGGTATGTAATGTTAATAAGTGTTTTTATTCTTCTCTTGGACAATGGAAGAAACTCAGGACATGTCACCACCCTCCTCCTTTGAAAGCCCCATACTTTACTACTGCGCATTACATATCTTATTTTCCAAATCTCAGGTTTATAGAGCCTGCATTCATTTAGATGTACCCACATATTCATACTCTGCCCTTCATTCCTTCCTGAATCTTGGCCCTACATCTAGGAACATTTCCTTCTGCCTCAAGTACATCCTTTAGAATCTTATTTAGTGCAGAACAAATTCTGTTTTGTTCGTCTGAAAATATCTTACTGTGTATAGAATTTTAGGCTGAGGGTGCCTGGGTGGCTCAGTCGTTAAGCATCTGACTTTGGCTCAGATCATGATCTCACAGTTGGTGAGTTCGAGTCCCACATCGGGTGAGCACGATCCCCGCTTTGAGTAAAAACACGAGACCCAGGTGAGCCCCGCCTCTCTCTCTCTCTCTCTCTCTCTCTCTCTCTCTCTCTATCCCCAGCTCACTTGTGCCCTCTCTCTTAAAAAAAACAATAATAATTTCAGATTGATAATGTTCTCTTTCAGGATATTGAAGATATCCCACGGTTTTCTGATTTCCGTTATTGCTGTTTAAAACTCAGCTAAAAGGGTACCTATCACTCCTTTGAATATAGTCAGTCTTCCCCTCAATCTGGCTGCCTCAAAAAAAAAAAAAAATTGTAACTACTTGTTATGGAAATTTTAAAACATGTTCATAGTTAGAAAGACTCATCTAATAAACCCTTTCATGCCCACATCCCAGCTTCAATAATTATCAACATTTTTGCCACTTTTGTGTCAGCTCTTCCCACATATGCACACACTTAGGCACTAGTTTTAGGATTTTATTTTTACTGGTGTATTTTAGAACAGATACAAAATATTATCTCATGTCTTTTCATCTGTAAAGCCTTCAATATGCACCTCGAACTGATAAGGACTTTATTAACATAAGAGCCAAGCCATTATCACAACCAGTCAAATCAGCAAAACCCCTTAACTCTTCTAATACACATTTTCTGTTCACATTTCCTGCTTGTCCCACAGGGGCTTTTCACAGCTGGTTGGTGGGAATCAGGATCTAAAGAAGTCCACATATCGCCTCGGTTGTTATTTCCCTTAAGATGATTTTGTTAGAAGCGGCCCTTTCTTGATTTTTTCTCCCCTTGCTATACGTTTGTCAGAAAAACAAAACAAAACAGATAATTCTTTAGAAAGACCCACATTCTAGAGATTTGGTTTTCTCTAGTTGTTGGTTAATTTCTTCACATTGCTATGAATTGTCAGTCAGACCTACAGGTTTGATTGGGTTTGAGTTCAGAATATTTGAGGCAAGTGAATTTTTTCAGCGTATTCATGATGAATAAAAGGTTTGCTTTTCCCTGTTTAGCGGCTCTAAGATTAAACAATGGTTTCAAAGTGTGTCAGCTGATGCCTCCATTATGAAGTCCCCCCTCGACCTTCCACCCAAGGTTTTAGAACCACTGGGGACTGTTGCCTAGATTTGTGACTTCAACAGAGACTTAAAAGCAATGGTTTTCTTACTGCTCCCATTCCTTCTGAGCAAGTAGCTGCAAACCTTCTAGAAAACCTCTCCTCCATCTACTCTTTCAGTGTCCTAAAAATACAGTTTGTACAGGAAAGACAGCATAGATGCTGGATCCTATCCCTCTTAATTTTCAGGACAGAAAATTAAGGTGCTTAAGCCACCTCCAAACACAGTTGGTCCGTAGAGCCTTTCCAGAAGGATTCTTGTGGCTTTCTTCTTCTTCTTCTTCTTCTTCTTCTTCTTCTTCTTCTTCTTCTTCTTTTTGGAAAAATCAGCTTTACTTGAATGTTCATCCAATAAAATTCACCTATGTTGAGTATACAGTTTGAGGAGTTCTGATGAATGAAATATTTATGCAAACACATCACAGTCAGGATTAGAACATCTCGGGATGCTGGTGGTTAAGCATGTGACTCTTGATTTCGACTCAGGTCATGGTCTCACGGTTCGTGGGATCGAGCCCCGTGTCAGGATCCATAGGGACAGCACAGAGGCTGCTTGGGATTCTCTTTCTCCCTCTCTCTCTGCCCCTCCCCCGCTCTCTCTCTTTTTAAATCAATCAATATTTTTTAAAAGATTAGAACATCTCCAGGACCCCCCAAAAACTTTTCTCTTGTCCTTTCAAGTCAATCTGTGCTCCCCACCCTGTCTCCAAGCAGCCTCTGTCTGCTTTCTATCACATTGTCTACATTTCCTAGAATGTTCTATAAGTGAAATCACCCAGATTTAGTCTTTTCTATGGGCATCTTTCTCTTAGCATAATGTTTTTGAGATTAATCTATGCTGTTTCATGTGTTGGTAGTTCTTTTTATATGAATACACCCCATTTTATTTATTAATCCACAGTTTTGTTGGACATTTTATCCTTGCATAAGTAGATCAATACTCTGCCAAAGACTCGAAGGGACCCCTCTGCAGATCTCTGGACCTCCTACCCCCTCCCGTGTATTTACATCCTGTTTGGTACTCTGTTCTGTACCTTCACCCTCTGCAGCCTGCCCAAACCCCATTGTCTGGATGCTCAACTCAAAGGGACAGTTGGGCTCTGTCTCGGTTGCCCCTTCCTGCACCACAGCCTGAAAACTTCTTCTAGGCACTAATTTAGGGCAGGTACAGAGCTCACCTTGTTTGTATCTTATCTCAGGGGGATCACAAACATGCATTGTCTGTCCAATGTCTGAAAACAGTCACTTTATATATTTTGTTCAGTCTTCCAGGTTTTTAAGGGAGAAGGGCAATTCCCGTAGAATTCAATCCTTCATGGTGGAAGCAGAAGCCTCCTGAATCTTTTTGACAAGCTGAAATTCGTTATTTTTTCAATCAACTTTACTGAGGTATAATCTATATACTTTAAAATTCACAGTTGATGTCTCCAGGTTGTTGATTTTGACAAATGCATGCAACATATAATCACCTCTATCTCCCCCGGAAAGTTCCCTCATTCCTTTTTGCCATCAGTCTTCATCCACACCTCTCAACCTGGGCAACCACTTATCTACTCTCTGTCACTACAGAGTAATTGCATCTGTCCTGATATTTTAAATATATAGAATCATTTTGTCTATTGTAACTGGCTTCCTTCACCAGTATCATGTCTGAAGATTTATTCACGTCATTGTATATAACAATGTTTTGGCTTTTTTATTTCTGGGTACATGCTTTCATTCCTTTTGGTTAAATACCTAGGAGTAGAATTGCTGGGTCTTATGTAAGTATATGCTAAATTTTATGAGAAATTGCCAAACTCTTTTCCAAAATGGTTACACAATTTTACATTTCCAGCAGCAAGGCCTAAAAGTTTCAATTGCTCTGTATTATCACCAAGAATGGTTTTGCCGCTTTTTAAAACTTCAATTTAATCTAAATACTGAATATAAGTGGTGAAGGCAGACATCTTTGCTTGGTCTGTGATCTTATGAGAAAGAATTCAATCTTTCACAATTAAGCACGATTGCTAGCTATCAGCTTTTCATAGCTATCCTTTATGAGACTGAATAAGTTCCCTCTCAGTCTTGGTTTGCTAACAGATTTTACCTAGAAGGAATTTTGGGTTTTGTCATCCTTTTTCTTTATCGAGGGTGCTAATTATATACTTTTCTTTATTCGTCTGTTAATATGATGATTCACATTGATTTATTTTCCAATGTTAATCACCCTTCCATTCTTGGGATAACCACATTTGGTCATAATGAATTATCCTTTTTATATATTTGGTATATTTGATAAGACAGACCTTTACATTTATGATCACAAAGAATGTTGGGGCACATGGGTGGCTCAGTCAGTTAGGTGTCCAACTTCAACTCAGGCCAGGATCTCACACTCCGTGAGTTCGAGCCCCACGTCAGGCTCTGTGCTGACAGCTCGGAGCCTGGAGCCTGCTTCAGATTCTGTGTCTCCCTCTCTCTCTGCCCCTCCCCTGCTCATGCTCTCTCTCTCTCTCTCTCTCCCTCTCTCTCTCTCTCTCTCTCTCAAAAAAGGAATAAACAATTTAAAAAATTTTTTTTAAAGAATGTTGTTCTATAGTATTCATTTTTCTTGTAATGTCTTTTTCTGGTTGTGGTATCCAGGTTAGGCTAACCTCATAAAAATAATGTCTCCTTTTCAATTTTCTGGGAGAGTTTCTGTAAAATTGGTATTAGTTGCTCCTCCAATGTTTGGTAGAATTGCCCAGTTTACTGTGCAGGAAGGTTTAAACTACAAATTCTGTTTGTTTCATCTGTATGAGGGTATTTAGTTGATCAATGTCTTTGAATGATCTTTGGCATTTTATGTCTTTCAAGGAAGTTGTCTTTTTCATCTAGTTTGTCAGGTTGTTGGTGTAAACTTACTTATAAAACTCTAATAGCTTTTTACTATCTATCGAGTCTGTAGTGATGTCCCCTCTGTTATTTCTGATATTGGTAAATGTTGTCTTCTCTCTTTCTTTATTACTTTTTTTTTTTTTTTTTTTTTTTTTTTAGCAGTTAGATTTTGCATACTTTGGAGTCATTCCATTCGTGTTTCTTTTGCTTGGGATTCATTGAGCTTCTTGAATTTGGTACTCCTCCCTGCTGATCCTAGCTGCCTTACTTTACTGGACTTCTAGTTCTGTCTCCTCAACTCAGGGAATCCACTGCCTGTCTGCCCATTCCTATGATGTGGCCTACAAACTCTTTCCAGCAGTAAGCTTGGCAATAATAAAGATCCCTGGCTTGTTTCTGCTCTCTCAGGGACTGCAATCCTATCTGTCTGATGTCCAATGGAACAAAAAAAATCATTTCATGAATTTTGTCTGATTTTTACATTGTTTCATAGAGAAGAGTAAATCTAGTTCCTGCTACTCCATCTTTGCTGGAAACCAGGAACTAACTTCTACTGAATATCTACTATGCACAAACACTTTTCATTTCTTCTTTCAATCAATTCTATTAGAAGTCCTATGATGAACGTACACTATTAATCCTTTTCACAGATGAGGAAACCAGGGAATATGACAAATTAATGAACAAAGTCATACATCGTATTAAATGACAGAACTAGGGGCAACTGGATGCCTTGGTAAGTTAAGCATCTGACTCTTAATTTCAGTTCAGGTCATGATCTCATGATTCGTGTGACTGAGCCCCGTGTCAGACTCTGAGCTGACAGCACAGAGCCTGCTTGGAATTCTCTCTCTCCTTCTCTCTTGGCACCTCCCCTGCTTGTGATTTCTCTCCCTCTCCAAATAAATGAATAAACTTAAATAAATAAATACATAAATAACAGAATTATTTGATCACAGATGTATTTTACTACAAAAGGATGCTACCTCCACATAAAGCAGAGAGATAGAAAAGTGCATGAATGCAAATAAATAAAATCCACTCTGTAAAATTTATTTTAATCATAACTATTTAAATGATCAGTTGAAACTGCCCCTTTTTCTAGTGGTGATAGCAAGATGTGATCTGGGAACGACAATTTTACATTTCCAATGACTATCTTTGTTGATTTTCCTTTCTTGCCCTTTAATGGTATCATGGGCAGATTCTCCACATTTCTGGCCACTTTGGCTATAAAAGGTCCAGTCCACTTTGAAGTTCCAATCCCATATGCAATCTAAACCCTTCCCTCACTAGACTCCAAGGGACTTGGAGAGAATTTACCAGTCTTCCTTCTCCAACCCCTGGGGTGGCACGAGGAACATGGTCTTGTTTTGTATACTTCCCCTCCCTGTCTTCTCAATATCTGACCCCTCTGAGGTTGAGGGGTCAAAGGGGAACAGAAGAGGCAGAGCTCTTCCTGTATAACTGCTGCTTGGGTGGTGCTGAGGCACTACTAGTCTTGTCCTGGCCTGTGAGGTTCCTATTTTCCTGCTGTGCTCTGCTCTTAAGATGTATTTTCATGAGGAAGCCACCTTCAGTCAGCTCTCTCTGTCCCTGCTCCTTTGGCCCTGCGTGTGGTTCTATACCCGCTCTGGTGAAGTATTACCTTATTTAACCTAGAGTCTTCCATGGTTTCTGCCTCCTTCTATAACCCCTCTGCCCCTTCACGTGGAGCCAGGAAGCTGCCGAGGTCCTCTTTGGCACTCTCAAAGGACCAAGGGGAGCTTGGATGGGTTTAGCCACCATTCCCTTCCACACTCACCACGCTAAGTCTCATTCCTGTCCTCCAGCCTTGGATTATCTCTCCAAGCCTCCCTTCTCAGCTCTCTCTCAAGATGACATGGAGTAACCAGCTTTTCTAAGAAATCCCTCACCATCATCAGCCCTGGCGGCAGCGAAGGGGAATATTTCTGAGGTTCTGTGGGTCATCGAGTCCCTCTGGGGAGCGAGCTGCCAGTCTCTCCCCCTGTTGGCACTCTAAGCTCTAGGTTGGTATTCTTGGAACCCCCAGCGCCTTCATTTAAATTCTGGAGGTGAGAGAATTACCTCATGGGAAGGGATGGGAAGGGAATTACCTCCTGCTGAGAGAATGATGGCTTCCCCCTTTCCCTCCCCCTGTCCCCAGTAATCTCTTCATAATAGCTTGTTTGCTAGGTGATGACTGTGGGTAATAGGGCTGTTTTCGTTCCTCTCAGCAAGCTCTGGGGGGCGGGGGGGGGGGGGGGGAAGGGGGGGATGGACAGGTCCTAGGACTGGCAGTCCTCTTTAGACTGACACAGGAGTGCCTCTTGTTTTCCAGCGAAGCAACCCCCTGCAACAGTAAAAATCCCACTTAATATCCTGTTCTACAACCCGTAGTTCAACTGGCCTTCTGCCGCAGCTCTCCAAACTCTGATGACAAAAGTCAACTTCGAGTTCAGTTTGCCTAATTCTGTGGTCACAGCTGAAAATCTCAAGAAGCTATGAAGTACACAAGACGGGTAGAAGCCCGAGAAAAGTCAGCAGGGTGTGCAACAATGCAGAATGAAACAATTCGCGACTCTCGCCACAAAATGTGCCCAATCTG
Organism: Puma concolor; assembly: GCF_028749965.1. NCBI lineage: Eukaryota > Metazoa > Chordata > Mammalia > Carnivora > Felidae > Puma > Puma concolor. The sequence continues at coordinate 7,223,897 of NC_141683.1, read as the reverse complement.
ACCAAGGCAAAAGCCAAAACCAAAACCGGGTGCCTTCTCTGGGAGCGTGATTCCCAAGAGGCAGGAAGGAGCGTAGTGGGCGGGGGGGAGGGGAGGGTATGGCAAAGCAGGAGGAAAAAGAGAGGGGGGCGGGGAAGGAGAGAGACTGTGAGTACAGCAAGACACTCTCTGCTTTCATTCTTGGTTCCCATGGACACAACCCAGAGGAGCGCTGTGGGCCCCGCTCTGGGAGGGCTGGAAGCTGGCAGGCTTCCTTAACTCACAGAGCTATTTAGAGCACTGGGATTGGTGCCCGTGTCCAGGGAGTTAGCATGCCTGCGTAGGGGAGGTGGCATTGGAGAGAGCTTAAAGCGTATTCAAACATTCTCCCCCCCCCCCGCCCCCCCCCCCCCCCCCCCCCCCCCGAGCCCGGCCTCTCCCTCCTCGCTCCTCAACACCAAACTCCTAAATTTTCTGAAGGAAAACAAGTGCATTAACCCAGTCTCAGCCTGACGCCACAAAAGATACAAGCAGCATTCTCCCGGTGAGCAACCTGGCTTTGTAGGTAAGTGCCACTCACCTGTCCTTTGTTTAAAGTTCAGTCTACACTTAGACTATAAAGCGAGCTGTCTTAACGCGTCCTTCCTGGGCCCTGGCCTTATCCTCCCTTTCAACACCAAGCTTTCTCCTGCATTATTACCACCAAAGCTCCATTGATAGCGATGCATTTATATCCTGGGCACATATTGTGCTCTTAGCGCTGAATATGTTATTGCAAAGGACTCCAAGACCAGGAAGGTGTGTCCAGCCTGTGTGTGCGATAGAGTTCCCCAGAGGACGAAGCCAGCTTGGGCTTGGGGATCGGGGGACAAGAAGGGCAGAGACCACGGGGCTCTGAAAAGACGGGTGAGGGCGTCCCACCCAAGCTGTCTCACCAGTGCCGCCCAGACTGCTGGTCTGGGATGCCTGCACCGTTTTGTGACCAGTAGGTCCCGACCCTTCCATATTCGAAATGTTGATTGTTCAGATTTGGTGTGGATCCTTGGATTCCACAGCCACAAGTCTGAAAGCCCCCTTGGGAGTAGACACTGTGACTCAGTCACCACCACCCTCAGCACTTAGCATAGCACCTAGCACCTGGTAGGCTAACAGCCTTCGTGGACCCATGCATGTGTGAATGAATGAACAGAAGGGGCCCCAGAATGTCTCCGCCTAAGTCCCAGATCCTCTCTAGACCCCTGAGCAGGCTTTTTGGGGAGGCTTCAAGGAATAGAAGGATCTCTTTTATTGGGTGCATCATGCCTTAGAGATGTAAAATGTTTCTATTTTTTTCCCAAAGAGTTATTCGTATGCTTGATCTTCACGGCAGTGTGACTGGGGCCCTGGGGGACCCTATCATCTATCGCTATCTTATTGACAAGGACACTGAGCCTCAGAGCAATGATTTTGCCCTCAATCTGGGAATCCATTAGGATAGGGCAAAATTTCCCAATGGTGTGACTTCATCAAACGCTGAAACCTGATTGAAAGCCAGGGGTCTGGGTCCCCGTCTTGCTCTATCGGGTGAATCGCGGGGCCTGGGGAGAATCTTGTTTTACTGCCCCTAGATCGGGAAGAGGATGGAGAGGCACATGGTCGGGGGGCCTCTGTATAAGCACTTCGATTTGGAGAGGAAGAACGCCAGGCAGGCCGACGCCAGGCTCAGCCAAAGACTGCAGAGACTGGAGCGGGTCTGCCTCTACCACATGAAGTTGCTGACCCGCGAGCAGAGACAGCTCCAGAAAGAACTGCAGAGGCTGCAGGAAGGTGAGGCCTCCGGCTCTGGGGAAAGGCAGGGCGGCGAGCCATCGGGCTGAGGCCAGAGTGACACCGTCACCTCCTAGGAGGGCTCTCTCAGAGGCCTGAATCCCAAGGAAGCAAGACCCTGACCCGACCTGGATTTCAGGCTGCCCTCCCTTCCACAGCCCTCCTTCCTCATGTACACAGCTTGCTGGAGAGGCTCACACAACAAGCCTTTTTGAGCTAATACCTCTCAGGCTTCCAGTCACTTCTGTGTTTCAGATGAGCTCTGCCTCGCTTAAGTTCTTCATTTCCTTCTTTCTTATGTCTCCTTCCGCTGTCCTTTCACTACATCTGGGTGGATTTGGGGATTTGGTTTCACCTCTTTTTTTTTTTTTTTTTTTACACCTGGTCAACAACCATGGATTGAGCAACTGTTAATGCGCAAGCCGCCTTAGGAAAGGGAAGTGAAAACAGCCAAAAAAAGACCCCCGGGCTTAGCGACCACAGAGCAGTTATCCTCGAACTGATGGCCACCCTCCGAGAGGGCTGAGGACAGAGCATTCCGCCATTTTCAACACTCTCCAATGTTGGAGACACGGAGGGCCTCCTTGCCTTCTGGGCAAAAGGAACTTCTCAACCACCCTTCTTGGGCTTTAACGTGTGTTCCCACTAGAGCCTCCAGATCTGGCTTCGATTAGAAAATTTCAAATAAGCCATCGTCGTGTATTGGTACTGTGTTTTCTTTGACTCCATAAGCCAAGGGGCAAATATTTCTGTCATTTTCCCAAAGAGGCCTCTTTACCTATAAGCTGTGTGCTCCCATTCTTGATAACATTGCTCTTCCAAAACACCCCCAGTCTCCACAGAATAACCCTTTCCAAATATATACGTCACTTAGAAGGCTATCTGGTTCCCAGAGACTATAGCGTTAAGTAGTGATAACAAAAATAATGTAACTAACTTCAAAAACTAGTTTCTAGTTCGTAGCTACTGGTCATCCCAGAACGAAGGACTACACAGTGGTGTCCAGAATCTCGGACTTTCCAAAGCTGTCTACACCATTCAGTAAAAATTGAGAAGGAGAACTCCCTTCTCAATGATCCCATTAAAACATGGTGGCTTGGGGCGTCTGGGTGGCTCAGTCAGTTAAGCGTCTGACTCTTGATTTTGGCTCAGGTCACGATCTCACAGTTTGTGAGTTTGGGCCCCCCCTTGGGCTCTGGGCTGACAGCACAGAGCCTGCTTGGGATTCTGTCTCCCTCTTTCTGCCCCTCCCCCTCTTGTTCTTTCTCTCTCTCTCAAAATAAATAAAAATAAACTTAAAAAAAAAAACATGGTGGCTAAGAACATAGACTCTGGACCCAGACTGTCAGGGTTGAAACACTGACTCTGTCACTTACTAGCAGTGAGGCCTTGGGTGGCTTGCTGGACCTGTCTGTGCCTCAGTTTCCTCACATGTAAAATGGGAAAGATGTTCCCTACCTTGTGAAGTTATCTGAGGATTCAGCAAGCAGTTGGAACAGCACCTAAACACACAATCAGTGTCATATAAGTGTTTTCTCCTAGGCCTTAATCAATCAGTCAATAAAAGATGATTACAGGATTAAACCTTGCTACTGCTTTGTTGAAAATTGCCACCGTTGTGTAGTTTATAGAAATCGCATCCATCCTTGAAATAATTAGGTTGTGATATTACTTCAAAATTCAGCATGCATGGGGGAGGGGAAGGAAAAAAAAAGTTAGAGAGGGAGGGAGCCAAACCATAAGAGACTCTTAAAAAAAAACTGAGAATAAACTGAAGGTTGATGGGGGGGGAGGGAGGGGAAAGGGGGTGATGGGCATTGAGGAGGGCACCTGTGGGGATGAGCACTGGGGGTTGTATGGAAACCAATTTGACAATAAATTTCCTTAAAAAAAAAAAAATTCAGCACGGAAAGGATCCACCCCAGCTCAGCAAAACTACGGCCCTTCTCACTGAAGGCAGGTGCCGGAACTCAGAAGCTCTGAAAATGCTGCAGCATGTTCCAGAGGAAAACCTGGCATCGTGAATCAATGTAAATGTGTTTAGGTCTACACAGCTAATATGTGGACATAGGAGTGAAGAGCAATGTCCAAACAGCTGGTCTGGGGATTATTTCTAACCCAGGTTGGGTCTGAAAGATGACTCAGAGCAAGTAGCTGAACTTCTCTGCTTTCCATTTCCCTGTCTTAAATGGTTACAACAAACTAGACTAAGAGCTCACACGCTGGCAAAGAATCTTCGAAGCCATCTGGCTGAATCCCACTTCCATTCTCAGAAAGGACACTGAAGGCCATATACCTATTTTCAGGGAGGGGGCGCTGGTCATGCAAAAGGCCAGGCCCCGAGGTAGGTGGCTGTGCTGGCTGAGTAGAGAGTTTGCCCCAGCGGCAGGGGGTGTGGGGAAAATCTGGACCAGGAGGCAGAAAACTGATTCAGGGGCCTCCAACTCTACGTCCTTCAGAAAGTTATATCCTCTCTAACCCTCAGACTTTTAGATGGTAAAGTTAAGGGAAAGGGGAAGAAATAATATATATTAAGTCTCAGTATTTATCAGGCACTGTACTAGGTGGTGTTTTCCCATGATTCACTCACCAAAATTGTTACTGAGATTCAACTATATGCCAGGTGATGGACTGTCTAAAGTGCATATTCCCAGCCCTCATCTGTAGAGATTTGGATCGGCAGGTTGGGAATCAGGCTCAAAAATCTACATTCGCAACTGAGGTGGTACTAAGGCAGATTATTCTGGGACAGGTATTTCGTGGACCGGACTTTACAAAGCACTGTGACAGCTACTCCCATAGATGAAGGAATGTAAATGTGAAAAAAACAAAACAAAACAAAAAACCATGGTCTGTGCCCCCTTCGATGGTCACATTTGATTTGGAAGGTAGCGGAGCTTGTGAAAAAATTATGATACGAGATAGTAATTACTAAATTAGAGTTATTTGCATAGTAGGGCACGAGTATAAGACGATTCCTGTGTCTGTCAAAGGAACTGAGGTGAGATCTCCCCCAAAGAGGCAGAGTGTAAGCAGAATCTTAGAGGAGGGGAAGAATGAAGGGGTGGGGGGGGGGGGTGTGGTTTGTCATGAGCACATGTGGAGTGAGGCTGCTCCTGCGAGAAGGAAGAGCACGTACAAACGCGTGTGCATGAGTGCACAAGGCTTGCTACAAACAGCCCGGTACTGAGGAGGCTAAGGGGCGAGGAGAAGATGAGGGAGGCGCTGTGTAGACGCAAAGCGGTGTAGACAGTGTCTCTGATCATGAAGAGGGTGATGGGTCTTCCAAAAGAGTTTAGATTTCACCCTATCGCGAGTGGGGAGATGACACATTCCCTCTAGCTGCAATGTTTAGGAGAATTCCAAAGCCCAGGCCTAAACTAGGGAATCGGCCAAGTGAGGAAGAGAAGTATTTTGCGATATCCAGAAAGTGGAATTGTCAGAGCTTTGTGATTAATTATGCGTCCAGGAGGAACTAAAACCAGAATCAAGAGTCTATTGCCTGGCACAGGGCAGGCATCCAAACAGCCTTGTGAGTTGGATAGCTGGATGCGTACAGGTGGCATGCCTCCACAGGAGAACCCTGGAGAAAGATCAAGTTTTGGAGAAAAGATACATTCATTTCTGAGCCTGTTGGCCCAACAGGGCTAAACTGCAGACGAATGGCCTGGGCGGGAGAAGTAGCTTAAAATCTCCTGGCTTATAGGAAATAGATGCAGTTCCTACATGGTTCAGACCTACACACATACAGGCAGGCACGCACACACTCAAGCAGGTGACGGAGGAAGAAGGGCTCACAAAAGACTGTCTCTTGTCTCGACTACCTTCTAAGGCAATGATCGGATGAAACAGTGTTAGGAGATGAATGTGAATTCTAGTCCCCTCATCTGGACATGTTCCCTCTGCCCGGTGCCTGCTAACCCCAGTGCAGGTTCAGGGAACCCACTCCCATTAAAGCAAACCAGTGCAAGACTTTCAACCCCAAGTGAGCGACTCATGAGGTGTCTTGAAAACTAACTGGGTCCTCCACAGCGACCATGACTACAAGATGCCGAAACATTTACTCCAAGAGTGAAAAACCCACTTAATCATAGCCAGCAGTTGCCGCTCGTGGTTTGGGCGAGAAGGAGGTCACATAATTGAGGTGAATGAAATAATAGGGCGCCATCTCTGGGTATCGCTCACACCTAGTTATTTTGCCTTGAAAACACCAGGCTTGCCAAATACAACATTCAAAAGCAAACCCTCCACGGGCCTCACAGCCGGTTTAAACCTCTGATCTCAGTGTTTCTAAATCCTTATTAACATGTTGTAGCTGGGGAATAGCTGTAAGGTTTTCTGTCTTCATCCATCATGGCAGATCAGCCTTATGTGTATGTGGTCAGAGGGTATTCACATGCTCCTTCTTTGCCCAGAGACCAGCATCCTTTCCCTTCTTCTCTTACTAGATTAGTTTTTAGGGCTTCCATAAGAGAGAACCACTAACTGGGTGACTTATTTATTGTCACATGGTTCTGGAGGCTACAAGTCCAAGATCAAGGTGTCCGGAAGGTTGATTCCTTCTGAGGCTGTGTGGGAAGGACTTCTTCTAGGCCTCTCTCCTTACAATGTCGATGGCTGTCTTTCCCCTACATCTCTTCACACTGTCTTCCCTCTGTCTGTGTCTGTGTCCAAATTTCCCCTTTTTATAAGGCTACCAGTCCTATGGATTAGGGCTCCCCCTAATGACCTCATCTTAACTTGACTATCTCTGCAAAGGCCCTATTTCCAAATAAGATCACATTCTGAGGTGCTGTGGGGATTAGGACTTCAACATGTGACATTTGGGGAAGACACAATCAACCCATAACACTTATTCATTAACTCAAAGCAGATATTGTCAAGAAAAAGCTCTCCTCTGATTTGCGGAATGGAATTCAGAAGAGACCAGAAGACGTCCTTGTGTCCTCACCACCAAGAGGGAAGAAGCATGGAGGTCCACACACTAATAACGTTAGGTAAGAAAATGCTTGCTAAACTCATGGAGATGTCATTGAATCCCTCTTCCCAACTGACCTCCCAAAGTGATCCTCTCCCTGAGAAAATGCTGCCTTTTCTCCTTAAGCAACAAGACACTTCCCCATTCTGTGACCACCCCCTTCTCAGCCACTTCATTACCTCAGCCGATACCAACTGAAGGGGACCATGGTCTGACAACTGGAAAACTCAAAATATAGGCCTTCTTGTTGTTTTTCACAGACCTTTCTTCTTTTTACCTCCTTCCCCAGAGTGCTGGCCACCAACATGACCCAACAAATGTACAGAACTAAGTCCCAGATGCCTCTTTTCCATCACGCTGGCTTCAAAGACGCCACGAAAAGCAAAGAGCAGTCGCTATCTCAAAATTACAGAGCTTCTCACTTCACAGCCGAGAAGCCACAAGCCCAAGAAAAAGATTTTATGAGCCCACCAAAAGGCAAAGACTCCAACAAGGGCATCTCTATTCTGTGTCAACATCAAGACGTCTCCATCAACACCCTAGACCAAGGCCCTGGTTCCAGCCCAGTTTGTGAAAGTGGAACACCACACATGGATGAGACCAGACCAAAGGATGCCAGCCTAAAGCCAGACCCCAATGCTGGGAAACAAAGTCCCTTGAATCCCATGGAATGTGCAAGAAACTTGAAAGGCGAGTCCATAACACCTACCTTCTTAGAGCTGTTTGCTAAGGTCAGAAATGCCCACTACCTCCGGCACAGGGTCCCCCCGGAGTCTGAGAGATTGCTTAGCATTGGGGAGATATTTGGGCACAAGGAATCCTTACAGCCCAGAACAGGACAGGAGTGTAAGAACAGGGTGAGCATCTAATTTCCTTCCTCTCTAACCACCTAGTGTAACCTCACAATAACTTGCTAAAAAGATGTATTCCTCAAGTAATTGTATATATACATACACATATATAGGTACACACACACACACACACACATATACATATATGTCAATTTTATTTTAAACCCTCAGGTTTTTCTTTTTTTTTCCTTTTACAGGGATATAATCTCTCACTGAATGAGCAATACAAGTATACAAAAAAGGAGGGGAGAGATGAATCTTCTGACAACACTTTAAGGGATGCGCATATGTTGCGGATGTCATCAAAAATATGAATCTACATCGACGACTAGACTTTTTTCGAAAGGAAAAATATGAAGGGTCCTGCTTATGTTGGCCACCCTTTTCTTATAGGAAGTTCTTATGGTGCCACCTTCTGGCACAATGACATAGCTCTTCTCTTCCAGTTCACCTCTAACATCCATGCGGGGAGAGGGACTCAGTTGGAAACAGTTACCATCACGCCGTCTATAATTAAAACCTGCTCTCTCCTGCCACAGCCCTGGGCTCATCGAAAGTCCTTGCCTCACCTCTTTCCTTTCCACGTGGCTCCATTTTAGCTTTCTCATTCTCGTTTCCACGTGCTCATATCACACTTTCTGGATCCTAATAACAGATTAATACACAATTTACAACATTTCCTCTAACATCTGACGTTTCTCTCAAGAAGCAAAGCAACAGAGGAAGGCGGGCCGGGGCAACAAAACCGATTCATGGATACTGAATGTATTCACACTGGCCCGTGACCAAGCTAGCAGGTACAGGGTCACATAGTTTACAGAACCCCTCTGCAAAGTGCCCCCAGCCCTTTCTTTTACGTCCTTCCTTCGTTCTTCCTCCTTGTCTTCTGCTTAAACCCCATCTGTCTCCATTACAATCACCCTCCAAGGGTGAATTTCCAAAAATGATTTACCCTACTTCTACGTGAGCCTTTTCTCTGGCTCAGCCACTGGAGGACGGGCCATCACCAAGGCAGCCGGGAGCGTGGCCCCAGCCTGAGCCTCTGCTCCACACGCCATCAAATCCTCCACTCCAAGGACACCTCCGTCTTGTGAGCTCGAGAAATAAATATTCTGCACATGCCTCCTCATAACTGTGCTTGTGTCTTCATAGACCTGACGGGCCCGGATCTGTCTGTGCTTCTAACGCCAGTATTTTGGACACGCTACTTTGAATGACATGTGATGCATTGCCACAAAATTGTGCATTTCCAGGGTGGCTTAGTCGGTTAAGCGTCCCACTTCGGCTCAGGTCATGATCTCACGATTTGTGAGTTCCAGCCCCACATCGGGCTCTGTGCTGACAGCTCAGAGCCTGGAGCCCGCTTCGGATTCTGTGTCTCCCTCTCTCTCTCTGACCCTCCCCTGCTTGTACTCTGTCTCTCTCTCTCTCTCTCTCTCAAAAATAAATAAAAAAACATTTTTTAAAAAAAGAAGGAGGAGGAGGAAGAGAAGGAGAAGAGCAGCTGAAATCCCTGGGCTTCACAAGGCATATCAAGCTCCAGGATGGCTTGTACCCAGTCATCCTGAAGTCACTCATTCATACCCTGGTCTCAGCTGGGGATACACGTGCTCCCCAAAAGACATTCGGCAGTGTCCAGAGACAATTCGAGTTGTCACAACCCAGGCAAGGGGTTTAAGAAACCCCAACCTATATACCGTTGCATTGAATCTTTGCAAAACCCTCTGAAGGGTAGGAAATCCGTGAGACGACTGCTTCTGTTTTACAGAAAAGAAAATCGAGCCTCATGATAAGCCAAGCGACTCTCTCCGTTCCAGAGTGTGACTGAGGCACAAAGGTCAGGACGCTGCTTTCCTGTCCTAACTTCTCTCTCAAAAAGGGGGTGGCAGGGGGAGGGTCATGGCACAGTTGTCCAATGGCTTGTGTCCTCATTTTCACTTTGAAATACTTTCTCCCTATAAATAAAAATCTTAAACAATCAAATTAGAAAGAAATGGTGAAAAGGAAAACTGAGTACTTCAATTTTGAGGGAATATGACACTTTTTACTACATCCATTCATGTATTTAGAGATATATTGAGGAGAATGTCTTCTCCATTTAGCCCCCCCGCCCATGAGGAAAAGGGGGCTTTCACCTTGATACCTGAACCCATCCAATGGGCAGGGGAATCCATGCTTCACCTGTAGGCAGAGGCACCTGGAAACTCTGAGGTGGTTGCTCAGCCTCTTGCCCAGGGTCCCGAAGTTCTGGAGGCTGTTGAGAGGGACCCCAAAGGTTCCCACAACCCGCAGTGATTAGGTAAGTTGCTACCAGTAACTCTGGAGCAGCAGCCCCCCTGAGGGTGAAAGCCCCAGAGGCAAGGCGAAGGGAGGAGAACTTGGAGGGCGTCGCCCCCACACCAAGAACCCCAGGACAGCAGAGGCTCAGTCCAACCAAACAGAAGTCAACGGTCCCACATCACCAGCAACAGCCACCAGCATAGCAAGAACTGCTGAAAAACAAAGGAAAGCCAGGACGCCTGGGTGGCTCAGTCGGTTGAGCATCTGACTCTTGATTTTGGTTCAGGTCATGATCCCGGGGTCATTGGATCGAGCCCTGCCTCAGGCTCCACGCTGAGCATGGAGCTTGCTTGAGATTCTCCCTCTCCCCCACTCATGAGCTCTCTCTCTCTCTATAAAATACATTTTTTAAAAAATTAAAAAACAGGGGCGCCTGGGTGGCGCAGTCGGTTAAGCGTCCGACTTCAGCCAGGTCACGATCTCGCGGTCCGTGAGTTCGAGCCCCGCGTCAGGCTCTGGGCTGATGGCTCAGAGCCTGGAGCCTGTTTCCGATTCTGTGTCTCCCTCTCTCTCTGCCCCTCCCCCGTTCATGCTCTGTCTCTCTCTGTCCCAAAAATAAATAAACGTTGAAAAAAAAAATTTAAAAAAAAAAAAAAAAAATTAAAAAACAAAGGGAAGCCAGGGATGTGTGAGCCAAGTCCTTCCCTCGCCCGACCCGACCCGACCCCAGCCCTGTGCAGGCGTTGGGACACTGAGGGCAGAAGGAGGGAGACAGAGGAGGTACAACCTCACACTTGTGCTGAGCCCAAGCTGCACTGGGGTGGGGAAGAAAGACTTTAAACCGGACGAGGACCCAAAGTGATAATATCTAATGTGGTCGAAGAATGTCTACCAGAGATGAAACTTGTAAAACAGAAGTGACCGGAAGTTGTCAGATCAGACTGAGGTCGGATTAAGCCAAGCTGGTAGCAGTTACCAGGAGAAGAGCCCCCCCACCCCACCCCACCGCATCCCGTGGTTACACATCATCGAGCTGGGATTTCTCAGTCCACTCTACATGGAACAGCATCGTGCTGAGAAACATTCAGCAAGGAACACACGTGCTTATTACACAACCTCATCTCAGATGGGGCTGGGGATGTGGCTCACCTGAGACTTATAGGAGAAAATTTCCTTAATTAGATGTTGTATGAACTAGGCACCAGTCCTCCCATAGTCCTGCCCCTGCTGTGAACGTGCTCTGGGTCCCAACAGCTGCATCACTTAGAAACTGTGGATGAGATGTAGTGTAATCAGTTCAATTACTTTGAATTGCTCAAGTTTAATTCCCTTCGAGTTGCACCACGAAGCTGGGCCAGGAACAACCCTTCCCAGGAAAAGGAAAACACGTGCAACTATACATATAAAGACTCCAAACACACTTAACACACGTTGCTTGGAATCAAACCCAATGTTAGCATGGGGCTTCTCAACTCAAAACTATTTGTAATAAAATATTATTCCAAAAGTGTGTGACAGAAAATGTAGGCAAGCTATCGATAAACATGTCTAATTCTGCAATTCACTGCTGGGAATTTTTTTTCATGTTTATTTAGTTTTGAGAGAGAGAGGAGGTGGAGGGGCAGAGAGCAAGGAGGACAGAGGATCCGAAGAGAGCTCTGTGCTGACAGCAGCGAGCCTGATGTGGGGCTCGAACTCACGAACCGTGAGGTCATGACGTGAGCCAAAGTTGGAAACTCAACCGGATGGGCCACCCAGGCACCCTACTACTCGGAAATTTTGAACACTCTTGCTGAGGACTATTTGTGCATGTTGAGGCAAAAGAAATGAGACAACAGACAATATGTTCAAAAGCAAAGGATAAAAGCTAAGACTGCAGGAGGAGGTCTGACAGTGCGGGAGAAGCCACCGGAAGTGGGAAGTAGGCTCCTACATGGCCATCACTGGGGCCTCAGCCTATTCCCCACTTCCGGCTAAGCCCTAGCAAATAGGATGGTATGAGCAGAACAATGAGCGATTCCAACAGTTGTCTTAACATCATTACATAAAACGTTAGGTCGAATGTTGTAGAATATGTGCAAGCATTCATATTTGAAAGATAATTTCCCTAAAGACTTTTCCTTCATTTTCTTAGGGGGTACGCACTCACACAAACACTCACACACAACACTCTTCTAACCTGGCCGTGAAAGCCAGGTGCCCCATGGTCTCAGGGCACCTGGGCTGGTTCACTACAAATGCTCCCACTAACAACATGGCAGCTCTCGGCATGTGGGTGGGAGGTGGTGGTGTTTCAGGGAGCTTCATCCTCAGTTTCAGATATGAGATGTGAACAGTCGACCTAATACGCGTTTCACATTCTAGCAAATTTGGTAAAAATTTTCAGCAGTGTCTTCATCCAGGTCCATCTGGAAGCGAAAGCAAAAATAGATATAATTTGGTCTTAAAATTAAAGGAAAACGAGATTAATAGAATTTGGGTTAAAATGGGTGGTATTTAACATGTATAGGAAGGGTGGAAAGCTATAAATTGGAAAGAGACCAGCGAGTTGGGCTCCTCTAGGAATTACTGGCAGACTGAAGACATGTGATCTCATGGTCCCAACCCTGTCCCTTACCAGGTCAGCTGGGACCCTCAGGAGCAGCAAAGCTGACAGATCTGAGCTTTGCTGCCCACAACGCCCTTGTTTTGGGGCAGAAGCTAACTACTGGTGCCATGACCCAAGAAGAGACAAGCCCCTATATTAAAAACACAACAGGGACCTCAATTCTGAACTCAAGACTCACTCATAATTATCTGAACAACTAAAAGTATAAACTTCTTTCCTATTACAACTGATTCTCAACAGACATTCCTTCAGTATAGAAAATAAGCAATAATCGTTGGGGTACCTGGGTGGCTCAGTTGGTTCCGTGTCTGACTCTTGATTTTGGCTCAGGTCATGATCTCACTCTTGGATCTCATGGTTTGTGAGTTTGAGCCCCATGTCGGGCTCTGGGCTGACAGGGAGGGACTTGCTTGAGATTCTCTCTCTCCCCCTCTCTCTGCCCCTCCCCCACTCATCCCCCCCTCCTCAAAACAAATAAATAAACATTAAAAAACAGAGAACAAGCAATAATTGTTCAGCCATATCTACTATACTTTTGCCTTAGAGGCAGCCCAGCAGAGGCTGTAAATGATCCACACTCAGGAAATAATTCACACTCTCTGAAATCCGACTTAGAGTGATCAGAACCCCTAGGGTGAAGGGTTCTAAAGCTCACCCCCACGTTACTGTTTAAACCTAAATATCACTAAAAAAAAAAAAAAGAAAGAAAGAAAAGAAGCCTATGTTTGATAAAATAGAAATAACCATCTTATTTATACTCATCTTGGAGTTTTTCATAGGATATTGGGGTTGGGAAAGGCTTTGGGCATGAAGCAGTTCAAGCTCAGTCCCACGGCGTAAGATGACTTCTTCAAAACAAACAGAAAATGAAAATACTCACCTTCAGTGACTCTCCCACCAATAACCTGGGTCTAGAGTTGTTCTAGAGTTTTGGCCTGGAGTCCGGTCTAGAGTCTAAAGAGTCTAGACTCCATGTACACCAATGACCTTCCCTCGTGAGGAAGATGGGAGGTCTGAGCACCTAACCTTGAGAACCAGGGGTTTAGTTATTAGACTGATATGATTCCCTAGAAGGCATTCCCAGAGATGTTGCTGAGTGCCAGAGGAAAAAAAAGACTCTGGGCTAAAATAAGTTTGGGGGGATACGGGTTAAACAATAAAGACAAGAGTCTCTCTCCAAAGGGACCTAAGTCTCTAATGTGCTAACGTTATGATGAATGTCTGAGGGGAAATTGTGTTCCCCTAAATGACACAATCATGAAATTTTTTGTGCATAAATCATCTTCGGGTGCTGTGGTAATTTGCTAGCTGCACTTTAGAAACATTGTCTTGGAATAAAAACTAGATTAGGAGAGGTTTTTTTTTTCCTCAGGTCAGTCTAAGAGTCAACCAAGAGCTTACAAATTCCAGATGACAGTAGCACGAATGACACTTTTTGTAGAAACTATTTTCCTTTCAGGTGTCCCTGCTTGCGCACGCGCACACACACACGCACACAAACGTGACAATGGCCTCACTCAGAAAATGTCTTCGGGCAAAATGACAAAAATGGTAAGAAGGCGAGGCAATATTTGTGGCTGTTTCAGCCACTTTATATAGGTTACATGTGTTGGGCAGTAATCTTTGCTTCATTTCACAGGTGAGAAATCTGAATTCTGGATCCTGCATAGGCAGTAAACACAGAACCGGGATCAAGCCTCTTTCTGCCCACATTCCATAACCTTGCTTACTTCCACCCAAAAGCTCAACAATAATAATCGCTAACTCCAAGCACTGGGCTAAGGGCAACCAGCACAGGCGCTGGTCTCGCGGAGTTTGCCATTGAGGGGAATGAACAGACCCGAAGACAAATTCAGCTAAGATTGGCGTTGTAGTCACTATTGGGCTCTGTTCTCTAACATCTATTCTACCCCAAAGGATCAAACAAAACCAATCGTGGTGACTCTATTCTGCCTGCCAGGAACTCATTCAGGAAAGGGCATGTGACTCGATCCTTGCCATTCAGACATGAGGAGAAGTCAGCCAAGGGCCCTGGAACAGGTCTCCCCAGTCCCAAGAAAACAACACGGAGAAAACAGTTGTGCTCGTCTTTTAGACACTGTCGTACCTGCATGTGATTCCCTGAACGGCTGCAATCGTCCTGCTTGAGACTGAGGAGGAAGCCCAGTCAGTGAGGAGCAAAAGGCAGAGCTGGACAAGTGGGTGGGAGGCAGATCATAAAAGGCTTTATGTGTTGGGTGACTATATAATTTACCATCCAACCCAGAGCACTTCTGAGAGTGAGCTCGGGGATGCTACTAATAAATATGCTGAGCTAACAGGCACAAAAGGGACAGATCTTCTTGCATCCGATGCCAAGGAGTGTGGGCTTTGCCTGGGTCTGGGCACTTCACAGCTTTTAAGGAAAGGAAGGCAGCTTAGTTACACCTTTCTGGCCACAGTGGGGAGAAGAGGTTCATGGAACAGGCCAAGAATTGGGATAAGGCTGGAGGCATGGTCCATAGTAGAGAGGTGGAAGGACTGACCATGGGCATGTCGTCGAGATGAAAAGGATGAAAAGTGTTTAGAAGGAAAATAACTGGGAGAACCTGGAGGCTGAGTAGCTCTGAAGGAAGAAGATGGGATTCTGAGGATGGAATCCAGTTCCTGGCATGGACGTCTACATGAAAGATGGTGTCACTTCCCAGGACTGGGGCCACATGAAGGCCACAGTCCTCACCTCACCCCGGGGAAGGCCTCAGTGACCAAACTCTGAAGACTGGGGTAGGCTGAGCTCCCCTGGACCCGCTGAAGAGGCTTGTGTGTGAGATGGCATCTTGAAGGGATTCGTAGAAAGTAAATTAGGGGTGGGGGGAAATTGTTTGTTCTGACAAAGATTAAGAATGAGAGAAAAATGTGAGGGACAAGAATCAGTTAGTGGCTCATCTATCAGACTGTCAACAAGAAAAGACTGAGGGCAACATATTGTGACGTGTTTGAGGCCCAGGACACATCAAGGAGACAAACTCTCACTTCGTGCCTGGATTTTAGATCACATGCATGCTGTGACTCTGTTCAAATCATTCCCTTTCTCCCCCAGATCAATCTGTCTCTCCCTCATTTCCTCTCCTTGTTGTCTTATCAGTTTTACTACCACTAGGGGGCCCAACTTTTATTACGCATTCCAATGCCCGGCCGAGGCAATGTATGCAATGTGGTGTTACTGGCCGGGGGGAAAAAATGCCCACTGCCTTATTGCTTGGGAATTCATTAACTCATTCATTTAACAAATACCTCTACTGAACACCATTATGTGATAGGTCTGTCCTTTCATCACAGAGAACAGAAAACAAGGCATGATCAGTGCATGTCCGGCCAACTTCCAGGCTGTTTGTTCATGCCTGTGATCTAATCCAATAAGGACATCTGATAGGCTGGTGTTTGTCCAGAAAACACGCCGCTCTCTCTCCTCCCAATTTCCCTTCCAAATCGATGACCTTACGACGCACTCTACAAGAGCCACAGAGAAAAACATCAAGAGGCTAACTGAAGTTGGCCTTGAGTGTGACCACGATCAAATAATACACAGTTTCTGTAGGCCAACGATGAGTTTTCTCTTTCCCTATTATAGCTCATCTTGCAAAAAGACCCTTCGGAGCCTAAGAAGACCTTCCCTCTTTCTGTATTCTGTCGTCAGTGCCTTCAAAACCACAGCGTCTATCGCCAACTCTCATGGTTGGTGGTGCTCAAAGCGAGAGCGGCCTTAGGATGACTCAAAAATAGTTCACCTCTTAAGGGAAAACTCCTTTCAGTTAATGAGAGCTCCCCTATCTGGTCATTCATTCAGTGTGTTTTCTATTGGCTTCTCTCTATAAAGTCCCCGTCCCAGGTGTTGGGGACACAGAAAACACCCATAAATAACCCTCCCTCTTGGAGCTTTTACTCTGGCAGGGACATCAAACAGTAAGACAGTAATTATTCAATTAATGTTTTAATCACGATTATGATGAGTGCTAGGAAGGAGTACAGGGGCTAAGAAAGCCTGGAACAGGGGACCTGACCTCATCCGGAGAGATAAGGAAGACTTCCCAGAGGGAAAGGAGATGTCGCCAAGGGAAAAGGGGAGGTGAGTTTCTAGAAGGAAGATGAACCTGAGATAAGGGCCTTAGATGAGAAGAAGCATGGGGTTAGGGGGTCCCCAAGGAAGAGCAGTGTGGCTGGCACTTAGAGAGAAGAAGCAGAGAAAGGTCTGGAAAAGTTGTAGAGGAGGCAGTTTTCAGTTAAACAATGTTCACGTGACTTACAGTTGACCCTCGAACCACACAGGTTTGAACTGCGTAGGTCCACCTATAAGGGGATTTTCTGCGATAAATAAGGTACAGTACTGTACATGGGTTTTCTCTTCCTTATGATTTTCTTAACGTTTCCTTTTCTCTAGCTTGCTTTATTGTAGGAAGACAGCATGTAATACATATAACATACCAAATGTGTGTTAATCTACTGTTTATTTTATGGGTAGGGCTTCCGGCCAACAGTAGGCTATTAGTGGTTAAGTTTTAGAGGGAGTCTAAAGTTAAATGTGGAATTTCAACTGCTTGAGGGGTCAATGCCCCAACCCCCGCGTCGTTGCTCAAGGGTCAACAGTACTTTGGGGGGATTCATACCACTGCTTCGAAGGCCTGCGATAATGGTGAGTGGACCAGGAGACTCAGACTTTTGCTGGAACGGGCACAACCAGAAAAGAAACAGGAATGTGTATGACTCATTCCTACTGAAGCCAAGGGAGGGAGTCTCTGGTGCTGCTCACCTAGTACCTGACAGTGAACAGCCTCACAAGACCCTTATTCTTATATTTGTCATCTCTCTGGTGATTGCATGTACCTGGAAAATAAGCCAGAGGAAGGAAGTAGGACCAACTGATGAGCAGTGTCCTCGCAAGTTACTTCAGGGAAAAAAAGTTCCATCACGGCTGTCTCCTGCCCTCGGGCTTATGGAATATAACTTAGCACAGCCTGTGTCAACACAAGACACAAATCCCTAATCTCCTGGGACTTGAAAATGGTCTGGGAAGACATGGATCTAAACAGACCCCTCAACCATAACTAATTCAACATGTGTTATAGACACCGCTTAGCATAATTATTCTGCTAGTTTTCCGAGTAAAAATGGAGACCAGTCACATCCAAAAGGCAGGTTAGACAGATAATAAAGGGCTAAGCCTTATGCCTACTAGAGCACCTCATCCTTTCCAAATTACCAGAGGACAGCAAACTACATCCCTAACACAAGCTCAAACGCCGATGTGAGTAGAGATATACATATGCACAAGCATGTACATTTATACATATGGAAATAGGCACATAAATATTCATTGCCATATTTCATCTGACCCAGGATACCATATTTTATGACATGAACCATTATTTTCTAGTAAGAAAGAAAAAAAATGCTGCCAATTAAACTGACATCCTGTTGACTGGAAGACCCATCATAATTTCCAAGAAGTTAAAACATGAAAATGTAAGTGTTAGAATTGAAGAAACGAGGTCTATCTGAGGGTGTATATTGGGTGCGTGGCACACACCTAGTTTTTTTCATGTCTGTGAACCTGTCCACAACCAAACATCATGTTAGAACATAGTCTTGGGTGATTGTCTCCTGTTGCCCAAATCATAAGAGATCGGAAAAAGATCACATCGGCACATTTCGATTGTGCTGACATCCCTTTATTCCCGCTGAAGTCCCACCGGATGCATGAAGCCTTTCCCGACGGATGGCCCTTCCCATCACTGCTGGAAGACCTGCGTTCGTGCTACGCGATCCCAAACTCGATATAGAAAGTCTGATTTTCACCTCTCACCATTTCTGTTTTCAATGGTGTTCCGGCATCAGGAATAAAGGTTCTTGCAAGTGTGTGTGTGTGTGTGTGTGTGTGTGTGTGTGTGTGTGTGTGTTGTGTGTACGAGGGGGAGGGATTACTGGGGACCACACTTTCTATCTATCCCAAGGAGTTTTAGCGAGTACATCCGTAAATACCCATGCTCTTGACTTGTTCTCCCCCCAGCGCTCTAAAATGCAAAGTGTGAACGCTCCCAGTAGGTTGCTTATTAGCGTTACTGGCTCTTTTCAAAAAGAGAAAGCCTCATAAGAAAATCGATGCAAGGTTTGTCACTCGGACGACAAATCTCCCCTTCGGTAAATCCTTTACTTGGTTTGAATCCAGCCACCAATTATGTTTTTATTTACTTTTGAGACAGAGAGAGACAGAGCATGAGCAGGGGAGGGGCAGAGAGAGAGGGAGACAGAATCTGAAGCAGGCTCCGGGCTCCGAGCTGTCAGCCCAGAGCCCGACGTGGGGCTCGAACTCACAGACCGTGAGATGATGACCTGAGCCGAAGTCGGACGCTTAACCGACTGAGCCAACCGGGCGCCCCTCCAGCCACCAGCTATGAAGTATTAGTTAGGAGTAGGCACTTCCGAGGTAGTGGCAGAGATGCAAAGAGAAGAGTGACACTGCTCTTGGACCCCCTCCCCGGGCCAGATGAGGGCTGGAGGCTGCTCACAGAGAGGCTGTGGGGGGCAGACACCCCAACGTGCAAGCATAATGCCCTGTGATACAAGACACATATGTCACAATGCACGTGACCCAAGAAAGGTTTGGGCCATAATGGTAGCTGCTTCGGGGTGACGGTGTTGAAAAGGGTTCTGAGGCCCTAGAACTCACCCACCGATCTGTGCCACCGGAAGGCATGGCTGGGAAGGAATTCACAAACAGCACAGCTGAGCAAAGAGTGACAGGTCACTCATTAACAACTTGCAACATTTTGGTCGTTGGGCCAGGGTCACGGAGAGGCAACACGGTTACTATGCTAGCATGTTTCTTGCCAGTTTGTTTGTAAGCATCCTCAAAAAGGAGAAACATTACGACAACAATAAATATACAGGAAGGACAGCAGTCTCCAGAGTGTATTCACAGGGCATTCTCGCCACAAGATGCTCTCAAAAAGGGGATCTGCGATCAAATGCATTTGGGGTGCACCGCTTCGTGGGGTGGAGGGAGGGACCGCCGTAACATGGGATTAGCATAACAAAGATCCTGGAGGTTTCACGGTAAAGAATTCCCATGGAAATTTCCCTTTTTTTGTTACTGTCTACCTTCCCTCCTTCCTTCCTTCCTTCCTTCTTTCCTTCCTTCCTCCCTCCCTCCCTTCCTTCCTTCTTTCCTTCCTTCCTCCATCCCTTCCTTCCTTCCTTCCTTCCTTCCTTCCTCCCTCCCTCCCTCCCTTCCTTCTTCCATCCCTTCCTTCCTTCCTCCCTTCCTTCCTTTCCTTCCTTCCTCCCTCCTTCCCTCCCTCCCTCCCTTCCTTCCTTCTTCCATCCCTTCCTTCCTTCCTCCCTTCCCTCCTTCCTTCCTTCCCTCCTTCCTTCTTCTCACCCTCTCCCTCTCCTCTCTCCTCTCCTTCCTTTCTTTCCGCCCTACTTGCTTTTATTACCAGCCAGCATTTTGCAGCAGAGTAACATTCCTACAGGACACGCTGGGGAAATAGTTTCTCCGTTGATGTTCCCTCATCCCCACATTTATATGTTCCCCCGAGCCAAGCAACCAACATGAGGGAAGCAGGCCGTTCTCGTAAGTGCTAAGTGCTTGCGACGGTAAATGCTAAGAGGCTCGCGTAGCGCGTGGAACGCTAGCTTGGAAAATCCTGCGTGGGTGGGACTAGACTGTCAGACAAAACCCTACTGGGCAGGACCCACTGGAATGGGTAGGAGAAAGGCAAAGTAAACTCTGAAAACTCTTAAAACTTTCAATTTACATAAATATCCGCTATCTTCATTTCCCAGACCTGAAATGCGTCTCCTATGATCCACAGTGAATGCACTTTCATACGTAAAACATACTACTTATTTGCCAACAGTATGATGGGCCCCAGCAGCAGCCGCATGAAAGGAAACAGGACTCCAAATGTGGACCCGTGCACCACGGGAATAAAGGCCCTGAGGGCAGGGGGGCAGGCGCTGTGAGCATCTGGAGTCATCGGATACCCACTAAGTCATCAATATCTGCAAGTTACCGCCCTAAGGAAACGTTCTCTTATCACTCCTCGGCCTTTTGGCTAAGATCAAGTGTAGGAAACGTTCTCTTAATTTTCTGTGAAACCGAATGTCGGGTTTGACCACCACGTACTGCGTGTCCACTCTGTGACAGGAGGCTGCAAATTGAAAGAAAGGCTCTAATCCCCGGAATCTTCTAGTATGAAAACACTGGCAGCTATCCGGTGCCTTTACCTAGGAAATGGCTGGGGGATGGGCCGTGTCCCCAGAAGGGGGAACTTCTGGCCCCAGAGAAGCCTCAAAGTGAGACGCTTAGCCAAGGTCCCCTCACTCCAGAAAATTCTGCCCCTATAATGAACAGCATAGCATTCTGTGTGCATAGCCACTTACTGTATTTCATATAAAGGCTTGATCTTCAGTGATACCCACAGCCAAATTGTTCTACTGTTTTATCTAGTTTAATCGTGGGTGATTTATCTTCATTACTGATCATGTATCTTTGAAACTTATGTACTATTTGTCACCTTGGTTTCCATTCATTTTAAACCTAAATTTTGATCTATTTTTCATAAGCACGATAATAATCCTGTTACATAATTACAGACCATATGATTATACATAATTACGTGATATGATTATACCTATCATATATAACCTTACCGTAATTATTTTCGGTAACAAAGTATGCTAGTCTTCATCGTCTTAACCTTAATTCTTTTCCTTGAAGTGAGGAATAGAAAATGCTGACGTTTGTGAGCTAGCCCGTGTTTGGCCTCCGCCCCGAATAAAAGTCCGAGGCCTTTCTTCTTCCCTAGTCAGCGGGACAGAAGTCTGTGATCCCTTAAAGCACAACCCCTATTGAGTTCCTTGGGTTGTTTTGGTTTTTTTTTTGTTTTTGGGGGGTTTTTTGGCTTTCAGGCTATCACAATGTCCCCATCAGGGCAGAATTCATAAAGGAAATCTAGTTCCTTCTGTGGTTAAATGAGAAGCCCCTAATATCCTCTGGGGAAGGTCAGGTAAATAGCCTTAGACTCACCATCACGGCCCTTGGCAACTCATTATTTATTTTTTACTTATTTATTTTAATAAACACTAATATAGCAGTAGCTGCTGTATGCCAGATACTGTTCTAAGCATTTTATAAATACTGACCCAGAACTTCCCCCCAAAAGAGTAATGAGCCCCACCTCAAGGAGCGCTCAGAAGAGCTGAGAGAGCTATGTTGCCATCTTATTTTTAGAACATGCACTAAGTCCCTCGGCAAGGAAATCTCGGAACAAAAACTCAGAGTCCCCAACACATAAATCAGTATTAGAAAAAGAACGAGAGCAGAAAGTCACAGCCTCGCGGGCCCCTCCCTCATTATAATTTCATTGCACCCGCTGTTCTGACCCCTTCCAGAACTTTCTGGGAGCAAAAGTTTACCTGATGAACCCAGGGGAAACACCAAGAAGCAGTAGGTGGTGCTGGAACGACGGTGCCCGAAGTGTGATCCAGGAAAGTCGGGCAGAGGGCCCACGAGGTCAAAACGATTTCCACAGCAATACATTACTGCCTTTCCACTCTTTTCTCTCACAAGTATATATAGACCCAAAGTTTCCAAAATCTCCAGGACGTGTGGCTCCACGACATCGCCCAGAAGCTGCTGGACCTCCGGCCACCTCTGCCGGTCCGCCCTGTGGGATGCCGGGTGACTCACACATGACATGAAACAAAGGGAATGAGCGGGCACACTGGGCTCACCCAGAGCTGGCCTGCCCCCAGGCCGTGCAAATTCTCTTTCCTGCGCCCGTAAGGCAGGCTCTGCCACCAGAGCGAAGGCTGACGACATGCATCCGTGTCGTCATGAGATCACCGTGCAGGGTGATCTCAGTTCGCAGAGAAAGGACTAGCAAAATCTACTTTGAGCCTCAGGCCCAGTTTGCCGGAAATAAAGGCCTATCCGGTAATCCCTGTGTGCACGTGACTCAAATAGTGCCCACGTGGGAAGGGAAAGGGTAGCAGTGGGTTATTTATTGACCTTAGGTAAGTAGAGTCTCCTCTGTACCTTAGTCACCCCCTCTGGAATATGGAGACATCACGGGTGCCTCGCAGGCTTGTGAGCTAATACAGATAGTCTGGTACAGTGCCAGAACAGATGGCCGTTGCTTTATTATCATTCGTTAGATACATGAGAGGCCCCAGCGAGCTTCAGAGTGTGCAAGAATGAGCTCCCTGTCAGTGGAAGGCCACGAACCCCCATTCACTGCTCTAGAATGTTCCCTCATGCCACCTAGCAACACTCGGGTTCCACCTCGTCCTCCCGGCAATCTTGCTCAAGTGGCTGCAATGTACTTTGTGAAACGATGGTGGTTATCGGGTGGTCAGTCTCATCATCAGGAATTAAATGGTAATAAAGAGACTCTTTTGCTGCGATTTCCACATCACCGAAACAGGCCTCCCCTGTGGGCTGAAGCCACACTCAGAAAGTCAGCGGAGTATATGGAAGAGCTGGAAGGTTCCTGGCCTATGCTGCGCTGCCTGTCCTCAAGACTGAAATGAGATTTCGAGGCACCGCAGGATGACGTCCAGATGAGCTGAGGTGGATGGTCAGAGTGACAAAGGGCACACAAGAAACAAAACTTTTCTTTTAATGTTTATTTTTGAGAGAGAGAGACAGACAGACAGAGTGCAAGCAGGGGAAGGGCAAGGAGAGACGGGGACACAGATCTGAAGCAGGCTCCAGGCTCTGAGCTGTCAGCACAGAGCCCAATGCAGGACTCGAACTCACGAACTTGACCCGAAGGCAGATGCTTAACCTACTAAGCCATCCAGGCGCCCCCAGAACTGGACCTTGAAAACCAGCTCACTTTTGGACATGTTATGGTGATACTGTGATTAATAATAAGAAATACACATTTGGTCTTCGTCCCCCATTCCTGGCACAGAGCTCCTAAAATCCTCAGAATTTCCTAAGTGAAAGGCAAAAAGAAACAACAGACGCCAGAATCCAAAGAGAGCTGTGGCTGTGGCTGTAGCTATAAGAGGGCACCTGCTGAGGCTGTGGCCTTCAGTAAAACATAGCCTCTTCCCAACTTTGGCCCAGCAGGGAGGGACCCAAGGAAGTAAATACTCCAATCCTCCTTTTCTCCCATCTTGCCATCTCACCTCCTCCTTCCAATGGCTAAAACCAACTGGAAGCCAGATGGCGGGGGGCTCTGGTAGACCGTTTATAATGACAGCATCTCTAGCCACACAGCAGCGTGGACCAAGGGGCCGGGTGGATCTGGAGGTGTATACAAAGAACAAGGACGAAGAACTGCACCCCAGAGAACCCCAACATTTAGACGTCAAAGGGAAAAGGAACTTGTGAAGGAATCACTGGCAAGGTAGAAGGACCATCAGGAAAGCACCGAGTCCTGGAAGCTAAGTGAGAAAGGGTTTTGCTAAAGTAGAAGTGATCCACGGAGTCAAACGCTGCGGAAGGCTCCAGAAGATAGACTCCATGCCAAGAAGCAGTGAAGGTCATTGTTGAGGTGGTTAAGAGCTGTTTGGGTAGAGGGGTGAGAGTGAAAGTCTGAAGTGGATTTAAGAGAGGAAGGGAGGAGAGGCACTGAAGACATTCAAGACAGGTCTTCTGAATGTTGCTACAAGAAGAGCAAAACACTGGAGTAGTAAGTTGCCTGGGTGAATGGAGTAAAGACGTTTTGGTTCGACTGATTTTTGTAAAGAAGGAAAACGCTGACACATTGATTCATTCATTCCAAGTATTACTAATTGCCTATTCCAGCCTGAAAAAAATCCAATTTTTGTAGTATCCCGAGACTTTGAATCCTATTAAAACATCCATGCCCAGCAGCATTTCTCATCATAGAAATGTTCCTTTCATAACATGCAATACCCATTCCTCCCCCATTCACCCTATTCCACCTCCCCTCGTGTTTTGCCACCACGATTTCGTACTTCAAGGACAAAACGAAGCAGAAAAGTGAAGACTTTCACTCCAAGGATACATCTAGACTGTAGAAGTTACCTTGAAAAGAGGCCAGAGAAAAATGCTTTCCTGTCCAGCGGAGGATCAAGCGGGATTCCAGCATTTAGTTGCGCATAGTGTAATCTCCAAGTTGTAAACGGAGCACAAACGTGGTATTGTTAGCTGCAACTAGTAAGATTAGGCCCCTCCTCCCAAACAAGGGAAACGCACTATTCTTTTCTAAGGAAAAGAAGATAGAGGGCGTGGTGTCCAGTATCCCCAGGTTCAACTGTCTACCTTCTATGCAGATACATTTGCTCTATCTTGCGGAAGGGACCTCCCCTGAAGGGAAATTGCGTATAGCGTGCTGCCCTGAGAGATTTAATGTAGGAGTTAGAAGTACAGAATCTGGAAACTAGACTGGCCGGGGTGGAACCCTGACTCTATTGCTTACTAGCTCTATACCTTGGGCAAGTTACCCTCTGCCTCGTGCGTAATACGTGAATAATGATGGTGCCTACCCCATAGCGTTAAAATCACCAGAAAAATACACATCGCATACTTAGAGCTGTACCCAGTACCTGGTTAATATTATTTAATTGTTTAACATAGCTTTCTCCAAGACTGTCTCTGAGCTTATGGGCACCATTTAGGGGCCGCTGGGTGGAAGGCAGTGTTTCTTCCCGGAGGTTGGGGTGCCTGGAAGGCTGAGGATTCACTGGGTGTGGCCAAGGTGCTCTCAAGCACTAAAGAGCTGTTCTAGTTAATACAGAGTATAGGGAAATACTGTCAGTGCTGTGTAATTTTAATTAAACCCGTTAAATCTAGCACCAGCATAGACTGTAAGTGCCGGCTTCCAAAAGTAACAAAATGTATCGGTTAATGTCTAAAGCCTTGCCTCTTCGTGGGCCTGCGCTGGAAAGGCAAATGAGCCAAACATCCAGAAACAGAGTCAACAGGATGAGGCACTGGAGTTCTGGTGGTTTGATCCCGTCCATATTCGAAAGGTAAATGATTTATCCCTCCAATCGGTTAGTCGCCCAGCAAGAACTGACAGAAGCTAGCCAGTGCGCTCCACAAGCTCCCTCCCCCCAGTTCCTGTCCCACTTGATCATTAGATCTAAATAGAAGATAATCAGATCTTCTCTCCGCGGAGAGAAGGGTACCCGGCACACAACTGGAAACCATCCCGGATCCCCGGGGTCAGGACCGCCGGCTCCCGTTCTGAGCGGAGCTGGTCGTGCCCATCACGCCTGGATCACTGCTTGGATCTGCGTGGCGGCGGGACTCCGGTTGCTACTGAATCTGGTTGATTCAACTGCACGTTCGCTGAGCCCTCTCCCCCCACCCCCCGCGGGGCGCCATGGGGCGGGGGGGGGGGGGGGCGGCGAGCTTAGGGGATCGGGTCGCCACCGCCCCGGGTGGAGCCGGCAGGTGCCTCCGGTGGGGTCCGCGGGAGGGCGCTCACCCGCTCGCCCCTTGACCAAGACCACCCTCCTCCTCCGCGCGGCGGGCAGAAAAGCGAGCACCCAGCGGGGGGACCACAGATTCCCAGAGTTGATTTCCACCCGCGACGACCCCTGTGGCCCGGCCCACCGCGCAGCCCCGGGTCCCCGGCACGCTCGCTCTCCGTGCCCCGCGCCACTCCCGGCGGGAGGGCGACCCCTACTGGCCGAGACGCACGGCGGGGCCCCTTGGGCCACCAGGCTCCCGGGCTGCACCTGTGCGTCCCCCCACCCCCAACAGGCTCCAGCTGTTCCAGAGCTTCCCCCCCCCCCCCACCCCGAGCTAACATTTTGAATCGTTGTTTCACTTGTTCTTTCGCTTCCTTTTGAATGTAAAAATCGAGCCTGTGTATCATTTTCGAGTTCACGTTCCAATCCCTCCATTGCCACGACACTGCTAATTTCAGTCGCCTTCCGGAAAACTCTCCATTTGTCTTTATTTCTTTGTTTCCAGGCGGAAGGGGCAAGTAATCTGGGTTTTGGTAAGGAATTATATGCACTATGACAGGATATGTCATTTCATGATGTAGAAGAGGTGATCCCCTCCTACCGCCTGTGGTTAAAACTGAACGTCTATAAAATATTTCAATTTCTTCCCGTCACTTTTTCTCTGCTACTCAGGGCCGTCTTCCCAAATATCCACCCTCAGAGAGGTGGCAAGGGCCGTGTTGGATACCTGGGGACAGAGAAATATGAGCCAACCACTTAATATCCTCGAGATTTTTTTTTCTTTTTGAGTAATACATGTTGGCAATTAAAGATAAAATATATAAACTACAAAGTCAGTGCAAGAGAAACGCAGAGAAAAGCCTGTCTAGTTCATCTTCCCAGAAAAACCAGTCACTGTCACAAAATCCTGGTTTCTTTCTGTCCTTCGAGATTCTGTGTGTGTGTGTGTGTGTGTGTGTGCGCGCGTGTAACACAAATGGAAGCAAAATATACACACTTCACAGCATCTTTGTATTCACTTAATAACATCAACCCATATATACCTCCTTACAGTCTTTTTACTTAAGGATTTTTAATAATTTTATTACTTTAAATATTTTCATTACATTTTTATGGCTATGACATCGTTCTTTACCCAGTACCCTCGTGGCTAGATAAAGATGTTTAAGTTGTTTCTCCTCTTTTGCTGTTACAGGACCAAAAAAAATATGCTGCAATGAATGTTCTTGTCTAAAATCCTTGTCTGCAATTCCGAAGCCCGAACAGCTTTAAAAAATGCAAGTCTCTTCAAATTTTTGGCACACTCATTTGGCAGCTAAACTATAGCTTGAACCAATGTAAGGCTATTTATACTCTTTATACTACTTAATGTGAATTCATAGATCTTTTTGCTGACATGTTACTGGGTTTCATTACAGGTTGTTATCCCAACTCCCACTGGAGTTGTTGCAAAAAAAAAAAAAAAATACTGTGTTGTATGCACAGACTTATCTTTCTAAAATGCAGGCAATTTTAAGTTCTAAAGCACATTCAGCACTACAGTTTTAGAGCGGTGATGGTAGCCCTGTATAGATATCTTGGTACATACTTATGAGTTTGTATGTTCAGGATACATTTGCAAAAGTAGACTTGCTAATGATATGTGCATTTGAAATTCTGACAGACTGTCAAATTGTTCTTCAAAGGAGCAAACGATTTACATCACAAACAGGATTAAATAAAAATGCCTGTTCTTTCACCCCCATACAAAACCTTTCCGATATTTGCTACTGTGATCAGTGAAAAGATAGTAACTTGCATAGTTTTGAGTTCATTTTATTATGGGTGAGATGAAGCATCTTTAGAATTCACCCTGATTTTATGTACATTCTTTAAGTATTAGGTTAATTACACCATTGACTCTCAACCTGTGTGCCAAATATTTTTTTCCCAGTTTGTGTTTTCGTTTGGTTTTATGATAACTTATTGTACAGATGTAATTTATTTTGTAATTATATTTACTCATCACTGCTCCAACTGGAATTTAATTTGATGTAAGGAATTGTTTGCATGCCATAACAAATTGTCACAAAGTTAGCAGTTTAAGAAATGTATTGTCTCTCGATTGTGTAGACCAGAAGTCCAGCATGGCTGATATTAGAATCAGCACAGCCTGGGGGCACCTGGGTGGCTCAGTCGGTTAGGCAACCAACTTCAGCTCAGGTTATGATCTTGCAGTTCGTGAGTTCAAGTCCTGTGTCGGGCTCTGTGCTGACAGCTCAAAGCCTGGAGCCTGCTTCAGATTCTGTGTCTCCCTCTCTCTCAAAAATAAATGAATATTTTTAAAAAATTAAAAAAAACCCAGCACAGCCTGATTCAGAGTCTCACTGGGCTGAAATCAAAGTATTGGCAGGCAGGATTCTAGCTCCTTGCACAGGAGGTCTGAAGTCCCTCTTTTCCTGGTGTTTGTCAGGTAGGGGACCAACCTCAGCTTCTACAGGACACCTATCCTCTCCGGTCACATGGCCCTTCCCACAATATGATGGTTTGTTTCTTGAGCAGCCACAGACTCCCATCTACTCTAGCTTCGGTCTGACTTGAGCTCTATTTCTCTTCTGCTTATAAAGGCTCGTGTGTTTACACTGGGCCCACTTCAAAATTCTGGGATCATCTCCCTATCTGAAGGTCAACTGTGCCCAAAGACAACACAACCATGAGAGTCACTCTGGGCAAAGATCATGGGGCACGTTTTGAATTCTGCCTACCACAAGCAATCAAGAACTCCAAAACAACTCCAACTTCTTTCGATTGTTAGGCAGTTGTCCCCAGATTATCTTGAAGAAACCAACGACACCAATTTGTTTGGTTGTTCGAAATTCGGAGGTCTGGACAATTCAGGAATTCGATGATCTGAGTGGAACTCAGCCCATACCTTTCGGCCACCTCAACTCCTCTAGGAGCAAGAGATCAGTGTTTGTCAATTCTAAAACTCCCGGAAGCCAGAATAGTCCCATTCTGGGGCCAGTCCCGCAGACTCCAGATGAAAGGTCCAGGGCTCAGTGGTGCCACGTGAGGGAAGAAAGAGTGGAAACTCAGGTGTATGGCTGTTCCATGAAGAGCTCACCCCTGTAGAGATGAGGGAAGGGTCTGGATCTTGTAGGTTCAGTGCTCATTAGACTCTGGGAGTGACAGCCAGAGAAAATTGAGCCCCGGGGGCTTCAAGGCATTGGAGCACTGCTGGCAGCCCCCCCCTCTGCCCCCCCCATCTACCCCCCACCCCGCACCCTGCGGAAAAGACCTAGTTGCTTGTATTTCCAGAGACTTGGCTTCAACTTCAACTTGGCCTCCACTGAAAAAGTGACCTTCAAGCGGCTGCAGACTTTGAACGGCTGAGCAGTTAAAAATGACAGAGAAGCCAGGACAGCATTTGGGAGGATCGCAATGTCATTTACTCAAGCTGTTAAATTGTTGTATTTTGTAAAGGATAGTTGTCATCACATCATCCTTCTGTCCACATCTCCACGTGTGCTTCCAAGAACTCCAGCGCTCTAGGCTTGACTTTGGTTTTGTTGTTGTGGATAGTTTGGTTTCTGGACACTCGGCAGGACGGCCTGGTCGCGGTAACCCTATTCCTGTACAGTCTTTGATCCAGTCCCTTACTAACAATCTGCCGGCTCTCTCCCTGGCTGGCTATTTGCTATTTTCCTCATCCATTTCTACTCTGAACTTTAAAATCCAGCTCTGATCCCCTCCTTGTGCCGGAATTGTCGTAGATGACCAAGAATGAAATGACTTGCCCTTAACTCATTATAACAGATTTCTCTGTAACTCTCTCTGGAAAGAGCTTGCCTCCAGTTGGAAGCAGGGAAAAAATAAGTAGTGTCTTGAAATCAAATACTCCCTCCTTTCTTTTCCTTCCCTCCTATTCCTCGTAGCTATTCTTTTCAAATCCCCACGCATCCAGCCAGGCTCAGAACTAAAGCATGTGACGGGATTTTTTGTATTGTTTTTTATTTATTGGGTTTTTTTTTTTTCAACGTTTATTTATTTTTGGGACAGAGAGAGACAGAGCATGAACGAGGGAGGGGCAGAGAGAGGGAGACACAGAATCGGAAACAGGCTCCAGGCTCTGAGCCATCAGCCCAGAGCCCGACGCGGGGCTCGAACTCACGGACCGCGAGATCGTGACCTGGCTGAAGTCGGACGCTTAACCGACTGCGCCACCCAGGCGCCCCTATTTATTGGGTTTTTTAAAATATCTTATAATCTTACTCATAGGCCACAAATAAAAAACCATTTTCCCTTTCTAAAAGTCTCAGAAATGAGAAAATACATGCTTGTGAATATGCTTTCTTTTCAATTACAGAATGTAAATGTTAGTTACAAATGGAGATCCTTTTGTAGTCAAAGACATAGAGAATACAGCATCAGTCCACTTGTTAAATAGAATGGGATAGAGTTACTTCCTAGCCTAAGGAAGAAAGAAATCTGTGTATAGCCTATATCTAAAGTTGTACCTATGACACCTATCCACAGGTAAACTCATTTATGAATCACTACAACAACAACAAATGTGGTTCTTTTTTTTTTTTTTTTTTTTTTTTTTCAACGTTTATTTATTTTTGAGACAGAGAGAGACAGAGCATGAACGGGGGAGGGGCAGAGAGAGAGGGAGACACAGAATCGGAAACAGGCTCCAGGCTCTGAGCCATCAGCCCAGAGCCCGACGCGGGGCTCGAACTCACGGACCGCGAGATCGTGACCTGGCTGAAGTCGGACGCTTAACCGACTGCGCCACCCAGGCGCCCCACAACAAATGTGGTTCTTAAACATCAAGAGTCTCTGGGACTTTTCTTTCCCACTACAAACCCTCTATAAAACTTCCCAGAATTCCTGTCCTTGAAGCAGGAGTCAAACTGGATAGCAAGGAATAACCCCCAGGGAGACTGAGATGGGCCCTCTCTAATCCAGTATTCTACCGTCCATCATCAACAGACCCTTGTCTGTATTTCATAGCGATAAAAAACATGATTTATCAGACAATGGAAATAACTCAGATTTTCAGGTGCCAGATAAGAAACATGCATTTTGGGGGGTAGGGGAGGTGGGGTGGGGTTTCATTACTAGGAATAGAGCTCACTCTGCACTCAAGTTGTTCTTACTACTTTTTAATTCTTTTCCACAAGAAGGAATCACATCGCACAAAGTGATTTTGAAGGTGGCAGTAACAGCAGAGAGAACCTCCGTAAATTCTGGCTTGGTACTCCCAACACCATTCCACAGTAAGAGAGTGAAACCAAGGAGCGCCTGGGTGGCTCAGGCAGTTAAACGTCCGATTCTTGATTTCGGCTCAGGTCATGATCTCGCGCCTGGTGGGATCACCCCGTGTCAGGCTCCTTGCTGACAGCATGAAGCCCGCTTGGGATTCTCTCTCCCTCTCTCTGCCACTCCCCCACTCACGCTCTTTCACTCTCTCTCAAAATAAATAAAAAACATTTAAAAAATCTTTAAAGAAAAAAAGAGTGTGAAATTGTCATATAGTTCGTTTCTTTTTTAATATGGCTACAATAAAACAGTTGATTAAGGCTATAACACAGAAATAGCAAGAAGCAGGATATTTTTATCCAAATGTTTGTTTAATCAATTGTTTATATATTTACTTATGTGACAAGTACTTATCAAGAGCCCACTATGTGCCAGGCACTGATTTAGTGTTGGGCATACAACAAGGAACAAGAACAAAAAGTCCCCCAACCCTCCTGGAGCTTATACTTTGATAGGGTTAAAAGGCAACAAACAAGACAAATAAGTAAAATACATATGATAGGTAGTAACGAATGGTAAAGAAGAAAAACGGGGAAGGTGAGAAAACTTGTCAGGCATGATGAGATTTCAGACGAGATCAGAAAGGAGCCCACTGAGAATCAGGGCAGAAAACAAAATGAGAAGCAAACCCCATGAACGAAGCACCCTAATTACCTCCCTCCTCCGCACAACCCCAAGGAAACAACTGCAGGAGAGGAGCACACACAATACACAACCTTGAACTGTGTACATGTGCACACAATCTAGTTTAGGAAATACATAGACACCGATGCAAAACCCATGCTGTGCTCACTTTCAAAAGTAACCAGTATCCTTAACTTGATGTAACGTTCGCTTTCTACATATGAACGTGTTCTTAAACTATGAGTGGAACCAAACTGTATACATCCTTCCGAAGTTTGTCTTCATTCAATATTACATATTTGTAGATGTATCCCTATTGACACAAATATCTGCAGGTCATTAGCTTTAAAGTGCTCTGCAGAATTTTATCGTCTAACTACTCTCTTGCTAATAGTCATGTAACTTTCTGACGAGCAGGAATGCAAGTGGCTTTTTAAAAAAATTAATTTGTACCTCTCTTTTGTTGATCCTTTTGATTTCTACGTCGTCTGCAAAGATGTGGCTACTTTGCTTCTTGCTTTCTGATCCTTACACATTATTTCTTTGTCTTATAGTCTGGCTCAAACTTCCAGTACCGCGTTGAAAAGAAATGGGCAGAGTAGACATGTGTACTTTGTGCCTGTCTTTTAAAAAAATGCTCTCCATTATTTCATTGAATGTGGCATTATGGGTACTTGCCATGTCCGGATATGAAAGTTCCTTTCTTATTACTGATCTCTTCAGATGTTTTTATTATGCATGAGTGTTGACATATTAAATCTATTTCTGCATCTACCAAGAGGAGCATATTACTTTTCCTCCTTATTCTTTTAACATCATAAATTATTAACTCTTCTGGTGCTCAGCTATCCTGTATTTTCGTGTAAAGACAACTTGGTCACATTTAGTTTTGTTTATTAATATATTGCTGTATTCAGTTACAACATCTTTGTAACCATGTTAAATGAATTCAGCCTACGATTTTCCTTCAAAGTATTGCACTTGTCTGGGTTTAGTAAAGGTGTTCTGCTGGCTTCATAAAATGGTCTTGGAAACAAGAGTTAAAGTGAACCACAATCTCTTCTTCTGAACGGTATCTTGAATATCTGTAATTGACTCTTGCAGCTCGCCAATTTCTACCTAGACTTCTTTCCTCCTGAAACTAGCCAGTTTTATTATTGTTTGATAAAGTCGGTGTTTAAGGCTTTATCTACATGCTTGCAAATATCTTCACTCATTATTCCTTGGCGCATCTCACTTTTGCCTTGTGGGATTCAATTTTCTGCCTCAAATACACCTTTTAGGAATCTTTTCCAAAAACGGGATGTTAGAGGTAAAGGCTTTCGTGAAGGGTTAGAGATCAACTTGCAACTTTTGTCTTCAAATTTTATTTCAGCCTCACTCCTGAGTTACAGTTCAGATGGGTCTAATGTCACTCAGTGCTTACTATTTTCCTGTCTTCTCGAACATAACCCTGGAAGAAATCTGCTGTCAGTCTCGTGAACTCTCATTGGTAATCTCTTTTCTCTGATTGGCAAGCCAGCTTCTCGGGGTCTCTCCGGTTTACTGTGTCTAAGTTTGTTTGGGTTTGAGACTTGTCATTTCCCCCCAGTCTCCTGTAATCACGGCTGCCATCAATTCTGACGAATGCTCAGCTCTTCTCTCTTCAAATATTGCCTTTTTCCCATTTCTCAATTCCTTCTGTTGGGAACACCTATTAAGTGCATTTGGGAATCCCCAGTCTATCACCCACATGCTCACTTTACATCCTCAAAACCCAACAGGGCCTGGGGCAGAGCCAGCGCCCCAAACATACCTGCACCATGAATGAACTACTCATGTTGAACCCGTCGTGGAAATCGGAATAAATGCACCAGTCCACAGAAATCTGATCAGCCATTTAGAAGAGGAAGCTCAGGCATCTCCTGGAGCCCAACTTCCCAGTAGTTGAATCTTCTTCAATCTAGTAGCCACGTTCAGATACAGAGACAGTGAAATCTGAGACGATTTAATGACAAGAACCAATTGTTGAGGTATGCCACTTGGGGTATGTACTTGGTGGGGGCCAGGGGAGCCGTGATTTGTTCTCTATTTCAAAGAAACCTGATAAAATGGCTCAGAAAATATGCAGAGCCCCAACCCACTGACGCATCATAAATGGCAGGATACCGGGATTTAGTTCATATTTCAAGTCTCCTCTGGGGCACTTCCTGTAGAACAGAAATAAATAATAGTTTGTGCTGACTGTGCATCTACTAGGATATAGCCTCACAATCCTTCGAGGTCACACTGGTAGCAATATTAAATATTTTGTAGTTAAATCCAGGTATAAATGGAAGAGATTTGCCCTAAGTCGTTAAGTTAGCTAATGACTGAACCCAAATTTGATCCAGTGTCCGCCCAGCCCCAGAATCCACACTCTTCCCCTGGTACCATCCTGCTGGTCTGGATGCTGCCAACCAATTCTCAGTCAGATGGGACACGGACAGTCATCACGGTACGCGGCACCATTTGAACCAGGATGTTCCGGCCTGTTCATCTCTGATAAAAACTGTATGGTTGGGGCGCCCGGGTGGCTCGGTCGGTTGAGCATCCGACTCTTGATTCTGGCTCAGGTCATGACCTCACAGTTTGAGTTCGAGCCCCACGTGGAGGCTGCCTGGGATTCTCCCTCCCCTCTCCCCTTCTCCTCCGCTCACATTCTTTCTCCGTTTCTCTCTCTCTCTCAAAATAAACATTAAAAAAAAACATACTGTCACCATTCTCAAAAAATGCTCTTTATTCATTCCCATGTGTTATTGCATTTAATGTCCCTCCACACCCGTGACCACAGGAAGCAGGACGCTAACTACTCCACTTCCCTGATGTGGAGCCCGAGATCCACAATAAAGTGCTTCCTGCAAACTTGCAGTGTGAGTGGCTGCGAGAGTTCAACCCAGCCTGCCCTCCACTCTCCAACCCCAAAGACACTGGGGGGCGGGCAGAACCATTCGGTCCTTCTCTTCACGCACAGAATGTTTAACGGCATCAACGGCATCTCTAGCAACAAAATTAGAGAAACCATAACCAAAATCCGTACTGAGAATGTATAGAAATGACATTTCTAGAACCTGTTTTGCTTTTATTAAGTCATTCAAACTTTTGCTCGCTTTATTACAATCCAGGTAGGGTGCTGGTTGTATTCGGGGCAAAAACACCTAGGCGTCTCATAGCATTTTGTCTTCACATCACGCAAACTTGAGTCCTAACCACTTCCAGCTGCTGCTGACACCAGCAGATAGCTCACCGGCAATTATTCAATTGGAAAATTTGAAACAACGTGAGTAAATCACGTTTTGCTGCAAGTGTGCCTACGCTAAAATATAAGCACGAACACAGGTTGGTCAGTAATGAACCAATTTGCAAATGGTGCTAAGGGTCGGGCACAGTATTAACACAGGCCACCTCAACATCAGTAAAAGACACTTTCAAAAGAAGACAGGATTCAAGTGGTGCAAACACAAAGACACTTCTGTTCCTGCGATGAACTACATGGGTATCTGTATTAGGACTGTTAGGATTCTAACGACGTCAGGATTTTTAGAAGCAGCATGTGGAGGAAGAAATCGGGTACAAGACCCAAGAAAACTATTCACAAGAAAAGGGACAGAGCTCAGATTACCGCTCAGAGGGCGACCAGTACTTTCTCCTGCTCAAGCAGGCCAAGTGGAAGACCAGCGAGTGCCTGTGTCACGGCTACTCGGGTCCACACCTCATCCCACGCCGTGGGCCTTGGGCTCCAGTTGGCAGAACCAATGAGCACATACTTGGTTGGGTGACCCTCGCACAATTTTGCTGTGACACCATCCTGGAGACTATTTAACTGATATTTTACTTACCCATCTTTTTCTCATGGGTACACACACACACGCGCACGCACACACACACACATACACACACACACACACAGTCTTAGAATCCTGAAAGGAAGGAAAAGAGACCCTTCTAGTTCACGGTCTCCCAAAAGTGCACCTCATCCAACTCAACGGAAGTCCAGAATGCACAGAAGGCACGCAGTGTTTCTGAGGGGATAACGGTCAGCTCTGATGATTTCTTTTTTGAATGGTGGCCCTAACGTGCTTTTCCAGTTCCAGTAAGTTTTGGTAAAATTTTTCAGCGGTGTCTTCATCTAGGTCCATCTAGAAAAGAAGCGAAGACAGCGATGACCAGAGAGGAAAAATGAAACAAATGGGCTCTGTGTAAAAGGAAGGCCTTCAACATGCATTAGAGAACCGGAAACAAGAGAACAGGGCCGGGAGGACAGGGCTGGGGTTTCCGACTCTGAGATCCTGAGGACATGTTAAGACCAAACTCCAACACTCACCAAACCTACCGACGCTGCCCTTGCCCAGCAAGACTGAAAGGTCTGGTTTTTCTCTCCCCGCTAACCCCTGTGCATCCAGTAACAGAAGACATCAACCGACTGTCATATAAGGACAAAACAGAAAGATCAAAAGATTTTTTTTGAACTCAAACCGCCATCTACCCAATGTCCACCTTCTTTCATATGGAGCCCGAGTTTCAGCTGCGTGCACTGCCCTCCAGATAAAAGCCCACATGTCCAGGCTCCATTGAAGACGCTGGGTGCCATGCATTCACGCTTTGGCCAGCGAGGTCTGAGTGGAAGCATGTCGTACTGCCCAGGAGTCTCCTTTACAGGCATGGGCATCCCTTCCTTTCTCCCTGCTTCTGTACTGCTCTCTTGAGCCATAAGAATGAGCGTCACACCTTATGGACGGTAGAGGGGTGACGGAAGGACCCTGGGGACCTGACAGTCTGGGGGGTGCCATACCGGCCCAACACTACCTCTCTCCAAAACTGCTTTTACGCGCAAGAAATCTAAGCTTTCATCTTGTTTAACCTGCTGTTATTTCACACTCTTCTGTTTTAAGTGATACACTGTATGTAAAAGCAAGCTTTCACCGCCTATAAAATAAAGTGGTGTCTCTTTTCAGGTCAACACCGAGCCTAAACTTCGGAAAAAAAAACAGTCTCTTTCTTCCCAGAGCTGAGAGGCTGAAAATCAAAGAAAACCTAACATTCTGGAAATAACATTTACATTCATTTTAAACCCTGTCAAGCATTTTTCCATATTGGAACTGTTAGAGGTGTTCGAGATCTCCTTCAACCCCACCTCTGAACAGAGGAGAAAGCTGACTTCTCTGAATTAATCAACATTTAAAACACTTTCTTCAATGCATTTCAATGAAATGCCAGTAAAATATTTTGGTGTATGGAATTAAACATTTTCTCCCCGTTCATAAACAAGGCATTCCCTCTAAGGGCCTTTTTAAAAGGAAGCTTATTGGAGCGCCTGGGTGGCTCAGTCGGTTAAGCATCCAACTTCGGCTCAGGTCATGATCTCGTGGCTCGTGGGTTCGAGCCCCGTGTGGGGCACTGAAGCTGACAACTCGGAGCCTGGAGCCTGCTTTGGACTCTGTGTCTCCCTCTCTCTCTCTGCTCCTCCCCTGCTCACGTTCTGCCTCTCAAAACTGAACAAATGTTAAAGAAAACAAAAATTTGTAAACAAGGAAGCTTACTAACTTACAACAGAATTCCCAAGGATTTCTTCTTCAGGATACTATGAAGTGTTACATAAAATTTGAAGGGAAAACAAGTCATAGAGTCAGGAAACAGAAACAGCAGGATGAGACATCACACACACACGCACGCACGCACGCACGCACGCGCGCGCGAACTGCAGCAACTTCTCAGAGCCTGTCCTGGGCCAGTGTGCATCGTGGAGGCCTCGGAAAAGGGGGAATAAAATACGAGGCATTTCTCAAACTTGGCTGACAAACTGCTCTTTGCAAATCTTCTCAAGGAACCAGAATCCCACAGGGCATATTTTGGAAAACGCTGGAGGTTCAGAGGTTCATTGTTAGTAAACAGACACCATGGGAAGCGAGAGCACAGTCCCCTCAGGCCTCACGTTCCTCACACAGACAAGACCACCGCCGATTATGCGACGTCGCTGGGGTAACTGGTCTGCCTCCATCTCATTTTATTTTATGCCGATGCCTCCCACGTAAATGAGGCAGTGGGAAATGGGAGGCTGAAATAAACCTTGCTAACAGGGACAAAAATACAACAAAAATAGTTCTGTAAGTTCAGAAGAAATTACCCTATTTTCTTGTATGTCACTCCATGTGTGACTTCTTTCTGGAAGACTATATGGAGTCTAAAAAACAGCACTCTGGGTTTTTTTCCCACAGTTCATCCCGTGCCTCCTGAAAATACCAATGCACGGAAGCCAGTAACCGTCGCGAGCAGAACTGAACACCCAAAGGGAAGTTAACTTCACTCAGACGCTTCATGTTTCACCCAAGTTGCAGCACATCTATTGAGCACCTATCACATGCGAGGCAACGTGCTCGAAAAGGGGGTATAATCCTCCTGCTCACAGAGCTTACAGTTGGCCAGAGAAGTCCGGCGTTGAATGAATCCTACACAGAAGAGGTATGAGATGTCAAGAGAGCCTACGACGGAGGCACTGGACCTGGTCTACCGGGTCACACAGGGCTGAGGGACAAGCCGAGGTCTCAAGCGTAAGCAGAAATTGTCCGTCAGTTGAAAGAAGAGGTAGACATTCAGGCAGAGGACATGCAAAGGCCCGGAGGCAGGAGGCAGGAGGGAGCAGATGGAAAGGAAAACAGGCCAGTGAGATGCCAGTGACCAGAACGGGAAACAAGGGAAGGGAAGCCGGGACGCCATGAGGGCCAGTTCAGCAGCCGAGCCACAGTGTAAACACATTTACCTTCTGGGTCATTACGTAATTGCTTCCAAAGCCAGTGGTGGCGCTCAGGTATTTGGTCAGGGGATTGAGAGACTCGGGCTTTTGGTGGAAAAGCCATACCTAGGAAGGAAGAGGGTGTCCATGATTCTTTTCTTCTTCTGCCCGACATGAGTGAGGCTGGTGGGGATTGATAATCAGCACTTTACCAAGCTCCAAACAAACTCTAAACCTTCTCTTGAATATCATCAGCGAACTGTAACGTCTTCATGAACCACTACTGTACCCTGAAGGAAGTAGGGCAATCTGCTTAATGGTCCTCTTTGAAAATTTATTTAAAGCAAAGAACCCCTTGTGTTTTAGCCATCTCTCCCCTTAATCCCAAATTGAAGTTCACAGCATAGAGAAGGGCTTTTTCAGAGTTGATACTCGGCTCATGCTACGGTAAGTACACGATATATTGTTACGTTATTTCACGTTCTTCATAGGCCTGAACGTGAACACCATTCAGGAGATGTACTGGTAAAAAGTAAGTCTCCCTACCTTCACAATTTTCCAGCCACCTAGCTCTCCCCTCTGGAAGCAAGCTAGTATCTTACATATTCCTCCAAAGAAAAGGTATTTGCTTAAAAGCTTGTATATTCTTTTCTCTTACTCAAATGGAAGCCAAATGTATACTATTCGATACTTTGCCATTTTGATTTGAACAATAGGCCCTTTGAGATATTTTCAACTCGGTAAATAGAGAGCTGTTTCATTCTTTTTTAAAGAAACAGTGTTCTATCTCATGGATGGAAATTGACACAATCAATCAAGGATGGAATGTACACAATCAATTTCCAAAGGATGGACATACACGCGGTCTCCAGCCTCTGCTAGTACAAACCACGCTGTAGCGAATGATCTAAGTCTGAGAACATCTGTAAGATAAATACCAATGATGGAATTTCTGGGTCAAGGGGACGTGCGTGTGTTATTTTGAATGATCTTGCCCAACAGTCCTTGATCCAGGCTACGTCAGTCAACCCTCCCCCTGGCTAGATGGGAGAACGCTCTCTCTCTACGCCCCTGACAGGACAGTGCGGTACCAAACTTTCTAATCTTTGCTGATCAGAGTTGAGAAACCATCTCATTACAGCCTTAAGGGGGCTGCCTCCTAGTATGAGTAAGGTCGAGCACCTTTCCGTGCGATTAAGACAGTTTAAGAACTCTCTGTTCACAACTTTTGCCCACTGTTCCAATAGGTTGTTGTTTCTCTGGACTGTTGAAGCTCCTTAACCAGGAAGAAACTTAACCTGTTACTGTGATATGAGTGCCAGGTACTTTTTCTTGGGCATCGTGGTTAGTCTTTGGAGTAGATTTACAGTGAGGATTTGGGTCACACAAAATTTGATTACTTTTATTTAATCAAAATGTTCAGTCTGTTCCTGGGAGTAAGGATGCCCCCACACTCTTAGACGATTTAGAAACGTCCCCCATATTTCCTTCTAGTCATTATATATTTTAACTCCGTCGTGTGTAAATCTTTGAATTTATCTAGAGTTTTATTTGGGTGTGAGGTATGAAGATCCTATTCTATTTTTTGGCACAATTTCCAGAATAACCCCTCTCTCCCACTAATTTGGAAGGCCATCGTTACCATATACTAGATACCTGTGTGCTGGGGGCCTGTGCTGAATTTCCTATTCTACTCCACTGACCTGTCCATGCACCTGCCAGAACTATACTGTTTTCATTAGGACAGTTTTCTTTGAAATCGTTAACGCTGAAACACACAAAACCCTTTATAGTAAAGCTTCCTCTCGTCCGTGCCTGGAATTCCTGTTTTGCAGATAATGATAAAAGCAAATGAAAACATGTGCCCCGGCGTTCGCAGCCAGAAACCAGAGACGTGGGATCTGAAGAGAATCCGTAGAATTCCAGAGTCCACACCCTCAACCACTGTGCTTTCGGCCACTCCGGCTTAGCCCACGTAAGGAGGTGAATCTCACCTGAGATCCTTCCTGCATGTGCGCTGTACCCAAATCCCCATCCATCCACATCCACCAGCATCTACAACCATCACTAAATGGCAGTCAGGGGGATAGTGACTCATCCATCGACATTTTAGGAAAAAACAGCAGGGTCACAACAGATTTCTTTAAACTGTGACGTGGGTCACGCTGTCCTATCCAGAGCCAACTTATCCCTCAGAGCCCAGACCAAGGAAGCAAAGCCTGCTTCAACCAGCCCGGCTCCCACTGATCCCCCGGTGATTAGTCTGAGGACTTACCACCCGATGACAGAATGTCTTATTTTCTCGCCTATTTTTATTTTCGACATTCTCTTTTTTTCCAAATACGACTCTAAGCGCCTTAGTACCTGGAGGTTTTGTCTTCTAAGTGTTCCTCGCACCACCGACACTCAGCATATACTTGACCGCCACACCTGATTTTCAGTATCTGGGATGTGAATGAGTAATCACATTGTCTCTAATGCTTTGGCAAATATATTAAGGACTCATTAGAAGTGGCTTAAAAGCACTTGCTTCTACAATCAATTTGTGTCCCTATAATAAATGCATTCATTTCTGCAACGTTTACCAAAACAAGAGTGGCAACCAATTTCTTTCATGTTTTCCTTGGTTAATTTCAACTCAGCCAAGATTTAAGAGGCTGCTAAGTACAAGCACTACAGTGACAGAGGACAGATAAGCTTCATCTCGTGTGACAATTCAGATCCGTTAGCAGAGGGCACCCTTGGGCCCTGGGTTGACAAACCCTGAGAGACAGCACTTGTGTAGTTAATCATGTCTGCCACACGGGATCCACTTGTCACGTGTGATTTAAGGAAATGCACTGGTTTTCTAACAAAGCAACAAACCGATTCTCTAATATTTAAACAGAGGAAAGAGAATCTTCGTATAAGGAAACGGGAGTTGGACTGTGTCGCCTGTACTCTTGGCCTGCAAGATGACCTTCTCCATGGAACCGAGGGCCCGGTGACCATCCTGCTCTGCCTGCCCCTGTAGTATTCCGCTGCTCTGCTCTCTAGCTGTTGGCGAACTTTGCTTCCACAGACGCGCTGTCCCTACAACCATGGTATCCAGGGCTACGGTGGATACTAAACTTAAACTTCACTCCTAATACTCTGCACTCGGCCTTAGTCCAAAACAGGACGCTGATGATTTACATAGCCTATCGTTTCTGTTGAGATTGTTTCCACTATCAGTGAGCTGCAATTTATATCCGCTCTGGGGCACCTGAGTGGCTCAGTCGGTTGAACATCCGACTTTGGCTCAGGCCGAGATCTCACGGTGCGTGAGTTCGAGCCCCACATCGGGCTCTCTGCTGTCAGCACGGAACCTGCTTCGGATCCTCTGTCCCTCCTCTCTCTGCTCCTCCCCCGCACGCACTCCTTCTCTCTTAAAAATAAGTAAACATTTAAAACACGTACGTAAATACATTTATATCTGCTTAGCGACCGTACAAGCTACTGCAACTCTAGCGACCTACCAGGGCTTCTGTTCCATTGTACGGTGTCAGAGTGAAAGCATTTGCAAAAAAGCGAAGCTGAGGAAAAGAAAACAACAGTCATTTTGTGGTGGTTTAGAAGAGTCACCAAAGCATTATTCATTCACATACTGAAAAAGGTTAACTTGCATTTCGTATCACTGAACACTTAAGTATCACAAGTCTAGAAGAGAAATATCACATAATCGCCATCACTCTGAGCCAGCCACTTTTAACACGGAGGCGTATTTCCTTCTCCTCTTTTCCCCTTGCCTGCCACAACAGAGGGACGTTTTCTGCCAGAGCTCTGCGAGAGAGAAACCTTTCCCGTAAGCAAGCATTTTCTAACGTGTGCTGTGAAAACTCTGGTCCTGCCACATGCCCGAAGCACAAAACAAAAACAAATGAGCAAAAACGTGGTTCCGTGGTCACACAATGCACAGCCATTCCCTTCTTGTGGGAACTTTCAATGCATTGACGGCTCAGAGAAATCCACTTTAACGTCACCTAACACAGATTTCCCCAAATTATGCCATCCTAGAACTCTTGGGAACTACGATGCATGATCAAGGGCTCACTCCCTTAAAGAGAAGGGGCCATTCAGATGGGTGGTGCTGCGGGAGACGTAGAGGTTCCTTACTAAGGAACCTCCGATGAAGTGAAACCCTGCCACCTTCTGGTTCAACTGCTTAGATCATTTCCCAACCCTTAAACACACCTTTTGGGTCCCAAGTCGAAGAGAAAGTAGGAGCAGAAGCGTCTGTCACTCACCAGCCATATGATTGGCATCAGCAGTGTCCACACAAAGGGAGGGAGAATTCCACACGTCATATTGGTCACCATGGTACCCGGGCACACCACACTGGAATACAGACCCTGGGAGCAGAGACAGGAGCAGTCGTAAGACTCAAATTCCGTGCATACCAACGCAGCCCATCTACATGCTCCTGAATACAGGAGAGACACCAATGAGCCAGGAAGCCAGGGCGCGGACGGTTTGTGCTCTGAGCTGCCCTCGAAGGTGGGCAAGCCATTTCGGCGTAAGAATCACGTGCGGAGAGCTCGCTACGGAGAGGCACTTCTCTGCTCTCAAGAAACTCCCAGTACAAAGAACAGCCACACTAGAGGCTGGAAGAGAAAAGCAGGATCTGGTTACCCGAGTCTGCGACGTGTTGGCGTAATCGAAGGCCAGTTTATTGATCGTAGTAAGTCCTGAAGATGAAGAAGACATTTCCAGTATGGTGTCTGCCTTCAAGAAGTTTCTGATCTACACGTCACAGACAGCCAAACCTAAAAGCCTGGGTCTGCCCCCCGCAGGCACAGAAGAAGCACACCTCTAGCTCGAGGGGGGAGCTCGTGCCGTGAGAGGGGAATGGAGGGTTGCGTGTGGCGCCACAAAGACACCCCTCGCACAGCCAGCCCTCCATCAGCTCCCTAGCCCGGCACCTGTCATTTTAGAAAGATCTGCCCTAAGAAGAGAGCCCAGCTACCAGGAAGGGCCCTGTGCGGCCTTTACTAATCCCTGGAGCACTGGGATTCGTCTTGCTAGTTTATTCAGGTCAATTTTTACTACATTTTACCTCACGTAGCTGCTGACCATTTTAACTCCTACTTTTCTCGCTTGTAATTTTATGTTTTCTTTTTTTTTTTT
Organism: Puma concolor; assembly: GCF_028749965.1. Taxonomy (NCBI): domain Eukaryota; kingdom Metazoa; phylum Chordata; class Mammalia; order Carnivora; family Felidae; genus Puma; species Puma concolor. The sequence goes on along the minus strand of NC_141683.1, from coordinate 7,180,137 downwards.
TTTTAATTTTTTTTTTTTTTTCAACGTTTATTTATTTTTGGGACAGAGAGAGACAGAGCATGAACGGGGGAGGGACAGAGACAGAGGGAGACACAGAATCGGAAACAGGCTCCAGGCTCTGAGCCATCAGCCCAGAGCCCGACGCGGGGCTCGAACTCACGGACCGCGAGATCGTGACCTGGTTGAAGTCGGACGCTTAACCGACTGCGCCACCCAGGCGCCCCTATGTTTTCTTTTAAAAGGAAATAGGACACATCAGTGTACCACCAACTGGTCAGTGGACAGAAAGCGCCCTGGGTAACAGAAGCTAGAGTTTTGCTTTCTTTATTCAGAGCGGCAGAGGTCTGATGGCGCCTGACACAGACAATCCAATGCCCGGGGATCCTGTGGTCCACCAAAGGTCCCCTGAAAACAGTTAAGAGTCTGGACTCATCAGCGACCCCAAATTCTTCCCAGGAAAGTAACACAGCTCCCCCCGCCGCAGATAGCTGAGGAGGATTTCTTATTCTGGCAACTAGCTAGGAAGTCAGGGCCTACTCAGTCCTAAGCGAAGAAACCTGTGAACTGAAACCCAAGGTCCCTGAGACACGTGATGTTCTAACGTTGAGCAACAAAAGAAACAAACAAGGAGGCAGCCTCGTCCAAGAACACGGTCCCCCCACACATCACAGGGAATCAGCTGTGAGGACCTGAGTGGTTCGCAGATGCGTGTGACGGGTCATTAATGAACGATTAAACTCTACCAGGTAGCCTGCACGGACCCGCCAGCATTTCCAGTGCTACAAGCCTTTAAGAGGATGGAGTTCTTCCGGGGCGCCTGGGTGGCTCCGTCGGTCAAGCGTCCGACTTCGGCTCAGGTCATGATCTCGCGGTCCGTGGGTTCGAGCCACGCGTCGGGCTCTGTGCTGACAGCTCGGAGCATGGAGCCTGCTTCAGATTCTGGGTCTCCCCTCTCTCTGCCCCTCCCCTACTTATGCTCTGTCTCTCTGTCTCTCAAAAATAAATAAATGTATATATAAAAAAAAAGGAAAACCAATCATACAGACCTTAGAAGGCAGCAGCATTAGCCAAAACTCCCTTTCTTGTAAAAGATGAAATCCCAAAGCTTACTGGACAATTAAACATACGCAAAATCCCAGAGCCTTTTACGAAAAGAGCAGCTAATCCACTCTGACCTTGTCCCCAAAAGGGAGCTGCCAGAAACAAGCAGTTGTGACAACTTTTTAAACATCTCAAGGAACCTCAGAAGGGGGCCAACAACTAGACCAACACACGAACTCAAGAAATAATAATAACAATAATAATCCTGATGATGATGGCCACACAAACACGTACCAGCACAGGTGCACACACATAGACCACACGCCTTCTGTACACCCGGGGCACCTCCACACGTGCACACACCACCTACACGATCACATTCACATCTGCACACACCTGCAAACCCGACAGGTGCGTGTGGGCAGGCACACCCTCGTGTGCACACGTGCAGACGCGCGCACGCACAAGCGCATTCCGAGACCACGGCTGCGACTGCATCACACCCGGCCCCTCTTCAACCCTCCTAACGAATCTGTGAAGCAGGCACTGTTTTTCAGATGAGGAAACTGAGGCACGGGGAGATGAGATCATTTGTCCAAGGATTCCAATCCAGTTCTAGGGGAATGTTCTCAGCTTCGACTCTTCACTGAGAGGCACGGTTCTAGGACCCGGACCACAGAAGAGAGAGCTCCACCTGACAAGGTGTCCATTCCAGAATAAACCAGGTCTAGACTATCACAGAAGGCCCAGACTATGGGGGCGCCTGGGTGGCTCAGTCGGTTAACTGGCTGACTCTTGATTTCGGCTCCGGTCACGATCTCAGAGTTCACGAGTTCGAGCCCTGCATCAGGCTCTGCGCTGACGGTGCGGAGCCTGCTTCGGATCCTGTCTCCCTCTCTCTGCCTCTCTCCTGCGTGTGCTCTCTCTCAGAAATAAATAAATTAAAAAAAAAAAAAGTCTTAGACTATTTCTGACGTATCATCAGAGAAGGTCCGGCAAGGGCAGACAGCTCCTTGGTTATCTTTTTCTCTCTCCTTTCTCTGCAACCCTAAGCCTGGCCCAGTGCCCTACACGCGGTAGGTCTTTTGTAAATATTAGTGGAATTAAATTTCCCCACAGTCCCACGCTCAAACAGCAGAGTCAAAGCAAACAAAGGAAAATGCCATGGGAAAGACTGGAGATTTTCAGTTAAGATTTTAGACCCGAACAAGAGAGACATTCAGAGCAGCAGTGAGTTCCAGACCACAGAGGCCACAAGGAGCCAGCGAGACTGACAAGGGTTGCCTTCTGCAAAGACACACCCCCTAAACCCAGCGTCCTCATAAAGACAGAGCTCTGGAGCGTCACCCAAGCCCACTGTGCAGAAGGCTTTGTCACCCCTGGCTGTCCTGTAGCACCTGATATGGCAGACACTGGGACACAGCATGGTTTAGTGGGAAAATTCCACCCTACAGTCACACGGCCCTGGGCTCAACTCTGAGCTCTACCATCAGTAACGAGTTGTGCGTGACGGCTGGGGGCAATCACCTAACCCTCATCTGAAGATGGGGATACTCAGACCTACTGTCCGCACTGTCCCTGGGACAGGAAAGGCATTGAATGACACACACAGGTAAAGATACAGCACCTGAAACGCAGCAGGTGCTTCATAGTAGGTACTCGCATCATTCGTGGGTCCCGTTCTGCTGCGGAAGCCAGAGCTGCTGAGGAGCTACGGGACGGCGAATGAATGCCCGTGTACCCAAGGCCAGGAGCTAATTATCTCTGCCCTAAAACTTTGACACGCACCACCTGTCACTCCTATTCATGTCTTCTCTTGTCTTCACAGCAATCCTGCTCAAGAAACAGTACCGCATCTTCTAACAGAAAGCCAAGGTGACCAGAAAATCAACTGTAGTTCAGAAATCGCCACCCTGCCATTCCTGCGTCACGGAGACAGGACTCACCCGCGAGTTGAAGTTCTTGTTCACAGCCACGCTGAGCAGGTCAACCGCGTACTTGGAGGAGCTGTAGGGCTCCTGGCCTCTGCTGTGCTGGATGTCCTCGAGGCAGAAATTCGATTTCCTCGCATTGCGAGACGATGTCCAGATAAGCTGGGAAGGACTGTCACTGTGACAGAGGAGAGGTGCCAGTTCCTGAATCTGAAGGAGATTTAAAAAAGAACAAAAAAGGAACAAAAAATGGATCGAAATCTACCGGAGGCGTACAGGGTAACAACCGGGAAACTACTATAAATGTATGCTGCGACTGAACAGGTAGGTCGTTGCCGGGCCGGCTCTTACAGACACACGAGAGAGGAGGCCAGAATGATCCATGTGGAAATGAGTTCGAGACATCAGATGAACTGATGTTTAGCTTCATAAAGACACAGATGGTTACATATAAAAATATTTATAACATATACTATAACATCACTATAATATATACTAACATATACATGGGTTACTATGCACGGATTCTCTCCCTGCTCCGTCAGCCTAGAAGCTACTGATGCATCAATAGCAACGAGCCCTCGAATCTTGGTTTCTCATACCAGTGTCCAGCAAGAGGAACCAGATCTCCTTAGAGAAAAGGCGGATTCTAGGTCTGGGGCAGAAAATGTACCCGATGAGCCCACAGCATCGTGTAGTGCCAGAACGGGCATGCTCAAAACATAAACGGGAAACCATGACAATGAGGCTACGTCAAAGACATGCAAGATCCAACAGAGAGCACCCCCAATGGCCCAAAGGGACACAACTTGAGCAAATCATTTTTTTTGCACAAAATACGGTATTTACAACTCAAAGTAGGAAATGAGTATCCGCAAGCCCACGTGAATATAGTAAACGATTTTTTTTTAGCTTTTTTGAGATCAAATCGACCAAGAAATGATTGAATAAAGAATTAAATGGGGCGGGGGGCGCCCGGATGGCTCAGTTGGTGAAGCATCCAACTTCAGCTCAGGTCATGATCTCATGATTCATGAGTTCAAGCCTCGCATCAGGCTCTGTGCTGACAGCTCAGAGCCTGAAGCCTGCTTCAAATTCTGTGTCTCCCTCTCTCTCTCTCTGCCCCGACCCTACTCACTCTCTCTCAAAACTAAATAAATGTTTAAAAAAAAAAAAATTAAAAAAAAAAAAAGAATTAAACGGGGAACAGACAAATCTTTCTTGCAGAAAGCTTCCAGATAATTTAGGTAGCTAATCGACCCTTCAGGGGGTCAAACACAAGTGTGAGCTACACACACTAACTCTCTTCCAAAGAGTACAACATGGAAAAGGAGAGAAAAACCAGAGAGGAACTTGACAATGAGAAACCTGACCGACACTACCTTGAGCCAGGGGATTGAAGAGAACATCAATGCTGATAAGCCACGTTGACAGTTCACACCCTTGATATTATGTGACGAGAATGGTACTTAACCTCTGTGGTCCTCCTCCCACACATGACTCAAGTCTAACCACGAGAAAAACTTCAGACAAATCCCAACTGAGGGCTGCCTACAAAATACCTCAGCAGTGATCCTCAAAACTGTCAAGGTCATCAAAACCAACGGCAGTCTGAACAACTGTCACAACCAAGGGGAACCTAAGGGGACAGCTACTAAATGTACTGTGGTATCCAAGATGGGATCTTAGAAGATTGAAGAAATCTGAATGAAGTTTGGACTCCCGCTAATAACAAGGTTGGTTCTCAGATTGCAACAGATGTACTACATCAAGGAAAGGTGTTAAATGAGACAGAAAACTGGGGGTCCAGGAACTCTCTGTACTATATCTGCAGTAATTCTGTAAATCAAACTATTGGAAAACAAACAAAAAACTTACTAAAGAAAAACCTAGGAAAGGTTCCAGATGCACTCCATCCACATTTGTGATGAATAAATCAAATGCAAGCAAGAGAACTCAAAAACACGAGATTAAATCAAGTTTAACTGGTACCACTCTGTGCTTGGAACTTCACGGAAATTACCTCTATACTCTGTAACGATCCTAAAAGTTTGGTCATGTTGCATATGGATCAAACTTGGGATGGATCCGTTTACAAAATGCACTGACACCTGGAGCCTAGAATGCAAGTTTGCGTTCCATAGAAAGTGGTAAGATTCTTAAACCTATTTGAAGAGAGTGGGAAGCATTCTAAGCCTCCTGATTATTTTATTAGACAAGTCAATTCCCAAAGTCCAGCTGCCTTGCCCACCTGTCAAAGGATCCACAGGCTGGGTCGTGTCAGCAGGACACCTATGCTAACTCTGCCCACGGCCACCACTCTCCTCACCCAGATGACCCCAATGCTTGATCTTCGGAACAACCTAATTTTTAAACACTAGATTCATCAAAAAACTCACGGAGTCGTAATAGCAATAATTATCTTCTATCGTTATCGATTAATTTAATAATTCAAGAAGAGGGCAAAGAACGAGTATCATAAAAAGATACAGGAAACACTAGATAACTGATCTGTGGAAAGGTATAAAAACAAAGACCAGACAAGAATTCAATCCCGTTCCGACTTTGCGTTCTAACGAACTTTTGCCATTGAAAAAGTAACACCACATCGCATTAAATAAACAGCACTAAAGGTTATGGACTGAAACATGAAAGTCCCCCTCCTTGCTGATACCCTGGTACCCGAGTTCATCAAGGTGACCAGTGCTCCCAGCTTCCTCTGTATCATTCTAGAAATATTATACACATTTATCTACACTCTGTGAGGATACATCTTCTCCTGTGTGTTTACATACACGAGACCACACTATACACATTATGCCTCGCTAGTCCTTCTTTATGATAAAATGCTAGAAGCTGTCCCACAGAAGTGCAAAATATTTATCACATGTCTTTGAACGGGTCCATACTGTTCCAGAGTTTGGCTACACCTTCATTTATTGCAAATACAGGCTGGTGCTGAAAGAGGTCCAATTTTAAGGGAAATTAGGCTTAAGGTGGAGACAGGTGGCGGTGAATAAAAAGGTGTCAGAAATACAGGTTCTGCGCTGGCCAGCCAGCATCAGAAGGAGTCCCTCCAACACCAAGGAATTACAGGCAACCAGCAACGTGGTCTGGCATTACTTCACGCAGACAGTAAAGCTGTCCCATGGGGTCAAGCCTGAGGCAAGAGCCCTGAACAAGCCAGGCAAACTGCACATCTCCTGCTTAACTCCACGCGCGTGCCTGGAACTGTAATGCAGTATAGACACCCAAGAATCCGCAATCACACCCAAGAAACCCAATCAATAAAAGATCAGGTATGAATTCCCATTTAACAACGGCTTGCCCACCACCCCATCCTATCTGATGCCAAGCCCAGTGTCAAAGAACATTCAGAACAGGACTGGTATACTTTCTCACAGTTCTGCGCATGCGTGCACGCACGCACGCGCACGCACACACACACACACGCCGTGTGCCTCTTTCGCACTTCTCCCTCCACTCTCTAGAGCCAATGTCAAAAGAAAAAATTAATGTATTGATACACTGCTTTAGGGAAGCAATGTTTTCAGAGAGTACAGCGATCATCCTATTTAAGTACCCAACGACTTAATGCTAGCCAGGAATTTGTGAGCTGAACAAAGAGCCCTGGGCTGCAGCCATGTGAGCCTTCAAGGTTGCAACACTAATGTGAGCCGAATGAGCCTCAAGTCTTTTTACCAGGATGAAGTGGCCAAAGACGTTGGTCTCAAACACCTCCTGGAGCCCGTCGGCAGTGATTTGATCTTCCTGGGTCAGCAATCCTTCAGCTGTGGAGAACATATGAATCACTTTTCTGAAACAGGAGAAGACAATTGTATGACTTTTAAAAGCTTCTTTAACTGAAGATCCTGAAAAACGCTCCCTGCTGCCCCTCCCCTGCCCCAAAACTACATTTTCCTTGATCCTATAACATCAGGAATAAAAACACGTGGGGTGCCCGGGTGGCTCCGCTGGTTAAGCAGCCGACTCGATCTCGGCCCCAGTCATGATCTCATGGTTTGTGAGTTCAAGCCCCGTGTCGGGCTCTGTGCTGACAGCGTACAGGGCCTGCTTGGGATGCTCTCTCTCCTTCTCTCTCTCTGCCCCTCCCCCACTCTGTCTCTCACAAAATAAGTAAACATTTTTTTAAGGCTTTTTTTTAATGTTTTATTTATTTTTGAGAGCAAGAGAGACAGAGCACAAGCTGGGGAGGGGCAGAGAGAGAGGGAGACACAGAATCCGAACAGGCTCCAGGCTCTGAGCTGTCAGCACAGAGCCCGACGCGGGGCTTGATCTCACGAACCGTGAGATGGTGACCTGAGCCAAAGTCAGATGTTTAACCGACTGAGCCAGCCAGGCGCCCTAAACGTTTTTTTAAAAAGAATAAAAATGTCGATTTCTCAGACTGTGTCACTGTGAGTGCATAATAAGACGCAAAAATGCTTCCTTTCTCCCAATTCAGAGACATATTTACATACCTCTAACTCCTACCACCAACAGGAACCTGACACAAAAAACCTGCTGCTAAAAGTCTCTTCACCTTTTCCCGCATTGGGGTGCAGGTGAACCTCTGTGGGGAAAGAACAGCCATGCCAAGGGGAAAATGTCTCACCCCAGCACAAACTGATGTTTAACTGTGAAAGTTACACAGGTTAGTTTTCTACAGGGAATTCCTGAAGCACCCAACATATTAACACGGTGATTTGCCACGAGATCAACTTATTAGGTCAAGACCAGCGTGTGTGTGTGATGGAAGAGAAGTAAAATAAAAGTAGCAACGTAGTAAGGAGCATGCAAAAAGAGTATGAATATCTATTTATAAGTACACGAGGTCACAAAATAAGGTATATTTCTTACTACAGGTCACGGTCAAACACTTCTGGAGCCACTGTGCTACTCCGTATGGAGAATCTCCCAGGGACACCTTTAGCTGGGCGCGCTCCCCAGCTCACCGGGCAAAGCACCTGCCACAGAGCTGGGAGATACTTCCAAAGCCGGTCTCATGGATACTGGAGTCTCGCGGACAATGCTGCCTGATTCTGAAATGTTCTTGCTGCTAATCACACTCAGGCAGACTAGAAATGCACCTTCTGAAACATCCAGCAGTTTGGAATGTCCTGGAGACCTAGAACACCCTGAGATCCAGGACTTCCAGCCTCTCCCACAAAAGACGGATGCTTTTCTTTCATGATGCGGCTGCAACACTTCCTGTCTCGACTCTTGTCCACCGCCCCTCAGCCCCCTAACTTAACCTGCTGAGGGCAAAACGAGGCAAAAAAAGGAACGGGTTCCTTCCACTCGGTTCATCTAGAAATTGAACATTACCTTGAAAAGAGGCCAGAGAAAAGCGCTTTGATATTCAGCTGTGGGTTGGGCATGATCCCAGCGTTCAGATAGACATAGTCTAATCTCTGAAACCTGCAAGGAAAACACCACGATAAGACGGTTCATTATCCCGAGAGCAACTGGAATAAAGAAAGCCTACGAGGGACAGAAAACACTTTCTGAACCAAAAAAAGCGGCCACAGCCAGTTGAAGGGAAGGTACAACACATCACACATTACACCCACTTCTTTCTCAACGGTTTCTCTTTAGCCACAAAAAATATCTGAGTATTCTTTTTTTTTGACGGTGGCTGCAAACAGAATTTGGGGAGCTAGGCTGGGTTTTGAAGTTACATCTCAGATCAACAGTCCTCCCACCTCTGTCCTCCCAATTAGGATCTGCACACGGCCACCCTCAGTCTACTAAACCAACTCTCCTTCTGGTCTTAGAAACATTTTGCCTTTTTTTTTTTTTTTTTTTAAAAGAGTCACGGGGGCGCCTGGGTGGCTCAGTCGGTTAAGCGGCTGACTTCAGCTCAGGTCATGATCTCACGGTCCATGAGTTCGAGCCCCGCGTCGGGCTCTGTGCTGACAGCTCAGAGCCTGGAGCCTGCTTCGGATTCTGTGTCTCTCTCTGCCCCTCCCCTGTTCATGCTCTGTCTCTCTCTGTCTCAAAAATAAATAAGCATTAAAAAAAAAATTAAAAAAAAAGTCACATCTTCCCTGTTGATAGGTAAAATTTATATCATATTGATAATCGCCCAATCTGATCCATTAATGCTGGAACCTGAATGCCAAGATATCTACTAAAGCAAAAGATGCATGTGGAAACCTGTCACTGTTCATGGCCGGCTCCTCTGTATCACAAGATGAGGGGGGCTCATAAGAATACAAGGAGATTACGGAAGCTGAATGGGGGGAAGGCACATGTCATGGAACCCGTCATGGAGAGAACAGTGAAATGTGGACTAGAGGGAGCACTTTCATATTGAAACCCCATGTAAGACTTAATGTAGTGTACTCCTCGAGCTAGGGGCAAGCCTGCCCTCATGACACTCACAGACATCATGAATATTCAGAATATCCCCTAGACTTCTGCGCATTACACGGTCTCCGTGCCCTCTTGCGTGCAGCCCAGGACAACACGGGCTGTAGCTACTAAAGCTGGGACCTTAAAATACATCCACGCTCACCAATTCAGATCCCACACAAACATTTCTTGATCAGTCTACAAGTAATGAACAGCCAAATGACTCTAATTACTAAATTTACTGTTTAAAATACTGACGTGGAAGGGGTGCCTGGGTGGCTCAGTCGGTTGAGCATCTGACTTCGGCTCAGGTCAGGACCTCACGGTTCGTGAGTTCGAGCCCCGCGTCGGGCTCTGTGCGGACAGCCCGGAGCCTGCTTCGGGTTCTGTGTCTCCCTCTCTCTCTCTGGCCCTCCCCTGTTCACCCTCTGTCTGTCTCTCTCTCTCTCTCAAAAATAAAAAAGTTATAAAAAATTATTTTTTTTTTTTTTAATTTTTTTTTTTTTTTTTTTTTTTTTTCAACGTTTATTTATTTTTGGGACAGAGAGAGACAGAGCATGAACGGGGGAGGGTCAGAGAGAGAGGGAGACACAGAATCGGAAACAGGCTCCAGGCTCTGAGCCATCAGCCCAGAGCCCGACGCGGGGCTCGAACTCACGGACCGCGAGATCGTGACCTGGCTGAAGTCGAACGCTTAACCGACTGCGCCACCCAGGCGCCCCATAAAAAATTATTTTTAAACATGCTGATGTGGATACTACTGGGCCATCCACATAAGCACCAGTCATGTGGGCCCATCTATTGTTGGATGTTCCGTTACCTAACTTGCAAACTTCCATCTAAGAACATGAACACATCTTGCTAGGAATGGAAAGGAAATGTTTAGCAAAGGGTGGAAATTGCACCAGAATGCCAGATTCAGGTCTGGCTTCAGTAAAATGGCATACTTACCACTCTCAAAGATTAAGTGACAGAACATTAAGTGCTCTAGTCTGGATAAAATGGAACTACAATTTCTTACTGGTTTTCCTCTGCACGTAGCTTACAGAAGAGAGTCGTGCGGCCAGAAAACCCAGGTGTCAGGAATGGTGCTGAATTAGCCAACGGAAGGGACCTTCCCAAGCTCTCTTTGGCTCGAATTTACCTCGGGTCTACCATCGTGGACAACCATTTGGGGCCATTAAGTGCAGGGGATCCTTTTTTTTTTTTTAAGGTTATTTATTTATTTTGAGAGAGAGACAGACAGATAAGAGCAGGGTCGGGGCAGAGACAGGATCCCAAGTGGGCTCCACCCTGTCAGCGCAGAGCCCAGTGTGGGGCTCGAACTCATGAACCGTGAGATCATGACCTGAGCTGAAGTCGGACACTCAACCGACTGAGCCACCGGGCGCCCAGGAGATTCTTGACATAGTAATGGATATGTCTGGACACGAGCACACATCCCCAAATTTGTGACTCTTACTACAACTATCATTTCCTAACTTTGGGAGACACCACCCAGCTCAGCAAGAGCTGTTCTGCTGATGAAATAAATACATCAAAGCTGCACAAAATGCTGACGGCAGACACGTATTACCTTCGTGCTGCCTTCCACCTTACTGCCCTGCGGCCTCAAATCCCTGCGAAACCACTACAACTCACACTAAATGCTAAGTCACTAAGCTTGTGATAACTAAACATCTTGAAACTTTGAAGGCAACCGAGAAAAGTCAATACTATGAACGTTACAACTTAAAATCTCGAAAGTCAACTGTACTAGCACGGGCTACTCTTAACTGAGGACAAAGGCTCTTCTCTGCTAAGTGAGGAAACACCACGAAATCTCTACAAAACAGAAAAGACACGCTGGCTGAGAAGGTTTGGGGAAAACGATGCCTGAAACCTGATTTGAGCTCGAAACGTCTGTCCTGACGCTAGGGTTTTTAAATACCTTTATTGTGCGGTTTCACAGACTTGGAAAGTCAAAGTTATGGAAGAGCAGGGGATAGGAAATGTAGATATTCTTAGTTTTTTAGAAGGATGATGTGGCAGAAAATTCCAGGAGCTCAGGACTAGTGAGAAGTGAGATTTCCCAACAGGGTGAGGCTGCACCCAGAAGAGCCGGGTGAAGAAGGCCGGCTTCCACCTTCACCCTGTCCCTTGTGTCTTTGGAACAGGGACAGGCAAATGGCCAGCAATTCCCACACGCAAAACACGAAGTTGCATTCTTCAGTAGATGCCTTTACCAAGAAGGCCTTCCTCGTTTTTACCAGACATCATTTTACTGTCCACGGAAACAAAGTGGCTTAAGGACCTCGAGGACAGGGGCACCTGGGTGCCTCAGCCCATTGAGCGTCTGGCTTTGGCTCAGGTCATGATCTCACAGTTCGTGGGTTTGAGCCCTGTGTCGGGCTCTGTGCTGACAGCTCAGAGCCTGGATTCTGTGTGCCCCTCCCCCGCTACTGCTCTGTCTCTCTTTGTCCCTCGAAAATGAATAAATGTTTAAAAAAAAACTTAAAAAAAAAAAGGACCTCAAGGACAAAAATGTTTGAAAATTAAGTATTCCACATATCTCTGGGGCTCAGTACGGACCAGTGCAGGGCTCCTGACCTTTTTGGATCATAAATTCTTCCTAGAATTTAAAATTTACAAAAAAAACAAACAACAAAAAAAAAGCACGCCTTCTTTCCCCAGAAAACAAATGCACTGTGCACCTGTATGCGATTTTGTGCACACTTTCTAGGGAGTTATACGTCCAAGGACCCTATGCCTTCATACACGAAATATTTCTCAGATACCTGTTATACGCCAATTACTGTGTCGATGTGAACAAATCTTTATGGACCTGTGGGGGGAAAAAATCTCCGAAGAAATAGGATGTAGACGTGGGCTCTAAGACCAACCCAACCGACAGGAAGTCCAACCACCTTCTCAGCCACATTCCTCTTATCTCTGCGTCTCAGGCTCTTCACCTGGTAAATGTCAACACCTGTCCAACCTACTTCATGCAGGTGTGACACAGAGGAGAGATACAAAAACTGCATTCAGAAAGGAATCACCTTGCTGCCCACGCAACTGACCACACATCAAGGCGTCCTCATAAATTCATCCCCGTGAGATAATCACGATTACGATTGAGAACGAAGGTGCGATGAGTCGCTCCATACGGATCTCCCCAGCACGACTACGGCTTGCGCCGCGCCTTTTTCTTTGTAGGTTTCCCTACCCTTTCATATTCTGTTCGCCGCTGTGTGACGCGATCAGGTGAAAGAAAACCCATCAGCAAGAGGCGTACCTTTGCTTGAGCTCCCCGGAAGCCCGGAACACCGACTGCAGGTCGCTGACATCCACCTGCACGATGCTGACCTCGGCGAGGGGGTGAGAGGCCAGCAGAGCCTCGCAGACCGCTTCCGCTTTGCTCCTGTTCCTGCAGGCCAGACACAGGTGCAGCTCGTGGTCCTCCTCCAGCAGCCGCTTGCAGAGGGCGAGGCCAACGCCGCTGGGGGTCAGTTCGGACACGGAACATGCGTTAATTCAGGCGGTGCCACAGAGGCCTTTCCCCCCGGTTCAGAGAGCCGACCTTGTCAACGTGAGCTCCGATGAGGGGCCCGGGCGGGGAGAAAAGACTCAAAAACTATGAAAAGAAAGGAACCCCCTACCCCAACTGAACAGTCAGTCCCTCTCTCAGGATGCTGTCCCGTTTGTTTCTCTCATTCTGCAAACGCTGTCACCCACAAATAACTGCACTGCAAATGAGAGCTGTCTTTCAATGCAGCGATTAACCTGCGGGCAGGGTTCCTTCTGTACTTGTTACGACACTCATGAACGTGATTCAGAGCATCGCCAGCAAGAGCTGAAAAGAGCATCATATGAGCTGTTTCCCGTGTGCATGTTTGACTTTGCTGTCTAGGTCACTCAAGGGCAAGGGCTCCACGCCCCGTTGGTATGGTGGCCACTATCAGGGGCAAGAGCAGCTCCCGATAAGGACTGGATGGATCTTTCACTACCGCGGCAGGAGGCAGGTTCCTCTCAACTACTACGAGATCGAATAACCACTAGGAGAGAAAAAACTCAACGTGATTAAGTAGAAGGTAGGAAGAGGAAATACAAGATGGGCACCAGGAAAGAGGACGAGTCAAGGACAGATAAACTCCTTAGAAAAGGCATTTGAAACTGCACAGTAGGTGGGAACAGTACTCAGACCAGCCTGGCTGGGGGCGGCCGGAGCCTGGGCTTTGCCAACAGAGCATCAGGTGTATTTACACTTGTTCCTGCTCACTTGAGAATAGCAGGTCTTTACGATAATTATCCAATTGCATCCATCACAACGTATGCAAAAGAAGCAAACATACAAAATCAACTCTGGGTCACTTCAAGGACAGTTTGGGAAGCCCCGAATCCGTTGTTCAGGGCACTGAGGAGAGGACACGCTAAACCAGGCCACTCACAGACACCTGCCACGCTGGCTTAGCTAATAGGGATGCGGCTAGGTAGCCCCGAGTGGACGGATTTTAGATGACATTGGACATACCCCCCGCCTTCATCCCTCCCCACTGCAACGGGCAGGAGAGTGGCTGGGGCTGGGGGGGTGTCGCCTCCACACATTCTTCACATTAGTGCAAAGAGAAAGCAGAGGGGGCGGAGTCCACGCGGGCCACCCTGGAATAACTAGAAACGGGCGGTGACGGTGCTGTGCGCGCCTCCCGGGACTTTGCAGAAGACGGTTAGCTTTCTAACAGTGTGTGCAGGCGTCCAGCTCTGTGCTGGATGGAATGACACACCCCACCCCCACCCCGTCCTCCTGCTCACGGGTGTCGACACATATCCGGGGTGCAGCGTCCTGCACAGACAGGACACCGGGACTACAAGACGGACCAGGTGCAGGAGGCGGGGGTCGGCGTGGAGAGCGCCCCTGTCCCGGACACCAACAGGACCCCCGCGACGCCCCCAGGCTGCTTTTCCGCCGTCACGTTCAATTCCGGCACCGGCTACCGAGCCCCCTGCGCGGCCGGACGCCGGGACGTCGCGCGCCGGGGACCCGGGAACAGCGGGGCAGGTGCTCCCGCGAGGTCCCACCGCGCAAGGCCGGAGACGCGCGCTCCCGGGGGCGGTCGCCAGCGGTTGCCCGCCCCGTACTTCCTGCTCCCTGAGACCCCTGACCCGCCGCTGCCGCCGCCGCGACCGCCGAGGACGCCTCACCTGCTCGCCCCGGTGACCAACACCGCTTTCCGCATGGTCTCCCACCCCGCCGCCCTGCCGCGGAGCCGGCACCCGCCACTGCCTCGCGAGCGGTGGAAACCAGAAGCCCTCCTCGGCCACGCCCACGCCGCTGCTGTCCAATCAGGACCCGACGGTGCTCCCCTCGCGTCATCGGCTCTTCTCCAATCGCTGCCGGCGGTGCGCTCTAGGCGCCCGGCCCCGGGTGGGGTGAGGTAGGCCGAGGGGCGGAGCCGCACCCGAGCCAATCCGGACGCTCGTCGTCCCTCCGTAGCTCAGGTGTCCCGCGGGACCCGCCCGGCTGCTGCTGCACCTGCCCTTTGCTGGGTCGGGCTTTCCCCCTGCAGAGCACTGGGGCGCGGGATGAGTGGCACGCACGGGATCTGTACCCTGGTGCCCCCGCCTGGCCTCTCTTGCAGGAAGGCCTCAGGATGTTTGCACCAGAACTCCTTGTTTTAGAGAAAAGATTTGGGTCTAGGAGTTAAAGTTTGGGTACTGTCATCTACTTCGTTTTCTACTCCTTTTGGGATGTGTAGATCCAGGCACTGTGCCACTTTACAGACAAGCTTCTGGTCCCAGACCTGCTGTTCCTCTAAAAAAAAAAAATCCTCTTTGGAAAAATGAACATTGATTTCCTTAAAAATTTTTTATACAATCATGGATGAGTTGCCAGTTTTCAAAATTTGGAACATCTATGAACCTGAGAACCTAAGAACTTCATAGGACATTATCAGTGGTGTACTATAAACTCCTACTTCAGTGCTTCTCAAACTCTGTGATAAACAACCCCTTTTGTTTTTCCCAGCCATCCCAGATGGGTACTCCTGAAAAATACGAGAGCAATGAGTCATGAGAAAAATGAAATAAAAAGCAAAGGATGCAAAATTCAAGCCCGGATTTTTTTATTATTAGATTTAACACATAAAAGAGTCTTCTGCCCAAGTGCTATAAAAGTTTCTAATGCTTAATCCAGGTTTCTATATTTATCGTGCATTGGTAACAAGGTGACCATCACTGGTCCGGGTTCACGCTAAGAAACTCCCCACATCATGTATCTAACTCTAGGGAACTCGCTTTAATCTACTTCATGGCCTCTGTAACAGTTTCAATTATTTATACACAGCAATGATCCCCGAGCAATATGAGACTGATATAATCTATACTGTCTTTTGAAATCATAGAGGTCTTGATTAATTTGATATTGTAACAGCACTCCAACCGGTTGTAAGAGTTAAGTCGCTTCAAGTGTATGTGCCTCTGGCCTTAGGGAGTAAAGAACCAAACTTTCCCAGAAGATAAGACCGGACTACATTCGAAAACGGGTGCCACGGAGGCCAGCACGTCTGTGCAGGGTCATGTTGACACATAACTAACTGCCTGGACGCCTGCTTCTCCTGCACACGGCCCCCCTCCCTTCTCCCATGCCTTCTCCTTTAAAACGCTCCAGCTTCACCTGGATGGGGAGATGGTCTTTGAGAAGTTACTCTACGATCTTCCCAGGTCGCCGGCTTCCTTGAATAAAGCATCCTTTGTTTCCCACCATCACTTGTTTCTCGAGTGTTGATTTCGAGTGGGGAGCACCTGAACCCGAGTTCAGAACTGGTTCTCTGTCCACTGATAATATCAGCTAGTTTAGAAATCCCTAATCTTATACCAATAAAATTATATTAAAAATAAATCCTATTATTTAAATATTGGATTCCTAAATAATCACAGTTTTTTCAATTTTTTAGGGGGGGGGAGGAGAGGGGCAGAGAGAGAGAGAGAGAGAGAAAGTGATAGAATCCCAAGCAGGCTCCATGCTCAGTGCAGAGCCCAACTCGGTCCTTGACCCCATGACCCTATGATCCTGACCTAAGCCAAAATCAAGAGTTGGTTGCTTAACTGACTGAGCTGCCCAGGGCCCCAAAACTTCGTTATTGTTCTCTGGATGGAACTCAGCTCCTACCCTTACCCCATGTTTCAACCATTCTAAAGAAACCACACTTTAACAATATTTTCTGGGAGTCCTAAGACTAAAGTTAACCCCAATCTTTACAGTCTAGACCCAAAGGCTCCTTTTAAAGTGTCCTAGGGCTCAGAAGTGACATGTAAAGGGAATATAACTCCATGTTTGTCCTGTGGCAAACTCATTCCTACGAGGGCAGGGGTGGGGGGGGGCGCAGATTCTGGAGAGTCAGCATCACCACAATCTGGGGATGACAAGAGTACAGGACTATGAGTTAAGTGAAGGCAGGAAAAGCAGAGTGAGACGGGCAGTCTCCTACTAGCGTGATGTCCGTCCCATCCAAGGGGGAAACCTTGGTCTCTGCTTCCTTCTTTCATTTGAAGTTGGGGCTTTCAAAGTTCTTTAACATTCACGGGATGGGCTGAACCACTAGAGGGGCCAGAGAGACTAAGAGAACGGAAATCTGTTGACAACACATGTCATTGAATTTTGTATTTTAAAAAATATTTTATCACGTGTAGGACACAGCTCAGTAAAAGTTATAATATATAGTTTACTGATAGGTGAGTTAGTATGACTTTCATCTTCCCAAACGAGTCATCTTGAGTTTGTATTGTTTGTGAGCTGTTTTCCTGGAAACCAGAAGAACCTGGTACACAATGACTGATCCCGTTTACCCCTGGCAAACCTTGGCCCCTTGATCAGAATAGTAAATTGACTATTTACTGCCTTATAAAATAAATTTTGCTCTACCCTAAACCCTGAAACCGATCTTTGGTTTCTTTTATGATACCTGAAACAGTCCTCAGGTAGACAAAGATCAGTAAAGTTACCTTTAGCACCCATGACAGAGCTCTATTCTGGGTCCTCAGAAACCTCTCCAGAACTAACTTGTCTCTGGTTTGCAAACAGGGTCAGAAAAAAACAAAACAAAACAAACAAACAAAACAGCTACCGTGGGGCCATGTAGCATTTCTTGTGGGTGTCTTTTATCTGTCTCCTCTTCCAATCACTGTACATCCAGCCTGGACCAAACCTGCTTTAAGAGTGGGATTTTACCCATTTCCTCAGGTAGCAAGAGGTAATATGTCTTATTATAAGACATATAATCCGTAAGGAGTTATTGTTCAGTGTGATTCAAGGACCAGAAGATGAGTGTGTATACTTCTTTTTCAAATACGAAATGAATATAAAATTGTAAGTGGCGACAAATCAGTTTGTAGTGCTCAATACTAAGCAAAATAGAGTCCCCGAAGTTGTTAGTTAAAACGTAAAAGAGCAGGGGCGCCTGCGTGGCTCAGTCGGTTGAGCGTCCGGCTCCGGCTCAGGTCATGATCTCACGGTCCGTGAGTTCGGGCCCCGTGTCGGGCTCTGTGCTGACAGCTCAGAGCCTGGAGCCTGCTTCGGATTCTGTGTCTCCCTCTCTCTGCCCCTCCCCTGTTCATGCTCTGTCTCTCTCCGTCTCAGAAACAAACATTAAAAAAAATTTTTTTTACATAAATGAAACATAAAAGAGCAGACTTAATATGTGTCCTCAGAACAAATTACATACTCAGATACATGCACAGCATATACCTATGCTGTATCACTCACACCCACCTTTAAAGCTTGGCGACAGGTGTTGACCATGGAATTGGACCTCTTTGAACATCTCTGCTCTGTCTGTTACTTTTTTTTCTCCTTTGCCTCCGACCCACTCCCACCACACAGATATTTGCATCCCCGGGCCTTTGGCACTGAAATCAAACTAGATACTTTGGGGGTCAGAGTGTGCGTTCCTGAATTATTATTGTCCTCTGAGAATTTTTATCCATTCTCTATCATGGCCATCGCTGAAAAAACATATAATTCTTCAGAAAATTCAAAGTATAAATTTATTCTTCAGAGACCAAGAAACATGTTGTGGGGGTGGCTGGGGGGGGGAGGGGAGGTTCATCTTAATGTGTCGTATGAAGACTCGGTCCGTATTCTGTTCATAGTTTTTGTCGCTTTTTGTATGCGTGGTCTGTCTTGAGCCAGACGATCTTTGGATTTGGGAGGGATTTCTATGTATCAGGCAAGACAACTTTGTAACAATAATAAAGCATCCTCAATTAATTCTGGACTGGACTCTCCGGAGCTGGGCTAATGGGACGACACAAAACTCCAGGTCTCTAGTATGTTTGGATGTGCCAGAGACCCAGACGCTTTCCTTCCCGTACACAGTCAAGGAATAGGAGACAGGCTTGTGCAAGAGACCCTCTACCGACTCCGCGCACCCCGCGCACACCCTTGGCTCTGCCCCCTTGCCCCCTCACTACTCCAGAAATACTGTAAGGAGTGAAGATCGCAAAGCCAGGAGCCGGCGCTATTTGCACAGAAGAAGGATCCGTCAGTAGCGTATTTCTTTAATCATTGTTATTTACAATTTATCATCTGACAGACTTACAGAGAATAAATAAAGAAAATATACAATTGGTATCTTGTTTCCTTTTCTAATACAGAGAACTTTTACCTATTCTGTTTCGGAATGACTAGGATAGTTTTAAGCAGAAATCAATCAGTTTGCTCTTTGCCCCTTGACAAGACACATCATCCTCCAAAGCCCGCAAAATGAGGCTCAGATATTCCCTCCTCGTAGGAAGAGTGAGCCGTGTTGATTCAGAAACTCAACCCTTAGGAAGTTACCAGACAACAGGGTAGAAAAAATAGGATATCATGAGTAGTAAAGGGCATAAAATGAATAGGCTAGATTACAAACTCTTGGTGTGTTTGCAGGAATCCTCCCCAATTTCAACTATTTCCAAGCCTCTTTGCAAGAAAACAGGTTTTCACTCAAAGTAATTGCCTTATCACATTATGCTTTCCCAGTAAGTCTTTGTGCAAAGTCTCCCCTTATATGCAATTGTGAATGTGGGTAAGCACAGGCCTGCTTGGGACTTTGACCTTTCTCCTTTACAAGTTCTTGACCAGGTGTCTGCAGGAGAAACCAAAGAGCTTCAAATGGGCTGGGTTTGGGGCTCTTGCTGGGGTGCATTGCAGAGAACTGCCTTGAACTGCTGTCTAAACACCTCAAGGAATGAGGTATTTCCATAGATCGATGTCATCGTTAGAAAATATACAAACTGAGAATGAACTTCACCAGGTACAAGTCTGCGCACTCTTTTTTCTGTCTTCGTTTGAAAATAAACCCTCTACGATATAGCAAAGCAATTCTCCCTAAATTCACCCCAGTTACGCTGAATGACAAGTTTCGGTTTCTATCTTTTATTCATTCAAAAAACAACACTCAGCAAATATTTGCTGAGTGCTCACTACATGCTTGGAACTTTACAGGACACAGGCTAAGCAGTGTGAACACGGTTACCACCTTGTGACCCTTAAATAGGGCACGTTAAAGATGCCATCACAAAACTCATGGCTGCGATCCGCAAACCCAGAGTTTCAACTGCCCCCAAAGTTGCTTCTGTGTTTACATTTAATTTGGTCCAATGTACCTGCCATTCCGTTTAAGAATTGGTATTTAGGCAAATTAAATGTCTGTACTACTCCGAAAATTGTGTTCATCACACGTTAGGGGACCCTATGCCACCGTACTCTGTTCCTTCCACAAGCCAGCCCTGGTGCCATCAACTAAGTGCCACCTAGCTCTTGACCAAAAGACCCGTTTACCCTAAGTCCCCTGCTTGCCACCATTACAAATCTTACCACTTGTAGGAACTGCAGGAACCATCTAGAACGTCCTACAACTGATTCTCTAGCCAGCAAACTACGTGCGGGTCTCACTCTCTTTTGTGTTTCCAAATCCTTCTGAGTTGTTTTTGGGTTGTTCCAGAGGCTAAACAGCAAAACTAGTCAGAAAATGTGGAAGCGGTGTAGGCAGGATCTTTCTCATTGACAAAGGAACACATTAATTTGTTGTATTCTCTCTAGAATTCTGTAGGATTGTAGTGTGTTTCCTGCCGCATCCCACGCGGGGCCAGGTTACAAATCAGAAAGGGATAAAGTATCCAGAAACTAAATAAATACATGTAAAAAAAACTGGTGACATCTGAGTGAGGTCTGCAGTTTAATGAATAGAATTACAAATGTCAATTTTCTGGTTTTGAGAATAGACTACGGTCACATGTGATGTTATCAATGGGGAAAGCCTGGTGTTAGGGTAAGGCCGCTCTACTTTTTTATAACTTCTTGTGAGTCTTAAAGTATTTCAAAATAACAAGTTTTTAAATAAAAGATACACCAAGTAAATAATTACCCACCACTTGTCTGCCATCAAGCAATGCAGCTAATCGTGCCAGAGAACTAAAAATGCCAGAAATCCAATCACCATTGACCATTCTGGTCTCTTTCCGTATTGATTCAGCATTCCAAGGCATTTACCAAGTGGAAAAGGCGTTCATCTGTTTCTATAAAAATGTTAACTTTCAACTCAAGAAGGACTTCCCAGCATAGATCAGAATCTGCAATCGGTATTCCAGAAACTTTTAGGGACCTACCGTATACACAGCCAGAGGTCAGAGATCTTACTGAAAAGGCCAAGACGGCAGGTACATAAATTCCAGTTAGGATCAAAGACTTATTAACCATATGCTGGAAGTGATCTGGGCCCTGGCTGTAATTTTCTTCATTTTCTTTTCAGTTTTGGGCAAAACAAGATGCTGTTCTGCTTTGGAATATTTCCTTGGGATATCTTCATCTCTCCCTCTTGCAGACACTCCCCCTCTTCTGTTCCCCTTTACTCAAAACATATGGCTCAGCCCCACATCATGGCTTCCTCGTGGGAAGTCTGGATGGGACTAGAGAAACACTTGCTTCCAACGTGGCGTATACCTCTCTGCATAGATATCAAGTGAGATTTGGTCTTGTCTAACTTCGGCCTATTATTTCAGTGTTTCCCTGTGGCTTTTCTGGGCACAGCAGTGATGGGCATTATTTTAAATGGATTTGATCAACAGAAGCAAGGGAAGGGAAACAACGCCCCGTGAACTGCCGTAAATCATTTCCAAAGCAGCACTTGGGAAACACAGTCCAGTTCAAGCAAAGGAACGATCTCTTCCCACCACCGTTTACCCAGCGCCTGCAGGGCCCAGAATACACTTCGACGGGGCGCCCCCTCACCTGCCCCCGTCTGAAATTAGATCATTCCCTGATGGTTGCTTATGTGTTTTTATAAGGACCTTCCCTTTCCCAAAACTCTGAAAAGCTCCCTTCCTTTTCATACACCGCACCTGACTTTTCATTTTTTAATAAATACTTTTATCATCTCTGTCATCCAGAATTTCTTTCCCTACACATATTTACCTTTTATCTCCAATAACACTTACATTTTCTGCCCTCTCTCGGATCTCTCTTCCGAGATTTGCTTTCATGCTTCGGCATGGATTCTCACCTGCCCCACCTGTTTCTGCCTTGCCGCCCTGACTCGCCCAGGGTCCTTCCCCTGCACTCTCCCTTACCTTTTTTTGTGTAGCCTTCTTTCTAGTCCCCACCCGCCTCCCCACTCAGGCACATGCACATTCATTTATTCTTTTTCTTTGTTTGTTACTCCCTTTCCATATAATGCTCTTCCTCATACTGTCTTGTGTACTTGTACGTGATCTTTCCACAGCATCAAGACCACACTTTCCCCTCTGTGTCTCCTTCCATTCCAGATCCCTTCTGATCACACAGGCGTCTGGACAGCACATCCAGATTTGGACCTAGTTAGCAGCACATTCACCAGCAAAAGTACAACGTGAAATCTGACGATCCCCAAACACAATCTGGATATGAAGTAGCTCATATCTATCACGAAGGGGATGACTCACTACGAAGGTTAACAAGGCCTCCGTGGTTCGCTGTCCCCTTTCCTATCTCCTTTTCTCAAAGCTCCCAGCTACGTTCTTCTCATCGAAGTTTGAGCTACTTTGAAATTCTACGTACTAAGCCTTCTTCACCATGTCCTGCTATTGGGTTTCTTTGGTCCGTGCAGCGAGGCTCTGCGGGCATGGCCGGGCTAGGAGCTAGAGCAGGGTCTCTAAGGTAGGAGTCTCAGTGCCAGAAAGCTTCCTCCTCCTTCTTCCTCCGTTCCTCCTGAACGGGTTTGGGAGCCACGTGAAACCAATTACTCTGTGGCTCAAGGCCAGGAAAATCCAGACACGTTCAGTTTATCTCCAGTATGATTTTCTTTTTATACGGGGGATCATGGAATGCGTGCGGTGGTTTGAGGCAGAAGTGTGAAAAGAAAGAAGTGGAGAGATTAGGCAAAGACGGGGAGATGATGTTATTCTCTCTGGCCACATAAGAAGCCGCGGGCGCGGGCTGCCTGTGGGTCTACCAGAGGCAGGTGCAAAACGGAGGATAGGCCGTAGGCCTGGATTTCACCTGCAGCGAGGTGATGAAATTTCCGTGTCAATGTGCCCAGATGAAACAGGGTTTCTGGGTGCCTCTGTGAGGGTGTTTCCAGAGGACTTCAGCATCTGAATTGGTGCACTGAGTGAAAAGGACTGCCCTCTCTGGTGTGGGCCGCTCGGGAAAAGATGCAAAAGACAGAGGAGGGGAGTCTGCTCTCTCTGCCTGACTGCTGAACTTGAACGTCAGTCTTCTCTCCTCCGTTTTCCCGGAACTGGGCCCCCCACCCACTTCCCTGGGTTTGCAGCTGCAGGGGACAGCTTGTGAGACTTTTGAGCCTCCTAATCACATGGGCCAAATCCTTATAATAAATTTGTGTGTGTGTGTGTGTACATATATATCCTATTGGTTCTGTTTCTCTAGAGAGCTCTCGGGTACATGAAGTTAACACGGGTCTTGAAAGCAGTGTGACAGGTCCTGGGACGTAGGAGAATGAGTCTGGCCCTGCGCGTGTCAGATGAGATAATGTCTATGGAAATGCCTGATGAACTTGAAAGCGCTGTACAAGTGGCCGCTGCTACTATGACTATGACAGTGCGTTCCCTGCATCATTGCTTTTGCTGACCGCGATCGGCAGAGCAGGACAACCACGTGACCAGATGACAGACTCTGCGTCAACTCTAGATGCAATTACCCAGCCAGCACTGAACCTATCAGAACTGGGCAAGGTTTCAAGGCCGTCTAACCCCATCCCCTCATTTGACGGCTAGGGAAAGTAAAGTCCGGAAAGGTGAAGTGATTCCAGAAAGTGTGAAGAATAACACACTTGGCTTGAGGCAGAAGTAGGATCAGAGCTCCAAGCCAACGCTCTCCTGACCCCCACGCCAGTGATCTCGGCAGAGTTAGCCCTGGCAGAGACTGGAGCCCAGAGTCGAAGGGCAGCTATGGGAGAAGATGTCCGCTCGGGTCACAAGACCGTCTGGGGGACTTGGGCACTTGGCTTCTGCGATAGCCTGGAGAGATGTTAAAGGCTGAACCAGGGAGGACAGTCAAGTCCCTGAGCGACTGTGCACAGGGGGCCGGGTGAGGGCTAGGGAAGCAGACCCAAGATCTCAAGACTATTTCTTACACTTGGGAAGCGTATTCTGTAACCTTTTCTTGTTGCTCCCTCGGAGGGAATGGAGGGGCGCCTTTTCCTGCTTCTCATTAAGTCTGAGGCCTCGTGGAGGAGACAGCTCATCATCTGTTCCGAGGGGACTCTTACTAAATAGTGTATCAGTTTCCTTGGCTTCTGAACCCAGAACCCCAGGATTTCTTTCCTGCTGGCCGCACCATCCGCCGGGGTAAGAGCCTCCACACGAAGCAGGAGCAGTGAGGGACTTCTCTCTCACGCTCACCCTGTGCCTCTCTGCAATCAAGGACTCTCATACAACCATTTACCTTGGGTTTCAAAGCCTCTCTCTTTCTTGCCTGACTCCTCAGCCTGCATCTGAAACTCTTCGGCAACAAAGGACTCCCCCCGACCTCTGGAGGTGACCCGTTCACCCTCGTGTGTTCTGTTGGTTATGCTCGCTCTAATAAGGAGTGGAAAGCTATCTCTTTGCGACTTTCCCTCGTTGGCCCTAGGTCAACATTTTGGAAACACTCAGAACAGACCTACTCCCTACTCCACAGGGCCTTCAGGTATTCGTGCCAGAGAAATTCACACACACACCCCAGCCCACGGGTCCCCTGGGGGATGCACCTAATAAAAGAGCTGAAAGACTTGGAAAAGACGAACCAAAGGACCCATGGTCCAGGTATCAAAACACCAGTCTCTACTGATTCAACACCAGGCTCTCACTGAAACACATGCCTGAAAATATCTGAGCAAGTGGGGGACCCTCAGCAGAAATCACAAGGGAATAGTCCACGTGTACCTGCCCTCCATAGACTTCTTTTCCTATGTCCATTCTCTGTTCAGGAACCCTTCCACGCACAAGGTACTTTTTTGGCAAATGACGATTGCCCTTCACACGGCCTTGCGATACGCTCTCTCCTACACACATTCTCTGTATTTCCTATGCATCTAGACCTCCCCCTTGACCCCGCCCACAAAATGAACAAAACACCCATTCTGAGAACCTGGGGTTTTTCAAGCATGTATCATCCACTTTGACAGGAGAAGGAAAGGCAGAGGGTAGGACGTGTCCAGAGGCCACATTAGGAAACTCAGAAATCTCTGATCAGTTACCGAATACCAACCATCTCATCGGATTCTCCACGCTTACCGAGTGTCTTCCCTAAGCTTAATCCCACGTTTCCTAAGATATCAGTATTCTTCAAGTTTTTTCTTTCTGAAGATACATTTTGAAAGGTGACATGGAAAAAATATTGTAGCATCTGCACATTTATAAACATAGCATATTTAACCTTTATAAATTATCTAAATTGTCTAGCTTGCTATCCAACACTTTGGTATATTAAGTAAGATTTCTTTACTAGATTTTATCTTTCCTAGGATTTTTTTTTTCTTTTTGACTTCTTTAATGTAAAAAAAAAAAAAAAGAGTATATATGGGTCAGGGGTAGAGAGTGGGGGAGTGAAGTGAAGGCAGGCCAGGGACAGAGACAGAGAAGTGAATAAGCCTCCGTCTCCCGGCCCATTCAACGTCCGGATGGAGTGGCTTAGGCGTGGGTGAGTGGTAGGTCTCGTGAGAAGGACCTGGGCCATCGGAATGTCGCCAGGCAGTGATAGCGTCACTCGTCCCCTTGCTGAAGGAGCAGAAGGTGGATCTCCTGGAACGAAGGACGATGCTTGGTGTCTCTTCTCCAGCAACTGAGCATCAGCTTGTACACAGAGTCAGGGCAGATGGCAGGCTGAGGGAGGTAGGTCTTTGAAAACAAAGGTGAACAGAAAACAAGGATGTTAAGAAGCGGGGGTGGGGGGGAAGGAAGTGTGGTTGCATTATAGTTTTGTCTGCCTCCCTCCCTGCTTGAACTTGAAAACTAAAACAGGTGTGGTGTCTGTTCTTCCCGCTCACATCTCGGCCCCCGTCCCTTCGCTTGTCTTGCCTAGTTGTTTGCAGCAGCGTTTCCTGATGAACCATTCTGAGGTCCCCACTGTCATACAAAAGACGAAACTCTAGCCAAAAAGAGGTCTCAGACTGAAAAGCAAGTTGTTAGAACACCAAGTCCTCTGGTTACGGCCCAAGTGTTGAGGTTTATCTTGGCGGAGCCCATCACGGCAGGGGCAGAAAGTGAATTAGGTGGTCTCAGCTCCTCTACCAGAATAGGACCCCAGCCGGATGCAGACACCGGAATGCTGGAAATATCCGTGTTGCTCCTCCCATAATGTTCTCTGGGACCCCCTGCCCCGGATTGGGCCACGCAGAGGAGTCTGCTGACCTCAGAGTCCACCTTGCAGCTGACAGTATTGAGAAACTGCTGTCCCTACACTCTAATGTCAAACTTAAAATTTGAATACGGACATTTTAGGAATAAAATTTAAAGTAATGAAATTTTGTAGACTACAATAAAGTTTAACTTTGACAAGTTATGTTTAGTGATTAAGGTGCTAAATGTAATACATTTTTATCGAAAATTACAACTTTTGCTTATAGGGGAGAAGTTCACTGAGCATATAATGGTAATACCTGATTTTGACCTCAGCTTCATTCAATAACTTAACTTTGCTATTTGACCCCTTGGTAGTGGGTGAAAATACATTTGGCTCACTACTAGTAGTGAAGATGAACTGGGGGACCCTTTTAAGCTGAGTATTTAAAAATAAATAAGAAAAATAAAATCCTGGGCATTGTTAGAAATTAAAACTAGAATAGGTCAGCCTCGTGTCATGATGTATTAGTCCAGTAGAAAAATCACTTTTTTCCTTGGTCCGCTCACTTGGCCTTGGTCCACTGCACACAGGGGTGAATTTGCCCTTTGTCATGGTATGAACACAATTATTTTACAACCAAGACAGGTCATTTGGATCCCCTGCTCCCAAAAGATCTACAGAGCAGCAAGATAAAGTGAAATCCCAGGCCCTCTTCCTCTTGCTTTCAACCTGCATATTGTCTTATCTCTTCTTATCTTTTGCTTATCTTTCTTATCTTTTGCTTACTTCGATGTATTTAAGGATTTAAGTTCTTCTTTTCTTTTCTTTTCTTCCCCCACCCCCCCAATGTGGGGCTCGAACTCACGAACCGTGAGACCATGACCTGAGCTGAAGTCGGACCCTTAACCAACCGAGTCACCCAGGCGCCCCTACGTTTTCATTTTCCGCAGGCCTTCTCCCTCTCACTAGCTGGCTTCAACTGCCACCCTCCAGGGTGCTGTGGCCAGGCCACTTTGGGGAGGCTCAGTGCTCCAGCCACATCAGCAAGCTCCAAATCCTACAGGTCACGGGGTCTTTACAAACCGAGTCACTAAAGAAATGTTAGAGTATCCTGACTGGGAATTGGGACCCTCGTCAGCGTGGGACCCCGCTGTTCCCCGAGTTCTGGACACATCTGCTCATCTCCCGGCACAACAATCCAGAAACATTGCTAAATATTTAGTCCAAACCAAGTTTTTAGGTACTGTCAATGAATCCCTTATTCATTTTTTAAACTTATATTTTTGTTCTTAGTGTTTCAACCAGGAAGATGAACCATACGGTCCACAGCAAGAAATAGGGCAAACGTGAGAGAGCGGATTTGATTTCCTGCTGTCTTCGAGTCGCAGAGGCACCTGGCGGAACGGATCCCTGCCATGTGGATCGGGCAGAGTGTATGGCTGGCAGGGGTGGTGGGGGGCGGACCTCAGTCTTTCACGTTCTCTGGATAATTAGTGACCAAAGACTGCCATCCACGTAGCCCATCTCCCGGCTCCGGCTATCCTGCTAAATCAGGACTTTCTTCTTCTCACCTTGTGAAGCACCCAGGTGTACACCCTCCCACCCCCAGCAGTTCTCACCTGCCTCCCTTGGTCCCGGAAGAACTCTCCAGTATTCTCAATGACCTGCTCATCAGACAGCTGGGAATAGGGCTGCTCCTGGCAAAAGGTGAACGTCTCCCACAGAGTCACCCCAAAGGCCCACACGTCACTCGCTGTCGTGAATTTGCCCTGTTCACGTAAGGAAGAGAAGAGGAAACCAGGATAGCCAGTGCATGATATGCGCGGGTGAGATCTGCATGCCCTGGTCACCCCCTTCCACGCCCCAGGGCAAGGAAGACTGGGACTGCCAAGATGTGCATGGAGAATCTAAAATGACAAAATGGGGCGCCTGGGTGGCTCAGTCAGTTGAGCGGCCAACTCTTGGTTTCAGGTCAGGTCACGATCTCACAGTTCGCGACATGGAGCCCCGTGATGGGCTCTGCACTGATAGCATGGAGCCTGCCTGGGATTCTCTCTCTCCCTCTCTCTCTGCCCCTCCCCCACTCGTGCACTTGCACACTCTCTCTCTCTCTCAAAATAAACAAATAAACTTAAAACAACAACAACAACAAAATGAAGTTGCTTGGGCCTCAAGCTGCAGATCATTATCTTGTCCCCCGTGGCCTCAGCTTAGACCTGCTTCCCTTGGGGATGAGATCCCAGGGCTGAAAGAGGTGCAGCCGTAAGCCACCTGACTCTTCCACCAAGTGTCAGAAGCTCAAACTTCAGGCTGTAGGGTAGCCTTGGGAAAATGCCCATGGGAATGGCAAAATTAGAATGGAAAGTCAATCGCCTTTACATTAGAGACAGAGAAATCTAGTTTAGGTGCCCAAAGTCCCTGGGAGAATGCAGGACCCTTGCTTCCCAGGTCAGTGAGAGTCCCAGTCTTGAAGGGTAGACTAACACGTGACAGCAATGGGATTCAGATGTAATCAGCATGCATTAAATACGTGCACATTTTCTATTCAATAAGTACAACCCTCAAGTAGATGAGGTTATTTACCCTTATTTATTTGGGTCAGAAAAGTGAGACAAGAGACGTTTACTAAAAATCTCCTAGATAGCAAGACCATTAGTCATGGAAAAACTGAGATTTGGAACAGGACCCTCTGAATCTCAGACTAATAATCTTTTACAACACTCTATAATACCTTCAAAGAGAGCACTGCTCAATAATCACATCAGAAATGGGAAAAATGTGTGCATCATGTGTAGATGGTAAAGATCCTTGTAAGGACTTAAGTAATCTGGTGTATACAGGCAGCATTCATAATAGTGGGAATCAGAAAAACACTGACATCTCAAATTACAGAGATATCATTAAATTATCGGCTATACACACACCATAGGGTATGATGCAGCCATTAAAATCACATTTTTGTAAATGTTTTATTTATTTTTGAGAGAGAGAGAGGCAGAGAGAGAAGGAGACAGAATGTGAAGGAGGCTCCGAGCTATCAGCACAGAGTCTGACCCAGGGCTCGAACCTGTGAACCGTGAGATCATGACCTGAGCCGAAGTTGGATGCTTAACCGGCTGAGCCACCCAGGTGCCCCTAAAATCATATTTTTGAAGAACGTTTAATGACATAGGAAATGCTAACGTTGTAGAGTTATATGTGCATCGTATGGTCCCAATTATGGAATGTAATTATCTGTACACAGGAGTCCCCCTTATCTGTAGTTGCACTTTCCACGATTTCAGCTGCCCATGGTCAACCGCGATCCAGAAGCCAAGAACGCTCTGCCCACGCTACATGGTAGCCTAACGCCACTTCACGACACCTACGCAATTCACCTACTTCATCTCCTCATGTAGGCATTGTATCATCCTACATCATCACAAGAGGAAGGGGGAGCATAGTACGATATTTTGGAGACAGAGAGAGAGAGAGACCATGTTTGCGTAACTTTGATGACAGTATCTTGTTATAAACAGAATCTTGTTATACAATATAATATAACAATACTACTATTGTTTTTACCCTGTTACTGTGCCAAATTTATGCATTAAGCTTTATTATAGGTATGTATGTATGGGGGGAAAACATAGTATATATAGTGGTTTCAGGTATCCACTGGAGGGTCTTGGAACATCTCCCCCGCAAATAAAGGGAGGCTACTGTGTGTATATATACATATATACATATACATATATATACACGTATATATACACACACATACACACACACATCTATATATACACAGAAATGTGTGTACAGAAAACAACCCTCAAAGGAAATATGCCAAACTACTAATAATGGATATCTTGGTGAGAGAAAGGAAATGGCTATATATATTTTTTCATTTCAAATTTAATTAATGAATCCTTTAAGAATATGAAAGAGGAATAAACAGATTAACTATAAACAAGGAAAGCTAGATTGCTTCCAGGATTTTCTCAGTGATATTAATTTAGCCAATTAAGACGAAATTACCTGTGTGCAGCATGGCAGGAAGTAAATGTTTAAAGTCTAAAAATTCCACAAATCAGCTAAGTGGTATAAAACCAACAATAAAATATCTCAAACATACACGGTCAGAAAATACACCTCCAAAAGAGACATTTGAAAAACTATTCACTCATGGTCCAGAATACCAAGCGTTGAATAAAAATTATAAAGTGGAGGCACCTGGCTGGCTCAGTCGTTTGGGCATCCGACTCCTGGTCTGACTCAGGTCACGATCTTGGCGGTTTGTGAGTTCAAGCCCTGACACGGGCTCTGTGCTCACAGTGTGGAGCCTGCTTGGGATTCTCTCTCTCTCTCTCTCTCTCTCTCTCTCTCTCTCTCTGCCCCTCTCCTGCTCATGTTCTCTTTCTCTTCCTCTCAAAATAAATAAATAAACTTAAAAGTGGGTCCCTATGCGCCATATGCACCTGCCTCCACGTCAGTCGCTAAGGTAGGGCTTACAGACGTGAGGGACTCACCAGTAAGATGCTCTCCCAAGACATCCAGCGGATAGGGAGGACTGCCCGTCCCTGGATCCGGTAGTAGTCACCGCTGTACAGGTTTCTGCTCATCCCAAAGTCAGCTATCTTGATGGTATAGTTCTTACCCACCAAGCAGTTTCGTGTGGCCAGGTCTCGGTGGACAAAATTAAGAGAGGAAAGGTACTTCATACCAGAGGCTATCTGGGTAGCCATAAACTTCAGGTTGGCATAACTGAGGGAATAAAAAGGAAGAGAGAAAGTAGCCTGCGGAAAGAGGGAGCCGTGAAAGGCATGCATTCCCTGGGTGCTTCCTACGAACTGGAGTTTCGACCTCAGCATCCCTTCTCTGCTCTCCGTGAATCTCCTTGCTTTCCCCCCGCAGGACAGTTGCTCCATTATTCCCTGCATACTAACCTCCCTGCCATCCCAGAACACCAAGGTACTTTCAAGTTCACCGCTCCGCTTCTTCAGAGCCCAGGTTTGTCTCAGGAACACACAGAAGGGACAGACGAGCTGGCTTGCTTACCTGACAGTGGGTGCGTTGCTGGAGGCAGAACTGGGGGGCTCGTGGCGGGAAAGAAACTGATTGAGATCTCCATTCTCCATGTACTCAGTGATCATGCACAGAGGGTCCTCGGTGATGCACACAGCTAAGAGGCGGATGATGTTTGGGTCCTTGAGCCGGGACATGATCTTTATCTCCTTAAGAAAATCGTTCCTTTGGAGGACACAGACACGGGTAAACCCAGAGGTTGCCAGGGTTAGAAACAGGAAGGGGAAGAAGACACGGCAAAGCCTGGTCCCGCCCATTATTCCAAGTCTTGTCTCCCTTTGGATAACCTTTGAGAGGACAGAGAAGTTGGCACCCGGAAACTGTCTCATTCTATTCACCCTGGTATCGGATGCACCCTCTTCAACTGAAATCTTTTGGAGAACACGAACCATGATCTGCTCACATTTGAATCCCTAGAACCTGACAGAAGGCCCACCACGTAGAAAATGATTACCACTTGCTGAATCGAATACACGCTGCTAACAACGAGTCTGCGAAATGAAACTTTTCACTGGTAATCGTATCTTAAGTGCCCTGGGGATTTACCTTTTTAAAAAGCCAGGGAGTCACTCTATGAATAAAGCAAAGAAATCTTTTATAAAGTGAATAATTATCCTCTGGTTTATCTGATCATTCTTTTATTTTTCCCCCCTCATACTGGCTTTTCCTGATACAGGGCACACCAACAGTCAGTCACAACACACACTGAGTAGCCCGTTCAAAACAGAGCTGTTGAAAGCTCAGGGTGGTAATGTGGGGTCATTTCAAAAACAGCACTCGTGTGGCCAAGACCGTTAACTGATTGAGTACTTAGTGACAACCACCCTTGAGTCACAAAGTGGGCTATCACCTTCCCAGTAACAATAGCTGCGTTAGTGAGACCACTGGCCCACATTCTGGAAACTATCGGAGCAGAGGAGTCATCTCCAGTGAGTTTTCTAGGAACCTGGACTGGCAGTCATATCGTGTTAATATAACACCCTTGAAATCAATGTAGTCGTGATATGAAACCTGCCCTCTTGGATTCCCCCTCCATTCCAAACCAGGGGTTTCCACAGCTTTGGGGGGCGGGGCAGAGTCTACGTCACCCATCACTGCTAAAGTGCAGTGGGTACAAGAGGAGAAACACCAAACCTTGCCAACCAAAACAATGGGCAAAGGCTTTGTCACATCCTACACTTTCTTCCTCTTGCCACTCTCTCCAATCATGTGCTAAGGCCAATATAAAGAATATTCCATCTCTCTAAGGGAGGCAGAGGATGTCATCAGTGCATACTGATGTCCTTAAGATTGAAATTCTCAGGGGCGCCTGGGTGGCTCAGTCTGTTGAGCATCTGACTTCGGCTCAGGTCATGATCTCACGGCTCGTGAATTCAAGCTGCGTGTGGGGTTCTGTGCTGACAGCTCAGAGCCTGGAGCCTGCTTTGGATTCTGTGTCTCCCTCTCTCTCTGTCCCTCCCCCGCTTGCTCTCTCTCTCGCTGTCTCTCTCAAGAATAAACATTAAAAAAAAAAAAAGATTGAAATTCTCACAGTTGAAATTCCAGTTTTGTTCCCTCACCTTTCTTCATTCCACATCCTGTCCATTGCAACACTTTTAGTGAAACTCTACCACCACTCGTGGAATTGACAATAATTTGGGGAATAGGAATAGTAAGTTTTCTCTCACTGTGAGTATCAGTGAGACTAATCAAGTCAACACAAATGGGAAAATACATACGTTACCCAGATGTGCAGACTTCTCTGAGACACAGACAACCAGCTTTCAACCAGCACGCCTCCCTGGGTGAGGATTAACTCACCATTACTGTAATGGAAAGGCTGTCAGACAACGGAGTATGGCTGGAAACTGCAATTTATGTGGCAAAGGATCCAAGAGACTATTAGCCAGTTTGGGAAACAGCTAAAAGGACTGTGGATCCTTTTGCTTTGAGGTCCATGGATACTTTTCCAAGTAGAGGTAGCTTCTCATTTGGGGGGTTGCTGGACACAGAAGAGAAGAAGCATAAAAGAGAAAAAAAAAGGGATGAGAAAGTAAGTAGAGATGCGAAAAAAGGAGAACGGAAGAGACTCAGCAAGAGAGATGTGTGTGAACGTGGAAGTCTGCCAAGACGTGGTAATGACATTCAGGAGTATGTCTGTGCATAACCATGGCAGGAGCAAATATTCAGGCTGTTGTGTGTGTTGGGAAGTACAGCTCTGTGCAGAAGGAGTTAGGAGGTAGATAGGTAGCTAATTCGATGGATGGTGGGCATTTGCGTCTGCCAGGGATGGAGGGGAGAGGAGACGAGGGCGACAAGCCCATCAGAAAAATAAAGCGTAACAGTGACAGGTGAGGCAGCTCACAGACCTTCCCATCTCAAAAGAAAAAATTGCTCAAAGGTTTCCAGGGGTGTTCCTGATCCCGAAGGTGAAATACATAAAGGAGAATTCAAAATGCAGACCACAGACCTGGCGTTCTTGTTGGCATCTGCTCGGAGCATTTTCACGGCCACCAGGACAGGCTGGTTGGCACTGACATCTAGGGCAAAATCTTTGTCTTTGAACTTTTCCATCCCCTCCACTTCACAGAGATGAACCTAGACAAAAGTCACCTACTTTCAGCATCATCGTTTCTCCTGAAGACGCCTCAGTGCTCTTGCTGGGCATTTCCTGGAGACAAGCTAACTCTTAACAACTCCAGTAAAAATCATCAAGAGACTGTTAAGATACGTGTGACACACCTTTAATTCAAGTGGTTGACACACACAACGGTAAAGTACCCAGCTGATATGATACGTTACTGCTTTGTGAAAGAAACATACATTGATTGGAACATTAAATATGTCAACGAATCTACAACATGGTATTTTATTACAGCACAGTCCATTATAAAATGTCACTTGGCATAAATGCTCCAACTTTGACTCAAGGGAGTTTAGTTAGCGGATCATACAAAACACATGGCAATCTCCTCTCTAAGTCATCCTTTGGTATGGCATCAGCAATGTAAGTAACCCCGATGTATTATCAACAGTGTAACGAGCCTGTGTTTTCAACCCAGGGGACAGAATGAGTACCTACAACATCACAAACAAATGCCATGGACCCTTCTACCCCTACCAACACCAAACCTACCCAAGGGTAGAGCGCCACCCATACTGAAAACCAATAACACATTCTTATATTTCATTTAGAGTTCAGATGGCACTGTTGAAGTGCCTATTGCCACTTAAATCATGGCTTGGAATTCTCAGAAGGTTCATGTGACCGATGGAAGAGTGCAAAGTCACTATTACGTGCATCACTCGGAGGGCAATTGGGAAGAGTGCTCCTCCTTATCTCAGTTGGCAGTTCATTCCCTGGTGGCTGATTCTGGGACTAAAGTCAGGGGCGAGGTTGTTTTTGACCACTTTACACATAACTCCCATTGAAAGGAAGAAAACAAAGTGCCTATCAAGCAGCAAGATGTTCTTGGACAGTTTATAAAAGATGATCACATCTTATGGGTCCCCACCCTCTGTAACCTATCGTAAAAGTTGCTGAAAATATTGAATGTTTTTCAGGATATCTGAAGTCCAGTGACTTACTGGCTTAAAGAACAAACTGAGGGTTGATGGGGGGTGGGAGGGTGGGTGATGGGTACTGAGGAGGGCACCTATTGGGGTGAGCACTGGGTGTTGTATGGAAACCAATCTGAGAATAAATATCATATTTAAAAGATAAAATAAAATAAAATAAAATAAAATAAAATAAAATAAAATAAAATAAAATAAAATAAAATAAAATAAAAAACATTAAAAAAAAAACCTCCTACACAGAAATCAGAAGACCCAGGGTCTCTGTTATTTCGCAGAGATGAGGTTGACCCAACACCAGCCTTCTGGAAGACAAGGTGAGGAGAGATAAGTGAAGGAGACATTCTAGTATGAATCCACTTTGGAAAGGGGTCCTATGCTCTACTGGACAGTTTTGAGATACCAAGAACTGGAGACCCCAATAGAAGACTCAACTCACCTCCCCAAACTGGCCTTCTCCTAGCTTCTCCTTGAATGTTAGGAGTTTCCTGGGGAACTCTTCCACAGCCACGTCTTTTCCTGAAAGCAAGTCCATGGTAACAGCAGGCACTGAATAGGTGTTGCCTCCGGTTACCCCCTGCAGGTTCACAATGTCAGCCTCCGCGTAGTGGGGCGCCCCCTCGGGCCCGCTGGGCTGGGCCGGCTTTGCAACACCACTGCAGCCTGGGAAGACATGGGCGATGAGTCTTACTCCAAGGGGCATCTTGACAGGAAGACTGGGAGGCGCCCCCAAGATCACCCACCATACCCCATGCCATTGTCATTTGGAGAATGGCTCCTCTAGAGACTCTTTCTTAGGGCCTTTGGAATGTAGACCATCATTTTCTCTCTTATTCTTTTCAAACTGCATGATCACCAACAACCTCCTTGGCTAATCTTATGGGATTGTGGTGAAGCTATAGGCCACTTCATGCACTGTAAGGGCAGGAGTATTAAAGTTTGAAGATTTAATCATGTTTCTTTAATTTTAAGACACCATCATTGATTTAATAACCTATATTAGGGATTTAAAAAACTTTCTGATTATATGATCTAGTTTAAGATATATCCTTCTTTAAAAAATAAGCATTACAGGACACCTGGGTGGCTCATGGGTTGAGCGTCCGACTCTTGATTTTGGTTCAGACAGTGATCTCATGGTTCATGAGATTGAGCCTGTTAGGCTCCACACTGCTTGGAATGCTCTCTCTTTCCCTCTCTCTCCACCTCTCCTTCTCACTCACTAGCTCATTCTCTCTCTCTCTCCCAAAATAAATAAACTTTAAAAAATTAAAAATAAACATTAAAACATGCGGGGGGAGATGTTTTAAGACTTTGGAAAATACATAAATTACTTTAGTTCAACCTAGGAAATAAATTCGTTTATATCCCTTATTCTTGCTATCTCTGTAAAATTGCCTGAGTTCAATGTGCTCCTTCAATGTTTGCTGTCTGTGGAATGATAAATACATGCTAGTTTCCTTCCTTCCTTTGAAAAGAGCCCTTGAAAAGCCTATGCACCCCAGTTAGTCCTGTCTACTTCTCTATCCAGCTCTTCCTGCCCTCCCCCCCCCAGTTCTTCTACTAACTTGGATCACTCTTCAGTTGCTGACCTTATGGAGAAGCTACTTTGAGCCCCAGCGATGACCCCAGAATCCCTTCTGATGTCACTCTGAAACACGTTAAAAAAAACCTGGATGTGAATCAATTGGCACAGTTTTACCAAAGCAATGCTTTTACTGAAGAAAGGCAAGAAATATTTGCTGTCATAAAAATTTTTTGTATTATTCTAATAAACTTTCACCAAAGATAAATCAACAAAAATTAGATAAACTCTATTATCTAGATGGCCAAAAAAAACTGGGAATTCTAGGATGTCTTTAGCTTCATGTATTTGTTTTCTCCAGGGGAAGTGCTAGCCTTGAATTTACCACGAATGATGTTTAGTAGTGGGTGAGTATCCTATCCGGGCTTCCTCATCTTCTTCCTATGGAAAATGAGGAGATCAGACTAGTTGGACTGCTTTGAGTCTTCTGGTGTTAACACTTAGGGGACACCTTTCCTCTTCTGACCTGGGGGTCCCTTCAAACACCGGCTATGTGCAGTAGTGAAGGAGAGGCGCTCAGATTAGGGTAGGAGAAGCAGCAGATCAATCTAGAAAAAGGGTGTGAACTTCTCAGGAGAATGTGGACCTCTCTCGATCAAACCAAGATTTGGTTGAGTAGGAGCAAAGCATCACACCTTCATTATCCCTGTCAAGACGTCTCCCTCATTCTGTGCCACTGGGTCATCCTCACCTGACTCTTCCTCCCCCGGTGCAAATTCTGGGAGTTTTCGTATCAGCCTCGATGGCTCCTGGTAGTCAGGGCGAAGGGGAAAGATGCGATCATAAGTGGAATTGGACTCCTGCTCACTTGGCGATGAGGAGCGGTTGTTGTTGAACATGCTGGACTCACTGGGCAGGGACAGGCTGACTGTCATT
Organism: Puma concolor; assembly: GCF_028749965.1. Classification (NCBI taxonomy): domain Eukaryota; kingdom Metazoa; phylum Chordata; class Mammalia; order Carnivora; family Felidae; genus Puma; species Puma concolor. The sequence goes on along the minus strand of NC_141683.1, from coordinate 7,142,954 downwards.
TCATCATCCAGCATCCTCCTGGAAGCCTGAAGGAGAAGGATGGGGAAGGCAAGTTGGCAGAAGGGGGATCATCACTTCCTCCTCTCCTCAAACCCAGCTCTTTCACTCAGCTGAGATACCTCTCTGTTACTCTTAAACTCTGGAAGCACCACAGGTGACAGGATAAGGCACAGTCTGGTTCCACAAATGCCTGTGTCATAGAAATTTAGAATAACCCTTCATTGTGTCAAGGCAGAATCTGACATCCGAACTTCCATGCTGCCAACATTCATTAGCTTTCACTGAAGCACTTAGAAGCGTTATTTACGTGACACTAGAAGAACCCCTCAGTAGCCAATCAAAGATCTTCTCAATCTTGCAGAGTTTTTGATGTTCTATTAAATAATAGATTTTTGCAGACTTATCCTTCAACTGGTTTGATTTTGCGTAGACATACACTAAAATGCTCATTCAGTCAACAAACGTGCTGCAACATGATGGGTTTGCAGTCCACCTGATCACTCTGACCCTGTAGGTTAGGATAATATGTCCTCAATCCTTCATTTTTACTAGCCAAAAATAAAATGGCTACAGAATGGGAAAGAAAAGCCCTGAGGATACTGAGGTGAATTACACCTGGTAAAGAAAGAGGAAGATGAAAATAACAAATTGTTTTGGCATCCTGTTCAATGTGACCTACCTGCTCCTTCCAAAGGAAAATGCCAGAATCTGAATTATGTGACTATTTGGATCTGAACATGTAAAATGTTCCACTCCACTCCAACAAACACACTTTGGTTGCTCAGGAGAAACTTATGTCTGCTTCATCCCCTAGACTGAAAAGTCCTTTGTTGCAGCAACGTCCTCGATACTGCATGGGATCTAGCACATAGTAGGTACTCAGTAAATATGGGTTAACTCTCTCAAAGAAAAAATGACGCCACCAAAAGTATCCTACAAGTAATGCTTAGTCTAAAGCTATTTTGAGTAATGTTTCTTGGAATATATGTGCATGCTTAAGGGTTTTACACACACACACACACACACACACACACACACACACACACACACACAAATTCTGTCCCCAGGAAGAAATCTCGGGTCATTCAAGAGCATCCAGAGTTATCTTACTAGGATATACAGGGTTAGAAAGGATTTCTTGAAGGACCAAGTTAAATATTCCAGGGCAAAATTTTTCCTCTCGCTTTTACTTAAAGAGTCTCCAATGTGACAGTCATCTTCCAACCCATGAACATATTCCAATTAGACTCAGAAGAAAGACCCAGAGAAGTCCGGTAAATTCTGGTTCCAATAAAGAAAGAAATAGCTCATAGAGTATAGAACACAGACTCCCTCTTCCCAAAGAAAATGCAGTCATAACAAATTACTCAAGGACATACAGTAGCTTCCAGCTGTCCCATGAATCTCTAGTCCACCAGCTTCTACTACCACCAGTACTCTTTGCTGCCCCTCATCCTGGATCTAGACACCCAGTAGGTTCCAGCATTCTAGAAGAAGGAAGGTTTTAACATTGCCTCATCGTGCCTCACAGCTCAGAACTTCTACAACATCTCACGGTCCACATCCCTTTGAACTCATTGATCAAGTGAAGACGTCCACGGCCAAATGTAGACATATGTAATCATCAGCAGACCCCAAGAGCATCAGATGCTTAGCAGGAGTGCCCAGAAAGCTGCTATCTGGCCTTAGGAAACCAAAGAAAGTCATAGATATTCCATCTTTGGTGGAATGTACATATTTTGGAAGAAAAACGTCAACAAATTTCAAGATGGGAATGAGCATAGAAAATAGGATACCAGTTGTATGACCTTGAGCACGTCACATTTTCTCAACAGAAAAACAGTTCAATATAACTACTCTGCCCAGCTCACTGGAAGTATTCATTGAGGTTCAAGTAAAATAATACATGTGAAAAAAGTCCTTGCAGACTGTCAAGTATTAGACAAATGTATAAAAAATTACTCAGATAATTTAGACTGGACGAAACAAATCTGAGGAGGGACTCAGAAAGATGCGTCATCATAACTTCCAAGTACACAAAGAAGTAGGAATAAGATTACAAGAAACTTGGCTTGGATATTAATGAGGCTGAATGTTTTTCTGCACATACACACACACACATGCATGTGTGTGCGTGCGTGCACACACACACGCACACACACAAATGTAAACTGTAACGGAAGAGAAGGGATAGCATTATCAGAAGTTTCGGCTAGGTTTTTTTAATTCAAAAATTAAAAATATATATACAGATTCCTGCACTCCTCCCTGCCAAACCCAGTGAATCAAAACCTTCAAGGGAGATGCTTGAGTTGAGATTCAATGTATTAGGAAGAGTTTTCTGAGTTTTCTAGGGAGGTTCCAAACTCTCCATTCCAAATATGAGAAAATGGACTTAGCTTGTTCTTTTCTGACTCCTTTCAATAACAAGCTTCGCCACTCCCAGGCTTCTTAGTAGCCCCAGTTAATGCTCTAAGCATTTATAAGTTCTTATACTTTGCCATTTTCTCCTAGGGCAACAGTGGCTTAGGCAAGGGTGGGGTAGGTTCCTATCCCATGACTGTTCTGCATTTCCTCACCTTCTCCAGCATCTTCTGCCAGAACTGCCTCCAGAGGATGATGACAATGATGGCCAGGAGGATGAAGATAATGGCCACCAAGCAGCCGATCAGGATCCGAGTGTTGCTGTCATCGACTTTAAGCATTGGATCTGGCATCAGGAAAAGAAAGATGGAGAACACCATCATCTTATGGGGCAAGGCAAGGCATGAAGGACTGGACCAGAGACAGGGAGGTAGAAACTCTTCCTTCAGGATAATTCTGCAAGATGCCACCTCAACGCTTCTGCTTCGTTTGGGTCTTGCTACTCACGTAGTACTTCGCTTCTACACTGTATAGGCCTCCTCCTTGGGACAGTAGCCTTCTCCTCCTCACCTATCAGACTGGATAATGGAGAGGTTTTGCATTCATCCTCAAATTTTGTTCCTTTATTACCATTGCCTGGATCTACTGGCCCCCAATCATACCTTGTGAAAAACAGGTGAAGAGCCAGTTTCACCCTTCTCATTCTGTGAAGCATGCCGAGGTAGCTGAGAGTTCTCTTTGGAGACACTCAATCACCTGTGTTTCCCAGATTGCTACTCATATGACCGGTGACCATCTGAGGCGCTGGACACGCTTTTGCATGTATCTCCAATTAGAGAGACTAGCATTTTGTTTAATGACTTCATCCATTCACTGAGATCCCCACTATGGGTCTTACTCAGAAATGTCCCTTCCTGTGTTTCTGTTCCAAGCAACCTGAACTTTCATGAAGCAACTGGAGCAACTCCAGACTCTCCTTTAGCTGAAGAGTCACATGGAACAGCAGTGAGAAGAGTGAGTTGGGGGTCCTTTACTTTGGAGGTGGACTGGCCTACTTTCCCAGAGCTACTCTTCATCCAAAGCCACCTGGTATAAAGCCTCCTACGCAGACAGTTAGGCCCTTGCGAATCTCCGCCCATCTCCATCCTCTGAAGACACCCTCAGTTGACCTTTTGTAACTAGAGATCACACATACCATAGGTTGTGGGCGCCACAGGTGAGGTAGGCAGGGCTCCAGAGTTGTTGTACATGGCCGCATCTGTTACAAAAGAAGGGTGAGTCAGAGCAGGGGAGAAGACAGTGAAGTAGTGATTTTTCTGGAGGTAGATTGTGACCTAGCACATGGTGAAATCCATTTAGTGGGTTGCCACCGGGCTTTCTCAAAAATGAAATCATATAATATTCTAAATTTAAAAATCACCACTCATCTATATAGTAAGGGCAACTCTTGTTTTGTGAAATGTTTGTTGCAGTGACACTGGCTGCCATGGTACAAAAAAGTTTAAGGAATAGTGGTTCAGAGGGCTGTGACCACACATTATCATAAAGCATGCACAGGAATTCAGACCCAAATTCAGCAAGATGTGGAGAGAATACGGTGGGTGAGTGGGCATGGGGTAGACAGTGCTAAGAGGCTCTTTCCTTCAAGGAAACTGTTTGCAATTGATTAAACATATTGAATTTATAAAAATGCAACAAGTGCATAATGATACCAAAAAAAACAACTATGAAAAACAAAACAAAACTCATTAGACATTATTAGAAGTTGCTAGGGCATCAACTCTGAAAAGAGAAAAAATTAATCGTGTATCCTGTCCTTCCAATGTAAACTGTATTTCAGGGTAAGCAAGTTCATGAGGAACAGTTCTACTAATCTGAAGAAATTCAGCTAATAAATGCCGAAGGAATGCAAGAATTAGAATCCCTAATGAAATAAATAATTCAAGCAGTGGTCATCAGTTCATGGAGACAACCTGAGCCCAGAAATTAATCTTAGCACCACTAAAGGTGAGAGAATCTAATATTACATCCCCATGATGGGGTTGAACGTAAAGGACACAACCCTATCTATGACAAATTCTTGAGAAAAAGAAATATCGAACTTGAATCAAATTAGCCTGTAGATATCACCTCCAGTCTATTGGAATGACAAAAGATAGAAGCTCTGGAAAATGACATCAAAGAAAGCAATCAGTCAAACCAGAATGGATGTTTTTAAAAGGACTGTTTTATATTAAAAGAGACACTTAGGAACATAATAAAGAAAATCTTCCAAGAGGACCTTATTTGGATCCTAATTCAATCAAGCCAGCTGTAGTTGCAGACAACATTAGACATATCTATGATTGTCTATTAGATAATACTAACAAATTAGATTATATTAGATAATATTAAGGAATTACATACTAAGAAATGCTGTTAGATGTTATAATGCTCTAAGCTTACAAGGCATCATGTTTAAAAAGACGATGTTATTTTCTTTGACGTATTCTCAAATGTTTAGTAATGAAATCAAATAATATCTCAGATTTGCTTAAAATATGACAGCAAAAGGGAGAGACAGATAAAACAAGCATGGAAAAACATCAGTGGTTAGTATGGCTGAGTGACTGACCAGTGGGGTTCACTGTTCTCTTTACTTCTGTGTATATTTAGAAATTCTTACTTAAATGTTTTAAGAGTGTGCTTCCCCTTAGCTGGCTTGATTGATATAGCTTTAACACATTGGACTCTCAGGCTTTAATGCTTTATTTTACATGCCTCTTAGACAATATGGGAGAGCCCAGTAAATATTTTAGTCACACAGAAGATTCTTCTGTCTGTCGACGAGAAGCCGCCGTGCAACCCTCTTTCTCAGAGACCCCCACCCTCCTCCATCACCACCCGACCCCAATGTCCACAGGAGAACCCCCACCCCCCCCACCCCCCCCGCCAGCTCCCAACCTGATTGGAAGGTGATCTCACTGAACATCATCCAGGTGTCAGCAAAATGGTACTGGCACTTGATGGCGCTGGCCATGCGGTGGTGGAGGGGCACCGTGACAAAGCGAGCGCTGGGGTTGACGTCGTCCAGGACAAGGGGGAAGGACACGGCGTTAGGTTCCCACTCATTGGCTTCAGAGCGGAAGTAGCACTGCACCTCCTTGAAAATCTTCACACCTTTAGCAAACATGTTGTTGCAGTGCACCTGACAGGGAAAGAGGCCCGTGAGTGACAGGCTGGCTCCAATAAGTGGCATGGGGACAACCTAACCCAACAAAATCCTAGCCCCGCCGGTTTCTCTGAGCACTGCCCTTGGTGGGTAGTTGGTGCCCTGCTGTCTTTTGGATCTGCCCCTCCAGGAACTTCAGAGCGTGTGGCATATCGGTCTGCTCCTCCAACACCACGGTGGCTCCCCAGTCACCTCTCTGCACCTGTGTGCCCCTGACCACCTCATTTCCTGTTGCCTCATCTGCTAAATGAGGGCTGGACCAGCCTCCCCTTGGGTCCTTCCTTGCCCTTAACACCCCCAAGTCTCTAATCCTCTCCAGCCCACTTGTCGTCCACCCAGAATCAAGCTATTCTGAACTGAGGTGAGGGGAGCCCGCCCTCCCTCCCAGGTACATGCTAAAGCCAGTCCACTCCTTCTAACAGGTAGTTGAGAAAGAAATAAGACGCAGTGCGAAACAAGTTCAGCTTTCTCTTTAGAAATCTCATGTCAAGTGCCACGTATTTATTAGCAGTTTTCAGCCAGGGACACAAGACTTAATTATCTATTGTGATTAAATTCAGTTTAGGGAAAGCCATTCCGATAAGGGCATGGAACTTCCTCACAGATATTTTCTGAGACGAGAAAAGAAGGCCTTTTGGAAAGCAGTTTGTATCCTCTTGCCCTGCTGTCGTGACTCTTTCACCGGGATATTTGTATGGCTTTCAAAAGGTCATAAACAAAGATCCCACAACAGTTCCTCTGGAGCACCTTGCTGTGTCTAACGTCCCTTAAAAATGGGATATGCATATTTGTAACTAGGTCAGGTCTCTTGTGACAGTTCAGTGACATTTCCTCTGGCTCAGTCACACGTGGAAAATGGAGCCCTTCTGGTCACTGTCCCCTTAATTAAAAGACCTTATAGGTCAGGGGCGCCTGGGTGACTCAGTCAGTTAAGCGTCCAACTTCGGCTCAGGTCATGATCTCACGGCTTGAGTTCGAGCCCCACATCGGGCTCTGTGCTGACAGCTCAGAGCCTGGAGCCTGCTTCTGATTCTGTCTCCCTCTCTCTCTCCCCCTCCCCTGCTCGCACTCTGTCTCTGTCTCTCTCTCTCTCAAAACTAAATAAACATTACAAAAATAATAAAAAAATACAAGGCTTCATAGGTTGGAAAAGTATCATTGGCATTCTGGGAATATATTTGCTGTTTGCATTTTCATGTCTCGCTCAGGCCCCGAATTGCAACCCTTCAACTGTCTTTGACACCCTCCTCTGCATTCTGGGTGGCAAATACAGGACTGCTGTTCAGAGTTTATTTTCAGCTGAAGCAGCAGCAGCAATGATTATAGAAATTGTATGATCAAAGAAATGAGCAGAGATGCTCTGAAAGAATAGAATAGAATCACCTACTTGGACTTTTTATGTCCCAGTGAGCTAGGGCTCAGCTAGGTTTGACCTGCCAGTGGCCAGTCAACAACAGAATGGAGTCTAGAACCCTAAATGCCTCGTCCAGTGCTCTTGCCAATAGCATGTCACACAGCAGTGGAACAAGGTGCCCCAACTTTTCCATTTGGACTTTCCCGTAAATGTTATAATGATGAAAACATCTGTTAGTACCTTCCTTGGGATGCATTAACCATTCCAGTTTATGGAGCACAAGTCAATGGAGCAAAACTAAGAAAAAAAATACCAACTACAGCTTGAATAGATTTTTCAGATCTTTTTTTTTTTTTTTTTTTTTTTTTTAAATCTGCAGAGTGTTAGGGGCACCTGGGTGGCTCAGTCGGTTAAGCGTCCGGCTTTGGCTCAGGTCCTGATCTCACAGTTGGTGGGTTCGAGCCCCATGTCGGGCTCTGTGCTGACAGCTCGGAGCCTGGAGCCTGTTTCGGATTCTGCATCTCTCTCTCCCTCTGCCTCTCTCTCTCTCAAAAATGAATAGACATTGAAATCTGCCAAGTGTTGGGTAAGAAGCCTGCAGGGGAGGTAATGATATATCCCACAGATGTTTGGGGAATTCTCCTAGAATGCCAATAAATAGTATAGAATTTCATTCCCCTATGGACTTACATATTTGTTTAATAAACACAAGACATTTTAAAAGTATATCAATATATGTCAATGGTATATCTTGACTACACTTCAGGGGTGGGGAAAATGAGCAGTAATTTGCCGAGAAAGCAGTAACTACTCTCTAGATGTTAGTGACCTGAAAGTCATCGTTTACATTTGATTTGTCTCAGAAAAATTAAAATATGCTAGAGACCTGTTTGGCCTAGACAGGACTGACCCTGAGTTAGCTCCTTAGAAGTTCCTGGCACCTGCTTACTGCAGAATACGCTTCTGAGTAATTTTGATGTGTGACAAATTAGTTACACAGGAGCTACGGGGGGCTCAGGAAGATCAAAGTCTATCGACTGAATATTATAACTTCATGGAGAGTTTAAAATACATTTTATTAATTGTGAGACAAAAAAACTATCCCAATGGTACATTTTTGTGAATTGATACGCATGTTCATAGGTGCATGTGGATATATCATTATTCAGCAATATAAATAAATTTTCCCTTGAGGTATATCTTTGTTACTGTGCATACGCACACCCCCCTCTCCCAGAAGAACCTGTGAAGAATAATGCGTTACACACAGTTGCACACGGTTATGTTTTATAACCGCCAAGGAGCCATCCTTCGACAATATCCAGGCAGATGGGTGAATGTTGCTCCTTCTGTTCTCATCTTAAATGTTTGACCATTTAACTAATGGCTAGTAATCCAGTTAGGAGATATTATCACATTAACATGTGAGAGTAAACATAATAGAGTAATATAATAGAGAGGAATATAATATTATAATTATATAATAGAATAGTATTAGAATAGACAGTACATAATAGAGTAATATAATAGTAATATAAGGAATCCATTTTATTTTTATTTCTTTTTTATATAAATTCTATATCTTTTTGACTCCAAGTTTGTGCCAAGAATAACACATTTTGATTTACTAGGGGCCCTTAATGATGACACAGATTTCCTTCTTCTGGGTCCCCATGTCGTCCTACATACCTCCTTTTGCAAATAAATAGTGCCTTCTCCCACTGAACTGCAAACCATCCCAAGGCCAGGACCACTTCTTATTCATCCGCTTACCCCCAGAACTTAGCACAGAGCTACGTATACTTCAAATACTGTTGCTACATTAAGAACAAAGAAGAATGAATGAATTTAGGAAACAAATATTGAAATAGAGGCAGAGTTACCAATTTGTTGGCCATTAATATTCTGTACCCAGCTATTAATAGGGGAAATAACAGATAAACAGAATCCATGTGTGAGGTCAAATTCACTTGCCCACTCTCTTTCTTGGGCCTCATACTGGAATTCCTCTAAGGCTCCTTCACAGACCAGTAAGAGTTATACGTGAACCACAAAAATTTCAGGGGTCTCTCTTACATTTAACAAAAGGATTTTCTACTGCTAAGCCCCAGTTTTACTCAAGCTTAGAGTTCAGGTCAAAGGAGCTTGAAATCTAGTAAGACAACCAGACAGATGTGTTGTTGCCACAGACAAGGAAACAAAGAACTCTGGAGACAGAAGTGAAAGGAGGCTTCTAGAATGATTTCTCAGGGTTGCATGGGTAGAGGAAACAGAGTAGGGGTAGAAAATGATTCCAAAGACAAAGTACAAAATACTCAATTCTCCCATTGAGAATCAGAGCTGCAATGAGCCAGCTTTACTGATAAAAGTATGTCTTGTCCCTGGGGAGCCCTAGGCAGAGCCATAAAATGATTTTCACGGGCTCTGGTTACTTTTGCTTTTGTGGGCCCTCCCTCCATAAAAAAAAAATCAAAATCGTATTTTAAAACCGTGTTGTGAAGTAGATGAAAATAATTTTTGACCCTATAAGTTCTTTTTTTACCCCTGATGTTAAAAGAAGTTAAAACATTTCCACAGGGCTTCAAAGTATTGTGGGCTCTAGACGCTGGACCCACCGTGCCTAATGGTACCTAGACGCTGATGCTGGAACAACGACACAAAACACTGAGAAACAGCGACCTAGTCTAAGCCCCCTTTGCACAAACGAAGCAGGAAGCCCACAGAGATGAAGTGACTTGTCAGGCGCATGTAGCTAGTTGGTAGCAGAACACCCATTTGAATCCAGTTCTGCTGGCAACACCCAGGGATCTTTCTAGCATATGCCTTTTCTCACTGCCATTGTTTTGGCTTCCACCACCCCTAACTCCACTGACCTTCATGGCGGTGAAATTCCTGATGCGGTCAAATTCAAACATGATCTCGATGTAACCACTGGGGGCACTCTCGTTCCTCCAGCCCACGTAGTCATAGCCTGGCCACACGTGGTATTCATGGGTCTGAGTGAAGTCGTCTAGGCCCGACACCCCATCTGTCAGCTGGCCCAACCCTTCGGTCATGCTGCTTAGGCCAGAGGAAGAGAAGGGAGAAGGGAGAAATGAGCCTGGAATTAATTACACATTCGTGGAAGAGCCTTTACCCAGCTTCTTCACCCCGGGGTTTTGTAAGAGTTGATTATCTTGAAGGTTCGAGGATTGTGAAAAACCCAGTATATTTTATAGTATTGACTCATTTATCCTGCATCAATGGAGAGCAAAGAATTTCGTATCAATGAATTTTACAAAATACTTAATGCTTACTCCTTCATTAGGAAAGCTTTGAAACAGTATTTTATCATTTTCTAAGAAAAGCTTTCTATAATCTATTGTATCCTTACCTATTCTTGCCTAGAAAAAAAAAATTATTTTTTTCTATAAGTTTTTCTATAATAACTCAACATTATCAAATGCATTTGATTAATCCATTAACAAGTAAATGAGGGAATGGATGGATCAATGCATAGAGTGAACACTACAGTAGACGGTAGCATTTGACCATCACTAAACAGTCCCAGAGCTTGTTGGAAATTTTTCTGACTCTCCTTTGACTGTATGTTGTCATTTTTCAGTGAATCAATTCCAGATAAGCCAGTCATGCTCTCTTCTACCCCACATCCAACAACCCAATTTGAGTCCAACTAAAGGCGGGGGGCAAAGGTGATCAATCCCAAATTTAAATACTAATTTATATTAGTAATTAATTAAATAATTTTAATTAAATTGGTAGAATACTAGACTCATGGAATAAAAGGCATTATTTACATGAGGGTCTCAGGCATTGGATTTAGTCTTGTTTTCTAGCTTGGCAGTCTTTCCACTTCTGATTGTAAGGCTTTGCTTGATTGGTATATGGGATGATTGTGTATTTATGTCAGATTGACTATTTCAGGAACACAGAGACCTTCTTCCTTCTTTATGAAAGACAGAGCAAGGAACTTCTGGAACTTCTCTCTCCTCAAGCTCTGCCTTTCAAGATTTAAACGATGAATCAGGAGTCTCCCAAGTGAAGAAACTGGGATACTCACCCTCAAGCGATAATGCATGCACCCCTTGAGGTTATATAAAAGTTGTGAATTTACAAAAAAATAATTGAGTGATTACGCCAGCCTTACAGATACGCTTTGTTTGTTCATTGAAAAATGTTTGGCAAATTATAAAATTTGACTGGCCTTATCCACAGTGACCAGAGCTTGGGTGTCCCTTCCAAGGATTTGCCATCTTTTTCTTCTCTCTACAGATCAGAAGGCTGGGAGAACATAAGTTTACTTGCAATAAATATATTTCCCATTGTCCCCAGAGTAATAAATCCCCATGAAACTCTTATGAAAAGCAACACAAATTAAAAATTAATTTCTCGCAGTCAAAATTAAATCAAATGGGGATGGGATAAGCAGAGAAACTTTCCCTGCCATATCCTTTAGAATTGTTAGAATTCCTATAACAAGCATATACTACTTCTATAATTTTTTTAGTTTTTAGAAAAGGAACTTTTGCTCCTAAAACTATCTATTCTTGAGACTCTGAATTAGATGACTTTAATACCTCACCACTCAGGCACACTCCAAAGAGATACCTCACTACCTCAGTTATCAAGTGGAGGCAGTCTGTATCCAAATCTTATTCTTGATCTTTCCTTCTGTTACCAGTTACCTGCCTTATCTATTTGAATGTCTTGCCAGTCCCTTAAACTTATGCCCCGAACTAACCCCATCATTGCCCTTTTTCTAAACTAAATCCATTTGCATTTCTGCCCATTCTACTTTTCCTTCACGCTCAGTGAAGGTGCCTGGTGTACCAGAAGCACCAAGATATACCCGTTGAATGAATAAATGCCACCCCCACTGTTTGATCTACTTCTCCTCACCCTACTGTCTCGCCCCTACACCCAATCAGATTGCAAACGGTCCCCACATGGATGGCTGCTCCTCTTCTGTTCCCACAGTCACCATTACAGCCCTGGGCCCACACGCTTTTTACCTGATAGTGTTTGCAACGAGAAAATGTCCCTCATCACCTCCTCTTTCCCGTCACATCTAACCTTTGCGACCTGCTTGATTAATCTGTCTAAAGCACCGTGCCAATCGTGTCCTTCCCCAAGTTTAAAAATCTTCAGTGATGTGTTCTATCAATGATTATGCTGATGAAGAGAAAGTCAACTCCTCCTCCCATTCCTCCTGGCCCTGACATTCAAGTTCCTCCAAAATCTGATGTAATCTGCCCTATAGTGCTTCTCCATCTACTATTTTGCTGCAGAAATACGGCTGGTGGTTCACTAAACTATTGATCTTTACCAGGCATTCTCCTAAACTTTACAGGGTCGTCCTTTTGTCCCCATGCTATTGACTCTGCCTGAAATGCCATTTCAAGATTGTTTACCTGTGAAAGCTCCACCCATCCGTTGGAGCCTGCTTCAGATTTCATCTTATTCCATCATGTCTTTGCTGGTTTCCCAATCAGATACAAACTTATATGTATTTAGCACTTTACCTTTACAAAATGCTTTTCTTATACATTTTTATCACTTAAGCAAACAGAACTAACTTTTATTATGTGAATCCAGGTGTTTTCACTCCCAGTGCTGTGCTTTCTCCTACCTTGGCTTGCTCTTTCCCTTGATCCCCAGAGCACTCCTACGATCTCTTACTCCAGGGCTTATATCACAGCAATTTATATCCTGGCTTAGTCCCCATTCCTAACGGTGAGCTTCTTAAAGGTAGGATCAAGGACTTCCTTATGTTTGAATACCTACCAAGTCTGGCCAAATTCCTTGCAGGTAGTAACGGAGGATCAGCAAAGATTTATTGAACTAAACTGAATTCAACTGATCTCTGATTTCCTCTATGCCTCAAGCATATGCCAGTTGGGGTGTGGCTGAGTGAAATGATGCCCAGATAATTTAAGCGAATGGGGAAGAACGGTGACTAAGCACATGGAAAGGATGTAGCTGGAAATTGAATACTGGATGAGTCAGGTCTTCACTCAGGGATGGCAGCTGGTGGGGCAGGAATTTATTCTTCACACCTAAGACAATGGAAGTGCTATAATCCCTCACTCCCCTTCCTGAGATTAATCTCTCCCTCTCTCAACCACTAGAAACCTCCATCATCTGGTCTGGACCTAACCTCTCTCCCAGGCTCAATCTTTGCAGGCAAAGACCAAGCTAAGAGAGAGAAAAGTGTGGAAGTGGACTAGAAGAAAAATGGCAAGGCTCAGAGTGAAGTGAGATAGGGAGGAAAAGCTCTCATCCAACCCTAAATTCCCACTGTGTCTGATCATACTCTTCCACCATGGCCCTTCCTAGGTCCACTTCAGGACTACCCATTGGTCCCTCCTGCTGTTCCCGGATCAAGCTTCTGCTGCAGTCAGGCCACTCTTGTCCTCAGCCCTGCTTTCTTTCCTCCGCTCCCTGCTACCTGCCTCCCCTGCCCTAATTATCATCTCATCACGGAAACTCTCCTTGTTTACTGTAAGTCTTACGGGTGTCCTTTTCATAATTTCTAAAGCATTTCTATTTATGGGGTTCATTCTTCCCGAACTTCTTGACCTGTCCAATTTATTATACTTATAACTTCAATTCTTCTGGCCCTTTGTCTCCATAAGTAGGCCATTATTTGTGTCAGACCACATGTCCTGTTTTAAGAGTCAAAAAAATATGGCTATCGTACCTAGAGCCATACTACAATTTTAGCTCTTGTTTTGTGTAATTTATTGTTTCCCTTGTCTTCCCAAACCAGGCATACGTTCCTTGCAGATAAAGACTCCATGTTTTACTTCATCTAAATTATCTCACAATGCCTAGTACAGGGCCTAAAAAAAAACACTAGTTGGTTGACCAGTTGATTGATTATTGATCCCAAGCCATAATAAAATATTATCTCTTCTAGTGGCCACTTTCCCAGTCTGATGACCAAAGCTTCCCAGGATTTACCTGTATCCAACGGCTCCATCATAGACAGAATCATTCAGATAAATGATAGAGCCTCCAGGGAGTACAAATTGCTGTCCAGCTGGAGCATTATAAGACACCAAGCCATCTGTCAAAGGAAACACAGATGTGTCAGTGCCTTTGGGAAGGAAGTGTACCTATGGCTCAGACCAAATACCCCAGGGAGCTCCATGTGACTTCAAAGGTACACTTGTTCAGTGTATCCACATAGGACTCAATCTGGGTACACAGGGAGCACTGCTGAGGAGCACTCCTCACTAGCAGTCAGTGAAGTGACTCAGAATGCATTATTCCAGGAATGGAATGAAGCCTTGGGTGGAGGAACAATGTCCTTTCTTGACTCTAACCTACAGGGAATCACTTCACCCCAGAGATTACTAATCCCATACTTTTCTGACTTAATTGCCTTTATGTTCCAGGAGTTGGAGGTTTTAATAAGGTCCATACGCTCTGTCTCTAGAGACCTACCTAGCCAGACACAGCCATAAAGCTCCACTCGCATGCACACATTCATGGAGTGGTCAGTGACTGGAATGAAGCGGACAAATCTGGCCACAATGGGTGGCTCTAAGTCCTTTAGGAAAATGTCATAGGGGTTACTGTTCCCATCCAGCACCTGAGGAGACAGAAGAGAAATAGTGGGGAGATGCTGTGAGGTTATGCTGAGTCTTCTTCATAGCCTCTTTCATGGACCCTCTCTTTTTAATTGAAGGAGCAGAATGTATCCACTCAGCTTTCCCAGCAGCCTTGATATTCCTCCCGGTGCCCCCTCCCCACCCTCCCTCCTCCTCAGTCACACATTTACAAGGGCATGCCAGGTCTGTGGATGCACATACCTACAAGACAGCCTGTGTACTTCCTCTTCTAGCCTAAGTCAAAATATGGTCCTGGACATCTCAGGGTCTGGATGTCTCTTCTTCCTACCTGTTTTCCATGCCGGTTCCGCCAAGAGATCCAGCGAGTGCCATCCCGACTGTAATTGATCTTGTACATGGGGGCAAACTCAATGCCATGGCCCCCAGCATGGCGCCCTTGGGTCCCCACCAGAGTGATAAAGTGCAGGGTGTGCAAGTCAATCTGTAGGAATTCCTTCAGGTCATCAGGTTCCACTGGAATCTCAGGGCACCAGGCTCCGTCCCCTTCTTCTGAGTCCAGCCTTTTGACACAAGGGGTGGGAGACAGAGAGGAACCATGGAACTAGAGTTGTTTACCAATTCAGAGCAAGCAGCTGCTCTGTCCTGAGGGGAGAAGATGTATCCAACCCAAGACTCAGTCTAAAAAGTTGGGACCCCAGTCTAAAAAGATTCTTTGGGTCTCCCCTCAAGCCTGACAGTCTTCTGTCCCTGGGGCACCATGAAACCCAGATAGACCATCACCACCAGGGTTAGAGTCCTTCAGATCAGATGTAGCCTTTATTTCTCACCCTGATTTAAAGACCACAAGGGAAATGAAACTCTTTCTGCCCTCTACTCCCCCATGAGTCATTTTACCTCCCCGTTCCACTTTCAGTCCCAGCATAACAAGGGTGGCCACCCCTTGCTTGGATATCAAGTTATAGGAAGGAGGAGGGAAGGATCATAAGATCTCCAGTGTGGGTTATGTAATGCAGTGGAATTTTAACCAACAGGATGGGCATGGCAGCCCAGCAAAACGCCATGGGAACCCATGATGAGAGTGAGGGGTAGGAGCATGTCAGGAGAGTAGTAAATAATCTGGTTTCATTTTATTACCTCCAAGCTAAGCTACCAGTGAGCAAAATTGTGAAATCAGTGGAAGGTTTCTTTTTGGGAACGTCTTACCACTTTCCCTCTTCCCTGGAATGTTCCTTTTCTCACAGATGTCAACCTACTCATTGCCGTTCTCTTCCAACCCCACCAACCATCACTCTCGTCTTTCACATACTCAGAAATTATGGAGAAGGTTTACTAAGGTTGCTTTTCTCGTGGGTGATTCCATTTGAACAGAAATCAACACTTTAGACCAAAAAAATCAGATCCCAGGAGAAGGATTAGACCCTCACCAGCAGAGTAGCTTTTGACAAGGGAGTTCGTTGCTTTGGAGGACCCCTGGTACTAGGCCACTAGGAACCCACCATACTCTTTGTGGGTGAGGATGGCCCTTCAATGAGAGAAGGGAAGACTTTTCTGGAGTCCTCAGTGTCTGCTCAAAGCCTTGATGCTTTGCACCGTGAATAATGTTTCACAGACACCCACTGACAAGAGGATGGGGTGTCCTCGCTTCCAGTGTCCTACCCCATCTGCGCCTTCCCCAGTCCACTACGGTAGTCAGCTTCCTGTAATTTCTCACACTGAGAAGGTGAAGTAAAGCAAACCCACTGCATATCCATGAACCCATCTGCTGTGGGCAGGGTGGCTCAAGGCCCTGTGATTGGGAAGGGGTGGCCAGACCAGCACATGCTGCCAAACCCTGAATTTTCTCCCCAAAAACATACAGGACAGGCCTCCCCCGTGCCTACCAGCTCCCACCCTTCTTCCCCAGCCCCTTGAGCCAGAAAGTGCATCCAGCCCATGGCTTGGGCTTTCTTGGGGCATCTGTCCTCACCTTCCGTATTTGGCAGCTGTGGATTCTGACCACTGACTGGAAGCTGTGATGTCCTCATCTGGAATGTGGCCTCCTGACATACCCAGAGGATAGCGGCATATGGCTGGACCAAGAGACACCGAAAGGAAAAAGAGAGGAAATACTTTTCTTTTTATTTCCATGGATGCCCCACCCCCTTCTAGGAAGAATGTGATTGACTATTGGACAGGAAAACACAGGCTTACATCTTCCTAAGGCTTTCTATGACCCCAGTTTGATCACCTTGACTCTCTCAGCCTTTCTCCCTGGGCCTGCCTCCAAACTTAGTAGTGTTCAATCCCCCAAGCACGGACCTTCAGCCACATCTATCTTTCAGTCCCAGACCCAAGTAATGTAATGTGATGCAATGTGCTGATTTATTCTTTTATTTGGTAATAAGCCCATGGCCCATCCCCATTACCTTATCAGCAGATGTGTACTACTAACCAGTTTCCCAAAGGTGCTGAGTCATCCTCACGGCCACCAGGTACCACCTGATCCAAAGCATTCGTTTTTCTAGGTAGCTGATTGCACAAAACTACAGGGCAAAGCCAACTGTCCTATGAAAGTACTGGACACACAGCTTTGGCCCCCATCAGCACCATGTTTTCGCCTCTGGCTATAAACAATGGCCTCTGGGGAAGGACTTCCACCTCCAGCCAAGATAGAGTAACAAGGACCAGATTGACTCTCCTGGGTGAAACAACCAAAGAATGGACAAAGTATTCAAAACATTGAGTTTCAAACAATGAATACCGAATAACAAAGGCCAACAATCCCTGAGAGGGGACAAAGAAGATGAGTCCTACAGTGGCACCAGCTTACTGCTGTGGCAGAGTCCACAGTGAGTGAGAACAAGGCAGAGTTTGGAGGGCTCCCAATCAAGGAGACAAGGATAAGAGTCTGGAGAGGTCGGGGGAATCTAGGGTTGCCAGAGAAATACAGGATTCCTAGCTAAACTTAAATTTCAGATAAACAATGAAGAATTTTTTAGTATAAATATGTACAATGATGGCAGGCATATAAAGAAGCAGAGAAATAGAACCTATAATGAGAAAAACAATCAATCAATGGAATTGATTCAGAATATAGAAGAGAGGCGCCTGGGTGGCTCAGGTGGCTGAGCGTCCAACTCGTCTCAGGTCATGATCTCACAGTTTGTGAGTTCCAGCCCTACATGGCCTTCTCTGCTGTCAGTGCAGAGCCCGCTTCGGATCCACTGTCCCCCTCTTTTTCTGCCTTTCCTCCTCTTGTGCTGTCTCTCTCTCTCTCGCTCTCTCTCAAAAACAAAAACATTAAAAAAAAGAATTTAAAAAGAACATTAAACCAATTATAATTATATTGTTATAAGGTCAGCCACTGTGGAAAACACTATGGAGTTTCCTCAAAAACATTTTTAAAAAGAATTACCATATGATCCAGTAATTCCACTATTGGGTATTTACTCAAAGAATACAAAAACAGTAATTTGAAGGGATTACTAAGTTTTTTAAAATTTTTTTAATGTTTATTTATTTTTGAGAGAGAGAGAGAGAGAGAGAGAGAAAGCAGAGGAGGGGCAGAGAGAGAGGGAGACCCAGAATCCGAAGTGGGCTCCAGGCTCTGAGCTGTCATCAGAGACCAATGCAGGGCTCAAACTCACGAACTGTGAGATCATGACCTGAGCCAAAGTCAGACGCTTAACCGACTGAGCCACCCAGGCATCCCTGTACCCCATGTTAATTGCAGCATTAATTATAATAGACAAGATATGGAAGCAATCCAAGTATCCATCCATAAGACTTAATCGATAGGATCAAGGATATGTGGTATATATTGGAATATAATGGAATATTAGTCATAAAAAAGAATGAAATCTTGCCATTTACAACAATGTGGATGGACCTAGAGGGTATAATGCTAAGTGGAATAAGTCAGTCAGAGAAAGGCAAATATCATACGATTTCACTCATAAAATGCATTTAAGAAACAAAACAAATGAACAAATAAATCAAAACAAGAGACGACAAACCAAAAATCCAGTCGCTTAAATACAGAGAACTGGTGGTTGCCAGAGGGGAGGTAGGTGAGGAGGATGTGGGAAATAGACAAAGGGGAACAAAAGTACACTTAGCTTGATGAGCACTGAGAAATGCTGAATTGTTGAATCATTATATTGTACACCTGAAACTAATATAACACTGTGTGATAATTATACTTTAATTAAAAAAATAATAAATATATATAAGGAGAGCTAAGTGAGATAGGGAAGGATATAAATAAAATTTCTAGAGATGAAACTTGACTATATGAGAAAATACATTGAATAAGATTAAAGGAAGATTATACATTAAAGAAAAGATTGGTGAACTTAAAGACAGCAATAGAAATTATCCAAAGTGAAACAATGACAGAAATTCATCAAATCACTCAAATAATCAATCAAACAAAAAGATAGAACCTAAGTTGTGAAACAATTGCAAATATCCTATTATACATGTAAATGGATTCCTTAAAGAAGAATAGAGAGGAATCAAAAAATTATTTGAATAAAACATGGTGGAAATTCTTTTCGAATTTGATGAAATTATAAACCCGAGAGGCTCAGTGACTTGAACCATAAGAAACATGAAGAAAACTATACTACAGGACATCATAATTCAACTGCTTAAAACAGGTGATAAGGAGAAAAGTTTTTAAGCAGCCAGAGAAAAGGATACATTATGAACAGAGGACCAAAGATAAAAATGATTACAAATGTCCCTTTGGAAATGGTAATTACATCGTAAATATATAAGATGAGTTTTCATGTTATTTACATTTCTTTAAATGGTGATTGACTATTTAGATTAAGACGATTTTTCATGTTATTTAAATCTCTTTAAATGGTAATTGACTATTTATATAAAAACAGTAACAATATACCGTGGGGTTTATAATATGCACAAAACTAAAATGCATGAAAACAATAGCATGAGGGCTGAAAAGGGAAAAACGGAAGACATCCTGTTCGAAGATTTTTTAAATGTTTATTTTTGAGAAAGAGAGAGAGTGCACAAGCAGGGGAGGGGCAGAGAGAGAGAGAGACACAGAATCTGAAGCAGGCTCCAGGTTCGAAGCTGTCAGCACAGAACCCAACACAGGGCCTGAACTCACGAACCGCAAGATCGTGACCTGAGCCAAAGTCGGACACTTAACCGACTGAGCCACCCAGACATCCCTCTTGTCAGATTTTTATACTGTATGTGAAGTGATATACTATCACTTACAAGATAGACTTTATTTAATTAAAGATGTACATGACAAACCCTAAAGCAAGCACTAAAATAATATTTTCAAAAAGGTTCATGGCTAATAAATCAACAAAAGATAAAACTGAATCATAAAAAGTTCAATTCACTGAAAGGAAAGCAGAAAACCACAGGTAAGTTTACACATAAAAGGATGCGAAAAGATATACCACGAAAATGTAATTAAAAAAAAAAAAAGCTGGAGTGGTTATATTAATACCAGACACAACAGATTTTAAGACAAGAAATAGCGATGGTATTTCACAATGATAAAGGGGTTAGCTCATCAAGAACACATGACAGTCCTAAATGTTTATTCACGTAACAGAGCTTTACAAAACAAAACAAAACAAAACAAAACAAAACAAAACAAAGCTGCAGGGAAAAATGAACAAAACCACATGTCGTTGAAGATTTCAATACTTACGTCTCAATAATTGGTAAAACAATTAGACAAAAAATCAGTAACTATACGGAAGATGTGAACATTATCCACTGGTTTTTCCTAGCTTGACATTTATAGAATTCTACTGAAAAACATAGAGTATTCATTCTTTTGAAGTGCACCTGTGATATGTACCAAGATAGACCATATTCTGAATCATGAAACAAGTCCCAATAAATTTTAAATATTCAAGTCATACAAAGTATGTTCTCTGTCATAATGCAATTACTAGTTAGAAAAAATACATAATAGAAAGATATCTGGAAAATCCCCAAATATTTTCAAACTAGCATAACACTTTCCTAAATATGCCATGGGTCAAAGAAAAAAGGAAAATTAGAAGAAATTAGAAAACAAATTAGAAAGTATTAGAAAAGTATTAGTATTAGAAAGTATTCTGTACTGCAAGATAATGAAAATATAACAAAATGTGTGGATACCACCTGACAAGTACTTATGGAGAAAATCACCACAGTAAAATCCTCCATTAGAAAAGAGCAAAGATCTCTAAATAATAACTTCAGTCTTCACCTTAAGAAACTAGAAAAAGTAGAGCAAATAAAATACAAAGTAATTACAAGAAAGGAAATAATAGATTATTAGTGGAAATCAGTGAAATAGAAAACAGAAAAACAATAGAGAAACTCTAAAAAACCAAAAGCTGGTTCTTTGACAAGACTTAAAAAAAAAAAAAAAAAGGCAAAAAGAATCTCTAGCCAGATTGGGAGAGAAAAAAGAAAACACTACAAACATCAGGAATGAAGGAAGTTTCCTTGTTACAGAAATTAAAGATATTAAATGCATAATAAAAGAATCTTATAAACAATGTTATGCCAATAATTTCAACAACTTAGATAAAATAATCAAATTTTTGAAAGATACAAACCACTAAAGCTCATTTATAAAGAGATAGATAAAAACCTGAGTATCATTTATGTTCTAAAAAATTTAAATATATAGTCAACAACCTTCCTACAAAGAAAACCCCAGGACAAGATGGCTTTACTGTAGAATTCTGCCAAATGTTTCAGAAAGAAAAATTACCAAGCACTCACAAACTCTTCCAGAAAATTAAAGAGGAGAAGATAGAAGGGGATATTTCCTGATTCATTTTATGAAATCCTATTAGTCTAATACAAAAACCAAACAGGAAGCTTATAAGAAAACTATAGACCAATAACTCTCATGAACATAGATACGAAAACTCTAAACACAATTTTAGTAAACTGAATCAAAGAATATATAAAAAGAATAATACACCATGATCAAGTAGGATTTATTCTAGGAATGCAAGGTTGGTTTGACATTCAGAAATCATTCAATGTAATTCACCACAGATTTAGAAAGTGAAACTGTATCGTCACTTCAAAAGACACAGAAAAAGCATTTGCTGAAATCAAACATCATTTCCTGATAACAATTCTCAGCAAACTAGAAGTAGAAAGGAATTTTCTCAATATAAACAATTGTAACCGAATGTTATGAAAACCTAAATGCCAACAAATTGGACAACTTAGGGGAAATGGATAAATTCCTAGAAACATAAACTACCAAAACTGAATCAGGAAGAAATAGAAAATTTGAAGAGACCAATCACCAGCTATGAAATTGACTCAGTAATCAAAAACCTCCCCAAAAACACAAGTCCAGGACCAGACAGCTTCACTGGCAAATTCTACCAAACATTTAAAGAAGAGTTAATACCTCTTCTTCTCAAACTATTCCAAAAAATACAAGAGGAAGGAATCATCCTGATACCAAAACCAGATCAAGACACCACAAAACAAAAGAAGTACAGGCCAATATCTCTCATGAATATAGATGCAAAAATCCTCAACAAAATATTAGCAAACTGAATCCAACAATATATTTAAAAAATCATGCACCACAATCAAATGGAATTTATTCCCAGGATGCAAGCGTAGTTTAATATTTGCAAAACAATCAACATGCTATGTCACATCAACAAGAGAATGGATAAACACCATATGATCATTTCAATAGATGCAGAAAAAGCATTTGACAACGCGCAACATGCATGATGTCATCTGATACTTCCAGGAACAGTACGATGAAACAAAACCAGACTCAGCCACTTTGGCAAGAATCATGGCCATATACACCACCGAAACACTTCCATGTTCCTGTCCCCTGCATTTTCCAAGTCAATTTTTTTTTTTAATTTTTTTTTAACGTTTTATTTATTTTTGAGACAGAGAGAGACAGAGCATGAACGGGGGAGGGGCAGAGAGAGAGGGAGACACAGAATTGGAAGCAGGCTCCAGGCTCTGAGCCATCAGCCCAGAGCCCGACGCGGGGCTCGAACTCACGGACCGCGAGATCGTGACCTGAGCTGAAGTCGGACGCTTAACCGACTGAGCCACCCAGGCGCCCCTTCCAAGTCAAATTTAAATCAAGAGATGAACATGGGATCTAGTATCATTTTGCCTGTTCTTGTCAAATGTATAACTTCTGCATCTGGGGTGACAGGTTCTACAAATAATCATTATGTTTGAATCTCGAGTGTAATTCTGGGCTGTTCAGGAATGAAGCATCAAGTTCTCAAATTCTAAACCCTCTGGAATGTGAAATTCAAGGGAGGAGTAAGGATGAGGAAATACTGATACAGAATGCCAATGGGGCCCAAATTACCAGTGAGTGAGGTCAATGAACATTTCAGAAATCACTCACAGGGTGCGCCCTCTCTTGTGCTCCACCCCTTTATGCAGTGGAGGCCATGCCCTGCCTCAAGGCCTCCTCCGGCCCCCTCCCAGATGCTTGTCCTGCCTGTTTTTGGGTGTGCTAAACGTTTTCGCACTGCTGCTTAGTGTCCCTCAGTACCAGTGACTCAATGGGCCAGGAGAAGCTTCTGGACACCTTTATCTCACAGGCTACACGCCCCAGTCCAGGTTACCAGAACCCTTGCCTTGGCATTTGTGACCCAAGCCAGCTACTAATAAAGTAACTTTGCTTTCCCATTGTTACTGCTCTCTGCGTGTATATATCCCTCAACGATCTTCTGGGGAGGGGACCTGGCCGGCCAGGGTAGACGGTCCTTGCACCTTTGGCTATCATTCATGTCGTGGTGCCCCCAGTTGCTATCTTGACTCCTAAAATACAGTTCATTCTTCACAGTTTTCAAAGTGTTGTCCCATTGTTTTCATCTTGTTTACCCTTATGATAACCCTGTGTGGTAGGCGGGGCATGTATTATTATTCTCAAATCACACGTGAGAAAACCAGTTAGAGCCCCATGGCTATGAAGGGGTCCTAATCCAAAGTTAGTCCAATGTACCAGACTGCCACTCTCTGCTCTAACCAAAGGAATGGCAAGATGTAAGCTGTTTCTCCCAACACACCAGGCTGCAGGCAGAAGTATTGCAGATTTGTAAGACAGCTGGCCTCTGGCACCTTCTTTCCCTTCAGAAACCAAAGCTTTATTCATGGACCCAGTCCTATCTCCATTCCCAGTGTGGTAATCAACTTATTGCTCTCCAAATCCATAGGGTTTTTAAGCTCCTATTTTTTATTAATTCATTCATTCAATGATTTTTTTTTTGAGCCCCGTGGGAATATAGGCATAAACAGAACAAAGTACCCTTTGCCAGAGTTTACATTCTAGTATGGGAAAAGGCAAATAAATATATAAGATGAGAAAAAGTGGCAAGTGTTGTGAAGGAAAGAACACAGGGAAAGGAAATAGCTGCTCCTTCATGTCAAGAGATAAGGGAGGTCTCTCGGATAAGGTGTCTCTGAGCAGAGATCTGAGTGAAGGAAGACAGCCAGGTGACTCTTGGAGGGCGGAATGTTTCATGGAAAGGGAACAGAAGTCAAGAAAATAGCCTTCTTAGTGGCTTCGGGTACAGCAAGGAGGTTCGTACACCTGAAGTGGAAAGACTAGCTTAAGTTAGTATCTAGCACTGTCCCTTTGCAATGTAATGAACTTGGTTGCAACCAAAGCAAGTGTTTTTTAAAGAAGGAATAGTACCAATTTCGGTAAATTTCTCCTTACTCCGACGTCCGACATTTTTAGTATCTGTTTTATAGCCTTCGGTACATAGTGCTTTGTCATATAATTGTCTGTGTGTGAGTCTCATCTCTCCTACAGATGGCAAACTTTTGGGGGGGAAAACGGCGTAAGCGGGGAGACTAGATCTTATTCAATTTTATTTCTCAGGGCACGTCTGGGGAGACAACAGGTGCTCAAAAATATTGACTGAAAACAGAGGTAGACATAGATTAGGAGTTAGAATAAAGTGGAGTTAAATATGTCACCCTGCAAACCTTACCCCCAGTCTGTTCCATTTCAACCAACTCCACTCTTCCAATGACTTGAGACAAAAATCTTGAGGCCACCCTTGACTCCTTTCGTATTCCATATCCAGCCCAACAGCCGATGAGGAAATCCCATTAGCCACCCTAAAGAATTCCCATAACCCACCTCCTTTCCACATATGCCACTACCATTCTAGGTCGATCCTGGAATAAAACAATAATCTCCTAACCAGACGTCCTTTTGTCCACCTTGTCCCATTTATCTATGAAAATGTAAGTCAGACCACGTAACTCTTTTGCCCAGCACCCTCCAGGGAGTTCCCACCTCACTCATGATAACATTGAAAACGCATGCGTGGTCTCCAGGGTCCTGCAGAGCTGATCCCGGGCTATCCTGGACCTCACGTCCAGCGCACTCCCCCCTCCAGTCACGCTGGCCTCCTGGCTGCTCCTCAAGCACACTAAGTATGCTTCTTCTTCAGACATTTAACTACTTAATTCAATAATGGTAGTAATCTGTGCTGGGTTGGGGAAAGAGAAGTGGAAGACTGTATCTCCCATTATTTTCCACGCGCTAACATATCTGAAATCTGAACGCATTTCACAAGCAAATGGTGAGTCATAGCTGGGGTTTTTTCTTAGAGTGACACAGTAGAATCAGTAGAATCAGTACAGTAGAATCAGCAGGCTCTTCAATTTGATGATATACTGTAATAATGGTAACCACTTATAAACAGCACTTATCAAATGTCAGACGATATGGTATTTTTGTCACTCATTACTTCCTGTTTCTCACGAATCCCCCATCTACAGGTAAGACATTAAATAACTGCCTAGGGCCACTCGTGGAGTAAATACTAACTCACTTTAGATTCGGACTCTAAAGACGGCTCTCTCTAAGCTACACAACCTCTGAAGGAAAAAAAAAAAGAGATTTCAAATCCACTCAGGATCTGAGCAAAGTTCACATCCTTTCTGGGTCTCAGTTTTCTCCTGTGGAAATCAGGGGAGCTGGATTAGATGTTTTCTAAGGCAGTGATTCCCAAAAGCCAGTCCATGGACCGACTGCTTTAGAATTGCTTGGGAAGGTTGTAGAATATAGGTTTGTGAGCCCTGTCTTAAGAGATTTTTCTTCGGTAGGTCTGAAACTGTGCCCAGGAACCTACATTTTTTTTTTTTTTAATTTTTTTTTTCAACGTTTATTTATTTTTGGGACAGAGAGAGACAGAGCATGAACGGGGGAGGGGCAGAGAGAGAGGGAGACACAGAATCGGAAACAGGCTCCAGGCTCTGAGCCATCAGCCCAGAGCCCGACGCGGGGCTCGAACCCACGGACCGCGAGATCGTGACCTGGCTGAAGTCGGACACTTAACCGACTGCGCCACCCAGGCGCCCCCTTTTTTTTTTTTTTTTTTTTAATTTCCCAGGTGATTCTGCTATGCAGCCACACTTGGAAACCATGCTTCCAGGTCCCTTCCAGCCTGGACACATGATCATTCTCTGGGGCCATTCCAAAGTCCAGGGACATCCACATTCACAGTCCCACTGGGCTTGCGTTCCTGGCTATCATGAATCTCTAGTCACTGGGCCATGAGTGTAACGAGAACTTCTGTTTCTCAGAACATCTAAAGTAAACCAGAAATGGGGAAAGAGGGTCGCATGGGGTGAGTCATGATATTGTTGCAAATAACTTCCCCACCAAGGCACTGCTTGTCCTGGAAACAGCAACCAGGGAGTTTTAACACAGTTGCCTTAGCTGCAGCTGCCTGTATGAAGCATGTTGATATTTCCTGGGCTTAGGAACCCTATCTATTTTGTGTTCCAATTATGCCTATATAGGTACTTTCCATATTTAACAAACAAAGGGAGAGAAAAACCGAGAGACAGACAGAGAGAGAGATCCCACCTAGGATACTCTATTTGGTGTCCAAGGAGGGCCAGTTGCCTGGCTGAGGCTCTTTGCTCCCCTTCATTACTGGGCTAAGGTTTTGATCCTCAAAGTGGTCTCCCAGGACTGGCAGCCCCCAACACTATCTGAGAAGTTGTTAGAAATGGAAGTTCTCTGACATGTCATTTGCCAATACCTTCCCCAATTCCACTGTGGGGGGAGGGGTGAAATGGGTGATGGGCATTAAGGAGGGCACTTTTGGGGATGAGCACTGGGTGTCATACGTAAGAGATGAGTCACTGGGTTCTACTCCTGAAGCCAAGACTACTAACTTCAATTTTTAAAAAAATTGGGGGGTGCCTGGGTGGCTCAGTCGGTTAAGCATCCGACTTCAGCTCAGGTCACATTTTGTGGGTTCGAGCCCTGCGTCGGGCTCTGCGCTTACAGCTGGGAGCCTGGAGCCTGCTTCCGATTCTGTGTCTCCCTCGCTCTCTGCCCCTCCCCCACTCGTGTTCTGTCTCTCTCTCTCAAAAATACATAAACATTGAAAAAATTGCTTTGATAAATAAATAAATAATAAAATAAATTTTTAAAGAAAGAAAAGAGATGCAAATTCTCAGTCCCCACCCTAGACCTACTGAATCACTCTGAAGGCGGAGCCCAGCCAACCAGGTTTTCATCAGCCCTCCAGGTGACTCTGCTGCTGCTCAGGTTTGATAACTGGAAGAACCGGGGGATGAAACGAGGCTGCAGTTTGTCCACATCAAAAAAGAAAATTCTAAATGTGTCAGTGCGCCCCTCCTCCTCATCCCCTCCAGTGCTTCCCTCGCACGGAAGGGTGTAAGCCAACCACGTGTGGACAGCTGTGGCAACAACATGTCGAGAACTGGAAGGCCTCCCTGAGCCGCGGCACACGTGGCCCTGAACCTGGACCAGGACGGGACTCTGGGACAGGAAGAGTTCTGGAATGACACGTGACACGTTCATTTCTGCTTTAGGAGCAGTGGAGGAGTGGGAAGTAAACCTGTCCTTCGGGAGTCAGCTGCTCTATTAGCAAAGCCTACCGCTCGTATGGATGGGGTTTCGGAGTGGTAGGGGTCCAGAGCCGATGGCCAAGAAAGAATTCTTGAGATGTCTTTGGTGCAAAAAGGTGGCTTTATTAAAGCACAGGGACAGGACCCGTGGGCAGGAAGTGCTGCACTGGGCTTGTAAAGAGTGACTGCTTATGTACTATGGAGTTGGGGGAGGGAAAGGCCAAAGGGAAGCCTCCAGAAGGACTTTCATCTGCTAAAGAGGACTCATAGGATGCCACAGCCTTGCTAGGGTCAAGCTAAGGTTGTTTTCCCTCTAGGAAGCCATTGACATTAAGACAGTAGGGGGTTCCTGGAGAAATGTTATACTTTGTACTTGCCTCAGGTATTTGTCAATGGGCTGCAAGTCACACGGAAATTTAATTTTACCTGCCATTTTCTTCTTGCCTATGTCCCCACATCACTATGGAGGGTGATGTTGGGGCTCCAGGAAACTGAGTCTACAGGTTTCTGGAGATCAGGCTATTGATAAAATTGCCTTTTTCTTATAATTTACTAAGACATTTGTAACCTGAAGGAGACTCATGTCCCGCATGACTGTGATCTCTATCACAGTTAACCATTTGTTTTCTTTCCTTTCCTTTGTTCTTGGGTGGCCAGGAGAGCCTGAGGAACGTCGCACAGAGCCCACTTGGGTGGGGGAGGGGCATGTGCTGGCTTGTGCTTTGCCCTCAGCTTGCCTTATGGTCCCTCATCACTACGTCCCGCAAATTTCTTGAGTCCAGCTGTCTCTCTCCTTCTCCACTCCTCCCATGCAGGGCCCAGCCTCTGCCACCTCACATCTGAATGACTATAATGCCTTCTAGCTCTTCCTCCGGTTCCTCTACCAGTCCTTCTCCACGCAGCAGCCCAAGCGAGCTTCCTAGAATCTTATTCTGACATGAATCTTCTAACAGCTGTCCAGTCTTCCTCGGATAGTGTGGCCCATGATGCCTGCGGGATCGGGCCCAGCCTACCTCTCCGGCCTCACCTTGGGCTTTCTGCACATCTCTGCTGGCTCTCATCCTGACTTCGTAAGTGCACAAAGTACCTTCCAGCCTCAGGGTCTCCCTGCATGTCATGTTCCGTGTACCTGGAATGTTCTTCCCCTCCCCTCCCTTACCTGCTGACTCCTGCTCATCCTCCAGCTCTTAGAGAATTCCTCCGAGCCTTTGGGGAAATTAGGAATTTCTGTTACATGCTCTTACAGTGCGCTGCTTTCCTTCTTAGCACTTTTCACACTTGTAAAACAAATAATTGTTTGTTTCAATACAAATAATTGTTTCATTTTGGTCTCTCCACTAACTATTCAGTGTCATATGGCCAGAGATCTTGTCTATCTTTCTCTCCGTTGTTTGCCTCATTTCTAGTAGGGTGTCTGGGTATTAACTGAGTGTTCAGTAAATATCTGTTGAAATGGTGATAAAAGAAGAGTTTTCTGTTGTTCCTAATTAGGAGGCTTAAAAAAAAAGACCTGGGAAGTCAGGAAAGGGTAGCCCTGACTAATGATGCTTAACCAGGCAGCAGACATATAAGACTTCTTTGTAATTCTGGGGCATTACATATCTATTGCAACCCATCTTTTTGTTCATGTATTTATTTAACAAATATATTTACTTAATATTAATGTTAATTTATTTAACGCTTATGAATTTATCTAACAAATCAGTTCCTGCTGTGAAGATACAGTGGTGAACAGGACAGATAAAATGACTTAGCCCACGGATCCTACATTCTGGTAGAGGAGAAAGACAAGAGGCAGTAGATTTTCGATTCTCAAATAGGCAATCAAATTGTCTGACAATAGCTATTACGAATTGTTACTATTTCAGATAGTATGACAAAACTACGGAAAACTCTAAAATATGATAGGGGGATAAAAGAGATGGGTGGGGGGTTCTTTTAGGTAACAACCTTCACCAGAGATTTTCTAGTTCACTCATGCTTGTTTACCTCCTTAGTGAAACTGTAAGCAATTTTGAGAATAGTAATCATGTCAGATTCTTCCTTTTCCCGCTGGGCAGCTGCCAACACATGGTACCCATTAGATGCTCAATACACATTTGGCAAATAAATAAGTAAGCAAAGGGTAGAAGGCAGGTGGATGGATGGATGAACCCAACGCTGGATGAATGGAGAGTTCACCATGTGTTGAACTCGTGAGGGCAGGTTCTGTAATTGATTCATTTCTCTAGGATTGTTTCATTTCTCAGCAATCACCAAAGGACACCAAGTTTCAGGGATGTGCTTTGAAGGGCTTTGTGGGCATTTGCATGAGAGGAAGAGAAGCTTTAGCATGAATTGTAGTCAATGGACACTGGATAAAGGTCCAAGAAGCTGCACTAAGGAGGGGTCCCCAAGCTTTGGTGAGGGAAAGAGCTCGGAGTCTCACTCTATGCCTTGATGAAGATCTCCAGCTCAATGCCAGAGCAAGGCTCTGAGCCAGAGATATTACAAAGCTTCTTGAGACAATTGGAGTGGGTCTTGAGGTCTAGATGTTGGAACCAAAGATAATAAGGATGAGGATAGGGAATTCAGAGATAAGAGCCAGAAAAGCAGCCAGTAGGCGAAGTTTCTTGGTGAATCAATATTCCCAGGGGCCTCAGAGAAAGGGCAGAGGAAAAAAGACAAGCTGATCTTGGATGGCCTTCCTCATCCTAGTGGGTCTTTGGAACCAGGATAAGCCTTGGCCCAGGGCAACCAACGTGGCACTTTTCAGCAGTACCAGTGCGGTTTTCCTAGTGAATATGCCTATTTTTGGTAAACTCCTGTGGAAGGGACCCCAGCCAATAGCAAAGACTCAGAGTGCCAAATCCTAAATGTCAGGCCCCTGTGCTTTTCCCCAAGCCCACTTCATTTTTTTTTTTTTTTATCAGATCCCATCCATCCATCTCTGAACTCCACATTATGAAAGATCAGGAAGCATGGAAAGGCGGAGGACAGCAAGGGACAGCGAGGGACCCAGAGACCCAGCAGCAAAGAAGGGCGTCCTGATTTTGCTTGCTGAGTTGTTCTTGGTGGTTCTTGACACTTCCACTACCCACCAATCTCCTGGACAGAGAAGCCAATTCACTTTCCAGTTTCCCAGAGTGGAAAACTACCAGTGCCGGCCACCGCATGCCCAGGCAGAGCTCGATCTGTCCTGAGCTCTGGTAGGGCCTGGCAGGCAGGCAGAGGAGAAGCAGGCAGCTGCCACCAGGCTCCAGCTTCCCAAGAATTATTTTCATACTATGCTGCCAAGGTTGAGAGCCTGAAAGGGCAGCTTGTTCCGTGATGTTTACCATCTCCCTGCTAGTTCCAGACCACAAGCTTACCCATCAATGAGTGTCCTATATGCAGCTTCCAGGAAAACACACGCATGGCACACGTGAGTCCTGAAGCATGGAGAGCTGACACCTGGGCCTCTCTGGGTACAAGGAAGACCAGACTGACCAGGAGGGGGGACACTGGGGTCAACCAGGGGACCCAAGACGGTCTCTGGTCTAAAAGAACATCTGCAATCATAAACTTTAGAGCTAAGAAGGGGCTTCAGAAAACCAACCCCTCCAATGGCTCCATATCAAATATTAGTTAGAACCTCTGAGCCCCCAAAAGGTGTGCGTCCCCTTAGTCAAGGACGCACAGCTGATGAGGACTGAAATTCCTGCACAGGACTGAGACTCACTTCTCCTGATCCCTGGTTCCTCTTTCTTCAACCCCAGCTACCATGATCAAGTTCTTCCAATTCCAGAAAGGACAAGGTGGTCCCATTAGAGAAGCTGTCACTTGGGTCCCTGTTCCCCCAAGCTCCACATTGGCTGCTACTCCAGACTGGTTCATTATTCAGGTAAATATCTATACAGCGGGATGCTAGTAGAGGCCAACGAAGATTATTTGGGTTCCTCTAGGCACATAGGGTGATTCTGCCAACACCCCTTTTGCCCAAGTTGAGGTTCCCCTTGGGATTAGCCCTTTAGAATTGCAGCCTTCCTGGAAGCCCAAAATACTTTCCAGAAACAATTATTGCAGAGCTCTGGAAGAGGAGTCCCCAGGCTGTACTGGATTCCAGGGTATCAAAGTGAGGGTCAGTCAAGATACACTCTTCTTCCTGGCTGCCAAAGTTAGCGAAGGTTTCATAGTAGAATAGTATGTCCTTCCTTCCAATAAGAAGGTGAGTTGAAGGGAGGGCTGAGTGACTCAGTCGGTTAAACATCCGACTTCAGCTCAGGTCATGATCTCACGGCTTGTGAGTTTGAGCCCCACGTCAGGCTCTGTGCTGACAGCTTGGATGGAACCTGGAGCCTGCTTCGGATTCTGTGTCTCCCTCTCTCTCTACCCTCCCCCACTTGCATGCTGTCTCTCTCTCTCCCTTTCAAAAATAAATAATAAACTTTTTTTTTTCAATTTAAAAAAAAATGAAGGCGAGTTGAAGAGACAGCAGGTCAGGAACCGAGAAGAAAACTGGAGCCATGGTCTGGAAGCTTAAAACTGGATTCTGCCACTTCCAAATCATGGGACTTCAAGACAAGTTAGTAAACCTCTCTGAACCTGAATCTCCTCATCTTTAGCAGTGTTGCCAAGAGGGCTGTTGTGGAGATTTGACATAATGAATACAAAGAATTTAGCAGGCTTCATGAAATACAATAGGGCTCCAGATATGACACTCAGAAGGAGGAAGAGAGAGGATTATTTGTTTTAAATGTTACATTCACTCTAAAGCAATTTGGAGGTTTTATGGTCCTGGGAAGGTTACTTAACTTTCAGCCTCTCAGCTTAATGGTAATAATAGTATTTGTTTATAAGAATGCTATCAGGAAGCATGAGTTAAGATATATCAAGTACTTAGTGATGTTTAAAGCAGAATAATGCTTGGGGCGCCTGGGTGGCTCAGTCGGTTAAGCGTCCGACTTCGGCTCAGGTCCTGATTTTACGGTTCGTGAGTTCGAGCCCCACATCGGGCTCTGTGCTGATGGCTCAGAGCCTGGAGCCGGCTTCGGATTCTGTGTCTCCTTCTCTCTCTGCCCCTCCCCCAACTTGTGCTCTGTCTCTCAAAAAGAAATAAATGTAAAAAAAAAAAATTTAAAGCAGAATAATGCTTAAAACCGGATAGATGTTATTTATAGATGTTATTTATATTTTAACTATTTTTACCCTGACTCATTCTAAAACAGAGATTGGAATTGGCTTCCCAAATGGTATAAAATAATTAATAAATGAATAAACGTATGTGTGTTCAGGGGAAAGAGAATAGGGAAAAAAAAGTATAAGCTAAAGAGCTAAGGTTGATATCCAAAAGATACTGCATGTGGGTCTATATACCTTTGCTAGTGATGGGCCTCACATTTGGCTCTGAGCTTCCCGCTAGCCAATTCAAAAAGCAAGACACCATCAGTTAACATAATCTGGCAATAAGGTAAAAGTTAACTTTCTATTTCTGTTTCCAGGTGGGACGGAGTAGCTTACAGTAACCAGTGCTCCCCCCTGCATTTGAAAGATGCAGATAAAACTTATAAATCATCTATTTGAAAGCATCTGCCTGCTCTGAGGTTTAAAAAAAAGTTAAAAATGGGCAAAACATCCAAATAGAATTTTTTTTCTCCGAACAGATCGTTAGAACAGGGGACTAGAACTTCAAAGAAGGGAGAATCTGAGAGGGGATATACCTCCTGCAGCCCCTTTCAGCCGTTCCTCAGTTTGGAGCAGGGGCACGGGGCTGGCTCTGGGCTTTGCGCAGGTAGAGAAGCTTCGCTATGGGGCAAAACCCCAGAGCTTCTGAAGGAGACGGGTGATCACTGTAGCCAGCAGCATCTTTCTCACTCTGCACATTTGCCAAATGCATAGTTATCAATCACAGCTGAGCGAGTTTCTCAGTAAGAAAGCTCCTACAGAGTCCTGAATATTGGTCTAACCTACTAAAAGCGAATAAATTAAAATTATAGCTTTCCAAAGGTGGACTTACCCACCCCCTCCCCTCTTCTCCCCATAGCTGGGGCTCCTCCTGTGCCAGGATGAATCATTTCTTGTTAGCTATGCTTGTATATATAGAGAAAATACACTTCGTGGTTGGGCTTTTTTTTTTTTTTGAGAGAGACAGAGCACAAGCAGGGGAGGGGCAGAGAGAGAGAGAGGGAGACACAGAATCGGAAGCAGGCTCCAGGCTCTGAGCTGTCAGCACAGAGCCCAACGCGGGACTCGAACCCACGGACTGCGAGATCGTGACCTGAGCCGAAGTCGGACATGCAACCCACTGAGCCACCCAGGCGCCCCCAAAGGGTTGATATTCTTATGAACTCCTTCTCAGCTTCCTAACATCTTTGTGAGACCAAACCTCAAATGGCATAATTTAGATGCTTTTTTTGAAGAAAAATACAGAGAAGCCTGGGAGGCCCTTGACTCCCTTCCTTCTTGTCTTCTCCTTATTCCTCAGGCACTTATCGATTGTCTATATAAGACAGGTACTGTCACAGGTATTGGCCATGAATACACAAGAGATCATTGCCACACGAAATAAGACAAAGACCAAGGTCATAAGTGTCTGTGCAGCAGGGGGGAAAAGTTGCATATTTTTTAACAACTCATCACCTCCTACTTAAGCCCCCCCCAAAACCTCACTGTTTTGAATGTCTTAACTTTTACTTTACTTCACTGTGTATGTGTCCAAACCACGAAAAATTCTGGGAGGCCTATCTTGCCACATCCATGCTCTTCAGAGGCCTGCTGGCTAGGACCAAAAGCTAAGCCAACAATCACACTGTTCTCCTCAGAAAAATACACTTCCATGGATAAGCTCTCCTGGGCACAGGGCCCTGCATCCCCTTGGAGTTAGGATGGCCAGAGTTCAGGGTTGTTAGAAGCCCCCACTTCCCAAAGGTAACTTGAGTCTCTCTTGGAGACCACAAGGGACCATAATGGTCACTAATGAACTCTTTTTCTCTTTCCTCCCCCACCGTCTACTACATAGAAACCATTGTTTTATGGTATTTGGTTTATTTTATTTTTCTCTTCTTCCAAAAGGAACAAATCACAACCCTCAATATTTGCATATCACTTTCGAAAGCCCACTGACTTCTGTTATCTCATTTGGTCCCCCTATCGTAGCCACGTGAGGTGCAGAGGGCAGAGTTCATTTTCCCCCGTTGTGTCAGTGAGCAAAGCGAGATACGGAGCTTTACCTAAAGTCACAAAGCTAGATAGTGACAGAGGTGGAACCAGGCTCGAGGTCTCTTGATTTCCATCACCCGGTCTCTTCACCAAACCACATTGGCATCACACGGTATGTCTGCACTCACTCTCCAGGCTATAATGAGACCTCAGGGTCAAGAAGAACCAGCGATTCAGGGAACAATCTGGACAGAGGACCCGGGAAGGCTTACTGCCTGTCTAATTTCTTGGAACATCTTCGTCTCAGATTTGCTGAAATATGATAGCAAAAGGACATCCTGCATCCTGGTTATGGGCTGTAAAATCAATACGCAAAAAAAAAAAAAAAACGGTTGCATTTCTATACGTTGATAATTAAGTACCAGAAAGAGAAATTTAAAAAAAAAAAATCCCGTTTTATAATTGCATAAAAATAATAAAATACCCAGGAATACATTTAACCGAGGAGGTGAAAGACCTGCATATCGAAAAGTACAAAACATTAATACAAGAAACCAAAGAAAATACAAATAAATAGAAACCTATTCCATGCTGATGGATGAAAGAATCAATATTGTTAAAATGTCCATATTATCCAAAGAATCTACAGAGCCAAAGCAAGCTCGATCCAAATTCCAATGGTGTTTTTCTAATAATCCTAAACAAATGATGGAGATAGAACGAATAATCCTAAAATTGGTATGGAACCACAAAAAATTCTGAATAGCCAAACCAATCTTGAGAAAGAAGAACAAAGCTGGAGGCATCATGTCCCCCAATTACTAGATATATGACAAAGCTATAGTAATTAAAACAGTATGGTATTGGCATACAAAATAGAGACCCTAGAAATAAATCTACACGTACATGGTCAGTTAATTTATGACAAAGGAGCCAAGAACACACAATGGGAAAAGGACTATCTCTTCAATAAATGGTGCTGGGAAAATGAGACAGCCACATGCAAAAGAATGAAACCTGACCACTACCTTATACCATGCACAAAAATTAATTCAAAATCAATTCAAGACATGAATGGGAGACCTGAAACCATAGAACTCCTAGAAGAAAACATAGGCACTAAGGCTCCTGACATGGGTTTTGGCAATGATTTTTTGAATCTGACACCATAACCAAAAGCAACAAAAGAAAAACATAGAGAAGCAGGAATACATCATACTAAAAAGCTTGTGCACAGCAAAGGAAACCACCAACAAATAAAAAGGCAACCCGCTGAACGGGAGAAAATATTTGCAAATCATGTATCTGATAAGGGACTAATATCCAAAATATACACAGAACTCCTACAACTCAATAGCACAAAACCAAATGGTCCAATTAAAAAACAGGCAGAAGATGCAAACAGGCATTTTCCAAAGCAGACATACAGGTGATCGGCAGGTACATGAAAAAAAAAGG
Organism: Puma concolor; assembly: GCF_028749965.1. NCBI lineage: Eukaryota > Metazoa > Chordata > Mammalia > Carnivora > Felidae > Puma > Puma concolor. The sequence continues at coordinate 7,106,980 of NC_141683.1, read as the reverse complement.
TTCAGCATCACTCATCATCAGGGCAAGCCACATCACAACGATGAGATATCGCCTCAAACCTCTTAAAATGGCTACTGTCAAAAAGGCAAGAGATAATAAGTGTCGGCGAGGCTGTGGAGAAAAAGAAATCCTTCTGCACTTAGGGAAGACAGTGTGGAGTCTCTACAAGACATTAAAAATAGAACTGCCATGTGACCCAGCAGTCCCACTTTTGGGTGTTCATCTGAAGAAAATGAAACACTAACTCAAAAAGATATGTGCACACACACACCCCCTGTTCACTGCAGCATTATTTACAATAGGCAAGATACAGAAACAACCAAAGTGTCCACCAGTGGATGGACGGATAAGGAAATTGTGTATACAGTGGAATATCGGTCATGAGAAAAAAGGAAATCCTGCCATTTGTGACAACGAATAAAACCTGAGGGCATTACACTAACTGAAATAAGTCAGACAGAGGTCTCTCTTATATGTGGGATCTAAAAATATATATATAAGGGACGCTTGGGTGATTCAGTCGGTTAAGTGTCTGACTTTGGCTCAGGTCATGACCTCATGGCTCAAACAGGCTCTGTGCTGACACCTCGGAGCCTGGAACCTGCTTTGGATTCTGTGTCTCCCTCTCTCTCTGCCCCTCCCCCACTCACGCTCTGTCTCTCTCTCTCAAAAATGAATAAAAACATTAAATTTTTTTTTTTTAAAAAGTTCACAGATACAGAGAACAGACCGGTGGTTACCTGAGGCAGGGGGCAGAGGGTGGAAAAAACGGGTGAAGGCGATTTAAATTTATTAAAAAGTAAAATAAGGAATCTAACTGTGGGTGGGGGGAGGCAGTGGAAAGAACTCGCAACCTGGGAGGAAGGACATGGCATCCTATTTTGTTATCACCGGGTGAGGACAAAGCCTCTGATGGGAAAGTACCTGTCACATACCGGGGATCCCAAAGTTAGGTGGCTCCTGTTTCTGGTACGACCCCAACCTCACTGTTGCCCTCATGACCCCTCAGTGACAACCATCTCTACACTCTTACTTTCCTAGTTGTGCCTCTGAGCCTTTTCTTAGCTCAAACGCTCTCTTTTCCTCTTTCCACCTAGCCTGGCAAATTCCTCCATGTCTGGCCCACATTCATACCCTCAGTATTTCAACCACTCAGACCCTGGGGAGCTGACCTGGTTGGGTAGTACGTGAGCATCCTGTGCGTCTGACAATCCAGGAGCACAGAGGTCAAGAGCACGCTTGCTGGTCAAGAGCGCCTCTTAGCTCCCTCACTTAGCTAGCTCTGCAACCTTGAGTGAGTTACCTAAGGTTTCTGGGCCTCAGTTTCTCCTGTGAAGCTGGAAAGACAATACTACCTACTTCATAAGATTACTGCAAAGATTAAATTTGCTGACGCCCACTTCGAATGGCACCAGGAATATATTAAGTGCTGGTTGAGTGTTAGTTGGTATTCCCCTTTGAACTCTGCATTCTCTTTTTCGCTATTTGGCACAACAGAGGGTGTTTAAGGGGCAGATGAGCTTCGGTTGTCCCCAGAGAAATTTCCTTTTACTGGCAGGAAGGATACCAAAGGCCACCCTCAGGCTAGACTCGACAAACAAACATATAAGCAAGAAAGAGCCAATCTGGGCAGCATCAGGCATTGCTTGCTTAAGAGAATTCAAGCAGGGAGGTCCCTTCGCAGCCTTTTTATCTCCCTCTGAGGGCCCTGCTCAGTCTGAATAAAGCAAACAAGCAATCTCTCTCTGTCTCTGTCTCTGTCTCTCTCTCTCTCTCTCTCACACACACACACACACACACACACACACACACACACACAGAGAGCCCTAGCATCTCGGGTCTGGTTTCAGAAATCTGAAACCAGTGCCACATTTTCATTAGATGAAGCCCCACGAACCTTCTCACACGTCTCTAGGGACATGAAGGATGAGAGCCCAGGATTTTCCAATTTGGAAATGTGTGTAAGTAAAGTTACATGTACCGGCTTTGGCGGTAGACAAGGGGGTGAGGAGAAGTGGACAACGCTGTGCAGAAGGGAACCAGGGTATCTCTGGAGCTTTGGTATCTTTGCGAGGCTGAGTCAGTACCAAAGGGCTTCTAGACCCTTGCTTGCTGGTCATGCTAATGAGACCAAGTTTCCCAGAGCGAGCTCTGCATGATCCTCTGAGTCTTTTCTATTCCTTCGCCTCAGGCCATCCCTCAAACCCCAATTACCTCTCACCCCCTCAAATGCACACTGGCGGTCACAGAAAAGTAGCCATCAGGCTGCCCAGCTATTACATGATTATTGGAGAAAGGTCATTTCCTCACCGGCTCCCCGAGGGGCTGAGTGGTTTTGGTGGAATGACCTTGGAGCTGGGAGACGGGAGTCGTGGGCTCCTGTTTTACCATTTGCTAGATGTGTGCTCGTGGACAAACCTCTCACTCCCTTTGACATCACTTCCTTTACCTGTAAAATGGGGAAGAGGGACTTGGGTATCGTTAAGGTTCATTGCAACTCAAATAGCCTAGGACACTAGTTGCCTAGGTCCAAAGAACTCACGGGGATGTAGGATTGATGCTGGAAACAACAAAACCACAGGGATGAACCTAAAACTACAGGAGTCTATAGGAGAAGAAATTCCTCCTCTCAGAATCCCAACCCTTTAATGTCTTTGTCCCTCCCCTGAAAGTAGGAACATTCTAGACACCAAAGGAGGACTCCCCCACCCCAGGGTTCTGAATTGCTAGTAAGCTTCCTGCCTCCTATGAAGGGAAAATGCGGAACGGAAACAGGAAGCCCCAACACTGCCCTGCCCTGGCTCTGTCCTGTGCATCCTGAATGCCTGGGTTGCCTGTTAGGGAAAAGAGCTGTTTCTCCCTCTTCCAAGTAAAAGCACTTCTCACAGGCCAAGTCAGAGAGAGGGTGGGGCCAACTGCCTTTGTGCTCCTCACAGACAGCAACTGTCTGGTTGGTTGGCTGAGTCTTCAGGACCTCAGACCCCTGGGCTTGGTGTCCAGGATAATCAGGTCACTTCTACTCATCCTCCTCCCTCGAAATCCCTAAGATTCTGGGCCCTGACTGACCACTGAAGGAGAAGCCTGGAGGCGTCTAACCTGGCCAGGTGATCAAACCACTATTAATAACCCAGACTATTCTTATACTTCGTTGTGGCGTCTAGAGATGTCCCTTTGTCCTGGAGGTACTCTCAGGCTCTCCTGTTAAGTCCAGTCGCCCCGCCCAAGGATCTACAAGAGGATGAAAAGGCTGCCCCTTTGGGTCTCTCACTCAGCACCCTCCACCAGGCGGCCCCCCATGTTCCTCCCCGTCCCTTCTGGCCATTGCATACATGTTATTTCTTCTTCCTGAAAGGCTTCTTCTTAGACCCACCTCCAGAGGAAAAAAATTGCCCAACAAAAAGCTTCTTGTACTATGAAACTCCTACAGATTAGGCTGGGGCAGGCTTTGTGTACCCAACATGTCACTAGGGGGCATTTTAGGGTACGTGTGTGTGTGTGTGTACACACTGATATATATATATCAGCTATCTTCTTTGTGCTTAACCTCAAAGGCGAGGTTCTTCCAAAGTTCAGATTTTAGAACCCCAAGTCTGAGAAGTGCCAGGGAGCTGGGGACAAGTGGATTTTCTTACAAAGAACAGCCATGCAAGATCAGGGACCCTGCTTCCAAGTCCAAAGCCCATCCATATCTTCCAGTATAGGTGGTAAAGCTCCCACACCATAAAATCACACTAAGTTTGTGACAGAAAGGCTCTCACAGATCACCTAATCCAACATCACCTTACTACAGGTAAAAGGATTAAGGAAATACGAAGAGAAATACAATGGCAGGTGTAATGTCACATAACTAATTAAAGAACAAGCCAGGATCATAACCAGGTTTTTCCTCAGAATCACTTTCTAAGTGAGTTAAATACCATTTTCTTGTCTTTCTTTTTTCTTTTATTTGAGAGAGAGCATGAGCAGGGGAGGGGCAGAGGGAAAGGGAGAGAGAGAATGTTAAGCAGGCTCCACACCCAGCATGGAGCCCAATGCAGGCTCAATCCCATGACCCTGGGCTCATGACCTGAGCCAAAATCAAGAGCCAGATATTCAACCGATTAAGCCACCTGGGCACCCCAATGAGTTAAATACTATTTTCTAAGTAAACTGCAAATCATTCGGCAGAATATTCTAACAATATCCACATCATTTGTTGATTTGTAGAAATGTTTTTCACAAATTGTTCGTATGATCGTTTGATGGAGACTAGCTAACTGATCTCCTGAGCCATGATTGTGACAGAGGAAACTGCCTCAACCTCTTCCAATGACCTTCCATTGAATCGACAGTCATCCGGTCCCTGTCCCTGGTGCACGGTTACAATGGGAAGCTGGCGAGGCATGCTGTCCACACTTCAGAACTGTGTACATACTCCTGCATGTCAGTATTTCCTGGGTGGACCCGTAGAGCCTACACTGCAGCCCCCAGTGACAACGCCACCTTGAAGCCTGCCATTACTGGAAATGCCACTATTACTACCTGTCTCACTACCTGCTTGGCTGCCGCTGTCAAAGCTCTGGTGCTTTAGAGCAGGGAGCCAACGGCCTCCCTGCCATCGTGTCATGACCTACTACCTATATCACACTAGTACTACCCGGGAGCCTCCATGGTGTGACACCAGCAGCCATGATGAAATCTCCACAACGGGCTTAAACTAATGAGCTGGTTGTAGACTTTATATTAATTAAATTTAATGTTTAGCCCAGTTGCTATTTGCCAGCCAATATTTTATATCAAATACTCTATTAAAATGTGTCGATATTTTAAGATCTGTTTACAACCCAGTTCTCCCAACTTACATCCAAGATGGCATCTATTTATACCATGGGACCAACCTGTGAGGAAAACCTACCTGGCCAAGAATTTTTGTCTTTCAGTAGAAACCAATAAGGACTTCTGAAAAGTCACCCATAAATCAACATGCGTTTATTATGTATCTACTCTACATTCATCAGTGTGCAGGCCCTAGGACTCCACAAACCCCAAGATTTGTGCCTCGATCCTTTAACACTGATTACTGTTTCTCGTTGCTGGTCTCTAGCTTAACTTTGTAAAACAGAAGAAATGGTAGAGAGAAGGATTAGTTCTTCAACATACCTCAAATATTCTATGTTCTATAAAGATCTTTGCAAGTCAAGACATTTATTCCTTTCTCCCTGGGAGAAAGAGGCAACAGAAGGGGCACTTGGGTGGCTCAGTTGGTTAAGTCTCTGACTTTTGATTTTGGCTTAGGTCATGATCTCACAGTTCACGAGTCCAAACCCTGCTTAGGGCTCTGTGCTGATGGTGTGGAGCATGCTTGGGATTCTCTCTCTCTCTCTCTCTCTCTCTCTCTCTCTCTCTCTCCCTTTCTCTCTGGTTCTCTCTCTCTCTCCCAAAATAAATTAAAAAACTTAAAAAAAAAGAGCCAACAGAAATGATTGGCACCAGGAATATGAGGAAAATGTTTTAATGATAACTGCTTTCTGTCTTCACACAGCTCATTTCCTGCCACAGGGCTATAACAATGCTCTTGAACACAGAACCCTAGCTCTTTTGGTTCATTCATCAAAATGTCCTCATATCATCCTAGTCTCTGTGAATGTGCCTGGAACCAAAACACGCTACCATTCTGTGCACACATAGTGACCCCTTCCTTGGAGACCGAATCAGGGAGATGACCATTTGCTTGTTCAATGTAGCAGGAAGCAACCACACTTCAACGGGGTGGGAGGAATACAGAGGAGAGAAATGAAGGAATGGTGTTCAAGTTCAGATCTGAGGTGAACCAACTAAACTTATTACAAGAAAGTAATAAGGCACTGGGTTTATTAAAACAAGAAATCCTTGATTTTAAGGTGTTTTGATTATATTTCCTTTTCAGGTATAAAGAATATCCCACAGAGACAGAATTCTAGTTAGGAGAAGAGGGTGAGGATTTTCACAATGTACCCTCATGCTATATGAAGAGGACAAAAGAAAAATGTCCTCAAAAATCCATATACAACACGGAGCAACAGAACTTTCATACATTACCGTGGGATGGGCAAATTGGTAAAATCTCTTTGGAAAACTCTGGTAATGTGTAGAAAAACATACTGTATGTAACATATAACTCAGTAACTCCACTTCCAGGTATATGCCCCCAAAAAGCTGAATACACACTTCTACCAAAAGACCTTTACAAGAATGATTATAGCAGGTTTATTCATGATGGGCCCAAACTGGAAACGATCCAAATTCCCATCCACAGTAGACTGGACAAATAAAATATTCAAACAAAGTAATATCACACAACAATGAAAACAAACAGTTGCCAACTGCATGCAGAAGGGTGGATGAATATCATGAACAAAATATTGAATGAAAGAAGCCAGATGTGAAATAGTATTTATGCATCATCTGCTTCCATTTATATACAGTATAAAAACAGGCAAAATTAATCTATATTGTTATAAAGCAGGATAATGATTACCCTTGGAGTGAGGGTGAGAAGAAGTGACTGAAAAGAAGCATGAGGTGAGCTTCTGAAATCTGGTAAACCTCTGTTTCTTAATCTGGATGCTGCTTAGATGATGTATTCAGTTTGTAAAATTCATCACATTGAGCACTTATACTAAGTATAAAGATATATGTATACTTTCCTATATTTATATTTGTGTCAACATGGAAAAAAAATGACTCCAATCCTTTACCCTTCCCTGTATTCAGGCCATCCCCATGTGATTTTTTTATGCCATCCCACTCTGACTCAGGGCTTGGCCATGTGACTTGCTTTGGCCAATGAGATCTCAGCGAATGTGACTAAAGCATTGGCTTGGAAAATGCTGCACATTTCTGCTTCTGCTATTGCTCCTGTGCAATTTCCATTAAAACATATCCATGCTAGTCTGCTAGAGGAGAGGACAGCCAAGTTGCCCAGTCGTCAGAGCCAAGGCCATCCTAGATGAACCAATAACCAGCTGACTTCCAGATAGGTGCATGAAACCAGAGATCAGAAGAATACTTCAACCAAGCCCAGATTGGATCACCAACTTTACGTAAGTTGTTAAGAGACATTACTCTGGTAATAGACAAGTGATAAAATTGTGTACTTCAATTTAAAGTTAAAATATACATGCAATTTTCCCCAATGTTTATATCAGCACTATCGACAATAGCCAAAGTATGGAAACATCCCAAACGTCCATTGACGGATGAATGGATAAAGAAGGTGTGGCTTATAGATACAATGGAGTATTACTCGGCAATCAAAAAGAATGAAATCTTGCCATTTGCAACCACATGGATGTAACCGGAGGGCATTATGCTAAGTGAAATTAGAGAAAGACAAATATCCTATGACTTCACTCATATGAGGAATTTAAGATACAAACAGATGAACAGAAGGGAAGGGAAGCAAAGATAATATAAAAACAGGGAAGGGGACAAGACAGAAGAGACTCTTAAATATGGAGAATAAACAGAGGGTTGCTAGAGGGGGTGTGGGAGGGGGATGGGCTAAATGGGTAAGGGGCATTAAGGAATCTACTCCTGAAATCACTGTTGTACTATGTGCTAACTAACTTGGATGTAAATTTAAAAATTAAGTAATTAATTAATTAAAAAAATAAAAATAAAATAAAATATATAGAGAGAGACACACATACAAATTGTTTTAAAAAGTTGGGGAGAACTAAAAGATTTCTCTGGACACATCTATATTTGAGTATGGCCACACCTGATAGGAAAGAAAGACTGCCTGAGATCCCATAAGACCAGGGTCCCAGAAGCACAACATGACATCCAAGTAAAACATAGGCCTAAACCAGCCAAAAATAACTGGAAACCCAACCTGTGGAAGTTCTCCAAGTCATCTAAAAATTCTTTCCTGTTTCCAAGAAGATGCAGAAGTAAACAGATGCTTCCTCCGCCTCCCATATTTTAAAATTCCCATTTACTCCACTCTAGTTTATATCAAGAGCCCTTTCACAACAGCCAAGATGTCATATAGACAGAGGATATTAGTTTCTGTTTCTGCTTTAGACAAGTTTCATCATGAAAGGGAAGGAAGGTAGGAAGGAAGAAAGGAAGGAAGGAAGGAAGGAAGGAAGGAAGGAAGGAAGGAAGGAAGGAAGAAGGAGAAGGAGGGAAGAAGAGAGGGAGGGAGGAAGGAAGGGGAGGGAGGGAGGGAGGGAGGGAGGGAGGAAGGAAGGGAGGAAGGAAGGAAGGAAGGAGGGGAGGGAGAGAGGGAGGGAGGGAGGGAGGGAGGGAGGGAGGGAGGGAGGAAGGAAGGAAGGAAGGAAGGAAGGAAGGAAGGAAGGAAGGAAGGAAGGAATAAGGGGAAAAGATGACCCTTTGGATACCCTTGGCAGGGCCTTTGCCAAGATGAACATTGATGGACTTGAGTGTTCGGCTGGTCTTCTAGCATGTGGCTGAGCAATGGCTGTGTTACCTGGATTAACCTGAGCTTTTGCAGAACTCAAGATGGACAGCAGCAGGAGTAGCATCAAGGGTATTCTGGGAATCGAAGTCATCTCAGAAGATGGTGTCGGAACTGGAGCCTGCAGCCCACCAAAATGCAAGCAAACGAGAAAGAGAAGGAGAGGAGAGGAGTGAGACAGATACTATCAAAATGAATGGATACAATTTGCACTATTATGTTTGGGTTCTTACAGCCTTTATTTCTATATTTAGGACTTCAAGTCACAGACTTGGAGAGTCTTGTGGGACATTCAATAATCACATAATGTAAGAATTTCCAAACTCAGATCATGAAATTACAATTACCAAAACTATAGGCAAGTAACAAAGTTTTACTAAGATTAATACTTACCCACATTGTGAACAGTGATAGTCTAAAACTTACATTTATGACGTCCTCACAATTTTGATATTGACTCCAATATTAAACCAAGAAAAAAAATATATATATGGGGAATATTTACAGATACATACATATATACAGGTTAGTATACACACATGCATCTCTTTGCTGTATCAGTTGAGAGGGCCTAAAAGCCAAACACCACAATAGCAACAAGCATGCCTAGTGCCCAGATCTTGGTTTTTAATACCATTCTCCAATAAAAGGAGTCAGAGTTCCTTGGAGAAGTGGCTGATCCCAGGCCTGGGGCAGGATATATACAATATGAGCCTGGAGAATCTTTTAGTGGCAGAAATCAAGAAAGTATACACCCCCACCCCCCAAGTGATGGGGATATATCAACGGGACACAGGAACCAACTGAAAGAGTTCTCAGTGGTCAAAGCTGGAAGAATTTGAGCAACAGAATAAATAAAGTAGTATTGGACTACAACCCAAGGAACAAAATAAATATCTACAAGTCCATGTTGATATAAATAAATGACTGAATAAGCAAAAGGGGGAGAAGAGAAAATCTTCCCATTCGAAAGAATTCTAAATAATTTACGTAGATACTCTGCTTTTAAGGAGGTGGCACATAATCCCTTCCCTTAGGGTGAACTGCACACAGTGACCTTCTCCCAAATAGTCCAGCATGGAAATGGAGGAAGTAGTTTTTCAGTGGAGGAACTTGACAAATGCTACCTCAAGCCAGGTGATGGAGGTTAACATCACCTTTGATAAGTCATACTGTTAATATATACCCTGGATATGATATGATGAGAATGGCACAGGATAGCCTCTGTGGTCTTCCTCCTAAAAACCCATTACCTCAGACTAATCATGAGAAAAACATCAGTTCAGTCCCATTTTAGGGACATTCTACAAAATTCCTATTGAATAATCCTCTAAGCTATCAAGATCACAAAAGACAAGAAAGTCTAAGAAACTGTCACAGCTAAGGGAGCCTAAGGAGGCATGACAACTAACTGTAAAGTGACATCCTGGATGATGATCCTGGAATAGATAAAGGACATAGGGGAAAACTGAGGAAATCTGAATGAAGTATAGACTTTAGTTCATTATAATGTATCAACATTGGTTCATTAACTATGACAAAGCTACTGTGCTAATGTAGGATGTTAATAATAGGGGAAACTGGGTATTGGGTAAACAGGAATTCTATGTACTATCTTTGCATTGACTCTGCAAGTATGAAACTGTTCTAGAATAAAAATTGTACTAAAAAGTTTCTGCCAGGTAACACTAATCATCAACCAAAACAACAATGGACCCATTGTTATAAATAATATGCAATACATAATTAACAAAGGAAGACAAAATCCCATTAAGCTGGGGTGATTACAGAAAGCTTCATGGAGAAATCTGACCTGATCAGGCTCTTGAATGATGAGTAGGATTTTAATGGGCTATAATGGGAATGGAGTAAATAAAGGGGGAACATAGCCAAGATACCTGTTGAGGAAGCAGAAACTTTCTATGATGTTTTCTAGGTGGTAGAACTCTCACCTGCCCTCCTCAATAAACCAGTAGGAAAAGGAAGGAAGGAAGGAAGGAAGGAAGGAAGGAAGGAAGGAAGGAAGAAAGAAAGAAAGAAAGAGGGAAGGAAAGGCAGATATTCAAATGCTTGAAGAGGATGAAGCCAAAACGAATCAAGGACAAAAGACTAAAGTGGCCTTCTGGTGGGGGTGGGTGATCCACAGACCACAAAATGGTGATAAGCGTGGTTTCATGGAATTGATTTGGATGGGGTAAAATATGTGTCTCAGTGTGCATAGTCACTGCCAGCAGCAGAAACATTGTGTTTTCATAAAGGAGTCCCCAAACTAATATGCCCAGAGAAAGGAAGACATGGGCAGATCTTGGAGACATTGGTCATAGCTATAATCTAGCACTAGCCATGACCATGGTCCAGGATGTCCTTCCACAAAGACCCAAGCTTCTTGTGCACAACCACTCAGCCTTGTCAGCACTGCCTTGACTAACCACTCTCTCCTTTGGTAGAAGAGTCCCACAATTCTCTCTTGGGACACTTTCTCATGAGTTGTTGGCCATAACCTCTCCCCTCTATAACCTTCCCCAGCAGTTCCCTCTACAAGGAATGTCTTATACCTCATTCCCTTAACCAAAACACACGCTGATTTTGCCTCTATTAGATCCTCCATGGCATAGTTATAAAAAAAATCCATTTAGTCATTACCTTCAAAATGGCTCATTCTTGTATCTCCAAAAGAATACTTTCCATTTTGTACAAAGCATGCACTCAAAAATGGTTTTCAACTGAACTCCGCAGCACTTACTAGATGCTTAAAACTATCTGACTGACTTTCCTTTTGGAAACTGTTACTTGAGGGTTTCAGGCTGTGAATCTCCAAAACAAGTGATTATTTCTACTTTGCTGGCTTCAAATTAGGGTGTCAGCAGCTAACGAACACAGAAGAACCATTAACAAACTCAGAGGTATGGTAACTACAGCGTGTATATCTAACGTGAGCCAAAGACGCTCTCATGTAATATTCACAGTAACCCAATGAGGTTGTTTTTCATCAACAAGGTAACTGAGCGGGAAGAGAGTAAAACTGATCTGATTACACAGTTGACAGGTGCTCACGTGAACCCAGAGTTTGTATCACTCCAACATCCACATGGGTTTTGTTGTTACTGTTTGTTTTGTCTTTGTTTGTCATTATACTGCACTCCCCTTTGATCTGGCCTCGCCTACAAGACCCAAGCTATTCTCCTGCTTCTGCCTCACGGCCTCTGCCGGGATACTTCAGGCTCTCTTTGTCCAGATCAACCCTCTGTTCAACGGTCACTTCCTCTGTGGAAACCTCTCTGGCCCTCTTGTTACATGCTCTGAAAGCTTTTCATTATTTGTCTACATAGAAGTGATTCCGTTTCTGATCATATATTCATTGCTGTAGGGTCTTCCCCATCCCCTCCATAAACTCGATGTTTATTTTACTCGCCATTGCGTTCTGAACACCCACCAGAGTGCTGGGTAAATATTTGCAGAGGAAATTAATGATTGCCTTGAGCCATATATTCAGTGATTACATCTGGCCACACTCAATTCCACACCCTAAACAGAAATGTACCCAAGGCTTATTATAAGCCTACATCACCCTATTCTGCACCTTTGAATGAGTTTCTCCGAGGGTTCCGGATTTAAGCAATGTGACATGTGAACAGAACCCACAAACATACAAAGAAGAACTTCAAGGAGGTAGAAAGGCCCTTTCCTATCCATTTCTTTGGTTGATAGTACAAATTCCCCTGACAATTTATTCAATCTTTGAAAATAAAGCTCAAAATGCAAATATCTCTGGCCAAGCAGTATTCTTTCATTCGTTTTTTTCAGTAACTATTCTCTATGTGTCTACTAGGTGCTGTTCCACGTGCTGTAAAAGGCAGCTTGGAGCTCTCATCATGGAGCTTGTAATGCACAAGCAGACAAGTAAATAAATAAGAAATCCAAAGAGATGTATGTGTCATGAAGAAAATAAAATGGGGTGATGCAACAGAGAGTGAATGCGGGCTATTTCAGGCAAGGTGGTCAGGAAAGGCCTCTCTGAGTATGGGATTGGCACAGAAACATATAAGGAGAACAATGAAGAGAAGAGGCAACCCAGAAAAGACTCATATGAATGGGAACTTACTATTTTATAAAAGGGGCACTTAAAATCAGTGAAACAGGGGTGCCTGGGTGGCTCAGTCAGTTAAGTGTCCAACTTTGACTCAGGTCATGAACCCACAGTCTGTGAGTTCGAGTGCCGCGTCCAGCTCTATGCCAACAGCTCAGAGCCTGGAGCCTGCTGCAGATTCTGTGTCTCCCTCTCTCTCTGCCCCTTCCCTGCTCATGCTCTGTCTCTCTCTGTCTCTCAAAAATAAATGTTAAAAAAAAATTTTTTTAATAAAATAAAATCAGTGAAACAGTTCATTTGTTTTCAAAAACAAATAAAAGTATATCCACAGCCTACACATGAAAAAAGAGAATTCCCAAAATGCAAAAAGAGAACTATCAAAGTATTTCAAGAAAATATAAGAGCATTTGCTAGGAGCTAAAGGTAAGGAAGGACTGCACAAGTGAGATGTAGAAAACAAAATCCAAAAATGATAAAATTTTCCATCAAAATTTTAAATGTCTTTGACACCAAAAGCATCAACAGATAAACAATAGGCTAAGATAAATTTTGGAGTTTTATAACAACATAGTTTCTGGTATAAATATAGATCTATAGATCATTTTTTGAAAACCACTATAAAAGTGGGCCAAGCAGGGCCACCTAGGTGGCTCAGTCAGTTAAGCATCAGACTTCGGCTCAGGTCATGATCTCCCAGTTGGTGAGTTTGAACCCCACGTCGGGCTTGCTACTATCAACACAGAGTCCACTTCTGATCCTCTGTCCCTCTCGCTCTCTGCCCCACCCCCCGCAGAAGTCAATAAACATTAAAAAATAAATAAAATAAAAAATTGTTTTAAAAAATGCATATACCTTATGATCCCTATATTTCCCTTATTATTAGTTACCCTAGAGAAAGACCTAGGTATCTGCCTAACGAGGTACGCACAAAGAAGTGCTTTGCAATATTTCCTCAAATTTTATTTTATTGGGGTAAGAACACTTCACAAAAGATCTACTCTCTTAACAAATTTTTAAGTATTCAATCCATTATTGTTGACTGTGGGTACAATGTTGGGCATCGAATTTCTAGAACTTATTCATCTTGCTCAACCTTAACTTTATTTCCCCCTCCCCTCATCCCCTGGCAACCACCATTGCACTCTTTCATTAGATAAATGTGACTATTTTAGGTACCTAATATAGTGGAATTAGGCAGTATTTGTCCTTCTGTGACTGGTTTATTTCGCTTAACATAATGTCCTCAAGGTTCCTCGATGTTGACTATTACAGAATGTCCTTCTTTTCAAAGGATGAATAATATTCCACTGTGTACATATACCACATTTTTCTATTCATTCACATATGTATGGATAGATATCTATATTGTTTCCACATCTAGTGCTGCAATGAACATGGGAGAGCTAATTCCTCTTCAAGACCCTGATTTCAATTCTTTGGAGAAAATACCTAGAAGTGGATTATATGGTAGTCCTATTTTTAATTTTTTACTGAACCCCCATGCTATTTTCCGTAGAGGTTGTGGCTAACTTATCTTCGAGAAGGATGCCAAGAATACACAGAGGGGAAAGGATAGTCTCTTCAACAAATGGCATTGGGAAAACCGGACACCCATATGTCAAAGAATGGAATTGGACCATTATCTTACACCACACACAAAGATCAACTCAAAATGGATTAAAGACTTGAATGTAAGACCTGAAATTTTAAGACTCCTCGAAGAAAACATACAGGAAAAGCTTCAGGACATTGGTCTTGGCAATGATTTCACAGATATGACAAATGCACAGGGAACAACAACAGAAACAAACGAGCAGGATTACACCAAACTAAAAAGCTTCTGCACGGTAAAGGAAGCCATCAACAGAGTGAAAAGGCAACCTATACAATGGGAGAAAATATTTGTCAGCCATACATCTGATAAAGGATTCACATTCAAAATATATAAGAAACTACTACAACTCAATAACAAAAAACCAATAACCTGATTTTAAAATGGGTTAAGGACTTGAATAGACATTTCTCCAAAGAAGACATACAAATGGTCAACAGATATATGGGGTGCGGGGGGGATGCTTAACATCACTAATCATCAGGGGAATGCAAATCAAAACCACAATGAGGTATCACTTCACACCTGTCAGGTGGCTATTATCAAAAAACAAAAACAAGGGGCGCCTGGGTGGCGCAGTCGGTTAAGCGTCCGACTTCAGCCAGATCACGATCTCGCGGTCCGTGGGTTCGTGCCCCGAGTCAGGCTCTGGGCTGATGGCTCAGAGCCTGGAGCCTGTTTCCGATTCTGTGTCTCCCTCTCTCTCTGCCCCTCCCCCGTTCATGCTCTGTCTCTCTCTGTCCCAAAAATAAATAAAAGTTGAAAAAAAACAAACAAAAAAAAAAAAAAAAACAAGGACAAGTGTTGGCAAGGATGTGAAGACACTGTTGGCGCTATATATTTTTTTATTAACAAAAACTTGGGGAAATTTCTATGAATAGGAGAATGCTATAGATGATGGTATACTCCTACTGTGAAATACTATGCAAGACTTTAAAAGTCTGAGCTGGATAGGCGTCCATGACTACTTTTGGATGAACAAACAGGTTGTAAGATTTATGTAAAGCATGCTATGTATCTTTGTGGATAAGTGCACACACACACACACACACACACACACACGCATACATGTATGTATACACAAAAGATTGAGAAGGGTAAATACCGTGCTAATAACAAGCTTCACTCTAGGGCTCGCTCTGGTGCTCAGATAAGAGGGTGAGTGGGGACAGAGCAAGGGGCTTCAGGAGACAAGGCTGGTAACAGTAGTTCCCTCAGAGATTGGACTGCTTGGCAGAGGAGACCAGGAATGGTGATCAAAAGGAAACTCTAGACTTGTTTGTTGTGTTGATTCTTAACAAGGAAAATATGTTCCTTGTTACTGCCTTTTACATTGGTTTTTCCGACAAAAACCAATTTCCTGGGGGCAGTCTATCAGAAGCATTGGAGGATGCTTTCCAACCAACTGTGCATATCCCAGAGGTTAGAGGTACATGGAGAACTTGTCTTGTACCTGAAGAATCACTTGTGGGATTGAGACATACTATCGGTTGGTACATCTTATACATGAATAAAGTAAGCAAACAACAACAACAACAACAGTAGCAGTTGAGAATTGCCGCTTAGACATTATTTTGTTGTTTTAGAACACTTGTACTTCAGTGGATGCTTATGGATGCATTACTAGTGGGCCTTACAACAATTCTAAGGAGAAAGATTACCACTGCCTTTACGAAGAAGGAAAGTAAGGACCTAAGTCACTTTACCCAGAATATACGTAGACTTACATGCTCTGAGTTGGCACGTTGACCCATCTGTCATGCTGGACCCTGAGTCATTTAAGGTCAAAATATATAAGTCATTTAACGTCAAAGACCTTGTTTATCTCTATATCAAAATCAGGTTCACTGTGACTTGCCTGGGTCACAAAACTAGAAAGAGTTAAGAATCAATTCCAGTTGCTCTGACTCTAAGGCCAGTGTTTCTTCACTCACAACCCAATATTTTTCCAAGGAATATCAATGGACAGGTAGCCCAGAGAGAATGTGTCCCTTGTAATAAAAAACCCACACTTCCCTCTTCTCAGTGAAAATCCCCTCCCCAGGCCAAGCTGGATGAACATTCCAAACTGACTGCAATGAGACCGTGGCTCAGGACTTCCCGGGCCTGCTAGGAGACGGGTAGCTGTCCATCTCAGGACCACCCACATCAGGATCTGGACAGGCTGTGGGTCAAAGCCATCAGGAAAACCAGCAAGTAAATGGAGGGCAGATGGGAGTGCGGCAGCCACAACTAGAAATAAGCAAGAATTAAAAAAAAACAAGAATCTAGAAGGTCAAATGTCTTACAAATTATCTGGGTAATTGAGCAAATTGAGGCTTCCTAAAGCCTCTTTCTGAAACGTAGTCTGGGGGCGCCTGGGTGGCGCAGTCGGTTAAGCGTCCGACTTCAGCCAGGTCACGATCTCGCAGTCCGGGAGTTCGAGCCCCGCGTCGGGCTCTGGGCTGACGGCTCAGAGCCTGGAGCCTGTTTCCGATTCTGTGTCTCCCTCTCTCTCTGCCCCTCCCCTGTTCATGCTCTGTCTCTCTCTGTCCCAAAAATAAATAAACGTTGAAACGTAGTCTGGGCCACACCATGGTGGCAAAGCAAGTCACACTCGCTGCCTGACACCATCCCATCCTGCGACAGTTCACACGCTGAGGGCTCACTCCTGGTCAGCCCCAAGTCTCCTGTGGCTCTAGGTCATACACACCTGAGGACGACCACACTCCCCTTCTCCAACTGCCTTGAATATCAGACTGTTTCCCTAGTAACAGGCTCTACTCTAGTGTCCAAATAGGATGGTAGGTGAGGGTGGGGTGTGGAAATGATTTGGGGGCTGCTGAGTGAGAAAGGGTGGGAGCAAGTTCAACTCTCTCCCTCCACACTGGTGGCACAACAGCCTTTCAGGGCTCCCGAGCACGAGCCCTACACCGTGTCTCTTTTTTTACTACAGAAATGAAAACACATGATAGGTAGGTAGGTAGGTAGATAGATAGATAGATAGATAGATAGATAGATAGATAGATAGATGATTGATAGGTAGATAGATATATAGATGGATGATAGATAGATAATAGATGATAGATGATAGACATAAAAATTTAGATGACACATATTTAGATATAAACTGAAACACTTTTAGAAATGTAGCTATAATAGTTCACTGAATTTATTTGGGGGAAAAAGTACCATCATTTCCTGTGATGATATGGAAAGTACGCAGAGCAAGCATCTGTTGGGACCTCTTGCTCTAACTAGTTGGACGCTTCGAGTGCCTCTGACGAGACCATCGCTCACAGAGAGTAGAGCTCTCTTTGTCCCCCAAGTCTGAATATGAGCACAAACCATCTTTTTCTCTGATGCAGAACTAGAGGTACACCCCACTTTAAGAAATGCCTGTAGTTGCCAAACTCATACGTTGTGAAATTTTCATCCGCATTACAGAAGAATTCTTTGCACCACCCCAAAGCGCCAGGTACCTTTGAATAACAAGTTTCCATGTGGCACGATTAAAATAACATTCAGCACACAGGAATGTTCCATCTACTTAACTGGACTCATAAATCACTGAGGAGGGGTCCACATCACAAACTAGTTCTTCACTTTGTACAATGATCCAGTGCCCGGGTCCTTCGAGTAGCGAATCTTTCCGGGACATTCAACCTATGATTCGATATACTTGAATCCAGGTCATAATCAAGTGTTCAGGGATACGGCCTGAGCACAGAGCAAGAAGGGTCATTCTCCCCAGACAGTCCGTCCTCCCAGATCCCAAAGCTGGAGACAATCTGAGGTGACCGCCCCTCTGGCGAAAAATAAAAAGTCACAGATTTCCGGCAGACATCTTCACACTGAGTCCGTGACAGGGTCCAACAAGGAAGTGCCTGCCTTCCTGGAAAGTTATCTGCAGACTCCAGCCTTGGCCTCTCTACCTAAAGACAGGCCTTCCCTTCCGGAAAGGGTGGGCGTCTGACAAGGCAGAGACAGGAATGGGAAGTGAGATAAAAGCACTCGGTCGAGTGGGAGCAGACACACGAGGCGTGGTGTGGGCCCAGTGTGCTCAGTTCTTGCACCTGCGTGTGTTGAAGACCAGGGCCTGGCAGGGAGACGAAAACCCACTTGCTTTAGGGCCGTCCATTTTCACTCAGGGGCCCCTCAGGGCCCTGGGTCCTCCCTGCTGACTCATTTTCATTTCAGATTCAACAAATGGAAAGAGCAATCTTCGCACTGTTTAATACTCAGCAAACAAAGATGCAGAAATGAGCTTGGTTTTGGCAAGAGATGGGCCCCCAAACACACGCGTGCGAGCACACACGCACGCACGCGCGCGCGCGCACACACACACACACACACACACACACACACACCCTGGCCAACCTGGCGTTATCTGGCTCCCCAAGACTTGCTAGAGTCTTTCTCACTCCCACCCTTTCCTCTGGGAGTCCCCACCTCGTGCTTCTCCAAATGCATCCCCGCAGTGCTAAGCCAAAGGCCCCCCAGTGGCCCGATCCGTGTTTACACATGGGACATGCTCCAGACGACCCGAGGTAACCCTCACGGCTCGCAGGCCACGCTCCTGCCTTTGTTAGAAGAGCGCTGTGCTCCCTTCCAGCTCACTCCTTGGGTTGTAAAACAGAGACAACTTGAGTCTGTCGTAGAGTAGAGGTGGAGGGGGAAAGGCCAGGTGGCCATCTCATCCTTTCTCCCCCCTCCCCCTCCCCCCCTCCCCCTCACACCTGGGGAGAGAAGAGCTGCCAGGGACAGAGTGGGGCACAGGACACTGACGTGTGCCATCACTTGATTTCACTTTCTATATCGTTAGCACGAGGGATGTCAGATCGAATGCCTTCACGCCATCAGCAGGAGGAAGGAGAGTAAATACAGAGTGAAGGCAGGGCATTTTCCAAACACAGAAAGACCCATGAGAGGCTCTAAAACCCCGTACCCCTGGGCCTGCTGAGTCCTTGGGCAGCTGGCCCAGCCTCTCTGAGCTCCAGCAATCCCTGGCTCTTCATTTAGATAGATCACAGGTACCCTCGGCTTCCATGGTCCTGCACTTGAACATCTTTCCCACCCAGCCTCCAATTCCTTCCCCAGCCCACCCTCTGTCCCAGGCTCCTCACGGCCCCAGCTCACGTGCCGGGGAGCAGAGGGCAGCCTGTACGCGTTCCTGGGCACAGGAAAGTCGGCAGGAGGGACTCGGGTCACAGGGGGTTGGAAGTTATGAAAGAAAGGCACTAGTCCTCAAAATTACACATGCACAACAGTGGAAGCTTAGGGGACCGGAGAGCTCACCCGTCTCAAACTCTCTGGTTAAAGGTGAGGAAAGTAAGGTAGCCTGAACAGCCGAGCAGCCTCGTCACAGGCAAACGCTGGTCAGAGGCTGTGCCCGGGGCCCTGGCCCTCCACACTGGCTCTGTTCTGTCACACAGCCTCTCCTGGCCCTATGTCCTGTTTTTCCTTCCTAAAACTCTGAGCACACACACCTTCCTCAGGCCCGGTCTGTCCCGGATAACTGGTCTCCTTAAACCAGAGTGAAGTTACTGGGAAAATCTCTGCGGTGGCTTTGCCACCATCTCCCAGTGAGGGCTGGTAGCTTATCTCCCATCTCTTGAACGGGCTCGGGCAAGTGTCTTGCCTCCCACAAAGTGAATGCAGGAAAAATGATAGTTATGGAGCTTCAGAGCTTGGTTCACAAAGGGGATACGCCACCACTTGGCTCCCTCTCTCTTAGAGCCCTTGCCCTGGGAAGCCCAGGCCACACGGAGAAGCCACAACCTTCTGGTATCCAGGCTGCCCGTCCTAGCTGAGGTCCCAGCAGACAGCAGGGTCAGCTCGCAGAGTGAGCGAGGAGGGCTGGCAGGTGACTCAAGCCCCAGCTACCGTCTGCTGCAAACACAGGAGAGACCCGGAGCCAGAACAGCCCAGCTGAGCCTCGTCCCCTCGGGGGCACGAGCGATAATAACGATACCGTGGCGGTCCGTCTGAGCTGTGAGGTGACTACGCAGTAAGAAGTGACTAGAACAACCTCCCTGAGTAAGGCCTCGCCTCCCACAAACGTTAAGTACTGGTTTGGGAACGTGGCCTGGTTTTTACTTGTTACCCATCTTTCCATTGCCTCCCATGCCTACAGTGAAGAGTTGGGCCACATAGTAAAGGGGTCACATGGGGAATAACGGTAAACAAGAGATACATCCCTCTCCTTAATCCCAGAAGTCAAGTTCAAGAGGTTAAAACCCTGGAGGGCTCAACGGTGAATCTGGGAGCAGCACCTGAGTCAGTGGGTCACCCCTTCCTGTGGCCCCTGGGCCCCTGAGAACCCCAGCTCTGCCTCCAACCTCCCTGGTGGCTCCTTCTGAGTCACCTTGTCAAGGCCACTCTTGCTGAGTCTACATCCTGTCTCCTCCTCCACCGGCTGTGTGGACCTGGCCCCACACCTGAGCCCTGGCGCCCGTTTCCTCAGCTGCAAGATGAGGGTAAGCATGTCACCCAGAGAGGGACGTGTGGATGGAATGAGTTATCGCCAAGAAGTGTGTAGAACAGGGCCCGGCTCCAAAATGTTCATGGTTATCTGTATTTCTGTCTTACTCTTGCTGTGCCTATGCATCGTCTCCTCAATAAATCTGCAAGTTAGAGGCAAAAAGCATACCTCCCTCATCCACACCTTTATTTGGGGATCAAGCAGCACCTGTGCAGCAGGTGCTCAGAGGATGCTGTAGGTTGACTGACGGGCCATCTCAATGGTAATAAAATAAAATAGGCAAGAACAACAACATGAAGTCCTTGCTTTTTTTTTTTTTTTTATCAAATTTTTCTAAATGTTTATTTATTATTGAGAGACAGAGAGACTGAGCATGAGTTGGGGAGGGGCAGAGAGAGAGAGGGAGACACAGAATCAGAAGCAGACTCCAGGCTCTGAGCTGCCAGCACAGAGACTGACGTGGAGCTTGAACTCACAAACTGTGAGATGGTGACCTGAGCCAAAGTCGACGCTCAACCGACTGAGCCACCCAGGCACCCCTATTCTATTCTATTTTAAAGTACGCTCTACACCCAGCAAGGGGCTTGAACTCACAAGCCCAAGATCAAGAATCATGTGCTCTACTGATGGAGCCAGCCAGGCACCCCAGGTCAGACCCTTTTAACAGACGGATACTAAGTAATCTCTGGGCTGAAGGGCACTTTTCTAGATTAGGGAAGTGTGAGATGTGGGTAGAGGTGGAAAATGATGTCGTTGTTATAACTCAACAAGATGGTGCCTATAAAGGGCTTACAGCAGGGTGCCTGGGAGACAGTCGGCGCTTATTAGCATTTCGGTATTATTTAGTGGTGGTTTTATGAATGGGATGGTGCATAAGAAGAACACAAGGTCAACAGTCAAGGTGACAAGTGTCCAGTGGGCATCTGGTGTGAGCCCGGCACAGGCTGGGTCACCTGGAGACGTTACAACAGAAAGCATCGGTCTTGGTTCCTGGCGGGAGATGCACAGGACTGGCACATACAGACATTTGGAAAAACAAACAAGACAGCGGCTGAGCAAGTTCCCATCTTGCTCTGACTCCGGGGCTGGCAGGGCAAAGTGGAACGTTGGGTGTCACACAACTGCGGGTCCAGGGACATACAGACACCAAGGCTCACGGGCCCCGCCGCCTTGGACGAACACGGCCCAAGAGTTTCTGCCCAAATCGCAGAGCTCAAAAGCCTCATTCGGCAGCTGGGTTTGAACCAAGTGTCTGAGATTCCTTTCCGGGTCCCTACCCCTTCCTTCAAGCAAGTCACTTCCTCAGTACCTGCAGCTTCCGCCATCCTGGCCAAAACAGTAATGGCCTCCATCAAGAGAAATCAGCTTCTCATACTTTCCATTTCACACTTCCTTCACATTGCTGACTGGACCTTCCCTTCTTGTTACTTTCACTGGCAGCCTCTGAAGCAAGTGGTGCAGAAAATACAAGTTTATTTAAGGGTATGAGACATCTGCAGAGTCCATCTGCCTTCAGGAAGTTCCCCATTGAGTCACCAGAGCCTGGCGCTCACCCCTGATGTCTGAAGAGTACCCTCCCCAGTCCGCCAGGCCCACTCACCGCCCCCAACTTCCCAGCCCAGCTCAAAGATACCACATCACCAGGGCCAAGTGTGGAACCAAGGACCTGCCCCATCCTGGCCTTGGAGATGCTTCAATCTCAGTCTCAGAACACTCTGATTTAGAGCAACTGACCCCACCCCTCCGGCAGAAGGCTCACACCCACCAGCTTCTTCCAACAGGAGCTCATGGCTTTGAGTTGCCCCCCCTTCACCAAGTAGATCCCTACTTTCTTTCAAACTGGTTCTGAGCTTCCGACCCACCCCATCCCACTTTGGGCTCAGATGACTGGTTTCGGGACATAAGTAGATATGCATATAACATTTGTTAGCTGTAATATTTCTATATTTCTATCCGTGAATATATATCTATCTATATTTCTCTCTGGCTAGGCTGTGAGCTCCTGGAGGGATGGACCTTGTCAAGGTCTTCTCCAAATTCCCAGTGCAGAGCAGAGTCTGGAGATACGTAGTGAAGGTGCTGGGGTGGTTGAATGGGTGACCTGAGGGGTCTGCAGTGTCCAGGAATGTCCAGGAGTCCCAGTTCACCTGCTACCAGCTGAGAAGACAGAGCACCAGGCTTCTTCTCTTTGGCACTTCTTCTGAGTCTAAAGGAGTCTCCTCCTTCGACTCCATTGCATTGATACTCCTTAGCAGATGACAGGAAGGAGCTTCTACACTCCCTACCTGTGCTTGCATATGGTGTGAAAATCTTATCTCCTCAATAAGACTATGAGCTCCTGAAGGGCAGGAATGTTTTGCACCTCAGGGCTTATGACAGTATGATAAGCATTTATGGAACACATATGAGATGCCAGAGAGTATGCTAAGTTTTACCTGAATCTTCTCACGTGGTCCTCAGAACACCTCTCTGAGGCTATCACTATTATATCCTCGTTGTACAAACAAAAAGACTGAGAAGAGACAATTTGCCCAAGATCACACAGGTAGCAAGTGTGATGGCAATCCATCGATGGTCACTTATAGGACGATTACGATGGTTCCAAAGCTGTGCCATGCCACATCTTCCACAGCCACCCCTACTATCAGGCTAATGGGACACTCTCATCCGGCACAAAAGGTATGGTCGACTCCATTCTTGCAAGGTTTCGGTCATACCGCCAGCATGACTCTGACTTTGGGAGGGAATTCCCACCTGACTCCAACATGGCACTTGCTGTCTCCCACTGACTGACCTGAGCCTCTCAGGCGCCTGACCCCGGAGCTGGGTTTGGCGTCACGGCATCAGGATAGCTCAGTGTTCACACCTGCCTGTTCTGCTCACACCCAAACTCACACACACGGTCGATTCGGGGCAGTAGAAAGTTCTCGTCAGCGGTAGCCGTTTCTATGGCTCTTGAAGCTCAGACAATTTGAAAGGCCTACTTCGTTAAGAAATGGAACATAAACTTACAGATACAAAGTTAGGCTCGGGCCCCAAAGGATCTTCAACAAGTAAGGAGGGCAGAGGCAGAAGCTTCACCACCTGACCGCAAATCCGCCTCGGGATCTGAGTTCTAGTCCCTGCTCTGCTTCTCACCACCGTCACCTGAGTGGCAATCCCTTTCCCTGATCAGGCTCAGCCTCCCCCTTGTTCCAGTGAGGGGCTGGGAAGGGTAAGAATGGAGTGTGGCTCCAAGGCCCCCCTCAGCCCTGACGCGCTGACTTCCATCAGGCCCGGGGCCAAACACGTCCCCAGGCTCACCACAACCGAACAGAACCGCCTGCTGATCCAGGGGGGATTCTGCTCCTCCCTCCAGCCCAGGCACATACTGTATTACAGTAATGAGAGCTTTGGTGGCTTTAAATATCACAAAACAAAAACAACGGGCAGCCTGCGTCCATCATCATTCCGGGTCCAGACCACAGAGGAGAGCGCCGCCAGACCAAGGCCAGAGTAGAGATGGCGACAGAAGCCCACGTCGTCCCTTTCAGGAATCCATTGGCTCGTATCTGGAATGAAAATCACCGACGCCAGGGGCCGTGAAGAGCCAGTCAGAGAGCAAGCCCGCGAGGTCACTCTGGGACAGAGAGGCCCTAGCCATAGCGAGATTGGAGACCTGGGTCCTGGATCCCCCAGAGACGAGTTGGTGCCAAGCCTGAGGCCGCAGGAACCACCGCCTCTCACCTCTGGGAGAGGCAGAGAAGTCCAGCCAAAGGTCTCCACAGAAATGAGGCGAGCCTCCCCCTGGGTCCTGGGAGGCGCCCGCAGAGCAGGACGCAAGCATTCACCAGCCGGGAAGGAGCGGGTGCACAGCGTGGGGAGGCCTGGAGCCCAACGCTCCGTCCCTCGGGACCCCGCCAAAGCCACAGGGCCAATCTACAGGGGATCCAGGTCGAGAGGCAAGAGCCATGCTGTTCAGCTCACCACAGAAGGGTCCCCAGGAAACTCATATTCTGTAAAACGACCTGCGTCTGTGCAGAGGCCTTATCACGCAGTATGTGGTGTTGGTCAGACCCGATCAGGACAAAGGGCAGGTACACCGAGCGGTCCTCCACCAGCCAGTGGACAGGGCCACGTGCGCCCTCATCCCGCAAACCTGGCCCCTCCGCCCCCTGCCTCTCTCTGGCTGCCTGGCCCCCCGCCACTCCAAGGCAGTCCCTAGTGACGAGGGAAAGTGGCCGGCGTTTACGTCGGGACAGACAGGGGTTGGGGGCAGACGGCTGCTCTTTCTGCACCATGCCAGTCCAGGCCCTGCCCCCCTCGCACACGGTGCCCCCCCCCCCAGAAAAGGAAGTTGAGAGGCGATTTGCCAAAAATGTGTGTTTGACAGTAAACACCCATGGGCTGCTCTTTCCCGAGCTTTAGGTTCTTTGCAGGATAAGTCTCTTCAACAGTCATGGCAGTCAGATATTTTAAAAGGGTCTCCAAAGCCAAATGAAAGACTGAACTTCTGTGGCCAGGATCCCGGCCAGAAGTTACTGCAGGAATGTGCATCACCTATCTCGTAGGGATCCCTGCGTGCTTGCAGAGGATAGGACTAGGCCACAGGAAGTTAGAGAGTCTTCAGAAAAGGCTGGGGTTGGATGGGGGGGTGGGGTGGGGAGTAAGCTACTGCGAAATCCATTGAAGATGAAAACCAGGACCTGGGATGTCTGGTTCCTACCACATGGACTGGCCTGCACTTGAATTTAGGCTCCATGAAGGCAGAGACCTTTCCCTGTTGACCGTTGCTGAATCCCCAACACCAAACACAGCACCCGCCATGGAGCAGGTGCTCAGGACATATTTGTTGACTGACGTACAGTAGGTGTTCACTAAACCTTCATTCCCTTTCCATCACTCCCAGTGTCTTCCAGGAGCTTAAGTGGACTGTGGGTTGGCGGCCCTTTTGCCACCTGTGGCTGGTACTGAGTGGACAAGACTGTCCTAGAGCACCTGTTTCTCATTTTCCATCTGGCCTCCCTCCCGCCTCACGCTCACCACCTTCCACTGAGAACAACGACACAATAGCAAGCTCTCCATCGTCTTCCCTTCTCTGAACTCCTCACTGATGTTGATTATCTTCTGCCTTGATCTGCAAGTTAATTTTTTTCATATGATTCAGTCTTGTCTCTATTTTTATCCCATTTATATAGGGTCAACTATATTTATTTCATTATAAACTCACGGAGATCAGGGACTGACATATATGGCCTTTGTAGGCACCCTGGCACCCAGCACAAAGCTTTAGATGTTTCCAAACAAACTCCACAGTCTCCCAAGCCTTGACTTCCCTGGTCATACTGTATTCCTCATCACTCATTCCACTCCTTTTCCCTTAGATGCATTCCCCAATTTTTATTTATTTATTTTATTTATTTATTTTGAGAGAGAGAGAGAGAGAGAGAGAGAATACGCAGGGGAGGGCCAGAGAGAACAAGCAGGGGAGGGCCAGAGAGAGGGGGGGAGGGAGAGAGGGAGGGAGGGAGGGAGAGAGAGAGAGAGAGAGAGAGAGAGAGAGAGAGAGAATCCCAAGCAGGCTCCTTAGTGACGGCACAGAGCCCGATGAGGGGCTCAAACTCATGAACCATGAGATCATGACCTAAGCCAAAACCAAGAGTTGGATGCTTAACCGACGGAGCCACCCAGGTGCCCTGCATTCCCAACTTTTAAAAGGAAAAAAGCCTCTAAACATTCCCTAACCTACATTTGACAACTTTATCAAATACCAGACAATGCGCTAGGTGAGAAAGAGGAAAAGCTATATACAGGCATACCTTACAGATACTGAGAGTTCCGTTCCAGACCACCACAAAAAAGCTAATATCGTAATCAATGAATCAAATGAATTTGTTGGTTTCCCAGTGCATATAAAAGCTATATTTACGCTATACTGTAGTCTAGTAACTGTACAACAGCATTGTGTCTTTAAAAAGCACATACCTTGGGGCACCTGTGTGGCTCAGTCGGTTAAGCGTCCAACTCTTGGTTTCAGCTCAGGTCAGGATCTCACGGTTTCGTGAATTCAATCTCCACGTTGGGCTCTGTGCTGACAGTGCAGCGCCTACTTGGGATTCTCTCCCTCCCTCTCTCTCTGGCCCTCCCCCACTCGAGCTGTCTCTGTCTCTCTCAAAATAAACTCAGGGGCAGCTGGGTGGCTCAGTTGGTTAGGCGTCCGACTTCAGCTCAGGTCATGATGTCTTGGTTTACGAGTTTGAGCCCCACGTTGGGCTCTGTGCTCACAGCTCAGAGCCTGGAGCCTGCTTCAGATTCTGTGTCTCCCTCTCTCTCTGAATGCCACCCCCCCCCACCCCACTCACTCTCTGTCTCTGTCTCAAAAATAAATAAACATTAAAAAAAAGGTTTTAAATGAATAAACTTAAAAACATTTTTAAAAAGTACATACCTCAATTAAAACTACTTTATTCCTAAAAAATGCTAACCATCACCTGAGCTCTCAGTGAGTCACAACCACTGATCACAGACCAACATGACAAATATAACGATGGAAAAGTCTAGAATAATGCGAGAACTACCAAAATGTGGCACAGAGACACAAAGGGAGCAAAACCTATTGGAAGAATGGTGCCAACACTTGTCCCACGCGGGGGTGCCACAGACCTTCAATCTGTAAAAAACGCACCTGCGAAGTATAATAAAGCAAAGCACAACAAAACAAGGTATGCCTGTGTGGACACACACGCACACACGCACACACAATGTAAATCAGAGATGCCACAGTTTAAGTCTGTTCTCTACAAAAGCCAATAGAGTTAGCCAGCTGAGTGGTTCAGTGGAAATGGCGCCCGGCCCGCCGCTCAACTAATGGCGTAACCTTGGACGAGCCCCACACTCTCCCTGAGATTCTGTCTCTTAATCTGAAAAACAAAGGACATGCCAAGGACACGTCCTCTCTCACGTTCCGTGCCTTGTGGACAAGGAGCAGGACCAAAGTTCATGCGATTACAATCTGTAGTAGAGAAGAAAGGAGCTGCAGCTCTGAGAGGAGGATGAGAGTCATGAGGTTGAAATAGTTAGGAGACAAAATCTAAACTGTGTGCAGAAGCAGCTACTTCTGAAACTGAGTTAGAGTCGACACACGGTGGCTGTCAGTTTCGGGTGTGCAACCTAATGACTCAACCCTTCTGCACCCTACTCAGTGCTCACCACGACAAGTGTCATCTCCACCTGCCAGCGGACAACATCATTACCCTATTGACTCTATTGCCTGTGCTGTACTTATCATCCCTGTGACTTATTTATTTTATAACTAGAAGTTTGCGGCTCCTCATCTTCTTCACCTATTACGCCTGTCCCCCCACCCACCTCACCTCCGGCAACCACCAGTCTCTTCCATGTTTGAGAGTCTGGCTCTTCACTGGGTGTTGTATGGAAACCAGTCTGACAATAAATTTCATACTAAAAAAAAGAGTCTGGCTTTTTTGTTCGTCTCTTTTTCTCCTTGTTCATTTGTTTTGTTTCTTAAAGTCCACCCATGAGTGAATTCATATAGTTATTTATATTTCTCTGACTTACTTCACTTAGCACAACTCTCTCCAGTGCCATCCTTATTGTTGCAGATGGCAAGATTTCATTCTTTTATGGCTGAGAATACCCCATTACATATATATGCCACGTTTTCTTTATCCATTCATCTATCAATGGTCACGGGATGCTTCCATATCTTGGCTATGTTTACAATAGCCAATTTATTTACAATAAAGCTGCAATAAACACAGGGGAGCATATATCTTTTTGAATTCATGTTTTTGTCTTCTCCGAGTAAATATCCAGGAGTAGGATTACTGGGTTATATGGTATTACTATTTTTAATTTTTTGAGGAACCTCCTTACCGTTTTCCACAGTGGCTGTGCACCAATCTGCATTCCCACCAACAGTGCACAAGGGTTCCTTTTTTCCCACATCCTCACCAACACTTGTTACTTCTTGTCTTTTTGATTCTAGCCATTCTGAAGGGTATAAGGTGATAGCTCACTGTGGTTTTGATTTGCATTTCCCTGATGATTAACAACATTGATCTTCTCATGTGTCTGTTGGCCATCTGGATGTCTTCTTTGGAAAAATGCCTATTCAGACACTCTGCCCATTTTTTTAATCGTATTATTTGTTTTTGTTGTTGTTGTTGTTTTGGGTTTTTTTTCTTGGTGTGGAGTTGTATAAGTTCTTTACGTATTTTGGATACTAACCCCTCATTGGATATATCATTTGCAAATATATTCTCCCATTCAGCAGCTTGCCTTTTTGTTTTATTGATGGTTTCCTTTGCTATGCAAAAGCTTTTTATTTTGGTGTAGTCCCAATAGTTTATTTTTGCTTCTGTTTCCCTTGCCTGAGGAGACATATCTTAAAAAAAAAAAATGCTTCTGTGGCTAGAAGCAGCTACTTTTAAGCCCACATCAACAAACTCCATACCCAGAGACTTCAGGACCGACAGACATTCAGTGAATATTCTATACGCAAAGTCACACTTGTGAATCCAGTTGGGTAGCCAACTTCTATGCAGAACAAGAGCGAATATAAGACTTTATATTGTTTTTGGTGTTTTTGAAATCATCGGTTCCATGGGCCGTTAATACAATCTGGTTTTATAGCTGGTGGAGAGAGAAAAGGACCTAACAGAGTATCTCTCTTTGTTCCTGCTGATGGGAGAGGTGAACATTTTTCAAAGGAAAATGGAAGAAATAATGCAACAAGGAAGCAGGGAAGAAGTGCCAGTATTTACAAAGAAGCAAAAGTGAGGAATGTGATTCCGTGCTTTGTGCACAATAATGTCTGTGGTGAGGATGCTGGGAAGAAAATAAGAAAAGAGGAGAGAGAGAAGAACTCCAGATTGTACAGCTGGAACCATAAGAAGAATGAGACTTTCCTCAGGGAGCGTGTATTGGACCCTGTGATGAGGGCATAGAATCTCCAGAGTCCACAGGTTCAAGTGGGAAGAGGGAAGTTGTTTCTCTATAAAGAAAACAAGAAGATTCGCTGGAGGACCTTGGAATGTTTTACCAGGCCAAAAAATCAATCAATCAATCAATCAATAAATCAATAAGAAAGATTCCACTAGGAGTTGTTGGTCTTCAAAAATGTGATGCACTTTCCGAACATACAACAGAGCTTCAGAGTCATAACTAAGGAAATTGCAGAGAGGCAGATCTCAACCCAAAATAAGGGGGGAATGTCCTAAAAATTAGAGTCATCCAAAATGTGGGTGTGTTTCTTTATGGATATATGAGGTCCCCATTCCTGGAAGCGTTCAAGGGGAGGCTGACTAATCATCTTATTTAGAAGACCAGGGAAGAGTCCTTCTCTGTGCAAGAGACTTGGCTAGCTAACTTCTAAAATCCCTTCCAGTATTAATAATCCATGTGTCTGTTCGTCACAGCCAAACACAGGGTAAGCTGACACCAGTCCAATACAGAGGACAGGGAGGCATATATGAGCTGAAAGATTCTTTTTTGTGCCGATGCAGATTTGAAGCTTCACACAATGATGACTTATGGCCCCAAAGCCATATGATTTGTAGACATAGAGACACTCACATGCTCACACCATGTACACGAGCAGACACAACTGCTCATTAGGCACATGCCATCTGGCCCAGATTCTGTGGCAAAGGTGACTTATCGGGACTTTGCTCTACTACAGCTAAATTACTTAAAGTAACTTTGAGCTTCAGTTAGAAGTGAGATCTGGAGAGTAGTATTGATCACTTTTCCAAGAAAATGTGGTCAACGTATTTAATGCCACCTAATGGTTGTAAAGAATGATTAGATCTACTGCGGTCAGTCATAAAATCCCAGTTAGTCAAGGGTTTGACTCTATAAACAGACACTGGTAAATTACCTCTGTTTTTCAGTTCCTCCTCTCGTGTCCTGATCTCCCCAGACCCTAAATTATTTATCAGCGTCTTAAATACCACTGAAATATAAGCCAGCACTGTTCAGTATTTCTCTTATTTCGTTTCACTACCACAACACACGTGGAAGACAGAATAAGGGAAAGACAGCGCTGGTTTGGACCACACAGCATAGGGTTTCCTTTTCTGTCTCAGCAGCTCTAAGCAGTTCGGGGGCCTGGACTCTGCCGTGTCCCCATAGTGCCCTGCAGGTGATTAATGACTGAGCCACACCTCATACCTGCAGCTCCCCAAAACCATCTCCTCTAACGGCTTGTCATGGCCTCAAATCCCAAAATTAGAGTCCCAGGGCTTCCAAATTTTTGCTTTGAATGCACATTTTAACAAACATACATATTTAATGTCCATTTAATGGAAGAATGACCCAACCCCAGCATACCAATCCTCTTATGCAAACACTTCCTCTGTGTAGAAGTCTGCATGTACACCAGGGTCCCAAGGCTGAAACACGTGATAAAAATTCTGAAAGTTCAACACCAGCCAGGTAATTTGGAGTCCCAGGGTCTCAGGCTGCCCAGGGACAAAACACTCCCCTGGGTACGAATCTCCAATATGGCGCTCAAAAGAGTTGCAGGAGATCTTGGGCTTAGCTCCCTGAAAAGGAACACGACAGACAAAAGTATCTAGGTCATGGCCGCGGGCTCCATGAGAGCCCAAGAGGCATAGCATTCACGAGGCCCCAAGCCTGAGGGTCCCAAGCCTGATCCAGGGCTGATAAGAAGGAGCACGTTCACTCAAAGTGGCAGGGGGAAGCCAGGGCAATGCTGCTGAACATCGGGTGAGCTAAGGCTGAAAACGGGAACACAAATCATCAGGTTAGAGTCCTACAATTCTGGAAACAAAAAATGTGCTGAGAGAGTCTCAGGGAAAAGTCAGGGTCACTGCGAATGTGCTGGACGCCCACCTCTGTGTGGCCCGTGGCAGCTTAAAGAAGCTCTCTCATGAGTAACAACATTGATTCAAAAACGCGTACGCTTACAGTCAGGGCGCGCGTGGGCTCTCACCTCCCCAACTAATTTAGCCATGTGTCTCTCGAGACAAGAGGGTAGATGAGAATAGAAGTTAATTAGGAAGAAGAGATCTTTCTGAGCATTATGTGAACGGTTTGTTTGCAAATCCAAAGATCCTGGCACTTATGCCTCAGAATGTTCCCAGGGAGCCTCGGTTTTTATTCTTATTTCCGGGGTGTCATAAGCTAAAACCGGGTTTTCACTTGGATAAAGTTGATGGCATTTGTAGAAATAAGGAGTGCGAAAAAAAATAAAACCGAAAAAAAAAAAAAGGAGTGCGTCTTACAGAAAGGAAATGAAAACAAACTTAAACTGAATACATTGAGAGAGCCCACATTTTGCTTTTATTTTCGCATGCCTTGAACGAACCAAACAAGAAACAGAGGATGGCACGAGAGTGTCCAGCCGCCTGCAGGGCGGCTCGTGGGGACCAGATCACAGGACCACATCAGGCCGCAAACCATCGCTAACAGTGTTCCATGCCCTTCAAAACCAAAGCTTCTAAAAGGGAGCAGTCCCCAAATAGGGCAACTACCACAGTCAGGTTTTCAGAAAAATCTGGATGTGCAGTGCAGGACAGAGCAAATGAGTGATATTGGGAAAGTAGAAGTGTCCAGAACAAATGCAGAATGGGAACAACAGAATATAAAAGGAGGAGCGGGAGGAACAAGCACAGATCTTACGAAGGCAACCGTTGTTAAATCATTAATGGCCCAGCTAGGCCAGCACTTACAATTCTAATGCCAGCAAGACACGTTTCAATTCAATTCAGCACTCACTTTCTGAGGCAGGCTTGAGAAATCCTCATGCCTAAAGGCAGTTCCCCAAATCTCCTTGCTCCCTCGCCCTGTCCACAGGCATCCCGGTGCAGTGACATAAGTTAACAGTCCAGGCCTGCCCTCTACGGCAGGTCCGGGGTAAATAAGGACCTGAAGAGCCCCCAGAGGCCATGCTCACAGCACAGAAAACCCCAAAGGGATTACAGATTGAAAACTCCTCACCCTGTTCACCAAACAGAGCAATTTCAGGCCTGGGTAAGCCTATTATCTCGCCTCCTTTTCCTCTGAAAATGCCCAGGACAGCCTTTAAAAATAAAGCACATTCAGGGGGACTGGGTGGCTGAGTCGTTAAGCTTCTGGCTTCAGCTCAGGTCATGATCTCACAGTTTGTGAGTTCGAGCCCCACATATGGTGAGCTCGAGCCCCATTCCTCTCTCTCTCTCTCTCTCTCTCTCTCTCTCTCTCTGTCCCTCTCTCAAAAAAAAGAAAAAAAGAAAAGAAAAGAAAGAAAAAGAAAGACAAAAGAAATGAAGCACATTCTTAAGAGACCTTGAATTGTACGAGAAACCCTCTAAAGCTAGCAAAGGGACAAGTAGGGAGGAAACTCTAAACAACTCCTCAGAGTTTCCTTACGGCTCAAAAGGGAGCTGAGTGGGTCAGGGCGCCTGTGACCTTCCCAGGCATCAGCTTCAGCAGGTGGGAATGTTCCTGACCTCGACCTTCTCCCAGCCCTGAAGGAGCTGTGCCCACACAGCAGGAGGCAGGAGAGAGGCAGCCCTAATCATGGGGCTGGATCTCAACCCCGCTCAAGAGGTACCATCCCTCCCTATAATCTCCATGGCACATCCAGAGTGTAAATAAAGGACAAGAAAGGGTGAATGAAACATATTCTCTGGGGCGCCTGGGTGGCTCAGTCAGTTAAGTGTTTGACTCTTAATCTTGGCTCAGATGAGTTGGAGCCCCATGTCAGGCTCTGTGCTAAGAGGGCGGAGCCTGCTTGGGATTCTCTCTCTCCCCCTCTCTCTGATCCTCCCCTGATCTCACTCTCTCAAAATACATAAATAAACTTAAAGGACAAAACAAAACCATATTCTCTGTACCAGGCAGGCCTAAAGGGGCAGCAGGATTAGGCATCTTGCATGAGTCTCAGACTGTGGCTCTCCTGATGCTTTGAACAAGCACGCCCACAAGCATGCCCACAGCAAGGGGCTGATGCCCTCTGGTAAGCAGAGCGTCTACCTGGACAGCTTCTGAGACACGGATCCCTGGCCTGCTGTGCGTGAACACGGCGCCCCACAGAGCTTGCAAATTTATCTGCTCTCCCTGTCTCTCAACTATCCCACCCACCTTCCCAGTTTCCCCGCCACGGTCAGCTGCCCCAGTGTTCAGTGTCGCTCAGCACAGTGTTCTAAGACAGTTCGCGTGTGCAAGGACGAGAAGATAACATCGCAAATACGAGGCACCAAGAAATTAGTAGGTTCTATTCCAGAAGATACATCGCAAATATGAGGCACCAAGAAATTAGCAGGTTCTATATTCTCTATCACCGTCAGAGAGGGTTTACTTAATTGGCAGCTGTCTCTGTTATCAGTGAGTATAGATTCCTGGGGTTAGTAATGGATGACCCTGGTCCGATCAATGCTACAACCGCCAAAACCCGAGCGGGCCGCACAGCTCAGCAGGGAGCTCCAGAATGGGTGTCTTTATTTTTTTAAATTTTTGTTTTAATGTCTTATTTATTTTTGACAGAGAGAGAGACAGAGCATGAGCTGGGGAGGGGCAGAGAGACAGGGAGACACAGAATCCGAAGCAGGCTCCAGGCTCTGAGCTGTCAGCCCAGAGCCCAATGCGGGGCTCGAACCGACGGACCGCGAGATCACGACCAGAGCCGAAGTCGGACGCTCAGCTGACTGAGCCACCCAGGCGCCCCAGAATGGGTGTCTTTAAATCTCAACACTGACCGTCACACTAGCTGTGTGATTTTAAGCACGTTACATAGCACTCACGCCTCAGTGTCCCCATCTAAAAGATGGGTGCCAACAGCAGTCCTGCCCAAAAGGATCATCACGAGGAATAAATGAGGTAACACTTAGAACAGGCCTTAGCCTCAAGTCTTAGCTATGATTATCACAACCGGGGGTGTGGAAACAACTGGAGTTTGTCTCATTTCGTAGTAAATATATTTGACTCCCCCTGGTACCCGGCTTGGGCTCATACATACTAAATAACCATGACACGACAACAAGTTGGCAGTGAAAACAAACATACCAGGAACAAACAGCCCCACCTCTTTTGTTCTAAAAAGAAGCGGTCCAGGTTCACGTGCAAAATTGTCGGATTCCACCTCCCCCTGGAATGTGTGTCTCCGAGTATGTCCTAATGCTCTAAATTATAGACTTCGGGGGGAAGGGGAATACTTCAGCTCCCAGCAAATGACTGCTTGAGATTCTTCAGTTTCCACTTCTCCTTGCCAGGGGGTTCTTAGGACCTGGATTTTACGACCTACCCAGGAGGCTACTTTGGCTCTGGTTGTTTGAGCTGCTCTGTGGTCCTTGGTTCTTGGTTCTTGGTCCTTGGTTCTTCTTAAAAACTATGTTGAGGGGCTCCTGGGTGGCTCAGTCGGTTAAGCGTCCAACTCTGACTCAGGTCATGATCTCACGGGTCGTGAGTTCGAGCCCCAAGTCGGGCTCTGCGCTGACAGCTCGGAGGCTGGAGCCTCCTTCGGATTCTGTCTCCCTCTCTCTCTGCCCCTCCCCTGCTCACGCTCTGTGTCTCTCTCCTTCAAAAATAAATAAACATTAAAAGCAAAACGATCTTGAATTCCTTCTCTTGCAAGAGGCACACACTGTAACCAATAATCCTGTTCCGTGAATTCCATGAAGTCAATGAACAAATGAACGGAGAAAGTCGCTCCTAGAGGGGTCCTTACTTCTCCAGTGTGCTCTCCCCCTAAGATGACAACCAGACTCCGGACGCATGTGTCTCCCCTCTCCCCAGGGGTGCCAGGAAGCTCTGCAAAAGCAGG
Source organism: Puma concolor (assembly GCF_028749965.1). Taxonomy (NCBI): domain Eukaryota; kingdom Metazoa; phylum Chordata; class Mammalia; order Carnivora; family Felidae; genus Puma; species Puma concolor. Next base: position 7,071,608 of record NC_141683.1, on the reverse strand, counting down.
AGCAGATGCCCAAGGAGCAGGCGCTGGTTCACTTGGAAACCTCAGCCAGGAAGTGGAGATTCTGGCCCGCTAAGTACAGGGACTCGAGATCCAGAGTTTGGGAAGGGAATTCTGGAACCTCAGACAAGTGGGGACTTTCCGTCAGAGGAGACTAGCGACGGGTAGAGGGCATGGCCAGGAAGAAGGCTGTGGGGCGCATGGCCCAGCTCTGATTTCAGCAGTAAGAGCAGGGCAAGCGGCAAGGGTGTGGGTGGGGAGCAGAGAGGAAAGGGGCCTCTCTTAATAAGGCAGTGGTTTGGGTCCCAACCAGGAGGGTGTCACTGTCCGTTTTATTTGGGGCTAGGGATTGGTGAGGTCCTCGTCCAGCAGTCGCCCCCACCAAATGTGCATCCAATCGGTGACGTTTGGCAAACCCTGCCTCAGCTTTGGCCGAGGATCAGTGATTAAAGCTGGAGGCTCAGGCTGAAACAGGCAGGGGCCTGGAGCTCTTGAAACACGACACCGACACCGAGAGAGGGAAACTGAAGGAAAAGAATCACAGCCAAACAAACCCGCCCTTGGCCAGAGCTGAGCCGGGGGGGGGGGGGGGGGGGGGGGGGGGGGGGGGGGGGGGGGGGGGGGGCGCCCAGAGAGGGAAGGAGGGCCAGCCTATTCCTATTCTCTCTCTTACCCCCTCCAGGATCACAATTTCCCCAGAGGAGGGACCCTTTTTGTTCAAGGACTACATTTATCCACCCTGCCTACAATTTAAAGATCTTCTTGGGGTACCCGGGTGGCTCAGTCGGTTAAAGCACCCGACTTCGGTTCAGGTCATGATCTCACAGTTCGTGGGTTTGAGCCCCGCGTCAGGCTCTGTAGGGACAGCTCAGAGCCTGGAGCCTGCTTCTGATTCTGTGTCTCCCTCTCTCTCTCTGCCCCTTCCCTGCTCATGCTCTGTCTCTGTCTCAAAAATAAATAAAACATTAAAAAATTAAAAAATAAATAAATAAAATAAAGCTCTTTTATGAACCCTTGCTTAGTGAAGCTTATTTTGTGGTTACTGGATGAAAAAGAATGTTAAGAGTCTTCTGTAGGTCAGATGCCCACATTTGGAATTTGCTATCCCGGCTCTCCTATCCTTTAACCAGTACTGGAACATAATGGGTAGATGATGCCATGGATAATCCACAGTAATAGATACCCTAAGGTAAGATGCATTTAGCTCCAAAATTAGTCAGCTGGTTTATTGTCCAATATGGGAGGCAGTGCAGCCTTGATTAGAAAGAGGGAATGATAAAGGAAATTGAAGAAGACCCAAAGAAATGGAAAGACATCCCATGTTGATGGACTGGAAGAACAAATATTGCTAAAATGTCTATTCTACCCAAAGCGATCTACACATTCAATGTAATCCCTATCAAAATACCAACAGCATTTTTCACAGAACCAGAACAAAAAATTCTAAAATTTGTATGGAACCACAAAAGACCCTGAGTAGCCAAAGCAATCTTGAAAAAGCAAAGCAAAGCAAAGCTGGAGGTACCATAATCCTGACTTTAAATTATATTACAAAGCTCCAGTAATCAAAATAGTCTGGTACTGGCACAAAAATAGACACATCAATCAATAGAACAGAATAGAAAATCCAGAAATAAAACCACAATTAATCTTTGACAAAGCAGGAAGGACTATCCAGTGGGGGGAAAAAGACAGTTTTCTTCAACAAATGGCTTTGGGAAAACTGGTCAGCTACACTCAAAAGAATGAAACTGGACCACTTTCTCACATCATACACACACATAAATTCAAAATGGAATAAAGACCTAAATATGAGACAGGAAACCATTAAAATGCTTGAAGAGAGCACAGGCAATAAGGTCTCTGACATGGGCCCTAGTAACATTTTTCTAGATAGGTCCCCCAAGGCAAGGGGAAAAAGCCAAAAATAAACTATTGGGACAACATCAAAATAAAAAGCTTCTGCACAGCAAAGGAAACAATTAACAAAACTAAAAGGCAGCCTACAGAATGGGAGACGATATTTGCAAATGACATATCCAATAAAGGATTACTATCTAAAATATAGAAAGAACGTCTACAACTCAACACCAAAAAACAAACAGCCCAATTAAAAAATGGGCAGAAGACATGAACAGACCTTTCTCCAAAGAAGACAGCCAGATGCCCAACAGACACCTGAAAAAAAATACTCAACATCACTCATCGTCTGGGAAATGCAAATCAAAACTACAATGAAATATACCTCATACCATGTAGAGAAAGGGAAAATCTCGTCCATTCTTTGTGGCAATGCAAACCGGTGCAGCCACTCTGGAAAACAGTGTGGAGTTTCCTCAAAAAGTTAAAAATAGAACTACCCTATGATCTAGTAGTCATGCTACAGGGCATTTACACAAAAAATACAAAAACACTAATTCAGAGGGATATATGCACCCCTATGTCTACGGCAGCATTATTGACAGTAGCCAAAATATGGGAGCGGCCCATTCATCGGTAGATGGACGAATAAAGAAGATGCGGTATATACATACAATGGAATATTATTCAGCTATAAAAAGAATTAAAATTGCATTTGCAGCAACATGGATGGATCTAGAGAGTACAATGCTAACTAAAAGTCAGAGAAAGACAAATACCATATGATTTCACTCATATGTGGAATTTAAGAAACAAACAAAATGAGTGAAGGAAAAGAAGAGAGAGAGAGAGCGATAAGCCAAGAAACAGACTCTTAACTATGGAGAACAAACTGATGGTTACCAGAGAGGAAGGGGTGGGGGGAGTAGGTGAAACAGGTGATGGGGATGAAGGAGTGCACTTGTCATGATGAGCACTGGGTGATGCATGGAACTGTTGAATCACTATATTGTACACCTGAAACTAATATAACATGCATGTGAACTATGCTGGAATTAATAAGATAAGTGAAATGAAATGAAATGAAATGAAATGAAATGAAATGAAATGAAATGAAATGAAATGAAATGAAAAAGGGAATGGGCTCAGAGCTCAATACTACCACAGATCTGCTGTGTGACCTAGGGCAAATCACTGAACCTATCTGGGCTTTACTTCCTCATCTGCAAAACGGGGATATAATGGTTTTGATCCCATATGACTGCTACTAAAATTAAAAAAGATTGTCTATTTAAAGCAGTTACAGCGTCTGCCACCCAGCAAGGGCTCAATAGACAGGAGCTCTAGGTATACCTGATGCTCAAACATTTATCATTTTTCAAATCATCCTGTTGAAACTGTTTTTAAAAGTCAACTTGAGAGACTTTGGCACAGTGCCCCATGCCCATTTCGAGTCCCTGCTCCAATCTCTTCTGATCCTCGTGCCAAGCAGGGATCAGTAACCTCCCGTCTCACCGGGGTACAAACCATCGGCATAAGAAGGGTTACCAGATCTTTCTTCCCGTGTCTCCCACTCTGTCATCATGTTAAAAGCTTTCATTTCCATATGAAGGAGCCATGATAAATTGGAAAGAACATCCACCTAGCATGCCCCAAACCTGACAAAACGAATAAGGTTTAACTCTGATTTCTTTTTCTAGAAATTTAAGTTTCAACTCTAGAAATAAGTCACAATAATGATACGGCTCTGCTGCCTGAGCAAAACATTTGGATCTCTACATTTGAACGCTTTCACAGATCCCAGGTTCTCTGAATGGATGTTTTACGTAGGACTGAGTGAAATAAGGTAACATTAAAATTTGTGGGATAATATTTATGTGTTGGAGAAATTATGGAACACAAAACGACCAGGCATGAGAATTTAAACCCAGCAGGCCTGGCTTTTTGTGAACCAATGAATATTGTTTTGAGCGTAAAACAGTTCCATTGGGTACCCATGAAAACATTACTAGACTCCTGTCATATCAGAGGGATCTAAGTCAACATGCATTCGTTTAATATTTTTTGTGCAATTTCTAAACGTCAGGAACTGTGGTAAGCACAGAGGCACAAACCACAGTTCCTTCCCACCTGAGTCTTTGAGTTTGGTGGGGAGCTCAGAAAGATCAACGGCCATCACAGAATGGCCTAAGACAGTGACGATGGGGAGACACCCCTGGGAGTGACACCTGACCGGGGTTAAAGGGCAGGAAAACCTTCCCAGAATCAACTACATCTAAGTTGAGACTTCTGGGATGTGCAAAGCCTAGAATGAGCAGGTGGGGAGAAGAAGGTTTGCTCGAGTAGGGGCACCCTCGTGGAGAAAGGCCCAGAGACCAGAGGGCTCAGAGGGAAGCTGAGGAATGTTGTCACTTCGGCGTGACCTGAGCATGGGACGTAAGGCACAAGCAGGAAGAAATGAGACCAGAGAGGACAGCAGAAGTCTTGTGGGGCATTTAATCCGAGCATAAAGGGGGCCCCTGTCAGAGGACAAAAAAATTTTAAAAAAGGGAAACTGTTTCCCAAAGAGACAACGACAGATGGAGAAAAAGTAGAAAGAGCATGGAGGTGGGGCGCCTGGGTGGCGCAGTCGGTTAGGCGTCCGACTTCAGCCAGGTCACGATCTCGCGGTCCGTGAGTTCGAGCCCCGCGTCGGGCTCTGGGCTGATGGCTCGGAGCCTGGAGCCTGTTTCCGATTCTGTGTCTCCCTCTCTCTCTGCCCCTCCCCCGTTCATGCTCTGTCTCTCTCTGTCCCAAAAATAAATAAACGTTGAAAAAAAAAAAAAAAAAAAAAGAAAGAGCATGGAGGTATCTAGGTATGGATCCAATGGATTGGCAATCTGGTTTGAATATGAGGGGGAAGGAGAGAGAGACAAGCCAAGAATGAGGCCTAAGTTTCTGGCGTGGGAAACTGGGGAATCCCACCACAGGACCTTTGCATGTACCGTTCTCTCTGCATGCAATGCTCTTTCCCCGCACACCTGTTGGGCTCACTCTGTCACCTCATTCAGGTCCCTGCTCAAATGCTGCCTTATCAGAGAGACTTCTTCAACCACTCGATATAAAATGACACCTAATCAGTGCCCAAATCTTCACCCCAGCTCATGACTCCCTATCCTCCTACCCTCTATACTCGTTCATAGCACTCATCACCATCTCACATTTTATAGATTTGCCTTCCTCTCCCCACGGGAATGGGGGTTCCATGAGAGCCGCAAGTTTTTCCATTTTGTTTCCTGTTTTATCCTCAGTATCTGACATAGTTCCTGGCATACAGTCACTCTCAATATATTTTGTCTGAAGATTAAATTCATAAAAATAGAAAACGCTAAAAGAGAAAACACAAGAGTGGTCCAGAAAAACACATGCTGACCTCTATTTCTAACATTTTCATTCAGAAGCTCCTCTGTTTTTCGGTTAATGAAAATGTAAGATGAACGGGGAGATAGACAACAAATCATACATGGATAGCTCAGGGGATTATAACAAAACAAACACACTCCTCACCACTCAGGGAAAGAAAGAAAACGCCATCAGAGGCTTCCAATGTGACCCTCCCACCCACCGCCCACCTTGCTCCTCCCCAGAGGTACCCTGGAAGCTGACTTCTAATCCCATAAATAGTTTTGTCTGGTTTTGAACCTTATATAAATGGAATAATTCCATTTGTATTCTTTAGTGTCTGGCCCTTTTCATTCAATATTACATTTATGAGCGTCGTGTCTGTTATGGGGAGAAACACTTCATTGTTTTTTGGGGGCTGTATAGGATTCCACCCCACGAGTGGAATCACAACTTATTTTCTACTATTGATGAACATCTGGGTACTTCTTTTTTATTTCTTTTTATGTTTTTAACGTTTTTTTAAATTTATTTTTGAGAGAGAGAGAGACAGAAAGAGTACGAGCAGGGGCGTGGGGGGTGCGGGGCAGAGAGAGAGGGAGACAGAATCTGAATCAGGCTCCAGGTTCCAAGCTGTCGGCACAGAGCCCGACGTGGGGCTCAAACCCACAAACCACGAGACCATGACCTGGGACGAAGTTGCACGCTCAACGGACGGAGCCACCCAGGCACCCCTGGGTATTTCTAATTTGGAGCCATTATTACTGATGCTGCTATGATCATTCCAGGACACGCCTGCAGGTGAACCACATATGTGCTTTTGGGCTATGTTTCTAGGAGAGTAATTACTGAGTCACAGTAATATGCTCAATTTTAGTAAATACCGCCAAAAAACGTTTTCGCAACGATTGTAGCAATTTCGACCCTCGCCTGCAACGTGTGTTACTTTCCATTGTTCCAAATCAGCAGTAGGGTGGTGGTGCAAGTCTGTTTAGTTTTGGCCATTGGGGTGGGTAGGCAGGGGTGTCTCACCTCCCGGGGACTGACTAGCACAGATAAGCATCTTTTCATCCATGCCACCTGGACACCTGCTCTGGTGAGTTCCTGCACAAGTCTCCCCTCCCCACTTCCGTCTTTCTCTTTCTGCCCCACGAGCTCTCTCTCTCTCTCTGTGTTCTCAGCGCAAGCCCTTGGGTGCTCATAAAAGCTGCAACTATGTTTTCTGACTCTGCTGTCTGCCTTTCACCTTCTAACAGTGACCTTGGATGAACATACATTCCTCACTTTGACGGGCCCCACTCGGTCCACCTTTTATCCCTTCTGGCTCGTGCTTTCTGTGATCCGGAAGAGCTGGTGAAGGGGCACGAGGAAGTAGGAAGACGGGGACCCAGGGCTTTCCAAACGCGGAGACTGGTGTGAACCGAGGCAAGGTTGCGTTCCCAAGACGGGGCTGGACCGGCTGGAGGTAAAGTTTGTGCGGGTCAACGCAGGAGAAAAGGTTAGCCCGCTAGAGGTGACCTGAGGATGTGAGGGACCTCCCGGTAGACCAACGCACTTCCCCCTTGACCTGAAGACATGGGAGGTGCCCCCAAGGTCCCCAGCTCACCGTGTGGATGTGCCCACCACAAAACTGAATCACTCCCCGCCCCCATGATGCCTTCCTGCCTTGTCTACACTCCACCTGTGCTCTTGTCCAGCCGCACTGTATTTTATCCACGTTGGAGTCGAAACTGACAACTTTTTGAAAACAGTGGCAGTAGACCACGGGACGAGCTTGCCTAGCCTGATGAGAGCTGTTAAAAGTTCGAGAATTCCGCAAGCCTGTTTGACACCATGTCGGTAGTTGGAAATCGACCTCGGTGAGAATATGGAAATCAGCAAACCCGTCACCCTCTGCCACAGAGCCTGTTGTCAAACGGTTGGCCAGCACAGCATGAGACGCCGGGCTCCTTCATGTCTAATGACAGCACCGAGCCTAGTGCCTGCACTGATGTCATTGAATTAAGTTGCATTTTTCCTGCCCCCCCCCCCCCCCCGGGGCGGCTCAGTTAGTTAAGTGGCCGACTTCGGCTCAGGTCATGATCTCCAGTTTTGTGAGTTCGAGCCCCGCATCAGGCTCTGTGCTGACAGCTCGGAGCCGGGAGCCTGCTTTGGATTCTGGGCCTCCTTTTCTCTCTGCCCCTCCCCGGTTCATGCTCTGTCTTTCTCTCTCTCAAAAATAAGTCAACATTTAAAAAACATTTAAATTGCATTTTCCCCCACCTACCATTCCTTCTGGAACACAAGGAAGCAGATTCTTCCCGTTGTAACTGACACCATGCTAACTGAAACAAGCCAAACACAGGAAGGCAAGTACTGCATGATTCCGCTTATATGAGAAATCTCAAATAGTCAAATTCATAAAGTCAAAGGCTGGGATGATTTCCTGGGGGCTGGTGGGGGAAGAGGGAAAATGGGGATTTACTGTCAATACGCATAAAGTTTCAGCTAACATGAACACACTCCAGAGATCTGCTTCCAACACTGCACCTACAGTCAACAACAACGTAGCCTACACTCAAAATGTGTTCAAGAGGATAGTTCTCATGTTACGTGTTCTTATCAAAATAAAAAAATTGAAGGGGGGAGTTGCACCTGGGTGGCTCAGTCAGTTGAGTGTCCGACTTCGGCTCAGGTCACGGTCTCAGTTTGCGAGCTCGAGCCCAGCATGGGGCTTGAGGCTGTCAACACAGAGCCCGCTTTGGATTCCCTGTTCCTCTCTCTCTCTCAAAAATAAATAAAACATTTAAAAAAAATTTTTTTAATAAAATTAAAAAATGTTTAAAGAATCCTGTTCTCTACTCCTCCGACCAACCGGCACGTGGTGCTCATTTACTCAGCGAGGTGCCACCATCCCCAGAGACCTTCCGCATCCAGGAAGCAACAAAACAACCCGGGGGCGAGAGCAGGGTCAAGGGCAAGGAGGTCTGTTTGAGAAGCCCAAGCCTCAGGGGGCATCGATGAGCCAGTTGGTGTTCCTAAGAGCTCTGGGAAGCCTGGTTTCCCAGGCAAATCCCAATAAAAACAGCCCAGATGCTTCCCAGAGCCCAAAGCTCATGCAACTCACAGGGTCCCTAAATGAGGAGGGAACCCTGGGCCCCTATGTCAGCCACAAGGACATGTCCCTTGTTGTTCCCTCCATAAACAGGATGAGGGAACGTCAGTTGGTGAACGAATTCATGACTCACAACAGTGCCTGGTGGGGGTAAGGGGTTTTCAGTAAAAGGAATGAGCAAAGTTTTATTTGCCACACACACCCAGGAGCCACAAATTAGCAAAAGAATGAATACAAATTAAAAAGACAAAACCCAGGCATTTCAAAGCAATTAAAAGACGAACTGTAGGTCCCTTTGTTGTTGGATTGGAAACACCATCCCTAGGATTGTCAACGGAAGGACAGCCCAGGGCTGGGGGGGCCAATGCATCAGACTCACCCTCGGGGTATGGAGGAGGGCCAGTGTAATTCAAACAAAAATTACTCAATTTTATAATTGATTTAACTTATTTTTAGTCATGGTAATTCACTCGGAAATTTCAAAGAACACTAGGGAAGGAGGAACCGTTTTACAGTTATAAAAAAAGGCATGTGTTTTCAAAGGGATGAGCAATGTTTTTAACATGTTTTAATTCTCCTCTTTTACAAACAAGAAAACGAAAATTCAACTGTAAGGCCTACCCCAGCACGGACCAAGTCTGTCTTACTCACCGGGACGTGCCCGGTGCCAACAATGCCCGGCACACGGTAGGTACGCAATGAATAGTTGTTGAATGAATGAACGAGAACCAGAGAAAAGACGTGACTTGGCCGGCATTATGCCCGTTGACATTTTGGCAGAGCCGGTGTGAGTGACCTAACCCCAAACCCAGTGATCTTTCTACCCTGGAGTGGTGGTTAATTAAGAACATGGGGCTCTGGAGCCAGGCTGCCCGGATTCCTGAGCCAGGCCTACAGCTTACTAACGGTGTGACTATAAGCAGGTTATATAACATCCTCGAAACTCAATTTCCCCTTCCATAAAATGGGGATAATCATGGTCCACTTCCCAAGGGCAATTATGAGCATCAGGTGAGGAAATATACGTAAATTATTTAGAAAATGCCCAACTCACAGGATGTGTTCGGCATACAAGGCCATTATTCTTATACCACAGATAAGATGGGACTAAATGATCTTCGTTCCTAATGGTTCAGCGTTGTCTTCTGTGCTCTTGGTAAGTGAGCCCTTTGAAGAATTAGCTTGAGACAAAACTTGAACTATTACTTGTAAATGACACTTCACATTTTTTCCGGAAGTCCATCAACTTAAAGTAAACTCCCAAACTAGCAAAAACCTAAGTCGATGAGACAGTCTTGGAGGGAAGGTCCTACGTTATTCATCACTTTAACCCCTAGAAAGCCTAGCCTAGGAGAGGTGGGATGGCCTTGGCAGTCAAGAGCACGGATGAGGGTCCTTAGTTGCAGAAGTTTCTATTCTACTTCCTCCACTTGTTTACCGGATGACCTGGGGCAAGTGATTTACTCTCTGTGCCGACGTTTCTTCAATTTACAATGAGTTTAACAACCGCACCTCCCGACAGGGTTGTTTGTGGTGAGGGCTCTTCAGGCACTTGGACCGGCCATTGCCACGCGCAGTGGGCACGCATGTGGATTCATGTGCAAAGTCATGAATTCAGCTACATGACAGTGCATGATTATCTTTCCATTCACTGTCCTTGCAGCGGTTAACCACACTGCAACTGGCCCCAGAGCCACGGTCCCAGCCCACGGGGCAGCCCTGACGCCAGCCTGAAAAGATGCACAGAACAGCACATGAAGCCAGCACCGATGACTAGAACAAAGTCCAGTCCGTCGGACTGAATTTAAAAACCGGGGTCATGCAATAAAAGTGGGGGAGGGGGGGTGCAATTTTCTGGCAGTACATTGTGAGCGGACCTCAGGGTTTGGGTCTCCATCATCAGTGGACAGACACAAAGCCACCAGGGTATCAGTCCGCGGACAAGAGTCTGAGGAGAGCCAGCATCACCAAGCTGGTTCTCGCCCAGCACCGGCCGAATTTCAAGGGCTGGGTGCCAGGGATACTCTCAACTTACCTTCTACCCCTTTGTCCTTTCCTGGACCTTCTCCAGCCGGGGTTCTGGAAGCCCCAGCATCTCAGGTCAAACCAGGACAGCTCTTGGATGATCGTCTCTACTGACGCACCGCCCCCCCCCCCCCCGCCCCCGGACACCCCTCCTCCGTGAGTCAGGGCAGAGTCTTTCTTAACACACGCACAGCTCAGAACACACTGGTAGATTTTATAGAGACACCGCAGGGTTGTAGTTATGAGTCTAGATTCTAGAGCCAGGAGCTGCCTGAGTTCAAATCTTGACCGAAGCACTCATTTACCGTGGGTGAGACACTTAACCTGTCTGTGCCTCGGTTGCCCTATCAGTAAAAATATAACAACTGTACCTACTGCACACGGCTTTGGAGGGAACATGTGTGAAACAGTTAGGAAGTATCTGATAAATTGTAGGCGCCACACACAGCTGGCTAGTATAGCATACCCCTCACACTAGGGCGGAAAGGTATCGGTGTAAAGGAGACAAAAGAAGACGCGAAGAAGTCTCGGGCTGAACGGGACAAAAGACTGTGCCCACTCGTGTGTGCTGGTGTTTGGACTGGAGAAATATGCTGGTCTCCTGGTTTCCCTCTTGACCCCTGCTCAAGTAATCCCCTTGGTAAAAGTCACTTAGAATGAGTCCAAAGCAAAGGCTCTTTCAAGTGCCCCCATCGCTCTACTTGCATAACATTGAACTTGCCCCAACCAATCTCATTCAAATTTTCCAAAACAATCACCTTTGCACTGAGTCAGCCTGGAAAGTTTTAGTAGATATGGTTGCCGGTTCAAAAACTGTGAGGAAAACACCAGAGGCTCCCCTACATCATGCTTTGCTTCTCTGATCGCACCATAATATGAAAGGGTACCCGCAAAAACGACCCACCCTACTACCTCATTAGTGCTTGGCATGTGTACCCCCAAATACGCATCGTTTGCGATGGGATGAGGTGTGTAACTGCAATTTAGCCAGAATCGATGAGGTCGAGGTCTTAGAATTCAACCTCTCCCCATCCCCACCATGGCCCAGGCAGCATCACCTCTTCAGTGCATGAGGCACTTGCTCCATCACCACCAGAAATCTGGGTCACGAGAGAACACGGGTCAGAGTATCATCATAGTATCACACTCAGTTAAAACCAGAACTGGGACAAGAACACCCAGGGCAACTGGCTGCTAGGATCAGAGCTCTTTTCCTGGGGTAGCTGCGAAAACATCTCTGATTATGTCCTTTTAACAGTACACAGAACTAACAACATGAAATAAAATGAATAAAGCAAAATTTAAGGAAAAATGCAAAACAAAGCAACATTGCTCTTCGACCATGATCACTCTCAGAAATCATAAGTGAGCTCTCACATTGTGAGGGAAAGTCTACATCATCAGCACCAAACTCACAGAGGCAGGGGAAGGGATAGCGAGCAGTCGTGCCATTTTATGGCCATGGTGGCCACACTTGTTCTTAGGCTTACGACAAGTGTGCTGGGTGCACGGGAAAGAGCAAACCCTTGTCAGTGTTCCTGGTCTAGGTAATGACCGGCCTCTGCTTCCTGCTACCATATTCAGGGCAGTTGGAGGGACATCAGAGAGGTGCAACTCTGTCTCGTAGGAACCCACAAGACCACCTTACCAGTCATGAAATGAAGACAATGGCAGGCAGAGGAGAGGCCAGAAGAGCCCAGAGCGTGGCAGCCTCACTGCCTTCCTCGTGCTCTGGATTTTCCCACTTTCCACCCTGTCAGGATCCTTCCTGGGCCCTTAAGCAGAACCTTCCCCTTACGTGGATAACATTAACAAGAGAAAACGAAGCTTAACACCATCAGCTTTGCTACAATCTTTGCAATACAGGAGGCTGCAATCAATAGAAGTCAACAAATGTTGACTTCATCATCAGCAGCAGCAGCAGCAGCAGCATCAATAAGAACGATGTATGTTTACTGAGGACCTATACAAAGCTGTGTGGCAAACAAGACAGAGGACACAGTCTCTCCTCTTTAGTAGTTGTCTAGCACTGTCTGGTGATGAATTGAAGGTCCAGGATATAGATCCTATACCATATGGATAGGAAGCCCAGCTTTGCCACTAATAGCCACGTGACCGGAGGCAAATTGCAGCCTCTCTCTGCCTCAGTTTCCTTATCTGCAAAATAGGAATAATAACAAAGCCTCTTCATAGGATGCTTCAAGGGTTAAATGGGTCAAAGGGTTAAAAAGAGTGGCTAAGAATTCCACAGTATTTATTTTGGTAAGACAGTCTCTTCACCTGTGGAGCACGCTGTCTCTTCAGATATAAGACCTGGAAAGGACTTCAGCGAGCATACAGTTCCACCTCCTCAGTGTGCAGGTAACTATGAGGCTGTGGGACACCAGTGGACCTGTCCGAAAACACACATCTTGTTAAAGGAGCCTTGGCATTAGACCCAGGCCCCTCACCCAGATCTGCAAACTGGCTCCCGGTCTAAGAAGCTAGTTTATAAATAATTCTGCTGACCCTCCACATAAAATATTTGTATTTTAGAGAAATGGAAAATGGTAGGAGTATTGTGGTAACCACACCATGATAAGATACATGGAGAAATGACTTTAAGGCAGTGGGCCCCCAATTATCCCATTGCATTTGTACATTATATGAAAGACCACAACTATTTCTGCTTCACTCTATTCTAATATATAGTTTGAGAAGGAAAAGTTCTGTGACCCAGTTCAAGGTTAGGTGTTATCAACATCATATATGCTTAAAAATGTTTTGCTTGGTTTTAACCATGAATATTTATGGTAATAATCACATAAGGTGGCATTAGTCTGTGTGTGTGTGTGTGCATGTGTGTGTGCATGCATGTGTGTATCTGTGTGTCTGTATTCCATGTATATGGCTTGCAAAGCTCCCGGTACCCACACCCCATGAATTTACATAAAATCCTCTTCAAGTGGTTGGTTGTTGGTTGGTTGAATCATTTCAAGATTGTTCTGCCCACACAAGCAGAATCGGTCTACTGGGAAACATATCATCTCTCTCTGAACCTCTCTTAAACAACTATAAAATCTCTTATTCACAGACATTCTCAAGAGCTCACATAACCAAGTCTGGAACTTTGGGACTTAGAGAACCCTAAACATAGCTCCTCAAAAATGAGTCCTATTCTTTGTGCTTCTTAAGAAGTCCAAATGAAGAACTGATGGTGTTAGATGGGAAGAAAGAAACCACATTAACAACACATTACACTAATGTTCTTGGCATTTGGCTTCAGGTGCACAGAGTAGAGTTCTCATGGTGTGGAGGTGTATTATTGACAATAATCAAGGTAGCAAATCTTTCAGCTTGTAGAATTCTTTATACAAAAAATAGAAAGGTATTTTGTCATCCCTGGTCAAACAGAAGGCTATAAGGAAGAGACGGCAGGTTGTCCCCATTAAATAGAACAGGAAACTGAGACAGAAAAAGTTAAGTGATGTAGACCCAGAGAATCAAAGACTTATAACTGGAAGAAGTCATTCATTCAAGGGCATGCAGCAAGTGAATACTAGTCCTGCGACCTAAACCTGGGTCTCCTGAATCTGAGTCTAGAGCTTTTTCGCAAAATAAAGCCACACAGAGGCATTTTCTCTATTGTGTTCTTTTGATCTATGTGCCTACTCTTCTGCCAGTACCACGGATTACTGTGGTGATCTGTCAGGACAGTCTTGATTACTATAGCTATATAAGTCTTCAAATAGGATAGACTGATTCCTCCCACTTTATTCTTTTGTTTTTTTCAAAATTATTCTAGTTATTATAGTTCCTTGCCCTTTTCATCTAAATTTTAAGATAATCTAGTTTATATTCATTTTAAAAATTGCTAAAATTCTGGGCATCTGGGTGGCTCCATCAGTTGAGCATCCAACTTTGGCTCAGGTGTTGATCTCATGGTTGGTGAGTTTGAGCCCCATATCTGGCTCTGTGCTGACAGCTAGCTCAGAGCCTGGAGCCTGCTTCAGATTCTGTGTCCTTGTCTCTCTCTCTGACCCTCCCCTGCTCGTGCTCTCTCTCTCTCTTTCAATAATAAATAAACATTAAAAATTTTTTAAAAATTGCTAAAATTCTGATAGAAGTTGTGTTAAACCTGTATATCAGTTTGGGGAGAATTGGGATCTTTGCTACATCGAATTTTCTAATCCATGAACATAGTATGTCTCTCCATTTATTTAGTTCTTTTGATTCTTTCCTTGTGCTTTACAAATTTCAGCATATAAGTTCTTTTATATATAGTGTTTATTTTGAGAGAGAGAGAGACAGAGAGAGACAGAGAAACAGAGCATGAGCAGGGGAGGGGCAGAGAGAGACAGAGACACAGAATCAGAAGCAGGCTCCAAGCTCTGAGCTATCAGAGAATGAGCCCCGATGCAGGGCTCTAACCCATGAAGTGGGAGATCATGACCTGAGACAAAGTCAGACACTTAACCAACTGAGACACCTAGGTGTCCTCAGCATACAAGTTCTGTGCAAGTTTTATTAGATTTACACTTCAGTGTTTTTGAGTGATTATAAATGGCATCGTCTTGGGAAAAAAGCAGTTGGTCTTTCACAATTGAGTGTGCTATTAACTGTAGACTTTTTCTAAATGCTCATTATCAAGTTGAGGTAACTCACTTCTATTGCTAACTTGCTTAGAGTGCTTATCATGAGTGGGTTTTGAATTTTGTAAGTGCTATTTCCATATCAATTAATATGATCCTATGATTTTCCATACTGAACCATCTTTACATACCTGGAATAAATCCCACTTGGTCATAGTATACAATTCTTTTTTACATTATTGTATTCTATTCGCTAATTTTTTGTTAAGGATTTTCACATCTATTAATACAGCCATTCCTGTTCTCTTTGGGTTAATATTTGCATAATATAACTTTTTTTCATCCTTTTTCTTTCAACATGGCTTTATCATTACATTTGAAGTGCGTTTCTGGCAAATAGCACATAGTTGAGCCATGTTTTTAGAGCACTCTGCTATCTTTGTTACATTATAGATTCAAAACAGTTAAAACGTCAGCAATTACATGTGTTTCAATCTAATATATTAGTTTGTTTAATCCTTAACACGATAATAGCCCTACGCTTCACCAGCCTGGGCTAGTCAGCAAACAGGCCACCTAGTTCTGGTCCCTGGAGTTGTTTGTCACAGGCTGTACATATTCTAACAAGTCCACCTGCTCAGGGAGCCTTCCCCGCTAGGGAAAGAAGGAAAGTTCCAGGTCACTGGCTAGACCTTTGGTCTGATAGTTCTTGCAACCATGCATGCCACTCATAACTGACTGCTGCTGGGTTGGGGCAGACAGAGGGAAATATGCTCTCCTTATGATCCCCAAGGGTCTGAGCAGCAGGGGCCAAAATCACTGGCAGACCAAGTGCCTGGGGGAGAGTCCCTAGCCAATTAAAAAAGGAGAAGCATACTTCAGCCTGAGCCAACAAAGCAGCAGTGTCCAGCTCAAGTGAGGTCCACCAAGATAAACATTGACCCTCCCCACCCTCCACCCTCACTGTGGATAAGACACAGGGCAGAACCTTGGGTCTGGTCCAAAGCAGACACACAGACACATCAGGGGCCTCATGAGGTTATAGCTCAAGGCTATTCTGAACATGGCAAGAGTCCCCTGAATGTTCCAAAGAGGACCCAAAATTAAATTTCCTCCCTTAAAAATGAAGCAGCTAATCAGATGACTCAGGGCAGAGAAGCAGAGTTCCGTACACAAGTCATGGCTCCCTTCAGCTGTGAACATCCCTGGGCTGGAAACATTCACTCTCCTACCACCCCCACCATCCATGCAGGGTCTCCTGGGATCTAGGCGGGTTTGGATGGTTTGATTAATAAAAACAGAAGGATATAATGGTCTGCTAAGTACCCCTGTCACCATGGAGAGAAGAGGACCTGGGGAGCCAGCATAAAGAAAAACAACAAAGATTCTCAATCAACCCACAACTGTAAATTGGCATAAGTCAATCAACCAAACTGCAGCTGAAGACCATATAGATGAGCTGTTTTCTCGCATGAGGCCCTGGAAACCTTTCGCCTTCGTCGAGGCTGGGCACAGTACACATTCAACAATATATGCGACCTCTGTGTGGCAGTAATCTATTTTATAAAGGCTAGAAAACAGATCCAGAAAGGTTAAGACACTTTCTCAAGGTCATCCAACAAATGGGGAAGCAGAGCTCAGGCTTAAATTCTGGTTTCAATCCAGACCTTTAGGCTCCAGAGCATACTTTCTCCATTCTACCACACTCCATCGCAGAAGCGGATGCCAACCCTCAATGTAAGGATGCAGTGCTCTCCAGACTGACTTCCCTGAGAAAAGTCAGCAAGTCCCTGACTGAACCAAGAACAGGACTTGGGTTTTCTTAGAAATGTTTAGCTCTGTAGTTTCAATTTTATAAGACTTGGCGTTTATAGAAAAAAGACTGGAATGCGTTCAAGCTGATAGGATGTTGAGTAAAGCTCTCTCCCCCAGAAAGGAAACTTTCTCCAAGATTTGGTTGTCTTATTTTTACACTTTTTTTTCAAAGGAGTCCGGTTTTCCTGATGTCGCTCTAATTATGTCTGAGGCCAATGAACTGAGGCCTTCAGACAGAAAGAAAGAAAGAAAGAAAGAAAGAAAGAAAGAAAGAAAGAAAGAAAGAAAGAAAGAAGCTAGGAAGTGTTGCTCTTGTTAAGAACGTGCCTCAGCATTGCAGGAAGCATCATGACAACATTTTACCCAAGTCTTTGATTTAAAAATAAGATGTCCATCGACATCTTTGAGAATTTTTACATTTCTCATTCCATGTCAAATTGCCCCAAGGCCTCTCCTTTACCCATGGGTCTCCCAGTCTCTCAGACTCCACTGAGCTCCCCTCACCGAAACCAAGCTGGAGGCCAGCGGCTGGGCAGTTTCTTCACTTCACTGGGGTTTTTGAACACAGCCTACCTCGTTATCTGAGAGACTCTAATAGAAATTGGAAGTGTACAAGTGGTTGTCGGGAGATGGATTTACAGGGAGACGTGAGGTACACCTGGAGGGTGGCCAGCTTTGTGAGAAATGCGTCCTGGGCAGCAGACTGGACGCTCTTTTCTCATGCCTCAGTCACTCACTCTGTGACCTGGGGCCTACATTTCCTCATCTACAAAAGAGATGTTTGGATTAGACAACCTCTAAGTTTCCTCCCACCCTAACTTTCTGCAGGCGTAGGTTCCTAATGCTAAATCCCAGAGGATTTATTTGACAAAGGTTGACACACCAGGTAGGACAGACCTTTAGCAACCAAGTATTAACAATAGCTTTTTAATGAGGGTTTACTATGTGTCATGTACTGTTTTTAGTGTTCTATATCTATTGCTTCATTGAACGCTGACAGCGACCCTGTGAGGTTAGGAATTACGATCATCGCTAATTTACGTATGAGTAAATTAAGGCTCAAACAAGTTACTTAACCTACCCAAGGTCACACAACTAGTAGGTAGGAGAGTTGATTCTTGAACTCACTCACAGTTTGGATTCAGAGCCATGTTCTTTAGTGCTATCCTCTGTGGACAGATCTGTGCAGAACTCAGTGTCTCCCCAGAAGAGTGACCTTTACTGACTTCAGGTTTCACCAAATTCATGCCCCGCTTCCCCTACAAGTTGCCCAAAACTCTGTGACCTGGGGCCTACGAAAGAGGTGTCTGAGGATTTCCCATCGATAGAAATTTCTTAAAAACAAACAACAACAACCACAAAACCTTTGCCAAAACCCCGGCACATCAATAATATGAAATGAGAGAGGTGACAAACAGCGTATCTAGAGATCTGAGCCCAAAGCTGAGAGAATAAAAATAATATCCAGGAAGTGACTTCAGAAGTAGGATACCTTCCAGGAGCCCTGAAATCACTGACTTCCCCCAAATTCATACCCCCATGTTGGCTTCTGCCTGGTTCCCACAGCAGAAGGCTGCCTGGGAGGTGCCCTTCAGCCCCAAGACGCTAAATGGAAAGTCTGTGTGGATGAGTCATCCAAGCTGGAGAGTGTAGAAAAGTCAGGAAGGAAGAAACTGGCTAGAAGACTTCCCTCGGATGCTCCCACCTGTCTCTGCTGTAAGCCCTTCTGTGCTTCTTCCGCCTCCCTGCGTTACCCCTGACAATGAGAAACCCACCTGGAAAAGAGCTGAGGAGACTGCAAAGATGAACCGCGATTTATCCATGAATGGAGACTTGCAAAGAGTAACTAGCCAATGAAAACCCATCGACAAATAGAATATTAATAGAATACCAACTATATATGCGAGGCAATCTGGAGATAGAAACGCCTCACCCTTTTGTCTAAATCCACCAAAGCAACCAACACAGAGTTGGAAACAGGAAACCCACAATAAATTTGAAGTCTTCAACCCAGTAACAGTAGAATTGGGAAGTGGCTCCCCAGGGGTAGAAAACATCCTGTCCAGATCCTTGGGGAAGAAAAGAAAAAGGCAAACATTTGAGGGAAAGGGAATCGCTAGCCTCATCCCGCCGCCATGAGCTTGGATCTCAACTGAACGATTATCATTCTTCCTGCACTCCTGGGAACCAGCCCACAGCATCCAGAGCTGGCGCTAACCCAGACTGGCCATGTCTCTGGGATAATATTGTTTTTGGTTCCCTTTCTGTGATTGGCCAAACCTCCTTTTGAGCACAGAGGAAACACTGTTGCCCTTTGACCAAATTAAACCCTTTTATTCCTTACAGGAAAAGGAGCAACTTTTCCCATTGTGCGGGGAAGAGAGAGCTGGGGATAGGGCACCGCGGGGAACAGCAGGATGGAGAGCACACGAATTAAGGTCACAGGCTTTGGTTCCGGCTGTATCTATTTTCCAACTGTGATCTGGCAAGTTACTTCACCTTAGAGAGCCTACCTGTGTCATCTGTAGAAGGCACTTGATAATATTTACCTCCTAGGATTTTTGAACCTCGGGGGACTTTAAAAAACACCGTACATGAGAGATGTCTGGAGGGCTCAGTCGGTTAAGCATCCGACTCTTGATTTCGGCTCAGGTCATGATCTCACGGTGGTGGGATCGAGCTCCGCATCAGGCTCTGCACTGAGTGGAACCTGCTTGATTCTCTCTCCCCCGCCTACTCTCTCTCTCTCTCTCTCTCTCTCTCCCTCTCTGCTCCTTCCCCTCCCCCACCCCACCCCACCGGCTCTCAAAATAAATAAATATTTTTTTAAAAAAACACTGCACAGGGGCGCCTGGGTGGCGCAGTCGGTTAAGCGTCCGACTTCAGCCAGGTCACGATCTCGTGGTCCGTGAGTTCGAGCCCCGCATCAGGCTCTGGGCTGATGGCTCGGAGCCTGGAGCCTGGAGCCTGGAGCCTGTTTCCGATTCTGTGTCTCCCTCTCTCTCTGCCCCTCCCCCGTTCATGCTCTGTCTCTGTCCCAAAAATAAATAAACGTTGAAAACAAAAATTTTTTTAAAAACACTGCACGTAATGTACCTGGCATTGTAATTAGCATGTAGTAGGTTCTTAAAAATTGGTAACCATTATTACTGTTGTTTCCTAAGTCCAGGAGGCAATAATGAGATTTTCTAAGTAACCAGCCAATTTTGGCTAAATAAGTTACAAAACAGCTGCTTTTCCTTTAGTTTGTTAACAAACATTAGCTGAGAACCTACTACGTGCCCGAAAAGGCTTTGGGGACAGAAAGAGAAATGACACACTTTTCCGTCCTTAGGGATTTCACAGGCTAGCAAGGGGAAAGTATTACATAAACCCTTAAGAACAGTGGTGTGACAAGTGTTATAGAGCAAAGGGCTGTGTGAGCACGAGGAGGGAGCAGTTAATTAACTTGGCTGGAAGCGGCTTAGCGTGAGTCAGGACGGAATCACTGGTCTGAGCTGTTCTGCCCATTTCTGCATGTGACTTGGAGCATGTGATCGGAAGTAAGGCACAAGGATAACTTCATGAGCCTTCAGGCCAAATAAATGAGTCTTAGTAGAAAGCATTCCTCACCGCTCACTCGCATTTACGCATGTTTGTGCACATGCACACACACACGCTCCACTGCACTAACATATAGGGCATTCCAGCGCACGCGCACACACTCCAAATCACTTGCACATACACACACATTCCAACTTACTCCCCCAAACATACACATACACATACACTCCCCCAAACATACACATACGTATTCCAACTCAAGTGCGCACACACACACACACACACACACACACACAAACTCTCTCCAACACATGCATTCAACTTAATTGTGCTTACACGTTCCAATCAGCGCCCAGGTGGTGGCGTTTCACCTGACTGTCTCTCCCTCTGCACTGCTTAGAGAAATCCCCCGGGGCTACCTCTCCATGCCACCGCGGTCCCCAGCAAGGCACACAAGGCCCTCCATGATCTTGCCCCTCTCTCGAAGTCTCATTGTGAGACCGCCATTGTGACCCACTCATTTATTTACTAAACATTAACTGAGTGCCTACTATGTGAAAGTCTTTGGGCCTGGCATATTCTCCTTGTACCTCTTGCTTCAGCGGGCCAAAGCGTGGCTCCCTGAAAGCCCCAGCCTTTCTCTAGCCTTCAGGCCTTTGCTCACGGGTTCGTTCTGCCGGGTAAACACCCCACCAACATGACATGACCACCAGCCTTCCCTTCCCACCATCATCACCCCACAGAACTGACCGCACGCCTCTGCGATCCCATCCAACCTGTGGCAAGAGTGGCACAGCAAACGCGTCCCTTTCTTCCAGTCGTCGTCTATCTGCCCCCGTCCGCTAGCCCCTGATCTCTGTACTACACACTTCTTCATGTGCGGCGTCCAGCACGGTCCCTGGACCACGAGGAGCTCTCGGGAAGGGTTTGCAGAGTGAAGCAGTGTTTCTGCTCAGTTCCCAATTGTGAAAATGGTTTGTACCATTTATCCCTCCCCATTAAAGTGCTTCTAGAAAGGACAACTCTACATGGGTCTCTGACATTGATACTTTATTAACAATAATTACAAGGATGCCTGGGTGGCTCAGTCGGTTAAGCATCCGACTCTTGGTTTTGGCCCAGGTCATGATCTCACGGTTCATGGAATCAGGCCCCATGTCAGGCTCTGCACTGTTTGGGATCCTCTCTCTCAGTTTCTCTCTGCTTCTCCCCAGCTCACGCTCACGCTCTCTCTCTCTCTCTCTCTCTCTCAAAAATAAATAAATAAACTTAAAAAAAAACCCAAAAGAACAATAATTACAATGTCATTAGCAGATGACAGATAAGCTTTGTACGGTGTTCTGCACCACTCACATTCAGTCTCTTGACTGAACTGTGTGTTCACAGCAAAAGGGAAGAAGCATAACGTCATAAGCCTGGAGACCAAGTAGATGAGTCTTAGTAGAAAGCATTTTTGACAGAGACAGAAAGTAGAATGACAGTAGCCAGGGGCTGGGCAGGAGAGGAAAAGGGGGGCTCCTGCCTAACGGGTGGAGAATTTCGGTCTTACACGACGAAAGCGCCGTGAGGAGAGAGGGCGGTAATGGTTGCATGTTACGAATACAGTTGCCCCTTGAGCATGAGTTTGAACTGCATGGGTCCACTTCTGTATGGACTTTTCCCCCATGAACACAGTACAATACTGCCAATGCATTTTCTCTTCCTTATGATTTTCTTAATGACATTTCCCTTTCTCTTGCTCATTTGGTTGTAGCCATACAGTATGCAATACATGTAACAAACAAAATCTGTGAATCAACTCTTCATGTCCTCACTAAGGCTTCCAGTCGACAGTGGGCTATTAGTAGTTAAGATGGGGGGGCGTCAAAAGTTATGCACAGATCTTTGACCGTTCAGGGGGTCAATGTCTCACAACCCTGTGCTGTTCAAGGGTCCGCTGTATATTTAATGTAACGAAACTGTGTTCTTAAAAATGGTTAACACGGTATTCTTATGTTACATGTATTTTACTGTGATGAAAAAAAATTGGAGGAAAAAGGGGAGATTTGTTGGTGAAACAGTACATACAGCGAAGGGGTGGTCCACTCCCATCAAAAGATAAATGTCACACTTTGCCCTGTTCACTGATCACCTGTGAAAGAGGGTTAATCCTGCTCTGAGTTATTAACTCCTAGCAGGGCACAGTCCCTGTTGCTGGTTCGTTCATTCTTCGGCGTCTGTCACTGAGTATCTAACGTGTTCCCGGTTCTGTGTTACGTGCTGGATACCCTATCAGCGAGTTAAGGGTCTACGTTATTGGGGTATGCTGAATCCTGTGACAGAAACAACCAGCCCACAGTGACTGAGAATGCGAAGGGTCTCTGTAGGTGGGGACACCCTCCCTGAGATGACTCCCAGACCTGAAGAATGAGAAGGAGCCACCAGGAGAAAGGTCTGGTGAAGCTGGGTACTCCATGCAAATAAAATAGCCTGCAAGAAAAGCCTCAGCAGAAAAGGGTTTTGGCCCGTTCAAAACAAAAAGAAACCTGAGTGGCTGGGTTGGAGACGACCAGAGTGGGTGGAGAGCCCCGTGCCACAGTGACGTGCTGTAATCTGAATTGTCCCCCCTCCCTGCCAAATGCCTACCTTGGAGCCCTAACCTCTGCTGTGACTGTATAGGGAGACAGAGCCTATAGGGAGGCAATTAAGGCTAAAATAAGGTCATAAGGGTGGGGGTGGATCCTATAGGATCCCATAGGATTAACATTCTTGTAAGAAGAGAAACCAGAGAGGTCACAGGCTCTCCCTCTGTGCCCTGTGGGGACCCGGCAAGAAGGTGGCCAGCGGTCGACAGCCAGGAAGGTGGCTCTCACCGGAAGCTGAACCTTTCCCAATCTTAATCTTGGACCTGCTAGCCTCCAGAGCTATGAGGAAGTAAGTTTCAGTTGGGTAAGCCATGCAGTCTATGGCATTGTGTTACAGCAGCTGGTGAAGAGGTTTGAGTTTTATGCAAAGGAAATCAATGAGAAAGCTTAAACAAGGGAGTGACATCAACTAATACGTATATTTTTTAGGCCACTGTGTTTGCTGCACTGGGAGGAAAGGTGGGGACAGACAAGCACTGGAGGTGGAAACAAAGAGCTACCATGGTCATGGTCACGAGGCAGGCCGTGATGGCAGCCAGAACCAGGGCAACGGCGGGAGCCCGGCAGACCTGCTTTGCTCTGGAGCGCAAAACACGGCTTGCTAGCGGCTCATGGGTGGAAAAAGGAACGATCAAGGATGACTGAGCGTTCTGGCCTGACTGGCTAAGTGCATGTGTCACCACTGATTGAGTTTGGGAAGAAAAGAGCAAAGAGTTTAGAGGAAAAGCCAATTCGGTTTGGGACACACGAAGCTTCAAGTGCCTATGAGTCATCCGAGAGGAAATATCAAGAGCTCTGATTGTTATCTGTGTCCGGAACTAAGAGGAAAGGCCGGGGCCGGAGACAGGAAGTTGAGGGACAGAAGCATATAGACAGCACATGAAGTCGGAGACTGGCACAATCACGCAGTGTATTTGAGTAATGGAGACGAGAAAGGGGCCAGAACCCCGAGTGAGGCTCTTTCTACTCTACCACATTGCCTCTTTTTGCCTAGATTTATCAATGGGGGCAAGTAGGTAAGTACGTAGAATAAATAGAATAAAATGGGCATAGCATAAGCCACTGGTTAAAACTCGGGAGTTAGTCTTTTTTTTTTTTTTTTTTAAGAGTGCTATAGATGGAGGAAAAATGAAGACCTGACTTGTTGACAGTACCTACAAAATGAATTCTAGTTTAATTAAGGTTTGCAGTGGTATCTTTTTAAAAGTAAAGCAACTTCTCTCCTTCCCTCTCTCTCTCTCTGATAATGATAGATAGATATAGATAGATAGATAGATAGATTGATAGATAATAGGTGATAGATGATAGATATATAAATACACAGATAAATATGATAAATAGATAATCTGCTGCCCATACATAAATAAAAATACAAATTTCATGAAACCAAAATGCCTCATATTCTCATCTTGAATAAGTCACGAGAGAAACAGAAAGCCAGAGCTGCCGTAACATGAGTTCTTTCCTCTCCCATGATTCAGTAAGCATTGGTGTCACCTTTAAATTTTCTAGTCAAGAAAAATTGTCTCTAGATGAGTCAAAAGGGTTCTTCACTGTTCTGGACCCGGCATGATGCCTCCAACACGAAGCTGCTATGTGGAATCGGGCCCCGTGGGGGTCTATGGGGGACACAGGCAGGATAATGCCTCCATATCCCTCCTGAACCAGGCACCACTGGCTCCCAAAAGGTGCCCTCTGCGAGGCTCCTTCCACGCACGAGCCTTTTAATGATGTATTAATGTTCTTTAAAAGGCAGGGTAGGGGAAAGAATCTGGAAGGACATTTGAGTTGATTATAATATCTACAAAATTAACGTCTTTATATCTAATTACAGAACTAAAATGGACAATTAGAGCCCATAATTAAAGGACGCACATAATGATGAATTACAGTGTGCAATGAGTCGGGAAAACTCCTAATTATACTCTGGGAACCTGAAGTCCCCGGCACTAGCTCGCATTGCTATTTTCATCACAGGAAAGTACCTCCATGAGCTCATCTCAGAAGTTTTCCGTGTCTCTGAGCGGGTCTGTTTCATAGGGACAGAGAGTCCCTGAGAACTTGCTCCTGAGAAACTTTTCCTGAGACCAGTCAGCACCGTCCACCCTTATCAGAAAGATGGGAACACTGGCAAATAGGCGAATCTCATCATTAGTGTGATGAAAAGCCAGCGTCTGGATAGTTTTGAAAAATGACTCTTTTACTGTCACACGATGGGTAGGGATTTGCCCAAGTAAGTCTTTTTAATTTAGAAGCATCATCAGAACAGTGAGTCCATTAATTAAAAAACAAAGAAGAGAGTATATGTAAATCTATATGTATATGTGTGTGTGTATAGTCTACTGTATGTGCACAGGGGTGTATATATATAGTCTTCAGCGGGATGTGAAGAAAGACAAATACATCATATATCCATGTAGGTCCAGCCACTAGTGCGTGGACTAGTTTGCAAACAACGATTCTGGCATATGACACACAATGAGAGTTAGAAAAACGCTGAAGTCCAGGCATAAGAGAGAAAACGTGGAGGAACGTGGGTCCAGAGGATCTACCCGGATGGAATGCTCCCAGGACATCAGGCACTTTTACAAGCACTGTCCGTGCAGACTGACCCGTTTAAGCAGATCACACCTGTATGAGATGGGCATGACTCTTTTGCAGGGGACACAGCGCAGCACAGGGTGGGCAATCGCTTGCCCAAGCTCACCCGGCTGGTTTAAGTGGCAGGGTCGGGCTTAGAAGCCCAGCGTCTGGCCGCGGAGCCCAGCAGTGATCCACTGAAGGCTTCCCAGTAAGAGTGACCCCGCCAGGTCTGTCAGGAACATGAGCTCTGGTAGCTCTGGAAAGGACGGACTACCATGGAGGGAAACCTGCCATATGGAGGTTGTCGGGAAAAGTGGCCCAGACGGGGTGACAAATAAAGAGAGAAGAGACTTGAGGGAACAGAAAGGGTGGGGCTAATGACTGGCAGGCATGATAGGGAGGGTAGGTCAAAGATGACGAAGTTTTTGACCCAAATGGAAAAAATAATAATAATAAAGAAAAAAGAATCGTGACAAACTTATCAGAGACAGGAAAGGGAAGGAAGAATATAATGGAAACATTAAGTTCTTGCACAGATGCTGCGCCTTTGAAATGTCTACTAGAGGTTTCCACCAGGGGTTTTCCACCAGGCAGCTGGAGATTCAAGACAAGAGCTTGGGCAAAGGTCAGGCTGGAGAGACTCGATGGACAGAGGTCTCTGAGGAGGGGAGGCCCAGGCGGGCGGAGACCCAGGCCGCTCAACACAGCCGAGGGAGGGGACTCACAGGACAGGAAAAGAGGGTCAGACGAAGGGTGTGACTCCAGGCAGGAAAGGCATTAATAATCAATCATCTCCTTCCAGAGGCTCCCCGCCCCTAAGCCACACTAACCCCCGACGTCCGCATGCATAACCCACACCCTTGGGAAACGATAACCTTCAGGAAATAGTAACGCTATGACCATTTTTCCATCTACAGAATGCGTAAGCTGCGGAGAGGAGAGGTGCAGCACCGGGACCACAAGGGCCCTGCCATAGCGCTGCATGGTGACAGTGGGCGGCCGCACTCACGGTGGGCACGGCCGAGCGTGTAGAGGTCTCCAATCACTGTGCTGTGCACCAGAACCTGATGGAATGTTGTGTGCCGACTACTCTTCAATGAAAGCCACAAATAAAGACGTGATCGTTACTACTCATTGGAATTGCTCAACAGGAAGCTCGGGAGGGGACGAGGGGTAGGGACCGTCTTGCTCACCACTCAATCCTAAAAGCCTACTGCTTAGCCTGGCACTGTCCGTATCAGGACATGTTGACCATGGACCTCACCGGTGAGAAGTTAGCAGCAGGGGCTCATTCCCAGTCCAGTGCTGTTTCTACCACTCCCCGCCGCCCCCCCAACCCCAGACCGCCGCCTGTGGTCTCTCGGGGCAGCCCCCATGTCACAGAGCATGTGTGTGTGCTGACAGCGTGCAGAGGCCAGACCACACCCCTAATTTACTGTGAACCTCCTGGCCCACGAATAAAAGATCCAGTCCAGAATTTCAACCACCGTAACAAGCAGAGAATGTTTACTGGGGCCAACGCAAAAAGCATCCTCCTACCCTCTGGCCCCACAGAACTTGCACCAGAGTCAAATCTCCGAAATTAATGTTCCGGCTCCTCAGCTAACATAACCGCTCGCTTCTGGCAAATCAGAGAGGAGCCACTTATCCTTCCAGACCATGTGAGCCTTTGGGTATCTGACCCGACACAGGCAGCTCAGGGTCAGAGGCAGCAGCAGAGCCGAATTCAGTCAATACCGTCGGAAATATTCAGGCTGATATTAGCTACGTGGTCGATGCCCGAGAGAAAACTAGAGGGCAACAGTTTCTTTAATCATGGGGGCCATAGTCTTGGGTCTGTCAACTACTAGGCTCTAGTCCCCAGCTATTCAAACACTAATCTAGGGGTTAGCGTGAACTTGTTTTTGTAGATGTGGCTAAAGTGCATCATCTGATGACGTTATATAAGAGACCATCCTAGATAATCTGGATGGAACCGATTTGATTGTTGAAAGGCCACAAAAGCAGAGCTGAGCCTTCCCTGCAGAAGAAGTTCCACTGGGGACAGCAGCTGCAGCCCAGCACCAAGATCCCCAGCCTGCCCTCCCTGGTGGCCTGCCCTGCGGGTTGGGCACGGGCCGAGGCAGCCCCCGAGGTCACCTACGCCAAGTCCTTGCAATAACCTCCCGACGTATATCTCCTACCAGTTCTGCTTCTCTGGTTGAACACTGAATGATGCCATCCGGGGTAGCCCTTGAAAAGATGCATCCAGTCAGTAAATATTCGTTGAGTGTCAGCCGGATGCCATGCCCTGTTCTAGATGGCAGAGATGCAAGAGAGTAGAGCAAAGACAGGTAGAGGGGCTGCTGTGGGCGCCTTGTGACGTACGAGTGCCAGAATGCCTGCTGCGCCGGGTGCTCCCCCTGTAGCAGTATGAACCCCCAGTTTTAGGTACACAGAGATATAGAGACACACACAGGAAAGAAGGCTATGTGACCACAGAGGCAGGGGTTGGAGTGACTGCAGGAGCCCTGGAAGTAGAAGAGGCAAGGAAGGATGCTTCCGTAGAGCCTCCAGAGGGACCCCGACCCTGCGGACACCTTGATTTTGGACTCCTAGCCTCCAGGACTGTGAGACAATAGATTTCTATTGTCTTAAGCCACCCAGTTTATGGCAATTTGTTAAGGCAGCTCCAGGCAACTAACAAAAATAGTCAAATTCATTCATTCTTTTTCCTCAGCAGTATTCGTCCCATAAATCGGAGACTAAGGTCTGATGTGTCTAACGTCCACATGCTTAGCCAGGGTTTCCGTGTGTCAGAGAATTAGTGTGGAGGCCCCCTGCTGCTCAGTGCCCACTCCCAGGGGCTTTCCAACTCAACTGTGTTCACAAACAGGCCACCAGCCCATGGGTTAGTTTGCCAAATTGACTATTTTAATACTGTATTAAAATTGTACTCATCTTGGTCACCGGATCTTCTTTTTTTTTTAATTTTTAAAACTTCTTTTTTTAATGTTTGTTTATTTTTGAGAGAGATACACACAGAGTGCCAGCAGGAGAGGGACAGAGAGAGAGGGAGACACAGAATCCACTTGGAGCTGTCAGCACAGAGCCCGATACGGGGCTCAAACTCACAACCCGTGAGATCGTGACCCGAGCCGAAGTCGGATGCTCAACCAACTAAGCCACCCAGGCGCCCCGGTCACAGGGTCTTCTCTACAGTTGTCCTTTACATTTGTCACCAGAGGGAAGGGCCTCACTGTCTCAGCCCAGGCCCTGCCCCGTTCCCTACAGACTTTTCAAGTTCTTTGCATCAGTTTGCATTTTTCCAGGCTGAATTGTTCTCCTTCCGGCCAGCCTCTCTCCAATTCTATGAAATAATTCTTGGTCTCCAGTAACTGCCTATCAATGCAGCTGTTTTTATATCTTTTTAAAAATATTTTAATAAAAGCTGGTATTTCCTGCAGATAATTGAGGAAGATGTCTATTAATGCCAATCTTAATGAGGTGCCCACAGGCCCCTTTTAGACACTGCCCTGGGGTAGGGTGGGGGGTCACTGTCATTGTTGGGGTGTCCTTTGTAACTCTCGGGCCACATGTAGCACCTAAGCCAGCCTCAGCACTGGGATATCATCTTGAGAACATTGCAAAAGCGGTGGTAGCTAGAGGGTCGTCTGGGTGGCTCAGTCGGTTGAGTGACTTCGGCCCCGGTCATGATCTCACGGTTCATGGGTTTGAGCCCCGCGTCGGGCTCTGTGCTGGCAGCTCGGAGCCTGGAGGCTGCTTTGGATTCTGTGTCTCCCTCTCTCTCTGTTCCTCCCCCACTTGTGCTCTGTTTCTCTCTCTCTCTCCCTCTCTCAAAAATAAATAAACATTACTTGTGCTCTGTTTCTCTCCCTCTCAAAAATAAATAAACATTAAAAAAAATTTAATATATATTAAAAATTGTTTTAAGTAACTGACCTAGAGATGATAGATGATAGGTGGGTGGGGAGATAGATAGATAATTGATAGACAAATAGATGTGACTAGCTCCATTTGGAAATGTGGGTATGTGTGCATATAGGTAAGCCTGTGCAACTTTGGAAAAATATCAGGAAGAATAAGCATAAAACCTTGAATGTTAAGGAAAGCAGTTATCTCTGGGGAATTAAAAGAAACGGCTGGACGTCGCTCCTTATCAGGGAAATACAAATCAAAACCACACTCAGATATCACCTCACGCCAGTCAGAGTGGCCAAAATGAACAAATCAGGAGACTATAGATGCTGGAGAGGATGTGGAGAAACGGGAACCCTCTTGCACTGTTGGTGGGAATGCAAATTGGTGCAGCCGCTCTGGAAAGCAGTGTGGAGGTTCCTCAGAAAATTAAAAATAGACCTACCCTATGACCCAGCAATAGCACTGCTAGGAATTTATCCAAGGGACACAGGAGTACTGATGCATAGGGGCACTTGTACCCCAATGTTCATAGCAGCACTCTCAACAATAGCCAAATTATGGAAAGAGCCTAAATGTCCATCAACGGATGAATGGATAAAGAAATTGTGGTTTATATACACAATGGAGTACTACGTGGCAATGAGAAAAAATGAAATATGGCCTTTTGTAGCAACGTGGATGGAACTGGAGAGTGTGATGCTAAGTGAAATAAGCCATACAGAGAAAGACAGATACCATATGGTTTCACTCTTATGTGGATCCTGAGAAACTTAAGAGAAACCCATGGGGGAGGGGAACAAAAAAAAAAAAAAAAAGAGGTTAGAGTGGGAGAGAGCCAAAGCATAAGAGACTGTTGAGAACTGAGAACAAACTAAGGGTTGATGGGGGGTGGGAGGGAGGAGGGGGTGGGTGATGGGTACTGAGGAGGGCACCTTTTGGGATGAGCACTGGGTGTTGTATGGAAACCAATTTGACAATAAATTTCATATATAAATAAAAAAAAATAAATAAATAAATGAGAAAAAAAAAAAAAAAGAAACGGCTGGAAAGGGAAAATTTACTTCTCATTTTATATCATTCTTAAATGCTGAGATTATTGAGTTATGTTTATTTGATGATTTTCAGGTTCCTTTAATTTTACAAATGTTTAAGGGGAAAAAAGTGTTACATAAATGCCTACTCTTCAACTGCAACCCTATGCCAGACGATTTTACATACACGTTCCTGAAGGTACACATTTTCAATCACCAGCCACTTCACACACACACACACACACACACACACACACACACACGCATGCACACTTTTTCAACAGCTGGGAAACTCAGCTGTGGGAACTCATCCCACAGTGATGAAGAGGCGTGCTCAAGGTTACATAACAAGTAAGTCAGAGCAAGGGCCCGTGGTCCGCCCTGGCTATCACCCTGAGCTCTCCACAGTTCACACTGCCCCCAGGGCCATCAGAGTATGTCTGTCCTTTGTGTGTTCATTCATCCAGTCCACTAATACGAAGGCCTCCCCTCGGTTTAGCACCATACTTGGTTCTAGAAAGAGCTACAAAGATGAACAAGGCAAGTTTTCTGCCCTTAAGCAGCTCCCAGTCTCTTGTGCTGTTAATATGAAACAGAAGGAAACAGAATGCTCCATGGGCAGAGACAGAGTAAACAGCCGGGGACTGCCCAGCTGCCCTGGCTGTTCTTGTGAGGTTGAGTCAGAAGATGACTCTGATCCCCTTCTTCTTGAGTGGCCTTTGGGCTGGAACATGGCAACGATGCCCTCAACGTTCTGGTACATCTCAGCTCAACCAACCTCTTCGTTTTGTCCCATGTGGATGTATGGGTAGTAGAGAGAGAGGAGGGGAGGTAGGTGTTTGTAGAAATCTGAAGGGAGAGAAGGGCTCTGGTCACGGTAGGAGCTACCCATGAGCTGAAGGTCAAACCAGTGGTTGGCAGAAGGGCGGGCTGTGAAGTTCACATTTATGTGCTGGCTAAAAAAGAAAAAAAATTCCTCTGACTCAAAATAAACAGACTTGCTGTGGGGCCCACGTGTGATTTTTCTTAGGATTTTAGGGAATATTGTAAATGATCTATATGCCCCTCTCCCCCAAAGTATGTGGGGATCACAAGCTGGGCTCTATTTGGACCATAAACAAAGGATCTAGAGAAGTACGTACTTCATCCCAGAAGCTCACTTAATTTGTTTTTTTCCCCGTGGAGTTGAATTTTTATGCAGATGGGAGTATCTGTTATATCCTTGACCCGAGCCATGGTTTTGAGAAGACATAGTACATATGAGGGGCCAAAGGGCCAATACACATGTTGTTCATCAGAACCCCAAGGGACACGTCATGAAGGAAAAGGGACAAGAGCTAGGAAGTGCAGGATTTGACAGGTGGAGAGGGGGAGGGACACTTAAGGGAAGCAGTTACAATGTGGGGCAAGGAACAGACAGCTGTCCCCTCCTGGGACACTGAGGTAACACGGCTCGCCCGGCTTTGAAGCTGCAAGGAAGCTTGGCAACCGTCCACTACCTCCCTCATGTCACAGGTGCGCCATGTGAGAATCAGAGCGGTGAGATGGGCTGGCCAGGACCACACAGCACAACCAATCCCCTGGCCTGCTTGGCCGTGTTTTGTACTCGCTCTGTGAACATGCTGTTCCCTGAACAAGCAGAGGTTCAGAAATGGGAAGGTGGGGACACATACAAGAAATAGCAAGTCTGAGAGGGGATTTGATCTGAGGAGAAAATACACATAGAAAATACACACAAACTGGAAAAGGCGAGTTGGGATTTGCTTCTGGAAGATGTTGAATAGGAGACCAAGGGGTTTGGGTCTTTTTTCCATGTAGATGACAGAGAACTACTACGTGTGTGAGAGCAGAGCTCAGGTAGCAAACTTGCTGTTTTCTGTCCCCAGGCACACATGAGGACATCCGATTGGGAGTGAGGAAAGACCTTCAGAGTCCCAGGGAAGGAAAGAGCCCACCTTGATTTTTCATATTTTCTCTCTGAAAACTACAATTACTCCTTCATAATATCATTCCTCTTCAAAAAAACTTACATAGCTTCTTTTCTTTCTTTTCTAATAGAGAAGCCATGCATGCTTATTTATGAACTTTCAATCTTATGAAGAACCAAAATGGCTGCTATGAGCTCCTCAGCTAATAAAAAATCAAACTCAGTTAATATTTTGACACATTTTCCTCAGAGTTTTTGTTCTGTGGATGTTACATCACTATTTAATACCTTTATGTAACTTTGAAACTTCTAATTTCACTTAATATAAAACCATAAATTCTGAAATTATCTAAAGTTCTCAAAACGAGGGGCATCTGGGTGACTCAGTCAAACATCCGACTTCAGCTCAGGTCATGATCTCACCGCTCGTGAGTTCGAGCCCTACATCAGGCTCTGTGCTAACAGCTCCAAGCCTGGAGCCTGCTTCAGATTCTGTGTCTCCCTCTCTCTCTGCCCCTCTTCTGCTCATGTGCTCTCTCTCTCTCTCAAAAATAAACATTAATTTTTTTTTTTAATTCTCAAAACCATCATTTTAAAGGCTTATAACCTGTATATTTAACCATACCCTCAGTGCTGGGCCTTTAGATCATTTCTTTTTCCTACCTAATGCTACCTACCTTGTTGTGTGTAACTTTTGTCCCCTTCAGAGTATTTCCTTAGAATAGATTCATAAATGGGAAATTCCTACATCAAATAGTATAGACAGTTTTTAAGGTCATTCACACACCTCATCGAATTGATTTACAATGCTGGGGGCATTACAATATGTATAAATAACATGTAACTCTAAAAACCAGAGTTTTTATTGAATGAAAGTAGTTTCTTTGTTTTAATGACTTTTCCTTAATTTCGAAAATATTTCATATCTTAGGGTGCCTGGGTGGCTCAGTCAGTCAAGCATCCATCTCTTTTTTGTGTTACTTTTTTCATGTTTATTTGTTTATTTTTGAGAGAGAGAGAGAGAGAGTGAGCAAAGAAGGGCAGAGAGAGAGGGAGACAGAATCCCAAGCAGGCTCCGAGCTGTCAGCACAGCGCCCAATGCAGGGCTCGAACCCATGAACCATGAGATCATGACCTGAGGTAAAACCAAGAATCGGATGCTTAACTGACTGAGCCACCCAGGTGCCCTTTAAGCATCCAACTCTTGATCTCGGCTCAGGTCATGATCTCACAGTTTGTGACCTGAAGCCCCATGCTGGGCTCTGTGCTGCTTGGAATTCTCTCTCCCTCTCTCTGCCCCTACCCCACTTGTGCTGTCTCTCTCTCTCTCAAAATAAATAAACTGGAAAAAATTTTTTTTAATTTCATATTTGAGGAAAAAATTCTCCATAAAATTAGACTGGGGGTGGGGGGTGGGGAGAGAAATACAGCTTCTATGAAATTCAAGGTCTACTCACCCTGGACCACTTTTCCTTTCCCCTGTCTTCTGACCAGTGCTCCGCCCCTCCCTTTCCTCACTACCCACCCCACCCCATCCTCTCCCAGCCTCTCCGATTCCAGGATGTTGTCTCTTTTGTGCTTATTAAGGGGGATTCCATCTTGTATTTCCTAGTAAAGGGCCCGAGTCCGCACACACAGGCTTCTGCACCCTCTCCCAGGGCTCTGGAGAGTAGTTTGCAACGAAAAGATTAATGGTGCTTTCCTGATCTTCATGGCCTGTGTGTTTCTCATCATCTCCCTCTGGATGCAGTCGCTGGCTCTCATTCCAAAGCCACACATGGCTGGTCCTTGCTCCTCCCAGAGCAAGGAGATTTGCTAGGGCTGATGCTATGGAGCCAGCCAACTCACCAGTCTCTTGCATAGTCAGAACCCCCCTCTTCTCTTTTCCTCCTGGTACAGCTCTGCTCAGACTCCTTCACTGCCCACCTGCCCTTTTGCTGGCCTCCTAACAAGCTTCCCCACCTCTGCCTCCTTCCCTTACAATCTTTCTTGTACACTGCAGCAAAATCGAGTCTTTCTGGGGCAAAATTTATATCGTCTTATAGCTCTGCTCAAGCATCTGCAGCAGATCTCTATTACGTGGGAAGCCCCATATCTTAGAGTGGACCAGTAAATATGTACCAGGTCCTTTTTAATGGGTACACATTAAGTGCCACAGAGGCTATACCATGAGCTCTGGGTCTAGTTTGGGGAACTAACCCAGACATGTGAAAAGTCACAAGGCTCCAGCCCCCACCTCCTTCCAGTTCTCCAGTCCTGCGTGTGTGACAGGCAGATCTCACACTCGACGTGTTTCAAACTGAATTTACTCTCTTCTCCCCAAATCTATGTTTTTTACATAATGGTTCCACTCTCCAGGCTCTCAAGACAAGATAGATGCACGTCACGAACATGGGGAGATTTGACGGGAAGATTTTGGTCTTGTACTGTCCATCAAAATCCAACTGTCTAATTACTCACTTTCTTGGTTGTACCTAAGAATATAAAGGGACACAGAAACAAATAAGACATGCCCCCACTGCTGTGAGCGTATAATGTTCTGGGGGAGACACAGAGCTGCTTGTCCATTGTCAACTCATCCACCCAAGCTGTGCCTCACAAGCCTGGGTCTCCAGATCCAATCTCCCCCCAACCCCCTCAACCATTCACTTCAGGAAAAGTGGACTAGGACGTCTCCAGGTATTTTCATGATTCTCCAGTACTTGTCATCTACCAAATCCCAACTGATCCATTTAGCAGAATCACCATAATATCCAGGTGTATCGGGAGCTAAGGGTAAAAACTATTAACAGAGATCCCTGCCATGGATGACTTTAAAATGTGGGGAGAGAGGCTGACACCTGAACAGATGATTTCCCGAACATACTGTACGCAGCCAGACTATGGGGCTACAACAAACACAAAGAGAAGGGATCTTCCGGCCCGACCGAAGATTCAGGGAGATGTGGGGAAAGTGGGGTGAGGAAGGAGGAAACCTGCCAACTGGAACGGGAGTGGGGAGTGGGGGGCTTACAGTGGAGAAACCAGAATTTGCACCCAGGTTTGTCTGACTCTCCAGTTCATGCTTTTCCCACCATCCTGTTACATGGTAGGCTTTCAATGGATATCCACCCTCTGGATGAAAGAAGAAATAACAATACAGGAGGCACCAATTCACTCCTACAACCTCTCAGAATAGTTTGGAGGTAAAATAAAGTCTGGAATTGAGAGGGGACTCCTCACTCTTGTCTACACCTCCTCAAAAAAACCCTGCTAGTGTCCCGGGCTATGCAGACAATGGGAAAAGAAACAAAGGAAGTGTAGAGCTCCAAGGGCTACAGCAAAGAATCCCATAGAATCCCACGCTAAATCACGCTGGCCCCGGAAAACCCCTGGACAAGGAAAAGGGATCCTAATTCTCCTATACCCATCTCCTCTGAAATTTGGTTCTGGAAGGAGAGCCAGGGGATCAGAGCTGCGCGCCCACATCCTCGAGCGATTACATGGGGCTGCCTTCTCTCCGCCCACAACCCCCCTGCTCCACTGTGTTTGCAGAGCAGATGCCTCGGGCCAGCAGCCCCCCTTTCTGTACTTCCTGCTCCTTGGCCCCAGCCTCTGCCTTCCGTCTCTGTATGCTTGGCATACACGCAGCAAGCCTGGAGCCGGAGTGTGCCATCATTTCACAATTCACAAACCCCAAATAAGAGACAGGTGGTGGGATTCTCCCAGGGAATGGAAAGAAGGACTCCGAGCCCACACTGTCTGAGTCTGGCTGCCCAGGGAACAGCCCAGAGGTGGGCTGGGCTGAGGCTACTGTTTCAGGAGATTCTACCCAACCCTTTCCAGGCTGTTTGATTCCTTGGTCCCGGACATTTCTCCTCAGGATTTCCTCCTCTTGGATCCTCCCAGTTCTTGGGGAAAGTCAAAACTCACTTTGAACAGTTCATGGAATCGATTTGTGGAAGAAGGAGTCAGCTCAATAAAATTACAATCATTTCTTTAGAGGAGGTTGTTATAAAATGGGCCTTGGAAAGTCACAGACTCCTTGGTACTGATATCTGGATCGATTTGGGGCTCAAGACACTTCATTGCCCACTAGGGAATTGTTTTACAATTTAGCTTCTCCATGATAGATTAAGACGGGCTTGCAAATTTTGCCACTGGGGCAAAAGACTACAACTATTTCCTTTACTTCAAGGAAATATTTTGGGTTCATCTCATCAGCCACTACCAGCAAACTTTTTAAAAATTTTCTGTAAAGGCCCAGATAGTAAGTATTTTAGGCTTTGTGGGCCATAAGGTCTCTGTCATAACTATTCACCTTGTCCTATGTAGCACAAAAGAAGCCATCGGCACTAGGCAAATAAATGAGCAGAGCTGTGTGCTAATAAAACTTTATTTACAAAAACAGGCAGCAGGCTGGATTTCAACCACAGGCCGTCGTGTGCCAAACCCTGACAAAAACCCTGTGTTCTGTGCAGGAGTATCAGTTTGAGGAGTGAATGATGTTCACTGACACCCTTAGGAAGGAAGTTGCTGCTTTGGTATGAGAAAACTTTGAGGTCTACTTGTCTACTATTACCTAAGGAACCTAAAATAATATCAGAAGCTGCATGTTAACACAATCCTCAGGTGCTTTGTACACATTACATCTGGGGACCAGTGTGTCTCAAACACCGATCAAATTACGGGGTGCCCAGGGGGCTCAGTCAGCTGAGCATCCAACTCTTGATTTCGGCTCAGGTCACAATCCCAGGATCATGGGACTGAGCCCCTCATTGGGCTCTGCATGGAGCGTGGAGCCTGCTTAAGATTCTCTCTCTCTCTCTCTCTCTCTCTCTCTCTCTCCCTCCCTCCCTCTGCCCCTCTCCCCCACTTACATGCTCTATATGTATATCCCCCCCCAAAAAAACTAAAAACAAAAAAAATTACAGACTCTGAGGTCTAAGGCATGCAACTCTGTCTTCAACAAGCTCCTAGCTGAAACCGATGCTATCAGTGAATGAGGCTTGGATTAGCAAAGATCTGCTCTGGACCATCCTCTATAAAACCCAGTTCCAGGGTGAAACATGGGAGCAGATGGGTTCCAGCTGCCCACCACCACCAACCCTGTTTCTCAACCCCCAATAGATAATGCATGTGGAATACTACGCTAGATGTTACACAAAAGCAAAACCACCTGACAAAAAGACTCAGACCTTGGCTAAGAGGTTCTTGCAGTCTTTTTTTTTGGTGGGGGCGGGGTGGGGGAGGAGGAGCTCATACACATAAAGAAATTAATCAGTGTAAGAGGTCACATGAACGTCTAAGACAATAAGACAGCAGTGAAAAATCCTGACAAAGACTATGAATGTCTAGAAGGGATACCCCAACCCCTCTCATCCATCACAAGGGGAGGAACCCGAAGCTCCATGCCCCAGGAAGCAAGAATTTTGAATAGGTTCAAGCCCAGAAAGAAATTCAGGAAATGTTGCCAGCCAGGAACACTTAACATCATTCCTGCAGCCCACAATCTCAGGCTAAAATAATTAATATAATATGAGAAATTATAAGGCAATGAAAATGGAAACAATGGAAATAAGATTCTTGCTAGCAGCCCTACATGTACCCTGAGGGCGATGCAGTCTGTGGCTGACCCTCAAATCTCTTATAAGCTGTGAAGATCAAAGCAAAACCAAGAGACTGACACCTTAGAACATGCTGCCTCCACGTGTTTCACGCATATATATTCTTAGGCGTCTGAATATTTCCCCCCTAAATCTGGCTCAGAACTGCACCCCCACTCAGCAAGAGGGGCATCTGAAACTGGCATCCTCAAAAGCAAAGTCACTCCTAGGGCACATCCCACGCAGATGCTGAATCCCTAAGATGGCGTCCAGATGTCACAGACCAGCCAGCAGTCAGAGCTCTTCCCAGTCTGGCAGCCACCCTCCTTTCCAGCTCTCTCTTCCACCACCCCTCGGTCCTAACCCTCTGCTCCCCACTGATTGCCATCTGCCCCCTCCCCTCCATTCCCACGCCCAGTGCCATCTTCGTCCACTGCTCACTCCTCGTCCTCACTGCTGAGGTCAGCCCCACCGCTAGTGACCAACCCATACCTCGCCCTCTGCATACTGCACCGCTGCCTGGCACCCCCATGCTTGGCCCCAGCCCCACCCCTTCCACAGTCGGGGACCCCCCCAGCCACAAGTGCCATCCCCTACCATCACCACTCACCACCCTCTGGGCACCTCCTTGAACACGATTCTTTTTTTTGTTCCTTCCCTTTCTTGTTGGCCATGAGCACTTGGGCTGGAATGATCCCCCACTCCTATCCGTATGCTTTCAAATCACTTGCGGAGTCCCTCACACATCACAGGTGCCCCGTAACAGCTACTATTTTTGTAAGTAAAGCCGTTACCCAAAGTCCTTGGGTCCCACGCTGCTCTCCAGCCCCACGGTTCCTTGTACATCACCACCGTCCATTCGCAGTTCATGCTTTTCAGAACATTGTTGAGCCCATTTCATCTAGAAACGTCTAAGCCAGCTGCACACCTGGCCTCCCTTCCCCTGGGCAGGCATGTCCCTCAGTTCCTAACCAGTCTCTTCTCTCCTCGCCTCGTGGCACACCCACAATAGCTGTGGCTCTCTGATTAGACACCGATCCTGACCTTGTCCTTCCTGTAATGATCCTGGCACAGCCAAACTCCAAAATCTCAGACGCCTAGGTTTATGTAGCAGTGTGGTCACGGCGCTTCATTTATCTCAACTGTAACGTGCTCTGTAACAGGCAGATGCCTCCCAGGTTTGTCCCGGTCACCACTCCGAATGCCACCTGTCCCCACGCCACCCCCACGTGCAACCCCCCAGGCTGTGCGGTCGCCATGCCCTGGAAAACATGTCCTCCGGGACACCTGAAACCAGAACCTCCCACCCAAGACACTCATGAGAAACAGACCAGCCCTCGGCCACTTGCAATGGGAGAAAGACAGCTTCTAAGTCACGAGGGAGAATCAAGCTCCGGTTGGAAATACAAACTTTTCCTTTAAAGGAGAAGCTAACGTTGGCAGTACTACTCTTTTGAGCTGCTCTCCAATAAAGCTGGAAGAGCCATTTTGGGAGAGAGAGGGAAAGGAAGACAGTGTGAGTGACAAATGGAGAGAAGGAGACAAAAAGAGAAAAGTGAGAGGAGGGAGGTGCGGAGGGGGGAGGAGGTGGGGGGGGGGCAGAGTGAAGGAATGAAGACCCAAAGGGGAAGGAGCAGAGGGGGAGGGCAGAGGAGGGGACGAAGAGGGAGGAAAAGGCAGGGAAGACAGGCTGTGCTATGCTGGCTCACAAACACGGGCCACCAGTTCTGTGGTGAGTTTGATGGTGTCCCCTGGGAGCTCTAACATCCACGAGGGGACAGGGTCTCCATGGACTTGTATAACACTGGGCTGGGCTGGGTGGACCCCAGAGCCCCCTGGGGCCCAAAACAAACAACCAAACAGAACTAGAGGAGTTGATCTCCAAAGGCTATTGTTAACCTCAGTATTTGCGACTGATGCCAGATCTTGACCTTACGTTGGGATCAGCCCCATGTTCCAGAGCATCTATTAATAACACTGCCTTTCTCTCGCAAGTGTTCCATTTAGATGTTACATTACTTGGTCCTCCTATTAATAGGAGACACAGGAAACTGAGATTGAAGTCTCTGGACAGAATGAAATACTTAATGTCGTCATTCTCAGAAAAGGAGGAAGCCGACGTTGGTCACCGGAAAAGACCAGAAGGATTCTGTCTTGGGGGAGCAGGACTTGAAATAGTTCTCGGTGTAACATGATAGTGGACGTGAGGGGAGGCAGCCGGATGGGGCTTCACAAGACAAGGCTGTAGGTTGCACACGCCGTGGATACTGAAATAGTAATTTCTGGAAACAGTCACTTAAGATCGGGTGGCAGGGGAAGAAAAGTCCACAGTGATAGCTTCTGAAAGGTAAAGTGGAATGATCCACAGATGAATCATGTTTGAGGAATCTCGTGTAATAGAAAAAATCTGCAATAACTTCTGGTTAGTGGTTAAATTGTAGCTATGAATTATTCATTCTCAACTGCACATCATGAAGGCTCCAGTGAAGACCTTTTAGCTCTTCCAGTATCAAGAGTCTACTTGAAGTCTATTGGGAGGGAGGGAGGGAGGGAGGGAGGGAGGGAGGGAGGAAGGAAGGAAGGAAGGAAGGAAGGAAGGAAGGAAGGAAGGAAGGAAATACATTAGTTTCAAGGCGATCTGTGGGAAGAAACGGACCCAAGATATTTTCTCACCACAAGGAGGTGAAGGAGAAATGGGGAAGAGGTTTAGTCCTTACATAATAAATGGCAAGGAGTGTATAATCCAATGAACATCCTGACAGTGAGAAGAAATCTCCTGGAAAATGTGAGAAAATACCACTTGTCCCTCCTGCCCTCATCCTTCACTCCCGAGGACTCATGGGTCCATATTATTTACTCAGCCATCCATTCACTCAGCGAGTTCTACAGAAGCCATATGGATGGAAGTCAGTAGGTTCTCCCCGAGCATCTTCTGTGAGCCAGACCCCATGCTGGAGGCCAGAGATGCCGGCGTGAAGGAAACATGGCTTGTGCCTTTGGTGAGCTCCAGGCTGAAAAGGTCTCAGACTCATGGAATTACTAGAATTTTAGATTCATTAATGGGATCTGAGTCCGCTAAAGGATGAACTGAGAAGTCCCATGGAGACAAAGATTCACCCAGAGCAGACACCTTGAGGTGGGTGAATGCTTCCTAGTTTGCTCGTGGATGCTCTGAGATGTCCCACACATCTCTTTCTGCCTTGCGTCCCAGGGCTAAGGGTTGCATTTATCTACAGTAAGTACCCCAGGCTGGCTTTTCTCATATATTTAGCTCCTCCAAAGCTTATTATAGGACTCTGAGTCAATGACCCCGATTTTAGTAGCTCTGTGAATTATTATTTTTCTCTAAGCCACCTCAAATTATTGCTGGAAGAAGGCAACTTACAAAAAAATAAATAAATGAATGTAATCGGAGTGTTGGGAGAGACCCAGATCGACGTAGGAACCCCGAAATTCCAGTGGGTCCTGTCGGGACAGGGAAGACCAAGATACCCTGGGCCACTCAGAGTTGGGGAAGACACCCCAGGATCAGCCGCGAACCTGGCGCGAGCCACATCTGGATCAGTGAAGTCTGAGGAGTGAGCTGACATTCAACATCAGCTTTCCTATACAATCCAACACATGGTCTCCGCTGACACCAGCTCTCGGCACAGAACCCGCGTGCTCCACATTCCCTGTGACACCAGCCAGGTAAGTGAGGGGCTCCAGGGAGGCCACACTGGTAGCAGGTGGTTTCCCCTCCTACCCTCGCCCCCGGCCTCATGGGGTGACAGCTTCAGCAACTGGCCTTACTTACATCCATGGGTGCAGAACATTCTCTGAGGAACGGGGTCCTCGACGACAGCTGGCTTCTGTGTGTCTTCAGTTGTCACAACGTCTTTGCTTCAAGCCACAGGACTTGGAACTTTCTAGAGCACTGAACCCCAGACCACTTGTAGATATCCCTTTATGGGGGGGGGGGGAGGGAGAGCAATGTTGCATTACAAACTTTTTATTTATTTATTTATTTATTTTTAATCTTTATTTTTGAGAGAGAGAGATAGCGTGTGAGCAGGGGAAGAGCAGAGAGAGAGGGAGACACAGAATCTGCAGCAGGCTCCAGGCTCTGAGCTGTCAGCACAGAGCCCAACCCAGGGCTCAAACTCACGAACTGTGAGATCATGACCCGAGCCGAAGGTGGACACTCAACCGACTGAACCACCCAGCGCCCCAGCATTACAAACTTTTGCATCATTCGCACTTTCTTTCCAATTTGACACCTCCCAAGTACCCCAGGCACTGAAGGGATCTCAAAGAGAGTCTGTTTAGGAGGGCTACACCTATTGATATCTATCAATCTAGAAACTTAAACAGAATGTTACATTTACTATTTATTTAAGATAATAATTACTCAATTTTATTATTAATGTTTAAGTTCTTAAAAATTATTGTTAAATTATGATGATTATGTGTTAACATAATTTTTTAAATAACAATAGCTATTTTCAAAAAAAATTCTTAGTGAGAACAGTGGCATTAGTTTACATTAAAAAAAAACTCTCATTGAGGGGCACCTGGCGGGCTCAGTCAGTTGAGCGTCCAACTCTTGATTTCGGCTCAGGTCATGATCACAGGGTTATGGGATTGAGTCCTGTGTCGGGCTCCATGCTGGGCGTGGAACCTGCTTGGGATTCTCTCTCTCTCCCTCTCTGTCTCTGTCTCTGTCTCTGTCTCTGTCTCTCTCTCCCCCTCTCTCTGCCCTCTCCCCACTCTCAAAATAAAGAAAATCTCTTCAATATCTGGCTTAATTGAACACAGATTCTCATATCCACTTCTGAATTCAATTTGTTGCAATATCACATATCATGCATCCTCTCGAAAATTCCACCATATAATCGTGGGAGGAGAGCGAAACAAAGCCAAACATCCTAGGATTATTGTGGAAATAGTTTTGCTCTCACAGATCCCCTGGGAGTGTCTCCAGAGCTACCAGGGCTGTCCAGATAGCTTACAATCAAAGTAGGTCTCACTTCCCCCTCAGACTATCGCCCCCATTCTTCAATGCTGCTAGTTATCAGTTACCTGAGCAGTCTTCTAGAACTATCGACACATAAATGTAAATATATGGATGTACAGTTTTTGCTAATGTTTTTTTAAATTAAGTATGAGCACACTCTACCTCTCACCTAGGGTTTTCTGTTCCACATGTTGGGGTGCTTGCATTCTAGCATGTGTCATTACATCATTTCCGTCTTTTCTGCCGGTCTCTTTCCTCCATTAGATGGTAAAACAATGTGTAACTCTGTGTGGTGTCACAGCGTCCAGGTGGGTTGCTGAACCGCTACTCTAAGTTGCCACTGTCTCCAGCAAAGGACACGGAACTTAATGGGAATAAAGTGGCCACGCGACAAGAACAGACGTCACCTATATTAGTCCAGCTCTCTTCTGCCTTCTAGTTTCCTAAGAAGGCAGGCAACTGAAGTATTCAACATTTGAGAAAAGATCCAAATTTTCACTGTATTACTGGGGCTTACCAAGTATTATACTTGGGGTTTATTCACTGGGGCAAAAAGACTTGTACTGAGCTACCCAGGGGATTCTCTCTCTCTCTCTCTCTCTCTCTCTCTCTGTGCCCCTCATTTTCGCTCGCTCTCTCTCTCTCAAAATAAGATAAATAAAAATATATATTTTTTAAAGCTGGAAACAGGTAAACACGCTGAGCAGACAGAAACTTGGGTCTGCCATTCAAGGGAGTTTGGTGCAACAGATACCTATTGAAACATCAAATACATAAAAGCAGTAAGAGAAGTCTGAGGCGGCTGAAATGATCTGGAAATTTAAAAAATGATCTGGGAATAAGGAAAAGAAAGACAATGAAGACAAAGCCTTGGGGCCTGTCTGCCTTGAGTGGCTGGAGGAAGAACATCTCCAGGTAAGTCCTGGGACTTAAAAACTTCACTCAAAAATAGTTCCTCGTCACACAACACCCGCAGCCCTTAATCTAACCCAACTCCTTTATCTCGCAGAGGAAGAAAACCCAAGCCCAGAGGGCTGATTTATCGAAGGCCTCACAACTGCTTAGTAGCAAAACTGAAACGAGATGGTTAAGTGATCGCTGGGGATTAGCACTGACTTAGCCGCTTAACCTTGCAGGTGCACCATATGATATGTTCACAGGAGCCTGAGAACAAACCAGAAACTTCATTGATCTATGTCTGCTACATCAGTCCAGCACTGTAACTGTGCCCAACCACACAATCAGCTCAGGGTTCAAACCATATCTTACTCATCTCGTTGTCACCGCCCCTCGGCCCTGAGGTCCCCCACCACTGTCTCTGCCACCCGGCTTATTACACAGAAAAATCACAGCTGATGTTCTTTTTCTGAATGTGCACACGATTATAGATTCCTACGGTTGAAAGAACTTACGAGTACGTCTACTATTAGTGTGACCTCTGTGGCAACAGACCCAGGGAAGTTCAGTGACCAGATAAGCTGTTAGTAGGAGAATCAGACCAAAATTCCAGTCTCCTGTTTCTTTCCATTTCACTGCCAACCTTTAGTGCAGGAGTCTTATTCTAAAGACAAACTCCCTAGTCTCCAATTTCTCCAAATGAAGCCCTCTCCCCTTAAGACACTTCTTTATTTTCTGCCATGAAGCCCTCTCCCCTTAAGACACTTCTTTATTTTTTTTTAATTTTTTAATGTTAATTTATTATTGAGAGACAGAGACACAGAGCATGAGCAGGGGATGGACGGTGGGGGGGACACAGAATCGGAAGCAGGCTCGAGGCTCTGAGCCGTCAGCACAGAGCCCGACGTGGGGCTCGAACTCACAAACCGCGAGATCATGACCTGAGCCGAAGTCGAACGCTTGACCGACTGAGCCACCCAGGCGCCCCTAAGACACTTCTTTAAAAAT
Source organism: Puma concolor (assembly GCF_028749965.1). Taxonomy (NCBI): domain Eukaryota; kingdom Metazoa; phylum Chordata; class Mammalia; order Carnivora; family Felidae; genus Puma; species Puma concolor. Next base: position 7,026,750 of record NC_141683.1, on the reverse strand, counting down.
GAGCTCCATGGTCCTGAAAGTTTGTGGAGTGCTATAAGCTACCCCTCTCTTGAACAGCTGAGATGCTTATGACCATATTAAAGACCTCGGCGACTCCTGCAACAAAGAAACCTGGGTCACTCTCTAAGAATATTTCTCAAACTTATTTGACCACGGAACGCAGGCTCTTGCCCTGCTCCTGCTGTTATCCATTCAAAACCCCGCAGGTTTCCAGGGATCACACTTTGGGAGACGCCACCTTTGTCTAATTAGCAAGATTCCTTTGTCGGTCCCAAGCAGACGTGTCAAGACTGACAGGTCCTCAGTGTGGGAACCAGGTGGGGAAGTGACGAGAGCCAGAGAAGGAGAGAGAAACGACAAACAGTCCCAGTCTGAGAGCCATCTGTTCTGCCAGCCACAAAGGCTGAAACAGCTATTTGGGAAATTTGGGGTCCTGGCCACAAGCGTCGGACACTGATCTCCAACCAAGACTTCTTGTGGGAAAATGGGCTCTTTGGGTGTTCACGGCCACACGTTGCTAGGACCGGGCGTCACTGGGCTTTGGGCACCATTACCAGCCATGCTCTCTCCTCGTGTCCTTCCAGGGACTTCCACAGCTGCTCAGGCTTCTCCTGGCTCACTTCACCACTTTGGCCCAAACCCAACCACATCTGGAACACTGACCACAGCCTTCTAATAAGTCTCCTGACCCAACCCCCTCTCCCCTGCCATTTACCTTACCCCCTACAGGGACACTCATTTTCTTAAAACAATCCTTCACCTGCTTCAAGACACAAAAGAACATTCTGAACTCCACAGCATCCAAAGCTCCCCTTAACGTAAGAAAGCACAGCTATGCAACGTCCTTTCTCGGTGCTTCCCCGTGCAACTTCCACCATGCTGGGCTCACGTCCTCTGTGTCAACTGAGCTGGCAGGCCATAAGCAGTCTGACTGCCAAGTCTCCAACTTTGCTGCTCTTTGCCTCTTGCCCATCCAATCCTGTCCGGGCTCATGCAGCTCCCAGCTCCAGACCCTGGCTGTACAAACCCTTCCGCGACTTCTCGCGCTTGTAGACACTGGCCACCTAGCCCCACGTGCATTTGCACAGCTTTACTGTTTCCTGAATTTTCTGCTGGGTAATAAACTCAGGAAGAAAAAAAAAAAAAAGACTATGCCTTACGACATTCAAGGCACTTAGGAAGCATTCAAAAAAAACCCTCTTGCTAAATAAAGGAATTAATCTACATTTGACCTCAGAACTGTAAGTTAAGCAGAAAACTTCACGCCTATAACACGCTAGGGAAACTAACCTTATTCTGGCCCTCGAAGGCATTTAAGCTTTTCTAATTCGATTGATCTTGGTTTTCTTCAACCGGAAGAAGACGGATTGTGTCCCATCCCGGAGGACCCGGCGGGTTTTTGTTCTTTTTCTTCAAGACTTAGTTGTGCTTTCTGCTACCTTCTTGCAGGCTTCTTGCCACGGGCAGCCCCCAGAGGAGAGTCTAGACTGAGTATATTACATGATATTTAAGCACGTATCTCTAAATTTTCCAAAGGTCTGGCCAAAAGTGTTCTTCTCAAGAATGTATTTTCTGTCAACAATTGTTTCTTCATTCATTCTTTGAATTATTCAACACACGTTTAGCAAGCAAGTCCTTGAGATGCAGAGGTGGTTAGAAGCCATGAGGCACCCACAGTCGAAAACACTTTTGCTCAAAATGCATCAAAGGTATACACCTGCAACAAAATCACCTGAGGGAAATGATTTAAAAAAAAAAAAATACAGGTTTCCCTGGACACTACAGAAAATTTCTTTAAAAAAATTTTTTTTAAGTTTATTCATTTTTGAGAGACAGAGAGCATGAGCAGGGGAGGGGCAGAGGGAGAGGGAGACACAGAATCCGAAGCAGGCTCCAGGCTCCGAGCTGTCGGCACAGAGCCCGACGCGGGGCTCGAACTCACGGACCGCGAGATCGTGACATGAGCCGAAGTCGGACGCTTAACCGACTGAGCCACCCAGGCGCCCCAAAAATGTCTTATTCACTAAGTCTGTGGTGGAGCCTGGAATCTGCATTTTTAAAAAATCTCTCCAGGTGATTCTGACCTATACTCAAGTTTGAGACCCACTGGCCAGTGGAAAAGACAGGCTTAGAAGGAGCTCATTATAAACAGTGGTGCCTGCTTACGATGCAAGGGGAGTTCATGGTATGTAACTGAGGCGCAGAGAGAGGAACAGAGTAGTGGTACAAAGTTAGGTGTGCTGATGAGAAAGACCTACATGCAAATTCTGACTCTGCCACCGACCTGCTGTGTGATTCACGCCGTGTGTCCTTCTATGTAAAATAGGAAAAATACCCACCTCACACAGCTATCATTAGGTTTCAGTGAGATCATATTTATAAAAAGGGCTTCACATAAATCTTAGGACACAATAAACATCACTGAATTCATCACGACCGTTTAATTATATTTTCTCTATTTTTCTCTAAAGTTTATTTATTTAATTTGAGGAAGAGAGAGAAAAAGCAGGGGAGGGGAGGAGAGAGAGAGAGAGAGAGAGAGAGAGAGAGAGAGAGAATCCCAAGCAGGCCCCATGCTGTCAGCGCAGAGCCCAATGTGGGGCTCAAACTCACCAACTGTGAGATCATGACCTGAGCTGAAGTCAAGAATCAGAGGAGCTCAACCGACTGAGCTACCCAGGCGCCCTCTGGTCATTTAATTATTAAAATATTTAAAAGAGAGCACTCTCCCTCTCTCTTCCTCCCAAAAATAAATAAATAAAAATAAATAAACATTTAAAAGAGAGAGGGTGGATGAGAAAGTCTTTCCTGAGAAAACTGAAGTCTGAACTTAGTTTTAAAGCAGTATCTCCCAAGTGTAAGTGTTTTCTTGCAGCCCACAAGATTTGGAGAATTTTTAAAATTTTGTATCTACGATTCTATCATTTGAAACTCTTCATACAATACTCATGGGGACACGATACTGCCATGCACTTTCAGTGGCTGCCTTTTGTGTCCCTGACTGCACGGATGCCTGATGGGAGCCAGATCAAGTCAAGAGCCAATCACAAACGGGACACGGTGGGAGAGCCGAGTCACGGAATGGCTTGGCCTGTTCAGTCCGCTCACCACAGACGTCAGTGCCACGTTCGTGCTGCGAGCAGATGTGTGGAGCGGACTCTGACTCCCCACATCCCGACACCTACCGGTTCCTAAGCAGAAACCTGAGGCAGAAATACACAAAGCGGGATGGTTCTGTCTCTAACTCTGGTAGTAACTGCACAAGATACTCATCTGTAGCTATTTCAATACCGCCGCAACGCTAAACTTGATCTTCAAGTGAATAGACAAGTTAGCAAATTATCAAATGATACCTCATTAAAACTGACATTTGACCATTTCCTACTCGCCAAGTTTGGTGAAGTATGAGATTCGATTTTCCTGGACTTATAAACCTTTGAGGCTATTATTAACACTTTCTTTAACATACTTATACCAATGGGCATTTTCTGCGTGCATATTAATTACATTTAAATAACAGACCCAGATTAGGGGCGCCTGGGTGGCTCAGTTGGTGACTTTTGGTTTTGGCTCAGGTCATGATCTCACTGTTTTGTGAGTTCGAGCCTCCAATTGGGGGGCTCTGTCCTGACAGTGTGGGGCCTGCTTGGGATTCTCTCTTTCCCTCTTTCTCTGCCCCTCCCCAACTCGTGGGGTCTCTGTCTCTCTCAAAAATAAATAAACTTTAAAACGTTAAATAGGAGTGCCTGGGTGGCTCAGTCAGTTAAGCGTCCACCTTCGGCTCAGGTCATGATCTCATGGTTTGTGAGTTGGAGCCCCACGTTGAGCTCTGTGCTGACAGCTCACAGCCTAGGACCTGCTTCAGATTCTGTGCCTCCCTCTCTCTCTCTGCCCCTCCCCTGCTCACACTGTGCTTCTCTCTCTCTCTTAAAAATATATAAACATTTAAAAAAAATTTTTTTTATCAAATAAATAAATAAATAAATAACCCAGATTAAACATAGAGCAGGCCCTGAGGCCACCTGGTTCCACTCTATCTTTACCCACCCCCCCACACTAGTGGTTAGTTTCAACCAACCACATCATTTGACACAGTAAAATAATGTTTTTAATTTATTTTGTTGAGTTTATAGTTATGTGTGATTTCATTTCTAAATCTGGTTCGGCTTTATGGTTGCAAAAGAACTATAAGCGTAAGAAGCAGAAACCTAGTTTTACGTTTGTACATATTTTAATGATGTCCATATAATCAATTACCCTGAGAGGCTGCAAAAAAAATTTTTCCTATAAACTATGTCTATACAGTGTTCAGGTTTGAGGAACATTGAATTGGATAATCCCAAGGGAAGACGTTTAGCGAGCTGAGTCTGTCCATCGGCACCTGTCTCCCATGAAAAGCTTTTCCACTCCCCCTTTTTCACCAAGGGTAAGCCGCGGAGAATCCGTTCCTCCCGAAATCCATGACCAAAGCCACCCCCCGCAGCATGTCTGTTCCGCACAGCCTCCTGTGCCATTTCGTTAACTTTCCAAAGCACCCTACATCAGCATCAGCAAAAGTACTATTCTGGGGGGGTGGCAGGAGCAGCCGAGGTGGGCGGCGCTAGAGAATATCTTCTTTGAATGTGGAACACCATTTACCTTATACTTGAAGCCATATCCCTGGCCCTAAGAACTGTGGCTGGTGGTGTGGCCGGGAATTGCTGAGATGTGATCAGAAGAAATGACGTGGGTCTAGATGGCACTGTGCCTTGTCACCACGCTCACCTAACCCTTCATTTAATAAGGAGAATGTGTTTTAACACCTCGTGACCCGTGGGGTGGATGCGTACCACTTCCCTAATGCGTATCGCTGGATCACACAGTAGGAACTATAATAACGTCATCATGGGGATGGATTTGAATGTATTTCTGAATAGCATCACAGTACTTCTCCAACAGCCCCGAGGAACTGTGGCTGAATAAATTTGGGAACGAGTCGGCAATAACAATTATGATTTATCTTCCTACCAAGCACTGGAGCGAGACCTTTAGAGGCTCTGAGCACTGGAAGTATTGTGGCACCCTCCCCCTCTCACCCCACCAAGTACTTAGTTATAAAAAAGAAAAAACACCACTATAATATAGCAGTAAGTATAAGAACATTCAGTAAAGTTTCTTTTTTTTTTCACTTGTGATTTTTTCAGTACTTCCTTGGAAAACCAAGTATCAGCCTATTTCCAAAAGAAACTGGAAATGCCCCTGCTCGTGCCTTAATCACCTTTGTGCAAAGCAACATCGTAAGTGTATCTAGACTTTTCACACGCACCATCTCACTTGAGACCAGGACTCGTGTGTTCCATACAGTCTGCAGATAACAAATATGGGGCCATTTGTAATGTGTCGAACTCTTTTTTTTTTTTTCTATTTACTTGCCCAAGAACTTCACCAGACTTTTCCTTGCCCTGCCCAACTCAAATGAGGATTTATATCTTAAACACTGAAATCCCTTTCAGGATTTGTACTCCTTGGGAGGTTAGGCCTGGAAATGAGACCTTCGGCCTGTTTCAGCATGCCTTCTGTCTCCCAGACTATTCTGCCCAAGGCCTGAAGCTCCGGGTGATAGGATCACCAGCGAGTGCAAAGTCTTTGCATCTCATTCATAGGATAACATTAGACTTTCGGAGTGTCTTTGATTGAATATGTTTCATAAATGCTGGCAACTATGTGATCAATTGGAAAATTAAAGTAGGGAGACCCGGGATCCTAGAACTGGAATTTTCTCCAACTAAGCATACAGCACAGCAGAGCGTCCCCCACCTTTTTCTGGAGGATGTGGGGTACCTGTGGAACCAGGAGAGGGGCCAAAGTTAGCACCATTGCTCATAAAAATGAGGAAGGCAAGTAAATATTGCAAAGTCATGAAGAGATAATAGTAAGACCATCAGTCACCTCCTATCCTGCAAAAACAAAGTTGGCCATCAAAAACACAGCAAAAGGATTAGAAAGTCACTTTTCACAGTCCTTTGGGGGATCCACGTAAGTCTAGAATTTACATCCTAACTTGACAGCCCTTTGGCAAGGAATGACTGAACGAAAGGTTTAAAAGTTTTTTCACCTCCAAACATGATATTAAACAACAGTTAATTCGCTTTTTACATGACACTTAATGTTCAAATGAGAGGGTTTTTTTTTTTTTTTAATGATTCTTCTTACATGAGAGGGGTCTCAGAGAAGAGTGAACACTCAGTGTCGGAGAAGAGGGTGAAACGTAAGGACTTCTTGTCTCAGAGGTTTGAGCAAACCCATGAGAGAAGAAGAGTGATCAGGAGAAAGACACCAGCTCTGCCCATCGTCAAACCAAGTTTGGGGTTATATCCTGATATCCGGATTGACTAGTCATCGGTCTCTGGGAATAACTATTCTCTACTTTCTGCTTTTTAAAAATTAGCCCTGCGTGTGTTTACATACCCAAAGTCCACCAAGTGTTCACGTGTGAGTTTACTCCTCTTCATTTGTATTCATGAAGACATTAGTTCCTTTCTTCAATGTTCACAGCTCATGAGAAGCAGGAACTGAGGCCAGTACTCCTCAGAGCAAGCCCAGTGCTTACACCATTTCTCGGTCACCTGCCTCTCTGGACATCCTGATCTCACAGAATAACCAAGCAAGAGAAATTTATTGAACTCCCTTACGTCCTCAAAGACAATAGTATATGAGGCTTCAATGACAGCCCTCTGAGAATGTTCTCAGCAACAAACAACACTGTGCTAGGCATATAATAAGACCTTAATAGAATATATATTGACAGGTCAGCAAACACTAATGGGTTAGGCTACACAGTGAGTTATAGAGATCACCTAAGACATGTTCCTTGCTAGACGAGGTGATTATGACCCAAAACATGAGGGATTCCAAGAAGTAAGATCTGAGGTGGCCAGAGGATCTGAAACTCAGGCTGGCCTTTAGAGACGGTGGCATTTAGCTAACATACGAGGACAGACGAAGATATTCAGAGTACCTGGGATGGGGTGAAAACTTCCGTGGACACTGTAGCGATTGAAGACTTAGCCATAAAAGTGAAAATGGTGTGAGTGCTGACATGGACCGTGACTAACATTAATTGGACTAGAAGACATAGAAAATTTATATTGCCCTGTATAGATGAGAAAACTGAAATGCAGACAGGTTTAAAAAAGACTTGCACAAAATTGAACCGCTAACAGGTGGCAAAATTAAAATTAAAAACTCAACACCCCAAAAATGAATAATCCAATTAAAAAATGGACAGAAGACATAAATAGACATTTCTCCAAAGAAGACATCCAGATGGCCAACAGACACATGAAAAGATGCTCCACATCACTCATCATCAGGAAAATACAAATCAAAACCACAATGAGATACCACCTCACACCTGTCAGAATAGCTAAAGTCACCAACACAAGAAACAACAGGTTTTGACAAGGATGTGGAGAAAGGGGAACCCTCTGGCACTATTGGTGGGAGTGCAATCTGGTACAGCTGCTTTGAAGAACAATATGGAGGTTCCTCAAAAAGTTGAAAAGGGGTGCCTGGGTGGCTCAGTCAGTTAAGCATCTGACTTCAGCTCAGACCATGATTTCATGGTTCGTGAGTTCGAGCCCCGCATCAGGCTCCGTACTGACAGTGTAGAGCCTGGAGCCTGCTTCAGATTCTGCGTCTCCCTCTCTCTCTGCCCCTCCCCTGCTCACACTCTGTCTCTCTCTCTCTCTCTGTCTCAAAAATAAACATTTTTTTTAAAGTTAAAAAATAGAACTTCCCTATGATCCAGCAATTGCACTTCTAAGTATTTACCCAAAGAATACAAAAATGCTGATTCAAAGGGATACATTCACCCCAATGTTGATAGCAGCAATAGCCAGACTATGGAAACAGCCCAAGTCTCCATCAATTGATTAATGGATAAAGAAGATGTGGTATATATATTCAGTGGAATATTACTCAGCTATAAAAAAGAATGAAATCTTGCCCTTTGCAACAACATGGATGGAACTAGAACGTATTATGCTAAGTGAAATAAGCCAGTCAGAGAAAGACAAATACCACATGATTTCACTCATATGTAGAATTTCAGAAACAACACAAATGAGCCAAGGGAAAAAAAGGGAAAGAGAGAGAGAAACAAACCAGAAACAGACTCAACTATCGAAAACAAACTGATGGTTACCAGAAGGGAGGTAGGTGGGGGGTAGGTGAAATAGGTGATGGGGATGAAGGAGGGCTCTTGTCGTGATGAGCACTGGGTGATGTATAGAAGTGTTCAATCACTATACTGTCACCCGAAACAGGTATTACACTGTATGTTAACTAACTGGACTTTAAATAAAAACGTAAAAATAAGAAGCTTACTCTTTTAACCTGGCCTATTCCACTCTTTCTACCATACTATGATTTTAAGTGAGAATATTTATATGTTGCGTTAATTAAAACAAATGACCAGGCGCCTAGGTGGCTCAGTCGGTTGAGCATCCCACTTCAGCTCAGGTCATGATCTCACAGTCCGTGAGTTCGAGCCCCGCGTGGGGCTCTGCGCTGACAGCTCGGAGCCTGGATCCTGCTTCAGATTCTGTGTCTCCCTCTCTCTGACCTCACTCCCCTGTTCGTGCTATGTCTCTCTCTGTCTCAAAAATAAATAAACATTAAAAAAAATTTTTTAAACAAATGACCAGAAAAACAAACAAAAACCATATGACTGTTATTTAAGGTGATAGCTATTACAATTTGAATGATGTGGCAAACAGATTTCCCAAATACCTGATATTAACCCATTAGTCTTTATCAATAGTTTCAACCATTGATAGCAAGGGTTTTGCCTCCATTATCTTTATTAAATAAGATATTATTGAAGTTATGATGCAATAGCAATAGTTATCTGAAAAATACAATTAATAGCTTTTAAATAGAAACGTTCATCATTATAACTATAAAAAAAGGTCTGTCTTCAAATAAGAAAGTAGCCAGGAGGAAATCAGAGTGCTGGGAATTTGGGATTTGGGACTTTATAACAGTTTTCAGTTCATGGAAAAACTGAGCAGAAGAAACTAGAGTGTTCTCCTGTATCAACCACCCTGGGCCCCCAACACACACCAAACCTCCGCCGCGTCAACATCCTAGAGCACAGTGGTACATCTCTTACAATCAGTGTGCTTACACTGATGTATCACTCTCACCCAAAGTCCAGCATTCACGTTAGGGTTCACTCTTGGGGTGGTACATTCGGATGAAGTTATAATGACACGTGTTTACCATTTGGTATCGTGCAGAATAGTTTCAGTGCCTTAAAAATCCTGTGCTCGGTGTATTCATCTCTCCCTTCCCACTAACGCCCAGCAAACACCAATCTTGCTGCTGTCTCCAGACTTCTGCTCCTTTCTAGAATGTCAGAGTTGCAGACTGCAACCTTTTCAGATCAGCCGTCTTTCACTTAGTAATAGGCATTCAGTCGTCTCAGGGCCTGATAGCTAACGTCTTTTTACCGCAGCATAATATTCCATTGGGTGTGCCACAGTTTACCTGTTCAGGTTATGCATTTGGCAATTACAAACAAAGCTGCTATAAACATCGCCAATACCTGAGGCAAGCTTCTAGATGGACATATATTTTCAATTCATTTGGGCATTAAGGAGCATGAGTTTTTAATCATAGGGTAAGTGCATGTTTAGTTTTATTAAAAAACAAAAAAACAAAAAAAAAACAACAACACCTACCAAACTATCTTCCAAACTGGCGGCACCATTTTGCATTCCCACCAGCAGCAAGTGAGAGTTCTTGTGGCTCCACCCACACCAGCATTTGGTGATGTAGGTGTTCTGGATTTTGGCCATTCTAACCGGTATGCAGTGGTAAAGCACTGCCATTTTCATGTGAGGTCTTCTAATGACGTATCATGTTGAACATCTTTTCATCTGCTTACTTGCTATGTGTGTTCTTCCTTGGGGGGAAGTCTGTTCAGATCTTTGGCCCACTTTTTAATCAGACTGTTCCTTTTCTTATCATTGAATTTTAAGAGGTCTTGGCACATTTTGGATAACCATCCTCTATCAACTGAGTTTTTGCCCATAGTTTCTGCCTGTCTGTGGCTTGTATCCTCATTGTCTTGACATTGCCTTTCAAAAAGCAGGGGGTTCTCATTTTGATGAAGCCTAGCTTATTGATTCTTTCAAGAATCAGGTATTTAATACATGATGGGGATTAAGGAGTGAATTTGTTGTGAGGAGCACCAGGTGATGTATACAATTGTTGAATCACTATATTGCACACCTGAAACTAATATAACACTGCATGTTAACTACCTTGAATTAAATTAAAAAATTAAATTAAAAAAAAAAAAGAAAGTATCATATCCCTAGTGTTGTGTCTAACAAGTCATTGCTATACCTGAAGTCACCTGAGGACACCTAGACTTTCTTCTAGATTATTGTTCTGAAGGCTCTGTGTCTTGATTTATTTGTTTTCTTTTTGCACAAGGATGTCCAGTTGTCCCAGCACCATTTATTGAAAAGACTGTCTTTTCTCCATCGTATCACCTTTGCTGCTTTGTCAAAGATCTGTTGACTGTATTAGTCTGGGCTCTCTATCCGGTCCCATTGGCCTATTTGTCTACACCTGCACCAACACCACACTGTCTGTGACTTTGGAGTAAGCCTTTGTCCTTCTTCTTCAATATTGGATTGGCTGTTCAGTGTCTCCCGCCTCTCCATATAAACTTTGGAATCATTTTGTCAGTATCTGAAAAATAACTTACTGGGATTTTTATTAGGATTAGTATTTCGTTTTGATTTCCTGTGATATCATCTTATCATTATTATCTCCATTTTAAAACTCTACATAATGTAAACATTCTAAAAATTAGAACTACCTCTGTCCCAGGAACAATTAACGACTCTTGAGTGAATTTGTCCCTCGCTGCTCTCTTCTTCGGATCAGCTTGTTCCCCGGGTCTCAAGAGGCCACGTCCTCAAGGCCAAGTGCCAGCAGCCTTGGACCCTTCACCACTCCTCTTAAGTTTTGCGTGCCCCTGGGAAGTTACAGTCCTGCGAGATGCCCTGGCTGCACAGCCCCCGTGAGGGTTAAGGTGGTGCCCTTTTACCCGGCCTAAGTCCTTTTGCTCCTGGTGAGCAAAGAAATGGGCATGTATTGGGGTAGGGGCACTTTAAACCTACTACAATCACACACATACACACACTTCTCTGGCCTTACTGTGGGGATGTGGAAGTTTGCTTTTTAATGTTTGGTATTCAGACACATAATGGTGGCCAGAATTATGACAATAATGTGAAGACCATGGCACCAAAGACAATGGTGACCAGAAGGTGAGGAATACAATCCCAGTAAAGAAGCTGGGATGGTCACTGATTGCTTTATGCCTTATTTGCCTATACCAATGTGTCCTTTACTGAGATCCAATACTATTTTCTCTACTTTTGAAACGTTATCTAGTCCCTGTCATATGTGTCAGCTGTTTCCCAAGTTCTTAAGGACAGTGATTATGTCTTCTACTTCTGGATCTTTCGTTCTCGTTTTTCATATATTCGACAGCTATTCACTGAATGTCTGCTATGTCCAGGCACTGTACTAAACCTTAACCCTGAATCAGGCAGGCACCAAGTGCACAAGAAAAAATTTTTAATGAACAAGAGCCTCCAAATTGTAGATATGCAACATTATAAACAATTTGAGGGGCGTCAATATGATTTATTCATTTCTACCCCCATAATAACTGGTGTGGAACATACAACGGATGTTTAATAAATACGTAGTGAGTAACTGATTAAAAAAAGAAATGTAGGGGCACCTGCGTGGCTCAGTCGGTTGAGCATCTGACTTCAGCTCAGGTCATGATCTTGCAGTCCATGAGTTCGAGCCTTGCATCGGGCTCTGTGCTGATGGCTCAGAGTCTGGAGCCTGCTTCGGATTCTGTGTCTCCCTCTCTCTCTGCCCCTCCCCCACTTGTGCTCTGTCTCTGTCTCTGTCTCTGTCTCTCTCTCTGTGAAAAATAAATAAACTTAAAAATTTTTTAAAAAGAAAAAGGAAATGTAATAAGGCACCTGGATGACTCAGTCAGTTAAGTATCTGACTTTGGCTCAGGTCATGATCTCACAGTTTGTGAGTTTGAGTCCTGCATCAGGTGTGAGTCCTGCCTCTCTCTCTCTCTCTCTCCCTCTCTCTCTCTGCCCCTCACTCACTTGAACCCTCTCTCTCAAAAAAAAAAAAAAAGAAAGAAAGAAAGAAACGTAATAATAATACAGGATGTTAATAGGGAAACTGTGTACAAAAGGAAAGCGAGTGTGTGGGAACTCTGGGCTTTCTTCTCAGTTTTCTGTGAAGCTAAAGCTGCTCTAGAACATAAGGTCTATTAATTTTTAAAAAAATAAATTATGAAGAATAAAATATTAAACTTTGGATCTTATTTTTTTGTATAACATCCAGCTCTGCTGACATCACTGTGCAAGGACACTATTTTTGAATTACGGTTCAAATTTAAAAAGCAAAGTCTGGGGGCACCTGGCTGGCTCAGTCAGCTGAGTGTCCAACTTCAACTCAGATCATGATCTCACGGTTCCTGAGTTCGAGCCCCACATCAGGCTCGCCGCTGTCACACAGAACCTGCTTCAGATCCTGTCCCTCCTCCCTCTACCCCTCGCCCACTTATGCGCTCTCTCTCTCTCTCTCTCTCCCCCTCTCTCTCAAAAATAAATATACATTAAAAAATTAAAAAGTAAAATCTTATTAACCCAATTCTGGATACCAATTTTCCAAACTGAACTTTGTCCCCAGAATGTAAAGTAGTGATTATCTAAAATAATGAATGAATGGTCCAGGCAGTTAAGCGTCCGACGTTGGCTCAGGTCATGATCTTGCAGTTTGTGGGTTCGAGTCCCACGTTGGGCTCTGTGCTGCCAGTTCCGAGCCTGGAGCCTGCTTTGGATTCTGTGTCTCCCTCTCTCTCTGCCCCTCCCCTGCTCACATTCTGTCTCTCTTTCTCTCTCTCTCTCTCTTAAAAATAAACAAACATTAAAAAATAATAAAGTAATGAGTGATCATAAACATCCATCATCTTGTTGGTCTTTTTTTTTAAATTTTTTTAATGTTTACTTATTTTTGAGAGAGAGAGAGAGCACAAGTAGGGGAGGAGCAGAGAGAGAGGGAGACACAGAATCTGAAGCAGGCTCCAGGCTCCGAACTGTCAGCACAGAGCCTGACCTGGGGCTCAAACCCACGAACCGCGAGATCCCACCTGAGCCAAAGCCGGACGCTCAACCGACGGAGCCATCCAGGCGTCCCTAGTCTTCTTGATCACTAACACCTAGAGAAGCACCTAACAGAGAGCGAGCACACAATAATTATTGGCTAAGAAATAAATAAATGAATTCAGAAAAAACAAAGTTATGACAGAGCTTTCCAGAATGTTATAATATTCATAATGGATTAAAAATTTTGATTTTTTTTTAAACCAGCACTATTGGTGTAAAGACATGAAATCAGGGAGAAACTACTTCTCTTGGACATGAGAGTTCCCGAAGCCTTTAATTGTTTGATTTTTCTGAACTCCTACAGTGTTCAAAATTTTAAAAGAAAGAAATGAAAAAAAAAAAAAACTAGATTATTCATCCTTCTTTTTAATCCATCTCCCAGCTCAATGCATTTGTGGCTGCCTAAGCCCATAAGACCCTAAAGACAATCTTGTGTATGGTGAATTGTGCTGGATTGGCTCCCTGTGAAACATGTCCGAAAGGGCACACAACCTACCTACCAACTTCATAGGCACGGCATGAGGACACTGAGGCCCAACGAGGATAAGAGACTTGTCTGAGGTTAAAAATCTTGAAAATGATGCGCTGGGACCAACACCTTACCACGCGTTCTTTTCCCTCACTGCCTTTTCAACACGAGGCTCTATGCTTCACACACCCTCCCCTCTGGCCCCCACACTATGGAGCAGGTGGCATTAACCTCTGAGCAGTAGGTCATTTCCTCCAACACTTCTTTGGTATCTCTCTAGGCACAAAACACAATCCCTCCCCCGAGGGAGCCACTGCAGACCATGCCCAGGGTCCCAGAGAATCCCAGCTGAATCCAGGGGCTTCGGATTGAGTCTAAGCCCTTTGCCTTTTCAGCGCATCTCCAGGCCTCAGTGATACTTGCACTGGGCCAGACCTGACCTTTCTCAGTGCCGGGAGGCCAAGGTGAGATTCCAGCTAAAACGTATATACCCTACCAAATGCTGGGATTCGCCATTGCTTGGAGAATCACAGCAACTTGGAAACATCAAAGAGTTCCACGTTAAACAGAAAGGAAAGCAAAAATGAGAAAGGAAATCAAAATAAGAAGAGAATTATTTTCAACCAAGTCATGTCTGAATAACACTGGCTCTATCATGACAAATTCAAATGTATGCAAGTGAGATGAAAAGAGACAGAGAAAGTTTAGGGAGACCATCACTTTAGCCATTAGGTGATGGGTGTTCTGGTGAATGTTCCTGGAGAGACGACTGGACATCTTAATTCCTTTATTAAGCTATGGTTACTTAAAAATTTTAAACAGAGTGTCTTACACTAACAGGCAGTGAATAAATGCTTGCTGAATGGGATAAAACCAAATAAAATGGAACCCAGAGCAACCAGAGATAAACAGATGGAAACTCCAGAGAAGTGTAGCACGATGGGGAAGGGAGGTAGGGACTTGGGAGTGAGGAGGAGGACAGAAAAACAGGTGAATGCGAACAAGGCAAGTCCAGTTTGCCCCCCGTCCTCCAGCTTGGAGGCTTTGGTGGGACCAGTCTGATATTGGAGGACTTATACAGAAGCACAAAACTTGAATTTCTCTTTTGTTAACTCAGGTCTCCCTTTCCTGAATGCATTTTACATTCAGTTACAACAGCAGTAGTAATTGTCACTCATACTTCTCATCATAATGGGGCTGTCTTTTCGTTGTAATGGACCCTAAGTCTTGCCATTGTGGTGCGATTAGCCTGCCCAATGTACAACCTCTATGATCCCTTCTTCCCTACCTGCCCCAAGTTGCCAATCCTTTCTCTCCTGGTGTTGTGCAGACCCCAAGCCAAGTAATCCACTCTTGTGATCAGTTCCCCATGAAGAGATGGTAGTAGGCGCAAGTGTGTGTCAGGTAATAAGGGAAATGTTGGGTAAAGGTGCATGCGGTGGGGGAAGGAGGAGGTGAGGGGAGGACATGACATGATAACTGTCTTTTCAAATCCCAAAGGGCCATTTTCCAACGAATCACATCCATGATCTAGTCAAAGCGTTCAAATGAAAGGAATCAACCCAAGATATTAATCCCCAGGGTGCATACATGGTAGGCTTTTAGACCATAAGGAATCAATGGTTCCCTCAGAAAACTGAGAGGGACACCATTTACTGGGCATTTATTTATTCAAAACATCTGCCATGTGTGAGGGTTTTTGCTGGCCCCCCTGCATATCTAATGGCACCCATTTCTCATAACAAACCTATGAGATGAGAAAAAGGAGATTCGAAGAGGTTAGGTATCTTATCCAAGGTCACATGGTTAATAAGTGGGGGCTAAGCCAGAATTTAAGCCCATGTCCTTTCCGCTGCGAGAGCACTTTGGGTGGTATTCTCGGCAGAGGTGGCCTTGGGCAGGTGAATGTTGTTGCACTAAGAACCGGGCCGCGGGAAAACAGCTGGGCTGATGTTTTGTGCTTCAACAAGGGGACCAAGCAGCAACGCTGAACTAATAATAAAAATCATCCGCATCGGCATCATCTATGAACTACACGAGCAACATCACGCTGAGGGCTCAGGGGTGGCATTTATGATGCGTGTTAGATGGGGATTATAGTCCTGATTTCGCAGGGTGGGAAACCAGGACTTAGGGGGGTTGAGCAGGTCGCCCCGGGTCCCAGAGCAGGTGAGCGCAGGCTGGGATTGGAACCCATGTCTGGCCGACTTCACACTGGAAGAGTCTGCAGCCTGCACAAGCTCCCACTTAAGGGGAAAAGGGAGGTCGTGCCCATCACGAGGAGGTCTTCACGAAGCTCAGAGAAGCCAACTAGAGGAGGGAGGTATGCCGACCAGAGAAGAGAGGCACTAAGAGTGAAACTCTTTACAGGACAACAGGAGAGGGGGACGTAGCCTGGGCTGGTTTCTCTCCCCTGCCCGCCCTTCATCCATGCTAAGGAGAGGCTGAGGCAACAGACATGGACATTTACCGGCAAAGGTTCACAATAAAATCACTTGGGGAACACTTCAAAGTACTGGTTCCCAACCCCCACTGCAGATACTCTGATGTAATTGGTCTGGAGGTCCTTAAGTTCCACCGAGGTTTCTAATTTACTGGGGAACAGCCCTCACGGTGGATGGTTGCTGAATTCAGAGACGCTCGGATGCCTGGGGATGTTGGGCACATTTCTGGACTGAGTCGTCATTGCTGGGAGAGAGTCGATTCATATGGTGCACGGCTTCCAACAGGGGAAGGGGCATAAAGAACCCAGTGTGTCTGCACTGCAGATGGTCACCATTTATGTGAGGTGGCACAGGACTTCAGCATGTCTGTGGAGGTCCGTCTTTAGACGGAGGTGAGCTATCTGGATGCCAGTGAGACGTGTGTTTGGGTTGCATGTTTGAGAGGTGGGCGATGTAAAGTGCCTGAAGGTGGCTCATATAAAGGGGAGATTGGGAAGCATGTCTGAGAGTTATTAACACTAATTTAGAGTGATGTGATATTAACAAAAGGGGGTGGTCACTCTAATTTTTTTAGCATGTCTATTAAAAATGCAATCAGAGGGAAAAGTCTGAACTACATCCCTTATGTGTGATAGGTCATTCATCCGACTTAAAGTCTGGGGAGTGACTCGATCAGAAGAGTAGAAGACAGGGGTGCCTGGGTGGCTCAATGACGGTTAAGCCTCTGACTTTGGCTCAGGTTATGATCTCATGGTTCATGAGTTCGAGCCCCACATCGGGCTCTGTGCTGACAGCTCAGAGCCTGGAGCCTGCTTCAGATTTGGTGTCTCCCTGCCTCTCCCCCACTCACACTCTCTCTGTCTCTCAAAAAATAAATAAATGTTAAAAAAAATTTAAAAAAAAAAAAGAAGAGAAGAAGACAGTGACTTAACAGGCTAGAAGAGAGTGGCAGGTGATGAGGCTCCTTTGGGTGATGCTTCCACTCTGCGCTCAGACACTGTCTAGGAAAAACACTGTTTCCTCTCCTCACGCACTCCCAATATCTCTGACACCAGCTCTGTGGATTTTCCACAACCAGAAATTCTGACACTAAGTGCCTGAAGTTGGAGCACACCCGACAGGTTGAGGGCTCAGTCCCACAAGACTATCCTCCTCCAGTGCAGACATCAATTGCAAATAGTAGGTCTGCAACTTCCAGCTGATGTGGCTACAAATCGGAGGTCCCCACGACCCCCTCCTCAGATTTGAGCTGCTCATCGAACAGCTCACAGGACTCAGGGAAACACATTCACCAGTTTATTACATAAAGAAGGATATGTCAACAGATACAGAAGAACAGCCAGAAGGAGAGATACATAGGGATGGTCTGGGAGGGTCCCGAGGACAGGAGCCTCTGTCCCTGTGGGATTGGGGTGTGCCTCCCTCCCGGTTCATGGCAGTGTTCACCCTCCTGGAAGCTCCCCAAACCACATACTTTGGGGGTTCTCATGGAAGCTTCATCAGATAGGCATGATGGATCACTAAGTCACTCTCCAGCCTCTCTCCCCTTCCTGGAGGAGAGCAGGTGGGGCTGAAAATTCCAGGCTTCTAATCATGGCTCAGTCTTTCTGGTGACCAGTCCCCATCCAGGAGCCCACCAAGAGTCACCTCATTAGAACAAAAGGACATTCCCATCACCCAAGAAATTCTGAGGATTTTAGGAGCTCTGCATCAGGAACCAGAGCCAGAGACCAAGGACTAGAACAAAAATGCC
Organism: Puma concolor; assembly: GCF_028749965.1. Classification (NCBI taxonomy): domain Eukaryota; kingdom Metazoa; phylum Chordata; class Mammalia; order Carnivora; family Felidae; genus Puma; species Puma concolor. The sequence goes on along the minus strand of NC_141683.1, from coordinate 7,008,813 downwards.
CCAGTGCTCTTATCACTTAGGAAACTATGAGGACTTCAGGGGCTCTGTGCCAAGAACCAGGGGCAGAGACCAATACATATATTTTCTGTTATGCCACTGACACAGATACCGTTGGAAGTTTCAATCTGAGGATTCTTGGTAAAAGATTCTGAAAATGCCTTCCCCACTTCCTTTACCTTTGGTGTTTATAAAGCAAACAGACCTTAACCAGAAGCAGAGGCAGGGGCCTCCCCACGGCCCCACTGGCCCTCCAGCCCCACCCCCGGGAGCAGCTGTAGTCCTGCTGACTCCAGGCACAGAAGGGGGAACATGAGGTAAGAGACAGGGTGAGATGCGCCTGTGCCAATGACAAAAAGTCTTGGGCCAAGGATCTATCCTCAGCTAGATACAAAGTTCCTCCAAAGCTGATCTCCTCTGAGGAGAAACCAATGAACTGATCCTGACTACACCCCTCGTGTTCAGAGGCAGTGCGGACAGAGGCAGAAGCAGGGGATGCTTGAACAACATGGTGTCCTTCCGCCCCCACTGCCTTCTTTGGGTGAGGAGTCATGGCCAGGCCTGGCCGCCAGAGGGGAGTTCCAGCTAGAAAACCTGGAGGGATTGCTTCCACCCAGAAGAGATGGACGCTAAGGACTGAGGCCTTCCTTGCAGAGTTACATGGCCACATACAGCCACCCTCCTGCTGGCCCCAGCACTGGCTGCCACAACAGCACAGGGACTGCCTCACAGTGGGTTCCAGTGTTGATAACGATTATCATTAGAAGAACGGGTATGGTCAAGCCCTTCATAGCCTTCCGAACACACGTGTGTCCAATAGCTCTGCAAACAACGATGCCGAAAAGTATGGCTGTTATTCCCATGGAGTAAGTACAGACGCCAAGGAAAAAGGAGAGCCAGAACCTGAACTTGGTTCTTCTGACTCTAAATCCCAGGCTCCTTGCATAACAAGGGTAAGTATTTACCAAGCGCACAGAAATTAGCCCATCAAAGATGCCCACTTGCAGCCCCCTTCCCGTGTCCAGATAAATAGTCATCCACGTGCACAGAAATGGCCTCAGGAGAGGATCCGTACTGTCCTCGCAGCCTGGCACTGTCACTCGCAGTCACAGAAGGAAATGGGGACTTCACCTCCAAAAGTAACTAACTCTATGTGTGGAGGGGTAAGGGGTGCACTACAGCCTAGGGACTTGGATTTTAGTTCCTATCCCAAGAAAACAGTTTGGGGTCACCCAGTGAGGAGACAGATGGCAACTGGACTGACTGTGGTTCACTTCCTAATGCATACAAACATCCAGTCATTACAACCTCAATTAAAAGAAAATAAAATGTTGGGGCACCTGAGTGGCTCAGTCGGTTAAGCCTCCGACTCTTGATTTCAGGCTCAGGTCATGATCTTGCAGTTCGTGGGCTCGAGCCCCATGTCGGGCTCTATCCTGGTGGTGCGGAACCTGCTTGGGATTCTCTCTCTCTTTCTCTCTCTCTCTCTCTCTCTCTGCCCTGCCCTTACTTGTGCGCTCTTTTTCATAAAATGAACTTAAAAACATAAAAAAACAAAATGCAAATGATTTTTTTAAAAAAGCACAGGTTTTAGAGTCAGACCTACATGACTTTCAAACTCATTTGCTGCATTTCTTTGAGCAAGTCCTTCCACTTTGCTAAGCCCTCATAGCCTTACCTATAAAATAGGAACCATGTCGTACAGAACTGTGAAAATCCATCAAATATTGCATAGAAAGCTCTGAACATGGAGTGTGGTGCACAGTCAACCCTCAGCGTTAGCTTCTTTATTTTCCACGCACACACACACCAAATAGAGTTGACCCTCGAAAAACACGGATTCGAACCGCACAGATCTGCTTACGCAGACTTTTTTCAGTAAATACAGTACAGTACTGCTCATGTATTTTCTCTTCCTTATGGTTTTCTCAATAAGAGTTTCTTTCCTCTCGCTTGCTTTATTGCATGAAGACAGTATATAATATATACACATATACGTACGTATAACATACACAGTATGTGCTGATCGACTGTTACGGGTAAGGCTTCTGGCCAACAGTAGGCTATTCGTAGTTAAGTTTTGGGGGGAGCCCAAAGTTATATGTGAGTTTTCAATGCGCGGGGTGGGGGGGGGGTCAATGCCCCGACCCTTGTTGTTTAAGGGGCAACCGTACAAGCACAGACACCACGAGCGGATGAACCACCGTTAGCATCCTCCCATCTGGTAACTAGGGTCCTTGTGGGGACTTGTTTATTAAAGTGCCTCCATCATCTCAGCCATGAAATGAAGAAGAAAGCAGAGGTAGGTGGCGGAAGGAGCCAGAGATCTGCAGCAAAGAAAGCCCCGACTTAATTTTCAGCCCCACCGCTGGAGCTCCACCACCACAAGCCCTACGTCCCTGAACATGTCAGTTCCTTGCTACTATTTCCGACATCCGTGAGATGAGGGGCCGGGTGGATCTCCAAGGCTCTTTCCAGAGCTCCAACTCCGTGCTCCTCAAGGGAAAGGGTGCAGAAAACGGTAGGCAAGATGGTGCTGCCCCCCCCCCTCCCTCCACTGGCTTGAACGGTGCGAGCTCCCGCCTCAAACTGCTGGCAGGAGAGTTTCAGCCACTTGGAAAAATTCTCTTTCTCCCCGGATGGGACTCTGGAACCTCGGCCAGGACACAGAGGTCCCAGCTGCAAACAGTCCCAAGTCATTTGATAACAAAGGGAAAGGCACCCCGGGCCAGCCAGGTGGGGTGAAAAGTGTCCTCTGCGCGCAGGCCCCCCTCCCGGCCACCCCAAACTTCGCCCTGAAGACGCCCCTCTGCCCAAGTGGCCCTTCTCACGATGAAGTCAACAGTGCTGCTGAGAAAACGAAAGTACAAAAAGCTGCCCTCTCCAAGGCTCGGGACTCTCAAGTCCACCACGAAATGCCTAAAACCTGGCTCCCCTGCTCCGCTTTCCCCCTGCCCGAACCAGCTCTGCAATCGGCCTGTCTTGCCTGCCAACAATTTCAACTCTGCTAATGCTGTTTATTGTACCCTGCAGCTCTATGGATTCCTTCCTTTTGCTCCTGTCGTCTTTGGTTTAGTGTTCCTTATTCTTCCCTCCGTAAATATAAATCCAGGAACCCCACCACCACCAAAATGTGAGACCGTGGATTTCTCCAGTCTACGGTGCTCTATTCCTCTCCCTTCCCCGCCTGGCTTGAAACCCCCTCCTGCCTCCTTTTTACAACTTTTCCTGAGACATCAGAAGTACACTCTGAACTTTCGTTTTTAGAAAAGGGAAAAAAGGAAAGAAAAACAAAAAGACATAACTTACGTTCGTCCAGGAGGAGCACACAGATTTGGAAAGAAGAAAACAGAGTTATAATCCACCACGTTCCCCCAGCCCCCCCCCCAGAAACGAATCTGTTGTGAAACTCTTCTTTTTCCACTTTGCCGGCGAAGGAGCCCGGTGGCAGGCATACGTCCACAGGCTGATGCAAGATGCTTTGAGAGAAACCTCACATTCTGAGGATTCCTGGGAGAGCGCCAGGGATCCCAGCATCCAATATATTGCACATTTGGTTTCAATTAGGAAGGGGGTTGGGGAGGGAAAAAGGAAAGTCACCAATCAGAGCTGTTTTCTGTTTAGAGACTATGTCTTTTGACCCAAGGGACCGCGGGCAAAGCTATAATTTACAGCAAAACCCATTCATAGAAGAAAAAATATGTATAACCATAGGACAGAATTAAAGACACAGCTCCCTTCCACCATGTCCCCACCGCATGCGTCCCCAAGCCCTCCCCCACCACCTAAGACTTGGTCCCCACCCTGTGTCCCCCCCCCCCACCTCATTTTTCTTACTTGGGCTGAAGTTATAAGCACAACTTAAGTTTTGGATTCTCTTCCAGTTGAAGTTTCCAGGACAGTTGGGTCACACACATGGAGTTGATCTTTGGTGTTTTATCCATGAAAGCCCAGAGCTGAGCCCTCCCCCAAAAATATTTTATTTAAGCCCTCCCCCGATTCCCTCTCCCACCAAAAAAACTGGACAGTTCATAGTTCTAGGATTCCTATTTTTTTCCACTCAATTCCCAGTTGGTTGTTGCTTCTGTGGGTCTATTGCTGTCCTGGATTCATGCTGCTAAATGAAAACACAAGCGTTTTTTTTTTGTTTGTTTTTTTTTTCCTTTTTCCTCTTTTCTTTCCCTCCTATCCATGGCTATGGCCAGAGACCATGTGAAAGGGGAGTGTAAGGGACACGGAAAAAGACCTTCCTCATTTCCCTGATACTTTTCTCCCATCCATCAAGGCCCCTGTCCTTAACCCTTCAGAGCGTGGATCATTCCTGACCAAGCACAGGCTTGGGCTGTCCCAGGGGTCCTGATTCTCCATGAGTACAGGGAAGGCAAGGCAAGCTGAGACTCTAGGTCAGGAGATCCGGGGAGGACAGTAGATGGCAACAGAGAGGTTATGAACACCTAACCCAGCCTTGAGAGATGACCTCCTCCTAAAGAGACCCCCTTCCTCTGGGCCTGTGCTATCACTGTCTCTTCTCTGCTTGCATTTTGACAGCCAACAGAGGATCGCACAGCCCCCAAGACGAGCAAGAAGAGACACAGGGCACACAGGAGAAGGACAGGAGAAGGGGGCCGTGGAAGGACATTCCCGTAGTAAGTCTGGAGCAGGAGATACTTCATAAGAGGACCAGGCGCCAAGGAGACCTCCAGCTGGAATGGCCATGAAGAGCCATGCTGTAGGTGTTATATCCCCACAAGGCCCTTAAGCTCAGTCAGAAAGTGGCCTTTGGTGTCTATGCCTCATATAGAAGAGGACACAGAGAAGTTGGAGGCAGCTCAGAGGGCAGCCACAGAGAGGACCAAAGGTAGAAAACGAGACTAAGAAAAAACTAGAACCAGGGTTATTTTACAAAGAGAAGAGGTAAAACTCGTAAGAAAGCTCTTCAGTGAGAAAATCTGAAGTCAGGTCTGAGGCTGACTGAGGCCAGGACACTTGGCTTAAGGCGGTAAATGTATATTGAGCACCTGGAGGCCCTTGGCTGGGTGCTTGCCTGAGACAACTCCAGACGTCTGGTCCTGGGAAGGGTCCTAGAATCGTCCCCAAATATTGCGGTCTAGAGTAGTTTACCTATTTGGCACCACCATAAAGAATGCACCCAGAGGATAATAATTTCACAGATTTGGTGAGACTACAGGTCACATGCGGACAGCAGCGTAATAATTCCGTAAATCTAGAACCTAATAAAGAAGAGACACCTACAGGTATGTGTCTTCAATCACAAGTATTTAAGGGGGTTCTACTCCATAGGCTGCGTCAAAAGTAAGGAGGAGCTCTAAGAAAAATACCTTGTCTCTCACTCAAGTTAGTCTCAGCCAAATTTGGAGTCTGACCTTGAACTCTTAAGAAGACGCTACCAAAAAAAAAAAAAAAAAAAAAAAAAAAAGGCAAGGAAGAGCCAAGGTGATGTTTTACCAAAATATGTGAGTGGGCATTTAAAGAATCAAGAGGAATGATCAGATTGGAGCCCCCGTTTTGGAAGACCATCCAGGTTGGGGGAGTGGGCTATGTTTTCTCATGCTTGACAACAGCCATTGCTACAGGAAGCCACGGCTGGAAGGAAAGAAAAAGCAAGTGCCACTTCAAAGCTGAGAGGAGTCATTCATGGAATACACAGAAAAAACTTCTTGGAGACTCTCAGAGCTGTTTGATCGAGTTTTGAGTAAGGCTGGAATTCCTACAATTGTGGGAACAGATGTGGAAAAATACCATTTTGTTACTCTTGTGTGAATAGATTTTGCCCCCTGGTTTGGCTTGGGAAACATGAGTCATTGCAATCAGAATGATTTATGTTGCATGGGAGGTAATACATCCTAATTATGAGGACTGTTTTACACTAAAAATGAGTTACTGACAAGAGTATAGAATTCCCCTACCTGGACTTTACTAAAAATAGGAAAGATCTGGAATGGACAAGATGCGGTATTCATTAGAAGTAAGGAGATGTTCAAGATGACTTTTCAAAATCTTTTCTGGTCTGCAAGCCAAGGTTCAAGTAAATACAAGTGTTAACAATTGAAATAACTATGGTATTTCTGTCTCCAAATGGCCAGGGATTAGACACCTTGGTGATGCTTCAGGAAATAAAATACAAGATAGAAGTAAGGAGTGTAACTTGAACACACACACACACACACACACACACACACACACACACACACACACACATCTTAAAAGACTCTATGAGTATTCACAGAAACCAAACCCAGTTGGTACATTTAAGCTTCACAAGGAGTTAAAAGTACAAATTAGCCACTAGTAGCCTAGTTCCTAGTTAACTGTCTTCTCTCCTCACTTCTGCTCTCTCTCTCTCCTCTCTCTCTCTCTCTCTCTCTCCCTCCTGTGTATCCCTAACACATCTTTTAACCTATTTTTCAGCAGATCAGACTTTTCTGCTTCTTTTCACATGCTATTGAAGATGGTTAGCCTAAAAAGACGCCTTAGTTCTCTCTCACTTTAAATGAACAGGAGAGAATGACTAGTTTTGTTGATGCCCCAGTTCTAGAACCCTGAGAGGAGGAATTTGATTGGTCGGGTGTGTTTCATGTTCTCATCCTCTATCTCTAAACTGGAGACCAATGGGCCATGTAATGTGAATACAGCTCCATCCCACTCACAAGTGGGTCACTTCTTAGAAAAAGGGTGCCATACACTAGAAGACAGGTCACATTATCCGCTGCATCAATAATTAACAACTTCTGATGATCCCTGGATTTTATAGAAATTATACCTCACCGGCCAAAACCAGAGAACACAGTACACGGTGCAGTCATATCGTGCACATATTTAAATACCAATTTTAGAACCTAACCCTTAAAATAAGATGCCTAGTTATTGGTTAATCTGTCCACAACAGACAAATCCATTGACATATATTAAGGCATAAAAGCTAAATTTTTTAAAAAAATTTTTTAACGTTTATTTATTTTTGAGACAGAGAGAGGCAGAGCATGAACAGGGGAGGGGCAAAGAGAGAGGGAGACACAGAATCCGAAACAGGCTCCAGGCTCTGCGCGGTCAGCACAGAGCCCGACGCGGGGCTCGAACTCACAGACAGTGAGATCATGACCTGAGCCGAAGTCGGCCACCCAACCAACTGAGCCACCCAGGCGCCCCAAAAGCTAAATGTTTTTAATCAATATAGAGGAAATCTTGTAGGCAATAGAAATACTTAGGTTTTCTTCACAGCAGAATGGTCTGAATGTCCAGACAGCTCTATAGAGACTTTCCTTTGGTTTTTTCTTGATTTTAGCTCATCATTCAGGAATCTTAGTGCGCTTAAGAATTATCATATGAAGGGGCACCTGGGTGGCTCAGTAAGTTAAACATCCGACTTCAGCTCAGGTCATGATCTCACAGTCCATGAGTTCGAGCCCCACGTCAGGCTCTGTGCTGACAGCTCAGAGCCCGGAGCCTGCTTCAGATTCTGTGTCTTCCTCTCTCTCTGCCCCTCTCCTGCTCATGCTCTGTCTCTGTCTCAAAAATAAATAAAAACATTAAAAAGAAAAAAAAGAATTATCGTATGAAGCTGTGTCCACAGAAGCATGAGTACTATCTTTGTGAGTGATTTAAAGGTCTTTTAAAGATCATCTTGACCCTAAGAAATGTTTCCCTTTATAGGCTGGGTCCTAACCCCAAAGGCTACTAGATGCTGTTCTTCTGTGACAGACATTCCTAAAAGGTGATCCAAGTTCAAACTCCTAGTGGGAGAGCCACCCTGGATAAGTCACTAACTTTCCTATCTATAACATGGGGGATGGTACCAACTCACAACTCATAGACTTGGGAGAAGATGAAAACAGGAGACAATAATTCATTGCGTTTTTACTACATGCCAAGCACACTTCTAAGAACATTATACTTATTTCTCACGAGAACTTTATGGGGTGGGGCTATGACTTCCCCAGTGTCCATACTAAGAAACTGATGTACAAAAAAGTTAGTGTGCCCAAGGTCATAGCTGATGGTGCTAGAATACATGTGCATATGGTATGTGCTTTGCTGACAATCAAGCGTGTGTGTTCATGTGAAGAGGAAAGATGTTCAGAAGGTGGGAAAGAGTCAATTCTCAGGTTTTCAGGGATGGAAGTCTTATTCTCCATATGGAGAATCATCTACGTCATTTTCCTTCCCATCCTTTTTCCCCCCTGAAACCCCTCTTTGTGTCACTGTTTCTTAGTACATCCACTAGAGAAAGAATGAGAAATTAAAAAAAAATTTTTTTTAACATTTATTTTTGAGAGACAGAGAGAAACAGAGCATGAACGGGGAGGGGCAGAGAAAAAGAGAGAGAATCCGAAGCAGGCTCCAGGCTCTGAGCTGTCAGCACAGAGCCCGACGTGGGTCTCGAACTCATGAATTCATGTGGGCTTGAACCCACAAACTGTGAGATCATAACCTGAACCAAAGTCAGACGCTTAACCGACTGAACCACCCAGGCGCCCAAGAAATGAGAAATTTTTAAAAAATGAAAATCATTCTGGAGGCACCTGGGTGGCCCGGTCGGTTAAGTGTCCGACTCTTGATTTCCGCTCAGGTCATGACCTCACGATTCGAGGGATCAAGCCCCGCACTGGGCTCCATGCTGACAGCGTGGAGCCTGCTTAGGATTCATTCTCTCTCTCTCTCTCTCTCTCTCTCTCTCTCTCTCTCTCTCTCCCCCTCGCTCTCTGCCCCTCCCCCACTCAGTCTACCTCTCTCTCTCCTCTCTCAAAGTAAATAAACTTTAAAGAACATTAGAATCCCTCTGCCTGTGACTCTTGCGTGGATGGGGCGAAAAGTCAGGCGAAGAGGAAGTCGAGGTTAATGGCCAAAATGAGGCTCTTACTCGCCTGTGTCTTTAGCAATGCCGCGTGTGCTGGTTCGCGGTTCGCAGAGTGCTTTCACAGACATGACTTCATCGGATCCTCACACAACACCAGTACGCGCTCGGTGCGGATATTAATATCCTCGTTTTACAAATAAGGAAACCGAAGCCCAGGGAAGAAGCAATGGACTGCAGGGTGTTTGCTGGTGGACGTGTGTGGATTGTCACTGCTCTTTCTGCCCATTTAACACTAGCACCAAACCCTCTCAGAGCCTCTAAGACTCCATCTACACCCGCTTCTAGTGAACCAGGTTATCTGGTTTCCCTGCCTGCTTTCCTGTTCTTCCACATCCTTCTAAACTGTGGAGAGAGAACAACACATCCTCACCTCGGCAGAAATTCTGAGATCAGGGTTGGGGGGGGGGGTGCCAAACAGGCACAGCAACTCAGAAGCGCAGCTCGGCTCCCCGTCCCCCGACGAGAGGGAGGGCTACGAAAGAGCTTTTAAAACAACAACTTTCACATCCTCCTCCCGGAAACACAACCCTTCTCCAGGCTCAAGGCTGGAAACCTAAACCGTCCGGGTCAGATAAGAAAGCAGCCTACTTTCCAGTGTCCCCAGGGAACAGGATCTCTCGACAGCCTGAGTGTTGATCAACACCGGTGTCGAAAGTCCTGCTTTCCATCTGTCCTGAACCTCCCCTGCCTCCACTGGTGAGGGACCCCCCCATGGCAGGCGTTCGCAGGGACTTAAACTGCCCCCACCAGCTCCTCAGGCACACCTGCACGCATTTCGGAGCAGAGTGGACTCAGAGAAGCCGTGTTTTGTTCCACGCTGGGGCCCAGTTTGGGGCAATCACCTTCTACATGATGATAACCCTCTTCATGAAATCTGATGGCCCTCAGCTGTCTCGCTTCCGGGCTGGGGCCTTTTCCGGCGTCTGGGAGAGAAACATGATCCCCACCGACTGCGCTGTTAGGGATCCAAGAAGCTTGGGACATCAAGGGACGTTTAGTTCATTGGAGTCTTGCTTTTGAGGGATTCATCCTTCCTTCCTCATGTGCCTCGACGGCATCGGGAAGTCTGAGAGGTTCATATCTGTGAGCTCCTGTTGGGAAGGAGCCTCTCTATCATTATTAAATATATTTTATCCTCTAAAACATCTCCCTTTAGAGACTCTGCTTGCTTCGTGTCCTACCATTCAGCTCTCAAAGCATAACTCCATCCCATCGCCCTGAGTTACACCATAAACACCACCTCTCTGTTTCTAATACACAACATATTTCAAAGCAGAAAGGAATTTATAGCGCCAATGTTATTTTTCCATGTACAATTCCAGTTTGGAATGTCCAGCAGGGCTCGAATTGCCTTTCAAGATAAAGACCAGATCCTGATTCTATGTAATCCTTGCGTGCTTCTGGGAAGGCTCAGATGTTCGTCTTATGGATGGAATATGCGTTCTCCAGGGCCCATCATGCCCCCGAGAGGAACCATTTACACCAAGCCAGGCTCCGACAGAATTCTGCAGTGGCCTTTTGCCAACGTTCTCACAACCAGAGAGGCAAGTTTCAGTCCTGGGACCCGTGCAACACAGAGCAAGGGCAAGTCCTTCTACCCTGACCTCGGGTGCACAGTATGCTGGAAGGAGCCTTGGAGGTCAACCAGCCTAGTCCCCTGGTTTCATAGCTGAGTCTCAGCACAGTAAAGTGACTTGTCCAAGGTCACACAATACAGGAAAGAAAAGCACAGCAAAACAAAACAAAACAAAACAATCTCTCTTAAGTCCCCATCCATCATGCAAATGCACAAAACATCATGCAATTGCACAAAATACTTTTTATTTCAAACATTTAAGAGATCTGAGCCAACAAAATAAACAGGAAAAAAATAGGTAAAGCATCCCTAGGCCAATGCAGGGTTCCAGGAGTGGCCGGATGGGAATGGAGTCTACAGGAGATCACCCCGTGGGATGGATGTCAGCAGTCTCTGAGTACACAGATCAAGTCCTGAGGGCTCTCATTCTTTGCTTAGCCTGTGGGGAGCCCATTTCTTCAACAGAATGAAGATTAGAGGTAGAATTTTTTTTTTTTTTCACAAGAATGCTGGAATATGCTTCAGAGACATCTGGCAGAAGAGAATGGAGACATGGGTTCTGAGTCTGCATCCTTCCCACCCCCTACAGTGGACGATCCCTGGATCCTCCCCTGCAGAGTCAGTCTTCCTCCCTTCCCCCACCTTGTTAGAACCACTCCCAGCCTGAAGTGAGAAGATCCGGCTCATCTGTCTGGGATTAAAGACTTAACATCTGGCCGTGGCCCCGATTCCAAGTTTTATCAACGTTCCTGAGGCCCAGGATAGTAAATACTTATAGGTCTGCTCAATCCACAGCGACCTCAGTGCTGGCCCTCCCTTATAGGGGCGTGCTACCAGACTCCGTGCTCATATTACGTAACCTCCACTTCCATGGCCATAATTGCAAATCCAATCTGGACTAGTTTCACGGAAGGAGGAGATATTGACTTTACAACCGTAAGCGGTCATTTCTCTGCATAGCATGGACTGTCAAAGCAAAGACAGCTGGTGTGCAGGAAGAAAAGAATGAAGCCAACGTGCAGAAAATGCAAAAACAAGTCAGAATCCTAACAGGTTTCTAGTTTCCAGGCCCAAGGTCTTCCCAAGGTCAGTGTGCTCTTCCTATTCTTGGATCCCATAAGACACTCCGTAGCTATCAGATGCATTCTCGTGTGTTCTTTAAATTATGTCAGGTGGGCTTCTGTAAATTGACATCATACCCCTTTCAGATTTCTGTAGAGGCACCTCTTCTGGCAAATTAACTAGAAGGTAGGTGTCCTTATTCCAGTCACAACAGACAAGGAAACCAGCTCAGAGACTCACACGGGCATGCCCAGTACCTGTGGCTCTCTGTTGACCAACTAACTTGCCTGGGTTCCTGAGCATTACCTTTCTCTCAAGTTCTGTCCTCTGAGGTCTACTCTTATATCCATCTAGGATCAAGTCAGGAAAACAGACCCCACACTAGGGATTTCAACAAAAAAGATTTAATAAAAGGAATTGATCACAGAGGTGATGGAGGGCTGACTAATCAGAAGAAATAACTGCAAAACGAGCTACCACCTGAAGGCTAGGGGATAAAACAAAAGGATCCTGTGACTGTAATTTGCAGAGAGCCAACTGCAACATCCCAGAGAAGAGTGCAGAAGAATGGATTAGGGCTAAGAGACAACAGGCAAATTGTCATGCCTATTTCTACGCACTCGTCGGAGACACTCTCTCCACTCACGACCAGCCTCTTTACATTGCCACCCATGTGTGTCCTTCTTCCTTAAATGCCAGCCTTGGCTGGGCCATCGAAACTTTCTTTCAATCGCCGTATCTGGTGCAGTGGACCAGGTCCCAGTTCAATGGTTCAGTGGTTCACCATTACTCTCCACAAGGTGTTTCTAGTCCCGTAATTGTCTTTCCTTGTGGTGTATCAGAGTATTGCTGACCTCATAAAATGAATTTGGAAGTGTTCTCTCCTATTCTATTTTTTGGAAGAGTTTGAGAAGGGTTGGCATTAATTCTTTAAATATTTAGTAGAATTCACCAGTGAAGCTATCTGGCCCCAGGCTTTTTTCTTTGTTGGGAGGTTTTGATTACTGATTCCATCTCCATACTTGTCATTGATCTGTTCAAACTTTTTTTTAAAATTTTTTATGTTTATTTATTATTAAGAGACAGACACAGAGCGTGAGCAGGGGAGGGTTAGAGAGAGAGGGGAGACACAGAATCTGAAGCAGGCTCCAGGCTCTGAGCTGCCAGCACAGAGCCCGACGCGGGGCTCGAACCCACGAACTGTGAGATCATGACCTGAGCCGAAGTCTGTCGCCCAACTGACTGAGCCACACAGGAGCCCCTCAAACTTTCTATATCTTCATGATTCAGTCTTGGTAGGTTGTATATTTCTGAGAATATATCCATTTCTTCTAGGTTGTCCAATTTGTTGGCAATATAATTGTTCACAGTAGTCTCTTATTTCTGTCTTTGCATTTCTTTAGTATCAGTTGGAATGTCTCAAATTTTATTTGAGTCTTTTCTTAGTCTAGCTAAAGGTTTATCAATTTTGTTTATCTTCTCAAAAAAACCAACTCTTAGTTTCATTCAAATTTTTAATTGTTCTCCTATTCATGATTTCACTTATCTCTGCTCTGATTTTTATGATCTCACCCCTCCTACTAACTTTGGGCTTAGTTTATTCTTTTTTTTTTTCCCCTAGGACTTTGAAGTGTAAAGTTTAGCTGTTTATTTGAGACCTTTCTTTTTTCTTAATGGAGGCATTTATTGCTATAAATCCCCCTCTTAGAACTGCTTTTGCTGCATCCCATAAATGTTGGTATATTTCCATTTTTGTTCTTCTTGGGGTATTTTTTATTTTCTTCTTGATTTCTTTTTTGAACCATTCGTTGTTCAAGAATATGTTGTTTAATTTCCACACGTTTGTGAATTTTCCAATTTTCCTCCTGTTATTGATTTCTCATTTCATATACTTCAGTCAGAGAAGATACTTAATACAACTTTAATCTTCTTAAATTTGTTAAGACTTGTTTTGTAGCCTAACATATGATCTATTCTGGACAACTGATCTGTGTGAGTTTAAGAAAAATGTATATTCTGCTGTTGTTAGACAAAATGTCCTATATATGCCTGATAGGTCCGTTTGGTCTATGGTGTTGTTCAAGTCTGCTGTTTCCATATTGATTTTCTGTCTGGATGATCTATCCATTATTGAAAGTGACAGTTTTTTTTACTTAAAGTCTATTTTGTATAATAAAACTATAGTCACCCAGGCTCTTTTTTGGTTACTATTTGCATAAAATACCTTTTATGTCCTTTCTATGTGATAAGTTGTTTTTCTCTGGCTGCTTTCAAAATTCTCTTTGTCTTTGACTTTTGCCAATTTAGTTTTAAAATATCTCAATGAAGACTTCTTCATGTGCACTCTATCTGGGGTTCTTTGGGCATCAGGAACCTGAATGTCCATTTCCCTCTGCAAATCTGGGAAGCTTTTCTTTCTTTCTTTCTTCTTTCTTTCTTTCTTTCTTTCTTTCTTTCTTTCTTTCTTTCTATTGAAGAATGGTTGACATACAATGTTGCATTAGTTTCAGGTGTACAACATAGTGATTCAACATGTCTTTACATTATGTTATGCTCACCACAAATGTAGCTACCATCTGTCACCATATAATGCTATGACAATAACATTGGCTATGTTCCCTGTGCTGTACCTTTCATACCTGTGACTTATTCATTTCATAACTGGGAGCCTGTACCTCCTACACCTTTCACCCATTTTGACCATTCCCTCAATCTCTCTCCTCTGGCAACCATAGTTTGCTCTCTGTTTTTATGGGTCTGCTTCCACTTTTTTTGTTTGTTTTGTTTTTTTAATTCCACATATAAGCGAAATCATATAGCATTTGTCTTTCTCTAACTTATTTCACTTAGCATAATAACCTCTAGGTCCATCCATGTTGTCACAAATTACATGATCTCATTCTTTGTTTTTTTAAGGCTGAATAATATTCCGTCATATATATACCACATCTTCTTTATCCATTCGTCTATCAGTGGACACTTGGATTCCTTCCATATCTTGACTATTCTAAATAATTATGTGATAAACATAGGGGTGCATACATCTTTTCCAATTAGTGTTTTTGTTTTCTCTGGGTAAATAGCTAGTAGTGGAATTACTACATCATGTGGTATTGCTATTTTTAATTTTTCGAGGAACCTCCATTCTGTCTTCCACAGTGGCTGCACCAATTTATATTTCCACCGACAGTGCATCAGAGTTCCTTTGACCTCTACATCCTTGTCAACACTTGTTATTTCTTTGACATTATTTCTTTAAATAAGCTTTCTGTCCCTTTCTCATTCTCTGCTCCTTCTGGGATTCCCATAATGCATAGATTAGTTCTTTTGCTGCTGTCCCACAAGTCATGTAGACTTTCTTCTCTTTCCTATTCTTTTTGTTCCTCTAATTGGATAATTTCAAATAACTTGCCTTCCAGTTTGCTGATTCTTTCTTCTGCATGATTATGTCTGCTGTTGAAACTCTCTATTGAAGTCGTTGCATTCTTCAGCTCCAGAATTTGTTTGGTTCTCTTTTATGATTTCCATTTCTTTGTTAAACTTTTCATTTTGCCCATGTATTGATCTACTGATTTCATGTAGTTGTCTGTATTCTCTTGTTGCTCACTGAGCTTCTTTATTATGAATTCTTTGGTAGCCATTTATGGCTATTTCTTTAAGGTTGCTTACTGGAGCTTTATTAGTCTCCTTGGGTGGTATCATGTGTGACTAATTCTTTCTTTTCTTTTCTTTTCTTTTTCTTTTTCTTTTTCTTTTCTGA
This sequence comes from Puma concolor, assembly GCF_028749965.1. NCBI lineage: Eukaryota > Metazoa > Chordata > Mammalia > Carnivora > Felidae > Puma > Puma concolor. The sequence goes on along the minus strand of NC_141683.1, from coordinate 6,993,543 downwards.
GAGAGAGAGCAGGCAAGGGAGGGGCAGAGAGAGAGGGAGAGAGAGAGAATCCCAAGTAGGGTCCACACTGTCAGTGCAGAGCCAGACGTGAGGCTCAAACCCACGAACCATGAGATTATGACCTGAGCTGAAATCAAGAGCCAGATGCTTAACTGACTGACCCACCCAGGTGCTCCACATTTACCTAATTCTTAACGACCCATGTAGTCTCGCATTGATGCCTGTGCCTTTGAAAGGCAGACACCTCTTCCAGTCTTCACAGACTAGTTTTGGCAGATCTTTTCCTGCTGGGTCCCTGGGCTGGTGAGATTACCTCCAGAATTATGGGCAAGCAGAGCTGGAGCCAGGTCTTGTGGCTGTTGTGGGGTGTGTAGTCAAGTCTGCAGCTGGCAGGTCTTTTACGGGGGCGAAGTTGGGCATGGCTCCCGCCTACGCATGCACCCATCAGATGGCTGGACTGGTCTCTGAGGATTACAGGGTTTAAATCCAATGTCTGCCATTTTGCCCCAATCTTTATTGAGGTATAATTGACAAATTTCAAAAAATGTATATATTTAAGGTACATGTCGTATGTTTTGACATACATGCATCAGAAAATGCCGCAATCAAGCTAATTAACATATCCATCACCTCACACAGTTACTTGTGTGTGTGTGCGCGTGTGTGTGGTGAGGACACTTAAGATACACCCCTTAGCAAATCTGAAGTATACAATACAGTATTGTTAACTACATTCACATTACCATACGTTAGATTTCCAGAACTCACATATCTTACGCAATTGAAACTTTGTTCTCCTTGATCTATTGCCTCCTGCCTATTCTGCCACATATTAACTATGACATTTGGGCAAGACTTTTACCAAAATTCTCACAATGAGCAAAGCGAGTTTCCATTCTAGGGTCCCATGCAACATAACTTAAGAAGAAGCCATTCTACCCATGACCTAGACTTTTGATGCCTCAGTTTTGTCATCTGTAAAATGGAAATATTAATAGTATCTATCCTGTGGAAACGTTAATAGGAATGTTATGAGTTAGTACATGTCAAGAGTTTATAATGGTGCCAGCATTCCTCAGCATTAGCCATTATGATCATTATAATTATACCATTATACATTATCTTTATAATTATTATTCCTAAGTGCAAGCTTGACCAGCTCCCTTAATGGTCCATGTGTTCACTTCAGGCTCCCATCTTCCATTTATTTCAATGCTACACAAATCTAAGTTCATCAGAGTGTCTTAATTCTCCCTCAACTGTTAACTGCTTCTACCTGGAAACTATTAAACAATTACTTTCCTAAATAATTCCAATAAGCCTCAAGAGCCTCCTCCAGAAAATTTCCCAAGAAAGAAAAGAAAGTTGTTCTACACAGTTACAGAGGATGATGACTAACTGGAATCTACTAGCTTCTCCAGGAAACCCTCCCACAGAGGTACACTGGTAGTGAACCTTGTTCCAGTGCCCCTGACTAACATAGTTCCTGCCCGGCTCCTCCCACCTCTGCTTTGAATAGTCAAGCAAGTATCTCATCCACCAGCCTCAAAACCTCCCAAAAGGTGGTGTTATGTCCTATCCAGCTTTATATCCCCAGCAACTTCAGCTCACAGAGAATGATCTGTATGAGATTGAGAAGAATCTATATTCTGCTGCTGTTGTATACAATGTCCTGTATATGCCAATTTACAAAAAAAGGTTTCATAGGAATGCTCTCAGATAGTGGAGGTTACATGTACATAGAAAAAGGTAGGCTATCAAGAAAATCAGGAAAAGTCAAAAGCACTGCACAATTAAGGCTTATATTGCATAACCATAAATATTTCTCTTTTGAGTCATACTTGAACCTCATTGAGCCCAGCTTCTCCCCACACATACTCTGTTCTGTTCTATAGAAGAGGAAATCTGAGGCTCGGAAAGAATGAGTAATCTGGCCTCAGGTCGTTCTGGTCAATAACAAGACAGAATTAGGACCCAGGTATCTAGATTCCCAATCCAGTGGAAAGAAACCATCTCATTAAAAAAAAAAAAAATGCTGTAAAGATGACCCAACCATTTGATCAAAACCTGAAGTGATTTATCAAAAGAATAAGTGGGGCACACAGAGAAGTTAAGAGGTGAAGCTTACTGAGGACCAACTACACTGAACTAGACTATCTCTCAATCTTAATTCTCCAGCAGTTTTATTTCTATTTTGAAATTGGTTTAAAAGACATTGTCTCTAGAAACAACTGACAAAATATCCCAATCTGAAACACAATATTATATAATTATAATCATATCCTAAAATGTACATTTGGAAATCATGTCACAAAGAAAAGGAAAAGTTTTAAAAAGCAACCACACACACACACACACACACACACACACACACACACACCCCTCACTGTGGGGTTATAAAAATAAAATATTAGTTAAGCTTTTAATTTTCCACTTTCAAATTTCACCAAATGATATGATACAATTTCAGTGTGTCCTTTGTTGTACTAACATCTCTGTTACCTATGGAAAGCTAGATGAGTATGTTTCAGTCAGAGATTGAGATATATCTTTCTCAGATATATTAGACAAAATTTGGCAACCCAATAGGTCAGATTATGTTTCTGATTAAACAGCTTGCTGGTTAAATATAGGACTTAAACCAGCAGCAGATTACCCGTGGTTTGCTATTGTTTGGTTCTTCACAAAGAAGCAATTATTTGAGAAACCAGGGATGGAAAAAAGAAAGGAAGACTGTTTTTAGAATAATATAAAGGGAGTTAATTTGTAGTTTTCACAGAAAAGAAGAATCAAATCAAAATAAAATTGGTGCTCTGGGTTTGGGGACCTAAACAGCTCAATATAAAAAAAGAAAGGGAATACAGAAATGTGAAACTATCATCATAACTCCAGTTGCACATTTGAAAAAAGTAAGGAAAAATGTCTAAAAAAGAACTTTTATTTGGCCTCCCAACTGAAAAATGATATTTTCATTATGCTTTCAGTCAAAGGTTGATTTGTAAATACTAGGTAGAGTTTTGCTCCATGAGTTAAACAGCTTTTTCCTATGGAGAATCTTCTGGAGAGTATAGGAAGTAAGAAAAAGAATCTCTTGGGAAATTTTTAAATGATGGCAGAGATAGAGGGCCCTGGGTCTCATCTCTTGCATTTCTATAGGAGGAAGCAAAGTTCTACTTCCAACTTCACCACTCATTAAATCCTTTTTGGTTCGTCCACCTAAGTCAAGGAAGATGAACAGAGGCTCAAAGAATCATGGTCCTTAGCTAACCACTGGTTATAAATTATTCTGGTCTGAACCACAAAATTTGATACTTCAGCTTTACCAATAAAAATAGTACCCTATAAGAACAATGCCTAGATACGTTTAAGGAAACTGTCAAGGCAGAAATTTATTTGTATCTGCTAAATGGTAACCTTTAAACATAAGATATATGGATGTGTCACCATCCACCGGTTTCTAGTCTCTCCAAAAATCAAAGTCACTGGGATCACTCATGAGATCTTTTTTTATGTGTGCTTTTTTATGCTAAAACTCCAGGTTTTGAGGTTAGGCTCATAAGCCTTGAGACATGATCATAAAAGCACTTGCTTGTGTGGGATGTGTTGTGATGTGTTATGACCAGGAGGAATACTAATGTGGCAATCCAACATTTCAAAAACCAATTTAGACATTTCAAGGTGATATATTTACATGCATTTCCATGCCTTTCCACCTGAGTTTGCATCCGAATGTTAGAAAAAGGAGAAGCTCTTTCAGAATGGTGGAGTAAGCATGGCTCCCAAAATCTGCTCCTCCAGAAAAGCAAAAGAGCACTGGGAAAAGGGTCAAAATGAACTTTCTCAAAACTCGGGAAATTAACCAAAGGCTTATACCCATCTGAGGAACATTTATTTGAAGAAAAAATAGCTGAATCTAGGTAAGAAACTAGGTGAGGTTTGGGGAGTTTTAACTTACTCTATTCTCAACCCCTTCTGCCCAGCTCTGCAGTAGCCTTTAAAACAAGCAGCCTCAAAACCATGTTGTCAATTGTCAAAAACAGTCAATGGCGGGGCACCTGGGTGGCTCAGTCGGTTGAGCATCCGACTTCAGCTCAGGTCATGATCTCATGGTCTATGAGTTCGAGCCCTGCGTTGGGCTCTGTGCTGACAGCTTGAAACCTGGAGCCTGCTTTGGATTCTGTGTCTCCCTCTCTCTCTGCCCCTCCCCCGCTCACGCTCTCTCTCTGTCAAAAATAAATAAACATTAAAAATTTTTTTTCTTTTAAAAAACAGCCAATGGCAATGGTTTAATGTTGCAGTGATGTAAGGCAGCAATACCAGTTGGGGCAAAAAAAGAGGCTGGCCAAAAAAAAAACTTAAAAGGAAAATGTGGGTGTGTTGTGACCATAGAAGACTTTGCAAAGTCCCAATGTATTTCTGGCGATGTAGGAGGCCCCATACATATGTCTGTAGGCATACTTGGAAAAAAATCTGAAAAAGATTTCAGCTCTCACCTCTGGCCAACCTTGAAGTTCTGTGCAAGTTGGAAGTGAAGACTAGGAAGTCTTGTGAACTGCTGGCCAATGCATTGAAGGTGGGCTCCAAGACAAAACCCCTCCATACAGGTGGGAGACTTCCTGGTTCAAAGGATTTTTTCAAAATCCCTCCCTGATCATTGACTGACCACTAAGTTAATATAGCAGAGACTCCAGTGGCCACACACGCAAAGAATACAGAGTGTAGAATTAGTCAGGAAAAGTCACTAAACAAACAAACCGCAACAACAAAAAACTACAACAAACCCTTGGGAGGGAGGGATGCTGATTGCTATATTGCCACAGTGTATTATGTGATTTGTACAATTTAAAAAATAAAAAGACACAAGCATACAACCAGGAAAGGGGAGCCCACACAAGGAAAAAAAGCAGTCAACAAAAACTATCCCTGAGAAAAACCATGTGTTGAACTTACTAGTCAAAGACCTTAAATCAGCTACTATAAATATTTTCTAATAACTAATATTTTCTAATATTTTCTAATAACTACTACCCAAAGAATTAAAAATATGAAAACAATGTCTGACCGAAGAGATAATATAAATAAAGGGGTAGAAGCTATTTTAAAAAAAAGAATTAAGAAGAAATTCTGGAGTTAAAAAGTGCAACAACTGAAATAAAAAATTCACGAGAAGGGCTAAACAGAAGACTTAAACTGGCAGAAGTAAGAATCAGTGAACTTGAAAATAGATCAATTGTGATTACCCAGTCTGGGAAACATAAAGAAAAGAAAAAAAGAAAAAGCAACCAAGCCTCAGACCTGCGGCACACTACCGAGTGTACTAGTGTATGCATGATGGCAGCCATGGAAGAAAAGGATGGAGGAAAGAGCAAAAAAGAAGATATGAACAGGGGTGCCTATGTGGCTCAGTCAGTTGAACATCCAACTCTTAATCTCAGCTCAGGTCTTTATCTCACGGTCATGAATTCAAGCCCCACATCAGGCTCCACACTGGGCATGGAGCGTACTTAAAAAAAAAAAAAAAAAAAAAAAAAAAATATATATATATATATATATATATATATATATATATATATATGAACAAATAATACCCAAGAACATACATTTGATGACAAACATTAATCTACACAGCCAAGATCAAAGAACTCCAAGGAGAATAAATCTATATGTATCTATACCTAGATACATCATAGTAATACTGTAGAATGCCCAAGACTTTTAAAACAGAATTTGAAAGCATCAACAGAATAATGACCCACCATAACAAGAGATCTAAATTAAGATTACATGTTGATTCCTCATTTGATACCATAGATGGCAGAAGGCAGGGGGATAACATATTTAATGTGCTGAAACAAAAGATTGCAACCAAGAATTTTATGTCCTGCAAAACTATCCTTCAAAAAATGAAGGAAAAACTAAGACACTGCCAGATTTTTTTTAACTGAAAAAATTCATTGCTAGCAGATGTTCTCTGTAGGAAATACTAACAGGAGTCCTTCACGCTCAAATGAAAGGACTCTACATAGAAACTTGAATCCTTATGAAGAAATAAAAAGCATTGGTAAAAGTAACTACACAAGTATATAGGAAAACAGTATAAATGTATTTTTTTAAACACCTTTCTCTTCCTGATTCAGACAACAACTGCCTAAAGCAAGAGTTATAAAAATGTATTGAGAGGTTTATATTTTATTAAGATATAACTTGGGTAGATAAGACAGCAGAAAGGAGTGGGCAAGGAGATGAAAAGAAAGCTTTTATAAATTAAAAATATATTTCAGTAGAAGAACTCTACAGATGAGAAAGTTAAAGAAACTGTGAACACAGAGCTAAAAGTCAAAGAGACATAAAATAAATAAATACTTAAGTCAAAGTCCAGAAAAGGAAAACATCTAACCAAAAGGTGGTCCCGGGGCACCTGCAGTGGCTCAGTCAGTTAAGCATCAGACTCTTGATTTTGGCTCAGGTCATGATCTCATGGTTCATGAGATTGAGCCCCACATGGGGCTCTGCCCTAACAGCATGCAGCCTGCTTGGGATTCTCTTTCTCCTTCTCTCTGCCCCTTCCCCACCTGTGCTTTCTCTCTCTCAAAATGAATAAATAAATAAAAAGTGAATGAATGAATGAATGAATGAATGAATGAATAGCCATCCAGAAAGAGCAAGGAAATCAAGAGGAGGTGGATGGTAATTAGGTTCCACTTCTTGGAGGAGAAAATATCTACATATTTTACTTGAAATTCTTCTCTAAGAAAGATTGTCTCTTCTTCTCTGTTTATTTAATTTCTTATTTACTTACATACTTATGTATATATATATATATATATATATATATATATATATATATATACACATATATATATAATTTTTTTTTTAGAGAGAGAGAGAGAGAAAGTGGGCAAGAGGAGCAGAGGGAGAGAGAATCCCAAGCAGACTCCTCGCCCAGTGTACAGCCTGACATGGGGCTCCATCCCACAACCCTGGGATCATGACCTCAGCTGAAATCAAGAGTCAGACGTTCAACCAACTGAGCCACCCAGGTGCCCCACTTACATACTCATTTATTCATATCAGTATGAACTCATGTATAGTTACTTCACATGTAGGTTATAGTCCTATACTGCATTATTTAGTTACTCCAATTATTCCAGCTTTGACCATTAAGAGCTCTTTCAGACTCCTGTGTTGCTTTGGCATGCCCCATCCTTTTGGTTGCTTGTGCACTTCCTTACTTTGTGGTACTACAAGATGCCCCAGGCTCATCTGTGGTTTCTCTGCCCCAGCCATAGCATCAGCTGTTTCTCCAAGGAACCCTTGGGAATGGTATTTGGAAACCGAGATCTGGATACTGGGTACGCTTATTGCTACTGGGTCTACCGTACTTTTGTAAGTTTCATGTATCCACATTTTGTGCTTTCTTTTATAGCTATAAAAAGACTCTAATCTTTGCCTCAATCCTGGGACTACTCAAGATCTTATAGCAACCTCAATCTCTGCAGTTGCTACTGAGAAGGTATTTTGTTAGTACCTTTCCCATGAGTATAAATATTAACTTTTCTTCTCAAATGTTATTACTAGCACACTACTCCTTAAAATTTATCTCTACAAAGGAATTTTGTTTGTACTTTGAATTTTTTTTCTTAGAAAGTTGGCATATGACGTTCTTCATTTATCATTCACTCCTGGGGTGCCTGGGTGGCTCAGTCAGTTGGGTGGCTCAGTCAGTTGGGTGTCCGACTTTGGCTCAGGTCATGATCTCATGGTTTGTGGGTTTGAGACCCCCATTGGGGTCTGTGCTGACAGCTCGGAGCCTGGAGCCTGCTTCAGATTCTGTGTCTCCCTCTCTCTCTCTCTCTGCCCCTCCCCTGCTCATGCTCTCTGTCTCTCTCTCTCTCCAAAAATAAATAAACATTAAAAAAATTATAATTCACTTCTAATTCCTCTCTGGGTCAAACTGCCCTCACTCATTCATCTGGTTTCTCTAAAAAGACATTCCTTTTCCTTCTAAACTACTAAGAGGCAGCAAACAAAAAGGTTTTATTTTGTCTTGTTTTGTTTTCAATAAAGATTTCTTTAGAGACTCCCAACACCCAAATCTCTATTTCTGAAAATACACAATTAAGAAATTCTTTCTCTGACTTAAAGTTCTGTCCACTGCTAAGATATAAACACAGTACTTGCTAACTAAATGTGGTGGATTGACCACATAGGAAAGGAGGCACAGTGAACAGGGATTTCCACAAACTTTAGGAAGATAAATTAGATTGGGGACTGTTAACTCTCTTAGCAGAGCAGAAGTTTCATTAAAATTCAAGTGCCCACACAGGGAGAGATGGATGAGAAGTGGGCCATGTGGTCCCCCTGGGGCCTTTGAGACGTGGGGCCGCTGAGCCCTGCAGGGCCAAGCAGGCAGGGAGGAGCAGCAGGGCTCACAGGAGAGTTAGACTCTCCTCCACGACACACAGAACCTTCAAGATAAAGTTTGTCAGTACTGGGGCATCTGGGTGGCTCAGTCAGTTAAGGGTCCGACTGCAGCTCAGGTCATGATCTCCCAGTTCATGGGTTCAAACCCTGCACTGGGCTCTGTGCTGACAGCTTAGAGCCTGGAGCCTGCTTTGGATTCTGTGTCTCCCTCTCTCTCTGCTCTTCCCCCACTCAAGCTCTGTCTGTCTCTCAAAAATAAACAAACATTTTTTAAAAAAATTTTTTAAAAAGATTATACCCAGCAAACGATCTAGCAAGTGTGGCATTAAATTAAAATACTTTAAAGTATGCCAGGACTCAACAAATTTATGTGTCACGCACCCTTATTTCAGAAGGTACTGGAGTATGCGCTCCATCACCACAGAGGAGTAAGCCAACGAAGCCGACATTCAGAGAATCCAACATAGAAAAGGTGCCAAAGGGAAAACCTGAACGAAAGCCGTGGAGCAGGCTTACAGAACACCCACTTCAAGTGGGAGTGCAGAGAAAAGTGGCAGGGAAGGGATGTCTGCTGTGTTTGAACATTTTGAAAATACAATTGCTTTGTAGTTGATAGATCTTTTGGGTCGTTTGCATCGAATAGCAGCAGGTTAATAGACAGCTAAGCAAGTAGGCAAAAGGAAGAAATTATTGACTGTAAGCGAAACAAAAAGTTGTATATATATAGAAAGCATAATCATAGTATACTATCTCAAGCAATTGTGGGATGCATTTGTATACTCGAATACTGCAAATGCTAATATTGACTTGATCGATTAGTGTGCTATAATCATACAGAGAGGCTATTAGCAGGATGAAGGAAGACAGTAAGAGAAAGTACTAGAAAGCTAAGCCCTCATCCACCATACAGAAACTTAATAATGCCTAAAACTGACAAAGAAATCATAGGATATACATATGAAAATATGGAAACACATACATAAAATATATACATATATAATATATATGAAAATATGGAAATAAATACCAGAAGAAAAAGCTACGAGAATAATATAAAGTGATTACTTCTAGGCAACAGGACTGGGAGGAGGTTGAGTATGAGTGGGGCAGGGGATTAGTATTTTTTAAATGATCCTTTTGGGATTTAATTTTCTAAACACATCAAGAGAGGTAACAAAATTAAATCTGTCAAGTAATATTTTAGTACTAATGAATTTATCAGACCCTTTTTTTCAAAAGGACTTTGTTGGAGTGAAATCCAGCACTAATTTCTTTTTAAGTTCTGAGAGAGAGAGAGAGAGAGAGAGAGAGAGAGAGAGAGAGAGAGAGAATCCAAAACAGGCTCCGCACTGTCAGCACAGAGCCCAACTCAGGGCTCAATCTCAGGAACCATGAGATCATGACCTGAGCCAAAATCAAGACTCAGATGTTTAACTGACTGAGCCACCCAGGCACCCTGGAAGTTTCACTAATTTCTGTAATCCATACTGTTGGCAGTCTTTCTCGGACTCGGTCCTGGGCCCTGTCTTACCCTGCCCATTCTTATCTTATTCTACAGTCTCTCTCATCCACACCAAGACCTTTCATTACTCTGAATAAATCAGTGGCCCCTAAATTCTAACTCCAGCTCAGATCCAGAATCTAGTGTGAATTTTGTCACTAACTAGAATTGTGACCTTCAGGCAGTCACTTTTCTTTGGCCCTCGGCTGCCTCTCCTGTAAAATGAAATGCTCGGACAAAGTGATCTCTGAGGCCTTCTGCACACGGGAGTGGTGACAATGAAGAGAGACACATGCATGTGGGCCAAGCTGGGGCGGGACCCCTCCTGAAATGTTGATCTACAGTGGAAAGTGGGCTCATGGCGCAATCGTGCTGGCATTCTGGGATAATAAGCAGACAGAGCCCAACATTCTAGAACCTCCGGTTCCCAGTTTTGTCCTAATGCGTGAGCATTTGAAACTGCTGCCCTCTACTGCACAGAAAGAAGCCTACCAGGAAGGCTAGAGGGGCCTCCAGCGACTACAGCCAGCCTGGACGAGGCCCCCAGGGAGGCAGCTAACTCACAGGAAGCAGCTATAACACACACAGAGAAGTGAGAAATCCAGCCATAAAAATCTGCTTAAGCAAATACATTCTGTTCCGGGGCTTCAGCTATGACCTCATTACTATCAAGTGTCTCTGCCTCCAGCCCCCCTTACAGCAGGGCAGACTAAGGTGGGACAGGCAGGGCCAAGAGCCACTGCCACATGTCAAAGTACTGGGACAGCTTCAGAAACAAGTCCCCCAGAGGGCCACTGTCGGACGGCCTCCGAAATATGGATACAAGGATAGAAGGGTGAGGCAAAAACAGGTTTTCCTAATAGATGCTGGTCCACAGAGGGGTCTTTAATTGGGTCATCATTTGGATATTCTCATCTCTCTGAGACTAGACCCCTACACAAAGCTGTTAGTCTTACAACTTTATTCTCTGCAGTGGTGAAGTTTTCAACTTTCACCTGCAACCCAAGTCACAAATTGTAGGCTGTGTCTTTTTCTTTTGAATCCCCAGCAGCATATTATCAAGATTCCCATCCCATTTCCCAACAACTCAATAAATGGGACTGAACAGAATTTAGTGTCCTCAGGCCCTTTGCTCTGGGACTGACGAGGGCCAAGTGCAGCCTGCCAAGTGCACTGCCCCTCAGTATGTCTTTTATGAGCAGTGGACAGATGTGCGCTGAGAATACAATGAAGGGAGGGAGACAAGTATGAGAAAAACTTTTCCACTGAAACAATTATGCTTATCTAAATATAGCCTGATTCTACTCTCAGATGTTGATTAGTTATTCCCAGAACTGCTCTTTGGTGTTCCCTGCAACCACACACACACACACACACGCACACACACACTTTCCTATAAATAAGAGAAAATGTAGCAAAGGCTCATGAACAGTAACTGACTTCGGGCTGGTGTTGCATAACCTTGTCGTGATTCCCCTTATTTCACAGTAACCTGAACATGGCTCTCGTGGCAGCCATCTGGTGCCGACATCATCTGGTCTCTCTCTTGGGGTGCTTATGACCCTTCCTGCTTTGAGACTGCAGACCAAACCAATCTCCTACCAAGTTGCCTTTCACTTGAAGCTCTGCCTGCTTCAGTTTCCATTCCCCCTCGACCTTGAGAGCAACACACAACTATTTCTTTCCCTTTCTCTTTCAAAATCTGGGCTTGGTGGATCCAGCATTTTTCAGAATGATGTTGGGCTCGGGAGGAGGGGTACGAGGAGGCAGACAACAGAGTAATTAAAAGCACAGATTGTTAGAGTCAGATTGACTTGGGATTTTAACCCCTACTGGGCCATCCACTAAAGTTATGGAATTATGGAATTGTAGGTAAGTTTTTTAAACTTTCTCTTTGATCACTGGATTGTTTTTAAGTGTGTTTTAAAACTTCAAAATACACAGGAGAGCAAAGTCCCTACTTTTCTTCTGAGGCATAATTTCAAAAGTAAGGGGCGCCTGGGTGGCTCAGTCAATTAAGCATCTGACTCTTGATTTCGGCTCAGACCATTATCTTAACGTTCCTGAGTTCGAGCCCCATGTCGGGCTCTGCGCAGATAGTGCGGAGCCTGCTTGGATTCTCTCACTCTTCTCTCTTTGCCACTCCCCCATTCACTCGCTCTCTCTCAAAATAAACATTTTTTTTTAAAAAAACGAACAAATCTTAAGCATTCAGCTTAAATTTTAACAAATACATGCACATCTGTAACCACCACTCATCAAAATGTAGAGTATTTCCAGCACTCACCAAGCTCCGTAACTCAGTAGATATCCCTTCTGTAGATATTACTATTCTGACCTTTTTCAGCAGACTCCTTTTGCTAATTCTTGATCATCATATATAAATGGAATAGTATAGTGTGCACCTTTGTGTCTGATTTTTTTTTTATTACTTAAAAAAAATTTTAATGTTTATTTTTCAGAGCGAGAGACAGAGCACGAGCAGGGGAGGGGCAGAGAGAGAGGGAGACACACAGAATCTGAAGCAGGCTCCAGGCTCCAAGCTGTCAGCACAGAGCCTGACGCAGGGCTAGAACTCACAAACTGTGAGATCATGACCCGAGCCAAGGTCGGAGGCTTAACCGACTGAGCCATCCATGCACCCCATGTCTGACTTCTTGCTTCCAACATTATTGCTAGGCAATATGGTCGATTTATGTGTAACTTTTGAAGAACCTTCTAAACTACTTTTCAACATGGTGGCACCATTTCATACTAGCACCAGTCAACATATAAGAGTTCCACATCCCTGCCAACTTTTGCTGTGGTCAGTTCTTTTAATTCTATTAGATGTGTCATGGTGCCTCATTGTTCGGTTTTCATTTCCATTCCCATAATAACTTAATGATGCTCAGCATCTTTTCATGGACTTTTCTGCTATCAATATACCTTCAATACATCTTCCTTTGTGACGTATCTGCTCTAACTGTCCATTTTAAAAGATAGGTTGTTTTCTTTTTATTGAGTTTTGAGAGTTCTTTATGTATTCTGGAAACAAGTTGTTTACCAGATATGTGATTTGCAAACATTCTCTAACAGCCTATGGCTTATCTTTTCATGCTCTTAACTGCCTGGCAATGAACAGAAGTTCTTGGTTTTAATACATTTTTGGTGTTTTCTTCTATGGATTATACTTTGGTGCTATATAAGACATTTTGGTCTAACCACAGGTCACAAGACGTTCACCTGTTTTCTTCTAGAAGTTTTATAGTTTTAGGTGTTACATTTAGGTCTATGATCCATTTTGAGTTAATTTTTACGTGTAGGACAAAGAATAGATACAAGTTTACTTTTTTTGCCTATGGATATCTAATTGATATCCAGGATATCAAATTATCCTGGATCAAATTATCCAGGATAATTTGTTAAAAAGACTATTCTTTCTCCACTGAAATGCTTCAGCACCTTGTTGAAACTCTTTTGACTATCTACGTGAGGGTCTATTTCTAGACTTTATTCTCTTATTGATCTATTTGTCTACTTGTCATTATTACCATACTATCTTGATTACTGTAGCTTTATAATAAGTCTTAAAATCAGGCACAAGTTCTCCATCTTTGTTATTCTTCAAAGTCGTTGAGGCTTTACATTTCCATATGCACTTCAGAATATTGTTAATTTCTGCAAAAAAAAAAAGTAAATTAAAGGCTGCCAGGATAGATATTAATTGGGATTAAGTTGAACCTATAGATCTTTTCATGTGTCTGTTAGCCATCTGGATGTCTTCTTTGAAAAAGTGTCTATTCGTGTCTTTTGCCCATTTCTTCACTGGATTATTTGTTTTTTTGGGTGCTGAGTTTGATACATTTTTTATAGATTTTAGATACTAACCCTTTGTCTGATACGTCATTTGCAAATATCTTCTCCCATTCCATCAGTTTTACTGTTTCCTTCACTGTGCAGAAGCTTTTTATCTTGATCAGGTCCCAATCATCCATTTTTGCTTTTATTTCCCTTGCCTCTGGAAACATGTCAAGTAAGAAGTTGCTGTGGCCTAGGTCAAAGAGGTTGTTGCCTGTTTTCTCCTCTAGTATTCTGATGGCTTCCTGTCTTACATTTAGGTCTTTCACTCATTTTGAGTTTATTTTCATGTATGGTGTAAGAAAGTGGTCCAGTTTTCCCAGCACCATTTGCTGAATAGGCTATCTTTTTTCCACTGGATATTCTTTCCTGCTTTGTCAAAGATTAGTTGCCTATACGTCTGTGGGACCATTTCTGGGTTTTCTAATCTGCTCCATTAATCTATGTCTGTTTTGGTGCCAGTCTTGATGATTACAGCTTTGTAATAATACAGCTTGAAGTCCGGAATTGTGATGCCTCCAGCCTTCACATTTGTGAAGTCCGGAATTGTGATGCCTTCAGGATTGATTTGGCTATGTGGTGTCTTTTCTGGTTCCATACAAATTTTAGACTGATTTTTCTAGCCCTGTGAACAATGCTGGTGTTATTTGTCATTTAAATATTTTAACAATATTTGTTCTTCCAATCCATGAGCATGGAATGTTTTTCCATTTTTTTGTGTCTTCTTCAATTTCTTTTATAAGCTTTCTATAGCTTTCTTTTATCTCTTTGGTTAGGTTTATTCCTAGATGTCTTATAGTTTTGGGTGCTATTGTAAGTAGGATAGATTCCTTGATTCTTCTCTCTGCTGCTTTATTACTGGTGTATAGAAATGCCACAGATTTCTGTACATTGATTTCATATCCTGAGACTTTGCTGAATTCATATATCAGTTCTAGAAGTTTTTTGGTGGAGCCTTTTGGATTTTCCATGTAGAGTATCATTTCATCTTCGAAGGGTGAAAGTTTGACATCTTCCTTGCCAATTTGGATGCCTTTCCATTTCTTTGTGTTGTCTGATTGCTGACGCTAGGACTTCCAGTACTATTCTGAACAACAGTGGTGAGAGTGAACATCTGTCGTGTTCTGACCTTAGGGGGAAAGCTCTGAGTTTTTCCCCATTGAGGATATTAGCTGTGGGTCTTTCAATATGGCCTTTATGATGATGTTGAGGAATGTTCCTTCTACTTTCTTGAGGGTTTTTTGTTTTGTTTTGTTTTTATCAAGAATGGATGCTGTATTTTGTCAAATGGTTTTTCTGCATCTATCGACAGATCATATGCTTAACCTTTCTTTTATTAATGTGGTATATCACATTTGTTGATTTGTGGATATTGAACCAGCCCTGTAACCCACTTGATCATGTGAATAATTCTTTTAATGCACTGTTGAATTCAATTTGCTAGTATCTTGTTGAGAATTTTTGCATTCAGTTTCATTAGGGATGTTGGCTTGTAATTCTCCATTTTAGTGGGGTCTTTAGTTTTGGAATCAAGTTAATGCTGGCTTCATAGAATGAGTTTGGAAGTTTTCCTTCCATTTCTATTTTTTGGAACAGTTTGAGAAGAATAGGTATTAACTCTTCTTTAAATGTCTGATAGAATTCTCTTGGGAAATCATCTGGCCCAGGGCTTTTGTTTGTTGGGAGATTTTTGATTACTGACTCAACTTCTTTGCTGGTTATGGGTATGTTCAAATTTTCCAGTTCTTCCTGTTTTAGGTTTGGTAGTGTGTGAGTTTCTAGGAATTTGTCCATTTCTTCCAGATTGCTCATTTTGTAGCATATAATTTTTCATAGTACTCTCATAATTGTTTGTATTTCTGTGGTGTTGGTTGTGACCTCTCCTCTTCCATTCGTGTTTTTATCTATTTGGTTCCTCTCTTCTTTTTGATAAGTCTGGGTAGGATTTTATCAATTTTGTTTATTCTTCCAAAGAACCAGCATTTAATTTCATTGTTCTGTTCTACTGGGATTTTTTTGTTCGTTTCTATATCGTTTATTTCTGCTGTAATTTTTATTATTTCCCTTCTTCTGCTGGCTTTGGGCTTTATTTGCTGCTCCTTTTCTAGCTCCTTCAGGTGTAAGATTAGGTTGTATATTTGGGACCTTTCTTGCTTCTTGAGATAGGCCTGAATTGCAATGTACTTTCCTCTTAGGACTGCCTTTGCTGCAATCCATAGGTTTTGGACTGTCACATTTTCATTTGTTTCCATGTATTTTTTTTTTCCATTTCTTCTTTAATTCCTGGGGTAATCCATTCATTCTTTAGTAGGACATTCTTTCATGTATTTGAGGGTTTTCCAAAATTTTTCTTATGGTTGATTTCAAGTTTCATAGCATTGTGATCTGAAAATATGCATGCTATAATCTCCATATTTTTGTACCTGTTGAGGGCTGATTTGTGACCCAGTATGTGATCTGTTCTGGAGAATGTTCTATGTGCACTCAAGAAGAATGTGTATTCTGCTGCTTTAGAATGAAATGTTCTGAATATATCTGTTAAGTCCATCTAGTCCAGTGTGTCATTCAAAGTCATTGTTTCCTTGTTGATTTTCTGCTTAGCTGATCTGTCCATTGCTGTAAATTGGGTATTAAAGTCTCCTATTATGGTATTATTATAAATGAGTTTATGTTTGTTATTGATTTATATATTTGGGTGCCTCCAAGTTGGGGGCATAAATATTTACACTTGTTAGATCTTGATGGATGATAGACCCCTTAATTATGATAAAATGCCCTTCTTCATCTCTTGCTGCAGTCCTTTTTTATTTATTTATTTATTTAAAGAGAGAGAGAGTGGGGAGGGGGAAGGACAGAGAGAGAGGGAGAGGGAGAATCCAAAGCAGGCTCCATGCTTTCAGTGCAGAGCCAGATGCAGGGCTCAAGTTCATAAACTGTGAGACCAAAACCTGAGCAGAAATCAAGAGTTGGACACTTAACTGACTGAGCCACCCAGATGCCCCACAGTCTTTATTTTAAAATCTAGTTTTACTGATGGCCACCTGGGTGGTTCAGTTGGTTAAGCATCTGGCTTTGGCTCAGGTCATGATCTCATGAGTTCGTGAGTTCAAGCCCCACGTCAGGCTCTATACTGACAGCTCAGAGCCTGGAGCCTGCTTCAGATTCTGTGTTTCCCTCTCTCTCTTTGCCCCTTGCTCATGCTCTGTCTCTTTCTCTAACACTGAAAAAAAAATAACATTTAAAATCTAGTTAGTCTAATGTAAGTATAGCCACAGCAGCTTCCTTTTGACATCCATTAGCATGACAGATAGTTCTCCATCCCCTCACTTTCAATCTGCAGGTGTCTTTAGGTCTCAAATAAGTCTCTTGTAGGCAGCATATAGATGGATCTCTCCCTCTTTTTTAATCCATTCTGATACCCTATGTCTTTTCATTGGAGCATTTAGTCCATTTACATTCAGTGATTATTGAAAGATATGAATTTAGCGCCATTGAATTACCTGTATAATTGGTGTTTCTGATGATGTTCTCTGGTCCTTTGTAGTCTTTGTTGTTTTAGTCTTTTCTCTTTTTCTCCACTCAGAGTCCCCCTTAAAATTTCTTGCAGGGCTGGTTTAGTGGTCACAAACTCCTTTAGTTTCTTTTTGTCTGGGAAACTCCTTATCTCTCCTTCTACACGGATTAATTTTCAAATGTTAAGTCAACCATGCAATTCTAGGATAAACTCCACTTTGTTGTGGTACATCATCCATTTTATAGATCACTGGATTTGACTTGCTAAAAATTTGTAAAGACTTTTATACCTATGTTTGTGGTAGCCAGCCTTTAAGATGATCAGCCCAATTACCTCTGCTTCTCTTGAGTTGACCAATACAATAATGTAGAAGAGTTGCTATATCACTTCTGACACATTAGCTTATAAAAGACACGGTGGCTTCTATCTTGCTTGCTCTCTCTCTCACTTGGGTCACTCACGCTGAGAAAATCCAGCTTCCATGTCATGAGCTGCCCTATGCAGAGGCCCACATGGCAAATGAACTAATAAGGCCTTTTGCCAACAGCCAAATGAGTGAGTTTAGCATCAGATTCTCCAGCCCTAGTCAAGCTTACAAATGACTGACACCTTGGCTGACTGACTGCAACCTCATGAGAACCTGGGCCAGAACCATCCAGCTAAGCCATTCCATGGATTCCTAATCCCCAGAAACTGTAAAAAAAATTAAGGGGGTTGTTTCAGCAATTTAAAAATAATAATAATAATAATGCAGACACCATTACACAGGAAGTTTGATCCTTTCAGGTCTTGCTTTTAAGCTTTGTTAGGTTGGACAGGAACCGCATTTAATCTAGGTAGGCCCTTTCTTAGTACTCTACCCAACATCCTGTGAATTACGAGGCTTTCCACTCCACACACTGTTCTATTTTTTTCAAACGGTTTTTCCTCAGCCTCAAGTGTTTTGTTTTTTACCATTAAAAAACTTTTTTCTTATTGAAGTACAGTTGATAGACAATATCTCATTTTTAGGTGCACAATATAGTGATTCAACAATTCAGACAGAAAAAGACAAATGCCACATGATTTCACTTATATGTGGAATCAAATAGTTTCTTTCCACACATGTATGCTGATCACACTCAACTGAATATTCAAAGGAGTGCTTTTACAGATCTCCAGCCTTTTCTCTGCACACCCTGTCTGTTCTCTAGTATGCTACCCTATGACCTCTAAGCCACCTTGGCTTCCCCAAGCTCCTACCTCCATCCTC
Organism: Puma concolor; assembly: GCF_028749965.1. Lineage (NCBI taxonomy): Eukaryota > Metazoa > Chordata > Mammalia > Carnivora > Felidae > Puma > Puma concolor. The sequence continues at coordinate 6,975,012 of NC_141683.1, read as the reverse complement.
TCAACGCAGGGAGACTGCCAGATATTTCCTGGTTCCTCTGTGTTATGGTATGGCCTGAAAGTTCTCTCCAGGCAGCAAGTTGGGACAACCATAGGGCTTGTTCCATTTGTGCCCTGTCTTCCAGGGATCACAGACCTTCATTGCCTTATGTCCAATGTCTTTTGTGCCATTGTTTCATTTATTTTTTTCTGGTTTATCAGTTGGGAGGGGCAAATCCAGCCTCTGTTTATTCTGTCTTCGTGAGAAGTGGAAGTTACAATAAGTTTCCCTTAAACTCCAGAGAAACAGAACCAACAGGATGTGAGTATATAAATTTATTTTAAGGAATTAGCTCATGGAATTTAAGTCAAAAATCTGCAGGGTAGGCTGGCAGGCTGAACATTCAGGGAAGAGCCAGTGTTGCAATTCAAGTTCAAAGGCCATCAGCTAAGAGAAATCCTTCTTGCCCGGGAAAGGTCAGTCTTTGTTCTGCTAAGGTCTTCAACTGATTTGATAAGGCCCACCTACATAGTGAAGGCCAATCTGTTTTATTCTAAGTCAAACAATTTAAATGTTAGTTATCCAAAACACCCTCAGAGAAACATCCAGAATAACATTTGACCAAATATCTGGGCACCATGGCCCAGCCAAGTTGACACACAAAATTAACCATCACAGTAATATTTTTAAAATAAATAATTACATTGTTAGGAACCAAGATTTTCAGCTTAAAAGAGACACAAACAAAATCAAAGTAGTACCTTATTTTTAAAAATTGGAATTATCAGTTTATACTGATGTCGTTTTTTTTGTTTGTTTGTTTTCAAAACAAAATGGGGCACCTGGGTGGCTCAGTTGGTTAAGTGTCCAACTCTTGATTTTGGCTCAGGACATGGTCTCATGGTTGAGATCAAGCCTGTCAGGCTCCACGTTAAGTGTGGAGCCTGCTGAAGATTCTCTCTCTCACTCTCTGCCCCTCTCTCCTATTCATGCTCTCTCCCTCTAAAAAAAAAAAAAAAAAAAAAATGTTTAATATATTTTTTAGCTTGGTCCTGTAAAAAGGCCTAAAACCTCTGGCAATAAATATTCCTAGTGCCCACGTTATAGTATCTAAATACCATATCCTATTAAAAGGAACCAAAGCTTCTTGGAGAAATGGCTTCCTTTGGCAAGTTGGACTCTTTCCAGTGCGGGCACCACTGAGTACTTCTCTCATTTAAAGGTGACCCCTGTGGCGTGTGTAAGAATCATCCAGACTTAATTTGCATGAGGTTGAGTCACAGACTCTGGGAGCACAGAGACAGGAGTGTGAGGACCACAGTTCCTAGAAACTGACGCCTGGCACATCCCCTAACTACAGTCATTATCTACACTCTCATCCCAGAGCAGACTGGATCTTTCTAGAATGTAGTCTCAGTCCTTCAGTCCAAGAGTGTAGGCTTGATTTCACAAGTAAATTTGGATTTACAAATCTAAATTTTCATTGCAAGGTTTCCCCTGAAGTCAGAAAAGTAAAATGTGTCACAATAAATTAGTTCATAAATGTATTTTATAAAACATCTAAATCGGTATTCAAAAAAAACAAGTATCTGTCTAGAGTAGGGCTGGAAATGTTTAAGTTGATCCTGAAACATAAAGAAGCTACAAAAAAATACTGGAGTTATGTCAGGACACAGGAGCCAATTCAAAGGGCTCACTGGCCCAAACTAATAATGACTGTAATGCATGGAAACACATCAACCATCAAAAATCACTGAGTTCATAATAATATTCAGGATTAGGGAGGGCTTCACTGGCCACCTCTGGAGAGAGCTGGGGCAGAGCTCACTATTCTGGAAACTGGTAAAGATTCAAGGATTTATGGGGCGCCTGGGTGGCTCAGTCGGTTGAGCGTCTGACTTCAGCCCGGGTCATGATCTCACGGTCCGTGGGTTCGAGCCCCGCATCGGGCTCTGTGCTGACAGCTCGGAGCCCGGAGCCTGTTTCAGATTCTGTGTCTCCCTCTCTCTCTGACCCTCCCCTGTTCATGCTCTGTCTCTCTCTGTCTCAAAAATAAATAAACATTAAAAAAAAAATTTTTTTTTTAAAGATTCAAGGATTTATACTGTTTTTGCTGTACTAGGTAAACAAACAATTGATGGAAATGTTTCTTTATAAAGAATTCTTGCTAATCAGTACAAAAGAAGTGGTAGGAAAATCTCATTTTTCACCCTCTAATGAAATAATGGATCTTGGAAACAAGACTCAGTAGCTGCTAAGACATTAGATGAAAGGTTGGAGGGGGCTTTATAATGGCTGGATCGGGCTGACAATACCTACAGAGGCAGAACAAACAATCCTCAAGAAAGCTAATTAGGGGTGCCTGGGTGGCTCAGTCATTTAAGTGTCCCAACTCTACCTCAGCTCAGCTCATGATCTCATGGTGGTTTGTGGATTCAAACCCCATGTGGGACTGTCAGCAGGGAGCCTGCTTGGGATTCTCTCTTTCCTTCTCTCTCTGCCCCTCCCCAACTCACGTCTGCACTTTCTCACTCTCTCTCTCAAATAAACATTTTTTTTAATTAAAAAAAAAAAGCCAATCTTCACATCACAGACACACGCCTTCTAGTGAGATTCAATAGGAAATACACAGAACCATCCAGAAAGTGTTTTAATGGGGAAAAAAAATGAATCTGAATCTGATCAAGCCTCAGACACAACTAATTTTCAAGAAATATGGAAGATAGAGGAAAATGTTAACATGGAAATGAAATCCAAAATCTACAAGACTGGAAAAATTACCAGTTTTTTCCAAAGAAATAAATATTAAAAAAAAAAAAGGATATGCACAAGTTAAAACCATGTAAGAAATATCACAAAAGCAGTTAAGTGGACTTTAAACCCTGATCCAAATAAATCAATACTAAAAAGGCATATGTGATACTTGGGGACATTTGAACACTCGTGGGATCATATCAGATGACATCTTCATCCATTCAGGCTGATATAACAAAAATGTCACAGACTGAGGGACTTCAAACAGAACTTTATTTCACACGGTACTGGAGGCTGGGAAGTCCAAGATCACGGCACTGGAAGATTTGGTGTCTGGTGAGTTTCTGCTTCTTGATTCGCAGATGGATGGTGGTCATCTTGCCATATCCTCCAAAGGTGGAAGCGGTAAGGGAACTCTCGTGGTCTCTTTTATAAGGACACTGATTCTATTTACGAGGACTCCACCTTCGTGACCTAATCACCTCCCAACCCACCTCCTAATATTATCACATTGGGTTAGCATTCAACATAGGAACTGGAGGCGGGGGTGGGGGGACCACAAACATTCAATGCATGGCAGATGACAAAAGGAATCATTATTAATTATTAAGGTTTTTAAGTTGTGTGGATACACACACACACACACACACACCCCTAGCTCTTAGATGTATACTGCAGTATTACATCCAACACGTTGAACTGATTATGAAATAATTCCATGGGGGCATTGGAGGTGGGAATTAAATGAAACAGGATTAGCCAAAGTTAATTGTTAGAAACTAAGTAACAGAGGGCTGTTATTCTGTTCTCTATTATTGTGTATATTTAAATTTTTTAAATAAAAAAAATGAAAAAGAGTAAGTCTCTGGATTCAGACATTGGGTTCAATTTCCAGCCCTGCTTCTTACTAGTTTATGGACTGGACAATAGAAGCTCACACTTCATAGGAAAGTAGTAAGGATTCAATGAGACAATGTAGATAAAGTGCTTCAAGCAATGCCCAGCACACGGTTAAGGGCCGTCGTAAGGTATTAGCCATGGTTATCTTTACTTGATACTCACTATGTTATGTTCAGGAGATTTAATGTCTTTGTCACAATCCCCATCAAAATACCACCAGCATCTTTCACAGAGTGAGAACAAACAATCCTAAAATTTGTATGGAACCACAAAAGACCCCAAACAGCCAAAGCAATCCTGAAACAGAAAAGCAAAGCTGGGGGCATCACAATTACGGATTTCAAGCTGCATTACAAAGCTGTAATCATCAGACAATATGATACTGGCACAACCACAGACACATAGATCAATGGAACAGAATACAAAACCCAGAAATGGACCCACAACTATATGGTCGACTAATCTTTGACAAAGCAAGAAAGAACACCCAATGGAAAAGAGACAGTCTCTTCAAATGGTGTTGGGAAAACTGGACAGCAACATGTACAAGAATGAAACTGGACCACTTTCTTACACCATACACAAAAATAAATTCAAAATGGATCAAAGTCCTAAATGTGAGACAGGAAACCATCAAAATCCTAGAGGAGAACACAGGCAGTAACCTCTGTGACCTCAGCCATAGCAACTTACTAGACACATCTCCAGAGGCAAGGGAAACAAAAGCAAAAATGAACTATTGGGACTTCACCAAGATAAAAGCTTTTGCACACTGAAGGAAACAATCAACAAAACTAAAAGGCAGCCTGTGGAATGGGAGAAGATATTTGCAAGTGACATCTCAAGTAAAGGGTTAACATCCAAAATCTATAAAGAACTTATCAAACTCATCACCCAAAAAACAATTAATCCAGTGAAGAAATGGGCAGAAGATATGAATAGACACTTTTCCAAAGAAGACATCCAGATGGCTAACAGACACATGAAAAAAATGTTCAACATCACTCATCATCAGGGAAATACAAATCAAAACCATGATGAGATACCGCCTCACACCTGTAAGAATGGCTAAAATTAACGACACCAGAAACAACAGGTGTTGGCGAGGATGCAGAGAAAAGGAAACCTTCTTGCATTGTTGGAATGAAAACTGGTGCAGCCACACCAGAAAACAATATGGAGGTCCCTCAAAAAGTTAAAAGTATAATTACCCTACGATCTAGCTATTGCACTACTAGATATTTACCCAAAGAATATAAAAATACAGATTCGAAGTGGTACATGCAACCCAATGTTTATAGCCACACTATCAACAATAGCCAAACTATGGAGAGAGCCCAAATGTCCGTCAACTGATGAATGGATAAAGAAGGCATGGTACGTATGTGTACGTACGTACACACACACACACACACACACACACACACACACACACAAATGGAATATAACTCAGCCATCAAAAGGAATGAAATCCTGCCATTTGCAACAATGTGGATGGAGCTAGAGTGTATTATGCTAAGGAAAATAAGTGAGTCAGAGAAAGACAAATATCATATGATTTCACTCATATGTGGAATTTAACAAAAAAACAGATGAACATATGGGAAAGGGAAAAAGAAGAAGACAGAGGGAAACAAACCCTAAGAGACTCTTAAATACAGAGAACAAACTTCAGCGTTGCTGAAGGGAAGGTGGGTGGGGGATGAGCTAAACGGGTGATGGGCACTAAGGAGGGCACTTGTGATGAGCACCGGGTATCACATGTAAGTGATGAATCACTGAATTCTCCTCCTGAAACCAATATCGCACTGTATGTTAACTAACTAGAATTTCAGTAAAAATTTTAAAAAATGATAGTAATAATCTCTTTGTCAAATTTCAGACCTCTTAGAAGTACATAAATTAGGAGAAATTTTAAACTTTAAAAGGAAATTTATCAAGTCCCATTTCGATCTCATACACATCACCTACGTTAGTCTCTATTTTGCTGTATAGAATATGTACGAGTTCTACATATCATTCTGTACAACATAACTAAACAAAACAAAAAAATGTGCCCACTAGAAAAAAATCTAAGAAGGAACACTTTCTGAGAAGTAGAATTACTGAGATAGAAATGAGAGAACTGATGTGGAAACAGTGAGTCACACAACTATAATAATAGACTTTCTGTTCTTACGTTGTCTTCTAACTCGGTTCAGAAGTTTGAAAACACTATGTCTATATAAACATATTTGGTGTCACCACTGACTCACTGAGCTTCTGGCAAGCCTCTTAGCCTCTCATCTTTAAGAGGGAGTAAGCAGATACTGAATTCGTATATTCCACCAGAGGACTCCTGTTCAGCCTCGCAGAAAGGCTTTCTTACCAGACATTTGCTTCACACATCCCTCCAAATTAAGACATTATCATGCATCGCAAAGGAGGAAGCTCCAAGTAATGGCCAAGGTCAGAGATAACAGCATACAAAGACCACGGTGCCTTACATTCCAATGGTGCACTGTCCACACTCCGTTATCTGAAGGTACGTCTACACTCTGCAGACCTCATCACAGCCAATGTTACCTCTGAGTTCTCTCACAGAAGCACCTAACTGGTCAATGTGAATACCCTTGGTTTATTCATCCTTTGAGACTTTATAAAGGATAAAACTTTTTATCAAAAAATTACTAAGAATGCATCATCCAAAAATTTATGAAATACAGAGGAAAAACCCACCCATGATGCCACCACCTTACCACACTTTTACTTTTTATTTCTCATTCAGACTATTTTTATTTATTTTTTATTTTAGAGAGGGTGAGCGAGCGGGGTAGAGGAGAAGAGGGAGAGAGAATCTCAAGCAGGTTCCACAATCAGTGTGAGCCCAATGTGGACGCCATCCCACGATTGTGACATCGTGAATGGGGCCAAAAGCAAGAGCCAGACGCTCAACTGACTGAGCCACCTAGGCGCCCCTGAAACTCTTATTTTTAAACCAAATTATTCCTTAACTTTGTTTCCCCTACTGCTCTCACTCTAGCTGGAGGAAACGCTCTGAATTGGAGAGGGATAAAATTTAGGAAGAGCCCAGTGTAGGGTGGCTCTTTCTAGCAATCTAAGGCGTTTGCAAAGTGGAATCGTCCTCAGGATGCATGTTCCCTGGCCCTGCCCACCTGTCTGTGCTTCTGTTTGCGCTCTCCCTCTCAAATGATATGTTCTTCATCTTTGGCCTCCCTTGTCTGATTTTTCAAAGCCAGAACACATCCAGACTCTTGTTCCCCTCACCCTTCGCTAAGTCTCTACCCGCAAGTCAGTGATTCTCACTCCTAAATGCTTGCTAGAATCATCCAGTGTTTTTTTACAAATTAGGTACCCAGGCCTTCCACCAGACTGAGAATCACAATCTCTAGAACTGGAGTTGTTTTTGTTTTTTTTTTTTGTTTGTTTGTTTGTTTTTAAATCTCTCCAAGCAATCCAGAGAATCCAAAGGGTTTAGAAACCATCGTCCTTCGCAATTACAAGTGTCCAGGTCAGGTCTCTCTAGCTCCGTCTTCTACTCGTACCACCACTGCCACCATTCCCTCCGTCTTTTGAAGAATAAAGCTCACCTAAGCCAGATCTATTTGGTTTCTGGCTTCCCCTATTCTTGCTCTACACACACGGGCCTGTTTCCCCTAGGGTATGTTCTTTTTGGTACTGCCCCTGACCTTTTGGTTAGCCTTCTTAGAGCAATGGTTCCCAAACTTTGGGATACATCGGAATCACCTGGAGGGCGTGTCAGAATAGAAGTTTCTAGGCCCCACCCACGAATGCATAACGGAGTGATTCTGAAAATGTGTGTTTCTAACAAGTTTCCAGGTGACAATGATGTACCCGGTCAGGGGACCACACTTGGAAAAATCACCGTTACAGGTCTGCTCATTAACCCTACAACTTGGACAGCACCTGGCAACTGGATGCGGCTAAGTAACTCCTCCCCACAATCACCAACTCCCATTAATAATCCATATCTGGGGGCGCCTGGGTGGCGCAGTCGGTTAAGCGTCCGACTTCAGCCAGGTCACGATCTCGCGGTCCGTGAGTTCGAGCCCCGCGTCAGGCTCTGGGCGGATGGCTCGGAGCCTGGAGCCTGTTTCCGATTCTGTGTCTCCCTTTCTCTCTGCCCCTCCCCCGTTCATGTTCTGTCTCTGTCCCAAAAATTAAAAAAAAAAAAAAAAAAAAAGTTGAAAAAAAAATTAAAAAAAAAATAATCCATATCTGAATCACAATACACGTTTGATTTTAAGGCAAATAAATCCAATAGAATCAGAGCCAAATTATTTGAGAGCTTACTATGAGCAAAACATGGTTCTGATGAGTAAAAACCTCACTGGTTTTTCATAAGACATGGTAGAACTATTAAGGTATGTCTTCTTGTTGGAACAGAAACTTCTGACCCTAACATCCCCTCTCTCAAGATAACAGGGTTTGTCGTGGAGAAGTTCTGCCGTACCAAACTCCAGTCCATAACGATGACCCTTGTTCACCTCCCACTGACCTTGCTTCCTTGCATTTTAGTACTAAATCATCCTTGCATTATTTAAGGGGGTTACTTTTATCCCCTGAACCAGAACACAAGCCGTGCAAGGAGAGGGCTCTGTGCTTTTATCCCAGGGAGTGCTGGGCATGTGACAGACACTCAGCCCTCACTGGCTGACTCACTCCATCACTTCCCAGCATGCCTTTCCCAAACTGGGGCTCTCTGGAAGGCCATGAACTGCAAAAGCATCAGTCTTGTCTAGTAGGAAACCACACTTCCAAGTCAACTGAATGGCTTGTGTTTTAGTCACTCGCTTGGATTATGTGTTTGTCCTCGCCTCGTTTTACCTAGATAACTGAGATCTGACTGTGCCGTGATGAATCACCAAGAGGAAACACTGCAGATAGTAAGCTGCGGTTAGCAATGAACCCACGTTGTTGCCAATAACAATTCAAACTGGGGAAAAGAAGGGCTAGATTGAACATAAAATTATTTTTGTTCATCTTTCTGTAGATATCCCTAGTAATTCCTTTTTAGATACCAAAACTGCATCAATTTCAAGAAGCAAGAGGGAAATTGAGGAACAAAAATCAAATATTCAAATAACACAGCCTATTTGGCTTATATGTTCATTTGTGACTGTCAGTAAAGTTATTAACATACTTGCAAGGGTGATTTCAATGACACTCAAAGTGATTATTAACTCTCATGTAAATTCTACCACACTGTTGCCAAATGAGTCTAGTTCATGTTTTTATAACCATTTTACCCAATTCTGTATTTTCTGAATTAGAACAATTATTTACCAAGGACTTGTAAAGGTGTATAATGCAGCCACCTCGTCACGTCACGGCTCAGTGGCTCCCAGACCCTTTGCTCTCACTGCGCCCAGTGTCCCTCAGCCGCCGCTCCTCTCCAGTAACACCACTACCCCCATCCTGCCCATCCTCCCCTTCCTGAAATTAGCCACAGGAGCCTAAGGATGGGGAGAGAGGAAACCGCAGATGAAGGTCCAGGAAAAAGGAAATGAAGCGTACCATTCAGGTGCTAACACTGAGCAGTTCTGTCCTCACAATCCACTCGGAGCTCGTTCTGACGGAGAACTCAAACCTCACAAATCTGAGAAACGGAATGGATAACAATAGCAAAACTGGGCTGTTATTGAAAGGAAAGAGAAAATATGCTGGACACACTATCTAGACCTTAGCACAAAAAATAAATTTAGATAGATATAAATATCACATACTTTATAGGGCACCTGGGTTGGCTCAGTCGGTTAAGCATCCGACTTCGGCTCAGGTCACGATCTCACAGTTTGTGAGTTCGAGCCCTGCATAGGGCTCTGTGCTGACAGCTCAGAGCCTGGAGCCTGCTTCAGATTCTTGTCTCCCTCTGTGTCTGCCCCTCCCTTACTCACTGTCTCTTTCTCAAAAATAAACAAACATTAAAAAAATATGTATTACATACTTTCTTTAAAAAAGTAATTCTTAAAATTTCTCCTTTTAGAGAAAAGCCCCACCTATAATATTCCATCTTGTGACCACTTGTCAGTAAAAGATAAAATTTACTAATTTCTTCTCTAGACCTAATTTTTAGAATTTTTCATTTATCCAGATGTTAAATTTTATGCTTTGGTCAAGACTTAAATGCTCTATAAAATGCATTTATAGAGCTCAATATTTTCATGCAAACTCCATCTTAGACCTAGAGAACGCTTCCTTTTTTTTTAATGTTTATTTTTGAGAAACAGAGTGAGAGAGCAAGCGAGGTGGGGGGAAGGGGCAGAGAGAGAGGGAGACAGCGAATCAGAAGCAGGCTCCACGCTGCCAGCACAGAGCCCAACGCGGGGCTCAAACTCATGAACTGTGAGATGGGTGACCTGAGCCAAAGTCAGACACTTAACCGACTGAGCCACCCAGGCGCCCCGAGAACCCTTCCTAATGGCCACTGAACTATGCCCCATATCTTAAGGACCCACCTCTGTTTGCTCATCCTCTAGATGGAAAGAAAAAAAAAAAAAAAAACCTGCATTCTAGTGATTAACTCGTCTGGGGAAACACCAGAACCGTGTTCTTCTGAATTCCTGAGAGCTACCAAGTATGTGGGTAAAAGAGAACAAACCAATGACGTGAAACAAGGTTTCCCCACCTTCACAGTACTGACATCGTGGGCCAGATCACCCTTGGGTGCAGGAGGCCGCCCTGTGCGCTGCGAGTCTAGCGGCATCCCTGGTCCCTCTCGCTCACTCCTCGCCGGTGTCACCCCCCCACCCTCCCAGTGGTGACACTGCCGAAGGCCTTCCCAAGCAGCAAATCGTCTCTGGTTCAGAGTCGTTGTTACAAAGTGACAGGAGGATGAAGTCCAAAGACAAACATTCATCTAAAAACTGCTGCTGCGGGGATACCTGGGCAGCTCAGTCGTAAGCGTCGGACTCTTGATTTTCCACTCAGGTCACGATCTCATGGGCTCGTTGAGTCTGAGCCCCATGTCAGGCTCTATGCTGACACACCGGAGCCTGCTTGGGATCCTCTCTCTCCCCTTCTCTCTGCCCCTCCCTTGCTCGCTTGCTCTCAAAATAAACTCAAAAATAAATAAATAAATAAATAAATAAATAAATAAATAAATAAATACCACAAGGCTGCAATTTCCTGGAATTGCCAATTTGGTTTTCTGCCTTATGGCCAAGTTTCTCCCAAGTTTCATGTTTTTCTAGCAGAATAATTTCCTCAAGGTACAAATGCCACACTCCAGAGACAGGAAGAAAAGTTTATTTGACTGTCCAATTATTTTCTTAAAAAAATTTAATTTCTGATAAAATAAAACACACTTTTAGTACCGTAGAAAGCTTTTGACACATACGAGGCCATATCATTACTATGTACAACTTCAAAAACAAATGTTTCCAGCTCCAAGTACAGTGATGTTGAACACCCTGACTATGCCCCAGCTGTAGGAAATTTCCTGGTTGGCCAACGTCTTCCTTGACTCGGAAAACAAAGTTTACAATTGAAAAATAGAAGTAAGACCTTCAGTGAGTTGAGAATCATAAAAATGCTTTCTGGAGTTCAGTCATCTGGATCCTGGGGAACACGCGGGAGTTGTAAGAGTTCAACAAGCGAAAGGAAACCCCGTGGATATTCACGGGTGAGTATTCCAGGAGAGGCCCTGAGGTTCACAGTTGCTCTCTCAAAAGTAAAAGCTATCCTTACTGTGGTGGAACTTAGTCTCCAGTTCACAGGCCGTTCTTCACCAGCTCATGGACTCCGTTCTCATCAATGATTAAAGGCGCGTGGAATTCTTTATCTGCCACGTAACTTTCTATTCCCTGAAAGAAGGGTTGGAATGAAACACAGAAAACCGGCAGGCGCTAGTCATACGATGCAGGACGCCGTGACTATACCAAAGATTTAAAGCATGGATGCCAAAAAGTGGGGTTGAGATGCAGAATTTAAAAGTCGGTAAAAATCTACTTAGTATACTTTTTAAACTGAGCTTACTGACCAACTTACAGAAGCATAAAACAAATAACAATGAAAGGAAAATTACTCTGATTATAATTCTTGAAGTAAGTAAGGTGTTAATCATTCTTCCTATCATCATCAACCAACAGAGTCAACTTTCTCAGCAATGTGGCTGTCTCTGATGCTGGAGCTAAGCAATCTGACAAGGGTCTCCAGGAAAAATATCACCTATTAGAAGAGTAGGAACCCCTAAATCCCCCAGTTCTGAAAGTGAGAGTACCAAGTATACGAACAAAACCACCCTTTGGGAGAAAAAAGTGCACTGCATTTTAGAAAGCCAGATAGCCCCCAAATCCAGAGAACAATCTGACAGTGGCCAGAGGGGAGGGGGCTGGGGGGGGGGAGCAAAATGGGTGAAGGGGAGTGGCAGGTGGAGGCTTCCAGCTATGGAAGAAGTAGGTCATGGGATGAAAGGTCCAGCAGAGGGAGCACAGCCAAGGGCACGGCGGTAGTGCCCTATGGTGACAGACGGCAGCTACACCTGTGAGCACAGCAGAACGTACAGACCTGCTGACTCACAAGCTGTGCACCTGAAAACAATGCAACACTGGGTGTCAGCTATATTTCAATTAAAAAACAAAAGAGCTGGATAACTTATCTTAAAAAAAAAGCCAACTGTTTTCAAAGACCACCGCATTTCAATGTGTAAATGAAATGGACTATTAAACATTCTGTTTGTGGCAACTAACCCCATTGTGGGACAGACGCAAAGCCGTAACAGGAATTCTCAAAGAGAAGAATTTGGAACAAATGCAACCTCTTTTCTCATTCCCAGGATGAGCAGGGCAGAACACTTAAACATAAAATAGTATCAGAATCAGGGACGCCTGGGCAGCTCAGCTGGTTAAGCATCCGAATTCAAGTCAGGTCATGACCTCGCGGTTCTTGAGTTTGAGCCCCCCTTCAGATCCTCTGTCCCCCTCTCTCTCTGCACCTCCCCGACTCGCGCACATGCTCTCGTTCTCAACAATAAACATTTTTAGTTAAAGATAAATAAATAAAAACAGTATCAGAATCCTACTTTTCAAAGAATAAGAAGAAAAGGAAAATCAGACTTACTTCTCCAGCATAGGAGATAAGAGGAGAGATTTCACACTGAATTGGTACATCATTGGCATCCTTCAAGCTAAGAAAAAAAAGCAAACAAGTTGAAGGTTCTGCTTCTCATGTTACTGCCAGAGTGAAAGTACAGACCACCCCTTCCCTCTGAGAAGCTTGCAGATAACCGAACTCTCCCAGTTAAGCAAACAGAACAGCCGCTATCCTGATGGCCACCAGATTCCCTGAGGATTAAGGGAACGTGAACTTGTCATGGTCCAGAAGACGCTATGGGGGGCGAAGGCCAGTAATTACCAGCAGATCTTCAAAGCACTTCACCTGTATCATTACACGTATCCCTCTAACGCACATCTCATCTTTTACCATGGTTAAGTTTGAATGTCATAAAGAAGGGACTATTTATGGACTATATACTATAGAATATATACTACGGTCCAGGCCCGCTAAGCACTCTGACTCCTTCATATTTCACCTTAATCCTGACCACGACCTTGAGAGTTAAGTACTCTCAAGTAAGTACTAATATGGACAAACATTCTAAAGCTGTACCGTCCAACATACATTGGCCACCTGCCACATGCAGTTCCTTAAATTTAAATTTTTGAAATTAACTAAAATTCTAAAATTCAGTTCCTTGGTCACAAAACCCACATTTCAAGTACTCAGTAGCTGTGAATGGCTAATGACTGCCCAATCAGATGGCACAGACATAGAACATTTCCTTCACTACAGAAAGTTCTACTGGACAGCGCTGTTCTAAAGGTCAGTTATTTCCCGGTATACATTTTCCGTGCAATCCAAACCTCCTGGATTAGCTGAGCTGATTCATTTGATGTTTCAAAGTGCTTCTCTGCTACTTTCACCAAAGTCTCTTTTCCAAGAGCTAAGGCAGAATGCAACCCAAGCAAAGACAAGGCCAAAGTCACCATTTGCTTCCCTTAGGTCACATTCTAACATATATAGCTACTCGATCCTGAGTTTCTAAAAGTTTCTAAAGTTTTTAATGTAAAAGTCAATAAGCAATGTTTTTAATATGCTTAAAGGCATGAGACCTCTCTCTAGGTTTTTCCACCGGCAGGACTGAGAGCACACAAAAACTAGTCTTTCACAACCTCAAATGGCAGCTTTCCTTTGTTTTACCAAACATGTATCCGAAGCTTTGGCGGAGTCAAAATCACAGGGCGATGCCCAAGCTTCCTTTTCTACACAGAACCATGTGGGGGCACCTGGGTGGCTCAGTCAGTTGAGTGGACATCCACCTTCAGCTCAGGTCATGATCTCACAGTCCGTGACTTTGGGCCCCACCTTGGGCTCACTGCTGCCAGCCTGTCAGCACAGAGCCTGCTTGGAATCCTCTGTCCCCCCACCCCCTGCCCCTTCCCTACTTGTGACCTCTCAAAAACAAATAAATATTAAAAATAAAGAAACAGAACCATGTGGCTTGAGTTCAAGGTGTTCTAGATCCTTCTCCAGCTTGCCCTGCTACTTTTCACTCAAACCAGCCAGCTGCACACACTTTGGATTATTCCAAGTCATTCTCAACCATGTCAAATAAAAATCTGGACTATCCAAATTATACCCATCCTCCAAGATTCAGCACAAGCCCCAACCTTCCCTTGACCACTGCATCTCGTAGTGATTGCTCTCATTTATTTATACCAAAAAAATGTATATATATATGAGAGACATCTGCTAAGTCACTGCCTCCTAAATAATAATAATTACTTATGTCATACATTTAACACATTAACACACACTGCCTGATGATGTTACTTAACTCTTATGCATCTTGACCTCCCAGTAGGCTTAAGAAAGGACTCTTTTCTCTTGTGAAAACTACTGCAGTAATGAAGGTCTGTGAGCAGGCCTGCAAAGGTTTGCTGGCTGAACGAATAAACGAAGTACGGAGGTAGATGGCTGACAGACTAATTTGGAGAAAAGACGAATTTAAAAAATGGGGCACACATCTATCCAGACCTGTGTCAGATTCTATCAAAAGAGCTCAAGAAATCTGGTCCCGACCCTCTGGGGCAGCTCGGAGTCATATTAAACCATATGGGAAAAACAAGGACCTGTCTCACCGATGAGAGGCACACAACAGCCCCGTCCCACCAGAACCCGTGAGGAATTTGACATCTGCCACGATCAGAAGGTGGTTTTGGACCCAAGGAACACATAGCTGACCTAAATGTAACTTCTCTTCACGTACCACAAAGAAAAGAAAGCCACTTTGAATAAAGCTGGATGCCCAGAAGGAGGAAAGACAGAAGCTCCCATCACCAAATGCAAAATCGCAGGAGATCGGCAACTTAAACCAGTGACAGTACTGTTCCCTAAAGTCTTTGGCCAAGAGTACTTTTGGTAACTAACTGCTCCATAGGGGTTAAGATGAAAACTAGAACTAATGTCACCTGGTCAAAACTCAGCACCTTGTTTCCATTCTTTCAGAGTATCTCCCAGCTGTTTCCTTTATACAAAATACCTCCTCACCTCTCACTTACAAGTAATTTTTTTCTACTCGAGGACACCCTTTAGAGAGAAGAATTTCAGCAGGAACAATTTTATTTCTAAGTCCGCGATCTCATTGGGGGCTCAACTTTGATTTCAGTTTAATTATTCTACAAATGGCTAAAAGGACATCATTGGGGAGACAAGTACTATATAAAAGAACCCAAACAAGAAATAGTGTTTAAAACATTTGTATCTCAACGGAGGTAGCTGGCTGCTGATTTCAGCTCTGTCATTAAGAAACTATTTCACTTTTTGAGGTTAAAAGCTGTGGCTCGGGGCACCTGGGTGGCTCAATCGGTTAAGCCTCTAACTTTGGGACAGGTCATGATCTCTCAGGTCATGAACTCAGCTCATGAGTTCAAGCCCCACATCGGGCTCTCCACTCTCCGCACAGAGCCTGCTTCAACGCCTCTGCCTCCTTCACTCTCTGCCCCTCTTGTGTGTGTGTGCTCTTTCTCACTCCCTCAAAAAATATACATTAAAAAAAAAAAAAAAAAAGGCTGTGGCTCAGTGAGAAAGATATTTTGGGTCAAAAATCTATTTCTTAAATTATAAAAGCACCTTGCTCCTGCAGCGCCTGGATGGTTCAGCTGGTTAAGCGAGCAACTTCGGCTCAGGTCATGATCTCACAGTTTGTGAGTTCGAGCCCCACATCAGGCTCTGCACTGACAGCTCAGAGCCTGGAGCCTGCTTTGGATTCCGTGTCTCCCTCTCTCTCTGCCCCTCCCCTGCTTGTCTGTCTCAAAAATAAATAAACGTTTAAAACAAATAAAATAAAATAAATAAATAAAATAAAAGCACCTTGCTTCCATATTTTAAAAATGATGGATGGGGCAGAAAATAACACAGTGTTCTGCATCTTGGTTCCCAAAGGCATGAAGGGCAATAGTCACCTTTGGTTCCTATAAGAAACTAGCCAGATCTGTGATCCCACTTCCTTGTCTACGGGCAAGGAGACACCGACACCGACAGGGACCCATCTCCATAGGGAAAAGGTGAGTGACACAGGCAGAAAAAAAAGGAAAAACAACCACAAGGACAAAAAAGATATCACATCCCTGTGGCTACTTCTTTTTAAAAAAAATTTTTTTAATGTTTATTTATTTTTGAGACAGAGAGAAACAGAGCATGAATGGGGGAGGGTCAGAGAGAGGAAGACACAGAATCTGAGCAGACTCCGAGCTATCAGCACAGAGCCCAATGTGGGGCTCGAACTCACGGACTGTGAGATCATGACCTGAGCCGAAGCCAGACGCTCAACCAACTGAGCCACCCAGGCATCCCCCCCACCCGTGGCTACTTCTCAGATAACTCTCATCTCCAGATCCTCCGCCCTGTACGTTTCCCAAATTATCTTCAACGCTTAAAACTTCTAACTAAATAATTTTTCAGACGTAGCAAGAACACCAGACTGCCTCTTTAGCTATAAGGATAATGGCTTTTGCAAACGCTATCAATACCCCGATGAGAGAGGATATGTGTTACTTCTAGCTGCAAATTATCTGCCATTCAGACAAAAAGCTTCTTTCTTTGGGCGCAGGATAAGAACTGACTAAAATTAACACACAAAATTAACACACGGAAGGGAGCTGTTAGTATGAGAAAACACTAAAAGAACAGTTTTCTCTATGTGAAGAGCCATCAGATACATCGGAGGCCGCAAGCTTTATACTGAGAGCACATCTCCAATTCAGTGAGACACCTCTTCAGAATGCTCTTCTTATCTAGCTGATGCTGGGGTCTCAACTTGCTCTCCCGGCCTGGAACTTGCCCAAGGCCTTACCCATCACTAGTGGATCTGTCACTACAGACTCAAACATCCACGTCAGATTCTCTAGTAGAGCATGCTCCCCACTGCCAGCATGCACGGAGGCTCTGAGTTAGTGTCATCCCAACAGATACCGGCCACCAAGTAAGCGCAGGACACCCCCACCAAAGCTTCAACCATCCACCCGCCCCGGACCACCAAAGGGCAGAGCACTAAAGCTACAAACGCCAGTTAGTATGGAGGGAAGCACAGCCCCGTCACCATGCGCTGCGGGCAGGCTGGGATATTTACTTGAGATTGACATCAGTTGTGATGGTCTCTGACTTCCCATTTGTAGCACTGCTATGTAGGAATAAATAAGTATTAATGGGAATGGAAAACAAATCAAACAATAACAATGAAGTGGAAATGCAAAACATACTTGACTGAAAGGCATGTTGATGTATGGTAAATTATAAACTTGGCAAAGGAAATCGGAAGGGGTGAAAAAAAAACTCAACGGCCAGCGACGAAGCATGAAGGACAACTGACGGGCCACAGAGCAAACCTGTTGACGAGACAGAGCCTGAACGTGGCTCTGGGCTGCGACACAGCCCAGCCCCGGCCCTGCTGGTAAAAACACGCTCACGGACCAGTCAGCTGGCGGATGTTCTAACGTTCCCCAAGGCATTCTAGTGCTTTTGAGCATGCAGCCGGCCATTTTATCCGTTACGAACATAAATTACACGGCAGCCTGTTTTGTACATAAGTGCACAAATATCAAATGAGTTTGAAGGGGGTAATTCTAGGTGCCAGTGAGGGTTTGATCATAAAATTCAAGAGTTAGCTTAAAATTGCTTTCTCTTAGACTTAAATAGCTAAAAGTGCCTTCTTTTTTCTAACTTTTAAATCCCAAAACATTTCTCAAGTTTGAGTATCAGTGAATGCCAGTGCCACCCCCTTCCTTTCCCGGCGCCTCCCCCCCCAGTGACCGTGAAGGAGCCGCGGTCGGAGGGGCAGCGAGCCGACATCTCATAGGTCGCATGTGGGTGGCGGGTCTCTGGCGGGAAGTGGCAGGTGGGGAGTCTCACAGATGGCACAAGTAGTAAGGCCACGGGCACGTGAGTGGCAACAACCAGTGCTCTCACTCTGCGGTGCAGTGTGCCCCCGGCGGGCTTTACCCATATGGCATGCCAACAGGATTCCCTCCTGACCGCCCTTCAGCAAGAGTCATACACGGACATGGTGGACGCATATCCAAAACGAAAGATTCAGAAGTGATTCCTCTTCAATGGGAAGAAAAGCTATCACTCTCTTTGTAACGGGCAAAAGCCACCATACACTGGGAACTGCCCACGTCAATACTATGCTTTTTGAAAAAACAGCTAGGAATAGTCAGAGGGAGAGGAGAAAGGTCCGAAGAGACAAAGTCCAGGAAGCGTCCACACACACGAGATCAGACACTGACTTACCGAGGAATGGCTGGGAGGCGAGAGCCGTTTTCGTCTATGAAGTGGCCCCCCGCGTTGAGGACCCAGCAGTGATGAAGGGACAGCAGGGCGTGTCGCGCAGTAGTAGGATTGTCCTTCCCGTTCTGACTGTCCGCGTTCTTCAGCGGGGAAAACTCATCTTCACGTAGTACTTCATACACCACAAACTTCCTGGAGTGGAGCCATACAGGAACCACTTTATCATAAAGTTTAAAACTGCAAACACAGCTGTGATCTGTCTACACAGCTAAGCCCTGGTCCTCAACAGCTGGTCTTAACCTGATTCCAGACGAACACTGAAAGAAATCCTGCTCGTCCCTAGACTAAAGCTGGAATTCTTTTCTCCAATGCAAAAATGAGAAATTATTTTCACCCCAAACTACAAAACACTTCATCTTAAGTCAGAAAGGTCAGAAATCTTAATGCAAAACCCATGAGTATCTGTTCTGGGGGCGGGGAAGGGGGAGGCAAAAAAAGATGCCTTAGAAGCCCACAGGGGAAGATGAATCTTATACAGCTAATTCGTCTTCTGCATTTGTACACTGGCCAAATTCGGAGCCACATACCTCAGCCTCGAATGTGATCTCTGATGGAGAGCTATAGAATCTAAAGTCATGTTCTCCGAAACATGTACTTATAGGTCAGTAAGACAGCCTACGCACAAACTGGGCCAATTCCCTAGCTCAACCTTTCAGTCTCTTAGCCAAAGTAAGTGGCAATTTTAACAAAATTTAACAATTTTGCAGGAGAGTCAGACAATGGACTAACGGGTGTAAAGAAAACATACAGGTTGGGGCGCCTGGGTGGCCCAGTCGGCTGAGCATCCGGCTTCAGCTCAGGTCATGATCTCACGGTTTGCGAGTTCAAGCCCCGCGTGGGGCTCTGTGCTGACGGCTCGGAGCCTGCAGTCTGTTTCAGATTCTGTGTCTCCCTCTCTCTCTGACCCTCCCCCGCTCGTGCTCTGTCTCTCTCTCAAAAATAAATAAACATTAAAATTTAAAAAAAAAAAGAAAGAAAGAAAGAAAGAAAGCATACAGGCAACTCAAATCATACCCCCAGGTTGGCGCTTTGAGAGAATGATAATGAGTCTCGACAGGACAATCACAGCCACAATGCCACACCTCACATACATGCTCCCGACTGTTTGCTGAAAACTGCGTCCTGGCCTAACGGAGTGAAAAGCAACATTTCAAGACCTGTAGCTAATCTTACTGGTGCTGCTGAAAACATACTTTGCAAACTGGAAGATGTCAAAGACAAATTTTTCCATCTTTATTCCATTTGGTTTGTCTGGCTTAATTAACTGCCCCTGGGAATCCACGTAGGGAATCTTCTTTTGAGCCACATGGTGCTGCAACTGAGGTTCATAAATACTGAGTAGGAGAAAAAAAAAAAAAAGACATAATCACTTTCCGAAGTTAAAATGCCAGAAAATCCGATAATCACACTCAGGCACAAATGCACCCACAACCTTGCTAAGACTGTCAAAGTGAAGCGCATCTGGGAAGTTTCGGTTCATGTTTAAATATGAAGTGAACAGATTTCCCTATCCACCTCCTTAGTTTTAAAAGAATCCAGTAACGATCTCCACGTTAAAGAGCACACACCACAGCTCACACCAATGTCTCTCCCAGTTTCCGTGTCTTCCAAAAAAGGTTCTGTTCTTTGCCCCAACTTTCCCAACCGAGAGCCCCTGAGGTGTGGAATGGGAAGATGAGGATTGACAGTTGTTATGGACAAATCAACTAACACAGCTACAAAGCGCAGAGTGGAACGGGAGATATTACAGAACTGGAGTCAATACCCTACAGTAAAGCTCAGGAACTTTTTGAGAAGTAAACCATCATCATGAATGTCTAAAAGCTACCACATGAAGCAGACAGTGAGAAGGTCCTTCCCTTAACAGACCGATGGATTAAAGAAGCTTCTGATGTTATGCTTTTATCCCACCACGCTGATTTCCACCCAGGTCTCCGGTTCTTTCCCCTACTGGTTCCTGAATGCTAGTGTGGGAGCCAGCTAAAACTGGGTGGGCAGCTTTTCAACACTAGATGACCTGCATCCACCAGCAGGAATTCTGAGGCCCAAGACGCAGGGCAGACAGGCTCCTAGAGATGTGCACCCTATCATGTGAAAACAACAACAATGTGAGATAAATTTCCACTTGATGAGGGTGATCTTCAGGGGAGAAGATGAATTCCACAGAATAAGGACTTGGGGTGTCTTCCTCCTTCTCAAGTGACTTAGTTCCTGAGTAATGACAGAAGAATCTATCTTGCTCATACTTGACAACATCTCTCAGAAACGGGACAGTGAAGAAGTGGTTGGCAATGTTCCCCGCGTTGAACAGCAGTCGCCCGTCCGAGCTTCGTTTCTGAGCTGTTGCCAGGGAGATCTCACTATATTCCACCACCTGGTAGACTCCGTCCACTCGGCAAACCACTCCCACGGGCTCCGTAGGGTTCGTTTTCTCTACCACCTGCCAAAGGAAGACAGCAGCAGGAAAAGAAATATAATCAAATGCGAGATTTGCCATTTTCAAAAGCCACATCTACAGTTTTGCTTACATTGTCTTTAAGGCATTAAGTCAAAAGGAATCTCTAACTGCAGACCACCACCTACCCATCTTTATATTCTTTGACAGACTACTGTCCAACTGGAAATGAAGTAAATTATCTCCTTCCTGTTTATCACCTAACTAAACCATGGAACAGAAATGCCGTCACACACACAGAGCCCAGAGGAAATCACATTTGACTGGGAATAATTAAATGAGGAGTCTACTTCCCCGCAAATACCTTATTTTAATTAATTTACCCTTAATGACACTCAACGGTTGAGAATAAATGAAATGAAATTTCTCTGGGATTCATTAATACAAACGTAAGGCATTTGGTCTCTCATTTTGTATTGCCTGAATCATTATTTCATTTGAAAACGGTGCTTCTTTTGTTTTCATTCATGAATACAGCATGTTCCTTGTTTTTCCAGGAGTTGGCGAGGAGGTAGGGGGCGTCAAGGCAGGCAGGTCACTGGGATCTGGCTCCAACTTCAATCAGAAAAGCCTGCCCAATACTTATCTGTTTTGCATGTTAGACTTTGTCTGAAGTTGATTCTATGCTTTAAAGAAAGTTTGAAAACCAGTGACTTGATCATCTATCAATGGCTCTCGGCTGGGGGGAGCTGAGAGAAAGGTGTATACCTAAATCACAGGGAAATGTAGAATATGTAATTTAAGAAGGAAAAAAAAACCCTCACAAGTGATTCTGATGCTCCACCACCCTAATCCAACACATCACTGACCTAAATGAAATGTTCAGAAGAAAATTACGTTAAGCACTGTGTAAGATGCGCTAAAATAAAATCAAGATTCAGATGAGATGAATACCCGACAGAAGATTCAAACAACGGGAAGGTTTTAAAGATACTGCTGTCTGCCCTGTTCAACTAGCAATCCAGCATGCTTTGGAGTAGTTTGAAAAATCTGTCCCCAAACTAAAAAGTCTATCCTAAGCATACATGAAATCCACATCAATAAAGTTAAAACTTTTCCTCCGCAATTGATTTCTTAAAATAAACCCGGCCAGCGGCAGTCTCCTCCAGACAACTAAAGCCACCATTGAGGACTTCGTTTACACAGCAATTACAGCGACAGGCGCAGAGTCTAGCTCGGTGAGGCAGGGCTACCGGGCACGGAAGTCCGCTGTGTGGTTTCACTGTTTGCCACCCTGAAAGGAGCACACTGTTCAATTTTCTACCAAGGAAGTGGATTACACTGGGGGGAAACATACAACAAAATGATTTCCATCAATCACAGGCCTATGTGCAATTCTAATCTATCAACCCCTCACCCTCACCACCTCCACAGCTGGGGGTCTCACTAGACACGGAATTTGGAATAGAGTCCTCTCGCTCCCATTTAAACCTACACACACACACACACACACACACACACACACACACACACACACACACACACTAGATTTTCCAGTCACCTCTGTGTGCCCCTACTCCGACCAGCCATAGAGAACAAACCTGAGCACATTCACACTTTACGGTTCCCAAGCATTAATCTGTCAGTGAAAGATGTACTTCTATGACAACTCTTGACCCTCCAAATATTACAAAAGTCTAGATTACAGAAGAATGCATTTGCAAACTGCGTAAACGGAAAGTCAGTTTCCATTACACAGAAAGTTATACAGCACAAAATTAAGAAGTTTGCTTGACTTTCTCCAAGGGAAATCCTGAAAAGCTGAGTTTGAAGTACCACTCCAAGCTCCAAGTTCAAGCTCAAAGCTCAAGCAACTGCTCTACAGAGTGACGACCTCCAGTTAACAATGGTTCCTGCCCTGTTAGCGCTGGGCTTCTACAAACCACCGCTCTGAGTCTTTTCTCAAGGTTCTCACTCCATGAAAAATACTGAATTCCTGAATTCACAAAGACGGGAGCCTTTTAAAGAAGCAATGAAAAGAATCCCACTACCACACTATGAATAACTCCCTAATTCAGATGTTCGTAAAAATATATCTCGACATCTTGGTTTTCAATTAAAACAAAAAGGGTGGGAGGGCAGATTACATAAAGGCTTTCTGCCATTTCTAAAAGTTTTTAACATACACCCAGTCTTACCGCAATTTGACAACGGAGCAGTCCATCTGACTACGTAGTCACTCACTGAGTGACTTCTGCATTATGTTCCAGACACAGAACTAAGCAGGAAGACTGAGAGTCCTGGAGAACCCCCAGGTGGTGGTGAAGAGGGACAGGTTACACCTATATCTCTGTGTGACCAGTATACTCACAAATAGTAGTACATCTAATTTCAAGGTTTTTAAGCTGTCGGCAAAAACGTAATCACTCCAAAGAGTTTGGTTTTATAATGTGATAGTATACTACAACTAGGAGTTGGGGAATGTGAATTCTAATCCTGTTTCTGTGAATGGGGATGAATGACCTTGAGCCTGGAGCTCACTTAGAACTGGGCCTCAGAGTGCTCGTTTCTGAGATCAAAGGGGCTGATGAGATGATCTCTGAGGTTCTTTCCAGGTTCACCACTCGGATCGTATAGAATTTAAATTGACCTGAAGCCCAGAGCAGCAAAATTAAAATTTCTGTTTTAGAAGGAAGAGTGACACCAAGCGGAGCAAAGTCAGAAATACAGTCTAGTTTTTTTTGTTTTTTTTTTTTTTAAGGCTCAGCTACTTAAAATGCCCTGTTTCTATTATAATTTAATAACCATTTACAATACAGTGCAGATACTCATACAGTATTAAAACAGAGAGAGGTCTTAAATAACAGAACCAACTTTCTATTTTCAGAGTCTAGAAGAGTCTTACTGGGGTCTACCAGCTTAATTTCTCTAAACCCGCACTGGTAAATTTAAAACTTCAGCTTTTATGGCTTTGCATTAGATTTACAGATTAATTTTAAGAGAAATGACATCTTTATAATAGAAAATCTCTCAAACCAAGGCTAAGATATGCTTTTTATGGTATGCTTTTTAAATCCAAATATTTCAAATTTATATCTAGTCTAATCTGTTTGTGTCAGAAGCCTGTATTATTTAGCTTTTGCTTTTGGCAGAAAGGTCTTCCCTTCATGTCAGTATTTTTTTCTTCTAACATTTTTATGGGTTTTTTTTATATTTAACTTTGTAATCCATTTGAAACTGATTTTGGTATGAGCTTTGAGGATGAGATTTTACTTTCTTTTCAGCCAGTTATCTCATTCGTTTCCCCCACCGATCTGAAGTGCCATGTGTTTACATACAGCGTTCTTACGTGTACGTGGATTGATTTCTGACTGCTCTATTCTGTTCCATCGATCCGTCATTCTACTCTGGTTTCAGGACTCTTTTTTTTATGTACAACCCATTTTAATACCTGGTAGACTGTCTCCAATCCTCCTCCCTCCTTCTCACCTTCTCTCAGCATTTTCCTGGCCATATTTACATGTTTTTTCTAAAGTTTACGATCATTTTGTTAAGTGTCCCCCAAATAGTCTCACTGGGACTTTGACCAAAATTGTGTTATACTTTAATTTGGTGAGAACTGATACTTTTACAGATTTCCAGAAAACAAGTATTGGTATTAATATTTTTAAATCTTTCGCAGTGTTTTCATGTTCTCTATTTTTTCCTAGAAACACGACACGTTTTGTTCACTGCCACATAGGCATGCCTCCTATATCATCATCTGTGCAACTAAAACAATGTTGAAAAGAAAATGGCAAGACCAGTCTTGTCACATGGCGACACAGACCTCCCCGCTTTTTCCCACCCACCCCGTCTATCTTAATATTAGTGTGTTATGTTGATGGCTGTCAAGCAGTTAACAATCTCCTTCATTGCCCTTCTCTGCACATTTCCATCTTAATCATAAGATTACCACGAGGTAGCTTGTCAAATGCCTTGCTGAAATCTACATCTGCTATTCCCACCATACTTCCCTTCCTCCTACTCCAGCAACTTTGTCACTGGAAGAAAGTAGGTTAATCTGATCAAATACAACTTGATATTTTTTTAACTTTTTTTAATGTTTATTTCTGAGAGAGAGAGAGAGAAGGTGCAAGTAGGGGAGGGGCAGAGAGAGAGGGAGACAAAGAATCAGAAGCAAGCTCCAGGCTCTGAGCTGGCAGCACAGAGCCCGACACGGGGCTCAAACCCACGAAGTGCAAGATCGTGACCTGAGCCGAAGTTGGACACTTAACCGACTGAGCCACCCAGGCGCCCCAAACACAGCTTGATATTAACGAATCCATCCCAGGCCTAGTGATGATCATTCACTTTCCCAGTACTTAACAAATCATCCACACACAAGCACAGAACATTATTTCTAGAATCAAAAGCTGCCAATTTAAGAGAAAAAGTAGGTGGGGGATAATTTAGTTACTGGAGAGAGAGAAAATATTCCAATCACCCTAATAATTCTAGTTTGAGTCCTGGAATATACATTCTGACAGAACACATCCACCTAGAGCCTCGCTACAGTTGGGAAAGGTGTTACCTTTGCACCACAATCTGCTCCTTTCTGGATGCAAAAGCCAATAAACCGGGGGTCTGCCACTTTCACTAGGATGTTGTCAACACAGTAGACGTGAATGCTCCAAATGCCTCTCTGTTCCATGTCCTCCACGATATTCTGGGCTGCAAGCGCCCGATAAAGACCACCATTCCCATCTGGGAAATAAAAGAGCCCATTAGTAGCACACCAAAACCCATTCAGAAGGTACCCCCAAACTGTTACCTGGGTTAATGCTGTCAAACTGGGGTGAAGAGCTCTGAAAAGCAGTTTTACATCACAGTGTCAAGAAAAGTAAGTATCCGTAAGGAAGAATGGGGGTGTCAAAATATTAGACTACATGACTGTGAAAGTAATTTAGCAGAACTGAGAGAATAACATTAATGCAGGGCCAGGCAACCCAAAGACCATACTTCTCTTTTTAACTCAGCCCTTTTAACCATTTAGCCCATAATACATTGGGAAATATAAAATTATTTATCAAGTAATGATTATTTCATAACATTTCAGGCGTTGCTAATATTTGTACGATTCAAGTTAGCTCTGTGTTTACAGCTCCATCACTGACAATTTCCCCCATCTCAAAAATAAAAATACATGAGCATATTATACCAAATAACTCATTAGGAAACCAGGTTAATATGAAGGTCAGATTTAAAATAAATATAGGTAAAAGCCTCTTCTTTCACATCTATTTTTAGTGCTGCTTTAATGTACTTCTTCCATCAACACTCGCAGCCTCAGCTTGAAAAATGGACAACTTTGGGGCACCTGGGTGGTTCAGTCAGTTAAGCGTCCAACTTCGGCTCAGGTCATGATCTCGTGGTTTGTGGGTTCGAGCCCTGCGTCAGGCTCTGTGCTGACCGCTCAGAGCCTGGAGCCTGCTCTGGATTCTATGTCTCCCTCTCTCTCTGCCCCTCCCCTGCTCTTTCTCTTTCTCTCAAAAATAAATAAACATTAAAAAAAATTTTTTTTAATTGGACTTCACAAAAATAAAGCTAAAAATAAAGTGTTCCATAATTAAGAAGGAAAGAAAGCATTAAGATGACACAAAAGCCTATAGCTGGAGACTACCACCGTTAACACTATTATCTGTCCCCTTTCAGCCTTTCCTCCCAGCAAAGATTCACATAGATATGAATCTGTCCACACGGTTATTTTTCTAGTGGGGATCACAGTCAGGGTCGCTGCATGTGTCTACACTGGCAGCGTGCCGACGGGCCTAGGATCCTCTAGCAGGCTGCAGCGGGCACACACCACCTGCAGGCGCTCAGAGCGGTGGCCCAGCCATACTGGGCGTGCAGCGTCACGCTTCCCATTGAAAGTTAACCTGAAACTACTTCTCTGTGTCATTTAGGTCTCCACAGTTGTTTTAGGACAGTTTGAGAACCATTACTATCGATAAACGACAATTTAACCTCTTATTTATGAAACAGCAAACGGTTCCCAATCTTTCACTACGAGAAGTAATGTAGCCACAAACCCTGCTGATGTAAAACACTGGGTAAAGACACCGAGTACCCCGCACGCTGCCCAAGTTGCTCTCGTGGGCAGACATTCACACTGTGAAAGTGTACCATGTCACCCACTGGTATTTTCAGTTTTTTTAAATCATTACCAAATGGGGATACAATTTTAAATATGAATTAAACATTGATTTTTTAAATCCAAATCACTGGGGTGCCTGGGTGGCTCAGTCGGTTAAGCATCCAACTTCAGCTCAGGTCATGATTTCATGGTCCATGGGTTCGAGCCCCACATCAGGCTCTGTGCTGACAGCGTGGAGCCTGGAGCCTGCTTCGGATTCTGTGTCTCCCTCTCTCTCTGCCCCTCCCCCACTCATGCTCACATGCGTGTGCACTCTCTCTCTCTCAAAAATGAATACACATTTAAAAAAAAATTTTTTTTTTTAATTTTTTTTTTTCAACGTTTATTTATTTTTGGGACAGAGAGAGACAGAGCATGAACGGGCGAGGGGCAGAGAGAGAGGGAGACACAGAATCGGAAACAGGCTCCAGGCTCTGAGCCATCAGCCCAGAGCCCGACGCGGGGCTCGAACTCACGGACCGCGAGATCGTGACCTGGCTGAAGTCGGACGCTTAACCGACTGCACCACCCAGGCGCCCCTAAAAAATTTTTTTAAAAAAGGAAGAAAACCAAATGGAAGGACTTATGTTACTACCATTTCTAGTCACCCTTAAGTAAGCATGCTTACAAACCTGGAGCCATAGAAACCTTGTTCTTGTCTTCCAAAATAATCTTCCCATCAAAACTCATAGCAGGGAGCATTCCCTGCTGAAAAAAGATTACATTCTCTTTTTTCAAACCAAAGTACTTGTGCTTTGTGAAGAATTCCTTTGTAGATTCCATTGTTCTGCCACTGGTCATTATATACCTTGCAAGAGAAAAGTAGACCTTCTAAGCCATAGGGTCATGTGAATCAGGGCACAATTCAATCTTGTCTATTTTCTAAGCTAAAAAAAAAAAAAAAAAAAAATCACTGAGCACACTGCCTCTTTGTTCTGACCTCCTTCATCCTCTTCCTGGATAAGGGAGCATTAGCGGCTACCCATGGGGAATTTCTTCCAGTAATTTCATCAACCTTTACATGTAAAATACGTCTATGTGACAATATGACACGTACCTCCTGCAACAGAGAGCCTGTAACTGGTTTAAATAAACATTTTAGAACTCTGTGAAAGGTGTATTCTAAATTTAAAACTCCTATTGTAAATAAATAGGGAGAAAAGGGTAAATGTAACACAGTGTAATGATCTCTTTTGGTTCTTTTTACTAAAGTTTTGAAATGTAATCTGGGCTCTGCTCACCCTCCATTTAAAATCATAAAAGTGTAATTATACTCTCTGTTTTCACAAAAATCCAACCCCCGCTAGTACGGCAAAGGAGAAAAAAACCCTATCTAAAACCACAATTAGTGACTATAGTAGCTCCTGCCCTTACTAGAATGTAAACCACATACATATAAGGAGGGATTTTTGTCCGTTTTGGTTGCTGATCTATCCCCAGTACCTAGAAGGAGGTATGCAATATCTGTTGAATGAATAAAGAAAATGGTATAATTTCCCACCATACCAGGTATCTGTCTACTTAACAAATTATCCTGGGTATTTTGAACTTTAACTACAAAGAGGTGGCTAAATCACTCTGCAGCAGAAAAGCACAGAGATCCTGAGCTGTGAGGAAGAAGAGGGAAGAAAATCCAACATGATGGCGGGAACCAGGGCCTTAAACAGAATACCGGCCACTCAGAACACAGAGAACCCCCCGAAGGAATCAAGATGAAATAAACAGTTTATGGCCAATACTCATCTTGAGAAGAGCTAGCAAAGCTGGGAAATTTACCAACAGCCTATTTTTAAAGGCATCACAGAGCTACAGAAGCAACATGGATGGCAACTAAAATTCCAGACAGTGAGAATCTTTCCAAGAGGGGCTAAGGATACGCAGCTGCTGCCTTTTCCTGGGGGTATTTGCCGACGTGGGATACAGGCTAGTGGTAGGAACTCCAGCTTGGACCAGGCGGAAGGAGAGAGAAACCAACAGAGCTTTGGTTGGGTCACATGGGGCTAAAATAACAAGATCAGGGACTTGAGGGATCTCAAACACACAGCTGGTTTCCCCCTCAAAATGTATTTCCAAAGCTGCTCTGGGAAAGAGATTTAAGAGCCAAATCAAAAACTTTTACAAAGCAGAGCAGAATTTCCCATAGTCTCTTGGTGCTCAGGACACCGACACTGGCCAGGGTGAGCCCTAGAGCACAGCTTGCCAGCAGGCCCTGGGGATCCAGAGTGGCCCCCAGCAGAGAAATCAGTGGGGCTTTCAGCTGGTGTTGTGTGGGAAGGGTGGGCTGTGGGGAGAGCGAGATAGCCTGGTACTTAAGGATAGGGATTTCTAGACTGTGAGAACTCCTGGAGTGCCCAGAGCAGCGACTAAAAATAGACTCGTATCACATCATCATGAAATTTCAGATGCCATAGATAAGAAGAGACCTTAGATGCTGGCCGGGGGGTGTGTGCAGGGAGAGACCCGGAAACAGAATGGCAATGGGCCTGTCAACAACAATGATGGAAACAACAGAGCAAGACCTTCAAATTTCAGAGGGAGACGGATTTTCAATTAGAAATCTATACATAGCGGGGCACCTGGGTGGCTCAGTCATTTAAGCATCTGACTTCGGGTCAGGTCATGATCTTACGGTTCGTGGGTTCGAGCCTCGCATCGGGCTCTGTGCTGCCGGCTCAGAGCCTGGAGCCTGCTTCCGATTCTGTGTCTCCCTCTCTCTCTGCCCCTCCCTTGCTCGTGCTCGCTCTCTCTTGCTCTCTCTCACACACACAAAATAAATTAAAAAAATTTCTTTAAAGAAATTTATAGTCAAACTACCAATCAGTATCAAGTTTCTTTTTCTACACTGAGAAAACCCAGTGAGTCCCCAGAGGTACTCAGGTAGGGATGTAAAAGTCGGAGGCGAATACATGCTATGCATTAAGGCTACAGTGATCATCTACCTAGTTATACTACAGATTACTTGTAGACAGTAAATTACAGCTCCTGGGAAAACCATTAGTAACAGGAAACATGTCTGCTTATGAATAAAGTCTACATGTATTTTGAATATCATAGACCGATATATGTTCACACACTCTCCCTTAATGAGGCATATCTTACCATGGAATGATACATTTGCTGCCATGGTATTTTTCAGCTAACTGTTGAAGCTTCAAGATACGCTCCGCCTGAATCTGAAAAAGCGTCTTGTGAGACGGCAAACCAACATCATACATTCCCTTGGGATATGCAACACCAAGTCTCGTCCCCTGCCCGCCAGCTAGAAGGAGAACTGCCACTTTGTTCTGAGAAATCTGGAAAAGTCCTGGAAAAGAAAACACTTGTATCACAAAACCTCCACAATTCAGCATTTAGGATTTCTCATATAAAAAGTAGCAGCAAAGAATCACCCTATTTGCCTAAGGCAAAAAGAACAAGAAATAATCATCAATAACTATAGCTATCTTGTTAATGAAAACATTTTTACTATAAAAAAATTGTATAACTCGGGGGGCACCTGGGTGGCTCAGGTCATGATCTCACAGTTCATGAGTTCGAGCTCGGCGTCGGGCTCTGTGCTGACAGCTCAGAGCCTGGAGCCTGCTTCGGATTCCGTGTCTCCCTCTTCTCTGCCCCTCCCCCACTCACACTCTGTCTCTCTCAAAAATAAATATACATCAAAAAAAAATTTTTTTTTAATTATAGAACTCAACCAGACACCAAATAATGAATAATATGCTTTAATGAGTTAATAACTTTTTTTCCAGTAACATCACAAGGCAAAGCCCAACAGAAGGTCTTACAAGTACCTGACCACTTATTAGATGTGGCAAGTCAAGGGGCGCCTGGATGGCGCAGTCGGTTAAGCGTCCGACTTCAGCCAGGTCACGATCTCGCGGTCCGTGAGTTCGAGCCCCGCGTCACGCTCTGGGCTGATGGCTCAGAGCCTGGAGCCTGTTTCCGATTCTGTGTCTCCCTCTCTCTCTGCCCCTCCCCCGTTCATGCTCTGTCTCTCTCTGTCCCAAAAATAAATAAACGTTGAAAAAAAAAAAAAATTTAGATGTGGCAAGTCAAGAAAAAGGATGAAAGAAGATACCCAGGCTTCAGGATAAATGATGATGGTACTAAATTACCTCCATCCCTATAAATCGATCAGTAATAAACAATTAACTCATCAATGAGCATGCAAACTTACCAGACACGCCAACCTCCAGTAAATGTACAGAAAAGAAACGCGCAGGAAAGCAAGGCAGTATGGTGGTCAAGAAGGCAGGACACCTGGGTTTGCAACCTAACTCAACTGAAAAAGCTTAGAGGATCTGGCTGCAAAAAGGCAGCAAGAGACTCCAGGGGGTGATGGAAATGTTCTATATCTTGACTGGGGTGGAGGTTACATGAGTGTATAAATACGG
The DNA here is from genome assembly GCF_028749965.1 of Puma concolor. Lineage (NCBI taxonomy): Eukaryota > Metazoa > Chordata > Mammalia > Carnivora > Felidae > Puma > Puma concolor. The sequence continues at coordinate 6,943,550 of NC_141683.1, read as the reverse complement.
CAAAAGCTCCTACAACTAGTGCATTTGATTGTATGTAATTATTCATTAACAGAATGGATTAAGATGCACCCACCCGTGTTGGGGGATTTTTAAGGGCCATCTACACCAGCTCACAAGAATGTGAAACTCAGAGTCTTTCTGTTGATGATTTAGTTCTGTTGCCTGCAAGCCTGTCGGTCTTCATCAGCTGAACACTCAGCAGTAGGTAAGAACCAAACATAACGCCTGGATAAGAATATTATTCTCTGAATTAAAGTAATTCAAGATGGATTTAAGATCCAAATGCAAACACGTAAAACTGTAAATGTTACTAACCACAGAGGCTCTCGGTTTGAATTTAAAACAAAAAAACCAAAAACAAAATCTTGCCCTCTGTGGTTTCTAAGAGCCATCTCATTATGCGAAGCCCAGACCAGGTCAGCATCACAAGGCAAAGGAGCTTGTGGGGAGAGGCAACACAGAAGCTGGGTCTCTGGGAAGCGAGAAAAGCCGGAAAATGCCAGATGAGATAAAGCAATGGTTGATAGGTTTTGTTCTTGTTTTCTGAATCTCACACTTGCCTTAAAATCCTCAGACCTGTGCACGAAGCTCGTCACTACCCAGAACTGCACACCGGCCTAGAGAGAGCAGTGGCAGCCAGCATCCATTATTATTATTTTTATATCCCTACTGACGCAGGTTTGTCTGATTCACCAACTTTGTCTTTACATTTTTGATGTATTAATGAGGCCTTCCGAAAGCTAATATGCTAGTATATCAAGAACGTAAAGAAATATTCTAAACAAATCCACTGTAAAATCCAAACTTTCCCCAGTCCTAATTCTACAACCTATCTTCAGTAGGAAATACGTAGGATAGGATACAGCAACTATCCAGCTATCAAAAACCTTAAAAGGACATCGGATATCCCCATAATTTTCACTTCTGATGTGAAGCTAACCTCAGCTACCCGAGACCTAATTTTCTCTCTTGCTTCCTTGCCCAGAGACAGAACTGTCTTTTTTTTTTTTTTTTAAATGTTTACTTTTGAGAGAGACAGAGACAGAGCACAAACAGGGGAGGGGCAGAGAGAGAGGGAGACACAGAATCTGAAGCAGGCTCCAAGCTGTCAGTACAGAGCCAGATGCGGGGCTCCAACTCACGAACCTGGAGATCATGACCTGAACCAAAGTCGGAGGGGCCGACTAAGCCACCCAGGCGCCCCCAGAACTCTCCATGGCATTTCATTGTACCCTATCAGAGTCTGATAATAAGATCTGGAGTAACATGAGACCCTAACTAGTAACCATAATCTAAGAGGTAGGTCTAATTTCCCACACGTCAGAGATAACAGGCTCAGAAAAATTACAGGTCTTGCCCAAGGTCACAACACTAGGAAAGCTGAATAAGGCTTGGAACCTCACCCCAGGCCTATTTGCCACGCACTACACTGCCCCCAGCCTCTCTCTTCACACCCAAACACTGAACAGATAGATACATTACAGCGCCGAGATACATTACAGCGCCGTAATTTTTAGGGTGTAAACTTCCCTTCCTATCTCTTTCTCGCCCTTTCTTCTCTTTTCCACTGAATTCATGAGAAGTACTACTTTTTTTTTTTTAATCTCTCTTACCTACCACCCCACAAGGAAAAACCGCAGGGTCGAGCCCACATTCTCCAAAATTTGCCAAACACTGACCTCTCTAACAGCATCCCACATCTGTGTCCCCCTGAAGCAAGCACCACAGCCCCCAATGTAACAAAGACTGAGATGAGGTGAAGCATTCCGAAGGGAGCAGGGACAACACAAGGCAGGTTTGAAAATGGTTTTACATTTGGTTATTCCCTGAGCTATCAAAGAAACCACGGTGTCTAGGGAAGAAATTTAATTCTGCTGTCACTGACCCAAAAAGTATTATTTTAATGAAATACAGGGCCATAATCCCTTACACCTAATTCCGTGGGTCAGATTTGCTGACTCTTGACTTCAGCTCAGATCATGATCCCACGTTTCAAGGGTTTGAGCCCCACATCAGGCTCTGCACTGGAGCCTGCTTGGGATTCTCTTTCTCTCCCTCTCTGACACATGTGTGCATGCTCTCTCTCTCAAAAAAATAATAAACTTTAGTAAAAAAAAAAAAAAAAAGATCTGCTTCAGAAGGCAGAACTCTTCAAACTGTAGAAAATGAAATATAGTACATACACAACATTCTATGTTACCTCCAGCAAATCTGAGACTGGACCCTGTAATCCCATTAAGTGGGATAAATAAAGTTCATCAACAGTTTTGTGTCTGTTCGGGGTGCCTGGGTGGCTCAGTCAGTTAAGCGTCAGACTTTGGCTCAGGTCATGATCTCACGGTTCGTGGGTTCAAGCTCTGCATCGGGCTCTGCGCTGACAGCTCAGAGCCCAGGGCCTGCTTCAGATTCTGTGTCTCCATTTCTCTCTGCCCCACCCCTGCTCACACTCTGTCTCTGTCTGTCTCTCAAAAATAAATGTTAAAAAAAAAAGTTTCATGTCTGTTCAAGTTTGGTTTTGCCACAAACCAGGCTTTGCACCATTTCAGAACTGCAGATAAATAACTTTGGTCTGTCGGAACCCTCACATAGCTCCAAAGGTGTCAGAATCAGAAATATTTCTAAACATCTTCAAAAAAAGTCCCAGATAAATATTGTGGACACAGAGGCCTTTGTTCTCTTTGTCGTATTTATTTTCTTCACGGAGCACATGTGTTTTATGTTGTTTCATTGTTAACATGGCTCTAGTCCTCCTTTCTGAGGTCTTTCTTTTATCTTCAGTCCCAAGGTCAATTATCTCCCTCAGCCACCTTGCCCATGAATGGTAAGAGACTGCTCCCGGAGCCAGCCCCAAGTCCCAGCCCCATGTCCCAGCTCAGGTCACCTGATGACCACCCAACACCAACCAGTGCTTTCCAGAGGCTCTAACCAGTTATCACAGTATCACGGTCTACACTTTTCTCTTCCCTGGATGAGTTCCCTAAAGCACTGCTTCATTCCAGTTCTCCAAACTTTTCAGTTTTACAGCTCTCTACCCAGCAGCTCACAATGGCCTCCTTCTTTATTCAAATACATGCTTCCTAAGCCCCAGCCTGCTATGCTTTCTTCAATCTTTTTCCCGTCTGCGGACCTGATTACCCATTCCATCACTGTGACCGAAGAGCAGCACTGAGATTATGCCCGCGGGGTGTACAACTGTGGGCGGATCCACGTTCAAGTCTCATCTCCGTGGGACCACAGCTATTCCAATGAGTTACAACACAATCCACACGTATTTACAATAAACAGGTTTCTGCCTTAGCCTCTTCCTGCTTATGCATCTCACTGATGAGCAGAGAAAAACGTGAGGACAGAAAGAAGCCCGTAGACCAGCTGCATTTCAAGAACCAAACGCAGCTACAGATGCTGAGAGCAGTATCAGACCGTGCGTTCGCTGGCTGAAGCCCTCCTCCACCTCAGCTGCGTCACTGCAATAAAAGTGCAATGTTTAAAAAGTGTGTATGGGGCGCCTGGGTGGCTCAGTCGGTTAAGCATCCAACTTCGGCTCAGGGCATGATCTCGTGGTTCGTGAGTTCGAGCCTCGCGTCAGGCTCCGTGCTGACAGCTCAGAGCCTGGAGCCTGCTTCCGATTCTGTGTCTCCTCATCTCTCTGCCCCTCCCCTGCTCATTCTCTGTCTCTCAATAATAAATAAACGTTAAAAAAAAAACTTTTTAAGTGTGTAACATATAAATTAGTTATCTGTCTTACAATGACAGATAAAATACTGCTTGAAATTAAGCGGGCCAATAAAATTAGGTAAGCTGTTTAGTTACGTGGCAAGAATACTTGATTTCCAACTGTTTTTGTCACAGCATAAATTTTACGTGGGCACCGCTGCACCTATCGGAAAAATGTTAATTATTAATGTACTTAACCCATGTGACGATTAGGAAATTATGAGCTTCTATCCCCAAACTTCTTCTGCAGAAATATAGAAAAAAAAGGAGCAAGTACAGCCCTATATCATCTTTCCATCCTTCTACTGCAGGGCATTTAATGACTTTCCCACAGAGTGGACCTATTACAGACCAAATCAGAGGTTTAAAAAAAAGAAAATCAAGCCTGAACGAGCAGTTTCCAGGGCTGGAGGACATCTCTCTCCTTAGAGAGTCAGGTGTCGTAGGCCCAACGGCCTGAGAACTTTTCCTGATAACATTTATAAGAAACAAAGAGAAGGGTGAACAGAGGCCTGAAATAGGTCAAACGCTTCCTGGATAACTTCCTGCTTGGACTAGTTCCTCTCACACACTCTGACTTGGGCACGCGCCCGAAACAAGGAGGACGGCACAGGTGCAGGCGAGGCACAGCACCTGCCAGAACTTTCCATCTAAACTGTCAGCACTCCCAGGACGATGAGTCAGGTAAACAGGCTATTCGACAAGCGGAAATAAAGGAAGACTATCCAAGAAAGTTACTCGAAAAGATATTTTAAGTCTTTAACTTTTCAGAATAGTAAAACTATTACTTGGGAGATTAACCATTTCCCAAAAATTTCAAATACAAAAAGCAGACTAATAAGGGAAACCGCCATTTGAACCAGTTTTAGGTACTGGAGGATTATTGTGAATCTCATTAGGAATAAGAATAGCATTGTGAGTAGTAGGAGAATATCCGTATACACAGAGATGAATACTGAACTCAATTAGGGTAAAAATAACATGATGTTTGAGATTTCTCTTAAAGTATTACAGCAAAGAAAAAGAAGAGATAGATGGAGGAAGAGTAGCAAAATTTTGGTATTAAACAAGGTGATACATATGTGAGAGTTCATCATACTGTTTTCATCTCTAAATATTTGTTTCAAAATATGCTTGAAACTTTTCATGACAAATTCATAAACAAGCCACAAAATTACACACAAACCATAATCCCAATGTGTGTGTGTATATAAGAAAATACAATCAAATAATACTACTGAGTATTTATCTCTGACTTGTGGGATGGCAGAGATTTATATTTTTTCCTTTATAATTTTTAGTTATTTTTCCAATTTCTCTAAAATAAGCATGTTGCTTTTAGTCTTTTTAATGTTTATTTATTTGTTTTGAGAGAAAAAGAGTGCAAAAGCTGGGGAAGAACAGAGAGAGAATCCCAAGCAGGCTCCATGCTGCCAGGGCAGAGCCCTACGTGGGGCTTGATCTCATGAACCGTGAGATTACGACCTGAGATGAAATCACGAGTCAGCCGCTTAACTGACTGAACGACCCAGGTGCCCCAGTACGTGTTACTTTTAAAATAAAACAAATCTACCAATAATATCACTGCACTAGATTCCAGAAAACATAGGAGGTAATGTTATGAATATATTTTTCTGAACACAGTGCTACAGTAGAGAAGCACCATTCAGATTAATTTCATAAATGTCTCACAGGCAAAAGAGGCTAATACTAGATATTAATAGGCTATTATAAAAGTGGAAGACTGTTTTGTGCTCGGTACAAGCACACATTTCTTTGATAAAGATGATTCTTTTAATCAAGCAAACATATTTTCTCAATGTATCTTTACTAAAATGACATTCTCATAGAAGTTTCTAATTACTTCTCTCTCCAGATCTCAGCTTTGTAAAATAGAAATTTTTCAGTTACTCCTCTACATTCCATTTTCTACAACTGGCCAGAACGCCTTAAGAATTAAATTAAAGGGGGGCACCTGGATGGTTCAGTCAGTTGAGTGTCTGACTTCAGCTCAGGTCATGACCTCATGGCTCGTGAGTGCTGGGCTCACTGCAGTCAGCTCACAGCCTGCTTCAGATCCTTCGTCCCCAACCCCCTGTTCCTCCCCTGCTCACATGCTCTCTCTCAAAAATGAATAAACATTAAAAAAAAAAAAAAAAATTAAAGGGGTGCCTGGCTGGCTCAGTCAGTAGAGCATGCGACTCTTTTTTTTTTTTTTTTAAATGTTTATTTTTGAGAGAAAGAGAGAGAGAGAGAGAGAGAGAGAGAGAGTGAGAGGGAATGAGCGGGGGAGGGGCAGAGAGAGAGGGAGACCCAGAATCCAAAGCAGACTCCAAGCTCTGAGCTGTCAGCACAGAGCCCGACGCGGGGCTCGAACCCACAATCTGCAATATCATGACCTGAGCCAAAGTCGGACGCTTAACGGACTGAGCCACCCAGGCGCTCCTGGAGCATGCCACTCTTGATCTCAGGATTGTAAGTTCGAACCTCACACTGGGTGTAGAGATAATTTAAAAATAAAATCCTAAAAAAAAAAAAAAAAAAGAATTAAATTAGAATCCAATCTCTCTTCAACAAAAAGCACAGTGGTCACTTATGTATCGATCCTTCAGAAATAATTTTCCACCCTAGGTGTGAAAATGTCCATTTTCGTGTCAGTAACCACCAGACATTCTGAAAACACTGTACAATGCTTTAATCTCCCCCATCCTAAGGAGGGGAAGCAGGGGGCACTGTCTTTGATACAACTGCCAGGATCTTCCTCCTATCTGAAATATGATTAGAATCTCCCCAATGGCAACCAATCTCTTCCCCTTGATAACTTACTGCAAAAACTTTACTTTGTGATCAATTTGCACACACGTGGAAGTTTCTGGCTAGTGAATGAAGAGCGACAACGTCTCCTTCTTCACCCCTACTGTTTAAAGCACAAATAAGTATCGTTCCCTTAACAGTCAGCCAAAAGGCAGTTTGTTTCGTACTTGCTTGTAGTGTAGTTGGTTGCAATAGTTCCAGATTTCAGTTTAAATCGAAAGTCACACGTGTGGACTACTAGTCCCACAGATTCCGGCAAAAAGATCATAAAACAGACTCCAGTTATAGGAGGCTTTGATCGCTGCCCATGGTCCCCATTACATAAAGTCAAAGCTCTGGCTTTTCCATAAAAGTTACTTGGAAGACTTCATCCGCATAAAATCACAAGGAGAAATCTAGGCAGCTGGGATACCTGAGGGTACAAAGAGCCCCGCGTGACTTCTGCTCCGTTGTAGTAGCCTTTTTTAAACCCGGGGATGGAAGCAGAGGATTAATGAGCCCAGGGTTGGTAAGGGCCAGAGGATCACTACAGCTCCCCATTCAGAAGGATCCACCAGGAAGTCACTCTCTCACAGCTTAGTGGCAGAGCCCTATTCTAAGAAGAGAGGTTAGCCAACACCGAGCACTTCAGATCTAAAAGGGCACCTCTTAGAGATCACCCAATTATTTTCAGTATTTTTTAAATAAAACTTCGTGTAAAGATCAAATACATAAAACATGTCAAAGGAGAACTGCTCTTAGTGGGGAGATGAAGGCATTAGAGACCAAGCTGCTTAGTATCCATTCCCCGCCCCCCACATGAGAAGTCTCCCCAGCAGTGGAACCCCTTCTAAACACAGTTTGGAAATCAGTGAATGTGTATGCCCAGAGAAAGATATGGAGAGGTATACGGAGGTTGATGATGGCAATCATCTTTCTTTTTTGTGGGGGCAGGGAATGCCAAAGAACGCAAGACAAAATAGGGGTGCCTGGGTGGCTCAGTCAGTTAAGCGTCCAACGGCAGCTCAGGTCAGGATCTCGCAGTTCGTGAGTTCGAGCCCCGAGTCAGGCTCTGTGCTGACAGCTCGGAGCCTGGAGCCTGGAGCCTGCTTCAGATTCTGTCTCCCTCTCTCTCTGCCTCTCCCCTGCTTGCTCTCTCTCTCTCTCTCTCTCTCTCTCTCGATCTCTCTCTCTCTCTCTCTCAAAAAAAATAAACATTAAAAAAATTTTTTTTAATAGCAACAGTATGGTACAAGTACAGACTACAAGACTATCTACAATATTATTCCACGTCTATAAAAGTAAATATACATATAATCAAGTACCAGGTGGCAATGTGAGCAAATAAAAATAGATTTGATAAGATTTAGGGCAATTTCTCTGCAGTGTTTGTTATTTTCGTATTTTTTTTCGCAATAAAGTAACATTTTTTAAAAAGGAAAAAAAAGTATCAGCCCCATCCGTTCATTCCAGAGTTGAGGAAATGAGGTTTGACAAGGAGCATGTACAAACACTCGAGGGCAGAGCTGTACCATGTCGTCAACTCTTACTCACAGAGGGGCAGCGGCCTACAAAAACCACAGCTCTTAACTCCACCAAAAATGGCACACTTCGGCTATTCTGCCATTCTGCAAGGCAGAAGTAGAACTAGCTATGGGGACAGACGTTATGATACACTTTAGGAGAAGAAACACTGAGACGATGCAACAAACATTTATCAACCAATGTGTGACTGCAAAACCCCGTTCTAAATGCGGTGCGACGTACACGGGCAAGGAGGACACGGGCTGTTCTTTAGGAGTCTACTATGTAACGTCGCAGACAGACATAAACAGCTCGTAATCTAAGAAAGAACGGAAGCAAAGCGAAACACGAACAAGGAACTCCAACATGGCTCGCTGAAGAAGTCATGATCAAGGAACCTTAAAGAATGAGGACACGTTGTCCACACGGCAGAGCCACCACACTGCACAGCACAGCTCAGGGAGATGGCCTTTCAAGGTGATCCAGCCACACAGAGAAGGGGCAGAGGCCGGTCCAAGGTGCTTCTTTTTAGAAGCGCAAGCAAAGAGCAGGAAAGACATAACATTCAGGGAGAGGTGAATTATTTGGTCCAGTTAAGATGTGTGGGACAGGAGGCATGGATGGAAGTACAGGAGACCAGGCTGGAAACACGGGCTAGGGAAGGTTTTTAGAGTAAGCCAGCATAAACTGAAACATTTAACTTGTGCTTCAGGATGGGAAATGTAGAAGAAGCATGGAAATGAGCAAAGAGACTAGAGGCACATCAACACCTGAATGAGAAGACCGGGGAACAGCAATGAGAAGGGGGGTGGGGATGACGCTGCAGAAGTCTGGGCAACATCATCTGTCACTTTCTGATCAGTCACCTGGTTGAAGGGAAGAGGAGAGTCCAATTAATAATTACATGATCCGGCTACTTTAATACCGCTGGTGTAGCTCATTACAAACTTACTTAATGTATTTATTTATGTTTATTTATGTTTATTTATGTTTGAGAGAGAAAGACAGCAGGAGAGGGCAGAGAGAGAGGGACAGAGAGAAAATCCCAAGCAGGCTCCATGCTGCCAGCACAGAGCTCCACGAGGGGTTCGAACTCACAAACCGTGAGATCACAACCTGAGCTGAAATCAAGAGTCGGACGCTTAACCAACTGAGCCCCCCAGGCGCCCCTCATTACAAACTCTAAAATGAACATTCCATGCCCATACCTTCACTCTCCCAGGCTTGCAGCCGATCTTGGTCCCTGGTGGCACTGCCCAACACCTCTCGAGGGACAGGCTCCATGCGGGCATCCATTTTCTCTTGCTGAGACGACTGGTTAAATCCTTCAATGGCCTTCTGGAAAAAGAAGTTCAGCTCCTCAAAGTTCATGGCCTGGAGCTCTGCATAAAGTTCTACCTGTTGGGCTTCATCCAGCTCATTCCAGAACTGTAGCAGGTGTTCCTGTCCAGCTTTGGACAACCTGACTTTGAGATCATTAACATTCATAATGCTCTGGTGGTGGTGAAGACAGAGGTATAATCTCTGGGCCTGTAAACCTACAAGAAAAGAGGAATCAACAGCAGGTCAAAGTCCAACCTCAAAACCAGAGCTTTTCCTACTACAAATAAGTACATTAAAGAACACTTGATATTGGGGCGCCTGGGTGGCGCAGTCGGTTAAGCGTCCGACTTCAGCCAGGTCACGATCTCGCGGTCCGTGAGTTCGAGCCCCGCGTCAGGCTCTGGGCTGATGGCTCGGAGCCTGGAGCCTGTTTCCGATTCTGTGTCTCCCTCTCTCTCTGCCCCTCCCCCGTTCATGCTCTGTCTCTCTCTGTCCCAAAAATAAATAAAAAACGTTGAAAAAAAATTAAAAAAAAAATATTAAAAAAAAAAATAAAAAAAAAAAAGAACACTTGATATTAAAGAAGTTAACTTCTGCCTTTCCCTCACAAGATTCGTGACAGATCCAACTTGTAAAGAGGTAAACAAACATTTCTCCAAAGAAGACATCCAGATGGCCAAGAGACACGCGAAAAGATGCTCAGCAGCACTCTACATCAGGGAAACGCAAATCAAAAGTACAGTGAGATATCACCTCACACCAGTCACAATGGCTAAAACAGAAAACACAAGAAACACAAGTGTTGGTGAGGGTGAGGGGAACCCTTCCTTGTGCACTGTCGGTGGGAATGCAAACTGGTGCAGCCACTGTGGAAACAGTATGGAGGTTCCTCAAAAAGATAAAATACAACTACCCTATGGCCCAATAATCACACTTCTGGGTATTTACCCAAAAAATACAAAGCCACTAATTCAAAGGGATACATGCACCCTTATGTTTACTGTAGCATTACCTACAACAGCCAAATTATGGAAGCAGCTCAAGCGTCCATCCACAGATGAATGGATAAAGGAGTGGTGGGGCATGTGTGTATACATAAGTATATATAATGAAATGTTATTCAGCCATTTGCAACAACATGGATGGAGCTAGAGAGTGTAACACTAAGCCAAATCAGTCAGGCAGAGAAAAACAAATATCATATGATCTCACTCATATGTGCAATTTAAGAAACAAAACAAACAAGCAAAGGGGAAAAAAAGAGACACACACAAACCAAGAAACAGGCTCTTTCTTAACTGAAGAGAACAAACTGATGGTTACCAGAGGGGAGAGGGGTGAGGGGATGGGTGAAATAGGTGATGGGGATTAAGGAGGGCACTCATTGTGGGACACCTGGTGGCTCAGTCGGTTAAGCATGTGACTTCGGCTCAGGTCATGATCTCGTGGCTCATGAGTTTGAGTCCCTCAGTGGGTCTCTACTGTCAGCTAGAGCCCACTTCAGATCCTCTGTCCCCCTCTCTCTCTGCTCCTCCCCTGTTCGTTCTACCTCTTTCAAAATAAATAAATAAACGTAAGGGGGGAAAAAAAGGAGTGAACTTGTCATGATGAGCACATGGTGAGTACAGAATTATTGAATCATATCGTATGCCTGAAACTAATATAACACTGAATGTTAACTATACTGGAATTAAAATTTGTTTAAATAAAAATAAATGAAAAACTTGGAAGACAATAATCATTAGTATTACATACCAAGTACTGCACTAAGAACTTTACCTATGTGGTCTCATTTGATTTTTGCCAGCTATACAACACAGGTACTGTTATCTTGATTACTTTACCAGGGAGGAGACTGAGGCACAGAGAGGCAACACAACAGGGCCAACAGGCAGAGCAGGGATATGAGCCCAGGCGGTCTAATTCCAGGGTACACACTCTGACTAGCCCACTCAGTTGCCCCTGACCATGAGCTCCCACTGAAAGAACACCTGACTTCTTAATACACCAACTGTTCTCCTTTTTGCACTAATGATGGAAATGATTCTGTTATATTCAGAATATAACAAAATTCAAGATGGGACTACTTATAATCATGAAAAATACGTTTTATTTCAATAACAACTTCTAGAGAATTTCTCTACTAAGAATTGAACCCTAAAGGGACAAGCAACGCACACATATCAACAGATAAGACCATGTAATATATATAGCAAAATGTTAAAGTGCATAGTACTAAACAAAACCAGAGGAAGAGGAAATATTTAGTCTACTTGCCTACTACAGATAAATGCAAGAGAAGGCAGGCATTGTCTAGAAAGAGTTCACAAAGGACGCATGATCAGCTGTATCTCAAGGGCTCGAGCAGATTACAGATAAGATGAGAAAGCAAGCAGGACAGGCATGTGTGACAGAGCAGTAAAGAAGCTGGAGCTTTCTGCAGCATGATGGGAAGTGATGGAGGGCAGGGCTAAACCACGAAAGCCTCCACCCAAGCAAAGGGATTTAGACCTAACAGTAACAAGATGCCGACAACGGATTACTCAAAGGGCAGTGTCACCATACTTCAGAGAAAGAGCAATAGCATAAAATAGATGGTAAGGAGGGACAACGAAAAGCAGGAAAACAAGTTCAAAGACAATCACAGGGATAGAAGCCCAAAGATCTGAACCAGACTAGTTGGCAAAGGAAATAAGTGGAAAGGGGAAAACTTGGAGGGTCGCTGTAAAGAATCATCACCCCCTTACAACTGCTTAGAAGTGAAGGACGGGAAAGACAGGTACCGAAGAAACAGCCCGCTATCTTCTACCTTTAGAACAGTGGTAGGTAATGTACATGGTAGTTCAGAGCAATATTCTGGAGTTCCGCTTAGTTACTTAATGTCCCTGGGCCTCACCTGGGTTAATGATGGAATCTATCTCATCAGGACTCTTAAACCAAACACCATTTACAAACTCAGATGAAGACAACCTCCAGTAGGGTTCCCTGAGGTGGCAATCACACCGCCTACCGCTCACAGAGCACTTATGATGGTACAATACTAATTGCTTTACAGATGCTTATGCAGTTAACCCTCAAAACAATGCTAAGGTACAGCTACTGGGATTACTTTACAGAGGAAGTACTGTGCCACAGAGATAACTTGCCTGAGGTCCCAAACTAGTGAAGTGATTGAGCCCGGATTCAAACCCTGACAACCTGATTCTTAAATTCACACTCTTAACCGTTATGCTATATGGCCTCTCAGGAGAAAGACTGTGAACGTGAGCGTGTGTGTGTGTGTGTGTGTGTGTGTGTGTGCGTGTGTGTGTAAAAGAGGGGAATAGTGAGAGAGAGAGTACATTATTTGTATTTTATTCAGAAATACAGACACAACTGATGTTCTGACATCTCACTTTGCAGAAAAGAGTTCACAAACCAACAGCGTGGAGAAAGAAAATGCACAGGACAGGGAGATGAGGAACTTCACAGGATGAGTAAAGACGTCAATTTAAAAAGCATTATTACATAAAAAGTCATTGGTATTGGCAATCGGTATTGAGCATGTTAACCCAAACCAGAAAATTCTCAGTAGCCAGTGCCCACTCCAGAATAAATTCAGGAAAGGTATTATCATCCCAAAGAAGACAGGCACATAGCCTCTATAATTTTTTCTTTAAATAAGGTGCCCTCTCAAAGTGAACCGAAAGACTGGCTTCCTGATTCTTCTTATAAAATCAACTTCAAATTAGACTGGCACATAAGATTGAGTGACTTATATTCCCCACTTTTATTTGGGGTTTGTTATTTAGATTTACTTCAGGGATGTAATGTTTCAAGGGTGAAATGAATGGTACTACTTACGAAACGCACTCTACGAGTTACCAACAATTCCTAACGAAATTAAGGCTTCCATATGAAGCAAAAATGAAACCTTATTATCAGGGTAGGACACAAGTCTACCTGCTGTCACCTAAGACCCTCATCCTTACCTCCAAGTACTTCCTTTAGACTCTCCTATGTACCGAAATCTCACTCATCCTTAAAGGCCTGCCTCACATACTCTAGCTTCATTCAAGCGAATCTTTATTGATTAAGGAATCAAACAGAACTGACTTTTATTCCTGGCTCTACTGCTTGGGCCAAGTCATAGATAGCTTCGACTCTGTTATCTGCATCTGCAAAATGGGAATAATAGAGTTTTCTTCACCAGGTTCGGAGGCATAAGTGAAATTACAACCAATGAGAAAACGAGGCTCAAAGAGATTAAGTAATTTGCCCGAGGCTACTTACCCAGTAGGTAGAAAATCAGGAATTTTAACCCAGATAAACCTGACTCCCATGCCTATGATCTTTCCATCAGACAATAATAACTTCCATACACAGAGGAAAGACAAAGAATTCAACCCAAGGTCTCATTTAAGAGGGTCAGTGTAACTGGTAGAAACTGGGCTCAGTCAGCAGGGCTGAGTTCAGACCCCCGCGCCACTATTTCCTAATTCTGTGACCTTGAGCAAGTTACTTAAGTTCTCTGTGCCTCAATTTTTCTCGTCTGTAAAATGAGGATAAAAACAGTACTTACCTCTAAGGTTAAGAGGATTCCTGAATTCAAATGAAAAGCATTTAACACATAAAAAAGCCCTCCGTGAATGTCATCAGCTACTATTATAAAAGCGAAACTGAGCTCCAGACCACCGACTACAGCCTCCAGAACTGGAGGAGAGCTGCTGAGTCGGGCACTGTGGGAGAAAAAGAAGTCTGCCAGAAGTGCAAGCGGTAGAAGAAACTCCAGCCAGTGGGAAGAGCACGAAAAACGGCTCTGGTAAATAACCATGTTCAAGGAACAAGGCACAGTGCTGGGAAATGGGCGGATGAGGCTGAACTTGTCTCAGTGCTACTTCCACTGAGAGACAGATGACGAGCCTACCCTCCAATGAACAGGCTGCTGCTGAAAGTTTCCTTTTCACATGCAAAGATACATCAGTAGACAGTTTATGGAGGAACATTATTTCACGGTCACGTGCCATTGTTAATTCCCTGAATAGTTAACGAGCACTCACTGTCTGCCAGGCACTCATGTAGGTGACACAGACACGGCAATGCATAAGGTGACAATGCGCATGCCGCGTTCCAGTACGAGGGACAGGCATAAAACGTCAGGCAGACGTGGGCTAAGGGGTGAAAGCCCAACAAGGTGATGGTGGGTATTTTAAATGGGGTAGTTGGGGAGGACCTCTGGGACATCTGACGGTCTGTACGAATGAAGAGAGACCAAGCAAGTCAGAATCCTGGAGAGGAACATTCTAGGGACAGGAAGCTGTAACTGCAGCAGTTGTAAAACAGCAACGTGTGACATGTACATGGAACAGCAAGGTCAACGCAGCAGGAGCAGAGTGAGCCCCAGTGACTGAGGCGGACGGACACTGAGCAGATCAAGTAGGCCCTTGGGGTCAAAGTAAAAACTTTGGGTTTGAGGAAGCCACTGGGGAATGTGGAGCAGGGGAGCATCACGGTCTGACTGAGGCCTCAGAAGGATCATTCCATTCCTAGGTGGGGGGGAAAGACTAATGGATGGCAAAACTAGAAGCAAGCAGATGGTTGGTGTCTCAAACAGCCGGGCGTCTGATTCCGGCTTAGGTCATGATCTTGCTGTTTGTGAGTTCGAGCCCCACATCAGGCTCTTATGCTGACAGCTCAGAGCCTGAAGTCGGCTTCAGGGAGATTCTGTATCTCCCTTGCTCTCTGCCCCTCCTCCCACTCATCTCTGTCTTTCTCTCTCTCTCTAAAATAAATAAATATAAAAAAAATTTTTAAAGAAACTTCCACAATAGTCTAGATGAGATGACATTGGCTTAGAGCAGTGATGAAATGTGGATTCTAATCCTACAGGATTCAGTAATGGATGGAATGTGGAGACAGAGAGAAAGCTAGGAATCCAGCAAAGAGGACTCTCGAGTGGTGGTGCCATTTGCTGAAGTGGGGAACAGTAGGAGCGGGTTTAGGACTAGGTGCCTAGAGTGGGGGAATCAATACTTCACTTTTGGTCACGTTAAGTTCAAGATGCCTATTAGACATCCAAATAGAAATGCCGAGGAGACAGCAGAATGTAGTAGTCTAAAGTTCAGAGGTACTACTGGAGCTAAAGATAAAACTTCCAAGGTCATCACCATACATGATATTAAGTTACCAAACGAAAGAGATCCCTGGCAAGTGTAGACGGATTAAAAAAAAAAAAAGTTAGAAGACTGAGCCTTGGCCACGCATTAGGATATTAAAAGGCATTTCTGTTGATTGATAAAAGGTTTCAAGAGACAGAACACCATTATTTTTTAATTAAAAAAATAAATACATCATGTAGAGGCACTGGGTGGCTCAGTCGGTTAAGCTCAGGTCATCTCATGGTTCAAGAGTTCGACCCCCACCTGGGGCCCTGCACTGACCATGCCAGAGCCTGCTTGGGGTTCTCTCTCCGCCCATTACCCACTCGCTCGCGCTCTCTGCCCATCCCCCACTCACTCACTCTCTCTCAAAATAAACAAATTTTAAAACTTAAAAAAAAATACATCAAGTAAACAAACAAACAAACAAAAAAAACCAGACAGTTGAGAGAGTTTTACATCAAACCACTTTCCAAGGAATGGGGGCCTTGGTCGCATCTATACTACGGTATTTAAAGGAGCTCCAGATTTTTTTTTCTTTTTTTTTTTTTTTTTAATTTTTTTTTCCAACGTTTTTATTTATTTTTGGGACAGAGAGAGACAGAGCATGAACGGGGGAGGGGCAGAGAGAGAGGGAGACACAGAATCGGAAACAGGCTCCAGGCTCCGAGCCATCAGCCCAGAGCCTGACGCGAGGCTCGAACCCATGGACCGCGAGATAGTGACCTGGCTGAAGTCGGACGCTCAACCGACTGCGCCACCCAGGCGCCCCAAGGAGCTCCAGATTTAAAGGAACATACTGTAGTGGGAAGATCAGGGAACCATGTAACTGAGGACCTGGGAGTCTTAGTTCTTGGTCCCTCCCCATCATTTGATCCTGTGTAAATTGTTCCACCTCCCTGGGTACACATTTCCTCATGAAGACGATAAAACCAGCCTTCCTCACACACCCTCAAAGGAGAGGCAAGAGTGGAGAGACCTCTGCCTATTAAAACACATATGCAAACATAATATTATAACATTTTAAGATATAAATCAATCTTTTCCTAAAAAAGTCACTAGACAGCCATCCACCTTCAGATGCCTGGGAAAAATGGATCCATGCAAATAAGACAACTATAGGTTACATTTTCCCCCCTATAGGTTAAACTGTGATCCCTGACCTTAGACCACTGGTGGTCTGCAAAGGTTGACAAGATCACAAGTGCCAAGTTATATAACTGTGTAAATGCTCCCGACAGAACAATCATACTTGGGTTTTGAGTAAGAATAATTTATCCATGGGTTTTTTTGAAGCAAAAAAATAACCACAAAAATAGTAGCATTTTCCCCAATAATTCTGGTAAGAGAGAAGTGTGGATGTGTGTGTGATGGTAAGCAGTCGTAAATACAAGAGTTAGACCAGGATTTTTATTTTGACAAGCAAAGTCTGAAAAAGTTAAGGATCTGCTGTAGAAATTATGACAGCATTTGGTATATGCCCATAGCCTAATACATCTGCATGAAAAACAATGACAAATTTGGTAAAACTC
Organism: Puma concolor; assembly: GCF_028749965.1. Classification (NCBI taxonomy): domain Eukaryota; kingdom Metazoa; phylum Chordata; class Mammalia; order Carnivora; family Felidae; genus Puma; species Puma concolor. The sequence goes on along the minus strand of NC_141683.1, from coordinate 6,926,527 downwards.
TGCCATTATCAAATATACCTTTATTAGAATTTAAATGCCACTATGAAAGAAATTCCTCTCCTTTTCTGGTCTCCTTCCTGCCCCTATCTCCGCTGCTATATTATGCCCCCCAAAAGTGATAAGTAAACTTCTTAGAACTTTAGAAAAACAGCCTTGGACTTGAGCCATAACCACTGAATCCTATAAATGCTTGGCGGCACACCCCACGGAGTCTTTCTTAATCCCAGCTAAGTGAGCCAACTCACCAACAGTCAGGGTACAGAAACTGCCTTCAGCTTCCTGTAAACCCCTGGTCCACACCTAAAAATTTCACCTTAAAAGTCCTTAAACGAAAAGCACTGGAGAATGACATCCTATTACCATCATCGCTGCTACCTGATTTCACGTTTCACAAACGGGGCACAATAAACATAGAAGAGCATCAGGCCAAACTTAATAAAATCTTCAGGAAGCCATATGTTCAGCACATGTGTGCTCTCAGCCCTCCAATCCCCACCCTCCTGCCTGGCCAAGCCCGGGGAAAGCCCGCAATCTCCACCCTCTCCCACTACCAGCATTCAAACCAGCCAACCAACCAACCAAAAGGGGCAAGCAGGCTTTGTCCCCCGCTCACGTCCCCCCGCAGGTGTCTCCACTCCTCCCGTCAACGCCCTCAGAATTCTCTCCCTCTCATATGCCAGCCAGCCCGCCCCCTTCCCAGCGGACAGTTCCAACGACCGCTTGTCCCCACCCCGCGGTCCCCGAGCTCGCCGAACCTGTCCGCAAGGCCCCGGCCGGAGAACCTCAAGGCTCCCGCCCCCCATCCAGGTGAGGCCCACTCCCCGCAGCTCGACAAACCCCCGACTGCAAGCACTGCCCCATCCGGGTCCCCCCCCCCCCCCAAAGCCGGGGGAGGGGCGCCCTCCCCAGCGGGGTCTCCGAGCTCGGGAAGCGCCTGCGGGGCGCGCGGGACGGGCTCCTCAGCCAGGGCCAGGTTCGGGCGCCGAGCACCGACGTGGCCCCGGGAGCGTGCGCGTGGTGGGGCCGGGCCCCCGGCGTCCCCTCCAGGCTGGCGGGTGGCGGGGGAAGGAGACCCGACTGGGCGGGGAGCCGCTCACCTCCCTCAGCGTGACCGCGGCTCCGCCCGGCTCCGGCTCCGTGCGGCCACTCCTCGGCGTCCCGCGCCAGCTCCGAATATATACCCTCATCCGGGGGGCCGGGGCGGCGGGGCGGGCCGCGAGCTGGCCCCGGGGAGCGCGGCCCCGGCCACCCCGCCCCTCTCTCGCAGCGACGAGTGGCTGCCGGCGCCGGGAGGAGCCGCCACCGCCCGCCCGGACACGTCAGCGCCGCGAGAGCCGGCGTTGACGCCGGCGCCGGGGGGCGGGGCCTGGCCGGAGGCGGGGCCTTCGCGTCAGCATTCCCTGGCCCAATGGGGACAGCGCTGGGAACCCGGTCCGCAGGCAGCCTCGCCCCTCGGCGCGCAGCGGGCGGGGAGAGATGTGCGCAGCGTCAGCTGTGGGACGTGACCGGAGCCCCGGGGCTGTCGCTCACGCCCTGCTCTGAGCGCCCTGGCGTCACCGGCTGGTCCCGCGAGGCAACAGCCCGCGGCTCCTGGTCCTCGCCTGGCCCTGGCTCGGCCGCACCCCGTAAGCAGAAGCGGATCGCGGAGTTGGGCGGAGAGCGGTGTCATCCAGCAGCTGGTGGATTTCCGACCGCCCGTGCGGCGGGTTGCGAAATGCGGACGTCTTTCCGCACGGACCCTGGAGGGCGGACCTGGGGCACCCTCCGACCTTGGGCTGGCCTTGTTTCGTCTCGGGTTCGCCGGATGCCCGGAAGGGCCCCGACTGGCCTTCTGCTTTATGGCATTTTAGGTCCCCAGCGCGGGAAGCCAGGCCCACTTACTTTTGCACAGTCACGAAAAGAGAGGACTTAGGTAATGAAAAGCGCGCTAATGAGAATGAGCCCAGGCGTCCGTTTTGTGTGATGGTGCACTTAACCTCCTCAGTATTCGACACGAAACTGTTGGTTGCTGGATGACCTTCATGACCATTGCACGGCCGCCGTTTATAATTGCCTGTTGCATACCGTCAGTCCTGTTACATACCTGATGTGGGTGTACACATAGCAGTTTATATGCTCAGCCCTGGGCTCCTAAAAGCTGCATTTACATGTTGAGCTGCATTGCGCTTTGCACGGTGTTGCAAGAAGTCCAAATGTTGAGAATAAAAAAAACAAAACAAAAAAACAGATTTAACATAGCACCTTACATAAAGAATATCAGGCATTCGGGTGCCTTTCTTCTACCTTATCAAGTACCACGGTCTTTTCATTAACTTTGTCGTTTGCACAATCACCCACCGCTTTAAGTAACTGAAAAAAGTAATGCTGGTAGATTCATATTTAGGAGCTAGAATATTCTCCATTTTTCATGATCCCAGAATGTCATCCATTTAATTGAAAGATTTATAGTATAGTCGTTAAGAGCAGGGGATCTGAAGACAGAATTCCAGCTTTTTTATTGAGTGTGATCTTTGGCAAGTTCATTAACTCATGCATCAATTTTCTCACCTATAAAATAGAAACAATAATAGAAATGCCCTTAGGGTTGTTGTAAGGATTGAACCAGTGAATACAAGCAAAGAGTATAGAACAGAGTGAATGAACACTAATAAACATCAGTGATTGTTATTTGAGTGCTTACTCTATGTCAGTTGCTAGTTCTAGGTCCTGGATACCTTTCCATAGTATCACCATTGCATCTTGTTATTTGGATTCCCAGTACCATAAGGAACATTTCTCTCAAATCCTTCATAACTGAGAAGAACAAATTCACTCCCATTAATATGCTCAGGTTCCACTTAAAGACACCTAGAAGCCTGCCCACAATGACGTAACTGAATATAGATAGCATTGTGACCTTAAATGAAAGGAAGAGAATTTGCACAGTTGCTTTCTAAAAACATACTAATTGTCAGGCGCCTAGGTGGCTCAGTGTTTTGAGCATCAGACTTCGGCTCAGGTCATGATCTAGTGGGTGGTGAGTTCAAACCCCACGTCAGGCTCTGTGCTGACAGCTCAAATATAAATAAACATTAAAAAAAACATTAAAAATAAACATTAAAAAAATTAAAAAATATACTAATTGTTACTCTCCCATGTTTCTACTCCCTGACAAATATAGGAGAGTTTAGAAAAATGCAAACTGGGAGATGCAGATTCAAAATCACAGTTCAGGGGCGTCTGGGTGGCTCCGTCGGTTAAACATCCGACTTCGGCTTGGGTCATGATCTCACGGTCTCACGGTCCGTGAATTCGAGCCCCGAGTCAGGCTCTGTGCTGACAGCTCAGAGCCTGGATCCTGCTTGGGATCCTGTGTCTCCCTATCTCTCTGCCCCTCCCCAGTTCGCACTCTGTCTCTATCTCTCACTCTCAAAAATAAATAAACGTTTAATATATATATATATATGTGATATATATATATCACATATATATGTATCATATATATATATATATATATATATATATATATATATATATATATCACACAACCTCAGAGGCTATGTGTCAGCTTAACAACTCTTAACCTCAATTTTCTGCTTATAAAATGAGGATAATACCTACTTCGCATGGGTGTAGTACAAATTAAATGAGAAAGAATCTAAGAGTGTCTGGAGTGTGACGGGCATTCTATACATCTTTGATGAATGAACGAATAAAGAGCAAAATCATTATTAAAGAGTCCTTTAAATATAAAAAGTAGCATTGGGGCCCAGCACAGTGTTTTAAATGAACTATTATAAAATCAAATTTTTACTTTTACCCTTTCTGCTCAATTTTTTTCCTACTTACTATGCATAAGAAGGTTCTTAATCTCATCTCGCCAGATAAACATCCAGAAACTTGTTACTCTGAAGAGCTATTTCTGTCCTTTAAGGTGTTTTTTATATACAGCTGATCCTTGAACAAAGAGGTGGTAAGGGGCACCGACATCTCAGGCAGCCGAAATCCTCATATAACTTTGACTCCCCAGAAACTTAACTAATTCAAGGTTCAACTGTACATGGTCATTTAGGAGACAATAGCACCCAAATTAAAAAATTCAGAAGGGCATACAAAAGAAGGTCTTATGTTTGGGTCTTTTAGGGACAATGGGATTATAGTACTTTTTATATTGGACGCTTTTTTTTTCTAAAATGTTCCCCAAATTTCTAAATTTTTTCTAACTTTTTTTTTAAACCTCTAAAGTGAAAAGTATTTGATAATTAGAAGAGTATATATTTCTTTTAATTTCAGAAAAGCAGGTATGCTGGGGCTCCTGGGTGGCTCAGTCGGTTAAGTGTCTGACTTCAGCTCAGGTCATGATCTCGCGGTTTGTGGGATCGAGCCCCGTGTCAGGTTCCATGCTGACAGCTCAGAGCCTGGAGCCTGCCTCAGATTCTGTGTCTCCCAGTTTCTCTGCCCCTCCCCTGCTCACACTCTGTCTCTCTCTGTCTCTCGATAATAAATAAATGTTTTAAAAAAAATTTTTTTTTAAGAAAAAAGCAGGTATGCTACTTAACAACTAAAAGAACCCGCTTGTTTTTCACGCAATTGTGTGGGACATGAGCCCACCTGTCCACACTTTCCTGTGTTGTACAACCAAGGACGAGCTACCCAGATTTTTCAAACAGCAGACTGGGTTAGTGGGGCGCCTCCAAAGGTGTCCTCCTTTCATTGCCCTGAATGCGAGGGCCTCAGCTAGGTCACTGAACTTCCAAAAGGACCCAGGTTCCTTCTCAGAAGTACATCCAATCACCAGGAGAGTCTGGCTCAAAGAAAAGTTCCATAAAGTAGGTCTGAGCATTCATGAGATCACTGTTTCCAAGAGACAAACACATGGGCGGTGGAGGGATTAGGGCTTTGACTTTCCTGTTGACAGCTTCCTAGGACATGAGTACTTGTTGCCCCAGGAGATCATCCCGACTTACTTAGCTCACCACTCCTCCCAAGCCCTAACTTTTCTGTAGCACAGGGTGTGCTTCAAAATACTGTGAAATAACAGATACATCCTGTTCGATGACTTTTAAGTATGGAGACGTACAGCCTCAGTATTCCACCTTAAGAAGGTCTGTATGATGCAGGAGAGTGGACTTGACATTCCTTTGCGGTGCTGTTGGCTAGAGATTATCCGGTCCACCTCCCTTAATTCACAGATAAGGAAACCAAATCTCCCAAAAGTGAAGTGGTTTCCCTAAGGACAGAATAGAATAAATAGGTAATTAAGAAGCAGAAGCAAGATTAGAAGTCAGCTGTCTATTGCTATGTAACGATACAAACGTCTCACTACCATTAGGGACCCTGGGTCAAACATTTAATGCCTACTTTGGGGGGCCCATTGGAGTGGATCTTTCTAATGCACAGTTGTACTATCCCCAGGGGAAATCCCTCAGAAACTTAGCCCGAAGTGGCTTCTGACCTACACTGAAACCAGAACCTTAACATAGTTTGTTCCAAATCTGCCCCCCACCCCGCCTATGGCTGCATGACCTTTAACACCACGGTTTCTCAGATGTGAAGGATTTTTTCAAAATGTGGCTTCTCAGCTCTACTGGTAAGGGCTGCACGTTTGGATCTACTGTGCATTTTGTCTCCCAGGTTTCTCAACTCACTATGCAGGACCCACAAAGGTCTATCACAAGTCATTAGTGTTGGCGATGTCTCTGATCACCTATTCTTTCTTTAGGAATCGACAACAGATGAAATTTGCTTTATATTTTCCAGGTAAATAAGGAAAAGATAAAATGGGACATCGCCTCCAAGAAATCGCAGGCACAGCAACAAGTCCCTCCCCATTTTTTTTTGTTTTGTTTTTTTTTGTTCCAGGCTCCACAACTCCATTTGGCCTGTGTTACTTCGTGTTAATAGAAGAGAGACCCCGTATCTCAGTGAAAGTCTCTGAAAGTGCCAAAAGGCTTGGTTTAGAAATGGAGTTACAAAAATATAGACTCAAAATTTACTTGGGTGGCACCTGGGTGGCTCAGTCAGTTGAGCGTCCGACTTCGGCTCAGGTCATGATCTCACGGTCCGTGAGTTCGAGCCCCGCATCCGGCTCTGTGCTGACAGCTCAGAGCCTGGAGCCTGCTTCGAGTTCTGTGTGTGTGACTCTCTCTCTCTCTCTCTGCCCCTCCCCGACTCGTGCTCTCTCTCTCTCAAAAATAAGTAAACATTAAAAACAAAGTTAAAAAAAAAAAAAAAAACTTGCTTGGGTTCTCTGACCTGCTGGGTAATTATTTCCTGTGTCATTGATTCACTGACTTTGTTTTTGACTTAACGTAATAGAGAAGAGTATGGACTTGGAAGGGCAGAGAGCATGAGTCTGAGTCCCGGCTCTGTAGTTACTTAGCTGAGAGGTCTTAGAGGCGTTCATTGATATCTCTGTCCAGTCTCCTCCCATAATGGAGATAATAGTTGGGCCTACCTACTAGGGTTGCTGTGGGGATTAATATTTTTAAAGTGCTTAGAATAGTTTCTGACTCAGAATAAAAACTCTTAAGTTTAAAAAAAAAATACTATTTCCTGGGGTGCCTGGGTACCTCGGTCACGTAAGCATCTGACTCTTGATTTCGTCTTGGGTAACGATCTCACAGTCATGAGTTAGAACCCCATATCAAACTCCATGATGGCCTTGGAACCTGCTTGGGATTCTCTGTCTCTCACTCTCTCTGCCTTTCTGCGCCTCCCAGCTCACTCCCTCTCTCAAAAAGATAATAAATAAATAAATAAATAAATAAATAAATAAATACTGTTTCCTAAGTTTGGCTTACTGGGTATCAGGTATTGAGAATTGGATGGTGTGGCAGACAGACTCTAAGGTGACACCCATGATTCCTGCCTCCTGGATTGTATAATCCCTTCCCCTTGAGCATGGGAAGGACCTGTGACTTGCTTCTAACTAAGGAGAAGGTGATGGATGTCACTCCCGTGAATACATTATGCTATATGACAAAAGTAATGGGTCCCATAACTGGGTTGCATTAAGACTTCTTGCTAGAGGACTCACTTTCACTCTTTGGCTGGGCCTTAAAGAAACAAAATGTCATGAAGTGAACTGCCTACAAAGAGGCCCATGTGGCAGGGAACGTCACACATCTTCCAGAGCTGACAGTGGCCTTGAACTGGCAAAAGTAGAGGCAAACAAATAACCCCCCTGGAGTTTTCAGTCCTACAAGGAAATAAATTCTGCCACGACCTGAGTGTTGGAAGTGGATTCCATCCCAATCTAGCCTCCGGATGAGAATGTGGCCCAGCTGATACCTTGAGTGCAGTCCCGTGAGCCCTGGACGCAGAAAACCCACCTAAGCCCCGGCTGGCATTCTGACTGCAGCTTTTTGAGAGACCCTGAACCAGAATAGGTTGGAGAAAAATGTGCGACCATTCTGACTGGTCTCACTTTAAATTCATAACCACTATGCCAATACTAGACACTATCTGCCCTTGTCCACTCGTGTTGCCTTTCTTCTAGGTGACTATTTCACACACGTTGTCTCTCAGAACTCTCTGATTACCTTGTACCCCACATTCACTCTTAGCTCTGATATCCTTGCTTCTCCTCGTTGAGAAAACAGAGAACTTGCACAAGCCCTTGCCACCCCATCCATTCATCTCCCTCTACTATGCCCATATTTTTATTTTATCTCCAAGCATTGGGAATAAACAGTCCGTGGTCCCGTCCCCCACCTATGAGCCACAGCCCATCTCCTCCTGCCGACCCAAGGATATCACTCCAGGATGTGGCTTGCTAATAGGTATCTCAAAATTAACATGTCTAACTCAACTTCTGCTCTATTCCTATTATTCCTACACCACTCCCTCTCCCTCCAAAAAACCCAATTTCTTTCAATCTTCCTTATCACTATAGTAATTCCATGGTCATGGTTGCTCAGGCCAAAAACCTGAGATTCATCCTTGGCACTTTCTCTCATCTGGGATCTGATCCACATAGATCCTATGGGCTCTGTCTTCAGCGTGGACACAGAATCCCACCAGTTCTGCCCATCACCTTCTCCCATTCTGGTCCAGTCACCATCACTGGCTTACCTGGATCGTGGCAGTATCTGCCTCCCAGCAGGCCTCTTTGCCTCTACCCTTGCCCCTCTTCAGGCCGTTCTCAACGGAGTAGCCAGAATGATCTCTGCTCAAAGCCCTCCCATGGCTTCCCATGTCAGTTGGAATAAAACGCAACATGGTCAAACAACCCACAAAGTCTGACAGGGTCTCCCCTACACACACTTTTCTCCTGACCTTTTCCCTTTGTGTTCTCCATATCCTGCCCTGGTTTCCCAGACTCTAGTCACACTGGAGCTTAGAATCGGTCCCGAGAGTGGTGGGAAGTTTCTGATGAGTTCTCTAAGCCATCTTCTCTGCCTGTAGAGTGGGGCAAGAGATAGAAGCTGTCAAAGGCCTGTGCACCAGGCTCTTATGTTATACAGTTGTTGTGATGAGCCTTGCTGACCCCCCAGCAAGGGCACAAAGGACCCCTTTGCACAGCTGGTATTGCTTGAAACTCCTTTCTTATTTTCCTTTTTGTAGTGAAAAAAAAAAAAAGTAAAAGCAGAAAACTCAAATACTAGAAATTTTTAGTATTTTTAGAAGTCTTTCTTTTTTAAAATTTTTTAAATGTTTATTTACTTGAGAGAGAGAGAGAGTGCACGCAAGTGAGGGAGGGGCTGGGAGATAGAGAGAGGAAGACACAGAATGGGAAACAGTCTCCAGGCTCTGAGCTGTCAGCACAGAGCCTGACACAGGACTCGAACTCAGAAATGGCAAGATCATGACCTAGGCCAAAGTCAGACGCTTAACCGACTGAGGCAACCAGGTGCCCCCAGAAGCTTTTTCTTAATTTTATTACACAAGTATTGCAAACATTAAAATTCAGAATGCATAAAAGAGAGAAGGCAGGAGAGGAGGGAGGAAAGTCAGGAGGAAGGAAAGCAGCGGAGGGAAGAGGGAGAGACAGAGAGGAAGGAAGGAAGACAAAGGTAGAGAGAAAAGGAAATGAAATTACCCCAAGGGCCTGCCACATAAAACAGTTCCTATTCACAATTATGGTTCTAAGTACTATTTATTTGTTTATTTATTTATTTATTCATTTAGCGTGCATCAGTGGGGGAGGGGCAGAGAGAGAGGGAGAGTCCCAAGCAGGCCCCGTGCTGTCAGTGCAGAGCCTGACTCAGGGCTTGATCCCACAAACCATGAGATCATGGCTCGGTTACTGACGCCCCTGTGGTTCTCAGTACGTCTTAAACTACCACCACCCTCACCCTGCCCAGGAGACTGGGAAGGGCAGCACCTTCTCAGAAAGTCGGATTTCACGTGGCCCATCACACCCTGCCCTAGGTGAGCTCACGTCTCACCGCCAAGTTTTAGAACAGACACCCTGGAGTTTGCTTGCAAACCCTTGACTCTTGTGGCATTTCACTGGAGTAACTTCTGACTAAGCATGTCTTGGCCATAAGGCTGCCATTAAAAGAGATTCTTTTCGGGGCGCCTGGGTGGCGCAGTCGGTTAAGCGTCCGACTTCAGCCAGGTCACGATCTTGCGGTCCGTGAGTTCGAGCCCCGCGTCAGGCTCTGGGCTGATGGCTCAAAGCCTGGAGCCTGTTTCCGATTCTGTGTCTCCCTCTCTCTCTGCCCCTCCCCCGTTCAACAGAAACCCATGGGGGGAGGGGAAGGAAAAAAAAAAAAGAGGTTAGAGTGGGAGAGAGCCAAAGCATAAGAGACTCTGAAAAACTGAGAACAAACTGAGGGTAGATGGGGGGAGGGAGGGAGGGGAGGGTGGCTAATGGGTATTGAGGAGGGCACCTTTTGGGATGAGCACTGGGTGTTGTATGGAAACCAATTTGACAATAGATTTCATATATTGGAGAAAAAAAAAGAGTCTCCTATGGTTTGGCTCTCTCCCTCTCCAACTTTTTTTTTTCTCCTTCCCCTCCCCCATGGGTTTCTGTTAAGTTTCTCAAGATCCACATAAGAGTGAAACCATATGGTATCTGTCTTTCTCTGTATGACTTATTTCTCTTAGCATAACACTCTCCAGTTCCATCCACGTTGCTACAAAAGGCCATATTTCATTCTTTCTCATTGTCACGTAGTATTCCATTGTGTATATAAACCACAATTTCTTTTTTTTTTAGATTTTTTTTTAATGTTTATTTACTTTTGAGAGAGAGAGAGAGAGAGAGAGACAGAGCACGAGTTGAGGAGGGGTAGAGAGAGAGAGGGAGACACAGAATCCGAAGCAGGCTCCAGGCTCTGAGCTGTCAGCACAGAGCCCGACGCAGGGCTCGAACTCATGAACCGTGAGATCATGACCTGAGCGAAGTTGGACGCTTAACCGACTGAGCCACCCAGGCGCCCAAAACCACAATTTCTTTATCCATTCATCAGTCGATGGACATTTAGGCTCTTTCCATAATTTGGCTATTGTTGAAAGTGCTGCTATAAACACTGGGGTACAAGTGCCCCTATACATCAGCACTCCTGTATCCCTTGGGTAAATTCCTAGCAGTGCTATTGCTGGGTCATAGGATAGATCTATTTTTAATTTTTTGAGGAACCTCCACATTGTTTTCCAGAGTGGCTGCACCAGCCAGGCTTCTCAAAAAGAAAAGGGAGATGACCCAAATAGATAAAATCATGAATGAAAACAGGATTATTACAACCAATCCCTCAGAAATACAAGCAATTACCAGGGAATACAATGAAAAATTATATGCCAACAAACTGGACAACCTGGAAGAAATGGACACATTCCCAAACACCCACACACTTCCAAAACTTAAACAGGAAGAAATAGAAAACTTGAACAAACCCATAACCAGGGAAGAAATTGAATCAGTGATCAAAAATCTCCCAACAAATAAGAGTCCAGGACCAGATGGCTTCCCTGGGGAATTCTACCAGACATTCAAAGCAGAGATAATACTTATCCTTCTCAAGCTGTTCCAAAAAATAGAAGGGGAAGGAAAACTTCCAGACTCGTTCTATGAAGCCAGCATTACTTTGCTTCCTAAACCAGACAGAGACTCAGCAAAAAAGAGAACTACAGGCCAATATCCCTGATGAAAATGGATGCAAAAATTCTCAATAAGATACTAGCAAATTGAATTCAACAACATATAAAAAGAATTATACACCACGATCAGGTGGGATTCATGCCTGGGCTGCAAGGTTGGTTCAACATTTGCAAATCAATGAATGTGATACATCACATTAATAAAAGAAAAGAACCATATGATCCTGTCAATCGATGCAGAAAAAGCATTTGACAAAATTCAGCATTCTTTCTTAATTAAAACCCTCGAGAAAGTCGGTATAAAAGGAACATACTTAAACATCGTATCTGGGAATATTCTTAACGTGCCTTCATTTTCTGAGGTATAACCCTTGCAGCATAAGAAGGCCACCCATTTGTGTCTGAGCAAATCTGCTAATTGTAGGGATAATGCCATTGGATGTGGGTTTCTCACTTTCCACCCAAAACGAAGCAGCTCCCTCCAGCCCTAAGGCTTTCATAGCCACCCCGCCTCAGTCACTGCAGAATCAGGAGGGCTGGGAGGGGAAGCACCACCCCCCCCAAGAACACGGCAGACGCACACTGCGTGTGCAGAAGTTCAGCAGAGTCTCCTAAATAAATGCTTCTTAATTTGTCTTTTTTTTCTTCACTCTTTTCCCAGAGCCCTGAAATAATTGTGTTTCAAAATTATTGTCTACTTTTAAAGTTGTTTTGGGGGGGGGGGAGGATTTGCTGCTTGAAATGCTGCTCTCTGAATAATACAGAATAGATTCTCAAAGGGTGTAACTCTTAGAACAGCCACTGATTTATAATTTTGGCTGCTCAGGGCAGCAATGGAGATGCTCCCATCCTATCAAAGAAGGTTATTGCTCTAGAATGCTCATTTTTACTTGGTTTTTCTTGCCGGAAGTTCCTTTTTTATCAGAGATAATAGGGGGCTTACATTTACTGAGCAAATACCAGGTTACTGGCATGATACATTCTCACATGTACAATTTCTTTTTGAAATAATGATTTTAGGGGCACCTGGGTGGCTCCGTCGGTTGGGCGTCCTACTTCAGCTCAGGTCGTGATCTCACGATTTGTGAGTTCGAGCCCCGCGTCAGACTCTGCTGACAGCTCAGAGCCTGGAGCCTGCTTCAGATTCTGTGTCTCCCTCTCTCTCTGCCCCTCCCATGCTCATGCTCTGTCTCTCTCAAAAATAAATAAAACATTAAAAAATTTTAAATAAATAAAAATAATGATTTTAAGCTTTTTATAACATATAAATGCAATATGTACTTGGTTTTTTTTTTTAATGTTTATTTACTTATTTTGAGAAAGAGTGCGTGTGAGCAGGGTAGGGGCAGAGAGAAAGGGAGAGAGAGAGTCCCAAACAGGCTTCTGCACTGCCAGCACAGAGCTCGACATGGGGCTGAATCTCACAAACCATGAGATCATGCCTGGAGCAAAAACCAAGAATCAGGTGCTTAACCGACTGAGCCACCCAGGCATCCCAATATGTACTTTTTTTTTTTAATGCTTATTATTTATTTTTTGAGGTAGAGAGACAGAGTGCAAGCAGAGGAGGGACAGAGAGAGAGGGAGACACAGAATCTGAAGTAGGTTCCAGGCTCTGTGCTGTCAGCACAGAGCCCGATGTGGGGCTCGAACCCACAAACCGTGAGATCATGACCTAAGCCGAAGTCGGACGTTTACCTGGCTGAGTCACCCAGGTGCCCCTCCCTGGTAAGAAGTTTTTTTTTTTTCCTGGTAAGAATTCTTGTTCTTAAGGCTTATACCTAGGATCATAATCATCCCATGTAGAATACATATATATTTTTTTTAATTTTTTTTTTAATGTTTATTTATTTTTGAGAGACAGACAGACAGAGTGTGAGCGGGGGACGGGCAGAGAGAGAGGGAGACACAGAATCGGAAACAGGCTCCAGGCTCCGAGCCATCAGCCCAGAGCCTGACGCGGGGCTCGAACTCACGGACCGCGAGATCGTGACCTGGCTGAAGTCGGACGCTTAACCGACTGCGCCACCCAGGCGCCCCAGCATATATTTTTAAATTCGGTGGCCCTTTTTATTACAAACAATGTCTTCGGATGGGAAATATCCAAATGGGAAATACAACTTTCGTATATCATCCAAATTCGCTGGACTAGAAAGCGAGGGGTTCTGCTAGCCAGCAGGCTCAGGCAGGACGTGCCGCTGGGTTGCTAAATCGGCGCCACCAGCCCAACCTGCCCTCTTCTACCAATGGCCTTGGAGCATTCATCGGGTTGTTAAGTTACTGGACTTACCCTTTACTGAGAAGTTTATTTTTCCATAAAAAGGCTGTGGTTTCAAGTTGCTACGGAACTTGGGAAGGGCAGAACACCAAGGGGTGCGGGAGTAATGAGGGGCCCATGAACTCGGGCCACCACGAGGTTGAGACGCGTCACAGTCAGATCCAATTCATGCCCGTCATTCCCAGCCTCTGGCTTTCCCTTGGAAACTAGAAAACTAATGTCCCGGATCATGTTCCTGGAACTCAAAGAAATACCATGAGTAATGAGCAAGTGTGAATTTTATCAAAGAAATGTAGTCAATCTACATGGAGCATACGGACGTGGGGCACACACAGGAAATCATTCAGTTTCATTGAAGCCGGTTGTGAAAAGTATAATTACAGAGAGACTTAGGGTTTGAAATTCAGGCCACCCTGGGGATAGACTGAATGAGGCCACAGAATTTTACTCCTGACATATTAACCAGCTTCAGAACCATTTGGCCCCCACAGGGTTAGGGATAGGGTTAGGGTTAGGGTTAGGGTTTTAGGGTTAGGGTTAGGGTTTATGGTGAGGGTTAGGGTTTTAGGGTTAGGGTTAGGGTTTTACAGTTAGGGTTAGCATTTTAGGGTTAGGGTGAGGGTTTTACGGTTAGGGTTAGGGTTTTACGGTTAGCATTAGGGTTTTAGGATTAGGGTTAGGGTTTTAAGGTTAGCGTTTTAGGGTTAGGTTTAAGGTCAGCGTTTTAGGATTAGGGTTAGGGTTAGGGTTAGGGTTAGGGTTAGCCCACACCTACATCAACAGTGAAATATTGCTTGTCAAGTAATCATAGCCCACTTACTGAGTTTTTCATTTGTAGTGATAGACTTCTTTGATCTTTTCACAGAGCTTTACGTTATAATGAAAATGAAGGGTTCATTGTCTTGGAAGGAAAAAATATTCTTACAATCCCAAACCAGAATCTCGTCACATCCACACTTAATACTGACAGTCAAATTGTATTCATGAGGTTAACCATAATATATAACTCATTTTCCTCTTTAATAAAATGTTGACGGGTGCCATATTTATTTTTGCCAACAACCTGAAAGAGTCAATGATATATTATTTATATTTTAATTATTGTTTGACTGGCTTGAAAGTTTAATGAAAAGATTTAAAACAGCAATAACAGTCAGAACGAAGCACAGAGATTTTACAACCGTGTTTCCAGATCCATTGTAGTTGACACATTTTCCACAATTGCAAATAGAAATTTTTTTTTTTTAACGTTTATTTACTTTTGAGACAGACAGAGACAGAGCATGAATGGGGGAGGGTCAGAGAGAGAGAGGGAGACACAGGATCCGAAACAGGCTCTAGGCTCTGAGCTGTCAGCATAGAGCCCGATGCGGGGCTCGAACTCTTGAACTGTGAGATCATGACCTGAGCTGAAGTCGGCCGCTTAACCGACTGAGCCACCCAGGCGCCCCAGAAATGGGTTTTTTTTAATGTAATGTTGTTAGAAATGAAAAGTATGGGGGCACTTGGATGGCTCAGTCTACTAAGCAAATCCTGATTTCGGCTCAGATCATGATCTCACAGTTGGTGGGATCAAGCCCTGTGTGGGGCTTCTCGATCCCCTCATGGAGCCTGCTTAGGATTCTCTCTCTCTCCCTCTCTCTCTCTCTCACTGCCCCTCCTATGCTTTCTCTCTCTCTCTCTCTCTCTCTCTCTCTCAAAAATAAACAAACATTAAAAATTATAATAAAAAGTATGGATTTGCTAAAATTCCCTGCTCTTTGGGATTTTCCTTCTATCAAATGTGGTCAGGGTGACCTGTGTAATCAAACCAAAATGGTCAAACAAATAGAGCTAGCACTGTAGGGAAAAAGTTCTAAAAAGATCAACTTGCAGCCAGAAAGGATCAGAGTAACTTGGGGGATGAGGAGAACGAGGCAAAGAGGGAAGAAAACCCACCTCGCTCCGGTGTCCCATGTGAACTGGCACATTCGGTCAGCACAGTGTCGGGGCACGAATGCAATTATTATCTTACAAACGAGGAGACCAAGTCTTTCAGTCTTTAAGCAGCTGTGATGGGGTCTCTCCTTGAAAATGACAGATGAATCATAGGGTCCCTTTAGCACTCGAATGTGCCTTACTGTCTTCACTTCCTAGTCACTTCCTCAGTTCTGTCAGTCTGTCTGTCTCACTCACACACACACACACACACACATGTTTGGCATCTGATCATTTCTGTCTTTCACCCTAGTAACTTGGTCTTTGTAAGTCAGCAAATGGCCCTAATGCCCTGTCCAAAAAGATATTGGGGGGGGGGGGCGGGGGAATAGCATTAAAAAGAACAGGCATTAAAATTGAAAAGAACCTTCCGTTCCTTCCTTCATCCTTGACCATCTACATCCACTTGTGATGCTAACCAATGTTGTGCGGGCGACCAGCCCTTGCCAGACCTTTCTTATTGCCTAACGATTAGCCAGTTAGCTGACTTCCCTGCCCTCTCCTTTGGAGAGGAAGACGAAGATAGTCATGTCATGTGCATGAACAGATACCCGAATAATGGATGGAAGCCATTGCGAGGGGCAGAATTACAATTCGCCAAAGCCACAGAAGTGACCCTCAAAACACCACGTTGGAACAGCCTAGGTCAGGGACTATAGCTCCATGTTACCCATCATCAAAGCACCGACGTCTAAGTTCTCTTTCTTGACTATAATCTGAAAGTCAGATCCTGTCCTTGAGGGGTACACAGCAATGATAACACAGTGTTTTGTCTTGTTTTTCACTTTTTTTAAGTTTACTTATTTATTCTGAGAGAGACAGAGAGTGCAAGCAGGGGAGTGGCAGAGAGAGAGGGAGAGAGAGGATCCCAAGCAGGCTCAGCACTGCCGGCACGGAGCCCAGTGCAGGGCTCAAACTCTCGAACTGCCAGATCATGACCTGAGCCGAAACCAAGAGTCAGTCGCCCAACGGGCTGAGCCACCCAGGCGCCCCGAGACAGTGTCTCACCACGAGCTGGGAGCCGCCTCTGATTCCAAGTGTTGAGGGGGACGGCTCGTCCCCACTCCCCATGCTCTGTGTGGAAGACACTCCTTTAATCTCATCTTGCTGCTCCTCACACCCCTCTGCTCATTTCCGGAGGAACGGCAGTGAACTGACTGGTCAACCGGGGAGGGGTGTGCCTAACTCTCGGTCCTGCAGATGTCAACCATTGGGTAAGCTTAGCAGCAGGTGCCCTGCACCTGTCGGGGGGAGGGGGGCTGCCACTGCGTGTTAGGTCTGTGAAAGTCTCTGGTGCAACACCAGGAAGCTTGCTGTAGCCACGCACCGAACCTACACTCTCCAGCTGTGCTCTCAGCAAACAGGAGCCATTTGGTCTCCACTGGCCTGACGACTTCATACCAGGAAGCTCAGGACGCGGCTCAGAGGGCAGGGGTATCTCTTTTGGGTTTCTTCATTTTCTTAGCTCCCTCATCCCCTGGCAGAAATTATTATAGCATTCTCATTACAACAGATGTCCTTTTCTCTACAAGATGAGTAAGACACAGTCACCGCTCTTGAAGTTCTCACACTAGGAAGGGGAAGAAACAGAGAAACATTATTTAGTGTGAAGAAATTCTGATGGAGGCAGAGCGCAAAAGTGGACGGGGCATGAACGAAGGAATGGTTGACCGGGCAGGGCAACCACCAGGTTACAAAGATCGCGGTAGGCGGGCTGATTCTGAAAGGGCGAGCGGTTGTTGGCCAAGCAGTGACGCGCAGAAACAGGGAGCACTCTCGGCGGATCCTGGAACACACAGCCTCCCGCCCAGGGCAGAGCTGGGGAGGAGTGGGCAGGGCATACGGACAAGAGGTTGGCAAGCATGGGAAGCAACTGGCATGCATGTTAAAAACATAGACGACCAGGGCGCCCGGGTGGCTCAGTCGGTTAAGCGTCCGACTCTTGGTTTTGTTGCATCCACACGACTCCTGAAACAGAATGCTACGGGCACCAGTGACAGTCACAACAAAGTTTATTACAACGAGAAGCAAGGCCGACCGATCGGGACCAACACTCTTGATAAGAGTGAGGCCCCAAACAGCCGGGGTACAGAGTTTTTAAAGCCGATCACATCGTTTTATCATTACCTGGGAACAGAACAGAGAAACAGTTCCCAGATGAGTTAGAAACAGTTGCCAGATGAGTCAGAAACAGTTATCGAATGAGGTGATTATTTTAGACTTTCTGCCGCTAAGTTGCAACCAGTGGATCTCTTTGACCTTGTCTCTGATGCCCTTTTTCTGAGCTTTTGTTTCCTTCATTGGTAAAGCCAGATTCACAAGAGTATGAAGTATGATTTACAAGAGTAAAAGCAAGGCTGTTATCTTTTGACCTTCAGTGTCAGAACAAAGTTGTTATTTTTCCAGCTAAGCGTTAAGCCCTACACTATAATTTAACCCTTACGGTTTTGGCTCAGGTCACGATCTCGAAGTTCTTGAGTTCGAGCCCTGCATCAGGCTCCACGCTGACAGTGCAGAGGCTGCTTGGGATTCTCTCTCTCTCTCTCTTTCTGCCCCTCCCCTGCTCATGCTCTTTCTTTCTCAAAAATAAACACACACACACACAACCAAAGGGCACCTGGGTGGCTCAGTTGGTTAAGCATCTGACTCTTGATTTTGGCTCACATCATGATCTCACAGTCATGAGATCAAGTCCCTCGTTGAGCTCTGCACTGGGCACGGAGCCTGCTTAAGATTCTCTCTCTTTTTCCCTCTCTCTCTGCCCTTACGCTGCTCACATATGGGGTCTCTCTATATATAAAAAAACAAGACAGAACAAAACCACAGATGACCAGGCCCTACCACAAATTTACAATTCTAGAAGGAGTAACCGGGAATGTGTGTTTTTAATCAGCACCCCAGATAATCTTTTGATCCCGAAAGTTTGGGAATCACTGCCTACATTTGGGGAGGCACTGAAGAGCTTCAAGACACAGAGGAATCCGATCCGAACAGAATTGTTAACTCTGTTGGCACAGCGGAGCTTGAAGGCAGGAAGTGCTCTGTAATAGTTTAAACAAGAGACAGTGAGGGTCCAAAACACGCTGCTGACAATGGGTACAAAGTTCAACGACAAAATTTAAGAGATATTTAAGGTGTTAGGGGCGCTGGGTGGCTCATCCGGCTAAGCGTGAGACTCTTCATTTCAGCTCAGGTCACAATTTCACGGTTGGTGGGATCGAGTCCCAGGTCAGGTTCTGGGCTGACAACACGGAGCCTGCGTGGGATTCTCTCTTCCTCTCTATCTGCCCCTGCCCCACTCTCACTCTTTCTCAAAATAAATAAATAAACTTAACAAAAAATTTTTAAAAGATATTTAAGGTGTTGCCTGGGCAGCACTTAGCTGACTGCATGCTGACAGTGAGGGAGACACAGAGGTCGCCTACGTTTCTGACGCAGGGCGCTAGGTGAATGGGCTATTACCAGGAGAGAGTACAGTCGACGTAAGTTTTGAGTTAGATATCTCCCTAGCTAAGGGGCAATTGTCTCTTCTGTGAGCACCGTCCCCTCTCCAAAGGAAGAGTCCACAATAATCTTTGCAGAGTGTAGTTCAATATCTGGTCATAGCTTATTGATCTAGAATGGACACTTAAAAACCCTGTGCCAATTAAATACTGTCTTCTGGTAATTTGCGACTGGACTTACAGAAAGCCAGAGTTTTTAACTGCGGCTGGAATTTTAACTGTGGGTGGGCAGCCGCACTCCATCAGTGGATGGAGAAGCAGAGGGAAGAGAGCAGTATAGTAACAGAATTGGCAGGAAGAGGAGGGGGAGGAGGAGAATAACGCAGGCACACCCCCAAAAGAGCAGAGAGGAAGAAACGAATCAGAGAGCGCCCCGGCACCTTCCCAGTTTCTGGTTCCTACCCCTGCCTGAGACCTGGCTGCACTGTGACCTTTGTCCCCCGTAAACTCAACTGTGGCCTTATACAAATGCTTTGGGTTTTGATATATTCAAGTCTGCTAGTAGTCTGCAACAACTATGGTTCTTTGCCCCACAGGCATAAAGACAGCATTTGGGGTTGGGTCCTATCGAGATTTTAGGGGTCCACAAGTCATTCGAATGGCATCATCCAGTAAGATGTTTGACATGTCAGTCATGGGATGAAATAATCTTTTGCCTGTGCTTGGCATAAAAGTTGAAGCTGAATGAGAAGGACTATGGTCACCCAGATCATAAGAAAGAGCATGAGGAAAGAGATAAAAAATAGAAGCTATCTAGACACTACGACGATTGTAGAGGAAAGTTAAAGACTTGTTATTCCTGACGGAGAAAGAAATGGCCCTTTGGCTATTGTGGCTAAAAACAGAATTTTCCCTAGCTCTTAGAATTACTGAGTATGATCAAGGTCCATACACATCACGATTAATCTAATAATACTAGAAGTAATGAGTAATGACAGACATCATTAGAGAGAAGCCTCCACATTCGCTGTGACAGACTCAGATTATTCCAGGCGAGCAACAGCTATGCCCATGCCCTCCTTTCCTTTCGGGAACAACCAACCCCGAGTGGGTCACTTTGATGACCCCACCACCGACTTCCCAGAAGGCAGAGACGCAGGATGTAAGACAACAAACGGGGACCAGAATGCCTCATGGAGTCAAAAACTTTCCCGCACCTCATAAATCAGCAGCGGTCCTGGGGTTTTGTCTGGGATGGTTTCCAAACATGTGGTAAGTATTATTTGTCATGGAACTCTGTGTACCAGAAAGTTCATTTTGTTATTAATGATCACTAGGACATTTGTCAATTATGATGGTTCGTTGGATCCTACTTTCTCCGTCCTTTTCCTCTTAAGGTCACACATTCCAATTAAAATATCTTTTTAGAAGTTTGGGCCCTGAAACATATACCATTCCTCTGCCCCAAGATCCACACTTAGTGACACAGTGAAAAGACAGGAAGGGGACATCAGGGTGGCTCAGCCGGTTAAGCGTCTGACTCTTGGTTTCGGCTCAGGTCACGATCTCACAGTTCGTAGGTTTGAGCCCCTGCTTGGAATTCTCTCTCTCTGCCCCCTACTCCACTCGTGCTCTCTCTCTTTCAAAATAAATAAATAAACTTAAAAATGTAATCTTACAAAAAAAAAAGACAGGAAGGAAAATACCGTTTTTTCCAAGTTTTCTTTGAGCGTGGAACTTGTAAGAAAAAATGCAATTAGAAACAGCATTTTTAAAAAATCTATCATGGGTCTGTCTGTACATGGTTAGCAATGAACGTATTAAATTTTCAGTGCATCGTCATGAAAAGAGTTGGTTAACTTTTTGTACATTTACTATTTTGTCAGGCATGTTCAGGTACTTAGTAACCATAAATCTGCTTTTGTCTGGGGCGCCTGGGTGGCTCAGTCAGTTAAGCATCCGACTTCGGCTCAGGTCGCGATCTCAAGGTTCGTGGGTTTGAGCCCCGCATCGGGCTCTGTGCTGACAGCTCGGAGCCTGGACCTTGCTTCAGATTCTGTGTCTCCCTCTCTCTCTCTGCCCCTCCCCCGCTCATGTTCTGTCTCTCTCTCTCTCTCTCTCTCTGTCAAAAATAAACATTAAAAAAAAAACTTAAAAAAAATAAATCTGCTTTCGTCTGCAATCGTAACTGGGAGATGCAAATGACAACGTATACAGTCAATATTGTCTCCGCTAAGAAAACACCTTTTTAAAGAAGAGCTAGACTTATTAAATTGCAAGAATAGGGACCTTTAGTTATACAATCCAAACTAGGTTTTCCCAAAGTATTCTACAGAACACTAACATCCCACAAATTTTAAATAGACGTTACATACAAAAGAGTCTTGGGGCGCCTGGGTGGCGCAGTCGGTTAAGCGTCCGACTTCAGCCAGGTCACGATCTCGCGGTCCGTGGGTTCGAGCCCCGCGTCAGGCTCTGGGCTGATGGCTCGGAGCCTGGAGCCTGTTTCCGATTCTGTGTCTCCCTCTCTCTCTGCCCCTCCCCCGTTCATGCTCTGTCTCTCTCTGTCCCAAAAATAAATAAACGTTGAAAAAAAAAAATTAAAAAAAAAAAAAAAGAAACGAGTCTTAGGGGAAAAAGGTTATAAAAGATTGAGACAATGGGGAAAAAAGGAATACAAAGTGGGCACTGGGTATTTCTGTATCGATGCTAAATTCTGAGGCTGTGACAAG
The DNA here is from genome assembly GCF_028749965.1 of Puma concolor. NCBI lineage: Eukaryota > Metazoa > Chordata > Mammalia > Carnivora > Felidae > Puma > Puma concolor. The sequence goes on along the minus strand of NC_141683.1, from coordinate 6,905,066 downwards.
GTATCACGGTTCACAGAGGGCAACGTCTACCAGCAGGAGAGGCATACTGAACTATTTGACGTGGGGGTCAAATGTCGGGATACCGGCCACTTTCAAATAGTTCAGGGAAAAAAGGGTTACATTTACCTATGGACATAAACGGGAAAGAGCAAGAGATAAACAAATGTGGCAAAACGTTAAAAATAGGGGAATCTAGGTGAAGGGTATTTGGAGTCCATTGGCACTATCCTTCCAACTCTTCGTTTAAATAGGCTTCTGTTCGGGGCGCCTGGGTGGCGCAGTCGGTTAAGCGTCCGACTTCAGCCAGGTCACGATCTCGCGGTCCGTGGGTTCGAGCCCCACGTCGGGCTCTGGGCTGATGGCTCGGAGCCTGGAGCCCGTTTCCGATTCTGTGTCTCCCTCTCTCTCTGCCCCTCCCCCATTCATGCTCTGTCTCTCTCTGTCCCACAAATAAATAAAAACGTTGAAAAAAAAATTTAAATAGGCTTCTGTTCAAGACTGCTCTGATGGGGCGCGGGGGTGCTCAGTGGGCTAAGCATCCGGCTTTGATGTTGGTTCAGGTCATGATCTCATGGGTTCGTGAGTTCAAGCCCCACATCAGGCTCCACACAGATAGAGAAGCCTACTTAAGATTCTCTCTCCCTCCCTCTCTCTCTCTCTGCCCCTCCTCTGCTCATACTTTCTATCTCTTTCTCAATCAATCAATCCCCCACAATTCTTAAAGCTTCATCTTCGACAGATTATTACAAAATCTCAACTTTATCGGGGCGCCTGGGTGGCTCAGTCAGTTGGGCGCCCGACTTTGGCCCAGGTCATGATCTCACAGTTCGTGAGTTCGAGCCCCGCATCGGGCTCCGTGCTGACAGCTCGGAGCCTGGAGCCTGCTTCAGATTCTGTGTCTCCCTCTCTCTCTGCCCCTCCCCAGCTCACGCTTGCACTGTCTCTGTCAAAAATAAATAAACTTTAAAAAAAAATTCAAAATCTCAACTTTATTTTCCTCAATGTGTCACTGATCTCTCTTTTTTTTTTTTTTTTTTTTAAATTTTTTTTTTTCAACGTTTATTTATTTTTGGGACAGAGAGAGACAGAGCATGAACGGGGGAGGGGCAGAGAGAGAGGGAGACACAGAATCGGAAACAGGCTCCAGGCTCTGAGCCATCAGCCCAGAGCCTGACGCGGGGCTCGAACTCACGGACCGCGAGATCGTGACCTGGCTGAAGTCGGACGCTCAACCGACTGCGCCACCCAGGCGCCCCACACTGATCTCTCTTTAAAGGATCATGGTCTTGGGGCGCCTGGGTGGCGCAGTCGGTTAAGCATCCGACTTCAGCCAGGTCACGATCTCGCGGTCCGTGGGTTCGAGCCCCGCGTCGGGCTCTGGGCTGATGGCTCAGAGCCTGGAGCCTGCTTCCGATTCTGTGTCTCCCTCTCTCTCTGCCCCTCCCCCATTCATGCTCTGTCTCTCTCTGTCCCAAAAATAAATAAACGTTGAAAAAAAAATTGTTTTTAAAATAAAGGATCATGGTCTTAAAAATGTAGATGTTCTAATTATAAAGTAGCTATCTTTTGCTTCTGGTCTTGTATTTTCCAACAGGAAAAATCACTACACTCCCCCTGCTTTACAAGTTCAATTGAACAGGTTTGTTTAGAGGTCCGTGTCCCAGAGCCGGTGGCCCGATCTTCGTAACTCTGGGAGACATCTGATTTAGCTGGTATTTAAATGTGCAGCCTTCATCACTTACTTTCCTTTGAACTGATCTGAGTATTACTTTTATTTCATATGTAAATGAAGATATTAAAATATAACAGATATTATATGTAATATCTAAAACACAGGCAGATATAATTTATTAATGTAATACTAGGTATAGTACATGGAAAATGGACCTTTGAAAATGGGTTAATAATTATGTGTTGCAAATCCCCTCACATTCCAACCTGTAAGTCGAGAAGTCTTATTAAAAATTGCAGAATGGTGGAGAAAACTAGAAATTACAATAAAACACCGCATGTTTTTTATTTTTTTGTGTGATGTTTGTTTATTTTTGAGAGAGGGAGAGAGAAAGTGAGAGTGCGAGTGGGGGAGGGGCAGAGAGACAGGAAGATATGAATCTGAAGCGGGCTCCAGGCTCCACACTGTCAGCACAGAGCCAGATGTGGGGTTTGAACCCACGAACTGCGAGATCATGACCTCAACCAAAGTCAGACGCCCAACCGACTGAGACATCCAGGTGCCTCAACACTGCATGTGTTTCAATTGGAAAGTTGCTTAGCAAATTCACTATACTCATATTAAGAAGGGACTCGAGGATTTCGATTGTTCAGATACGCAATGTTTTTTAATGTTTATTTATTTATTTTTTTTAATTTTTTTTTTCAACGTTTATTTATTTTTGGGACAGAGAGAGACAGAGCATGAATGGGGGAGGGGGCAGAGAGAGAGGGAGACACAGAATCGGAAACAGGCTCCAGGCTCTGAGCCATCAGCCCAGCGCCTGACGCGGGGCTCGAACTCACGGACCGTGAGATCGTGACCTGGCTGAAGTCGGACGCTTAACCGACTGCGCCACCCAGGCGCCCCTTTAATGTTTATTTTTGAGAGACAGATACGGAGTGCGTGTGGGGGAGGGACAGAGAGAGGGAGAGAGAGGATCCAAAGCAGGCTCTGAGCTGTCAGCACAGAGCCTGAGGAGGGGCTCGAACCCCTGAGCCATGAGATCCGTGACCTGAGCTGAAGTCGGACGCTCAACCGACTGAGCCACCCAGGAGCCCCAGATACGGAAGTTCAAGCAGATGGGAATGTAGACAGTGACAACTGAGCAGTTTTAAAAGATTAACCTGATTTCATCACACAGACCACCGGCAGGGACACAGAGCCAAATGGCATTTTACTAAGAGGCTCTATGTACTGCAGAGAGCATGGGGCTTGCAGAAGTACGGGTCATCCGGTATAGACGAAGGGTAGAGTAGAAGCAGGGACAGCGACGGGAGACGCAGGATTTCTAGGTGCGGCCCGATTGTGAAGTCTCATGTGCCAACCTGAGGGGAACTAGGGGTGACTCTGAGGGCGAACGGGAGTGGCACGATCAGGCTTTCTTCATCGTGAAGACGGTCAGCTCTACGAAGGAGGGACTGGAGGACACGAGACCGGACCTGGGGAGCCTGTAAGAAGCCACGGCGAGGAGAACAGATCAAGAACTAGCCTAAGTGGTAGGAGAGGAAGGGAAAGACGATCTGAGAGGAGTCGCCAGGTTGAGTGGAAGGTGATCCGACAGGGGGAGGTTCGACCAACCCCAGGAAGCAAGAGAATCTAAACGGTTCCCCAACCGTAAAATGGAAGGAACACTGGGTACCCTCCTCACGGATTGTTGCGACGACCAAGAGGGGGGGGGGGGCGGGGGTGGCAACACGCTAAAACCATTTAGTCCAGACCCTGGCAGGAAGTTAAGTGCTCAGTTACCACCATTGCCGCAGCCATCAGGGAGAAGGGGGATTGAGAACGAGTCCCAGGCGGCGCTGGAGTCTGGCCTACTTGACTCCAGTCCTACAACCGAGGCCGTGGTCTCCACACCAGCAGCAGCAGCAGCCGCCGAGTCACCTGGGGATTTGTTAGAAACGCACATTCTCGGGCCCCCCGAGAACTACGGTCGTCATCTGGGGCTGGGGTCCGGCAATCCGTAATCCAACAAGCCCTCCCAGGTGACTCGTTCCACGGGTCAAGGGTGCAGTTGTGGATTTAAACGTTCATTTTCTCTGGTCTGTCTGGGCTTTTAAACTTCTAGTAGGGTGTGCCTCTCTATAGCACCTTTCACCCGAACTGCAGTCCAGACCGGACCAGTCTGGAGGCTTCCTGAAAGGGCGATGCTCGCAGACAGACCAGGGTGTGACCGCCGCTCCTAAATCTTACGAGAAACTGGGCGAGTTTGCCGTAGTTGCGAGTTTGGGGCCTGAGGCTCCATCTATAAACTACCTAAAACAGCACCATCGTCTAGGAGATGCGCCTAACTGATGACGGGATTACTGTTGAACCTACTATTTCATTTGATTCCAGTATAAAAATAATGGCAAGAAAATACCGCGACTGTCAGAAATTAAGTCACCTGTCACTCGATTAAAGCCGTCCAACTTGAGAAAAGAACCAAGATTAGAACACCAATCTTCCAACTAAGAATTCTGGTTCCTTCCAGGAGAGAAGCCTGTTTCTACGGTATCAAGAACATGTATTCCAAAATGAAAAGTTACATTTCAGCACCGTCACGCTACTTCTGTAAGTGAAAAACCATCTTCTTCAGAAATGGTTGAGGCTACGTGGAAATTTCTCAATGGTAGCTCCTAGTAAAACTGAAACCCCCAAATAAGCGTATTTACCTATTATCTAAACTGGACTATTTACACTAAATGCAGGAATAGTTGAAATGAAAACACAACTCCTTTATTTTTAAGCTTTATTTTATCACCCTTATCAAACACACATCAGAAAGCATATCAACAGTGCATCTTACGGTAAGTCAGTTTACAACAAAACTGAACAAGGCAATTGTGTTTACAGAAAAAGTTTTCGGCAAAAAACTGTACGCAACACGGTCCATTGAAACGCAGTGTCCATACTTTTTAGGTATATAGGAAAGTGAAAAATAAAAGTTCTTTGCTACTCAGCAAGAAAAAACAAGTTTAAAAGACTTGGGTAGGAATCAGGAATTTAGGGATTTCAGAAAAGGACTTCTTGGTACTGATACACATCTACGTTTATAGTCCCGTTTAGTTATTAAAAGAAAAAAAAAAAAACCAAAAACAAAACCCAACCAACAAAACTCACAAATAATAAGACATCACCAAGGACAGGGAACCACAGTGCCAAGAAATGCCAAGACCGATATGCTACTGAAAACCTGGTAGAAATGTTACAGACTGTTCACTGTGTACTGTAATATCCTTGTAGATCCGAGGTGGAGGTAAACCAACAGGAGAGAATCCTCCTTTTAACTGGCTTTGGTTTGAGTGATCTTTCACATTCTGTCCCACCAAACCTTCTTATCCAAAACACGGCAAGTGCAGATTTCTGAGGGAAAAGAGTAGCAGATGATAACCTTCACAACCAACCACTCCAGTGCCGACAGAGGAAGCCATCAACTGTTAAAATCTATTGATCGTGATTGGATTTCGAAGAGTGACCAATGGGTAACAAAGACGGAGCCCTTTTTGGGAAAAAATATCCCTTCTGCCCCACATTTGACACTGGTAAGAGGATATAAAGGAATGTTAAACCATTTAAGATTTTCTCAATAAAGACTTAAGAGCGAAAGAGTCAATCCTGCTGGAAAAGACAGAACAGCTTCACTCTGCAGAGTAAGTATTCTACAGAGATGCAGCTGAACTTTTTTTTTTAATTGTAATAAATAATCATGACTTACTTCCATAAGGTGCTAGAACGTTGCGGCTGGTGCATACTAATACCCCCTGTACCCAATGTGCAAAGGGAAATGCAGAGATGCTTAATCCCCGGTTTCTTTCCGATCCTTGGTCTGCACGACTGTTGATGTATATCAAAAACACAAAAACTGGAGTTTAAATATTTTTTAAAAATTAAGCCAAACTGAATATGGATATTTAATCTGGGTTTATAAACTCTAAAAATAATTTTCTGGGGAGACAACGATGAGGAATGTGTAGGAAACGCAATGTTCTATTCTATGCTACAAGCACCACACCTGGATTTTTCAAAATAGATGATCACTTTTAGATCATAAGCTATATGGGAGATTACTAATACCAGTAAGGAAGCCATTTTTCTCCCCTCACCTCTTTTATTCCTTTTCTTTCTCTTCTTGACTCTTAAATTTGGCAGATTTCTGACAACCCACGCTAACAAAATCACACAGCGATACAGAATTCCAATAACCGAAGAGATTCTGCGTCCGTACGCATGATTTACAACACCTCACCACGTCTGCTTTTAACACAGTCCTGACTTTGAGAGTACCAGTAAGAGGGGAGCCTGGAAGGGAAGGCAGCTGCAAACTAGGAGACAGTGACTAGATATAATTCTCTTGCTGACAGTCAAGAGTCTAACAAAATAAGCTCTCTTCTGCACAACAAGGATTAATGGTCGGGTAAGGCAAGTAAGATAGAATGCTTCTCTTTGCCTCTAAATGAAAGTACTGGGAACCTAGGTCATAAAACACACACCAGTTTCCTTTAGGGTACTGTGGAAGTTACTCTGTTGAATAGGAAATAACACCCGGGCAGTCATCTGATCAGTTTCCCATGAATCCCAGCATTTATGGGGATATAAACATAACCACATGATTACGACAACTCTCTGAAAAGCACAAACACAGCGAATTTAAAACATTAATCCTCATAAGCAATATAAGAGACAACGAAAGTGCTGAGCTGTATATAGGAAGATGAATAAAAACTTTACATCAGGAAAACAAAAGTTGCATAAACTCTCTATCTTATATCCTGAAGATCACCTTAATTACCACCTATAAAATATACAATTTCCTAAATGCTCTCTGGTTTATAGATATTTCTTTTATAGCCCATTTCTCCTATAAAATTGCAGCAAAAATAGTTACAACTGTTTATCTCCTTCTTAAATATCCACAGTACCTGTTGATTACATGCCACTGTGTCAATCTACTGATCATCCTACAATTAAAAACAACAGTGAAAAACACTGAGGTGGGAGAGGTGGCTAAGGGAACAAAACACAACGTCCTGCATGATCAGGCAGAGAAGCAGCTAACCTTAAACCAAACAAATTCTTCAACTTTCTGGATACTCTAAAAATGGAAATATGCATGTTCCCCTGTAACTAAGAAAATGTAACTTATCCAAATACACCACAAGAGGTTCAGAAGAGTTCCACGTTATGGAGACTCAACATCTTCCCACTCATGGTGAAAGCTTACTAGTAACACTCACTTGGAAGGACTACCATCTCAAGTAAAGGTGCCTCACTGAGCACCTGAAGAGGAAATGGAAATTCCTTTGAGCTAATCATGACCAAAAGCTGGTCGGCGTGTGACCATACCTGCCGGGAAATAAATTCTATCAGAGAGCGAGAGCAGTAGGATTTGAAGAAGGAACCTAGCGTTAAAAATGGAACGAGGTCCCAGGAAGAATTAGATTCTGCCAGCTAACTCTGGCTTTCCATCATATGCAATATTGGGGGGAAAAATCAAATATGAATAGTTTCACACATACATAAAAAGGTAAACCAAGGACATTCTGGACTTTTATACTATGTGACTCCATCCAAAAGTTCTTCCAAGGAAAAGGCAGAGGTGCAAGAAATTAGCATCATCTGGGAGCTTTCACCCAAATGAGTTTTAATATTTTCCAGGAAACACAAGGCACTTGCTTAATTCTTTGACTGTCTACACACCCACCAGACTAAAATTTAGTCGTGATACGATTCCATCTGTACACTAATCTGAATAAAGCCACCTAGCACGGACCCTTGCATAAAACTCTAGGGGAAACACACAGTGAGAGTGTCTCTCCCACACCCTCACCCAGTAACTATGTTATTGTAATTACCATCAGTTCCTCTGGCGCTGATTTGCATAATAAATTACACCAACTGAAATGTCATGCTGCGGGGGGAAAACGGATGGTAGAAATGATGTGAGATACGCCTAATAAAGTCAGAACACAAGACCTGAGAAGAAAATGATGACAAAATGGGAGTTCCCTGCATCGGATGAACACACCCAAAGGAGCCAGGAGGCAGCACCAGAGTGCCAGGACTGTTTCGGTTATTCCAGAAGGGTAACTGATGCCCTGAGCAGGGGGTAAGCCCAGCGTGATAAAACCGAAACAAACCTTATGGCCATAGTCTCTCTTCGACTTCCTCCACCTGGCAGCCCGGTTTCTGGCAGCCAGCACTCCCTATCACAAATCTGCTCAGAGGTTAAAATATCAGTAGAAGGAACATGAATCTAGAAGGCAAGTTAAGAATTCAAGGATATTTTTTTCCTTTAAAGGTTAATTTAACGTATCTCCGCACGCTTTAGCAGCTGGAGTACCAAAAGGAAGGCAATACTTGTCTCAGTGAAAACAAGGGAAAGGAGGAGCAAACCTGTATTTTACGGTTTTTGTTCTAAAAGCAGCCAGTTTGGGCTCAAGGCGGAACAGAGAGGGAATGTCTCTACAGAGTTGCCACACGGATGGCCACAAAAAAGGGGAGACATCCAGTGGCAATAAGGGCAATCTCTTACTGCAAGAGGGCAACTTTAAAATGCAGCCAATTATCTTTTAACGAGGTGTGTCTGACTCCACCTGCTCTCCTAGAAAGAGAGCATTCAAGTTTTCAAAGTGGCTAGCTGGCCACCTCCCCCAAATGTTTCCAAAGGACCAAAGATTTCCTCCAGAATAATCAGTTTATATGTCTTTTCTGGGCCGAGAGTGTATCGTGACGATACCACAGAATGAGGAACCAGCAAGGCAAGAGGGAAGGAAGCAGAGACACTAACTTAGGGAAAGAAAAACTACCTGAGATAAAATTTGCCCGAAAGAGCAAGGTTTAAGTGACAAAAAGCCGCACCTCTTTACCCTACCTCTCAAAAAGAAAATTCCTACGTTTTTAATAACTTCGAGGAATCAAAAGGTGTGTATATATTTCACCCTAAAAGAATCATAAAAATCGCATCTTTTGATAATATTTGGTTCAGGTTTGAGAAAGACAGTAAGATTAAACTTCTTACGGTATCGGGGGAGGGAGGGAGAATCTGCAAACGTCATCTTTGGTAGTAATGGGCTAAAAGCTATAAAATCACAATTTACATCACAGGAGGCATCTTTTTTCAATTTGGTGGCTTTAATATAAAATATTTAATTCAATGCACGGTACTCAGGCTCATCAATTAGTCCCTTGGCCCCCTGAAAATCTAGTTAGGATCTTCTGTAATAAAATTCTACAGTGTCAAACACTACATATAGGTATGAATATATCGGCAATAAGAAGACGAAGAATGCCGTGACATTCAGCATCACGACGCTAGCAGCACGTGGCATCACTAAGCTTAGAAGCCTCCCTGCAGTTTATTTGTGAGGGTTTCTTCTTTGTGGGGGTGGAGGCGGATGAGAAAGGTACAGGTGCCGACCTGGGATGCCTGCTCTTAAAAGAATTCACTTGTATTCCATGTTCATCGGTATGCACAGAAGGACCTGGCGTTTTTAACCACCATGGAAGCTGCTACCCACATAAACATTTATGTTTTAGGAAAGTTTACGTTTCCAGAGTACTGGTTATATGCTCTTGAACTTGTATTTGAAAACAAACCAGCTAATCATTTTCTGAGACGGCCAGAATGAAAAACAACACATCTTCCTTCTAAGGGCACTTACAATTTAATCTTCCCTTGGGGATGATGCCACAAGGCCTTCAGGCCATTCATAAATCCGCCTCTTTATACCAAATTCGGCTTCATAATAAACATTAAGGGAGAGTCCTGAATAATTATGGTAACTGTAAATAACTCAAATGTCAAATAGCAAGTGTTTGAATAGGGTAAAAGAATCCATCCTCTAAAATATAAATTCTCAGCTGGGCTCTAGTTAACACACACAGACTGTACAAAGCGGCTTCCAGCAGGGAAAGATATTAAAGGCTTTTTCCTTAGGAAAAAACGTTTTTAATTTCATTTAGATAAGGGAACAAGAAAAAAATTCATAGCCTGTATCTTTTTTTTTTTTTTTTTTGTATAATCAGTGCTTTAAAAAGGTTTCCCAAGTTTTAAACCTTTAAAGGCAACCTACCATAACGTGGGAGGAATCCATGATTACCACTCCTAAAACCATGTAATCAACCCATGTGCACGAAAGCGTGCGCACGAGCATCCTGTGCTCAGGGACACAATGGATTGCTGTAAATCCTTTCGTGAATTCTTGACGAGTTTTTCTTCCTTTCTCCCTCCATCTTACGAGAGCTACACCTTTCCTAACTTCCCTGCAGTCAGAAGCCAGACGGTCTGGGATGCCCCCCCTCTGGCTTTTCTTCGACCACGAAGGCAGGCAAAGAATGGGTGGAAAGGAAAAGTAGCAGAGGGAGGGCGATGGCAGAGAAAGAGAGGAAGGAAAACACGAACCCCGGATTATCCACTTTCTCTTTGCCCAGTTTTTTTCTTTCCCTTTCCCTTCACTGAACATCTAATTCTTTCTTTTTGACCCACTTCAATTTCCATCATAGTAAACAGAACTCGATCTTGAGAAATCTTACAATGGTCACAGGAGATTCAGTACAGAAAAGATGAGCTAATACAGGTTCTAAAGGAGCCTGGAGGATGGGGCAAGATACGCGTAGCAAAACTTTTGCTTCGTTCCAACCAATTTAAGAGTTTCAGTTTAACCCAGTCTAGACTCATTTGTTCTGAGCCTCTCAGGAATGAACTATTTTCTCATTTACATTCTATGAGACCAACTCTCAAAAAACATATATCCTAAGTCTTACAGACATGAAACAGCTGGGAAAGAGACAGGTACAGACTGTATGAGCTCACAAGACTCACACTAGAAAGCACGCTGACTCAAATCTCCTCTAGTCTTTCATTCCCGCACACTCACTCAAACATACAAACTAGACATAAAAATTGTGCAAGATCAAGCATCAGCTTTCTATTTTAAAAGCCTTAATTAAAAAAAAAAAAAAAAGTAGATAGGCTCACTGCAGTTTCTTTAAAGGAATATTCAGGACTACAGTACTCCTTTAAAAAAATTTGTAACTCAGTGTTAAGAACACAGTAGGTAACTGCTGCTGGACAATCACTTAACAATTACTGGGAACATCCAGTGCCAGCTATGAGTATCAGTGATAAGGAAGAACCACCTGACAACATAAAGGAATAATCTGGAAGTGATGTCACCGACTCTAACAAACTTGTTAATGTTCACTATGACATGATATTATTCATCCTTGCTTCATGATCATGTGAAATAATTAGTATCTTTTTAGGTTACATACTGAAGAGCAGCACTTGGCCTACTGCACAAAACAAAAGGTTGCCCATATGGATGCTCTAAAACCCCTCAATGTATAGCTGAGAGGTCTTGTCCTACTCAGTGCCAAATGTTTGCAAGGCAGTCATTGCTTGAGCACGTTAGTAGGATTAAATAAATGTACAAAGTATTCCCTTAAAATGGTAAGGGGGTACTTCTGCATTCAGATGTAGAATACAATAACCCAGGAAATGGAGGAGAAACAGGAAAGAGTCCTCAGGTTACTGATTAAAGCAAAGTTTGGTACAGATATCCCCTCTTGTAGGCACTCAGCGGGTAGAATGTGGCCACAACAAACTTCCCATCAAACATCCTTCCAGTCAGTAATTTCTGAGCAGCTTTGGAATCACCGGCATTGGCATACTCCACAAAGACCTGTAAGAGGACACAGAAAAGTGGCTTCATTCCCATCAAGACTGCTTTACAACAGGGCTTCTTCAACTCTAGGGAACACGCACGGATCATTTAGGGCACACATAGGGATCACACCTTGTTACAACACAGACGTGGTTTCTGGAGCTCTAAGGTGGGCCTGAGTCTCTACAACAGACTCCCAGGGGCGCCTGGGTGGCTCAGTGGGTTAAGCATCCAACTCTTGATTTCAGTTCAGTTCAGGTTTTTGTGAGTTCAAGCCCCACACTGGGCTCTGTACTGACAGTGCAGCGCCTGCTTGGGATTCTCTCTCTCCCCCTCTCTCTGCCCCTCCCCCATGCACTCTCTCTCAAAATAAATAAATAAAGGGGCGCCTGGGTGGCTCAGTTGGTTAAGCATCCGACAGGTCATGATCTCATGCCCCGTGAATTTGAGCCCCACATCGGGCTCTGTGCTGAGAGCTCAGAGGCTGGAGCCTGCTTTGGTTTCTGTCTCCATTTCTCTCTGCCCTTCCCCCACTTGCTCACTCTCACTCTCTCTCTCTCAAAACACTTAAAAGAAAATCTTAAAAATAAATAAATAAAATAAACTTTAAGTAAATAGACTCCCAGGTGATGCCAATGCTGCTGGTCCACAGACCACATTTTTGAGCACGGTTTAGAATATTTCCCTCAGTTCCATTCGGAAAAATCCACAGAAGACAAGTTGGGTGAAAAGTGTACATCCATTTGCCATGTTCAGAGGCCAAAGAGAGGGCCGAACAGCCCGGAGACCAGGTGTGCTCCCGCGGCGTCTCAAAGACAACCTACGCGTTCAGAAGCGGCGGGAGGAAAACCTGGTCACGAAACCTACAAGACTCGTAGGAACCGTGACTACAATAAGGAAGAGTTTAAAACTAGGTAATTTCCTTTTCCAGAGCCTCAGATTTCCTGAGACAGGTAGAGGATACAGCCTAGTAACTTATGTTCTTTTTGATGATCCAAAGTAAAAGTTACTGGGAGACGAAATAATGTGAAATGACATGTCCTCAATTACCCATGAATTTGTGAACCAGAAAAAGAACAGCCTCATCCTCCTCAGTTACTCACTCATTTGTTAAGTCAACAGTCTTCAAACCGGGGTGCGAGCATCCTAGACACTCAGACTCTCAAAGGGAAACCAAAAATAGGCCATCTGAAGGAAATCAATTTCTGGAGTCTCAGCATTCTCTTATACCTGCTCCTAAAATTGGATCCACCAAGAAGTTCAAGGCAGATTCTCCTTTTCCATTTCCCCTTTCCACTTGACAAAGTTGCTTCGGAAGGGTATAGAAACCTCCAGGGCATGAAAAGAGACAATTCCAAATATAGTACTTTTGAACTGAATCTTCCTCCATGGGTAAACAAAGCACTATGCCCAGCCTGTGACTGCTCACTCCCCCCCCTCCATTTTTTTATGTTTATTTTACTTGTGAGAGACAGACAGACAGACAGACAGACATCCAAGCAGGCTCCATGCTGTCGGCACAGAGCCCACTGTGGGGCTCGAACTCACGAAGCCATGAGATCATAACCTGAGCCGAAACCAAGAGTCAGACACTTAATGGACTGAGCCACCCAGGCACCCGAGTACCAGTTAGCTCTAGTGACATAGGCCTTTTCATTGAACAGAAAAGAAAGTTAAAGGATGATGTCCAATGACAATGCAGCTCTTTCTGATTTTTTTTAACCTGATTCTCAGTAACTTCCAAGTCCACACACCAGCGTTCAGTGAGCAGACGTGCACTTCCAGAAGGAGAGCCATGCTCTCTGTGATGCTCCTGGCTTCACAGATAACTGACCTCCAGTTTTATACATTGCAACATTTCAAACTAAAGAGGAAAAACATTTTTATAATTTACTATGAAATTAAATAATTATATCAATTTTAATCTTGACTACTCTTTCTAATTACAAGACGCATTCCATAGTTTAGATTTTAGTGACTTTTATAACATTCTTTAAAAAAACAAATAGTATCGTTAGTTTGAATCGATTATTTGAATGAAGACTGACTTTGCCAACCAGGTAACAGACGTATCAACAACCTACAGAAGTTCCACCCGAGATTCCACGAGCCTATCGGCTGTTTTCATTCTCCTCTAAATGTCAGTGAGAGCTTGTTAACACAGCATATTTCCTCTCGCTGACGAAGATCTGTTTTTCCATATCATCTGAAGGCTGGATACTTCTTACCCAAAAACATTCCTCTTGTTTCTCTATTCTGTGCCTTCCATCTCATACTGACTGCTGAGGTTCATGTCAGGTCAGATCATGTTAGCCCTTAATTCAAAATCTCCAAAGACCTTCCCCGCTGGTTTAGAGTAAAGGTGTCTGGAGTCCCACGAGGCTCACTGCCCCTGATCTGCCCCTCCTTAAATTAAGGCAGACGTGCTGTAATGCCCCCTCTTTCTCTCTCTGCTGGAGCTACACCAACCTCCTCAAACCTGCCAGGCAAGTTCAGGGCCTTGAAACTTGCTGTTCCCTCTATCTGGAACTCTTTTCCTCATCCCCTTTGTCTTTCAACTCAAATGTAACTTCAGCTTGCCCCTCCCTACCACCCAACAGAAAACTGCACCCCCCGACACACACACACACACACACACACACACACACACACACACACACACACACACAGCACTCCTTTAACCTCTTCTCCTTAGACCTTTTCTCCACAGCACTTATTGCTACATATCCTTGTGTCTGGTTGTGTCACTATTATATCCCCCGGCCTAGAACATAATAATACGTGCTCAATAAATACTCCTAGACTAAACAAACAGCAATGATGCATTTAGTATGCTCCTGACCCTGAAAGAGATAAATGTTGTTACTACTACCTTGGCAATGATTTTTCACTAAGATCAGAGCCGAAATGTCTTTCAGTTCTTTTTTCAGTTGCCAAGAATTTTCATATAATATTGAACCAAAACATAAAAATAATAATCCAGGAGCGCCTGGGTGGCTCAGTTGGTTAAGCATCCGACTTAGGCTCAGGTCATGATCTCACAGTTCATGAGTTCGAGCCCCACGTCGGGCTCTGTGCTGACAGCTCAGAGCCTGGAGCCTCCTTCGGATTCTGTGTCTCCCTCTCTCTCTCTCTGCCCCTCCCGTGCTCGCACTCGGTCTCTCTCTCTCAAAGATAAGTAAAAACATTAAAAAAGAAATTAAAAAAAAAATCCACAACCAGAGGTGACTTCACCCAGCAGGGGACATGTGTCAGTGCTGAGAGACACTTCTGATTGCCACAGCTGCAAAGGGGGGTGGGAGGAAGGCATCTGTTGGGTAGAGGGCTGGGACGCTGCTAAATACCTATAGTGCACGTGACAGCTCACCCAACGAAGGACTATGCAGCTCAAGCGTCAATGGCGTCGAGGCTGAGAAACCCTGAATAAAATAATCCTCTGTTCCAGAAAAGCAGAAATACTACAGGTAGAAGAAAGATCTTCAAAAGACTTCTCTAATAATCTTAGTCAAAAATTTCTGAATCGTAGTTTTAGCCTGTACATTTCATAGATGAAAAAACTAAGGATCATCTTCACAAAGCTGGTCACACGGAGACTGGAACTCAGGTTTCAGGATTCTCGGGCGGTGAACTTTCCTTCTTTAAATTGGCACCAATAATTCCATTATAATGAGACCCTAACCTAAATGGTTTCCTCACCCCACCTAATCGGAACAAAGTAGGCCACGGTATTTCTGTAGCTGACCGTGACCTAAATTAGCCTATGGTACAGCTCGTGTCACTGGTGCTCACAACGGCTCAAAAGTAGATTTTATACTTTTGAAGAGAAAAGTTGTAACTGATTAAAAAAAAATGCACGCCTAGTGCAGAACCTTTGGAAAAAAGCAAAAAGTAAGAAAATAAGAACATCCGTAATGCAAAACTCATAATTTCTAGCAACGTTTCTGGGTACATCTTTCGACAGAACTAAACAACATTTGTTCTCTGAGTAATTCTGAAATTATGAAAACGTCCACTTACTTGTCCCCTGCCAGGATTTTCCTTTGGAACAAGGAGAGAGACCACTGGTCCGTATTTTTGACACTCCTCTTTTACATCTTCTACAACATCTGATTATGAAAACACATTACAGTAACCACATTGCTGAATTACTAAGCACTCATTATTTAAAAACTTTAAATCATCAAAGAATTCAGGAATCCGTATCTAAGTAATGAGGTCATTTTCTACACCTTCTAAAATTAAGCTTAAGGATAATATAAACTCAAAGCATTTAATACGTCCCACTTTTCCAATTGCTTTTTTCTTCCCCTTCCTGAAGACAACAAAAATTATCAGTTTCTTCTGTATCCTTCCCTAAATATTATTAAGCTTATACAAGCAAATATGATCATATATGCTTTTTTTCTAAGTAAAAAATTCCAATCTTGCCTTTTTTTTTTTTTTTTTTGAAGTTCATTTTGAGAGAGAGAGTGAACAAACAGGGAAGGAGCAGACAGAGAGGCAGAGAGAAAGAGAGACAGAGAGACAGAGAATCCCAAGCAGGCTCCACACCGGCAGCATGGAGCCCGATGTGGGTCTCAAACTCACAAACCGTGAGATCATGACCTGAGTCGAAATCAGAAGCTTACTGACTGAGCCGCCCAGGTGCCCTCACTGTGTGGTTTTAATGAGCATTTCAGTAGATGAGAATGAAATATAGGAGACCAACTCACATACCCTTTACTATAGTATCCAACTATATCCTTTACCCACTATTTACTGGGCCGACTTGCAAGAGCTCTGTGTTAAGAGCAATTAAGTTAAATAATTTTTCCCTTTATTCTCTTGATTTGGAATCTCGATCTTAATCCTGATTTGGAATTTATTTTGGTCTAAAGGGGAAGGTTTAAATCCAACGTCCTGTCCCACCCCCACCCAGATTCCAAGACAGTTGTCCCAATACATAGGATTTCTAGCTAAGCAAATTTATCTAACACTAGTGAGCATTCCTGATGACGACCTTACTAATCACAGCTAACAAAGGTATTTAATGCTACTATGTTGTCTGTGACACTTTAGTTCATGAGATTCTTAAACACTAAGATTTAATAGCAACGTGTAAACACTCGATGTATTTACGTGCAGGAATAAAGCGTTACACAACAAAATACAAAGAAAAGAGGAGGCGTAATATGCCCAAGTTATATTCACGAAAGCCCAAGCCTGAGTTTTACAAACAAAATTAGGAGACGGAAGTAGGTGCTGAAGACAGTAAGTAGATCGGCACGAAGGACGTAAGTGGTATTACCAAGAGATTATTTAGAGCCCCTGGTGCACCATGACCTGATTAAAACAATGTTGAAGGCAAGACTATTCTTTCCGATTAACAGGCATCCTGAAAAGCTGAGGCTGCAGATTCTCACAACTATTACAGATTCAAACAAATTACGCTTGTGTCATTCGTCAAATAATGACATATAGCCCAGGGACATAAAATAATTTACCCTTAAAGGCACAGTGTGATCAAGTTAGCTTTATCTGTAACGGTTTTAATTTTCCACAAAGAAAACGTTTACTATGAAACAACTGGTATTTTTAAATTGGGTCCTGCTTGAGCCCATTCACCGCTGTGCTTCCAGAACACTCTTTCTAAAACAGAAGTCTGACTATATCACTCCCCTATTTTAACTTTTTCATGGCTCTTTATTCAACCAAGCACAAATATTTACTGAGTACTTATTTCATAAGCCAGGGACTGTTCTATCCCTGAGGTATAGGTTCTCTTGTGTCATATTCCAGTGTTACTGTCTCTGGGATAAAATCCAAATTCTTTAACACAGCAAATGAGTTTGTTATAGATCTGTATTCCCGGCTATTTCTTCGGCCTTGATTGACCGCTCCCCAATAAACATCCTAAGATACAAACACACCAAACAGTTTGTTATTCTCAGAACATGCCACGTTTTCTCTCATCTCTCACCTTTATGCCATTTCCTCATCAATCCCTCAACTCTTAGCCAAGCAAGTCCAGTTACTAACAAGGCTCAGCCATCACCTCCATAGAGATACCCAGGTCACTCAACCTGGGTTAAGTACCTCTCCTCTCTGCCTCTGTACATTACCCTACTTTCCGATTTATCAAAACTGTAAGCATTTGTTGACATAAATGTCTCTTGCAGGGGTGCCTGGAGGGCTCAGTCGGCTGGGCAACTGACCCTTTATTTTGGCTCTGGTTATATCTCATGGTTCGTGGGTTCAAGCCCTGCATCAGGCTCTGCGCTCACAGCGCAGAGCCTGCTGGGGATTCTCTCTCTCTGCTCCTCCCCCGTTCATGCGCGCTCTCTCTCTCTCAAAATAAACAAATAAATATGCTTTATAAGGAGTTAAAAAAGATACGAAAAAAATTAAAATGTAATTTAGGAAGCAGTTACCTTCATACTCCTCTTCATTCTCGAGATAATCATCATCCAGCACATTCAGTAGCCTTAGCACTGGAGTTGGAAGCATCACCAGATCTTCAATATGAGGGGCTGTTGAGGTTCATACAACATGGTTAAGTGTAAACTCCCCCAAATGAATGGATGAACACTAGGCAAAGGAGCATGGGAACAGAATGTAAGTGAGTTCTGATGTCTGACCGTCAAATGACCAAGGAAGGAACAAAGCCGCAGGCAGCTTACCGAAAGGAATGCTAAAGAAGGGGCTGCACAGTGCCATCTCAGCAGGGATTCTTCTGCCTGGGTCGTCGTGAAGCATGCTAAACACACAGACAGGGATCTTTGTGACTATCGTCAAATCTTGAAAACGGAACCACTGAAGACAATTAAAATGTCTAATGTTCACCGCAACATTAACTATGTCAGCATGGCTTCCTGGAGCATTCATCTACAAAATACACGAATGCTATTTGCAAGTAAATGGTTCAATAACTCATGATACATACCTAGGACACAATACTGTATTTCGATTTTTTATTATTTTTTGAGAGAGAGCACACACCCGCAAGTGAGGGAGAAGTAGAGAGGGAAACAGAGAATCCCCCTAGCAGACTCTGCCCCTTAGCGCAGACCCTGACACAGGGCTCGAACTCACGAACCGTGAGATCATGACCTGAGCCAAAATCAAGAATCAGATGCTTAACCAACTAAGCCACCCACTCACCCCCAGATACAACTATTTTTCAAATGGGGGAAGAATGGGAAAAGCATATGCAAAAATAACCATTTTTAGTAATCTTCCTAGAGTATTATTATCCTGAGACTGTTTTAATGTAAGGTGGAATAAAACAAATGAGCAATTATAAAATATTCTAACATTTCCCTTGTCCTTAAGAACCAGAATTCCTGACACAGAAAGAGAAAGAGATGTGAAATAAAAGTTATATAAAAACTCTGTGGTCTTGAATTTGAATGGGGAATATTCATATGAACTCTGTCCACTTAAAAGGCCTAGAAACAATGACCATCCCAGTAGCAATGAGTATTCCCACATAATTTCTTTTAATGTTTATTTACTTATTTTGAGAGAGAGAGAGAGAGAGAGAGAGAGAGAGAGAGAGAGAACCAGCAGGGGAGGGGCAGAGAGAGAGGGGGACAGAAGATCCAAAGCCGGTTCTGCATCGTTTCTCGGCCTTTTGGCTAAGATCAAGCACAAAGCGGGCTCTACACTGACAGCAGAGAGCCAGATGCGGGACTCGAACTCACGAACTGCGAGATCATGACCTAAGCAGAAGTCGGACGCTTAACCAACTGAATCTCCCAGGCACCCCTAGCAATGGGTATTCCCAAAACTCAGACTGTGGTTTTAAAATACTACTTCCTACTAAAAGAAATCGGGCTTCTCGGAGAAATGGCTATTTCCAGGTCTGGGGCAGGAAATGTATAAGATGAATTGGGAACATCTTGTTACACCAGATAGCAAGGAAGCTATAAAAGATAATAAGGTCAGGGACACCTCAGTGGCTCAGTTGGTTAAGTTTCCAACTTTGGCTTAGGTCATGATCTCACGGCTTATGAGTTCGAGCCCCACATCGGGCTCTGTGCTGACAGCTCAGAGCCTTGAGCCTGCATCAGATTCTGTCTCCGTCTCTCTCTGCCCTTCCCCTGCTCATGCACTCTCTATCTCTCAAACATAAACATTCCTAAAAAATTGAAAAAAAGATAATAATGTCTGCAAAATCCAACTTACACATGCTGACATTCATCAAAGATGGGCAATTTTAGCTTCAATTAGGATAAGAACTGCAATGGGTTGCAGTTACCAAATAATGATACTTTGAACTTTCAAAAGGGAATGATCCCCTTTAGAGGATGACAGAGAATCAACGCATTATGAAAACCAGTAAACAGAGAATCAAGCATTTACTTTGTCTTTGGTTAACCAAATGAAGCACGAAGGACAGAATAAGAACATCACCATTCTACAAACCCTAAGAAAGTAATGGATCTGAGCATTGAACGGTAACAGTTTCTAATAGCTACGTTATGCGCCTCCTTAATGAAAAAACACAATACTATCTGTAGTCTTGCTCCCCCCCACACACCAAGATCAACCCTCTAGATACAACTACCAATTTACAAGAAATAAACAGATATTCATTAAACTATACCAGGGTAACACTGTCAGCAAAATGCAGACTGTGGACAGCTATAGCAAGCCAACAACCCAATAAATAAGGGAACAAGTAAATAAGGAGAAAGTGGGGTAGGAAATGGAAAAGGACCTTTCAGATTAAAAGAAACTTAAAAAGGATTTTTTTAGAAGAGCAGCACTAAACCATAGTGTTTAAAGATGCATACTATAAAGAATACAAGGAAGTAATTGCCATAATAGTCAGGGTAGTGGCTGCTTTTAAGGAGGAAGAAGGGTTTAAGATTAGAATGGGGACAGAGGATTTCTGGGGTAGCCAGCAAAGTTCTATTTCTTGACCTCAATGATAGATACAACAGTATTCCTAAGGATTCATTAAGTTACACATTTGTTTTCAATATCTGTGTTTTATTCTACAATAAAAAAGGTTCAAATAATTTGCATGCGTACACAGCAAAATATGTGGAAAAATACCGAAAAGAAATATACCAAGTGCTAACACTAGAAAGTAGATTTATAATTTTTATTTTGCTGATCACAATTCTCTGTAGCTTCCAAATTTAGTATTTGCTTGTTGTACAATCAAGGGGAAAAAAATCCCAAAGTCAATACCAGAACTTACATGATCTGATCTGACTTCCAAGTTACAACCTATTACACAGTCTCACAATGCCATCTTTTCTATGAAAAATGCAACTTGTAAATCTAATACCAATCAGATAGTAACAGCTATTTAAAACCAATTTGTAAAACACACACACACACAAAAATAAGTGCAAGTAAAATTGTAAGTCCTTATCTGGGTAAATTCTGTGGACTGTAATATTAATTTCCTGGTTTTGATATTGCACTACAGTTATGTAAGATGTTACCACTGGGGGAAACTGGGTGAAGAGTACACAGACCTCTTTGTAACATTTTTTGCAACTTCCTTTGAATCTGTAATTATTTCAAAATAAGAAGCTGTAAAAAAAAAAAAAAAAAACAACCAAAAACCCAAAACCTACTTGGAAGGTGGTAGGGTTAATACTCCAAAGAAAGAATACTGACTTGATCAAAAGATCTACTCTTTTGCAACACAGTAATTATCTTGTTCGTTTCTGCCCCATAATGAGAAAAACGTGAAAAACCAACTACATGATAATACACATGATGTCTTATTTTAAAATATCTAATGTTTTGGACCTACTCAGGAAACAAAACCATTATCTCTGTCCCCACAGTTTTCCACGGTAATTATTTAAAGTATAATGCATAGCTACCTTATTTTAAACGCTTTTTGGTAGTCCAAAAGCAAACTTAGTCTTTAGTTAATAAACACTCTCTTTAAAAACCTACTTTCGGGGGGCGTCTGGGTGGCTCAGTCGGTTGAGCGTCCGACTTCAGCTCAGGTCATGATCTCGCGGTCTGTGATTTCGAGCCCGGTGTCGGGCTCTGGGCTGACAGTTCAGAGCCTGGAGCCTGTTTCAGAGTCTGTGTCTCCCTCTCTCTCTCTGACCCTCCCCCGTTCATGCTCTGTCTCTCTCTGTCTCAAAAATAAATAAACGTTAAAAAAAAAAAATTTTTTTTAAACCTACTTTCAAAAAGACCCTAGAAGAAACAAACAAAAAACAAACAAAACCCTAATTTCCATCAAGTAATACAGGACTGCCAGGGCTACAAGAGGACCGACGTACGGCTGCCGAGAAGAGCCTCTACGCGATCACCAGAAATAATGTAAATCCTGTCAGTAAAAGCAAACAAACAAACAAAAAAAACCCACATTCATGTAGTACATGTACACATTTAAGAACTTTAAAGTGCACATAACGTACCTTTTGATAAGGTCTCTTAGGTGATAGGCTGGAATTGCGGCATTCACCACGGCTTTACTGGCAAATATGTGATCGATAATAGCAGAACTGTTTGCCTAAAAAAAGAGAGAGAAGTCTTCCTTTAGTTATTCCGCTCAGTCTGTATTTACTGAGTACCAGGCACACAGCACTGTACTATTTGGTACGTAAAACGCAACAGAAAACACTTCTCAGAGCTTACCACCTGAATGTGCGTAACTCTGAGCTTCTAGAGGAGGAACTTTTTTTTCTCTATTCTCAGCACCCAGCATAGTACCTGGCACTCTCTATGAATATTTACTAGATGAACAAACACGAACAAATGCCAAAGCAACCACATAAGAACATAGTTTAATACAAAGTGAGACAATGAATGTGTGACAGTTGGGCTGGAGTGTCTTAGGAGTCTTTAACTGGTTTTCAGATACAAATAAACTATGAAAAGAAAGCAACGTAGTATTTAAAATCTGGATCTGCCATATTCATAGTTTAAATCCTGGGGAACGTTATGAGTTCTCAGAAGGTGGAAGTGTAGACACGAGTAAAAAGGCCTGATAACATCCTTATCACTAAAATTTTCTGAATACTTACTACAGGCAACATGCTACGCTAAGAAGTGGTATCATTTATTTTTTAACCTCAACACTTCTGTGAGAAAAATACTATTATTATCCTCGATTTACAGAAAGTACACGGTGGTTCAGTTACCCTAAATAACTTAGAAAGCAGCGGAGGCAAGATACGAATAGTTTGTCTTCAGAGCCCAGACTCATACTCGTTTGGCAATTTTGCCTCCACAGAAGGTGATTAAAATACAAAATACTGTTTTTATGTAGGAAGGGTGAACACGGGATTTTATTAATGCACATCATGCCTCCAACTTGCATACAAAATGCCTGAATGTGACCTAGTTCTGATCAGCTCTGGACCAAGCAGATACAGCCTAATGGTCTCAAAGACAGTCAAAACTAACACAAGGAATTGATCTGTATCTGGGATAGCACCGAACAAAGACTGCTGAGCCTCTTGATTGTCTGAAAGTACCAATGTGCAACAATGACTCTGGTTTTACTTGCGTGGCAGCATTTTTTGCCAAAAGTAAGCATTAGGTACACCCGAGAGACCATGAAAGCATTCCTTCCAGGGATACTTCCGGAAATAGAAGACTAGGGGTTGAGAAGAAATAAACCCCATGTGGTACAAGAGCCATTCACAAACTATGTATTACAAGATACTCAAAAAACACTTGTTGCATAATATCAGAACCAATGATTCCTAAACATGGTATTATTTATCAAACCTCTAGCCTAAAGGGGAATGATACCCTCCCAACACTGCAGCCCCACAGTACGTTTGAAAACACAGTTAATTCCTAAGTTACGAACATACATAAAGTTCATTCTTATGGCAAGGATTTGGAATTTAGAACTCATGTTCCCACAACAACAATGCTCTAAGCAGCACTCACGTTACCGGCATAGTTCATATATGGAACATAAGTAAATCTAAAACACTGCGGAACGGAGCACGTTCAGAACACTAAACTCAGCCTAGGAAGAAGAGTATGGGGCCCAGCTCTGAACATCCAGGTGTACGATCTGCCCCAAGTGGCTTATACGTCTGTGCCTCCAGTTTGTCATTTGCAAAAGAATGACCAATATGCTCTCTGATGATCCACACAAAATTGCGAGGAAATTCAGCGAGGCTGTGCATTAAAATACTATGAGGCATTAACTATAAACCTTTACGTAAACATCATTTCACTTATGTACTGTTGCATTAGTAATAGTTTAGGATGTAATACAACTAAATTACTAAACAGAAATCCCTTCTGCCTTTTTGGAAAAATGCATGTATTCATTTTATCGAGCACTTTCGTGGCAGTCTAGGCACCGGGCCCCAGGCTAAGATCAGCAGGTGTGCAACACTCACGAGCACATCTGTATCTATGAGAATAAATAGTAGCCCTTAAGGCACCGAAAACGCAGGAAGAGGAGTACGTGAGAGACGAAGTAAAGAGAGGCCCCAGTGAGACTCATTATAAACTGCGTGCTTTTAAATTGGAGTTAAGGATTCCGGACGAAAGCACTGGTGCAGTTTACCTTCCATTCCTGAGATCTGACTGTATGTTTCAGTTTCATTCCTGAGAACATTTCCAGTAAAATGATTCCTAGGCTCCAGAGATCCACGGCTGAGGTGCACTCCGTGTCACTCTGCAGGCCGGCCTGGGCCAAGCAATTCTGCAGCTCTGCTTCTGGAGCCCGGTACCCGTCTGTCTGAATATACTTCACATCCTGAAGAAGAAGAGTAAGTATCGCGACCAATAAAAGACTGTTCACTTTCCTGCCATCTCGACCACGTATTTACTTCTCTACACGTGTAATAAACCACTGCCAAACCGAATGCCAACAAATTTGTAGTCCTTGCCGATCCCAGTTATTTGGTTCATTAACCGAGCAGTTCTCACAGGCAAACTGCACGTTTCTACACAGCTGCTCATTTCTTTAGATAATCTCTTGCCTGTTGGGCACTGCTGATAAATGAGGACACTCTGCAAAGAGCTGACAAACCGTGGAGAACGGAGCGTCTGCCAGAACTGTCACAGCCGTTCTGCCATGAGCCCCAACACTGGGGACGCCAGTAATAGTAATGACCTGTTCATTACCCCACTTAACCCAAATACACGTCCTTTTTTTCACATGGTGGCAACGAAATTCTTTTTATTTGCGTGACCCCAAGCCACTTCAGTATTTTAGAAATATCTCTAAGAGTCAGGGCACCTGGTTGGCTCAGTTGGTTAAGCTTCTGACTCTCAATTTCGGCTCAGCTCACGATCTCACGGTGGCGTGGATTCGAGCCCCGTGTGGGGCTCTGCACTGACAGTGCAGAGCCTGCTTGCGATTCTCTCTCTCTCCCCCTCTCTCTCTTTACCCCTTCCTCCCTCCCTCCCCCCACTCTCTCAAAATAAATAAACTTAAATAAAATTTAAAAAAAAAGAAAAAAGAAATACTCTAAGTGTCTACCAAAGCACTCCTATTATTAAAGTATTTCTTACCTGATTGCCTTCTTTGAAGCTAAGTCCAAAGTCAATGAGTTTAAAACATTCATTCTCTGCACTCCACAATATGTTCCGTGGTTTGAGGTCTGCATGGACATAACCCTCATGGTGAAGAAAAGCAAGGGCCTCCAGAACATCCCGGGCACAATGCTGTATCATCCACATAGAACAACCCTGATGACTGGAATATAAAAGCAATTCCGAAACACTGACATCCAGGAGTTCAAGCAACAGACAGCGTGATGGCACATTCGGAGAGAAATGGATTGTAAAAACTCCATACAAAGTCACTAAAGAAAAGAAACAAATTATAATGCTTTCAAAACCAGACTCAGAATAAGTTGCAACACAGATAACTGCAGAACAAATTTGGGATACCCTAGATAAGAACTCTGATGAGCAATCGAGCTTCCACTGTAATTTCTTTTTCCCCAAAATAAGACTTTTTTTGGCAAGTGGATTATTTTAAAATGAGAAAATCTTCAACAGCTCATTACTGTTCAAAGATATTAAAGACGGCACATTAATTCAAACTGTATCACTAAGCATTCAGTGATGGGTGAATATGCACTCAGGGTACCAAGCAAAAATGATTAAAAGTAAAATCCAAATATTATGGACTCTTAAGACAGATGTGACACCAGGTGAAAACAAAATTGCAGATTGGTTCTTGATCCAAAACAGCAGCACTCTGGGGGGTACAGGTCAAGGGTAAAGCATTTGACCGCAATATAGTACTCTATAATCTAAATATTAAAAACAGAATAAACAAATAACATTTAAAAGACATTTAAAAGACTTTCAAGATGACAACTTAACCTAATCTTGCAAAGACGCAACAAGTCCTTAAGCTTGCAAAAACTGCAAAATAATTTCCCTCTCAAATACCGGGGTTATATACATCATCTAGCAAGCTTTAAAAAGGGGGGGGGGGGCAACACTAGTGGTGAAGAAATTCTTCTCCAAAATGGTACTATGAAAAAGGTCACTCTTCAAATTACGTATCGATTATGCTTGCCGGGAAGTAAGACATTTATTATCCAAAGCTCTAACTAACTACATACACTCTGTTAAAGTAAGGACAGCCAAGGCTGTTTTCACAGATCGATCATCAGTAATCATTACCTTTCTTACCTATCTTATATTCTGAATACCTAAATCGTGCAACATAGACTTACCAGGGTCTAAGTATAACGTGTTACTAATTCTCATACTTCCATAAGGGATCCTATGTTAATACTGAGTCATTTCTCCCAAATCCATGCTAAATATGTACCAGGTAACATCTGTATGAGTTAACAGCATTTACCACAAGCCCTAGAAGTATTTCTCATCTTGCACTGGTATGCGAAGATTCAAAAATTTCCATACAAGACATGAGACATCTAGCAAAGATGGGTCTCCTTTCACTAGGAAAGATAACTCTATGCTGATAAGTGCAGCATTTTCTGATGAGACCCGAAGCAAAGCAGAACTTAACTGAGCATTTATTACGTGACACTGGGCTAGGCAGACCACCAACTCCACCCTCCTGCAGACAGAGTGAAGGGGGATGGGAAAAGGGCCAGGATCGGGGGAAGAGAGGGCCAGGCCCACGCCTCCCGCCTTAAGGACAGAAGACGGAACGCCAGGCTGAGAGAGGGGGTGTACCACCGGGCTGGGACCTGGGCAAGAAGGGAAGGGAGGCGGCGGCAATTACCGATGTTCCTGTGACCCTGCAATTGCTCCAGCGCCGCCCTCTCTTTGCGGAAACCATACTCGGCGGCCGAGGCCGCAGCGCCGGTGGTTCCCGGCGGTAAGAACTGCTTGAGGGCGCCGGGGGGCGAGCCGGGAGTGCCGCAGCAGCGCACCCGATACACCGAGGCCGAGGAGCCGCTCCCCAGGCGGCTCTGTACCTGCCACAGCCGCCCGAAAGCTTCCAGAAACCGCGGCGGCTCCGCGCCCCACGCGCAGCCGGACCCCGCCATCGGTGCGGACGGAGGGCGCTGGCACGGGAGCTGAGGCGACGCCCGGGGCAGGCCGGCAGGGCCCGCGGTCACATCCCCGCCTGCCGGACCAGCGGCTCCGCAGGGAGGGGCCTGCAGCCGCCTCGCCGACTGCCGAGACCTCAAGCCGCCATGACACCGGAAGCCGAGAGCGCCGGGCTCCAGAAACCGGAAATGGAGGAAGAGCCAATCGTGCAGGCCCGAGGAGGCGGGCCCAGAAGGGGCGGGTCTAGAGCTGAGCGGAGGAATCAGGTTTTGGAGAAAAGTCTGGAGCCTGAGCTACTGAACTCTGCGGGGTGCTCCCTGCTTCTCAGGCCGACGCTAAGTGCCTTCACGAACGTTTCCTGAAACTGAGACTAGTCCTTTTTCTTGCGGAGGCGCGCCCCTCACCACTGGGACCCTTAGGAGAATAAAGCCCAGCCTACGTTTCTCCTAGACGGCAGCCCAAGGAAAATAGCCCGGTTACTGCAGGAAGGGGTTTGTCACGGTCCCCCACCCCCTTGCCTGTGATCGGAGCAGCCACAGTTCTGGAAGCCCAGCCTCCGTGCCCCTTAGTCCACCTTGCCTGTGACTGCCTCATCAAAATGCATCTGCCCTGGGCGAGGCTGGACCTTGTACAAATTTTTACGTTTTATGTATTCATTCTCTTGCTCATTAAATAAACGTCTACTAAGTAACATTTAGCAAATATCAGGAGTATCAATCCACAAACTGAGGTGTGCAATGAATGTAGCCTTCCCTATTTTTCTGTCGTTCAACTTTCCCTATTTCAAGCTCCATTCAGATGGGGTGGCAGAATTGAGTTTCAGACAATTTACCCCCATCTCCTTTTGCTCAGGTGTTGTCTAAGTTCCCAGGCGGGTCAGGTGGCTTATGTGGTGCAAAGTGGAGAGGCTGAGGACCCATCTGCTCTTTGGTAACCTGGGTCATCACCTTGTCTGCTTGCTACTGAGATGGGCCTTATTTCTGTCTACACGGCCCTTTTGGGTCTGGAGTAGGGAGAACTCTGCATTCTCCCGCAATTTCTAACAAGCATTTTTCTCTATGTGTAAAGTCCATACTAATCTTGGGCTCTTGAAATACAAAAAAAAAAAAAAAAAAACCCAAAAACCAAAAACCAAAAAACAACTCACAGGCTTCTTCTAAGGCAATGAGCACAGCTGTTTATCTGCTCGTATAAAGGGAAGAGAGGGGTACCTCGGTGGCTCAGTCTGTTAAGCACTGGACTCTTGATTTCGGCTGGGGTCATCATCTCACTGTGGGTTCAGCCCTACATCAGGCTCTGCACTGGGAGCCCACTTGGGATTTTCTCTCTCTCTCTCTCTCTCTCTCTCTGCCCCCCCTCCCCGCCCCCGCTCACGCGCCCTCTCTCTCTCTCTCAAAATAAATTCTCTTACACTGTGATGTCTTCTCATTGCTCCTTTGCTGACATACAAGGTAAAGGAACTAAACTGTATGATTGAGCCACATTCAAAAGTGGTACCCCACCAACGGAGCCACCCAGGCACCCCCTATTTACTGCTGTTTTAAATTGCTAAGTTTTGGAGTAATTTTTTAGTAATAAAAGACTATAAACTAGAAAGGAATAAATAATATCTGCAAAACTTAATCTTACTACAGATTTTTTTTTGTAGACAAGTTGCATACATTTATGCTCTCATTAGCAAAGAGTACATCACTTGCAATACCCATATCAGTATAAGGCATTATTATTAAAATTTTGTCTTTTTAATTTTATAAGCAAGAAATATTTTGATGCAATTCTGTGGTTCTTATTAGAGTATATCTTTTTCTTTTTCTTTTTTTTAATTTTTAGTGTTTTTATTTATTTTTTAGACAGAGAGAGACAGAGCATGAGCAAGGGAGGGGCAGAGAGAGAGGGAGACACAGAATCCGAAGCAGGCTCCAGGCTCTGAGCCATCAGCACAGAGCCCGACGCGGGGCTTGAACTCACATACTGTGAGATCATGACCTGAGCTGAAGTCGGACGCTTAACTGACTGAGCCACCCCGGCGCCCTGAGTATATCTTTTTCATACTTTTACTAAATATTTTTGTTTTCTCTCGTGTAAATTTTCTTGCAGGATCCACCTGGTATAGTTCCTTTTTCCCCATTAGTTTCCCTCACTCCTGTTGTCTTTCTGCTTAGATTCCCTTCCTTCCATGAGGTTGGAAAACACCAGAGAATCACTTGGAATTCTAGTCTGTAACTGAAGAGAATCCACCGCCCCTCTCCAACCCATTCTTTCTTCTCTTATGAACAGTATCTCTTTGCAATGTGCTATGTATGGATTGAATATTTGTGTGACCTCCCCCCCCCCCAAAAGAATTCTTATGTTGAAACTCTAATCCCTAATGCGATCATATTTGGAGATGAGGGTTGGGGAGGTAATTAGACCATTAGAGTAGAACTCTCATAATGGGATTAGTCCCTTTATAAAAAAAGATACCAGAAATCATGTTTCTACTCTCTGCTCTCCACTGATGTGGGAAACAGAAGCAGGAGGAAATGGTAGATAAAATTAAATTTCCTTCTAATCTGAAGCCCATTGACAAATACTTGAGGCCTGCAAAGTAGGACATTCTTCCTGGAACTCCAAAGTGTCTAATGTCAATCCCTTGCTAGAGGGAAAAACAACCTTGGCTTGACAATAGCAGAGGCCTGCAGGATCCTCTGAGCCTTCTTTAGCATATGAAAGCCCTTGTGGAAACTTCCCTTGCCTTTACCTCCCCGCAGATCCCAAGTATATAATCAATCACTCCTCACAATCCCTGAGTAGCTCTTTCTGCCCATGGGTCCCATCCCGGTGCTTTAATAGAACCACCTTTCCGCACCAAAGATGCCCCAAGAATTCTTTCTTCGCCAGCAGCTCTGAACCGCACCACTTCAAACCACATGCTCCACCATTGAAGACACTATGAGAAAAGGGCTCATCTGTAAATCAAGAAAAGAAACTTCACCAAGAACCCAGCTGTGCTGGTGATGTGGCTTGGACTGTTGGGGCTCGGAGCTGATGGCCAAGAAAAGGGTGGTTTTATTAAAGCATGGGGACAGGTCCCACGGGCAGAAAGAGCTAGCTGCACTGGGGTTGTGAGTGATGAAGTCTTGGGGTGATGGTGGGGTGGTCCGGAGCTAATGGCCAAGAAAGAAGAATTCTTGAAGACGTCTTTGGTGCAAAAAGGTGATTTTTTTATTAAACCACGGGGACAGGACCCGCGGACAGAAAGAGCTGCACTGGGCTTGTGAAGGGTGGCTAGTTTTCCCTTTCTTTCGGGTTTCTGCACAAATGTCACTGAATCAGTGAGGCCTTTCCTGGCCACTCTAACACAAATCGGCAATTCCTTATAGCCCTGGATTTCCCTGTTATCCTTACATTGCTTTCCTATTTACCTATAGCATTTTTATTTAGCACAGTATATATTTTCTTCCTTCCTTCCTTTCTTTCTTTCATTCTTATTAGTGGATTTCTCTGCCTAAAATGTAAGTTTGATGAGGACAACTTGGTGTGTGTTCACAGCTGTATTTCCAGTGCCTACAACAGTGTCTGGCACATAGTAGGCACTTAGGAAATATTTTTAACTTAATTTAATTTTAATTAAAAAAAATTTTAAGGTTTATTTTGAGAGAGGCAGGCAGACAGAGCACGAGCAGGGGAGGGGCAGAGAGAAAGGTAGACACAGAATCAGAAGCAGTTTCCAGGCTCCACGCTGTCAGCACAGAGCCTGACACGGGGCTCGAACCCACGAGAGTAAACGGCCTGTCGTTGGGGTTGCGAAAGAACAAATAAGATTCCCAAGGAAAAGTTTGGTCTGCTCCTGGGGTCAGAGGCTTTATCTGGGACTTTATTTCATCTCATCCCGCCCCGTGCTGATTGAGGTGAGAACTTCCTGCACAAGGGATTCTCACGTGACAGACACTGGAGGGCTGGGTGACAGTGGGGGTGCAGTTTCCATCCGGAGCCTTGGCTCCAAGGGAAGCCCTAAGTCCCCTCTGGAACACCAGTCTGTCCCTTTCTGTATTCAAGGGATGGGTCAAGTGTAGGACTGTGCTGTGGGGCGGAGTCTTTCCTGGCGTACCAGGGCGATGAACTGTCTTTTTTCTTTGTACCTCCACCTTCCTGGTTTGCTACTTTGCTGTCGAGCAGATCAAGCAGAAGCGTCTGTAACATCTGAAGGGAGGACCCGGGCCCACGGCCACCCCCTGCAGGACCCTGGCCCTGGAGCCTTCTCCTAGGCAAGGAAGCCCACAGCTTTTCTCATCCTCAATCCTGGACCGTGACTCTTCCCTAAAGGACTGAAGGACAGGGCAGGATGAAATGGAAAGGCAGATGGGGAAGCGAAGGTGATTGGGAAAGAGGAGGCCGAAGAAAAGAGGACCAGGCAGATCAGGCCATTCATTTCATTCTCTTCCTTCCTTCCCTTTCTCTCCCAGCACCGAGGAATCCCACAAAAGCCACATTTACAGACAACGCCTTCTGCAGAATATGGACCTTACAACCTCTCTGCTCTATTCTCCACCTTCTGGCAGGAGTGTTAATAAACAGAAGAGATGACCAGCAAAACCAAGGAAAATCCTTGATAATCCAGAAACTGCACAACCATTCCATGCAATTAAGAGTTGTCTCGGATGCCTGAGTGGGGCAGTCGCTGAAGCATCTGACTCTTGATCTTGGCTCAGGTCATGATCTCACGTCATGTGAGCTCAAGTCCCGCATCGGGCTCTGAGCTGAGCTGACAGTGCACAGCCTGCTTGGGATTCTCTGTCCCTCTCTCTCTCTCTCTCTGCCCTACCCATCTCACAGTAAATAAATAAACTTAAAAAAAAAAAAAAAAGGATTGTCTCTAGATTCAAAAGTGTTGTGTTTTTTATTTAATTTTTTTTTCAACGTTTTTTTATTCATTTTTGGGACAGAGAGAGACAGAGCATGAACGGGGGAGGGGCAGAGAGAGAGGGAGACACAGAATCGGAAACAGGCTCCAGGCTCTGAGCCATCAGCCCAGAGCGTGACGCGGGGCTCGAACTCACGGACCGCGAGATCGTGACCTGGCTGAAGTCGGATGCTTAACCGACTGCGCCACCCAGGCACCCCTGTTTTTTATTTTTAAGTTTATTTATTTGAGAGAGAGCATGAGCACGAGTGGGGGAGGGGCAGAGAGAGAACCCAAGCAGGTTCCACACACTGTCAGCCCAGAGCCCGACTTGGGGCTCGAGCTCACCGTGAGATCACGATCTGAGCTGAAGTCAAGAGCCACTTAACCAACTGAGCCACCCAGGCGTCCCCAAAGTGTTGTGTTTTTATTCCTGATCTTGAAATAGTGAAAGTTCACAAAAGAGATGTATAAACTCGGATTCTTTCAAGTCATCATCTGTCACTGTTTTACTTGGTGTCACAGACTAACTGCCTTAATTAGTAATTTGCACTAAGAGCTGCAATGTTATTATTTCAAGCAGTTTTCCCCTAAAAATTTAAGATTCTACTTATGAATTATCATTCTGGTTCTTATAGCCTGAGCAAGTGCCCATTAAATCCTTTCTGCTTCATCGGTACAGGTATGATGTTAAGGTCCTAATCCTGACTATGTTAGTATGTCCTAATATAATATGAGTACTATATATTTTAATACTGTATCTTTAAAAAAAAGTTTTTTTAAGTTTGTTTATTTATTTTGAGAGAGAGAGAGCAGGGGAGGGGCAGAGAGGCAAGAAAAGACAGAATCCCAAGCAGGGTCTGGGCTGTCAGCGCAGAGCCTGATATGGGGCTATGATCCCACAAACCATGAGATCATGACATGAGCCCACATCAAGAGTCAGACATGTAACTGACTGAGCCACCCAGGCGCCCCAGCACTCTATCGTTTGTTTTTTTTTTTTTTATGTTTATTTATTTTTGAAGGAGAGAGAGAGACAGAGCGTGAATGGGGGAAGTGGAGAGAGAGAGGGAGACACAGAATCCGAAGGGGCTCCAGGCTCCGAGCTGTCAGCACAGAGCCCGACACGGGGCTCGAACTCATGAACTGCGAGATCATGACCTGAGCCAAAGCCGGTCGCTTCACCGACTGACTAAGCCACCTGGGCGCCCCTGTGCTCTTTCAATAGATTTTTATATTGTATTAATTCTTTGGGGGGGAGGCATGGATGCAGAGAGAGATTAGCAGGTTGAGGGGTTTTAGTGTCTGTTTGGGTCATTCTGGAGCTGTGTAATAATATAAAGTATTGATGGGAGGCAAAGAAACCCGACTGCTGTGCAGTGCAAGATGATAGACCTTCACCCCACCCACCACCTGCCAGTTCTCACGAGAAACAGCGGTGACAATTGTCGTCTGCAGCCTGACTTCCCTTATTACTTAAAACACAAAACCCTTTGATTCGTTTCCTTCCCTCCTGACATATTTGTGATAACTTTTTACTTCTTTTTGCCTCTTGAGTCGAGATATAATATTTCTAATGAATATCACAGATTTTGCCTTATTTCATAGCGATAGAATAGATTATTCCTCTCTGAATATTTTTACATATGTTAAGCACTCTTTATAGTCTCTTTTTGAGCATTTAGCGCATAGCTGAGCTAATCTTGATTTTGAAGGTATCATCTGTATGCAACAGATTTGTGGTAAGACTTGCATAATTTAAAAGTCCTATGAGCTGAAACTCATTTTTCCACAGAAGTAAAAGTGAAGTGGGAATATACACATTTAGGGGACACAAATCCACAACTCTCACCATGTGATTTTGTATTAAGGCTGCTTTGTCTGTCATCATCATTATCTCCAGAATTTAGTAGAGTCCTTTCTTCCAAGTTAGCAGTATTTTTGTCACATCGAGTGGCCATGCCCGTATTATTTCATCTTCACTCATTTCTTCCCCACAGTGGCTAGTGTTTCAGGATCCCTTTACTCTAGTGCAAATTACTGAAGTGTTAGAAGATCTTAAAAATATTTTTTTTTAATTTTTTTTCAACGTTTATTTATTTTTGGGACAGAGAGAGACAGAGCATGAACAGGGGAGGAGCAGAGAGAGAGGGAGACACAGAATCTGAAACAGGCTCCAGGCTCCGAGCCGTCAGCCCAGAGCCCGACGCGGGGCTCGAACTCACGGACCGTGAGATCGTGACCTGGCTGATGTCGGACGCTTAACCGACCGAGCCACCCAGGCGCCCCTCTTAAAAATATTTTAAACTATGCATTAGTAAATGCTGACATAAAATCATAGGAATAGGCATGCATCGTAAAGACTGATGTCAGATCAAGAAACAGGAACTCTGAATGATTATGGATTAAGGAAGAAAAAAATAGATGGTATTTTACTATGAATAGTTTTGTAAAGATGGCTGCTGATGCTGATTCGGTTACTCAACTTCAGTGGCAAGCTCCTGGGCTCTTTCCGTTTTTCCCGGGGCCTTCTGAGTGGGTCAGTTTTCGCCCTTGGGCTTGTTCTTTCCTCAGTGCAAAAGTCTGCTCCCTCTCCGGGCACATCTTTCCCTGAGAGCATTCAGAAGCAGGCAGCAGGGATGTGGCCAGGGTAGTCAGAGACCCGCTCTTGCACAATTCTCTCCTCTTTTATCGGGGAATAAAATATTTTTAACTAAACGGCCCAAGCTAACTTATGAACCAATCACCGGTGAAGGAAAAATACTACTGTCCTTGATGTAGCGCAGGTATGATTCATCCCCTGGAACTTGCATAATGCTTACGGGAATAAAATCAGGTTTCCATTAGAAAGGAAAAGGAGGAGGATAGTACTTGGGCAGGCAACAAATAGCGTATGCGACCTCCGTGTACCATGTACCATACAGCTTCACATCATATTTCAATTATTTATTGCTTCGTAACCTAACACTTTAAGAGGTAGGGGCTTAAAACAGCAGCGTACTTGGGGCGCCTGGGTGGCTCAGTTGGCTAGGCGTCCGACTTCGGCTCAGGTCACGATCTCACAGCCCGTGAGTTCGAGCCCTGCGTCGGGCTCTGGGCTGATGGCTCAGAGCCTGGAGCCTGCTTCCGATTCTGTGTCTCCCTCTCTCTCTGCCCCTCCCCCGTTCATGCTCTGTCTCTCTCTGTCTCAAAAATAAATAAACGTTAAAAAAAAAAATTAAAAAAAAAAAAAACAAAAAACAAAAAAACAGCAGCGTACTCTTACTTCTCCTGGTTCTGAGGGTTGACGAGTAGTTCTTGCCTGGGGGTCCCTCCTATGGTTGCAATGAGAGAGCAGGTGAGTCTGATACCTCGTATGCTGGGAACAGCTGGAGCTAGGAGCATCTGTCTCCAAGTGACACAGATGGGCCGCCTCCCGGTCTGACAGTCTCAGGACAGCCGAACGGTTTCACAGTGACTGGTTACCTCCTGCACAAATATTCCAAGAGATCTAGTTGGAAGCCGCAAGGCTTCTTAGGACCTAGCTTTGAAAGTCATACCGTGTTACTTCTACTGTATTTTGTTGTCAAAGCAGCCACATTGCAGCTCAGATTCAAAACGTGACAGTTTTGTAATGGACTGAAGTTTGCATTCGCCCCTAGTTCACATGTTGAAACCCTAACTGATAACGTGATGGTGTCAGGGGTTGGGGTCTTTGGGAGGTTGGTTAGGTCATGAGGAGCTCAGGAGTATAATGACTGCGCCCTAGAGAAGAGACCCCAGACAGCTCTCACCCCTTTTGTCCTGTGAGGGCACATCGAGAAGACTGCCATCTATGAGTCAGGAAGTGGACTTTCACCAGACACCGAATGTCCAGCACCTGGATCTCAGACGTCCTGTCTCCAGATCTGTGAGAAATAACTTTTTATTGTTTAAGCCACCCCGTCCACGGCATTTTTGTTAGAGCAGCCCTAGGGGACCAAGACAGGGTGACAAAGTATGGCAAGTGATGGCTGATATCTTTAATGTGCTGGCTAATAGAACCTCCCAACGTAGCACTTGCATGAACACGGTTTGTGATTCATGTTCGTTGGTGTTGTAATTGTCCAACTGTTGATGAACCTTTCCAATTTAGAGAGGTTTACACTGATTGAAGTTTTAGAGAATATTTAATCATTCATGGCATACTCTTTAATTCGCACTGTTCAAACTATTATTTCGGGGGGCACCTGGGTGGTTCGGTCGGGTAAGCTTCTGGCTCCTGATTTCAGCTCAGGTCATGATCTCACAGTCCATGGGATAGGGCCCCCACATGGGGCTCTGTGCTGGTGGTATGGAGCCTGCTTGGGATTCTCTCTCTCCCTCTCTCTCTGCCCCTCCCCTACTTGCTCACTCTTGTTCTCTCTCTCTCAAGATTAAAGAAAAAATATACATATATATATATATACTTAAGTTTATTTGTTTATTTTGAGAGAGAGAGAAAGCACGATCAGGGGAGGGGCAAGAGAGAGGGAGAGAGAGAGGGAGAGAATCCCAAACAGGCTCCGCGATGCCAGAGCTCAACACGGGCCTCAAACCACTATTCAAAATATTATTAAATATAATCTCACTACATTTCATATGCAACTCAACAACGTAGCCTTTTCGGAGTTTTCTTATCTCCTTTCCCTCCTGTTTTGTTTGCTTGTTTGATTGATTGATTGATTTGCATATCATTGGGTACAAAGAAGGGGGCTGAGAGACTGCCTGGGGGATGGGTTGGGTGAAAAGGCACTCTGGGGAATCTGAACATTTAAATGGATTTCTGTTACTTGCTGTGGAGTGTTCGATGTAGACCTCTCCTCCTCCACTTCCTCTGCCAAGTCTTCAGTAAATTCGACTTTGCTCACTGCTGCTTTCTTATGAGTGAGCGTTGATTTGGGCAGGGAAGGGCATTGGCAAAACTGTTGCAATGGTGCTTTCTGGGGTCACGTGGGGGCAGTGCTGGGGGAGGACGGGAACCCCAGGTGGGATGGGGGCCAGTGGTGGTGGTTGGGGGCTTTCAGGCAGAGGGGGTCATGAAAAAGTATGTCCCTAGGAATTTACAGAAACTTTACAGAACTTTCCTCAGGGCATGATCTTGGGGAATTGAGGTAATTCTACCTAAATTTCAAGTGCTGGGGAGGGGTCCACCGCAAGCTGGGTTAGCTACTGGAGTGACTCCTATGTTAGCCAATCAGACAGCTGCATTGGCCCTGAAGTCCCCAAGCAAGATAACATTTTACACTTGGGAGAAACCCCTTAGATTTCTATCAGTAGTAGTGCGTTTGGGTAGATTGAGTAACTAATTTAGGCAATGGCCTCCTGTGCAGAAAACCTCTTAGAAGTAACCGTGACCACTCATTGTCTCCAGTAAATCAAACAGATTTGCTGAACAGCTGCATTAAGCATGTCTTTTTATTTTCTGTACCCTAATATTTAAAAAAAACTTTTTTAATGTTTATTTATTTTTGAGAGATAGACAGAGAGAGACAGAGCATGAGCGGGAGAGGGGCCGAGAGAACGGGAGACACAGAATCCGAAACGGGCTCCAGGCTCTGAGCTGTCAGCATAGAGCCCGATGCGGGGCTTGAACCACGAACTGTGAGATCACGACCTGAGCCGAAGTCAGACGCTCAACCGACTGAGCCACCCGGGCACCCCTGTATTCTGAAGTTTTGACATTGAGGGCCTTGCTGACCTTGGAGGACTGTGCCTCCCAGGACTAGCCAATTGCTAGAGGTAGTAAACAGCTCGCCCCTCTTTTCAAATGCAAACCGGCCAATCCAGAACCAGTACCCTTAATCCCTTCCTTTATTTCACTAATCACCCCGGAGCCAGGTGTCAGAGAGGAGAGCCAGGCAAAACCCCTCTGGCCCGGAGATGCTGAAACGATTCAAACCAGCCCCTCTTACACCCGCTGTCCCTTCCTTGTCTATCCCGTCCCAGGGAAACCACAATAAAGACTCGGGCCTGCAGTTCCTCATCTTTCTCCGGCACCAGCGACCTGCGTCGTATTTTCCCCCCGCGTCCCCCTGCTCTGCCTGCCACGGAGGGCATGACCCCTCCCCTGGGAACTGTGAGGACTGTAGTGGTTTTCAGCAGCAATCGTCTGCTGCTCTGTGAGCCTTACCGAACCTCAGTTGTCCGTGAGTATGCTTGGTACCAGACTTGGATGCACCAGATTCCTTAGGTACCCGGGATCACAAGGAATCAACACACTTTTCCCAGGAGAATCCACATCATCGGGCGGTAAGAACCTGCAACTGCCTGGAAACCTGAGAAACGAGGAGACTGGCAGAGATCGGAGCACTTGTGGGGTGTGTGCGCTATGTGTGTATGTGGGGGTACGTGTGTGTGCTGTGTTGTGTATGTGCGTGTACCACTTCCTCAGCTCTCCCCACACCTCTCAGAGCATTTCTTGGGGGGTCCTGGAGATGCTAGAAGGGCTGTCGCCTGCCCGAGGCTGCTGGGCAGGGGCCTCTAAGATAGGGCCCTTTTCTCAAAGACACTGGATTCCAGCATAAATGGAGGCCCTCTTAGCCATCCTATTGGAAGCAATAGTGTCTAGAAACTGAAAAGAGCAAACAGGGGCCTCTCTAGGCCATCCTAGAGGAAGACGACTTGGAAATGAAGGGAACAGAACCACAGCAACGATCCCAGACAGTTCTGGAGACTCTTCTAATCCCAGCCCCTGAGACACTAAATGGAAAAAGAAACAGGTCATTTGAGGTTACTGAACCATCAGCCAAGGTCCACCCATAGGTGAGTTTTGGTCCCTGAGACGAATCCCTTGTCTTTTCTGGAGTTTCTCTGAGGACCTTGGGGTTCCCTTCTGCAGTTTGCATTGAGGTGGAACTCATTTCTTAAGCCAGCCAGTGGTTTGGAAGAGGAAGAAGGAGATGAAAGGAGAGGCAGAGGGGAATAAAATTCATGTCCTGCCTGCAACCTCAGGGTGTGGCCTTCCTTATATACAAATAAGTTCATGGCAGGAGCACCTGGGCAGCTCTGTCGGTTGAGCCGTTGAGCATCTGACTCTTGATTCCGGCTCAGGTCGTGATCCCAGGGTCATGGGATCAAGCCCCACGTCGGGCTGAGTGTGGAGCCTGCTTGGAATTCCCTCTGCCCCTCTCCCCCGCCCTCACTCACTTTCTCACTCCCTCTCTCTCTAAAATAAAAAAGAAAAGAAATAAGGTCATGGCAGATGTAATTAATCAACATGAAGTCATAGTGGAGTTAGATGGGTCCTTAAGCCAATGTGGTGTCTCTAAAGAAGGCGAGAGGAGACGGGGGGGGGGGGGGGGGGGGGGGAATAGAACCCCATGTGAAAACACACAGGGAGAACACCTTGGATGACAGAAGCAGAGTTTGGAGCGATGTGTCCACAAGCCAAGAAATGACAAGGATTTCTGGCAAACACCAGAGGCTAAAAGAACGTGGAAGGATTCTTATGGGTTCCGGGGGGGCATAGGCCTCACAGTACCTCGGTTTCAGACTTCTGACTTCTGTCAGAAAATACATTTCTGCTGCTTTCAGCCACCCAGGTTTTGGCACTTTGTCATGGTGGCCCTAAGAGATTACCACAGGGAGGAAACAAGATTTTGGACCCACTGGCCATGTCAGTGAAACCGAGGGGCCACTTTCAGTAAGAGTCATTCAGTCCCCAAGGCCCGAGGGGACCTTCCCAAACTTTTCATCAGTGATGTATGTCCCTTATATCCCCTTGTACTGAAGACCCTCAGAGTGAAATGAGAGAATGTTCTAGAGGTCTTTGAAGTGCTGTGGGCCCTTTGGCACAATTGGAATGCTGTGCTGCCCGGGGCACAACTTGGGGACCGTCTGTAGTCTATGGGTATCACTCATGCTGACGTTTGCCGTTTTTCTTCTTCTGGTCTGATGAGGGCGAGAGATAGAAACCCAAGACACTAGGGGCGCCTGGGTGGCTCAGTCAGCTAAGCATCCGACTTCGGCTCAGGTCACGATCTCACGGCTTGTGAGGTCAAGCCCTGCATCGGGCTCTGTGCTGTCAGCGAGGAGCCTGCTTCAGTTCGGTTCCTGGCTCCCTCTCTCTCTCTGGCCCTCCCCAGCTCATGTTTTCTGTCTCAAAAAATAAATAAAAACATCAACAAGTTAAAAGAGAGAAAAAGAAACCCAAGAAACTAGGCGATGGTATTAAGCCGCTCTCCTGTGGGAGCCTTCGGGGGGGGGGGGGGGGAGATGAGATGCCAGCTCCTCCAGACTCCTGTGCCCTGCAGGAGGGATTCAGGTTATGAAGTGATGTTTCCTGGAAGCCCAGAAAGTAAACTTGTACAAGACCCTCGCTTGCTGCCCTCCCTGTCACCCTGGAGCCCTGAGAAATGTCAGACAAGAAGCCACTATTCGCAGTCGGGATGTGGCCAGCGCTGGCAGTGGCCAATAAGTATAATTGCCTTCCGGCTGAGATCTCTCAGGGGGTGCATCCCTGCTCCCCATCTCAGGGGCTGGGCTTCTACCGAGGGCCAGCAAACTCAGCTAAAAAGGTGACAGAGAAGACGAGACCCTGCCACACGCCCGGGCAGCAAGGCAGATATCTGTCATTTCCTCGGGCTGACCACTTAACCACCAAAATTTTGTTTTCTCTTCTCATGGTCCCAGACATTTGCTTTGGTATCTTCTTTCGACTCTGGTTCTTCCTTCGGTCGTGTCCCTGATGTGAAAACTGAATAACAACCCCCCGAAGTCCTGGATCCTGCGTCTATGTTAAGTTCCTTGACAAAAAGAACTTTGCAGATGGAGTGAAAACTGACTGCTGGTCAGTTGACCTTGAAGGAAGGAGGGTATCCTGGATTGTTTGGAGGGGTCCAATGTAATCCCAGGAGCTCACAAAAGTAGAAGAACACAGTTGGTGGTTAGAGATCGGCGGCAGAGGAGGGAGGCAGAAGAGAGGTTTGAAGTGTGGGAAAGACTTGACCCTCCAATGCTGATTTTGAGGATGGAGGAAAGAAGTCACAAGCCAAGATATAGGGGAAGGCTCTAGAATCTGAGACTAGTCCTCAACTGACAGCCAATAAGAAACCGGGTTGCCATTCCCACAACTGCGTGAAGCTGAACTCCACAACAGTCTAAATGAGCGGGCACATGGGCTCCCCTCCCAGAGCCTCCAAGAAGGAACACAGGCTGACGTCTTGATTTTGGCCTTGTGAGACGCTGAGCGGAGACCCGGTCAAGCCGGCCAGACTTCTGACCCAAGGAGACTGAGATAATGAATTTGTGTTGTTTTCAGGCACTACGTTGGTGGTAATTTGTTACAGTGGCGATAAAAAACGAATGGACTTAAGGCATCGGGTTCCCTCAGGAAGTAAACCCAGGTTTCTCCTGTGGAGAATGAGGTCGATTTCCTAACCTTTTCTCACCCTACTCACTGGCCTTTACATTGAAGAGGATGATCCTCTTTATTGCAAATTAGCCCAGCAACCAAGCTTGTTGCAGGAAGAGGGTTTCAACCTGCTTCTTTCATGGTCCAAGAAGACTCAAGCCTGTTCACTTAAACCAAGTTGCATGGATAAAAATAAAGCTGCCTAACGTGTACTCGCACAATGAGCAAACTTCCTGATCATATCTTCGCCCGAAATTTATACTCACCAAGTTTACCCTTTATGTTTGATTGGAGTCTCTGAGGCCCTTTTGAGATTTTTGTTTGCATTCTTCGGGGATTTCTTTTTCACTTTGTTGGCTCCTAAATATCGCAATTGTAAAGTAAAGTGAAGCATATAAGATAGTTAAACGTATAAGATAGTTAAAGCAGTGAAAGGAGTATACAGTTAACCCTTGAACAATATGGGGGTTGGGGGTACTGACGCCACCCTCCACCCCGTGCAGTCAGAATCCGAATATAACTTTTGGTTCCCCCGAACTTAATTACTAATAGCCTACCATCAACCTGAAGCCTTACCTGTAACATAGACAGCCGATTAACATTTGCTTTGTACGCTTCTGTGTGTTACACATGATACTCTTGCAATAAAGTAAGCTAGAGAAAAGAACATGTTGTTAAGTAAATCATAGGAAAGAGAAAATACATTTATGGTACTTACTTTTTTTTTTAATGTTTATTCATTTATTATTTTTTAAAGAGAGAGAACACAAGTGGGGGAGGGGCAGAGAGAGGGGGAGACACAGAATCTGAAACAGGCTCCAGGCTCTGAGCTGTTAGCTCAGAACCCGATGCGGGGCTCGAACGCACGGACCGTGAGATCATGACCTGAGCCGAAGTCAGATGCTCAACCGACTGAGCCACCCAGGCCCCCCTAGTACTTGCTGTTTTAACGAAAAAGTACGCACATGTATGAGTGGAAGAGCGCAGTTCAAACCCATGCTGTTCAAGGTCAACTGTACCGTCTGTATTCACCTCTTAAATAACTCAGAAGTTTACCTCTTAAATAGCTCAGTGAGTCGTAGGTACACTCATGCTAATTTAACACCTAGCTGTTCTTTTCAATAATCAATAGTTATAACACGGCTTTTAAAAACTTATTTAAAGAATGATATCAGGAAGAATGAGGGCTAATCTGTGGAGAGGGTCGTCAGGGAAGCTGATAGTTCAAGGTTGGAGGAAATCAAAAAGTAGTGGGAGTTCAACATGGTTGTGGGAACATTTACATGCTATTCGTAGATGGTGCGATTACATTCCAACAGCTAATGAATTACAATGACAGATGAATAAGTAATTATAATTCCAAAATCAACGGAGATAGTATTTAAGCTAATTAAAAACCCCAATGCCGGGCGCCTGGGTGGCGCAGTCGGTTGAGCGTCCGACTTCAGCCAGGTCGCGATCTCGCGGTCCGTGAGTTCGAGCCCCGCTTCGGGCTCTGGGCTGATGGCTCAGAGCCCGGAGCCTGTTTCCGATTCTGTGTCTCCCTCTCTCTCTGCCCCTCCCCCGTTCATGCTCTGTCTCTCTCTGTCCCAAAAATAAATAAACGTTGAAAAAAAAATTTAAAAAAAAACAAACAAACAAAAAAAAAACCCCAATGCCATACGTCTGTGTATCTACTAGGATCCCTTTTGCTGCAACAATGAGTCCCAATTCAAATGCTTAAACAGGAAGGAAATTTATTCTCCAGCCTGACTGGAAGTCCAGAGGAGAGGTAGGTTCTTGGGTCAGATGCTCAACGTCATTGTCAAGGACCCAGATTGTCTCTCTGTCTACTTTGCCCTTCTTAGCAGCCAGTCTGGCTCCTACAGTCCCAGGATGGTTGCCAAAGGTATGTTAACTAACTGGAATTTAAGTAGAAACTTTTTTAAAAAATGACAAAAAGCCCCAAAACAAGAGGGTAGCCAGACCTAAGAAATCACTGGATCTGGGAAATAAAAATCCACAGAGAACCTAAGTAGGACTGTCTCTCTCTTTTTTCTTTTTTCTTTCTTTCTTTTTTTTTTTTTTTGAGATATAACTGTTTTGTTGAGATATAATTGACATGTAGCATGGTGTAAGTTTAAGGTGGACACCATAAGGACTTGACTTACGTATGTTGTAAAAGGATTGCTGCCACAAGCCTAGTTAATATCCATCATCCCATAGACACACGCACACACACACACACACACACACAGAGGAAAAGAAAAAAATGTCTTTCCCTTGTGATGAGAACCTTTAGGATTTACTCTCCTAACAACTCTCCTATGTACCGCACAGCAATGTTAGCGGTGGTCACCATGTTGTACATCACACCCCCAGTACCTACTTATCTTGTAACTGGAATTTTGTACCCCCCCTTCATGTGATTTGCCCACCCCTTACTTTTGGTAACCACCAATCTGATCTCTTTTTCTGTGAGGTTTTTTTTTTTTTCCCCCTGAGGTTCCATATATGAGTGAGATCATCCAATATTGGACTTTCTCTGCCTGACTCATTTCACTTAGCATAGCGCCCTCAAGCTCCATCCATGTTGTTGCAAATTAGAAGAGTTACTTCTTTTTTATGGCTGACTAATATTCCACTGTGTATATATACCACATCACCTGCATCCATTCATCTGTTGATGGACGCTGATGTTCTTTTCACGTCTTGGCTACTGTAAATAATGCTGCAATGAACATGGGGACGCAGATGTCTTTTCAACATACTGATTTCATCTCCTTCAGATATATGTCCTGAAGTAGAATTGCTGGATCATATGGTAGTTCTATTTTTAATTTTCTGGAGAACCTCCACACTGCTTTCCATGGTGGTTGTAGCAATTTATATCCCCACCAATAGTGCACAAGGATTCCTTTTCCTCCACAGGCTCACCAGATCTGTTATCTCTTGTCTCTTTGATGATGGCACTTCTAACAGGTGTGAGGTGATACCCTGTGGTTTTGATTGACATTTCTCCAATGCTTAGTGATGATGAGCACCTTTTCATGCACCTGTTGGCCATTTGCATATATTTTTTTGAAAAAAAAATGTTTGTGAATGCAAGCTGGTGCAGCTGCTCTGGAAAACAGTATGGGGTTTCCTCAAAAAACTGAAAATAGAACTACCCTATGACCCAACAACTGCACTACTAGGTATTTATCCACGGGATACAGGTGTGCTGTTTTGAAGGGGCGCATGCACCCCCATGTTTATAGCAGCACTACCAACAATAGCCTAAGTATGGAAAGAGCTCAAATGTCCATTGATGGAGGAATGGATAAAGAAGATGTGGTGTATATATATATATATATATATATATATATATATATAATGGAGTATTACTCGGCAATCAAAAAGAATGAAATCTTGCCATTTACAACTACATGTATGGAACTGGAGGGTATTATGCTAAGTGAAATTAGTCAGAGAAAGACAAATATCATATGACTTCACTCAT
Source organism: Puma concolor (assembly GCF_028749965.1). Taxonomy (NCBI): domain Eukaryota; kingdom Metazoa; phylum Chordata; class Mammalia; order Carnivora; family Felidae; genus Puma; species Puma concolor. The sequence goes on along the minus strand of NC_141683.1, from coordinate 6,860,561 downwards.
ATGAGGAATTTAAGATACAAACAGACGAACAGAAGGGAAGGGAAACAGAAATAATATAAAAACAGGGAGGGAGACCAAACAGAAGAAACTCATAAAAACTCAGGAGCACAAACTGAGGGTTACTGGATGCGTTATGGGAGGGGGGGATGGGCTAAATGGGTAAGGGACACTAAGGAATCTACTCCTGAAATCATTGTTGCACTATATGATAACTAATTTGGATGTAAATTTGAAAAGATTAAAAATTAAATTAAATTTTTTTATAAAAGAAAAAATTGCCTATTTAGGTCCTTTTCCCATTTTGAAATAGGATTGGTTGGGTTTTTTGCTATTGAGTTGTATGAATTCTTTATATATTTGGATATTAACTCCTTATTAGATATATGGTTTGCAAATATATTGTCCCATTCAGTAAGTTGTCTTGGTAGGACTGTCTCTTGATTCGGCTTCTCTCCATGAGTCTACTTCTTTCTTCATTTTGTGGACCAATTCTCTCTCTTCTCCTGTCTGCTGGGTCCACAGCAAAAAAAAAAAAAAAAAAAAAAAAAAAAAAACCCATTTATAGCCATTCCTAGAGAACTCATTTCCATTCTTATCCCCACTCTCCATCTCCTGTGCCTCCCTCTCATTTCTTAATTTCCTCCAAATTCCTTGGTTAGGGTCTTGGACTAGCGCATCTTGGATCAGAAGCCTACCGTTGGTCCCATCAACTATGGCTAAAGGGTTGGAGTCATGTTCCACAAAACTTGACAATAGGCTTTGATTGTCATTGATGAAAGGAAGGGGAGTCCATGTAAGAAATTAAAGATGTTGGGGCACCTGGGTGGCTCAGTGGCTCAGGTCATGATCTCCTGGTTCTTGAGTTCGAGCCCTGCATTGGGCTCCATGCTGGCAGTGTGGAGCCTGCTTGGGATTCTCTCCCTCCCTCTCTCTGCCCCTCCTCTCCCCTCATCTCGCTAAGTTAATTCAAAAAAAGAAATTAAGGACTTTGTTGTGTAATGTGCAGCTATTCTCAAAGGTGACGTGGATCAGAATAACATGAGAATGGAAAACTTTTTATCATAAAAAATTTCAACACATGCAGAATCAGAGCCATTAATATAATGAACCTTACCATCACCCAGCTAAGGATGTTTACTCACATAAGCACAATGCCATCACCACACCTAACAAAATCAACAATTTCCTTGGTATCATCTACCATCCCGTCAATATTTAAATTGCCCCAATGGCAGGAAACTTCTTTGTGTTTGTTTTTTTTTTTTCAAACCAGGATCTAAACAAGATCCTCATGTTACCTTGGTTGTATGCCTCAGCAACCTCTTTTAACCTAGAGCTGTCCCCACCCCACTCCCTGACTCCATTTTTATGACATTAACCTATGAAGAAACAATGTTAGTTGTTCCTGCCGAATGTCCCACATACTGGATTTTATCTGTCTGCGTCTTCATTATGGGCTCATAAATAGAATTTCATTCTAAGGGCTTGATTTACTGCAAGGTCAACATTTTTTGAAAGTACATGTCACTAGTGGTGCTGCATGCTTCCTGATGCCTCAAGTTCATGGCCATTCAATGTCTAGTGTCCCACTCTTAGTTATGCTAAGACTGACCAGGGGGTTCAGGTGGTGACAGCTTGATTTCTCCCTTGTAAATGTCATTATCAAACTTTTGCCTAAAATGCTCACCCATTGACAACCTTTGCCTGAATTATTTATTTCATTAGGTACTACAAAATGGATGTGAGAAGATCCAACCAGGGAGCAAGTGCATATGTAACTTCCCTAGGTATTGCCAGATTCTCTTCCGCTGGAGTTGTAACCATTCTTAAAATTTTGTGTGTGTGTTTATTTATTCTTGAGAGAGGAGGAGAGAGAGCAGGAGGAGACAGGGGAGGGGCAGAGAGAGAGAGGGAGACACAGAATCTAAAGCAGGCTCCAGGCTCTGAGACATCAGCACAGAGCCCGATGCAGGGCTCGAACCCGTAAACCATGAGATCATGACCTGAGCCAAATTTGGACACTTACCTGACTGAGCCACGCAGGCTCTCCATTGTAACCATTTTTTATTCCAATCAGCAATGTAGGAGATATTATCATATCTCACCCCAGCATGTTTTCAAAGTTTTGGTTTTCATCGATATGATAGACAAGAGTTGTCACCTCAGTAAGGATTTAATTTGTATTTCCCTTATGATGAGTGACCATGAGGGCAACTGGGTTTTGAAAACAAACAAACAAACAAAAAAGGCAAGAAAGCCCCAGTGATGATGATGATTTTAAGCACACACTAACTTATTTCCTCTCCTTTTGGTCAAACAATATCTTCCCATCAAGCTTGGTAACCGGTTTCCTCTTTCCCCAAGGAAAAATTCTCTCCTCACCTGTCATAATTCTCAGGAAATTCGATAGCATATGGCCCTACGCCACATAAGAAAAAAAATGGGGATTTGAAAGCATAACTCTCTGATAACAAGTTTCTTGATGAATGTCACTCCATTACACCAACAGCAGAGCAGTGTGATTTCCAAGGAAGCACAAAAATCTGCTACAAGGAAGCTTAATGTATGACAGTTTTCCACGAGTAGGTGGACTGCTTAAGCATAGCAACAAGATGAAATAATCATCTGCTTAAGAAGGGATTAAGAGAAGTAAGGATGACTCATGAGCACATAGTTCTTTTTTTTTTAAAGTTTATTTATTTATTTTGAGGGAGACAGAGACAGAGCAAGTCGGGGAGGGGCAGAGAGAGAGGGAGAGAGAGAGAACCCCAAGCAAGTTCCACACTCTCAGTGCAGAGCCGGACACAGGACTCAAACCCACGAACTGTAAGATCATGACCTGAGCTGAAATCAAGAGGTGGATGCTTAACCAGCTGAGCCACCCAGGCGCCCCTTATTTTCATAGATACACACTCGAGATGTGTGGCGAGTCCTATATACAGAAAGAAATTCACATATAGTTTATACCAACTGACATTGTACCACAGTAATTGTGGGAGATAAGTAAATGTGACCCAATTTAAAATGGTGGATTACAGATCGGCTCACATGGCTTATTGTGTCTGAAATTAATTAATTAATTAATAATATGTCGACAGGTTGGTTGTTCATAAAGGCCTTAGAGGAAACAGGCAGATGTTGTTCAGAGGGTACAAACTTCCAGTTATAAGTTGAATAAGTTCTGGGGAGTTTAACGTACATAGTGATAGTTCTACTGTATTACATACTTGAAAGTTGCTAACAGAGTGGATCTTAAATGTTCTCACCACAAAAAACAAACGGTAATTAGGTGGCAAGATGAAGGTGTTTGCTTATGGTACAGTGGGAATCATTCTGCAATGTAGAAAGATAGCAAATCAATGCATCATACACCCTAAATTTACACAATGTTATATGTCAATTATATCTTAAAGCTGGGCAGGGGTAAGGCCATAGAAATTACTCTTAAAGCTAAATCTGACTCTCAGATGACGGAAGTCCCCCTTCCCAAGAATATCAGCTGATCAAGGCAGAAAAGGCTCAGAAAGAGAGAGAAAGAAAGAGAAGGAAAGAAAGAAAAGGAAGGAAAGAAAAAAAGGAAGGAAGGCAGAGAAAGAAAAAAAGAAAGAAAAGGAAGGAAAAAAAGAAAAGGAAGGAAAGAAAGAAAAGGAAAGAAAGAAAAAAAGGAAGGAAAGAATGAAAAGGAAGGAAAGAAAAGGAAGGAAAGAAGAAAAAAAGGAAGGAAGAAAGGCAGAGAAAGAAAGAAAGAAAGAAAGAAAGAAAGAAAGAAAGAAAGAGAAGGAAAGAAAGAAAAGGAAGGAAAGAAGAGAAAAAAGGAAGGAAGGAAGGCAGAGAAAGAAAGAAAGAAAGAAAGAAAGAGAAGGAAAGAAAGAAAAGGAAGGAAAGAAGAGAAAAAAGGAAGGAAGGAAGGCAGAGAAAGCAAGAAAGAGAAAGTAAAAGAGTTTTCTCATCAATACCAGCAGACTAAAGAGGGCTCAGTGTCTCCGGATGGATAGACTTTTCTTGGTCTTTCTTCATGGGGACACATCACTGCTGTCCTTCAGGACAGGAACTTCAAAGGACCCAAAGATATTCAAACCAAGCCTGCTATACTCCTTTCTTGTACCTGGAGAACTATTCCTGAACGATTTTGCATACCCAGGTATCTCTCCCACTTGCACCAGCTCCTTCCAAAAAGCATACTGCTGGAAGATGTTAACAGTGGCCTTTGTTCATCAATGGCCACGAGCCTTAACCAGGGGCTGGGCTGTCTCCCCACATTGCATTCAGTTGCCTTCTGTTCCCACTAATGTCTTCTGATTTTCATGCCATTTGACCTGTGGAAGTCCTACCTTTTCAATGGCTCCGTTACATCTGGACAAACCTGGCTTCATTCAGCACCTGAACACTTTCTGAGCACCTGTTATGAGCTTAGCGTAGCACAGTGATGGGCAGCTCCAGCCAGAAATGGACAAGGGTCGCAGCCAAAGGTAGCGGTGTGCTCCCTGGAAGGAACACCAGCAGCCGGAGAAGGAGAAAACAGGTGATTTAGGGTGATATTCAAGGCCGCAGCCCCGTCCTGGGGAGCTCAGCTTCGGCCTTGCAGCCCACCCACGAACATCACCGAGTTTACCGTGTGCTCAAACTTGCTCCACTTCTGTGAGTCACCCTAGGGCCACTCACAGGCTGAACTGTCATGGTCACTTCGTCAGCCCCACCCCTTTCATTTCCTGAATCTTTCGAAATAGTCTGGGTCCCACAAGGCAGCGTCACCTCACTGCCACCAGCCAGCTGGAGAGGTGCTTCCAAAGGCCCCTCAAGGCCACTCCTCTAATTCCCTCCTCAGAGCCGTCCCCGGACTTGGGGATGGATTTCGGGGATACCAAAGGGCTCCCCGTGGATCTGCCTTGTTACCACGGCCCTCTGTCCAAGAAAGACTGCGAGACTTTGCTGCTCAAGGATGGGGTGGATGGCAACTTCCTGATAAGGGACAGCGAGTCCATGCCGGGAGTGCTGTGCCTCTGTGTCTCGTGAGTAGTCTCATCTTGCGCGCGCGCACACACACACACACACACATCTGGAACCTCACACCGAGCGTAGTAGAAGCCCAATGGAAAGACATTATATTTCACTCCGACCTTGCAGCCCAGATGAGCAGAATGAGAAAAGGCTAGGCTCTGCTTGAAGAGGGCACAAAGAGTGTGTCCTATCCATCTGTCCACGGCGCATACGCGACCCCAGGGGCCCCTGTGCAGCAGCAGGGGAGGGGTGGGGGCAAAGGGAAAGGCTGCAGGAAATATGGGGGGCAAAGGGGCATTGCAGAGGCAAGGGGGTGCACGTGAGAAAGGAAGAAAGAGGAAGAAAGAAAAAGGATTTTCTCATCAGTGCCAGCATATCTAAAGAGGAGGGCTCAGTGTGGAGGTCGGTTTGTTTGCGCTGGGAAAAGGCTAGATGCCCTTCAGGAAACTTTAATCCGAGAGACCGAAGTTTTCACGTATATTCTGCCGGCTCCACTGGTGATACTTAAAATACGATTTCAAAGTTTGTTAGATGGGTAAAGGGCCTCCACATGCATCCTTTCCTTTCATCCTTAGAGTCAGTCAAGGCCAGCAGAAACAGTCACCATCTTCTAGACGAAGAAACAGAGACCGGATTTCTCAAACGCCTTGCTTGTGTTGAAATTTATCTGGCATCTCCAAAGAGTTCAGGCCAGAGTGTCAGAGCTCCCCCGCTAAACAAGCTTGTTCAGTCCCGTTTAGAAGGCAATCCTGAACAGCTATCGGTGGGAACCTAACTATCTTCAAGTGTTCTGTTTGGAGAGATCACTGAAATTTTTCTTTTGCCTGTTATAGGAATTAAAACCCAAGTGTCTCTATGGATGTGCTTCAGTGCTTCTTAGAATGAGGACAACAGGGGGGCGCCTGGGTCAACCGTCTGACTTCGGCTCAGGTCATGATCTCACGGTTCGTGGGTTCAAGCCCCGCGTCGGGCTCTGTGCTGACAGCTCGGGGCCTGGAGCCGCTTCGGATTCTGTGTCTCCCTCTCTCTCTGCCCCTCCCCTGCTCATGCTCTGTCTCTGTCTCTCAAAAATAAATAAACGTTAAGAAAATCGTAAAAAAGAAAAAGAATGAAGACAAAAGGGACTGTCATTACTAACAGAATTGGCAGAGATAGATTTCCTTTTTTATATGATGCCAGGGATGTAGGTAAAAGAAAGATAGCCTTAGGGGTTAGCAGTTTGAGTTTTCAAATTACCAGTGATGACAAGAGTGTATTCATATATTTCTTAGCCATTGGTAATTCTTCGTTTGAGAACTGCCTACTCACATTCCTTTTTAATGTTTATTTATTTATGAGAGAGAGTGCAAATGGGGGAGGGGCAAAGAGAGAGAGGGGGACAGAGGATCCAAACCGGGGTCTGCCCTGACAGCAGCAAGCCCTATGTGGGGCTTGAACTCATGAACAGTGAGATCATGACCTGAGCCGAAGTCGGACGCTCAGAAGACTGAGCCACCCGGGGGCCCTGACCAATCACATTCTTTACCCATTTTTAGCTTGAGTTGTTTCTCTGCATTGTTTTTTCCTGATTTCTATGTATGAAGGCAAAACTTTTTTTTTTTCAAAAAGGACACAGGCACAAAGGAAATCTACAGACCAATTTCAATTTTAATTAATGCCACTTTTCAGTAAACTACTAACAAAACAGAAGCCAGGAACACGTTAGAGGAGAAAGTACACGGTGCTCAAGTCTGGTCCATTCCAAGACGTCAAGGACGGTTCCAGGTTGGGTAAATTATTATTTAATGAATTATTAATTAGCCAAAGTTTACGAACGGCATAACTCATTCAGATTTGGTTAAAAGTATTAGGTAAAATTCAGTATCCATCCCTCAACTAAATACACACACACGCACACATGTGTGCGCTTACACACTCCTAACCATACAAAGCCAAATAGGTACTTTCTTCACCAAAGGCTGGGTGAAGCACAGGAAAATTGCAGCTAAAATCATGAATGTAGGAGCACCTGGGTGGCTCAGTCAGTTGAGCGTCAGACTCTTGATTTCAGCTCAAGTCGTGATCTCACGGTTCGTGGGATTGAGCCCCGCCGAAGTCGGGCTCGGCACTGACGATGCAGAACTTGTTTGGGATTCTCTCACTCTCTGCCCCTCCCCACCCCCCAATTTTTTTTTTTGAAAACGTATAAAAAGGTAGTGAATCCCTACTATCTATTCAAACATGGTACTAGAGCCTAGGGAGATTCTAACAGGGAATTTGCAATTTTTTTTTCAAGGAGATCCAAAACACATAAATAAATTATAAAAGGGCAAAGGATAAATTTAAGAAGAGGCAGTTTTATGCAAATTCAAGGGCAGAAAAGATGAACAAGAGGGTCTTTTTAGAGGAGGTGGCATTTGAGCTGGGACTGGAAAGAGTGGGTAAGATTGGATTACAGGGAAGGGGAATGGAAGGCATACCTAGAGGTAGGATGTTTGACAGGGTTCGAGAAAAGTAGCTTGGAAACGGCTTTTGGTAGAGTAGGTTTGGGATGATGTCATGGGGTCTGAAACGAATGACTGTGTAGGTAATGGTGAAGCGCAGATGGTTTCCATGCAGGGAAATGACCAGACTGGAACTCCTCGAACTCCCCCAGACTAGAATTTTCGGAGCTCCAGTGTGATATGGAAGATGCTCCGAAGCCGACAGGTGATGGTGGTTGAGGGTGTTGTGTCTCTGGATGGGAGATGGCGAGGAACTAGCTGTGGCAGGGCAAATAGCAGGAATGGGAAAAGCAGGTGCCAGGGACGTCATAGAGACAGGAAGACCCTGACCCAGACTTCAGGGTAAGTAGTCTATCCTGGGATTCTCTTTAAAAGTCAACGTTTCTTTTCGACAACTTTGTGGAATATCCAGCTAGCCTGCATATTCATCTAAAGCGAAAGTCGCTAAGAAACGGAAAAAGAACACTAAATCAAATGATGAGAGAGGAGTACATATTTTTGCCCGTGCCCATGTCCCTGAAAGGCAGACCTATCTCAGATGCATCAGGCTTAAGGCTCAGGTCAAATGGCCCCCATCTCAATGGCCTTTATCATGATCCCTGTGAAATTTTGTCACCACGCAGATCAGCACTGACCGTTCAATTCTAGTTGTCCAACGGGTGTTGAGAGTCTCTTAGATGCCAGGAGCTATGCTGGGCACTAGATTGGTGCCCTCAACACAGCTCAGAGCCTCGTAGGGAAAATAAAGAAGTCAACGGACACTCAAAGTGTGTGCCGATGACCGGACTCACATTGGGGTGTGTGGGAACTGAGAGCAAAGAGCGACTCACTCATCAAGGTGTGGAGAGCTTTAGTGCAGCAGGTTATTTGGAGGATGAATGAATAGAACCTTCACGCATTCATTCAACAAGCATATACTGAGCGCCTCTTATAATGTGTATTCCAGACACAGTTCTAGGCATCGGGAAAATAGCGATGAATGATACGGGCATCAGTCCTGCCCTTGTGAAAGTACATTCCGGTGAGAGGAGACAATAATGATGAAAACAAAACAGAGTTATAGTACAGTGAGGGATAGAGAGGCTACTTTAGGTTGCCCGACGTGAGCAAAGCCAAAATGGTCTCAAGAATTAGCTTATTTGCCTGTAACTGTGCATTTGGAGCCACCGTGAAGGTCCTTTTTTTTTTTTTTGAGAAAGAGAGAACATGTGCATACGTGAACAGGGGAGGAACAGAGAGATCCCACGACCGTGAGATCATGACCTGAGCTGAAATCAAGAGTCTGATGCCCAACCAACTGAGTTACTCAGGTGCCCCATGAAGGTGGTTTCTAGGAGCCAAACATCGTGACAGGCATGTTGTATTTGTTATCTCACTTGCTCTTTGCAAAGCCATTTCTAGTAGGTGACGTTACCCCTAATTTGTGGGAGAAGAAACTAGAAGTGCTCCTTCTTCTTTTTCCCCTTCTCCTTCCTCTCCTTTTCCTTCTTCTCTCCTTTTTCAACTTGTTTATTAAATATATAATCTCTACTCGCAAGGTGGGGCTCGAACTCATGACTCTGAGACCAAGAGCCACATGCTCCACCTACTGAGCCAGCCGGGTGCCCCAGATACTGGAGTGTCTTATTAGATAACTTGTCCAAGCCCAACTTGCCAACGCGTCAGTATGTTCCTTCTTACCCATGTCCCCAGTGCCCCTGACATATGCTCAAGGTACTCGCCTTGGAATTGTGTTATAAAGTGCCCAAGCCGAGGACCGGAGGTCTTGCCAGCGGACCCTGATACGTGGAGTCTTACCATTCTGCTTCCCAACATTGAGGCTGCCCCTTCTTTGCTGTTAGAATGGCAATATGGCAATAGGCCACCTTCCACGCTTTCACAGACCTAAACAAAAATATCTCAGGGAAGTTTCGAACTAAAGGAAGTCACACGAAGGGTTGGCCAAGCAGCACCTAGTACTGACCAGAAAGCGATGTGGTAACTCTAGACAGGAAATGCTACTTGATCGTGTACCCTGATAGAGCTTTCAGGAAGCACCGGCATGTAAAAACACTGCCTCTGTAGTGTGACCCTGTGAGTGTGAGAAGTTGGACGTGGGTCTGCCTTTATAATCAGTAGAGTCAAAGTGGAGTGGCTACGGGGAGAGCCGAGGCTTCCTCTGTGGGTCTGAGGGGAAAGGAGGGACTTTCTGTAGCCGTGGGACGGCTGCCGATGAGAAGAATCCGGGCCCTGACTTACCACATGTCCTCACTGAGGAGAAAGCAGAGATAGAAAGGAATGGAAGAGCCCCGGGTGGAGGCGGGGGGGTGCAGAGAGGGTGTCATTTCTAGCTCCCAGGTTCTGAGATCTTTGGAAAGACTCTAGAGCTCACAAAGGAAAAAAAAGAATTCAAACTTTTTTGGTTATTTTAGAAAAGCCAAATGTGGAGAAAGGTATAAAAAAGAAAGCAGAAATGTTCTCAGTTTCACCACATGGAAATTACCATTTCTGATATTTCAGTACACATGTCTCCAGGCTGCTGTCTATGCATATGCGTGTATAAGGAAATACGTATATGTACACAAATCGTTCGTCATACACGAGGGTTTGCACACTGGTTTTTTTCAGTGCATCGTTGGCATCTTTCCCCATCAAAGAAAGCCAACACACACCATCTTTTCGGGATTGCTGGTTGTTTTGTTGATTGGATATATCATAATTTATACATAATCAGACATTTAGTTTATTTCCATTTTGGTCCGGCGGACCCAATATAATTTGAGACTATTAACATTTTCCAGAATTTAATAGAAATCAAATCATAAAGTAGTAGCCCTTTTTGTCTGACTTCTTTCTTTTTTAAAAAAATTTTTTTTTAAGTTTATTTACTTATTTTGAGAGAGAGAGAGAGCACAAGCAGGGGGGAAGCAGAGAGAGAGAGGGAGAGAGAGGACCACAAGAAGGCTTCACGCAGTCAGCGCAGAGCCCGACGTGGGGCTCGAACTCATGAGCCGTGAGATCACGACCTGAGCCAAAATCAAGAGTCAGATGCTTAACGGACTGAGCCATCCAGGCATCCCCTTGTCTGACTTCTTTCATCCAGAATAATTATTTTGAGATTCATCGGTATAGTTACAAAGTGCATTCTTTTCATTGCTGAGTACTATTCCATTACCCTATTGGTTTAGCTCATTCGGAATTATTACACCTGAAGTGGCTATGAATATTTGTGACCAAGTCTTGTGGACATATGGTTTCATTTGTCCCAGGAAAATAAGTGCTGAGTCATATGTTCAATGTGCGTTTATATTTCCAAGAGACTACCATGCTGTCTTCCAAAGTGAATGCACTATTTTACATTCCCACGGGCATTATGTGAGTTCTGATTGCTCCACATTCTCGCAAACACTTTGCTTAGTCTGCTTTCTAAGTTTAAGCCATATTAGTAAGTGCGGTGGTATTTCATTGTGGTTTTAATGTACGTGTAGCTAATGAATAACGATACTGAGTATTTTTCCATACACTTTTTTGCCATCCATATATCTTTTTGATGACGTATCCATTCAAATATTTTGCCCATGAAATTTTTATTTTCCTATTATTTATTTTCTTAGTCTTGATAATTCTTTACCTATTTTGGTGCAAGTTCTTTATGAGACAGGTGGTTTGTGAATATTTTCTCCCATTTTGTGGCTTGTCTTTTTATCCTCTTTAACTAGTGTATTTCAAAGAACAGAGATCCTTAATATTAAGGAGGCCAAATTTTATTAGTTTTTTCTTTTGAGGATCACAATTTTGGTGTGTATGTAATAAATCCTTGCCTAACTAATTTCCCAAAGGTTTTCTCCTTTGTTTTCATCTAGGTTTTAATAGTGTCAGCTTTTGCATTTACTGCAGCCCATACTGATTTAATTTTTGTATCTGGGGTAAGGTTAGGGTTGGAGTTCATTAGGTATGGCTACCTCACTGTTCCAGCTCCTTTGTTGAAAAGATTATCTTTTCTCCTCATGAATTGCTTTGATGTCTTTGTTAAAAAAAAAAATCTATTGACCATGTAAGTTTGGATCTGTTGATCTATTGATCTTTTTTCTATCTTTATGAAAATTCTATATTGTGTTGATGACTTTCTTTTTATAATAAGTTTTGAAATCACGTAGTGTAAGTCCCCAACTTTTTCAAGGTTATTTTGGCTGTCCTAGGTTCCTTGCATCTCTGTACATATTTTAGACTCAGCTTTTCAGCTACCACCAAAAAAAGCCTGATGGGATTTAGGTTGAGATTGCATGAACCTCTACATCAATTAGGGGAGAACTGACATGGAGACTTACATGTATACTTCTGACCCATGAACATAGTTTAATATCTCCATTTATTTAAGTCTTTTAAAATTTCTCTCAGAAATGTTTTGTAACAGGTCTTGTATATCTCTTGTCAATTTCATCCCTAAGATTTCATCTTTTTGGGTTGTTTGACATGATGTTACTTTAATTTCACATTCCACTTGTTCAATACAAGTCAATAAAAATATAGTTGACTTCTGTATATTGATCTTGTATCCTGCCGCCTTGTCGAACTCACTCGCTGGCCTGGTGGCTTCTTTGTAGCGCTCATGTGATTTTCCCTATGCCATCTGCAATTAAAGACGGGCGTACTTCTTCCATTTCAATCTTCCCATTCCGTTTCTTTCCTTGCCTTATGCACTAGCTAGGACTTCCACAGCAACGCAGAGTAGAAGTGACAAGTGCCAAAATCCTTGTCATCTCCTGATCTTCGGGTAAAAGTATTCAGTCTTTTACCATTGTGATTTTAGTCCTTCTCTTCCTAGTAAGGTTGAGAGTTTTTATCAGAAATGTATATCAAAGTTTGTCAAATGCTTTTTCTGCATTGATTGAGAGTCATATTTAGTCTGTTAATTTCTCTCTTTTTTTTTTCTTTAAGATTCTACATATATGTGATACTGTACAATATTTGTCTTTCTCTGTCTGGCTTATTTCACTTAGCATAATGCCCTTAAGGCCCATCCATGTTGTTTCAGATGGCAGTATTTCCTTCCTTCTCATGGTTGAAAAATATTCCATTGTATGTGTGTGTATATATATATATACATGTGTGTGTGTGTGTATATATATATATATATATATATACACACACACACACACACATACACCACATACACCACATCTTTACCCATTTATCTGTTGATGGACACTTAGGTTGTTTCCATATCTTGGTACTGTGAATAAAGCTTCATTAAAAATGGAAGTACAGATATCTCTTCAACATACTGATTTCATTCAGTTTGGATACCCAGAAGTGGGATTGCTAGACCATACGGTAGTTTCATTTTTACGTTTTCATGGAATCTTCTTACTGCTTCCTAAATAGTAGCTGCACCAGCTCACATTTCCACCAACAACACACAAAGCTTACCTTTTCTCCACATCCGTGACAACACTTATTATCTCTTGGCTTTTTGATGATAACCATCTGACAGGCGTGCAATGGTATCTCATTGTGGTTTTGATTTGTATTTCCCTGATGATGAGTGATGTTGAGCACTTTTCACGTACCTGTTGGCCATTTGTATATCTTCTTGGGAAAAATGCCTATGTAGTTCTCCCCATTTTTAAAATCAGATTATTTGTTTGTTGCTATTGTATGAGTTCTTTATATATTTTGGATATTAGCCCCTTAGCATACATATAATTTGCAAATATTTTCTCCTATTCAGCAGTTTGCCTTTTCACTTTGTTGTTGGTTTCCTTTGCTGTGCAGAGCTTTGTAGTTCAAAGTAGTCCCACTTGTTTATTTTACTTTTGTTGTCTTTGTGTTCAGTGTCACAAAAATCATTGCCAATACTGATGCCAAGGAGTGTATCCCTTTTGGTTTCTTCTGGGAGCTAATCAACCAATATTCATTAATTTTCAAATATTAAAACAACCTTGAAATTAATCCTGACATAAATCCCATTTGATTACTATGTGAAGTCTTTTGTATACATTGGTTAATTTGATTTGCCAACATTTTGGTAAGAATTACTGAATCTATGTCATGGGGAATATAATCTGTACCTTAACTTTAAAAACATGTCTATAAATGGTTTTCATATCAGAGAAATGCTAGCCTCACAATATAAATTAGGAGTAGTCTCTTTAATTTTCTGAAGAGTTTATTTACAATTGGTATTATTCCTTTCTTAAATGTTCAGTAGAATGTATCAGTAAAGTCATCTGGGCCTAGAATTTTCTTTGTGGGAAAGTTTTTAAGTACCAATTCAAATTCTCTAATAGGTACAGGGTTATTCAGTCTATTTTTTTGAGTGAGGTCTGTTACTTTGTGTTACCAAGTAAGTTGTGAATTTCACTGATGTCAAATGAAACTTTAATATATTTTTTGAATGTTTATTTATTTTGGGGGGGGTGAGGGGGAAGAGGCAGAGAGAGAGGGAGAGAGAGAGAGAGAGAGAGAGAGAGAGAGAGATAATCCCAAGCAGGCTCCACGCTCAGCATGGAGCCCGATGTGGGGCTCAATCACATGACCCCGAGGTCATGACCTGAGCCGAAATCAAGAGTCGGACGCTTAACCGACTGAACCACCCAGCTGCCCATGAAACTTCATTAATATTATTTACACTTTGAGAGAATAACTTTCTCTTTTGTTTATTTTCTGTACTGTTTTTTTCCCCCATTTGTATTTCAATGGTTTCTTCATTTCACTTTTGGTAGTTTCTGTCATGTCACTTTACCTCCAAGTTCACGAATTAATTTTTTCTGCAACGTGAAATTTGCTGCTAATCCCATTCAGCATATTCTACATCTTAGACAATGCAGCTTTTACCTCTAGTATTTTAATTTGGGTGTCTCTATGTTCCATGTTCCTGCATAACAAGCTCTATCTTTCTTCTAGATTCCTGAGCATCTGAGATAATCTCAATAACAATATTAATGTCCTTGTCTACCCAGGTAGGGCCTTATGGTCTCCCTCAATTGATGAGCTAGAGGTAGAAGTCCAGGAAGTCTGTTGTGCCTAGAACTCATGGCAGAGAATGCAGAAGAGGAGAGACACATGGAGAAAGATCTGCAGATCTGCCGATCATCCAGAGATCTGCAGAAATCTCAAATCTTCAGCTTAGTGGTGAATAGCTCATCCACATGAGGAAGGTACCCACAGCCAGGTTAAAAAAAAATCACTCAAAAGAAGCCAATAGAAATGGGACTCTCATTAGTCTGCAAATGCGTGTGCTCTCACCAGACAGAGTAGAAACTCTCATAGTTCATGGACATCAGTTAGGATATTGACTCGGTAGTGGGATAGAATCGCACAGGTATAAAACTGGTTTTGAGCATACTGGATTTGAAACACCTAGTGGACATTTCAGAGATGTTAAGTAGTTGAATAAGTGAGTGGAGTTCAGGGCAGGTTGGAGCTAGGGGTGCCAATTAAAATATAATTTGAGGGGCGCCTGGGTGTCTCGGTTGAGCATCTGACTTCAGCTGAGGTCACGATCTTACGGTTCAACCCCCGCGTTCAGCTCTATGCTGACGGCTCAGAGCCTGGAGCCTGCTTCAGATTCTGTGTTTCCCTCTCTCTCTGCCCCTCCCCCGCTCATGCTTTGTCTCTCTCTCTCAAAAAATAAACACTCAAAAAATAATATATAATTTGATAAGAATTGTTATTTTTTACAATACTTAATCTTTCCATTCAAAAACATTGCAACTCGTGTCTCTTAGTAAGATTTCTTCATATAGGCTTGGCACATTTCTTGTTAAGATAATTCAGTGCAGGGGCACCCGGGTGGCTCAGTCGGTTAAGCATCTGACTTTGGCTCAGGTCACGATCTTGCAGTTCGTGGGTTTGTGCTGACAGCTCAGAGCCTGGAGCCTGCTTCGGATACTGTGTCTCCCTCTCTCTCTGCCCCTGCCCCGCTCACGCTTTCTCTCTCTCTCTCTCTCAAAAATAAACATAAAAATTAAAAAAAATATAATTCAATGCAACTCAACAAATATTCACTGAGCGTAACTATGGGGCAGGCAAAGTGCAGGAGTGAGCAAAGCAGACATGAGTCTGGTCTTTCGGAGCTCACAGCCAAGTGTGAGGTGCAGGGGAGGAAATGAGTAATTGAAATTCAGTATGATCAGAGGTATATTTGACCAGTAAAGGACAACTTTTCTCAAAGTTTCCCCTCCTTCCCCCTGATGGAGCACCCCACCCAAGGCGCTCCACCTAAAGCACTTGCTGCCCTGAATCATCAACTCAGCTGCCTTGCACCACCAGGTCTTTGAGCAAAGCTTTGGATGGCAAAGATGACATGTGGCTGCTTGGCTGCTATAAGCTTAGTGAGGATATTATGATATCAGTTATTGTAGCTTTAAGAGACTTGAGAAGGGGTAAGACAGGAATCCACCAAGTGCACCCCAACAGGCATTGCCCCTCTTTGGTCCCTGTGGACATCAGCAGGTAGGCACCTCTACCCCTTTCCCATCCCAGCACAAGGGGAGAAATCGGGAGACCAATTTTTATACTATATTCATTTTAGGTCTGTTTTTTAAAGTTTATTTATTCATTTTGAGAGAGAGAGCACGCATGTGTGAACAGGGGAGGGGCAGAGAGAGGTGGGGGAGAGAGAATCCCAAGCAGGCTCCACGCTGTCAGCGCAGAGCTCGACTCAGGGCTCAATCTCACCAGCCATGAGATCGTGACCTGAGCTGAGATCCAAGTCCGACGCTTAACTGACCAAGCCACCCAGGCGCCCCTGGGTCCGTTTCTTCGAAGCACAACTTTTTTCTGATGACTGAAAAAAGTAAATCCTTCCTGAAAGAGAATCACTAGAGAATAAAAACATAGCCTTTACTGCAAAATAGTGTACTTCAAAAGGGCCGAGGATGTCACGCCTGCCAGAATGGCTAAAATCAAAAACACAGAAAACAAGGGTTGGGGAGGATGTGGAGAAAAAGGAACTCTTGTGCATCATTGGTGAGCATGCGAACTGGTGCAGCCACTGTGGAAGACAGTCTGGACGTTCCTCAAAAAATGTAAAATAGAACCGTCCTGTGATCCAGTAATTTCATTATTGGGTATTTACCCCCCCAAAATATGAAAATACTGTGTACACACACACACACACACACACACACACAGTGGGACTTTATTCGGCCAAAAGAAAAGAATGAAATCTTGCCACAACACGGATGGAGGTAGAGTGTATAATGCCAGGTGAGATAAGTCAGCCAGAGAAAGACAAATATCCTATGACTTCACTCATATGCGGAATTTAGGAAACAAACCAACAAAGGAAAAAAAAAACCCAAATCAAAAAACAGACTCTGAACTATAGAGAAGAAACATGGTTACCGGAGGGGAGATGGGGGAGCGGATGGGACAGAGAGGTGAAAGGGATGCAGAAAACACGGTTGGTCGTGACGAGCACTGAGTAACGGATCGAAGTGTTGAATCACCATATTGCACACCTGAAACAAACACAACCCTGTGCGTCCACTACCCTGGCAGGAAAATTGAGCCCCTTTTTGACTGTTGGTTTGTTTTTGTGTTGGGATAAAGTCTGTTTCAGAGTAGTCAGTAAGAGTGCGGAATCTTAGAGAGCTAACCCCTGACATTCGGAAGGGCTTGAAGAACAAATTCTGCTTTCAGGAAAAAGGTATCAGCTCCTACGAGGATCCAAAATGTCCAAAACAGATTTGTTTGGAGTTGCAGAGCAAGAGAGGAGATTGTTTGAAGGTGAAAAAACTCAAAGGAAAGTGGTCAGAGTGAGCGTAAACTTACCCCAACTAGTGTCAACAGATAAGGCTCTTCTGACAGATGGAAGTGTTTGCATAAAAAAATCCTCAGAAGCCAGTGATGACCCCAGTGATTCACCCCCCTCCCTGTCTTCTTCCCTGCCCCTCCCTTCATCCTCACCTCTCCCTTTCCTCATTTGCGCCTCAAAATTACACTAAAAATAGCTATTTTCCTTTACACTTTTCATCATTAATATAAATTTAATGAGGTTTACGGAGTGTTTGATTTGTTATTTTTGGGACACTATATGCTAATTAATTTCATCTAATGGTGGTTTGCATTAGAAAATTGTTATTTATTTTATGTCTTGTCATTAGTTTTACACTTTGACCTAATATTTTATCATATATTTATGATTTTCTTTGATTGTAAATGCATTTAAATGTATTACATATTTAGTTTCTATGATCTTTGCTTTTTAGTAAATAATAAGATATTGGCATTGTCAGTTTTGTGTCAATATTACCTATCTCGAAAGGTACACATTGAGGCTTACAGAGTGTATGCATTTCAGCTTTACTAGATTTTGCCAAATTGTTCTCCGAGACATCAGTATCTAATTACATCCCATTGGTTGTATGTAAAACTTTCTATAGCTTCACATCACAGCCAACATTTTCCATTAGTAAACTCATATGTCTTTACCAGTTTGGTGTGAAATGATATCTAATTGTGGTTCATATTTGTATTTCCCTGATTGAGAGTGAAGTGAAGCATCTTTTCCTATGTTTATTGGCCATTTTGTTTGCCTTTTTCTTACGGTAAATCAGTGTTCTTATTACATACTAGTGCTGCAATATCTTTTCCCAGTTTGCAGACTTTTTCGCTTTGCTAATGTATTTTGATAATTAGGAATTTTGATTTAAGTAATTAAATTTTTTGAGGGAAAGCGTGTGCTTGCATGTGACTGTGTGTGAGTGGGGGAGGGGCAGAGGGGGAGAGAGAGAGAGAGAGAGAGAGAGAGAGAGAGCGAGAGAGTCCCAAGCAGGCTCCATGCTGTCAGCGCAGAGCCCAAGGTGGGGCTCGATCCCATGAATTGTGACATTATGACTGGAGCCAAAATCAAGAGTTGGACACTTAACAAACTGAACCACCCAGGTGCCCCAAGAAATTTTAATTTGAATATAGTGAGTTCATTAATCTTTCTTAAGGCTTATACTTTTTGTGACGGAAAGAAACTCCTTCCTTAACAAGTCACTAAGTTGTTCCTTCATATTTATTTCTCCTAAGCTCACTGTTTTGTTTTTTCACAGTTAGGTCTTCAATTAGAATGTGAAGTAGGTGGGGTACCTGGGTGGCTTAGTAGGTCAAGCTCCCAACCTCAGCTCAGGTCATGATCTCACAGTTCGTGGGTTCGAGCCCCGCGTCGGGCTCTGTGCTGACAGCTCAGAGCCTGGAGCCCGCTTCGGATTCTGTGTCTCCCTCTCTCTCTGCCCCTCCCCCACTAGTGCTCTGTGACTCTCTCTCTCTTTCCCCAAAATAAATAAACATTAAAAAAAAAAAAGAGTGTGAAGTAGGGTCCACTTTTACTTGTTTACACGTGAGAACATCACCGTCACCATTTAACAACTAGCCTGTCCCCTCCTCACTGCTCTGTTGTGCCAATCCTATCATAGACCAAGTTTTCAGACATATGTGGATCTGTTTCTGGGCTCTCTATTTTATTCCATTAATATCTTTTCTACCCTCGAATCAGTTCCTCGCTGTCTTAATTATAGCTCTATAAGAAGACATGAGATGTGTTAAGACAGAAACACGCCCTGCCGTCCCTTCACACGCAGCAATCTTATTTTTCTTATTCAACATTGACCAGATTTGGGGCACCTGGCTGGCTTGGTTGGAAGAGCGATCTCAGGGTTGTGAGTTTGAGCCCCATGTTGGGTATAGAGATTACTTAAAAGTAAAAAAATTTTAAAATAAATTGACCATATTTTTGTGCAGAGGAGGGACATAGCCTGACTCACATTTTTTTTTTTTGCACAAAAATTCAAGACATTTGTTAAATATTAGAAGATATAAGAGTCAATGACAATTGCTACTTGACGATTGAAATCAAAATCATCTTGGTGCAAATAGATGACAAATATTTTTGCTATTTATCTGTATAGGAAAATCTTTTGAACAAGTGGAAAAAGTTAATAAATCTCTATAATTAAAACAACACATCTGACTCACAGTTTTTAAAAGGGCCACCCTAGCTGTGGAAAGAATAATAATTAATGACATCAGGGAGAGGGAGGAAGAAATTTCTAGAACTATGTCCTTGAACAGATGAAAATGGATGGCATCCAGTGGAAGTAAGAGGGATTAGTTCCAGAGTAACATGCAAGGTTCAGGCATGGTAATTAAGGCAGAGTAGGTGACCGCACAGGCTAATAGCTGTGGCAATTCAGAGACTGGCGGTTTCCTTCTGATTGCTGGAATCTCTATGAAGTCATCAGTTAAGCGTGAGGTGTTCAGGGTTTAAGAAGAAAGGAGACAACGTAGAATCACTATTGAGGGAATAGGGAAGGAAATGCTTGCCTCGGGTGGGGGCACTAAGAGCCCATTGGAGGTCTGTGGTCATTAATTCAAAGTGAGACCAGTCAGCATGCCAAGGGTGACAACGGTGAAAAGAGGTAGGGCCAATAGATTGGAGGCTCTATGGTCAAGGGATTGATGGGGTCAGTGAATGGAGGAAAGGGTCTAGAAGCGGGAGCAAGAGAGCGGGATGTGTGAAGGTCACATTACAAAGGGTTACGGTTAGTGGCAATCACAAGCTCAAAGTTGAAAGCGGGGCTGGCTTCATGGCTTGCCACCCACACAGTTGCACAAAGCCCCCCCCCCCCCCCCCCCCGTTCACAGGGCCCTGCACTTGGTTTAATGCTCTGCTGTTGCCATGTTGAAATTCCTAACCATTTTTTAACAAGGGGCCTTGCATTTTGATGTTGCCCTGGGCCCCCCAGTCCTGGTTGTTGGACATAGGAGCACGTGGCTGATGTAGGTGGAGGGTGAGGCCCCTGGAGAAGAGCTGAAGGAGGTGAGAAACTGGAATGTCTCAGGGGAATGTACGTGTGGACTACAATTATGGAGGCTGAGGCAGGAATAGCACTGAAGACAGTGACGATGGGCTAAGAGCTAGGCTGTGCCATGGAGAATCGAGTGGCAGTAAGCCGGGGCACGACATGCCGCAGCAGGGAGGGGCAATAGGTAGGCGACATAATCTAATGATGTGAAACTCAAAGCTGAGGGTTTGGAGGAAGGAGGGAAACAGCTGAGAACCGGGACACGGGTGTCCCCCTCAGGCCCTGCAGGGGGAGGGCTTTGGGAGAAAGAAGCAGCCTTGTAGACGAGGCAGGGGGGGCCATGTCCTGGGGCAAAGCAAGGTTTCCTTTAGAGCAAGGTGGACGGGGATGATTAAAGAATAGGTCAATGACCAGCAAGACTGGGGTTCTTGTAATGATGACAGCAGGGACAAAGGGCATGATGAGATTAGGCCAGGGGACTGAAGGCAGAGAGTAGAGGCAAGACTGTAAGCTTTGGAGCCGAAGAAGGGGCTCCCCCGTCACCATTGGTGATGGGGCGAAGGCCTAGGATAAACATGGTCTTTTTATGTATCTTTAGTATAAATGTATGCTGGAAGAACCATGTTTCTTTTATAAGTTTTTAAGTGGCATTTATAAAATAACAGTTAGGAGCACCAGGGTGGCTCAGTCGGTTAAGCGTCCAGCTTTGGCCCAGGTCATGATCTCACAGCTCGTGAGTTCGAGCCCTGCATCGGGCTCTGTGCTGACAGCTCAGAGCCTGGAGCCTGCTTCAGATTTTGTGTCCCCCTCTCTCTCTGACCTTCCCCTGCTCACACTCTGTCTCTCTCCTCAAAAATAAATAAACATCAAAAAAAATTTTTAAGTGCTTTGCAAAGAAAAAGATCAAATTTGAGCAATGTCTGTCTTTATAACTTGAAGTCTATGGCTTTCGGACTAGTTAACGTAGAAACTCCATTTGCTTTAATCTTTCACATTCCTCTGGTGGAGATTGTCTTAGCTCATAATACAACAGTGTAATTAAAAATGAAGTCATTTAAGAACTTAACATTTGATAGTTGGGTCTCTAAGGACTGTGTGATCAACCAAATGCAACGTATGGACCTCGTTTGGATCCTAATTTGAACGATACCTCCGTGAAAAGAAATATTTGAGACCTCTTCCCAGATGTGCAATACCTTATCACATGTGGACAAGGACTCATGTGAAATGTTGTGTTGCTTCCCATGTGATTTGGGGACACCCACTGGCTTATTCCGGCCTCAGGAAACCCCACAAAAAGGATTGGAATTTGAAGTCAATTGCCAAAGCCTTCACACAAACAGTGATAAAGTCTTCTGTAAAAAGCTTCTGTTAACGCTCTAAGTAGCTTTCTAAATTCTCAATTCAGTCCAATGATTCTTTGGCACAGGTGCAAAGTGGTGGTGGGAGAGTCATCAGATAATTTGAACCTCATGTCAATGCCTTTAATCTCTCACTCCCTCTTTACTTTTTAAACAAATGTTTATTCATTTTTTAATATATAATTTATTGTCTAATTGGTTTCCATAAAACACCCTGTTTATTCATTTTTGAGAGAGGGAGAGCATGAGCAGGGGAGGGTCAGAGAGAGGGTGGGGGGGACAGAGGATCCAAAGTGGGCTCTGTGCTGTCAGTAGTGTGCCAGATTTGGGGCTCGAACTCATGAAGCCTGAGATCACGACCTGAGCTGAAGTCAGACACTCAGCCAACTGAGCTACCCAGGCATCCCTTTTTTTTTTTTTTTTTTTTTTACATTTTAATGTTTGTGGGATCAGAACATGTTGAATGGTTGGTAGAAACATTTAACGTATGCATTTTTCTCCTGGAAAGCTATTGTTAATTTGACACTTTACATTGATGGCATCTTGGAGTTGCAGAAATACGGTAATGTTTGTATGCTATTTCTTGCTTTGGAAATTGTTAGATTGGGTCTGTTGTGTAGATTCCAGTTAGATTACTTAGCCAGTGGCACCAATTCCAACGAAGAACAAAAGCACAGCATGTCACCTCCCTGGACAGAACTCTCAACGTTCTGTTTTAATTAACACTAACTATCTCTATCGAGGTCAATGACACATCGTTTGGCAAACAGTACAGGAATGGCTCAATGGCATTTTGTATGTTGCACCAACTTAGAGCTAAGTGAAAAAAACTAGAGAGAAGTACCAAGACCATGGAAATAGAAAATTCCCTCTCCTTACCCTCTTGGCCACAAGCCCTGATGTCCACCAGCAGAATTAGGGTCCCCATTTCCAAACCTTTGTCTCTTTCAAATTCCCACAGATGAGAACGCCTGAAAATGATCAGTTTCTTTTTAGGATTCAAGAACGCCAAAGGCACTGCACGCATAATAGAGAGGTATATGCTACCCGGATTTGCCTATGAGAACCTTATGTTGGGGTGCCTGGTGGCTCAGTCGGTTGAACGTCTGAGTCTTGATTTCCGCTCAGGCCATGATTCAGAACCTGCTTGGGATTGTCTCTCCCTCTCTCTGCCCCTCCCATACTCTCTCCCTCTCTCTCTCTCTCAAAATAAATAAATTAACTTAGAAAAAAAGAATATAATGATTCACACAGTTATCTTCCCACAGGTTTAAAAATTTCGTCTACACATACCGAATCTTCAAAGAGAGACATGGGTTTTACAACATACAGGTAAGAATGTACCGGAACTGCTGTAAAAGCAGCAACAAAAGGTGGGGAGAAGAATCTGAGATCATCTCTTGAACCTGAGATGTGGCCACGTAGAGGCATTTTAAAAAGGGAAGCAACATGCAGAGTTTGAGTCAAATCAAACTCTGTCTTTCTCTGAGGGAAATAGGGAGAATTTTTGAATAATCAAGGCTGTTATTCAGACCCGTAGAGGTATGCATGACCCTGGATCCCCCAGGGTTAAATGCACCAGCCTGGACTCCATACGGGACCACTGTCCAATTAGAAGACGACGCAATGACCAGGGCGGGATGGAATGGGAAGGTGGGGAGAGGTCTGAATGTATAGG
The DNA here is from genome assembly GCF_028749965.1 of Puma concolor. Taxonomy (NCBI): domain Eukaryota; kingdom Metazoa; phylum Chordata; class Mammalia; order Carnivora; family Felidae; genus Puma; species Puma concolor. The sequence continues at coordinate 6,837,262 of NC_141683.1, read as the reverse complement.
AAGCCATGTGAGCTCCATGGTTATAGGAAAATATAAGGGAAGCATCAGTGGACTAGCAGTCTTGGGGGTTTCTTTAATTTTTCTGGTTTACTGAGCACTAAGCAGAAAAAAACCTTTTTTTTTTTTTTTTTTTTTTTTGAAATGATTTCTCTGGCTTAGGAAGTAGAGTATAATAAATTTAACTGAATCTTCACTAACAGGGAATCCTGAAATAATCTTTTTGAAACACTTGCAGACAAGATTAAGCAGATCTTTTTACTGCAAAATATCTCAGAATCTTCAATATGTTAATGTTCATTGTGCATATTTAAAAGAAATTAGAATATGCAGTGATCCTCAAGCACACACACATATCACACACACATATATAGCCATATCCATATGTGTGTGTGTGTGTGTGTGTGTGTGTGTCTGTGTGTATGATGTATGGTGTGTGTGTGATGTGTGTGTATATATACATATAATTTTTCATTTCCCTACAAAGGACATTATTAAGGCAATTGACAAAATTTGAATAAGGTCTATACTACATCAAGATTAATTTCCTCATTTTATTTTATTTTTTTTTTCAGCGTTTATTTTTATTTTTGGGACAGAGAGAGACAGAGCATGAACGGGGGAGGGGCAGAGAGAGAGGGAGACATAGAATCGGAAACAGGCTCCAGGCTCCGAGCCATCCGCCCAGAGCCTGACGCGGGGCTCGAACTCACGGACCGCGAGATCGTGACCTGAGCTGAAGTCGGCCGCTTAACCGACTGAGCCACCCGGGCGCCCCTAATTTCCTCATTTTAATCATTGTAGTGTGGATATGTAATGTCCTTGCTTTTTTTGGAAATATTGAAGCATTTAGGGTTAAAGAGCTATCGCGTTTGCACTCAATCTCAAAATAAAAAAAATATATATATGTATCGCTATATATGCACATATATCTATACACATTTAGAAAGAGAAAATGAAAAGCAAATATACACAATAAAACGTTAACCTTTGAGGGGTAGGTGAAGGATATATATATACAGATTTTAAAAAGAGTTTTGCAACTTTTCTTCAAGTCTGAGATTATTTCAAAATGAAATGTGTTCTAAAAAGCAACTTATATTAAAACTTTTTTTCTTTGTTGTCCATGCTTTGGGAGATCGTGATAATTCCTTAATACCATATTTTGTCTCTTGTCTGGACAAAGCAGAGAGGCATGGAAATCAGTTATAACTCAGATACAGGAGGCATCTCACTGAGGGGTAGCAAAACTCTCAGGGGCCTGTAGTGAGTGGATGGGGGCTTGGGTTGAAGTGACGGCCTTATATGGAACTTCCCTGCAGTCTGCTGCAAAGTCTGCCAGAATCTCTGATGAAGGTTAACCACACCACACGTCAGAGAAACTTCTGGTCACCACACCCGTCTGCAGTCTGACATGGAGCCATCTGAGAACCACAGTGATCATCAAGAAAACCATGAACATAGGACGAGGGAAGGACAAATAAGATAAAAACAGAGAGGGAGACAAACCATAAGAGCCTCCTAAATACAGAGAACAAACCGAGGGTTGCCGGAGGGGCGTTGGGTGGGGGGACGGGTTACATGGGCCGGCCCTTGTTGGGATGAGCACTGGGTGTTCTAAGGAAGTGAGGAATCACTAAGTTCTATTCCTGAAATCAGTATTATGCTATATGTTAACTAACTTGGATTTAAATTAAAAAAAAAAATCAAAATTAAATTTAAATTTAAAAAAAAGGAGAAAACACACACAAGGCACCGTGTCTGACATCGGCTCCCAGAGGGGTACCCTGTGTGGCACCCCAGACAACTTGCTGAGGTTGGGGCTCACTGCAGACCGAGGCGGGACGCCTCAGTCATTATTCTCTTTACTCACAGTAGCTCAAGTCAGAGGCCGGTCTTAAAAACAAAGGTTTCTGTGTATTTCCATTGCTGTGAGCTCTTTTTTCTTTTTCTTCTTCTTCTTCTTTTTTAATGTTTTTAAATTTATTGAGAGAGAGAGAGAGAGAGAGAGAGAATGCACGGGGGAGGGGCAGACACAGGGAGAGAGAGAGTCCCAAGCAGGTGTGGAGCCCGTTTCAGGGCTCGAACTCACAAACCGTGAGATCATGACCTGAGCCGAAATCAAGAGTCAGGCGCTTAACCCGCTGAGTCCCCCTGGGGGGCCCCCATCGGGGTGAGCTCTGAAGCTTGAACCACCAGCCACTTATTTTCAGTTTGCCAGCTCAGAGGTAGACCTGAAAACCACATCTTTGAGAAGTATCACATTTCACTCACAGTTGAAGGTGCCGAGCCATCTCCTTCTTGTATCTTGGCAGACCGTGGAAGACACTCCCAAGAAGATCTTTCCAGACCTAAAGGAATTGATCTCCGCATTTGAGAAACCAAATCAAGGGCTGGTGGTCCACCTTGTACGGCCCATAAAGAAAACCAGCTCCCACCTGAGATGGAGACGGTCACAGATAAAGTTGGATAATATTTACGGTAAAAACCCTTAACAGGGGGGTCCAGAAGGAACCTTATAGTCCCGTTTCTTCCACTGGCCGACTTTGCCCCATGACCTTGTGCGAACCACCGTTCGGGGAAGGGACGGACAAGCAGGCAAAATTTTCAGATGAGAAAATCGCTCCAAGGCCCTCTCCAAGGCTCATACAGTCACATTCTGCTTGATAAGTGCTAGGGGACGAGTGACTTCAGATACATCCCTAAAGGAATGGAAACATGGCGGAACATGAGAGATGGTCAGTAAATCTAAGTGCCGAGAATCCACGCTGAGGCCTCTCAAATTGTTACCATGAACAGCCGCAACTACTCTCTTACCCCCACCTTGAACCTGCTCTCAGAAAATAATCTCTCTCGTCAGGTACAATGTGGCTGGAATTTAGCTCAGACCCCCTGAGACATTTTTGGCTCACCCCCGTTTTCTCACGGTGGCGCGTGTGGCGACGTTCCCAAGCAGAGGGATTTCAGCTATGAGTGGCCAGGTTGGGGGTGTTGGCAGGAGGGTTCCAGGCCAGCTAGGGAGCTCCAGGGAACCTGAAATCACCCCACATTCCACTCTGTCCACAGCAAAATCACCCTCCGGAGTGCCAGGGCAAGCTTCTCACCCCCCCAACAAAACTAAGCATGGCTTTTTACTTTATTTATTTTAATAAAGTTTATTTATTTTGAGAGAGAGGCAGTGCAAGCAGGGGAGGGGCAGAAGGAGAGGGAGAGTGGGGCTCGAACCCACGAACCGTGAGATCATGACCTCAGCCAAAATCAAGAGTCGGACGCTTCACCGACTGAGCCACCCAGTCGTCCCGAAGTATGGGTTTTTAATGATTAAAATAAACCCCCCCGGGGGCACCTGGGTGGCTCAGTCCCTTAAGCGTCTGACTCTTGGTTTCAGCTCTGGTCATGAGCTCATGGTCATGGAATCGAACCCCACGTCTGGCTGTGCACTGATGGCACAGAACCCGCTTGGGATTCTCTGTCTCCCTCTTCTCTCTGCCCGTCTCCCACCCCCCCAAATAAGTGAATGAACTTTAAGAAAGTAATGAAAGAATGAAAACAAAAACCCCTCCTCCGCCACTGTTTCTCTGCCCCCTGCCCCCTGCACACACAAAGTCACTTCCTATATAGGTTCGGCTACGGGTGTCGTCCCGCGGCCATGTTCTACCAAAAATTATAGAAAAAAAGCACAAAGTGGGGGTGGCAGAGGTAGAAACCCAGGAATGTACATGTGCCGAGGGTGGTTGGGGCGGTGGTAGTATCTGTCCAGCAATGATTAAAGAATCACAAATGGAAGAGGAGTGTCCTTTGAAGATCTTTCCTAAGAACTGGGCAGGAGTCTCACCTCCCCAGCTGCCCATGCTTGATTAGCCCTGGTGGGTGACCCCCCAGAGTCTTCAGCTTTCCCCAAAGGGGAGACAATCCTCTCCCCAGCTCGTTGCCTTCCTCCATTCCCTTGGCCTCCTTAGAATAAGCTTCAGACGCTCTCAGTCTCAGGGAATCACAGGTTTTCTGCCAGGGGGTGGAGGCATCTGTGATGGGAATCTCCGATGCCTAACCTTGTAAAGAGACCCCCCCCATTTTGTCAGGAGAGCTCCCTGGGGTACCCCAGCCCTTGAAGATGCCACTGTGATGCAGCAACTGAGGTCGTCCTGTGCCTGGAGAGAGGTCTTCTTTCCCTGGAGTGAGGTCGGTCAGTGAGACTCCTGGGCACTGATCCTCATGGCTGGTCTTCTGTTTCTTTCCCCAGAGAACAGTAACAGTGAATATGTGGAGGTCTTGCCTTGAAGACAAGGAGACTGAACAAAGCAATTCGAGAAGACGTCAGGTATCAGCTCTCACCGGTGACCCTGCTTCTCCTGCAGATGTGGACCTGGAATGCTGAGCTGTAAGTGAGCTATTCAGACTCTCCTGGACTGGGCGACTGAAGATGTTCTGTCCACCAGCCTCAGAGAACTCGCTCCCCATGTCCCCACCTCCCATGCATCCACCACGAGCAGCTTTGAAACCCCTTTCCCCCTGAGCACTCTTCTTTCTTGGAATAGGACAGCCTGAACCTATTCTCCCTGACTTATCAAAGATACCACTACATCATGGGTGACACCCTCCTTTAGACCAGGCAATCGGAAGCACAGCTTCATACAGAAGAGAACACACTTGGCCGTGAGCTAGGAGCCTGAGTTCCAGCCCTGTGGCTACGTGACTTCAGATAAACCTCTTCCCCAGGCTGGCTCTCCATTTCTTCATCTGTAAAACAAACACTGCCCCTGCCCCTGTGCTGAGCCCAGCTGTATCTGGTGGAGTTGAGGGGTCCTGGGGTGATGGAGATGTACGTGGAATTGGCATGGGTCTCCATCCTCCCAAACAGCCAACATGGTCTCTGCACCTGCCTGTCCTGGGCTTGGTCATGATGGGGGCCCTGACCCCTCCCACACCCTTCTCCCCCTTCATTCTAGCTCTCCTCTTTCTTACTAATCTTGATATTCCTGTCAAACACATCCATGGATGCATTATCTCCCTGGTTTTGCCCAATTTCACTAATGCACGAACCACTTCAGCAGCACGGATGTAGCTGTGTACCACACTGATAGGTGTGGGGATTTTAAAGGTACCCTCCTTCGTGTGGTTCCTGTTCCCGCTGGATTCTAAGTGCCCCCCAAAGCACGCTTGGGTCTCCCTCCTATTCCCCAGCGTGGAAATGTGTGCTGTGTAGAGCCATGCCCGTTCACAGAACTTTCTGACCGGAAGCACATTCCTGAAGGGTTTGTTGAATTGGTTCTAAGTCCTTTGAATTTTTCTGCTGGTTCGACATTCTAACTAAGACCTGATTAGTGTGGAATGTGCCAATTCTATACCCATCCTCTTACCTATCTTCAAGCCATAGTGATTCATTTTACCCTACTGGTCTTATCTTTCAAAGTTATTCAAGAGAGGAGCTCGAGATTTCCGGATGACATGAACAGGCAGTGTGGTTGGAGTCCCAAAGTGTAAGCCATTCTGAGTTTCTGGCTCATAGAAATCCAGAGCTATTACCAAGTAGGTAAGAAGTGAAATGCAGTCACCATATTCAGAGAGCTGAGGGCACCAGAAGCAAGCCTGCTTCTTGGGGTTCAGTCCCTAGTCTTTGATTCTATATCCAAAGAAGCATGTGTCAGTTGCCAGAGTCCCGAGCAATCTTTGGCACAGAAAACATATTCAGGGCCAATGAAAATATATTTATTTCTTGAACAAATGACTGAATAAGTCAGTAGATAAAATGTAGCCACTCGTTTCAGATAGCAGAGATTTGTTTGAGCTTCATTCATTTCAGAACCTAGTAGAACAAGACTGTTAGTTCAAGACCTTGCAATCGTAATTCTCGTAGAAGTGATTTCCTTTTTCTGAGTACCCGTGCATAGCACTTTACATGATGCTTGGTCCCCCGTGGGATTTCACCACATTTCTCAACCAAGCAAGCCACACTGAGTAGCCGATGTGGATGCCATGCTATAATTTGCTGAAATTTTTTTAGAAGACCTTGAACAGGTCACGTGAAGGACAGTTGCAAGATCCGGGTAGGTGGGACAGGAAGCAGTGGGGGGGGGGGGAAGGGGAAGACCTGAGAAACAATAATTGCAGGTGTATTAAGTGTTTGGGGTGCCATTCTGTGACAGAGGATACAACGCCTACCAGCAGAACTCACACCAGTGCTGGCTTTCTATAGGAGGGCAGTTTTAGCCGTATGGCAAAAAGAACTCTGAACCCACTAGAACAATCTTACACTAAGAGCCTGCCCTGTGTTGTAGTTTAGGTGGAGGGTGATATTTTCCAAGGATATGGGAGAGATGCGTCCTGCCCCGAGAAGAAATTAGACTGCCTGAATGCTAAGGTACCTTCCAGTTCAAGGATGGTTGGATCCTATGGTCATCTCTTAACAGTTTAGTGGGAATCTCTCTCCCTCTCTTTCTTTTTTGGACTTCCATATGGACTGGTGTTAATCACATCCCTTAATTCTTAACTCATTATCACCATTAATCCATGTAAGACCTTTCTTCTGTTTTATTTCATTGTTATCCTCTTTGCGCCGCATTCCAATGATCATACCCTTCCCCATGGGAAGTTGCTCAATACTATTTGATATATACCTTTGATATGTATGCACCCTTGTAGAAGGTACAGCATTGGTTGTGAATACAGGTCTTTTATATTTACATACACAATATTCTATTGTTCCAATTATGTTATTACCTTTCTCACTGAACACCATGTTTGGTTCTAGTCTATATTGTTGAGTGTAATTCAGTCTCTCTTTTTTTAAGTTTGTTTATTTTGAGAGAGAGAGAGAGAGTGTGTGTGTGTATGTGAGCAGGGGAGGGCACTTGTGAGGGAGAGGGAGAGAGAGAATCCCAAGCAGGCTCCACACTGTCAGCTTGGAGCCTGATGCAGGGCTCGAACTCACGAACCCAGAGATCATGACCTGCGCTGAAATCAAGAGTTCGACATTCAACCGACTGAGCCAGCTGGGCGCCCCAGAGTGTAATTCAGCACCTTAAATGGTGCATGGTATTCCGTAGTGTGCTCTCACCAGCTTATCCTTTCCTCTAGAGATAGACATCTAGGTTGGTTCCAGCACAACGGTCTGTGGAGCAAGCTTGAACGAGTCCCCTTATGGAAGTGTAAGAGAGTTTCTCTGAACTGTATGATCCTAAGATATGCTCAGGTTTAATTATGATGCAGTCAAACCCATCAGGTGCCTTTTGATTCTTCTGTAATAAGCTCTTTACTCCGAGATCATGAAAAAAGTTATCCTGCATTTTCTTTCACTTGCTTTTATACCTTTACCCTCTGCGGGTAAGGTTTCAGTGATGGCAAGGTCTCTTGTACTCCTCACTGACACTTTCCCAGTAATGAGAAAAGCCCTTCACACATAGTTGATGTTCAATAAATATTTCTCAAATGAAGGATGAATCCAGGGTGAACCTCTGTCCATGGTAAGAAGTATATCCAACTTTGTATTTCTCCATATAGATTGGAGTAGTTTTCCCATTTCAACCTGCTTAATAGTTAATGTCCCCTCTGATTTATAGTTCCTCCTTTATCCACAATGGTTCCAATGTTCTAATCTTATTGTCTGGTAGGATAGGCACCCTTTTATTTTTCAAACCGACTAAGTTATCTGTGGACCTTGGTTCCTCCATATACATTTAAGGATAAATATGTTACACTGCTCAAAACATCTTGATGGAATTTTGAGTGAATTTGCAAAGAGTTTGTAATTAGGGAAAACAGACATTCTTGTAATGCTGTCCCGTGCATAAACATGCTAAGTCAATTTACTCAGGTCATTTTTTTTTTTTTAATTTAAGTATGCTTCATGCCCAGCGCAGAGCCCAATGTGGGGCCTGAGCTCATGACCCTGGGATCATGACCTGAGCTGAGATCAAGGGTTGGACACTTCACTATATGCTAACTTGGATGTAAATTTAAAAAATAAATAAAATGGTAAAAAAAAGAAAAAAAAGTTGGACATTTAACTAACCAAGCCACCCAGGTGCCCTGTCTTTTTTGTTCTTTAATGGAATCACAAATTTTCACTAGAGAAGTCTTGTATATTCTGTTAGATTAATTCCAAATTGTTTTTAGTTGTTACAGATTCTGTCTTATGTTTTATTACATTTCTAGCAGCCTATGGCAGTGGAAAAATGTTTACTCTCTTGTGTGGATCTACTGGTTTACCCGTTGATCCTACTGTAAATCAAATTGTAAATTCTATGTAAGTTATTTTGTCGGCTGTAAATAACACCACTTTGTTCTGTTTCCGCACTTGTGAATCTACTTATTTTCCATGTTTCCATGCTAAAATCTCGAGTATCCACTAAACAGTAATCACAAAAGGGGTCGTTCTTGTGTGGGTCCCAGCATTGCATGGAAAGTTTAGAAACTTTCTCCATTTCGCCACCACATTTGCTGTTTTCATCAGAAATGTTTTGAAATCTGTTAAGTGATTTCTGCATCTACCGAAATTGTCGCATTCCTTTTGTCTTCATTCCATGAGAGGTAAATTATTGTAATAAAATTGCTGAGATGATCCCATCCTTTCATTGCTTCCCTTGACCATGCTGTATTATTTTCAATAAACTGTTGAACTTGGTAAGTGAATACTTCATTTAAGAGTTTTGCATTAAAAGGACGCCTGGGTGGCTCAGTTGGTAAGCGTCCAGCTCTTGATTTTGGCTCAGGTCATGATCTCACTGTTTTCTGAGATGGAGCCTCCTCTCATGGATCTTCACATTGACCGTGCTGAGTCCAAGCTGGGGAGGGACAGAAGGAGAGAGAGAATCTGAAGTAGCCTTGGGCTCCAAGCCGTCAGCACAGAGCCCAATGTGGGGCTCAAACCCAGGAACCATGAGATCATAACCTGAGCTGATGTCAGATGCTTAACCAACTGAGCCACCCAGATGCCCCAGTCTGGCCATTGATTATGTGTATATATGTGTGTGTGTGTGTGTGTGTGTGTGTGTGTGTGTGTATGCTGGCTTATTTCCACATTTTGTAATAAATACATATAAGGCCATTATTTTAGCTCATGGTACTATTTTAGTAGTATCCCACAAATTTAACATGTATAGTATTTATTGCTGTGTAGGTCAAAGTAGTTTTAATTTCTATTAAAATGTCCTCTTCAATCCAAGGACAATTTAGTAGTTTGTTATTGTTTTTACACATATATTTTAGCTTTTATTTTTGTGTCAATTCCAAACTGTAAAGCATTAAGAGTTCAATAACATGGTTTGACTTGATTTCTGATGCTTCCGTGGTGAACATTCTGTGAATATTTCATTTGTTTGAGAATTGTTTTTCCTTGTCATTTTGAAGTTCATTCTCGTGACCCATCCCATATATTCAAGATTATGAATCATGCCAAACAAATATTTTATAGAAACTAATTACGATAGTTGGTATACAGATTGGCCCCCCCCTAGTTTTGCCATACCTGTTTTAACTATTTTAGTGTTATATTTTTAGGTGTATATCTTTTAATAATTATTTTATAATCCTCAATCTATTTCTTTTATATGAAGTGCTTCTCTTGGTCTCTTAGGATTTTTTTTGCCTTTAATTATATTTTGCTTCATATTAAAATTGCTGTCCTGGCTTTCTTTTCATTCATACTTTCCTAGTATATAATTTCCCATCCCTTTGTTTACAAGTTTTCTCGTATCTTTTGTGTTAAGTCTGTCTTCTGTAAACAAAATGTTGCTGGATCTAATTTTTCCCCAATATTGTCTCCTTTTGTTTGGCAAGATCAATACACTTACATTTATTACCATTTGTCTATTAGAATCTATTTCTGCCATTGTTATGAGACGAATGTTTATGTCCTTCAGTCCCTATATATGTTGAAGCTCTAATCCCCAAAGTGATTAAAAAAATTTTTTTTAATGTTTATTTTTGACATAGAGCATGAGCAGGGAGGGTGAGAGAGAGAGGGAGACACAGAATCCAAAGCAGGCTCCAGGCTCTGAGCTGTCAGCACAGAGCCCCACACGGGGCTCAAACTCATGGACCGTGAGATCATGACCTGAGCCACAGTCGGATGCCCTACCGACTGAGCCACCCAGATGCCCCTCTAATCCCCAATGTGATTTAGAGGTGGGGCATTTGGGAGGTAATTAGGTTGAGAGGAGGCCATGAGGGTGGCCCTAATCCCTCTCATGATGGGACTAGGGCTTTTAGGAGAAGAGACGACAGAGTACTCTCTCCATGTGTAAGTGCCAAGAAAGGCTTTGTGAAGACACAGTAAGAAGGTGGCTGTTTGCACTGCTGGCAGTGACCGTCACCACATGCCGAATCTGGGACACCTGACTTAGGACTTCCCATCCTCTGGAATGGTGAGAAATGGATTCTAATGCAATGTTTGTTGTTTAAACCACCCAACCCAGGGGCACCTGGGTGGCTCAGTCGGTTAAGCCTCCGACTTAAGCTCAGGTCACAATCTCGCAGTTTGTGGGTTCGGGCTCCGCATTGGGCTCTGTGCTGACAGCTCGGAGCCTGGAGCATGCTTCCCATTCTGGGTCTCCCTCTCTCTCTGCCCCTTCCCCACTCATGCTGTGTGTATGTGTGTGTGCCTCAAAAGTAAACATTAAAAAAATTTTTAACCACCCAGTCTACGGTGTTTTGTTATAGCTGCCTGAACTAAGATAGAAATCTTATTAGCCTTTACATTTACTATGCATTTTGTTTCCTCCCCGCCTCTCTTCTGCTTTCTAGTGTATAGATCACATTTACCTGTGTACCTTGAAGGCTTTTTTTAAATTTTTTTTAATGTTTATTTTTGAGACAGAGAGAGACAGTATGACTGGGGGAGGGGCAGAGAGAGAGGGAGACACAGAATCGGAAGCAGGCTCCAGGCTCTGAGCCGTCAGCCCAGAGCCTGACGCGGGGCTCGAACTCACGGACCACGAGATCATGACCTGAGCTGAAGTCGGACGTTTAACCAACTGAGCCACCCAGGCGCCCCGGCTCTATTTTTTTAAAAGACAGTTTTTGGTAGTCACCCCTACCTTATAAAGACGTGTAGTTTTGCTTTTCTCTACAATATTTAAGATAGATCAATTGTTATAATTAAGCATACTCTCATTTCACTTCTGTTACCATCATCACTCTTATCTTGCTTTCTGATGTTATCTAAAATTTGAATTATTATCTATTCCTTTTGGGTCCTTCATCATTTAAATAAACTATAGAGTTAATTTCTCATCCTTACTTCCTATACGTTTCCAAACTCATAGCAGTCTCCGGAGTTTATTACTTTTCTTACTAGAATATTTCCTCCAAGGGTATTTGCAAAGATGGTCTTTGAATAGCAAACCTTTTACAGCCTCACATACCTACATCTTCCTTTTATGTCCAATTAAACAATAGTTGAGCTGAACATACAATATAGGCTTAAGGTGATTTTCTTTCAACAACATAAAAATCTTAAGCCATTATCATTTTGTACCCAGGATTCTTATTGAAATGTCTAATGTCAATCTGATTCTCTTTATTATCTGATTGGTTTTTTTTTTCCTGGAAACTTTAAAGGTGGTCTGTTTTATGATCTTAAATTTCACAGTAATGTGTCTGAATATAAGTTTTTCCTTTATCCTGTTTGAAAGTCCATATGCCATTTTATTCTTAAGGTTTTTTTTTAATGTTTTATTTTTGAGAGAGAGAGAGAGAGAAGGTGAGGGGCAGAGACAGGGAGACACGGAATCGGAAGCAGGCTCCAGGCTCTGAGCTGTCAGCACAGAGCCCGATGTGAGGCTTGAACTCACAAACTGCGAGATCATGACCTGAGCCGAATCGGATGCTTACCCGACAAGCCACACAGGCGACCACTTCATCTTTCTATACTTTTGGAAATTATTCTTTTTTTCAAAGATAACCTCCCGTTTATCTTCTCTCGCCTACTGGAATTTAGTTAAGAAGTGTCCTCTATTTTTTCCCTGCATTCTATTTGTTGATGTTAGGAAATGATCTGAGGAACATGAAAAGCCCCTCTAAAACGGATATAGTGCTTTTCTCATAGTTAGCAGTAGCACGAAAAGTTGCTCTTTGCAGAAATTAGTTACCAGAAACTGCAATGGCTAAAGTCAGCCACAAGAGAGCAGACAATCACCAAGAAAACAAAGTGTGTGTGTGTGTGTGTGTGTGTGTGTGTGTGTGTGTGTGTGTGTGTGTGTGTGTGTGTGTGTGTTTTAAAAAAAGCACCGCGAGGAACCATCCTAGCTATAGTGAAACATTGCTCGGAATAATACTCACCTCTCCTTTGGATGTTTAATCTCCAGTGTCGATAAGAGGATTAGTGTATGAGCCAGGTTCCCCGCTGGCATTTGAAACGCAGTAGAAACACTATTGTCACTCCTGCCTGGGGCTGAACTTCTTACAAATCATAGAGCAGATTCATACCAAAACCCTCGTGAATCAATGTTCTCAAGAGGCAGGACGGTCAGCTCTGTCGCTCACGGGCAGAGTGACTTGGGGAGGTGGCTGAAACTCCCTTAGCCTCCGGTCAGCCGCGCCTAGAAAACGGAGGGATCATTCTCACTGCATAGGGTCTTGTGGGGAATCAGAGACCACGCCAGCATAGGTGAACCTTGAAACAGTAGAGTCTTTGCTCTTTCCTCTTCCGCGCAATGAGGGGGGTTGGTGAATGGGTCTCTAAATTCCTATCCTACACAAACATTCAGTGTTTAATGAAAATGCATTCACCCCTGGAAAAGGTCCAAGTCAAAAAGACATTTCTGGGCCATGACGATTTCCTGAGAGTTTTTACCACGCTGGTGTGATGGAAACAGAGAAGAGCCATGTGGTGAGGAAGACGCCTGCTCCTCGGGTCTAGAGACCCAGGCTTCCGGGTCCTGTGCTGCCCATTCTCTGCCGTAAGTCTCAGGCTCTGCTTGGTCTCCGTCCCTAACCTCAGTTTACCCATCTGTGAGATGGGGCTGGAATAGCGACGCCACAAGACGTGAGGATTCACCAGATCATGTGTGTGAATCTCTCTGAACGCAGTAAGAAGCTCTGTGTCCGAGGGATGGGCTTCGTTGGACTTCCCAGCGGGTTCTTGAGAGACACACATGAGACAATGGATGCCAACTGATGAGCACGATTCCTGGAATGCGCGGGAACTTCAGAAACGTAATAATACAGCTCCGGTAGCAAAGCCCGCAGTGGTAAAGCAGAAGTATTGAGAACTGGAAGGAGATGCAGCGGTTGGAGAAGCGGCCGCGGGAGCCGGGCAGGCGCCTGGCATCGAAGTGTGACCCTTCTTACATCAGGCAGGACGCAGCGCCGGCTTCTGCTGCCTCTGTGACAGGGTGGCACCTGTCCAGGGAACTGAATTAATGGAGGCTCCGGCTGGAGACAAATGGCCCCCACACTGGCCCATTAATCATCCTCCACTTTGAGAGTGGCCCTCCCTCGATCCTCTGAAGTCGGTGGTCAGGTGCAGAGACTGCGTGCGGGTAGGGGGCCCCGAGGAAGGGGCTGAAAGCTGTGGCGTTGGTCTAGGCCAGGCCTCAGAGAAAGCCTGGTCTAGTCCATTCCACGCAATTCAGCACTTGATTGTGTGTGTGTGACAGATGTATAAAATTTCCCGAAATAAGTGAGACGTTCTTTGACTTCAGCTCACAGCACATCTCTATCGAGCTCCTGAGATGAGCCAGGGGCCGGGCTGCGGACTGAGGCGTTAGAGGTGAACATGGCGTGGCCCCCACCCTCGAGCTCAGGGACCTGCGGGAGACCGGGCGGGAGCTCCGTTCCACGTCACTCGACAAGTGCCAGGGTGACGGATGCATGGATGCCACGGGTGGTGCAGAGGCGGCTGGGGGGTGGCGAGCGGGAAGGACTCCCGGGGGGGGAAGGGATGCCTGAGCCGAAACGTGAAAAGACAGCCTGGCCAAGTCAGAGGAAAGAGAAAGGCAGGCAGACAGACAGCCCTGAACAAACAAGTCATGGAAGCGATCCTGAGAAGTTTGGGGACTGGGGTATGGAGCGCAGCGGCAGTAGCCGGAGAGGCAGCTGGCAAGGCGGGCCGGGCTGGGGGTGATCTCGCGACCCTGCCTCGGACCCCGGCCACAGTGTCCAGCACGCACATCACTGCGGGGTGGTGAGCAAGGTGTTGGCGAGAGATGGGGCTGGCGGCTGCAAACCGCAGCCTCAACGTCCGGCTTTTCTCACACGTGGGATCCCTTCCCAGGCGGCCTACGCGCCCTGGCCGGAAGCCCCAGCTCTGGGGAAACGGCAGACCTCGGCCCGGTTTAGAGAAAATTCGCCAGGTCTGCGGCAAAGACCATCTATCTGACCGTTCTTGACACAGAGGACCCAGCACGTAGAATGGAGCAAGGAAGACTGAAACAGAATTTACCAGATCACCTGGAGGATGCTGGGAAGCTAGTCCAAGATGGGTAGTCCAGACTCGTCCCGAGCTTTCCTATCCGGCAACCGGTGGGTCCGCTGGGGGCTCAGGATGTGGAGGGAGCTCAAGCACTGGCTGCAGCTGCATGCCAGTCACGGGAACGATGGAGTTCACTTCCCTCCATCTCAAAAGGCCAGGCTGCTCCTTCACAGGCCTCACGGTGGTCTGGGCCAACCTGAACCCTCGCAGGGAACCACAGGGAACGTTTTTTTTTTTTTTAAATGTTTATTCATTTTTTGAGAGACAGCGCATGAGCAGGGGAGGGGCAGAGAGAGACACACAGAATCTGAAGCAGGCTCCAAGTTCCCAGCTGTCAGCATAGAGCCTGACATGGGGCTCGAACCAACAAACCACGAGATCATGGCCTGAGCTGAAGTCAGATGCTTCACTGACTGAGCCACTCAGGCGGCCCCAGAGAACATCTTTTAAGTTGCCATGACTTAGCCCATGAAGGGGGGGCATACACGCCAGACCACCAGGAGTTACGCAATAAACAGGAACCCAGAAAGCATAAGGTGGTAATCGTGGCGGGTGCTTTAAGGAAGAAGGTAGCAAACGGCACTGAGAGCTTCTAGAAGTTTTAAAGAGTAAAAGCAAAAAAAAAAAAAAAAAAAAAAAAACAACAAAACAAGTTGCAATTTGTTGGGAGGTTGCTTTTCGTTTTGTTTTCCTTTCTGGCCTATCGCAAGGAGAAAATGCTGGCAGTTTCCTACTCTAAAGGCCCGGTTCCTCAGGCACCTTCCACGAGAGAGCAAGCAGCCTGGGGTTGGTCTTTAAACATCTTGAGCTCGCCTCCCTGTCTGTGCAGCCTACAACCAAGGGGTTCGCTTCGTGGGACAGGCCTACTCCTGGCTCCCTTGAGTTGGACCATTTATCATGGCAGCAGCTGGAGATAAGCTGGACACAAAGAGGATTTGTCTCTGAGGAGGGACGAGCCCTAGATACCAACGCGGAGGAATTTTCTCATTAGCAGGAAGTCAGTGGTGGGGACTGTGGGCTTTCACGGGGTGCCCCAGTGCAAACGGCAGCAGGGAGGGGGAGCGGGCTGGGGGGGTAAAGTACTCAGAGATGCTTTCACTGAACTTAAAGTTTCCAGAGTGGATTTCCTTGGGAGAGAGAAAAGACATGAAATGCCATCTGCACTTAGGACACAGTCAGGGGGAGGCGGGATTCATCTACCAGGCTGTATTTCTTTGTGCAGACTTAATTAAGTGTTCCCACTCACAGGGGGGCCGCCGTGGGGGCTCCGCATGGGGCATCCCAAATGCCGCTTGTTGAGTGAAGCCCAGGGGACCCTGAGGGCCAAGAGCTCAAAGATAAACCATTGCTGAGTCATCAGCAGCCGCTGGCCGGGCTGGGACTCTCTGCAGTGGTAGAGACAGGGAGTCAAAGCACAGAGAGTTCTAGAACACTCCCAGGATTCACGGACTTGAAAGGGATGCCAAAGCCTGGGAGCAAACTGAACGAGAAGGAGTTCTCGGAGTTCGGAGCAGCATCTGAGGCACAGTCCTCGATTAGCTAATTCCATTAATTCTGAATACCAACTGGGGTTCCCCCGCCAGCACGCGCACGGACTTCAGGAACGAAGCGGGTTCTGAATGGCCTCTGATTTGTTCGTTTTCTTCAGTAATTATTGCAAGATCAAGCTCGGAGGAGAAACACTTCCAGGTGAAGTTAATTGCCTCCCACGACCCACCCCCTCCCCCATTTGGTGCTTCTGTTGTATTTTGATATCCTGCTAATGTAGCCTGTTAGGAGGCACAGGCCCATGGCATCCTCACCCACTGCCAACACGGAGAGAGAAAACCAGGCACCCCTCTCCCACCATGTCACCACTGTGTCACCAGACGGCTCTCGGCTCATGCAGGGGGGCTTGGTTACGTTGTCTGAGTACATGCACTCTCTAGACCATCAATCAGCTCAGCTCAGAGAACAGCCTTAGGAGTGACCTGTGCACATCCATTTTTACACTTAGAAGCTTCCAGAAAATTTTATGCTACCCTTTTTCCTAGTTGATCTTTGCCAAAAATAACTACCCCGCATAATAGCGGAAAAGAAAGGCGTATCAACGGCACATTTCACACCTGAATGCCCGAGGAGGCCAACCCCGGAGCCATCCAATGGGAAAAGTTGCCTGAAGAATAATCATTGGAGCTTACACTTGAAGAAAAGGTTGCTATTGTAAGTATTTTCAATGCCTTTATTTATTTAATTTTTTTTTTTTTTTTTGCTTTTTTCCCCCAGGCATAGAACGGGCTGGGTTGGTTTTTGTGTTTCTCCTGCCTCCCCAGGACAGTGCACTGTGCCCACTGCAGAGCGAGCAGGCAACCTGAGAGCACCGTCTTTTCACACATCTCGAGGCACGGAGTGGAATTCGAGATGGAAAAGGCTGGAGCCTCCTGCCCCAGACATTTCTGATGTGGAGCCTGGGACCCCGCGTGCTGTCGAATCCAACCACTGGGCCTGGTCGTGGGGGCAAAGGACAGAGCTGGGCGGGAAGGCGCCAACCTTCCCCCCCTTTAAAAACGTGTCTGGCTGCTGTGAACAGACTGAAGGCCTTTTTCTCCCCCCTCCCATCTGTTCTCGCTTCCTCCCTTTTAAAGTGGTTAGAGGCCTGGTGGGTTCTCAGCTGTGAGAGTCCTCTGGGTCCCTGGGCCCGACACCGGCCTTGGGGGAGCAAGGCTTCCGGCCAGCGCCGCTCTAAGCCACGTTCTCTAAGCAAGCCAGAGCCAAGCTCGCCCCAATGTGGGAAGTACCTCTGTCCGCAGCTCCGGGTAGTTGACTGACATCTGCTGATGGTGACTCTGAGAACCTGACCGCAGATCTGGTCCCTCTGAAGGTCTGTGTGTGGGCAGGCCTCGGTGTCCCCTCCTCGGTGGAAGAGGGCCATAGACCCCAGGTCAAGTCTTTGCCTGGAGGACAATCCAGGGGTCCACTCGCATCGCCTCCTGAGGAGGGGGCTTGCCCACGCATGTCATGTTGAAGCCCCTGAAACAGCCACAGGTCAGGTGGGAAGGGGGACGCTCAGCAGCCAGCCAGTTAGGGGAGCACATGACGGCCCCCGAGGGCCCCAGGTGGGAGGTCAGCCAGCAGCAACCACCGCCCCCCCCAACCTCGCCTCCCCAGGGCAGGCTCATAACCCTAAATGCCAACGCTCTCCACCCAACAAGCGAGCCTCGAGAAGACCAACCACTTCCCATCAGTCTGGAGAAACCAAACGAAACCAGCAAAACCGAAGCCGATCATTTTATTCTGCAGTTTCCTTCTACCGGAAAACTACTAAAAATATAAATATAAAATATCTAGAAAATACTCAGAATAGATCCGTAATCTTCTTCCTCTCCCAGACTGGGGCCGACCTCTTTGCTCTTTCAAAGTCGATGGATCCCGTGCGTGTCTGTCTTCAGACCATCCACGCACAGAACAGACGCGTTTCTCTCTGTGCGGGGGGATGTGCCACCCACCTGCCAGGTTCTGGAAGCTCACCTGTGATTTATCAGGGGAAAGCTACGTGTTGACTAGGGGGGTACAGTGGGGTTGGGGGAGTATCGGGGAGAGAAAAGACTCCGTGCCCCCAACTTCCTTATGCAGACATAGAAGATGGTCCTTCACTCTTGGTATCCTGCCTTTGCGTAACTGGGCCACCCAAGGGCCAAGCTCCCAGAGAAGCTGGGTGTGTGTGTGTGTGTGTGTGTGTGTGTGTGTTGGGGGGGGTGCCGGTTGCCATGCTGTGATCACAGGAAGGTCAGGCTGTTGAGACAGACATGGGAAGCCAAATGGGGCTTTGGATGGAGAACTGGTCTTTGCCCAGGCCCTCAGCAGGATTGGAAGTTGCCCCTGCTGCTGTCCCGGGTGGCACTTAGCCCCTAGCACCGGGTAGCGTCTGCAGCACCTAGGACGGGATTTCAGGCTCGACCCCCCTCCCCCAGGTGGCAGCATCGCCTCGGCTGGAGGACAATGGCCAGGGTAGAGATCACAGAGAGGCCGAAGATCGGAGCCTCGTTTGGTAGCAGACACGAGTCCGGAGAACTCTGGGGTCATCCTGGCCGTGGCACCGGGACAAGCTGGTAGGGTTCCCGTGCTAACCCTGAATCTGAGGGCCAGGACCTCAGCAGTGGCCGGGTGTGGTGTGCAGAGCAAGGTGCTTAAGCCAGCCCGGGCCTGCAACCTCTGCACACACGGTTGCCCCCATCACCTGGCCGGGGCCACCCCGATCTCCGGAGGAGGAGCCCCAGAGCACAAGGGCCTGCCAACTTCCCCACCAGAGAAGCAAACCAAGCTTCCCGTACGGAGGCTCTCGTGGAGCTGTGTGAACTCCCAGCAAATGTGTTTCGGCTCTCTGCCCTCACCCCCTCCTGCTCTGTGTCTCATGCAAAACTCCAAGCCATTCTGGGAAAACTCACAGGCCTCCAAATGTGGTCCCGAGAACTTTAGAGCCTCCGGGTCAGGTTAGCACATCGTCGTGATGTTCTTGGCGTTGAGCCAGGACCTAGACCTCCAGTCACTGCCCACTCCACCACGGCCCGTAGGGTGCCCGACATGTGCAGACCCTCGGGGGATACATGAGGCTCCGGTGTGAAAACGCAGCGAAGCCTTGCTTTCCAGAGCAATGAAAGACGGGGTGGGAAAGCTGTGGCAAGGTCGCAGCCGCTGCAGAAACACGCAGGAAGGGCAACCAGCTTCCTGGCATCCCCCCACCCGCCGCCCCCAGGCTTCCAAGTCTACAGGAGTTAGCTTGGATGTTTCTCCCGGGGGGGTGGGCAGGAGGAGCTGGGTGATGGGAGGTGAGCACTGTGGGGGGCGGCGAGGGGGCAGCTGAATGATGGACAGAAGAGGGGAGGCAGCAGGAACCCTAGGGGGAAGACAGCCCGACAGTCTGTCAGGCCATGCTGCACCTGCCTTCGCCCGGGGAGCCGGCCACCCTGTTCAACAAATCATCTAGCTGCAAAGGCCCCCGGGGCTGGGATCACCCGCCCCGCCCCGCTGACAGGGACTCCTGGTGGGACAGAGGAACATAAAATGGGTAAAGCCAGGAGGGCAGGATGAACCGGGTGAGTCCCTGACATAGATCGCAAAGGCAGGGAGCGAGAGGACCGTGCGTCATCGGGGCAGGGAAAGGCAGGGCAGAGGCTCTCCAGGGAGACCCGGGCAACTTAGCAGAACACAGCGCCTCCTGCTCAGTGGAAGGTGGCTTTGTGCCTCGTTCCCAGTCTCCCTGGTCACTCTGGCTCTCTCACTCACCACGCCCAGACCCCAGAGCCGCATCATTTCAGGCTGTGGGCGCTCCCTCAAAGCCTTCTCTGTCCTCACCCTGTCTTCTCTGTGACTTCTGCTCTGGGTTCTCCTGGGGCCGGCTCCCTGGAGGCCAAGTTCCTGGGCCTTCCCCCCAAAGCAAGGTGCTAATCTGCTCAGCTGCTTCCTCTGCTTCCTCAGGGGCCCGCCTCGCCCTGTCCTCACACACAGCAAGGGGGGCCCTGGCCTTTCCTTCTGCGCACGGAGCCCACTAGCGGCTGGTCGCATGGCTTTCCCCAGCGCCTTCTCAGTGGTCGGCCCCGGGGGGCCTGGTGTGTCCCCCAACAGGGCAGGTGGAAAATGCCCTGAGAACCCTCGGTGACAAGGCTGCGCCCAAGTCTCAGGCCCCCAAAGGGTAGAGGTGAGGGGACAACCCACGGTCTTGGGACCAGGAGGAGCAGGGTGTGTGGCTTTCCAGGTCTGGGCCCGTCGTCAGCCCAACCCATCAATTCTCCATTCGGCCCGATGCCCCAACCAGAGGCAAAAGAAATGAACCAGGGTCTGAAGGGCGAAGAGTGGGGGCGGGGGCACAGGTGGCATGTGGGGGGCAGGCAGAGACCATTCCTGCAAGACCCTTCATCCCAGGCTGGTGGCCCTGCAGGCCGGTGGGAAGTCCGGGCTGCCTGGGAACAGCGATGCTCCCATCCCCCAGTGTGGCAGCCGGCCCCGGAGGGGGGAGCTTCTAGAAAATGAGGCTCGGGAGCCACAGCCCAGCCCTTTAGCATTCGGCAGACAGAGGCTCTAACTAGGGTGACTCAGGGAGCCTGGCCCCGGATCGGCGCTCTGATCTCTGCACAAGGGGGCAAAGGGCACGCGGAGCCGGGGCAAGGGCCAGGGGGCACCAGGGATGGGGACGGCAGAGGGGAAGGGGGTGCCCGGCAGGCAGAAGGGGCCCTACTCAAAGGACAGCAGGTCTGGGTGCGGGCCCTCATTGTCAAGGCTGGAGGTCCGTGCCCGAGGCGGGGGGCCACTGTCCTCCGGCGGCTGGGCCAGGCGGACGGGGCTCAGGCTGCGCTTGAGGCCGTTCCTCTCGAGGAGGCCAGGGGAGGAGGCCCTTCTGCACTCAGTTATCTTCGGTTTGGGTTCGTCCTGGCTGTTCTGGTGGATCAGGTCGGGCACTGACAGGGAGACCTCTCCGTTGGGCAGAGCCTCGCCCCTCTCTGCCGTTTCCGCGGGAACGTCGGGCTGGGCGGCGGGAAGGGGTTCCCGGGGCTGCCCAGGAGGCAGCTCTGTCCCGTACTCCAGGCTGCTCAGGACTGGCTGCGGCGAGATCAGCATGTCCTGCGTGGTCTTCAGGGCACGAGGGGTTCGCTTCCTGGTAATGGGAGGCGGGGGGTCCAGACGAGGGAACGCGTCCTGCAGGGCTGACCTGTGGGGTTGAGGCGACAAGCGCGTGTGCTTTAAGGATGGCGACGCCCCAAGCCCCCCAGCTGCCCAGTGGCTCCCCCACCCGGCACACACCTCCCTGCTCGGGCCCCGTCCCCGGTGTGGCGTGTGGGTTGTGGCAGCCGACAGAGCTGGCCTTCCGCCCGTCACACCCCCCTCAGTGCTCACAACAGCAGAGTAGTGCCGCTGGGACCACTGGTGAACCGAGTCATGTCAGAGCCCGTGTGATGAGCCCTACAAAGGACCTGCCGGCTCAGGAGCACAGCAGGTGTTTAAAACAAGGCCTGGGGGGAGCCTAGAGGGCTCAGTCGGTTAAGCATCCAGCTTTGGCTCGGGTCACCATCTCACGGTTCGTGGGTTCGAGCCCCGTGTCGGGCTCTGTGCTGAGAGCTCAGAGCCTGGAGCCTGCTTCGGATTCTGTGTCTCCCTCTCCCTCTACCCCTCCCCTGCGTGCCCTCCGTCTCTCAAAAATAGACATTAAAAAAAATAAATAAAGCAAGGCCTAGAAGGGACGTGTGGGCATGAGAACAGGAGGCCCACCACAGCAGGCTTCTCCCTCGCCGGCCCCAGTGGGTCCCACAGACACCCACTTTCCTCCACCGTCATCGGCCGGGGCCGGGGCTCGAAGGTGCGGCTGGGTGTTAGAATCCACCTGGGCAGCTGCAGGCAACGCCTGGGTTCGGATTCCACCCTGCCCATCACTAACTTGGTAACCTTAAGCTCCTCATGCTACCCGCCCCCCCCACCTCAGTTACGTGCAAAGTGGTAACAATGGGATCTACCTCGCAAAGTCGCTGCAAGGGACGGGGAAGCACGTAGCCGGGCGTCTGCTGACACGCGATGGGCGCTCAGGACGCCTTAGCTGCGGTGGGGTGGCAGTCAGCAAGCAGGAGCATCGCCCCGGCCATTCCCCGCGTGACAACCTCATGTCCCCCGGAGACACGGGTTCGGCCTGGAGCTCTGCAAGCAAGCCTCCTGCGCTCACCTGTCAGCCTCCACGGCCCCGCCGTTCAGCCGCGCGCCCGCCGGCCTGTTGATCTCCCTGGCGCCCGCACCGTCCAGGCTCGAGGGCTCTTTTCTCCTCAGGAAGTCGTTAACTTTGGCCCCCACGGCTCTGCCCAGGTTCTTGAGGTGCTGGCTGCCACCCACCCGGAGCCCCGGCCCCCCAGGCTCCGCAGACCCCGGGGCGGCAGAGCCGGGGGCCGTCAGCCTGGACAGGTGGGGGAGGGAGCAGCCGGGCTGCAGCTTTGGAGGAAGGGCCGCATTCAAGTTCTCGAACATGCTGTGGTCCACTGCAAACAGAGGGGAAGATGGGAACGGTGAGCGGAGGCACGCGGGGCTCTGGGCCACGTCACTCTGCTGCGTTCCCTGATCCCACGCCCACAGCTGTCCCTTCCCGAGGCTTTGGGAACATTCAAAAGAGCCGGCACACTCTTGAGCCTCCCGATCCGGTTTTCTTGATGGGAAAGTCCATCCATTGCTAGAACTAGCCACTCTAGTTCTGCCCCACCCAGTTAATGAGGGGCAAGCTCCAGCCATAAACTTAGAACCTAAAGGTAACTCATCCCGTGAAACCTGCCTCCTTGCCCCACGGCTTGACCCCTTACCTTGGGGTCACCGAGCCGTCTGAAGAAGAAATGATGGAAGTAATGAACTACGGTATTTGTATGTTGCTGTGAACACAAGCTGAGGGGACACAAGCATGGGGACAGACGCTGGAGGTCAGGCTCAAAGTGGAAGCCACCTGCGTGGCACATTTTCACGGTGGGAAACGGGCCTCCTTACTCCTGAGGAGGCACTGGGGACAATGGGAAGCTGCATGCTCAGATGCGCCGTGGGGACTCCGGCCGGGCTCACACCAAACGCGTACGAACTCGGGGCCAAGGAAGCCGGGGGAACTTGACCGACACCCTCACGACAACCTGGAGGGGTGGTGGCAGGAATTCTATTTATACATGAGCAAGGTGGGGCTCCCAGTGATAAGTACCTGGCAGGCCCGAGGTCACGGGGCCGATTACTGGTGGGGTGGAACCAGAGCTCAGGTTTTCTCTCCCTTTCCACCACCTCGCTCTGCCTGGGATCGTGGAACACACCTCGCAGAAGGCCTTCTCTCCGGGATCTTTGGTTCGAAAGATTAACTCAAACCCACCGGGTTGTGAACATCTGGAGGGTGAAGGCCATGTCTCATTCACTTCCGTGTCCTGAACGGCTAGCCTGGTCTGGTATACAGTAGGTGCTCAATGAGTATCCTCAGTTGAACTGCTAAACCCATTTTGCAGCTGGAGACTTATGGAGGCCGAGATCATAACTCCAAGGAACGGAGCTCAGGGCTGTAAGCCACATGGTCTACACACTGGCAACAGGGACTCCTCCCCGACCTGGAGATCCAGCTCAATCCTCAAGGGAGCTCCAGATGCACCCCGGGGGCCTTGGAATCACGCGTGAGGTTTCTGTCCTTACCAACTGCTCCGTATATTCTGTCAATCTTGGGGAAGGAGAGGTTATACTTGATCACAGACTCCAATCTTCATCAACACCTGTAAAGGCCTATGCATGCGGAGCCTTCCCAAGAGTAACTGAGGTCGGGGGGATGCTTTGTCTTCTGCTGAACTCGGCATAAAGTAGTTCTCCTGCCCTGCACTGCGGAGTCCTGGGACAGGGGATGCAGGTCTCTTTACTGTGCTTTCAGCAGCCGTATCCCTTCTGTAACTACCTAGGGAAGCCCTATTGTAAAGGTCTTTGGGCGGCACAGGAAGCGGGGGACGAGGGGTGGATGAATCCCCCCAGTGTGCGTATCTACCGCACACACACGGAAAGCACCACTTCGGGGGCCGTGAAGAGCTGGGTGGGGACAACCCTGGGGGCCGGGGCACAGAGCTGACAGGTTCAGGCTGCCTGGTCTCCAGGTGTAGACACGTCACACTAGCAAGAGCTCCAGCCGGACCCACAAAGGGGTTATCAGCTCCTGACTCTCCTCCTAAAGGCGTTATCTTGCCATGTCACCTGCTTTCGCGTAACTTGCCTATCACACATCCCGCACCCTCCTAATTTTTCTTTGATCATAACATCTGTGAACTCAGAGTAGCCCTTGGAAATGAAAGCATTTGACTCTTTTCCCCCAAACTAGAACGTATTTGGGCCACCACGAAACCAGGGCAAATGTTCAAGAGAGGTTCGCAGGGGAAGGAGATCCTGATCCCTCACCACTTCCTGGCTCAGATGTTTCCGTGGTGGTTTCCTTCTTGGTTTAAAGTGAACTTTTAGTGCAGACACGCTCATTTCTGAATGTGTAAGTACCAAAAACACCTGTCAAAGTGACTGGTAAACGGTGAGCTCCTCTTATTTTAAAAACACATTCTAATAAAACATAAATAGCTTCTGGATTAGGCACCGTTGAGGATTTTCTACACTTCCTGCTCTCTACCTTTTAGGACGCATGTACTGAATTCTTAAGAAGTTTAAAGATAACCCATCATTTGGTCTCTTTACAATGCTCTGAGACTTTCTGGCCAACACACCTTGTCTCTATGATAAAACGGTCAGCTCTTGGAGGGGATGGAACATCTTGACTTTTATTTTCTACAATGCTCAGCATGGAACCTGGCATGAGTCGGCATTTAAGAAGTTGGTTTCATTGAACTGGCTTTTTATACGAATACTTAAAAAACCGACCACATTATGGGCAGACATTGTAGAGAAACTGCTCCTGGGCCTTTTTCCATTTACAAAAGCCACTCAAGACCCTCTCTCGAGGTCAGTCCGGGAGCAACCGCCCTTCTGTCTGAGGTGGGATTCTGGCTGGGGGCTTCCTGCATTTCCAGACCTGAAGGACGTGCAAGGAGCCCCCTTCCTGCTGATGGCACCGATGACCCCCACGCTCTGTCCCTCCCTTTGGACCAGAGGCTTGGTGGTTCAGAACCTAATGGAGATGGTTGAAAGGTGATAGGATCCCGACCCGGTGGCCCGCCCAACAGCACCCCCAACATGCACACATCCAAGCAGAGGGAGACACCTGTGACGTGGGTCATCTGTAAGAAAGACGGTATCTTACCTGTCCGAGAAAGGGGCTCGGAAAGCAGGTGGGAAACAAACAAGAGAGAGACACATTTTATGTAGTGACCGACCGCTTTGGGAGTGTCACCTCCTGCCTGGGGGCCACCAGCAACAACATACCAAGAGGGTATAGCGTGCAAGACAGAGGCCCTGCTGTCAGGATTACAACCAACCCTGGGCGACCAGGTTCCCATGACCTTTTCAATAACCAAACCAAGAGTCCTGTTTTTAAAAACTCTACAAACAAGCACTGACACAGTCTCCCATGGGCACCCCAATATTTTGAGCCCCCTTTTCAGGAAGTCTGTCGGAATTTCCCAGCTGGCAGTGGGAAGAATTCAATGACCCACGGCAGGAGGAAGTTCAAAGTCTTCTGGACCCCTACGTGCATCGCTCATTACTATGCTGTCCCACCTCCGCACATAAACCACCAGGTTTTCGACCAGGAAGATGTCCATCCATTCCAACTGTCTAAGTTAACAAAACAGGAAAACACGGTGGCCGGGAGGCGTGCCTAACACTGCACAGGGAGCGAACAGCAGAGCGGGGATGAGGACTCACCCACACCGACTCCCAGGACCCCGTGATTTTTCTCTGCACCACGAGGGCCAAATCAAATCGCCGATACCCTCAAAGCTGCCAAAGGCCAGGGCATCAGTGACATTCCAATTCATTCTAAGCTTTCCAACCGGGCTCCGAGGTGGGCGGGCAAGGAAATCAGGTTCTCCACACTGTCCCACAAGGTTTCAGCGCTCCGGAGGAACACCAGCAAGACGACAACTCCGGGCCCTCCTACACAGATGCTTACTCACACGCCCGCTTGCTCAGCACACTGCAAGGGGAGGCTGCCGCTGCTCACAGACCAGACCAGATCTTTCCACGCTGCACAAGCACACACATTTAGATCCAATACACCGATGTACCTAGTCTGCACCTGTTGTGACGATTAGCATGGAGCATTCTCACCTTTCATCCTTCCCCCACTTCCCTCCAGCGCTAGGTTGTCACAGGAGAGGGTAGCAGGGACACAGAGGCAACCTTGTTACTCTGGAGTTCAGTGTCACCAGGAAAAAGGCTTATAATGGTGTTAAGCCACCCATTTGCTGAAAATAGCACCAACCATTTAAAGCATTATCTGGTCCCTGTTCTTGGGACGGACACACTGAAGTATTTCGACACAAAGGGACAGGACGCTTGTAACTTACCTTCAAATAGTTCAGAAAACAAAGCATGCTGGGGGCCGGGGCGGGGGGGGGGGGTGGAATTGGTAAAGCAAATGCAGTAAAATGTTAACAACAGGCAAATCTGGATACAGAATGTATGGCTGCTCTTCATACTAATTTTATTTTTGCAGTTTTTTCTAACTTTGAAACGATTTCCAAGGAAAATGTAAAAGTCACACACCAAACTAAAAAGCAGAAACAACAAAAACATCTGATGGCAGAGGTTAGGCAGGTGAAGGAAAGCAAGAAGGTTATCCGGAGAGGACAGAGGTCCCCAGAGCTGGGGGGGAGGGGGTGACAGCAATGACACAAAAATGACACCAAAGATCAAAGTCGGGGGGCGGGGGGCTGTCAACAGATTATATCACCATCACATTTCTGCCATATGCTTCCTTCTCCCCTCCCCCACCCCCCGCCCCAGGTATCCTCAATCCAGGCCAGCCAACGAGGAATGACAAGTCAAAAGAAATCTTTACAGAACGTGATAGATGCTATCCATGTTTGAAAGGGATACCCTAGCTGGGGAGTGGAATCAGGTGACCTTGTGATGTCAACGGTGCTCAGAATGTTTATCGTCTGGACAACCCAAACAGCCTCTTGGGAACAGGTGCATAATCTCCATACCCTACGGTAGTCACAACATGGAGAACTTCTCACTCCTCAGCATTTCTGGACCTCGAATCTCTTCCTCTGCCCTGAGCGCGTTTCCTGACATTATGTCCTCACATGCCACCAGCTTGCCAGGTAAACTCCGGTGCCACTAGGGCCACAAAAATGTGGTTTTTCGGAAGCTTTTAATTGAGTCCTCTACCAGATCATGTTACAGGACTACGATTTAGTGAGACAGGCAAATTACACACGGGGAGAAAATAATTTTTCAAAATGCTGCATTCACGGTAAGTAGTCCCTGCTGTTTATTCATTTCCGGCAAGGGAAGGATGGGGAAACATTTGTTCTCAAAAAGTTCTTTTTCTTCTAGAATCTCAGGTGACAGTCTATGTAGGGTATGTGCCAGGTTCAGGCCTGTTTTGACAAGCTGGAGAAGACTCTCCAATCCATCAGTAGGAACCTAAGAGGCAGGGTCACTGAGGACATCATGGAATAAACATGGGCCTCTGAGGACTCACTACTCACAGTGCGGTCTGTGGGGTGTCCACGTGGGCATCACCTGGGCACTTGTTAGAAATGCAGAATTTCAGGCCGCCCCCAGGACTGCTGAGGCAGAGCCTGTGTGTTTAACAAGACCTCTGGGTGATCCCTGGAGGAGTGTGCACATTAAAGCTTGAGGGGGCTGCTCTACGGAGGAGCTGGGTCTCCTCAGTATCTATATGCCTGGGCAGAGGACCCTTAAACGTTGGTTTCTCAAACGGAGCACAGATACCACTCTGGGATTTGAAGCAGGCTGGCTTTTTATCAAGCGCTAGCAGCCATCCAGGGGGCACCCAAGCGCTCCCTGCCTATGGGTGAGAGAGGTTTCGTTCGGAGACACTGGCTTCTCATCATCAAAGGGACCATGTAACCTATGAGGGATATGGGGTCCATGACTAGACTCCCTCCCTTGGATCCTGGAGCGAGCCCAGAGGCTGGAATGCAGAATGAAGACAGACACACAGGCAGGCAGGCAGGCAGGCAGGCAGACAGACGCGCGCACACACACACACACACACGCACACACGCACACACATGCACACACATGCACACAGAGCGAGCTGCATGAAGGTCAGGAGAAAGGCGGGCCAGGCAGAAAGCTGCCCATCGGTCTGCATCTCAAATTCTCCTTTGGAGAGAATCTTCCCCAGATCAACAAAAATGCCCCATTTGGAATTCCCTGGGATGCCACCCAGAACAGTTCTGCCTATCTGGGTACAAAAGAGGGCATGGTTTCTCTTTGGCTTTGCGAGGTCATAGGGTCCCAAGGTGGAGCCTCTAGGTATGTCGGGGAGGGGGGTCACCAAGACGAGGACTTCCACGTCAGCTCACCAGAGTGTTTCTTCTGTAACCCAGACATCGCAAAGACCGCATTACTCACGGAGGCGCCCAGCCCAGCTCAGGCCCTGTCACCCCAGTACTTCGGCAGCGCTCTCCGGCATGGGGTGCAGAACACGGTTCTCTCTCCAGGTGAGGCCTTCTCCGCCCCGGCGGGCACATGGGAGAGGCTGGAGGGGCAAGGACTGCTGGAGGGCGCCTTTTCCCCTGTGGTCTCCTGCCTCGTCCTTCCTGGAGCGGACACCCCACAGGCCTGGAGGGGCCCCGCTTCTCCTCGCCTGCCTCTCACACGGGGGTGGCACAGGGGCCTCGGCCTGCTCGGGTTGTTACGGGAAGACAGGTGTTGAGGCCGGAAAAATGGCCACAACCATGGGTGGTGGGAAACAGACTGCAGGAAGCCAGACGTCTGGCTGTTGGCTGAGCTCCCTGCCCGTCTCCTCGGAGGCAGAGGAAAGCTGTGTGCAGGGAGGGAGGCACCTGACAAATGTCAAGGCTTAGTGAACGAAGGCACTCTCCACCGCCCAGAGATCAAGCTGCCACTCACGGAGCTGTGAGCGGCAGGAAGGAATGCCTTCAACGGCTACCCCCCACCCCCCCACCCTGGGTGTCACCTGCTCTCAGAACAGCAGTCGGGGGGGGGGGGGGCGCCTGGGTGGCTCAGCCGGTTAAGTGCCTGACTCTTGGTTTTGGCTCAGGTCATAATCTCATTTTCTTGAGTTTGAGCCCCGCATCGGGCTCCCTGCTAACAGTACAGAACCTGCTTGGGATTCTCTCTCTCTCCGCGCCCCCCACACCTCTGCCTTTACCCTGCTCACTCTCAAACATAAATACACTTCAAAAAAACAACAACTGTAGTCAAGGTGGGACAGAGGCCACCCGACCCCAGGCCCGGCCTTCCTGCCTGTCTGCTTCTCCCGTGGCCTCTGGCCGCTCCGGGCCTCCCGCTCACACCCACCCCTGTCTTCCTCTGCAGACTGCCTTTTGGGGGACCCCCAGACCAGGGAGCCCCGGCGGGGCTGCACTGTCTACCGGCCCTGGTTCTCCCCTTACAGCTACTTCGTCTGCACGGACCAAGAGAGCCACCTGGAGGCCTACAGCTTCCCAGAGGTGCAGCGGGACAAGGGCAGGGGGCACGGCTGCCTGCCCGAGGACCCGGCTGAGAGCATCTGCTCGTCCTCTTCCTCCCAGGAGGACGCCTGCCCCCGGGAGGCCGCCAAGAAATTCGGGCACGGCCTGGCCTCCACGGACGGCATCACGTCCCAGGACATCCTGAAGGCCGCCAGGTGGCACCCCGCCCAGCAGAGCGGCTACAAGTGCGCAGCCTGCTGCCGCATGTACCCCACGCTGCACTCCCTCAAGAGCCACATCAAGGGGGGCTTCCGGGAGGGCTTCAGCTGCAAGGTGTACTACCGCAAGCTCAAGACCCTCTGGGGCAAGGAGAAGGCGCGGCCGGGGGACAGGCTCTCCTCCGGCAGCTGCCAGGCCTTCAAGTAGGCCCGCGGGATGGTGAGCGGACGCCTCGGTCAAGAGGCGACGGAGCCTGTTTCCGCCTCCGGAGAGATGTCAATAAACCGACACTGGCCACGGCCTTCTGTCAAGTCTGAGGTCGCCTGGTCTGCCTGCTCTCCTTCCCAGGGGCCCCGTCCCATTTCCCTGTGGCTAACGGTTGCTTAGCAACACCAGGCCCACCTCTCCACCCCTCGCCACCCCCCTCCCCCGCCCCTCTCCTCCTCAAGGTTGGGAAGAGCCTCTACAGGGTGCTTTTCAAAGTGAGGTGCCCAGATCCGCAGTGTCAGCATCCCCAGGGAATTTGCTAGAAATGAAATCTCAGGCCCGTCTCAGATGCACACAATCAGAAACTCCAGGGGTAGGCCAGCCATCTGTGCTCTGACCAGCCCTCCAGGTGACTCCAGTGGAGCTCAGGTATGAGAACACTGCCCTCAGATCCTGGCCCCCTTGCTGGTCCCCCGTGGTCAGTCAGTCCCTGCCCCACCCCCCAAGAGGGGAGAGAGTTGCCCACCCTTTCCTGTTGGCACAGGGAAGCTTCCCCGGAAGGACTTCCGCACAGTCTGAAAGCTGCTCAGGTGTTCGAGCTCCTGAGGGGTAGAACCGGGGGGACACAGGCCCCCCTGTGTACGGACAGGTCAGGGTAGAGGCTCTCCCCTTGCCCTTCCGGTGATCATGTAGGAAGTTTTCCCGAAGCCTCACCTTCTGGGTCAGGAGAGCTGTCTCTGCTTAACCCTGTCCTGCGAAAATATCATTTGTGGTTCTTTTGAGAGAGGCTGGGCTCAAATCCCATCATGTCCCACACCGTGAGAACATTTCCCACCCCCTCTCCCCCGCCCTCCACCCTCTACCAACCCAGCCAGAGTCTAAGAGTGTACTTGAACCGTGGACTCCAGGGTCCCAGCCTGTCCACTCTGGGGTTGGCGGTCATTCTAGGCAGCCCTGACATCACTCCCTGGACCCCCCAGGGGAGAGACCAAAGGAGTCCTCACTCTGACTTCCTGTTTCCTTAAAGGGAAAGGCCACCCAAGCCCTTGAAGATGCCCCTGACATGCATCACTGCGCATGTGTGTCCCCTCGACGGGGCTCTTGAGGGAGTAAGGGAGGGGCCCACACGGGGGCCTTGTGGCCTTACCTTGGTCTGTGGGAGAGTCAGGAGAGGAATCAGCTTTTGTCTGGCTGCACACCCTCTGTCCAACCCGCACTCCCTCCACCAGGGCACCCATATCACAGGCACAGGGGATCGAGCTCAAGGGCCATGGCACATGCTACCTGTCACCTTGGCAGGTGCTTGAGTGTAAAGACAGGTGCTCTCTGCCTTTCACGTTTAATAGCATCGTTGCCGCCCCCCCACTGCCCTGCTGTCTCAAGGCGGAGGTCTGAGTAACGCTTCAGCACACAGAAAACACAACCCACCACACAACTGCACTGACCAACGGGTAACGGGTACAACCTCCCCTCCCCCAGCCGATCAGAAGGTAAGCGCTAGGGGTGCCCTGAGCCCCTGCCAGGTGCTCTGCCTTTAAAATGCAACCTCATTTACTCTTCGTTATCGCTTTACTTGGCAGGTTCTATCTCCATTTTACAGATGAGAAAACGAGGCTGCGTTCCATTCGCTCAGTCAGGAAGGGGCTAAAGGGCGTGAGAAGCTGGCGGATCGGACTCTCAGCTTTCCCGCAGAGCTGGGCCTTACAAAGTACCAGGTTCAACAAACCCTCTGCCTTCCAAAGGGCTCAGAGCTCTGGCCAACGTAACTGGTTTCCAGGACGGTGGCTTCTAGTTCTCGGACGCTCTTCCCTGGCTAGCATTGCACCTCCCTTTCGTTTCTACGCCTGGCAGGAAAGCCGAGAGCCCACGAGCCAGGGAGGGCTCTCCCACTGAGCTGTGCTGCAGTGACATCATGATATTTGCAGGTAGGTGTGCGGAGGGGCCAGCTTTGACTCCAGTCAGAATCCCATGTATATTTCAGACGTGTAGTCAGGGGTCAATGAAATTTTATACTCTGGGTGATTGGAGTTACATCCGAAAACATCTATGATGTACTTTCTCAAGCACCCAACACTTGCTGATATGCCAAGGATGCCTGGAGTTTCAAAAGACCCGGGGTTGGGAGAGTCTGAAAAAACGGGCACAAGCCCAGGGTCTCTCAGCCTCAGCACTACTGACACTGAGGCTGGATGCTTCTGTTGTGGGGGTGGGGGGAAGGGGTGGGGGGGGGTTGACCTGCGCATCGTAGGATATTTAGCAAACATCTCTGGCTTCTACCCACTAAACGTCAAAAGCATCCTTCCCCCAGTCGTGACAAGCAAAGGTCACACGTCCCCCGGGGAAGCAAAATCATCCTCGGATCGTAACCACCGTAGAACCTGATCCCGCAAGGCTGGTCTATACAAACTGTAGCCGAAGGCACTGCTTTCCGCTTTCCTCCCCTCTTTGTTTTCTGAACACCACAACCCTTGAGAACCGTGTGTCGCAGAGCTGATGGCCGCTGGCTTGGGAAGTGGGGTGGGAGGGAGGGGAGGTCAGGCAGCAGGTGGGATAGAAGAAGCAAGAAGAGACCATGGAAAAGCTTTTAGAAATCAGAAAGGTTTATTTAGCAAAAGCCACTAGACTAGTGACAACATCCAGGGAGTAAGTGCACTTACATGAACAGAGAATCTTTTCCCAGAGAGTTGAACCAACAGAGTTAATGACACAACAGTTTTAGAAAGTAGAGGGCTCAGGGTTGGTGGGGTGAGAGGAGGCAGTCAGGCAGAGAGGAAATAAAAGGAACACGAGTCCTAAACAGGAGCCATTGGGAGAAGGGAGGCTACGAAGGGGCTTCACAGAGAGCACTGATACAAGCAGGGATATAAGGAATATCATTTTCATCGCAATATACAGTCCATCCTGTGCAGAGAAATTCTTTGCTGGCTCTGCAACTGTGATAGGCCGGAAGTCGGCTGGCACCCGGGGTAGGTTGAGGCAGGCACCAGTAAGGTAGGCGCCCCTGGCGTCCACTTGTCCTCCGTGGACAGAGGAAGGATAAAAAGAGGAGGGCAGGAGTTGAGTGAGCAGAGCAAGAAGCAAGGAGGGAGAAGGAGAGGGGGCCATCGCTGGGAAATCAGGTCTGCGATGTTCTCTTTCCTGCCCAGTGGCTGGTGAATCGCCAGGGTCCCTAGATCCGTCCTGTCATCTCCACAAGCCCCGTGTGCTGCTGTGGCTCAAACTGGGGAAGGCGCCGGCACGCAAACCAGTCTCCGGCAAAGGCCCCGTCTGGGGGAAGGCTGGGGCCGAGGCAGGCGGAAACCACTACGGAGCATCCGAGGGCAAGGGTCCCAAACGGGTCCTGAGTCAGTGGTACAGAAAACTCGTCTCTCTGATTCTTTCGTCTCTCCTAAATTTCCGTTCTTCTTTCGCTTCGCAAGCTTTCCTAGACCCTTCAGAAACCATTCCCCACCCATTCCTCACCCCCTCTCCTGCCACGTTCCACAAAGCCAGTCCACTGGCCCCCTGGCTTCCCCCTCAGCTCCTGCTGACACGCAGGGGAAGGCAGGGGAAGCCTCAAGAAGCCAGACCTTTCACGCTCTGGAACACTCAAAATTCCCACGCTCTGAGAGGTCGCACCCAGCGGAGGATCTGGTGAGCCGGCCAGGCTCGGCCACACCAGACTCCGGCCGTCGCTCCTTCAGTTTGTGGCTCTTACCTTCCTGGTTCTTCCTTCCCTTGTGTCTCTGGACCTACCTTCCATCCAATGGTTAATTAGAAAATACGGTAAAACAAACACAACCACCCCTCTCCAACTAAATACACGTTAGGAAAAGAACACAATTCTGCTTCGTTCAAAGACCCTGAAGATTCCCCGTCTCTTCTCTCTGGCCACTTCTTACAAGCCCACACACCACGTACACACGTTCCCTCACATGCCACCTGTGCATATACGTACACACACGCGCAAACACACGCACACACACGCACGCGTGTGCACACACACACGCACGCGTTATCCGCACACACCCCATCCTATTTCTGCTGATACCCTGGTGCACCAAGGGAGGCTAACATAAAGCTGCATTTATTTCATTTGGACTTTCTAGCTAAGAGGGAATCCAGCTGCTTAAGAGAAGGGCTACACTTTCATTTATCAAAACTGTAAAGCTGAGTCAGGGCCAAAGCGCCCTGTGTTTTGGATCACCACGTCCTTACCAGCTAACCCTCAAAGAACACTGCAGGCTGGGTCTGTCGCTCGTTGTCCCGGATGAAGGCTGATTTCCCCAAACACGTGACACTAGCATGGCTCGGCTCTCGCTCTTTAGGCATCGTTAAATCTGTTCACAGGCGCTAGAGTCTAACGGTCACAGAAGGAACTTGTCCTTCGTGCCCCCATCAGCATGCAGTACCGGGTGGTGATCTCTAGACAAGGCCGAGATGGTCCAAGACGAGACAACTGCACGTGGCACTTTTTACAGGTGTGCTCGAGGCACGCACCCACAGGGACGGGTCAAGGGTGACGTGGCTGTGGTCCCTGACCTAAGTGGCAGTGATTCTGAAGAGAGGAAATAAACAGTCTCAGCTACCGGCCTGTATTTGTTTGCAGTAAAAAGGGACCACAACTGCCCAGCGGAGGGGACAGGTTGAGAGGTAAGGCTTGGGGGGGGGGGTGGCTCTGGGTCTCTGAGGCTTTCTCCGAGGTGAGGGTGCCTCAGCTGGCAGAGCCCCCTGAGGCAGGACGCAGAGGAGGGAAGGGCGAGCTGGGCTTGCAGGATGGGGGCAGGACTTCCACAGCGAAGAATCAGACCTAAGGCATCTGTGGCAGCAAAGAGACTGCCCTCCCCGAGGGCTTTTCACAGCCCCGGCCTGACTGATGTTAAACGCTCAATGTCCCTGGAAGCAACACCTAACACCCAGCTGGAGAAGATGTCCAGATTCAACTCATCCGGAAGCTTCCCCGATGTGACACATCCCAACACGGCGCTCACACCGAAAGCTCTACCCTGTCACTTACAGCTCAGAGCATTCAGTCTCTGTTCTCTCCACGAGGGCCTGGAGAAGGAATTCGTCCCATAAGGTCTGGGGGGGGTGGTCAGGCAACGGGTATTATCCTGGACACCCAGATGCACAGTACCCCAGAAGGTACCCGATGGCTTCCCTTCACAGTGGGGCCTTGAGGTGGGGCAGGAGGGGGCTACCCGGGCATCACAGGCCAGGCCAGGGCAGGGGAGCCTGATGAAGCAGCTGGCACCAGCGGTCCTTCAGCAGCCCGGTGGTCCTCGCGAGGGACCCTCTCCCAAAGCCACGGGTCCTGGAAGGCCCTGCCCCCCCTCCTCCAAAGTCACAAATAGGAGAGAGGGGCCGATTGACCTGTGGGAGTCCCAGTGCTCCCCTGTGTCACCTTCCAAAGCAAAATCCTAATCCTTTCCTGAAACGGCAGGCTCTCCGGGGGGTCCCCCCGGCTGGAGCCAAAGTCTCCGGTCGCCAGGGTCCTCACCGCCCTCCGCCGCGCGGGCATCCTCGGCGGTGCGCCCAGCCCACAACCCCCCCGGGCCCCGCCCCCCGCCCCTGCGCCCCGGGCCGCCCTACACGGCGATCTCATCGTCCAGGCTGTCGCCCAGCTCCTGCCTCTGCAGGACGTTCAGCAGGCGCGGCAGCTCCTCCTGGGACCACGAGTCGCGCTCCTCGCTCTCGTCCGTGTTGGACTCGTACTCCGAGGCGATGCCCGACTCGCGGAACCGGAGGAGCTCCAGGCCGCCCAGCAGCGGGCCCGCGGGCGGCGGCAGGAAGCGGAAGCACTCCAGCTTCACCAGGCGATCGCGCCTACCTAGGGGGCTGCCGGCGGGGTGCGCCAGCTCGGCCAGGCCCGCGCCCGGGGGCGGCGAGGGCAGGTCCTCCGGCTGCGGGGTGGTGGGGTCGCAGAGCACCGGCAGGCCTCCGGAGCGGAAGGTGATCTCCAGCAAGCTGTCCTGGGAGCCCACTGGAGGTGGGGGGTGGGGGGGGGGGGGGAACAAGAGCACAGGAGGCCGGGTCAGTGAGGCAGCCCGCTGGGCTGGGGGGGGGGGGGGCGGGCGGGAGGGGCACGGGGGACACCAGCCTGCGACCCTGAAGGAGGTACCCATCCAGAGGGCCAGACTTCTGGGGCGGTGAAGTGCAGTGGGTCCCAATCTAGACCTTGGTGCTGCTTTAACAAGGGCCCCAGCCCTGCCCAGACCCTCTGATCGTGATCTCCATGGGTTGGACCTGGGAATATTCATTCTTTAAGAAGTTATGGGATAGTCTGGGGGAACCACTGGGCGAAGAGGAAAAGCATTGGTTTGGCAGTCACACCTGGCTTTGAATCTCAGTGTGACCCACACCTTGCTGGTCCTGTAACCTTGAGCCAGCTCCTTAACCTGTTTGAGTCTGTCTCATTCATAAAATGGGCATAACAACATCTACTACTACCAGGATTACAGGAGATCACGTGCCTGAAACTCTAGCATCGTTTCTGGCACAAAAGAGGACCAGGGCATCTACACTGGCCCTCAGCCTACACACATCTGGAGAAGGCTTACAGGCCACGGATAAACAAAAGGAAGGCCCGGAGATGTGTGCTGCCTTCTAGTACCTCCCAGTCCAGCCTGGAGGCGGCCGGACTTCTCAGGCCGGGTGCCGGGCAACTCTGTCACTCACCAGCAACGCTATCTGGCCGGTTCTTTCCTGCCCTATCCACTAAGTAGACGACGGCTACCAGCCTGCTCTATGCTACAGAGGTGTGAAATGTATAGTGCAGGGTGCGTAAGCCCCGTACGGCGTGAGGTCCTCCCCAGAGCCCCCAGACAGCAGGACACAATAGGTGCTCAGCAGATTTCAACGGAAATACACTGAAATGGGCTGCCTTAGGACGGGCGTCCGAGCCCTTTTCGAGGAGGGGGAGCCTGGATGAATTCGTGGCAGTGACTCCTGGGGACATTCAAGGTCAAGTCTGGATGCTGGACGAGAAGGGGCCCAGACCCTCGCTAGCCCTGCCATTTTGCAATTCCGCAAAGCGTGTGGACAGGACAGACAGAGCTGCCTTATGTTTCCTGCTGGAACGCCGGGGCGGGTCAGGGGTCTAATCAAACACCACCAAGAGCTTCAGAGAAAAGCCTGTGGGTTTTCCAGAGCCTCCGTGGAGGGCGGGGAGGCTGGGCGGGGCCCTCACTTACTCGCACTCTGTCCCGATAGCTTCAGCTCCAGCTCCTGCACCTGCTTGACCAGCAGGGAGATGTGCTGGAGCATGTCCTTGTTCTGCAGCAGGAGCTGGTGCACTCGGGCCTGGGCCTCCAGCCGCGCGGCGGCCTCGGCAGCCAGCTGGTCCTTCAGCAAGTGAACCTGCAGACGGGAGGGAGAGAAGAGGCGGAGAAGACAGGACAGAGAGGAGAGAGAGAGAGATGAATGCAAACGAGAGTCACCGGGGGAACGGCTGGGACCAGAGACACCTGCCATGTTCCATTCACGAGGAAGAAGCCCTTCCGGGGACACGTGGGCACCTGGGCTCGTCATTCGGAGCAGCAGCCCAAAGAAGCTGGGTCACTGGCCCCGTGCGCCTCTTTGCATCTCCCGAGGGAGGGCTGTGGCTTGTCACTCAGATACCACTCAGGGCCCAGCACCAAGCACAAGAGGAAGGGAAATGCCGAGCCCCAGCCCCTGCGCCCCCACCAGGTTTGACAACTAACACGTGACCGCCACATGGACGGAGGTGCCTTTCGCTCATCGTGTCCTTTAAGAAAGGAAACAGAAACTGATACGCTGAGCCAGTAGCCAAGAACGGTGTCACAGCAAACCCCTCCTTGGGCTTTCCTCTCCCCTTCCTCGTGCCCACACATGCTGGGAAACCGGAAGGCCGACAGAGTCCCCTCATTAGTGAGGCGGTCGTGAGAGTCTGTTCTTTCCCATCTGGGGGTACCGGCCTCTTTCCCTGACCATCCAGCCCCTTTGCATTTCTCACAGCACCTTGGACTGTGCCTTATACCTGGTAGGGGTCACACGCCTGCTGACTGATTCACAGCCGGGCCTCCTCCCACAAGCCCAGCAGGGTGGAGGTGAACGGTTTACAGAGCCGCCCACTGTGGGGGAGAGAGGACCCTCATCCACTGTCCTCATACACGGTGGAGCAGCTGGTGAGGGCACATACAGTGTGCTCGGGGCCCCGGAGGGTCTGCTCTCGGTGTGTAACCGGGTATGGGGAGAAAACCCAAGGGAACAGGTGGAATGATCGTAACAGGAGCCCAGCTCGAGGAAACTGAGTCACAAGCCAACAACAACGTTCACCCATTTGATTCCTGTACCAAGTGGTGGATAAAGGGGCCTCCGCGGAGGGTTTCAGAAGGTCCCTGAAGAAACGGAGCTCGTGAATTTTGGCCCACACCAAGGCCACTTGTGGGAAAGAGGGTTTTCCTGGACCAGGAAATACGACGTGGATAAGGTGGAGACACTGAGGCAGGCTGACTGGGGCGAGTCAGGTGGGGGCAGGAGAGGGGTCGGAAGAGCCAGCCGACTCTTGCTCAGACAGTAACGGCTCGGGCTTTTTCCGAAGAGCAGTTTGCTCCAAAGGGTTGCACATTTTGTCGGAGAGCAAAGGACCATATTGGCTCCGTGGTCCGTCCAACCGGACCCAGCGACCTGCCGAGCCCAGCGTCTGCCCCTTCCAGCCGCTGAGCTTGGAGACTCCCGCTCTTGGATTCAGCAGCTGCTTCCTTCCGGGCAGATTTGAGGACCTGACCTTGCAGTCGGTTATGTGGGAGCCACTAATGAGATTAGTTGCCACTTTCCATTAGTGGCTCCCGAGGCTGGGCCTGTCTTGCCCCAGGGGGCGGATGTGTAAGGAGTCTAAAGTAAATCTGTCCTCCATAAGGTGCTGCTGAGGACGGACGTGACAGTTTGGTTTAGAAATCAGCCTCATCTGCTGCCTCATGGAAACTAAGGAAGGATCTAGAGAGCAAGGAGAACAGGGAAAGAAGTGGCAATAATATTTGAAGCGGAGTATCAGGTGGTGGGGTGGCTGTTAAGCCTTTATTTTCTTTGGAAACTGAGACATGGAGGTATTTCCCCTGAGAGTCCCCCAAATCTTGCTGATTCTCAGAAACAGAACAACTGCTGTGGGAAGGCTCCAGAAGTGCCTCCTGAGAAAGGGCCAAGCTTAACCTCCCATCTGTGAGTAAGGTAACGTACTCCAATCAAGAGTATCGTTGAAAGGCATCTACGGTGCAGGTGGGTTAATTATCCCATTTTCTATTTCCTTTGGACTGAAACAAACATGAGGCAGAAAGGTGGGATAAAGTTTTCAATGCATATGAACAGAAAAAGCAGAGAAGTCTAGATGCTGCTAATCGGCATCTACAGCGGGCTCCCTGCACACACACCAGGGACTCGAGGACTCGCATCCCAGGACAACGGGCCACTTGGGAGCACTGGACCGGGAGCTGGAATGCTCCAGTCTGGCGGTTACACCCTATGCAATTGTAGCGAATTCGCTTCCACCTGGACCTCACTTCCTCCAACTCTCACCCGAGGGGGCCCCCAGAGGCTCAGGCAATCCAGGATCCCACATCCTGGTGAACATGGCAGTCAGCGCTGGGGGCCATGTGTCAAAGGCTCACTGAAGAGAATCCCTAGATTCCCATTCTGACATCATAGAATGAGGACTGGGGACAAAAGAGGAGTCCCCTCCTGCAGAAGTGAGGTGGGGGGGGGGAATGTTGGAAGCTTCTTTTTGCAGGTAATCCAGTTCCCCTGGTGGAGTGCCATCAATACATAAAAGGCCCTTGAATCTAATGCTTCCCTCAGGCAGTAAGCGCCAGGAGAAAACGCTCCTGAGTCTGAGTGCTCCTCAAACAGATTAAGTAAGAATTTTAGCTTTGCAAATGCAGAGTCAGAACATTTCCAGTGTTTTCAAACCCCAGGAATGCAAAAGCACACACCGCTCCCTAAAGCCAGCGCCAACGGGCCCTTCTGCAGCCATCAGAAGTGACATCAGGCAGAAGGATCACTTTGTCCGTGGCAGTCCGTGCCACGGCAGAGCCCAAACCAGGCCAGGCTGCGACGAAACAGCCTGGACTCCTTTTAAATCTGAGGCCACTTAATAGTCCCTGTGTTTTGCACATACAGGTCTGGCCTCGAGGCACTGAAACGGGGCAGCACGATTTTCAGCCTGGGCTCTGGGCAGTCTGCTCTAGCTGTGTGTGCTCGCTTCCTCCACCGTGAACGTGAACGGAGAGCAGACACCGCCCCCTCCCGCCTCCCAGATGGGACAGTTCTTTGTATTCGGCATGCTTTTCTTTCTGAGAATTCAACACCTTTCGCAAAAGCAGGCCGTATTAATTTCTGAAAAGGTATGGGTTAGCCTCTCCTTTCCAGAACCACAGGGTCTTTGGCAAACGACTATCCCACTTCACAGACGAAGTCCGTGGGAAGGTCACGGCTGGGGTGCGGTGTCCCGCTCCGCGTTCCCGCCACGGCGCCCCACGTGGGAGTTGAACCCTGCACCCTCCAGTTCGGACACCCTCCCTCAGCCCACCCAGCGACACCAGACCACTGCCCACTCGCTCTCCAGCCTACTTGCCTGGACTCCAGCTCCTCCGTGAGAAGTGGGGGCAGGGCCAGGCTGAAGTTAGGGAGCAGGCACATGGAAATGGCGTGGAGAGAACCACAGCAATTTGCCCTCCCCCCCGCCCCCCACCGGACGCACCAGCGGAGGCAGGTGACGCTGTCTCAGCATGCATAAGGCAGGGACTGGGCAGTGCACCCAGGGTGCTGGGGACTGGCAGAAGCCACGCCGACAAAAGCTCAGTCTAGGGCCTGGAGGTGGGGTGTGGAGGGTTTTCTGTGCGGCTCCTGCATGGACAGCGTACGCGATTGCGAAGCAGAAGTAACCAATCACGGGTTTCAGAATAAGCACCAGGGGCAGCGGGTAGAGGAGAAATCTTTAAATAGCGACAGTGCACTCACAAGCTAGGCCAGGAGCTGGCAAAGTGTGGAGGACTCCGGCCTACTTAACTACTGCCAGTCAGCCGAGGTGCCCAGGCCGATTCTGGAGCTCTAGGGGCCCAGCTCATGGCCATGCAGGTGCCAGCGATGTCCCAGCTCTGGTTTGGGGCTTGGCTATGCCCTCATTCACACCCTTGAACTTCTGGCCCAGCTGAAAGAAGAGGAAGCTAGTGCAGCCAGGCAAGCCTCATGCTGGGTGGGGAAAGCGGTCAGAGGGGCTTATTCACACACTGAGGTCTAAGCTAGAAACGCTTAAGAGCTGGTTGAACAACTCCTTTGCCCCTGTACCTCTAAGGCCGGGGCAGGCTCCCCTAGAGAGGCTCTGAACCAATTAGGGAGAGGCTGGGAGAGATCTTAAGGTCTTAGAACAAATCAGAACACTGTTAAGGAGATCCAAAGCCTGGTCCCAGGACAACAGCAGAACGGAGTAGCCTGTGAAGAGTACATGGGGAAGGGGGCATGCATACAGGATGCCACAAGGGACCCCAAGAGTGAACCTGTTTGCAAGGAACTCTGCCTGGACCCTTAGCTCAACCCAGAAGTCACATAGGAGGACTTGGATGCTTCCAGAGAGAAAGAAACTGTGTTCCTACCTGAAGTGCTGAGGTCATGGTATTCTTGCCCCCTGGAATTTTGGGGATTGTGGCAGGTTTTTTTTTTTTTTTTTTTTTTTTAATGTTTATTTATTTGGAGAGAGAGAAAGAGAGTGAGAGCAGGGTAGAGGTGGAGAGGGAGAGGGAGAATCCTAAGCAGGCTCCATGCTGTCAGCACAGAGCCTGAGGCAGGGTTTGAACTCACGAACCGTTAAGATCACAACCTGAGCTGAAATCGAGAGTCAGACGCTTAACCGGCTGAACCACCCAGGCGCCCCCTTTTTTTTTTTTTTTAACGTTGGTCTGCCCTATTTTAAATGCATGAAAGATGTCAAGAAGGCCTACTGATCCACTTCTATCTCCTATACAATAGTTTTCACCCAAAGACATGGAAACATACAAAGCCCATTCTTTCTAGAATGGGAGAAAGAGGAACGTGCAGAAGAACTTGTAACAGAAGGAGGGTTTAGGGCCCAGTCGGCTGGAGGACACAGGATCCGAAAGCCTCGGCTGCGACACCACACCTCTTCTGCAGAG
Source organism: Puma concolor (assembly GCF_028749965.1). Lineage (NCBI taxonomy): Eukaryota > Metazoa > Chordata > Mammalia > Carnivora > Felidae > Puma > Puma concolor. The sequence continues at coordinate 6,795,278 of NC_141683.1, read as the reverse complement.
GGGGAAGCTGCAGGCAGCAGAGGGGGAGAGACGTGCGTTCAAGAAGCTATCTCTGACCTCAAGTTCCCCGTCCGGCTGAAGACGCCGCAAGTCTCCGGCCCTACCCGTCACCTCGCCAGGACCGATGCGCGATGCTGGCCAATCAGCCACGTCACTGCGGGAACCAAGGGTCAGGCAGGACACCGCCAGCCACAATCCACAGACTGTGAGTCAGGGCCCGTGGGAGTGGCAATGAAGTAAACCCAAACACTACACTCTTCCCTTCCCTGAGATCCACTGTCTTCTAGGAGAGAGACCATTAAAACAGGGCAGTGCTGCCCCACTGAGGCAGATGCCTGATTCCCTACCGGAAAACCACTTTTAGGGTTTCATGCTGCTTGTGGCAAAGCCACGATCAGTTACAGGTCTTGTGGCTTTGCAGACTGAATGCTTCCCCAGACCGACACAACAATCTTCTTGTTGTGTAGATTGTAGTTTGTGTCTAGTTTCCCTTTAGCGTTTAGCAGTGACTTCAAATTCAAATGACTCGCTGGTAATATCTATCATGAATATGCATCAAGCCCTTTCTTAGATAAATAATAATTACTCGGCAATTGATACGCTGCAAGAGAAAAGTATTATGGGTTGGAGAATGGATTTGTATTCAAGGGGAAACTTCCGGAAATGATGTGAGTCGTGGAATGGCCCTGTGCTGGAGCACTGAGGCTTTGTGATCCTGTCACAACGGGGAGGAGGGGACGCTAGGGACTGCCACACCGCCATTAAGGAGACGAGATGAATTCTGTTATTTGACAAAGAGTAATGATTCCCCGCCCCCCCCCCACCCCCAAGTATAAGAAGCCATTAATGACATTGCCTTCTTTTTCTTGCTGTTCTGGAAACACCTGCAAATGCTCCTACCATTAGCACACATCCTTTTGTTTCACCGTCAGAATTTTTTAAAGGCTCCAATCACCTAGGAGCCATGGCACACTGATTCTACTCTCTCCAACCTGGCTGCACAAGTCCTCGAGAGGCTTACGTCTCAGGACCCGTCCTTGTGAGACTGTGTTAAGAGAACTAAGTCTTTTCAAGAACCAAGTCGTTGCAGATCCCGCTCTGGTTAGGCGGCCAGTGCTTTCTCAAGGTGTGCATATGGGAGAGCACAGCTGTGACTGGGCCACCCCTCCACCCCAAGGGTCGTGAGAAGGATAAGCAGGAGAAACAACAGGAATCAGGGAGTGCTCCCCAGAGAAGTCTGCTCCCTGCCGTTCTAGAACGCAGAAAGCCTCAGAGGTCAGCCTAGTCACACAGATCGAGAATGCCAGCGCGTGGAGCTGCCTGGCCAGATCGCACACCACTCCCCTGCTCGTGAGGCCCCGCCCTCCTCATTGCCCTTATCCACGACCCCCTCCCCACCCCACCCAAGAGCCTGACCCATCCCTCAGTCTCAGAATCAGCCTATGAATGGTATGAGCCTATGAAGGTCAGACTCACAAGTCCCAAAGCAGATGTGGATTAGAATCCCCTCCAGATGTGGATTAGAATCCCCTCTGTGGAAAGCAAGCAGAAGGAATCCCTGCCGGAAGCAGCAAGGGAAACCAGCTTGGTCCTCTGCAAGGCCATGGCCTGACAAGCCTTTGGGGCCCAAACAGCACTTCGCTCCTGAGATCAAAGCCAATTCTCACGTAGCTCACATACAGCACCTAACATCCTGTAAGTTAGATCCCATTGGGACGAATTCCAAGGCCAGTACAAGATCAAATCCTGCCGGGAAGAAGCAGAGCACTGACGGAGGTGTGGGGATTTGAACGGACAAGGCAGTTAGGATGCCAGTCTCTGCAAGGGTGTTTGGTGCAAATTCGTCCTTGAAGCTCTTTTAAGACTGGTTGCATGAGGTCACAGCTGTCCTGACTCCAAAGGCGTCTCTTCCCACCCGAACACCAGGAAAATGAGGCAGGAAGGGGAGGCGGGGCTCTGTGTGCACCTCCTTCCTTGGTGAGCTCAGGTCCTTATCCAACAACGTCCAGCCAAGCCAGCCAAGCCCAGCTCAGAGCGGGGGGGGGGGGGGGGGGGGGGGGGAGGGGGGGTACGCGGGAAACCAGAACGTTCCCTCCTAGCCCAACCGCATCCCCCTCGCCCCCCTTCCCCAACAAGCAATGACCCAACAGCGTGAGCGATCCCTTACGGCTCCCTAGGCTGTACACCTGCCCCTCGCCCCCCGCCAGGGAAGGCGCGTCAAGCCCATGAGAGTGGAGCCTGAGGGGGAGGGAGGAGGCGGAGGAGGACCTGGGCCACAGCCACTTGCGTCTGCTGCTGCTGCTGCTGGAGGAGCTGCTGGAGGAGCTGCATCTGGTGGTGGGAGGACAGCGGCGTCCCCGGGCCCAGGCCTGGGGGCTGCGAGGGGCAGGAGGGGAGGAGCATCCTGGGCGAGGCTGCCAGCACGGGCTCCTGGGGCTGGGGAGAAGCCTGGAGAGAGAAGAGAGCACAGGGCAGTGACTGCTCTCACACAGACGGCCCGGGCACGGGTGGGGGGAGATGCGGCGTCCCCAGCAGCCGTGTGGACGGGGCCCCGGGAGGAGGTGGTGTGGCGGCCGGGGCCACCTGCCAGGACACCCTGCCTGGACCCTCAGTGACTGACCCCCTGCGATGGAGGCAGACGGTGGGCACCTGCCTCTCACACCATATCCAGCGATACCACACCCGGACTTTGGGGCACCCATCTCTGGCCACCACCCCACTATGAGACCCGGAAGGGGGCAGTTCCACCTTCACTCCGATGGGTCCTCGGGGTTTCCTCCTCCAGGGCTGCCCCCGGGGCCCCGAGGCTTGAGGGAGGCTAGTCCAGCAGGGTGTGCCTCGCGGGGAGGGCCAGGCTGAACGGCGTCTTTGTGCCCTCCCTCCTGTCTCCCTCTGGGCAGGTGGGAACTGTCACGAAGATGGCTTATGGGATCCATAAATCAACTAACTGCAGGGAGAGCCATTTCGTTTCCGGGAAGTCTGCTGCTGGTCCCTCTGCAGACGTGCAGGAGAAAGGCACCCAGTGACAGACAGCTCTTGCCGCTTGCAGGGAACAAATGTCACCAAGAAAGCATCAGGTGATGACTTGGGACCATCCCACCCTCCAGACCAGACAGGTTTCTCCCTCCTCCTGATGAGCTGCCCCACAGCCTGCACCGGAAAAGGCCAACACACGGCAGGAAGGAGAGGTGGCCGGGACACGGGGAATCTAGGGGGAGCCCCCTCTCTTAGCATTGTCCTTCCGGGTTTTCTGCTGTGTCTTCGGGTTGGAATGTGCTCTCAAGTTATCACTTTCTCAGTCTGGATTCTTTTGTAAAAAAGTTCTTTTTTTAAGTTTGAGAGACAGAGCAGAGGAGGGGCAGAGAGAGAGGGAGAGAGAGAATCTCTCCCCCGATGTGGGGCTTGAACTCATGAACCACGAGATCATGACCTGAGCCGAAACCAAGAGTCAGACAGTCAACCGACTGAGCCACCCAGACACCCCTCTCAGTCTGGATTCTATCGGGATCCTCTCGGGAGCCCCGCCATCTCAGCTGTAGGATGTGAGGTTGGAGTTGATGATGCCTCAGGTGGTCTCGCAGTTTCCGGCCCCCAAAGGGCGCACTGCCAGCCTCTGTGGCATCAGCAGGAGGCAGCACCAAAGTGCACAGTCGCTGGCCGCAGGCAGAGGGAGCCTGGACGAACTCCGCTCCAGCAGCTAAGCCCCAAGGGATCAGTCCTGGTGCTCGAGGCTTAGCTCTGCACAGGTATCAGGCTGCCATGAGGAGCCACTGAGGGCAGGACTTCTGGGGAGAAGGGGACTCAGGACAGAGGGGACCCTGGAGGGTGGCGCACGTCAAGGGTGACTCTGTGGTGTCCTGACACACAGCAGGGTCGAGCGCCGGCCCACCGGGCCCATCTGCAGGAGCCAGGCCCCCGCAGAGGAGACGAAAGCTGCTCCGCTTGGTCGTATGCACCGCACGCGGAAGCTAACCCAGCGGGTACAGGAGGGGACTCTGACGGTGGCCGAGGCCGCAGCACATTGTGCTCCAGGAGGCAGCATGCGTGCAGACGGTGTGACGGGTCACGTCCTGCCTACCTTGGGGTCTGCGTGGGAACCTCCTTCCTTCCCTACGGCGTCAAGGTCGGTCACACCTCGGCTGAATTCCAGGACATCGTTCCCCTGGAGCGGGGTCTCTACTGCATCGATGTCCGTCTCCTCTGCGGTGGCCGTGGAGGCCCTCTCGGCTCCAGTGAGCTGGCGGCCTGCGGGGATGACAGAGAGGGAGGGAAGGGAAGGGCACCACCGAGGCCAGGGTCCTCCCTTCCCGGCACTTCACCTTCAGGACTGTCATGTCTAGAGAGGCCACTGGCTCCCTGACGTCTCCACCCACCCTTCACGCCCAATTCTCCCTCTTGGCTGAGAAAACAGCTGGTTTTCACGATCGATCGCTGACTGTGGCTGATGGGCGGAGGTCAGTACAGTAACTGATCTGTAAGCACCGGGAGGGTAAGCTGGGGTGGACGGAACGCCGTGCCTGTTAGCACATCGGGTAAGGCAAGGTCTAGAGGGTGGACCCACAGCTAACGATCTTCCTCAGGTCCTAACAGACAAGAGGGGGATCTGGTATTTGCCACTTTCCTGGGACCCAGAAGCTGAAAGGACAAGAAATGATATTTAAAAACAAAACAAAACAAAACAAAAAAAACGAAACCTTCTAGCAAACTGGGAGACAGGAGATTGGGCTGTGTGGATTCCCACCTGTGCAAGGGTGAGAGGACTGGACCTGGAAGTGGAGAGAAGTGCCACTTTCTGAATTGCTTATTTAAACCACGTCTACTCGATGCAGTGAATTGTAACTAGAAGCCGCAGGACATATGCTGATTTCATTTGTTCAATGAGCATTCATTAAGCACCTGTGTGTGACAGAAATCTACCGGGCATAAGAATAAATGAGCCTAAGCTGTGTTTTCCAGGCTTCCCCAGCCTGACGGAGGAGACAGACACACAGCACGGATGCAGCAGGGGGCCGTGTCCCCTCTGATCCGGGGTGCCGGGCAACAGAGGACGGACAGCTAACTCAGGCAGGGGTTAGAGCAGCCTGTCCAGAGGGCACACCACCACCTGGAGAAGTGCCAGCTAAGGCAGGTGAGGAAGCAGGCACGGGATGGGGAGGCAGGGGCCAAGATACAGGCGATATTCACTGCAAACGGCTCTGTAGGGAGGGACCCAACCAGGAAGACTGCGGATCTCATCTCGAAGGACTGGAAGCAGGTGAGTAATACCAAAGGATTTCGTTCTTTCGAGTTTCACCCTAGAGATGATGTGGAGGACGGATCTAGAAGGGACAAGATGAAAAGCAATACCCCGGGTGAGAAACAGGAGGGCTTATGCTAGCCGTAGCAGACAAGAGGGGAACAGATGTCAAAGATTTTCAGGGGGGGCAGAAATCACAGGATGTGGGGAAAAACTGGTGGCAGAGAGAGAGAGAGAGAGGGAGGTGGGAGGAAGGAGGGAAGGAGAGAGGAATACGCAAGGACGTTTTGAAATTTCTGATTTAGGTGATCCGGTAGGGGCTGGCGTCCTACAGGGAAAATTCAGGAGGAGCGGGGCTGTGGGTAAGAGGATGCACTGAGTTTTAAACCCGCTGGAATCACGAGGTCTGTGACAGCCAAGTGGAGATACCCCTCAGCTATTGGGTACGTAAGTGGAGAGTTCAGGAGAATGGCCTGGCCTGGAAATAAACATCAGTTGAAACCAGTGAAGTCAGAAAAGGGCGCCAGGAACCAGGAGAAGCGCAAAGGACGTTGGAAAGCAAGTCGCAGATAAAGAAAGGTTGTGTGTGCGTGTATACGGGGTGGTGCCCCAGAAGCCAGGGAAGGCGAGTGCTCCGTTCCCCGTGATGAGCCCTGCACAGAGAGGCTGGTTCAGTTTGCTAGCTGGGGGCCCTTCAGTGACCTTGACCGGGGTCTCCGGAAAGGCCAGCAGGCAAGGCAACCAACTGGAGGTTGAAGGAGTAACAGCGAGGGTGGGGGACTAGGAAGAAGACACGAGAGTGCAGATAAGTCTGGCAAAGAGCTGAGCTCTGAAGGAAAGGAAAGAGATAAGGCTGGGGGGTGGGGCGGTGATGCAGGGGCAAGGCTGGGGGGAGCGATGCAGGGGCTAGGCTGGCAGGGGGAAGCGATACAGGGGCAAGGAAGACTGGATTTGGTTTTGTTATGGAGAAAGGCTTGATCTTGTCTGTCTGCAGTGGGGAGGAAGTCAACATAGCAAAAGACTCAGGTGACCCCCCCCCCCCCCCAGGAGGGGCAGAAGTGGTGGCTTGGGCTCAGGAAGAGGCAGGTGAAGGGTAATCCTGGACTGGGGGACACTGGCCGCAAGGCACAAGCTGGGGACAAGCAGCCTGGCGGAGCCGGGTGACCCCAGAAGCGTAACTCTGGAAGGCGGTTTCAGGGGCTAAATGGACAGGTGCTGCTGAATCAATGCAGAACTTTTCACATGTCAATTATACCGTAATAAAACGGTTTAAAAAAAGAACAAGGGGTTATCAGCTCGGGCGCAAAGTGCTGGAAATGCCCACTTTTTTTCTTTTTCTTTTTTTGGTCTCAAAACTGCAGTAGTAATAGCTTAAAATGAAATAGCACTTACTGGGGCACCTGGGTGGCTCAGTTGGTTAGGTGCCTGGCTCTTGGTTTCGGCTCAGGTCGTGATCTCACGGGAGATCGAGCCCTGTGCAGGGCTCCAAGCTACCACTGCAGAGCCTGCTTGGGATTTTCTCCCTTTCTCTCTCTCTCCCTGCTTCTCCCTCCCTCTCTCTCAAAATAAATGAACATTTAAAAAAAAAAAAAGCACTTAGTACATTCCAGGTACGATTTAAGGGTTTTACCTGTATAAATCATTTGTCCTTACAACCGTCCTAAGAGGCAGGCAGTGACAGATAAACTGAGGCACCGAGCTGGTAAGGCTGCAGCTGGGGCTCAAAGCCTGCCAGTCTGGCTCCAGGCCTGGTGCTTAAAACCAGTGCCACCCTGTTTCCCAACTGGCCGGCTGCTTCCACCTGCAAAGCCCCCCACCCCGCTTCCCTGCATTTACATGCTCTCAGATGATCTCGTTTATCTGTCACGTGCTTGCACCACCTCCCCCGCCCCCCCAACTTTGAAAGCGAGCTCCTCGCCATCAGGGACCCTTTTTTTTGTTCACAGCCTACCCAGAATCAAGCCTGGCACATCCGGGGAACTAGATAAACATCTGTTGAAGGAAGGAGGAAACTAAAACCAAGGAGAGACATAGGATCGGGCAGTGGTTGCCAGGGACGGAGGGGTGGGTGAGGTGGGAGAGCAGAAGGGTGAGGTGAGCAGCGTGCTCGGGGGTCCTGATGGAGCAGGAGGCCCAGGAGATGCAGGTGTAACAGGTACCCGAGTCCGTGGCTCGCTGTCTAGATGACGAGTGTTCTTTTTAAGAAGCTCTATTCCTCCTAAGGGTTCCAAGCCCTTCCCCGCACTGGATTGCTGCCGTGGGAGGATGACGCCTCCGAGGGAACGGGAGCTCTCCCAGGAAACCCTCTGCAGGAGTCAAAGAAACCGCACCAGGCAGAGGCGGGCAAGCGGAGCAGGAGCAGCGGCCCCACCTGGCTCTGAGCCCCGGGGACCCAGCCTACGGCAGCTAGCAGTGCCAAAAGATACACAAGATACATCTCCCCGAGGGTCGGGAACAGTGGGGAGAATGAGGGCGGCAAGCAAGGCAGGCAGGGAGGGCGTGGGAGAGGCGAGGTGGCTCCAGTGGAAAGATAAGCTGTGCGTTAAATGACAAGTCCCTCACACGGGAGACTCCTATCGACAAAACAAAAATACACACAAACAGCTACCGATCAAGAGTTCTAGTCCGGTGCTGCAAGGTGCTCCGTTAACGGAGACAAATCCTAACGCGGTAGATAAATGCTTCCGGGGGAAGCACTTATGGAAAGAAGAAACGTGTATCCTAGTGGTTTGTAGGCCGTAAGCAAGCAAGCAAGCGGGGGCCGTAAAAAGGAAGTGAGTATGGGGCTGGGCGGTAAGCAGCTTTCCTTGAGGAAGAAATGTTTCCCATTCCAGATCTGTGCCATCCCACACGCCAATATTACTCAAAGGAGGCTCAGCTGCATGCTGCAAACACTGTGATCAGAGGGAGCCCTGGTTAATCCTTTAACTCAGACCTATGGGACTTGAGAGATCCCCTGGCTACTTCCCACACTGCAGAGATGGGCTGGGTCATGTATTTCAGAGTCTGAGCTGCAAACCAGCTAATAAGTAATATGCACTTAGAGTGCAGCACAGTTTACCCTTGAACAACGTGGGGATTAGGGGCTCAGACCACCCCATGCAGTCAAAGATCCATCCATGTGTAACTCTGGCCTCCCCAAACACTTAATGGCCTACTGTTAATAGCCTTATCAGTAACAGTCAATTAACACGTGTTTTGTATGATACAGGTAATACACTGTATCCTTTTTTTAAAGTTTTTTTACTTATTTTGAGAAAGAGAGAGCACGTGCATGTGCACTCTGTGTTTCCCCCTCTCTCTACCCTTCCCCTGCTCATGCCCTGTGTCTGTCTCTCAATAATAAATAAACGTTAAAAAATTTCTTTTAAAAGAAAAACTCGGGGCGCCTGGGTGGCGCAGTCGGTTAAGCGTCCGACTTCAGCCAGGTCACGATCTCACGGTCCGTGAGTTCGAGCCCCGCGTCGGGCTCTGGGCTGATGGCTCAGAGCCTGGAGCCTGTTTCGGATTCAGTGTCTCCCCCTCTCTCTCTGCCCCTCCCCCGTTCATGCTCTGTCTCTCTCCCAAAAACAAATAAACGTTGAAAAAAAAAATTTTTTTTTAAAAAAATAAAAGAAAAACTCAACAAAGTATCTTGGACAGACTTTGTATCATTTCATAGAGAGCAGACTCATTCTTTCTAACGTTGTTTTTTTTTTTTTAACGTATGTTTATTTTTGAGAGAGAGAGAGAGAGAGAGAGAGAGAGACAGAGTGCGACTCGGGGAGGGGTGGGGACGGAGACACAGAATCCAAAGCAGGCTCCAGGCTCTGAGCTGTCAGCACAGAGCCCGACGTGGGGCTCCAACTCATCAGCCGTGAGATCATGACCTGAGCTGAAGTCAGACGCTTAACCGACTGAGCCACCCAGGCGTCCCAAGAGCAGACTCATTCTTTTTAATGACTGTGCAATATTCTGCTATTTGTACCATAATTTATTTGAAAAACCCCCGCATGCTGTTTCCAGTTCTTTGCTTATGTAACTTTACATACGCATGTATGGGTTTACCCTTACGATAAATTCGGAGAGGGGAAGCTGGGGGTCAAAGGCATGTGGATTTTTAAACTTGATTTCTATATTTTTTTCTGTAGGGCTCCTATTTCCACGGTGCCCTGTGTTAGCGTGTGTTTCTGGGTCTATGTCTGAACTTTCCATTCTGACCCCCCGTCAGGGAAGCAGTCCTACATCAGCAGTTTTACTATTAGAGCTTTATGCTTTCATGTCTGCAAAGCCACTCACCTGTCATTACTCATCTTTTCCAGAAATTTTTCTCTTCTTGCCTTTCCGATCTTTCCGTATTTATGTTAGAATAATAATAGCGAACGCGGATCTGGTGTTTACTACGGGCCAAACACCAGACTAGGCATTTTTCACGTATCTGCTCACCTAATTGTCACAACAACTGTTATGACTTATTGCTCTGCCGTTCTTTCTAGTTTCTTCCAAAGCGGAAACAAAGGCCCGGAGAGGTTATGAACTTGCCCCCAAATCACACAGCCAGGGACAGGTGCAGCCGGAATGAAATTCAAGGGTCTGCTCTCAAGCACTTTGCAGCGTCCCGAACTGGGTGCTTAGCTAACTTGATTTTCCTGATTGGTTATCTGCCTACAAAAATAAGTAGTTGAACCTTTGGATGCTCCTCTGAACCCTGCCTTATCTGGATCCTGCAAGTTCTGAAGACGACAGCTTTCCCATGTGCCCCTTTTGCCATCAGAAATCTGCACTGTGCTGTTAAATTGAGAGATTCACAGGAGAATTGGCTTTTTTTTTTTTTTTTTTTTAATAAAAAGGATGGTTCAGGTTTCCCATCCAAGAACGTTCCACTTGTTTACAACTTTCTTCACGTAAAATGTAGACATTTTATTACAATCATTCGCGGGTATTTTGTCTTTTTAAATTGTTATGCTAATGACTTTTTTCTTCTGCTAAGACTTCCAAGTGGTCGTGGCTGGAAAACACAACCCTGAGTTACTGGTCGTACTACCAGACCTCACCTCCTTAAAGGAATTCTCCTGTTTCTAAATTTTTTTTTTTTTCAACGTTTTTTATTTATTTTGGGGACAGAGAGAGACAGAGCATGAACGGGGGAGGGGCAGAGAGAGAGGGAGACACAGAATCGGAAACAGGCTCCAGGCTCCGAGCCATCGGCCCAGAGCCCGACGCAGGGCTCGAACTCACGCGAGATACGCGAGATCACGCGAGATCGTGACCTGGCTGAAGTCGGACGCTCAACCGACTGCGCCACCCAGGCGCCCCGGAATTCTCCTGTTTCTAACAGTGACTAGTTTCTTTTCTTGGGTTTTCCACATTAGAAGTTGACACAAACAATACTGACTTTCCGTCTGCTCTTCCTGATACTCATACTTTCCCCACATTTACTGTGAGATGATCAACATGATGGAAGGCAACTCTGCCTTCTTCCTGACTCTCGGTGACACTTCAAAGTGAGAGATCTTGGAATAATGTCCACGTGGAACGTCTACAGAACTACAGAATTTAGAAACAGGAAGAAAGCGGGGCGCCTGAGTGGCTCAGTCAATTAAGCGTCTGACTTGGGCTCAGGGCATGATCTCACAGTTCGTGGGTTCGAGCCCCGCGTCGGGCTCTGGGCTGACAGCTGGGAGCCTGGAGCCTGCTTCGGATTCTGTGTCTCCCTCTCTCTCTCTCTGCCCTTCCCCCGCTCACACTCTGTCTCTCCCAAAAATCAATAAACATTAAAAACAATTTTTTAAAAGCCATGGAGGTAATTATAACTTTATCTTCTTTCTAATTTGTTCTATGAAGGTGCGTTTGTACTGAAATTTTCTTTGGGGTTGGATTTGGTAGCATAAAGCAGCTTAAATGCTTCCGTGTTCGATACACATCTTTAATTGTCTATTGTAAAAGCCACACACGTTCCTTAAAGAAAATGTGGACTCCAGAGAGAAAGAGAAAAAAAATAAATGTGCTTTTTAAGTGGGTTGACGGTCTGGGGCTTGGTGAAGGAATGCACTGTCCCATGCTGGTGGCCACGCCCTCCCACTGCAGCGACCCGCCCAGGCGCCTACCTGGCTCCCCCGAACTGCTGCTGTCCCTCTCGCCCTCACCGTCCTCCTGGCCGTCTGCGTTCTGGTGCGTGTGCTGCAGACTTAGCTTGTGGCAGACCTCGAAGGCTTGCCCGACCGTCCGCACGATGCGCATGGCTTGGCTCTGGGAAGGAGAAAGGAGAAAGGAAAAGAGCAGGTGAAGGGCGTGGGGACCCTCTGCAAAGGACACAAGAAGGGCCCGGGACGGGAGAGGATGCGCCGGGGGCCACGCGGACAGAAACCCATGAAGTCAGCAAAGGAAGAGACGGAAAAACCTAAGGGTGCTCTGATGCGCCCATGCTCACAAAGAAGGGCGTGGAGATGTTTTCCTTCCTGAAATGGCCCAGGAAGTAGAAACTCACCAGTTCTAGAACAATCGGTCAACTGGAAGGACAGACGGTACTGAGCCCAAGTCCCCCTTCCACGTTTAACAAAAGTGGTCCAGACGCTCCAGCACCCTTCGCCAACCACAACTGAACGTTTGGTGGGTTCGCCACATGAAGAGAAACTCGGTTTCTCCAGGTCTCCCTGCTGCTCCTGCAGACCAGGGACTGGGAAGCCACCGTCTAAGCAGCAGAGCCGCGAACCCGGAGTCCAAGTTCCCCTGGGATGCCAGTGGCCGCAAGCCTAACCCAGGTGAGCCTTCCCAGTCTTGCCGTAAAGACATAGCTCACTTGGGTCTGTTTTTGGCCACTCCTCTTTCTTTCCTTCCCTCCTTCCTTCTCCCCTCCCTCCCTTCCTTTCTTGGGGCAGGGGTGGGGGTGCCGAGGAGCTATTTAACCATATCTTTTAATAGCCCAAGAACAGAACTCGACCCTAGCTCTCGGTATTCCACTGCTTAACTTGGAGAGGAGGACACAGGACAAGGAAGCCTGTTCCCCCACAGTCCTAAGCGACCCACACAGGCTGTGAGGACGAACCACAGGCAATATTCTCAGGGTCTGGCCTCCAAAGAGGATAGCTGACCGACTGCAGAATCGGTCAGCCTTCATTTTCTTCCGGAGACCGAGTCCGGTATAAGCTAGGTGGAGTTTAAGCACACAGCCTGGGTGAGCTCAGCTCACTGCTCCTTGCCCCCAGAGCTCCCCGAACATCCCACCGCAGACAGTTTATCTAACTGTGGCTGTCACCGTATGCTTGCATCCGAGATTAATCACATTTTGGATGGCCTGACTCCAGGACAGCTGTGTCCACCTAGTGAGTCCCACATTCACTAAGTGCCTGTTGCTATAAAAGCTCAGGTTCTCCTCGGAAGGACAGGTTACAAACTCCACCATCCCTGTAAGCCACAGACACTTTCCTTAACTAGCTTTTCAGATGACGTTAAAAGTTGAGGGGCACCTGGGTGGCTCGGTTGAGCATCTGACTTCAGTTCAGGTCTCGCTCTCACGGTTCGTGAGTCGGAGCCCCACACCGGGCTCACTGCCGTCAGCGCCGACCCCCCTTCGGGTCCTCTGTCCCCCTCTCTCTGTACCTCCCCCAGTCGCACTCTCTCTCTCTCAAAAATAAGTAAACATTAAAAAACGAAAGACGATGTTAAAAGTTGAAAGGTCTTCGAACAAGTGCCCCCAAATCCACAGGAGAAGACAAGGGACGGGGATAGGATTTCTAATCTTCTCTTCGAAAGGAAGCGCTCAGACTTAAATCCGGTAGGAAATGACTCCTCAGAGGCCCCGCATTTCTCAGACATCGCAAGCTGGGCGCTGGATCACACACTCAGGACTGACATCGGAAGAACCCAGACTATGGTTTCCATCTCTGTCACCTTCATCAAGGACGAACGTGTGGAACACGCCTACCAGTTTCAACCAACCATCGAGAAGCGACAACGGAGTCGTCAGCGTTGAGTCAGCGATGTCCACAGCCTCTCCTCCACCACGCAGAGGGGTAAGCATATGACAAACACCTCCCCCAGGGCTTGGCATACGCTAAGCTCTCGAACACAGGTTTTTGTGCCGAAAGGCAACGAGGACAGAAAATAAATAGGAAAGGCCGGGCTTGTTTTTATCGACAACAGAAACCTACAGATATTAAGGGGACTGCCTCTTACATACGGAGGTAAGCATCAAAGAGGCGAAACCACCCCCTCCCCCACCCAACTCATGACAGAGGAGAACCCATGGGCCAAACTGTCTCTGGTGGGAGCCACCATGATGGTTTCCACCACGAGGAAATTGCTGGATTCCAGGTCTAGATGTGTACATTCACCACTAAATGGTTTCCTTTCAGTGTTCGCTTTACTTCGCTCTGATGTAGGTTGTACTTTCATTCACACTAAAAGGATACTGTGGTAGCATGTTCCATGGAGAGCGCTCTGAACTTGAACGTGGAATCAAGCTACGCTGCTACCTGCTTTACGGCAGGAGAGAACTGGCCTCCCCACTCCCCACTGTAGCAGTGGGAGGAGGCTGGATGGCCTCAAATTCTCAGAAATGGCTTTGTGAGTTCAGGGGCCCCCTGACCTTTTAGGCTTGCCTCCCTTCACCAGTGAAAAGTCTACTTCGAGTAGATTCCTATGTTAGGACCTTGTTGGGGGAAATTACCTGAGCCTGCACCTGGTGGGGCCGTCCCTCCCCTCACTGGGGCCGTCCGCTCTCTGCACAGCCATGCTGGCTCCCGCCTGCTGGGCCTGCCCCACTCGGGGACTGGGCTTCTGGCCTTCTGAGCAAGAAAACCCCTTCTGCCTGCCACCTTGGAGTGCAGGATCCACACGTGCTAAGACTTAATAGTTAAGAAGCCACGTCTAAGCCCACAAGGGAGAACTCTCCCTGAAGGCAGCTTTCAAAAGAACCCTTTTCATAGGTCCCCATGGATCACGAGGAGCTGCTCATGTCTCGTGACCACACACAGGCCTTCGGAAATCAAAGCAGAGTTTTTTTTTTTTTAATTTTTTTTTTAACGTTTATTTATTTTTGAGACAGAGAGAGACAGAGCATGAACGGGGGAGGGGCAGAGAGAGAGGGAGACACAGAATCGGAAACGGGCTCCAGGCTCCGAGCCATCAGCCCAGAGCCTGACGCGGGGCTCGAACTCCCGGACCGCGAGATCGTGACCTGGCTGAAGTCGGCCGCTTAACCGACTGCGCCACCCAGGCGCCCCAAAAGCAGAGTTTTAAAGATGTGAAGGCAGCCAGGTACGAAGCACAACAAACAGGTGGCATGTTGGGAACACAGCCTTGTCCAGCTCCAGGATCTGGCCATCCTGTGGAATTTACCAGATTTTTTAAAACATCACCTACTGGATTATTTCAGTACAAACCCAGTTTAGTTCCACAAGAGCCCCTGAAAGTACTTGGGCGCAGGGATCAAATCTTCCTGTCCAGAAGCCATTTTCCATCAGCAGCCCCGACGCATTTGTTGGCTTTGAGTCGTCAAGGTGAGGCTGGATACGGTGGCTTTGATGTTTCCTAACCTCAGAGGGGCTCTCAGCCGCAGACGGGGAGCGTGGCAGCTCAGGGGAGTGCCGATTACAGGCAATTTTGTACAACGGGCCTGGAAAGGGGGCAGTCTGAGAACTTTATACCACTTACCCTCACGACGCCCGGGAATGCTTCTTTTAACCACCTACTTATTCATGCCGACAAAGCCGCCTTCCTGCCCACCCCCCAGGCCGTCCCTCAATGCAGCACAGATGTCAAGATGTAACCAACGGCCGTCCTAGAGCGTGCCTGCTGTGGGTGCTAAGTACACGCCGGGCGGGTGTTGGTACCTGCCATGTGGCAGCAGCGATCGTGAATTAACACCACGCTCCCAGCCAGAGTGGGAGGCCCGCCCTGGTAGCTTCAGGAAGACAGAAACCAAAAGGTTGACCCTGTACTTCACTGATCCAGGGGAAAAGTCCAGTCAGTCATGGTTTTATCTGCTGTTCTCATTTTAAGCGACCTTGTCGTGGGCTGGCCCCGTGAACGTTGGGAATCTTCCGAGCGTAACGCACGTGGGAAGCATGGGAAGTATTTGTCTCATTCTGCAGCTGACTTCATAAATCACCGTGGGCGCCGTTCTGAATTCCATTGTCCTGGAAAAAGCTGTATTTCACGATTCCAGGAGACGGAGAGAGGCGTCTTCAGATAAGTAAGGAAAGTGAGGAGAGAATACAAGGTGAAGACGGGGGGTGGCAGTGGCGACAGTAAGAAGAGAAAGAGAAGTGGGGCACGCTTCCTACAAGGAAGGCTCCTTATTCATCTACCCGCTCTGTCTTCTCATCTACTGTCCCTCAGCCCCAACGGGAGCTCTGTCTGCCACGTGCTTCTGAATTCCAGGGGACTGAAGCCCAATAAGTCAGCTCCAGGACAGCTCCTGGGTTTCTAATTCTTCTCATCTACCACAGCAATAACGTACAGCGCCCTTCCCTTGACCTGAACCACCACAGAGTCTCAACAAAAAAACAGAACCGAAGGTCATGTTTCTTTAATGTGCTTTTGTGTGTGTGTGTTTGAACCGCAGTAAAAGATTTAAGCTTCTATCTTATCAAATGACTGCAATGTATGGAATTCGCAATGCTGAAGCAAGGAAATATATTTGGACTCCTATACAGAGACAGATCCAGAGGTTACTAAGGCTCTGAGATGGGTTAGGTTACCGTCCAACACGTTATGTAATAGCCTTGATCCTCGAGTTTGATTGAGGCAATGCCTTGGACACGAGAATATTGCTCGCTTTGGGGAAAGTTTAGCTTCAAAGTGGGTAGGACTTTCAACATTGACAGGAGATAGGGGATCTTAAAATTTCCAGTAGACTGCTGGCTTCTTCCTTGTACTCTGCTATGAACTTCTTCCATGAACCTCAGTACCACGGAGAAAAGAAGGCCGGGTTATAACTTTAGCACTGCCAATAACCACCTGGGTGACCACGAGCAAGTAAATTCACCTTTCCAGGCCCCGATTTCCTCATCCATCAACAGAGAGGTTTGGACCAGACGAGTGCTGAGATCTGTGATTTCTCTATTTTGACTTCCCAACCCCATCTGACCCAACTCTTAAGATACAAAGCTAGGCTCTTTCTCTAAGGTTAGGACCTGTCTCTCCTTCATACCCTAAACCTGGCCAGGCAAGCGACTTATTCTTTCACATGGGACCGTCGTCATCATCATTCAAAATCCATTTCAAGCATTCGAGGACGGTGCAACTTCTCAGCTGTGGCCCCTAATCTGATGGGGACAGCATTACAGGAGGAAGTAATTTCTCCTAACCAAACCAATTGAGCTGTGATTCCAGGCAAATGATTTCAAGGAGCTGCCCCGTGAAGACAGCGGGGAGATTCCTGCAGCTCTCGTTAATCACCAACACTTCACACACTCTTGCACTAATAAGTCCAGTCACACTTAATCAGGGCCGACAGCCTCTTTCTCCTGGGCCGGGAAAAAATGACAGCAGGGCAATGTCCTCTCCACAGGAGAGGTCAAGAGACCGCGCAAGAGGCAAGAGGTCTTGCAAATGAATACTATCATTATACCCCCCAGGTTGGGCGGACGGGGCGGTGGGGGGGGGGGGTGGTGGCGCAGAATGCTGTAGTTTTGGGAAACGTCTCCCCTGGATGCTCTGGGTGAGGAAAAGACCCTCTCTCCACCTTCCTTTCTAACAGTAGTCTGAATGATGCTGGGATGGTCACCCCATCCACAGACACATTCTAACAATCCTGGCAATCCTTCCCAGTCACACAGAACTTGTTCCTGAAGATCATATCGCTTCACACGTGACAACCTGCATTCCTGAGATGCCTTTCAGCTGGCTTGATGGCTGGAGAAGCTCAGGTCCAAAGGCTCATGTTCCTTTTGTGAGTTTCATGTAACAGAGTTCAGCGGCCAAAGCTCTGGGAGGCAGGAAGCCCAGTTCTAGTCTCAGTGGCACTGCTGAGCTGTGGCACCCATGGCAACCTACTTCCCTGGACCCTTTCCTTCCTCAGTTATGCAAATGGAGTCAGTACTGACCAAAGACAGTGAGGGAAGAAGGGAAAATCTAGGTCAGAGCGACTCGGGTCATTCAGAGCGAAGGAGCTCTTCGTTCCCAAGTGACAAGTGCTGTAGGTTCTCATCACAAATAGGTCCTGGGGAACAAGGCTACGCCCTATCACGTGACTTCCTGATGGAAAATAGGATGTGGGCTCCAGGGCCAGACTCTCTGGGTTCAGTTCTACTTACTGTGACTTATGTCTCTTAAGCTTCTGTTTTCCCAGAAAAAGTACCTATCTTTACATACCTGCCATAGGAATGAAAGGAGAACTCACACAAAGAGTCACAGGCGCAGGGGCCCCTGGGCAGCTCAGTCGGTGGAGCATCCAACTTCGACTCAGGTCGTGATCTCGCGGTTCACACGTTCAAGCCCCACATTGGGCTCTGTGCTGACAGCTCAGAAACTGGGGCCTGCTTCGGATTCTGTGTCTCTCTTTCTCTCTCTCTCTCTCTCTCTCTCTCTCTCTTCCCCTCCCCATGCTCACGCTCTCTCTTTCTCTCTCAGAAATGAATAAACATTAAAAAAAATTAAAAAAAAAAAAAGAGTCACAGGCACATAGCAGGTAACCAAACTAGATGACTTCCCATGAGGCTTGACTTCGTAGAAAGCTAGAACCTGGGTAACCCAAGACCTAGATGACTAGCAGCTGGTGGTATGTTACCTTCCTGCAATCTTTTGCTACCTAGCTCGCGAGGAAAGCCCAAGAGGGGAACCACACTGGCTTCATGCGTGAGCGACCCGTGTGAAGAGCCACAGATACAGAACTGTGGCCGTGCCAGCGGGGAGGCACAGGGGCCTCCACCAGGAAAGCGGAGACACCAGACCCATATTCTCAAACGACAGAAGAGGTGAATCTGCTCCCCTGGGTGAACTATAAGGGAACGGCGACAAGCACACCGGGGGCCTGTCATGGGGAACGGGCCATGGGGACACACACAGGGGCCATGGCGTGATCTGAACGGCAATACCCAAAGCCCTGACAGAGCGAGGAGCTCATCTGAGGTTTCTACACTGTGATCGACACGAGAGCATCCAGGCCTGCTGGCTGCCAGTCCAGAGATCTCCCTATTGACCCCCAACAATCCAGAAACATCCCTGCAACACATTTCCTCCGGGTATACGGTCTTACCCCCCTCACTTCATAAGTATTCCTATGACTCGCCAATTAAAACTCTTTCCCAAGCTAACTATGGTCTCCCTAGACCAGAAGTGTTACAAAACAGCACATCACCATCTCCAGAGGCTACCTGGGATAAATGTGCAAAACCTTGCAGGCACGGCCCCCTCCCTCCTCAAGTCTGCTTGCTTTCCTGCACAACTCCCTCCTCCTTACTGGCTGGGAAGCTGGCCCTTCTGCCCATAGTTCGGCAGCAGTGGGGCTCACAGGCCAGGCTGTCTGGAAACCATTCTTTCAGTGACGTGGCTGCAGGCCAGCAAAGGGCCTGAGAATCCACCCTACCCAGAGTTACAGGCTCAGTAGGTGCGGGCGAACGGGACGTGGCATTTTCAGAATGAGCCCCGAGGGCTAGGAGACACGGAAAAAGTGGGAGAGATAGGGAGCCGGGTGACCACTCCCTGGTCTCTGGATGGTAAGAACTTAATTCCGTGCTTTACTTCAAGCTCAAAGTTCCAGTGGGCACCGCTCTCAGACTCAGGTTTTGGCAGAAGGACGGGGCCACCCCACTGTGTTCGCATCGCTATGCTAGCTCTGACAGCAAAGCAAATATAATGACAGCCCTTGCCTAGGTCTCTGGCTCAAAATTCATGCTGTCTGCACGTCTCCCTGCCTCTAGCCGGTGCCTATTCCCGGGACCGTGGGCAAGGCATCTGATCTCTCTGAGCGTCAATTTACTCATCTGCGAAATCGAAGTACCAGTCTTAACTTCTTCGCATTGGTTTTATAAGGATCAGGTAAGCTTAGACATTAAAGCGCTTGGAAAATTATCACGTGCCATGTGTAGCTCTAATAAATTCCAAGGTCCACGCGGTCCAGTCTCTGGACAGAGCTGAAGTCAGATGCACAGCTGAACACTCAAAATGAATTACATGGGGATTCCAGTCTTTAGTTGCACCCGTCAAAGAACATTACCGTCGATCCGATTCATAAGTCCCGGGAACACATTCATTTCCCAGACGCCCTGCACCTCAAAGCTGCACAAGAGCCGCTCACCCTCCCAAGCCCTACATGCCTGTCTGCAGCCCTTCCGGCTTTTCTTTCTCTCCCTCACCCTCCTCTTCTTCCTATCAGTTCTTCAACGGGCAGCTCGCCTTAGGCCCATTTACACACTTTCGGCTCAACCGTACCATCTTCTAGAAGGGAAGCCTGGCAACTTGCACGTTTTCTTTCCACCTTTCAGTTCTAGCTCTCTCCATCCAAATTCCATGGTTTGCATGAAAAACCCTGGGAACAGGAGGCCAAGGGCACCGCCAATCCTTAGAGGAAGAGGCAAAATCAGCAAAGTAGAATTTTCGAGGTAGAGCCAGGGTAGGGGATGGGACACATGTTAGCAAATCTTGACCCTGCAGAAAAAATAGTTCCCAGGATATTAGACGGATCACTTGGAAGAAACATGATTCCATGGCTGAATCAGTTTGAGAAATGCTGGGTTAAACAGAGTTCAAGGGCTTCTCTCGAACTTTAGGGCTTCCCAACAAATTCAAAGAGGATATTTTTAACACGAAACGTTTTGGACGGTAAGTATTTTACAGGAGACATTTTAGGAAACTCTGATTTTGTCTCTCCTCACTTTATAGACAAGGAAGCCGAGACCCACATAACATCTCTCGGGCTTCCAGCAGAGCGGGGACTAAACCCCGGGTTTCCAACACCAGTTTTGTGTGTTAAATTCCTGGAGAAATGACAGGAAAAGCATCTCCCGAATGGCCAAAGCTGCATTTACTCAAGCATCAAGGTTACCACACCAAAATAATTGCCCAGGACAACCAGCTTCCCACAGAAAGTCTAAACTAGATTCCGCATGTCGTGATTTATAGGCCCCTGACCGACACACAGAATTATGGTGAAAAGTCACGTAAATAAACGGCCATGCCTCTTTCCCGCCGCACACCGAGGGGAGCATCACTCCTGGTGCTATCTACCTGTCCCGATCCAGAGCCCTCATCCAGTGGCCGAGCTCTTCCCGGCTGTCTCCATGTCAGAGGACAAAACTCAGATAAAACGAAAGAATCTCGTTACGCAGGAGCACTGACGGACTGCTCAGATGGCTCCCCTGTGCTGCGCATGCAAACAGCCACGTCAGTTCTTGCCTCTCAACAGTGGCCAACGGTGGGGGGACTCCTCTGGTTCCGTCAGAGGAAAACAAAAACAATGACCGATGACTGCTCATTTACCTTCTTCTTGGATTTAAAGACGTTACACCTGAAGATATTGCTGGCACCATCTCGGGCGATATAGCTGAAGATCTTCAGGTCTTGGGAATCATGAGAGACGTAGAAGATCCTACAGAGAGAGCAACAGAAAAACGCACTGAAGGTGGCATTAGGGTCAAACCCCCAACCAGGGAACCTGTGTTCAAGGACACGCTGGCTTCTTCCTACCAGAGCCACAATGCAGGTGGCACTTTCACCAGGACACTGGTGAAACAGTGACACGACGCTGGGGGACCTCCACATCTAGAAGAGCGGGCATGGGTAGGGGACGGACCCCACGCTGTCACCAGGCCGCAAATCTGTGCTGGTAACTTGTGTGCTAGAGGGACAAAAATTGTTGCCATCCTCATCAGAGCAATCAACCTGCATCTAACCCACGGAAACGGGGGCAAGTTTCCGGATACCTGTTCCTAGTTGTCTCCCAACGAGGAGACTTGGGAGCCGGCAATGTCGGCCACGCCTGCAGAGACGAAGACGCTCAGTCTCGTTACCGTTAAGTCCCTCAGTGGTAGTGACCTCACCTCCCGTCCTCTCTGGGTAGTGACCTCACCCCCACGGCCTCCGTGTGTTCACTCTGCTGTTCCCCCCCCCCCCCCGCCCAACCAGCATGCACACTGTGGGCCGGGCGCTATCCCAGCCCAGATACATAAAGGCGGCAGGACGCCCTAAACTCTCAGACCTCATGTACAGATCTCCACAATGAAACAGAAACCGAGTGCTCTGAGGAAAAACGGGCAGAGTAAGGGACAGAGCGCGGCGGGGGCTGCTGTTTTAGCCAGGGAGGCCGCAGGGCCAGCACGAAGGCGCCACGGAGAGCCAGAGGCCTGGGTGTGAGGGAACCACCGGGGCAAATGCGGTGCAGGAAGTGGGAACGGCAAATACGAAAGCCCAGTGGCATTCAGAAGGTGCTAGAAGTGTTCAGGGAATGGCCAGAGGTCAGTGTGGCTCAAGTGGAGGGATGTGCTGACAGGGTCATCCAAGCAGCCAGAGGCCAGAACATGGCAGGGTGTTGGGCAGGGGGGGGGGTGCCCTGAAGGGTGGAGCTTGCTTTCCAGGTGAGGTGAAAAACCACTGGAGGCTTCTGAGCGGAGGACTGACTCCCCGACGCTCTGAACGGAAGGATCTCTCTGGGTGCCGGGCGCCAGAGGGGAGGCAGAGGGGAAGCCGGGGAAAGTCATAAGCAAGGCCGTGATGGCTGAGGCCACAGCGGGCCTGGACAGGGTGCCACCCGGCCCGCCGGGTCCCAGCGCTGCTGGCATGGGGCAGGGGAGGGAAGCAGACGGGGTACATCAGTGGCACCCATCTTGGGAGATCCAAGGAGAGGATCGCTCCAGACAAACGCTTCCAGGGCCGCATCATTGCCATAAAACACCTCTTCCTCAGTAACAACTCCCATCCAAGGATTTAACAAGTCCATCCGTTCTGGTGTATGTCAGGGCCGAGTACTTGGCAGATAGAGAACAGGATTTAGAGTCGTACCCTCAACTTCACCACTTATGAGGCAAAAGCCACGTAACCCTCAGAGGCCGTTACATGTAAAACGGGCCCATTCGTTCTTTATACCTCATGGGCTTACCTGGAAGATGAAATAATGGGCAAAGTGCCTTTGTACTTCTCACTGATACGGTCTCTCAACGGCCTTTTTACCGAGATTCTCGCCAAGGACTCCAAGAAGCCCGGGAGGGGCGCTCAGAAGAAAAGTGGATACGGAGACGAACAATCCTGGCAAGAGCGCCAAGTTCACCTTGGGGAGCCACTCCTCTGCTCACTGTGCTAGAAGTCAAGTCAGTACATCTCGCGTGTCCACCCAGTGTGAATGGCACAGACTAGACGTGCCGATGTTTAACGCGGCTTCCGAGAAAGAGAGTGGTCAACCGACTTCTGTAACTCAGCACCTTCCGCCTGAAACCCAGGCCCACCTGGCAATCCTAGAAATCCCCTCCTTTTCTTATTGTTTAAAGTTTTAGTCACTTGAGAGAGAGAGAGAGTGCACACAAGCTGCAGAGAGGCAGAGAGAGAGAGAATCCCAAGCAGGCGCCTCCCTGTCAGTACAGAGCCCGTCGTGGGGCACAATCCCACAAACCGTGAGATCATGACCCAAGCCAAGACCAAGAGTCAGACGCTTAACCAACTGAGCCAACCGGGTGTCCCCACAGACCTCTCTCTTGAACATCTCAAAGCTCCTCAAATTTATCGTGCCCCCCCACCGAATTAATCATCATCCTCGCAATTCTCCCAGCATCGATACTTTCCTTCTCCCGGGAACCATCTTGATGAGGAAGACTGGATCCACTGAAGCCAGAAGCCTGCACCACACCCTTGACCCCCTTCCTTGTTCTCCATTATCTGTTGCTCATGACCAAGTTCTTTGTAGCCCGTCTCCTCAATACGGCTTAGGAATGTATCTCCTTCGTCTCTACGGTACTGCCTTAGTTCACAGATCCTTCTTTCTCACCTGGGTTTTTAAACAAAAAAATTTTTTCTTAATGTGTATTTTTATTTTTGAGAGAGACAGAGACAGAATGTGAGTGGGTTAGGGGCAGAGACAGAGGGAGACACAGAATCCGAAGCAGGCTCCAGGCTGTCAGCACAGAGCCCGACGCGGGGCTCAAACTCACAAGCTTTGAGGTCACGGCCTGAGCCGAAGTCGGA
This sequence comes from Puma concolor, assembly GCF_028749965.1. Lineage (NCBI taxonomy): Eukaryota > Metazoa > Chordata > Mammalia > Carnivora > Felidae > Puma > Puma concolor. Next base: position 6,771,949 of record NC_141683.1, on the reverse strand, counting down.
CGTTCTACCGACTGAGCCAGCCAGGCGCCCCTCACCTGGATTTTTGCAACCCATCTAGTGTCTCTCTCTGCTTCCTAGCTCACCTATGGCCAAACCATTCTCTACACAGCTAGCAAACTGGGATAATCGGAAACACATCTCATTATTTCCCTCTAAAAACCACTCAAAGGTTTCCGACTTCCCTCAGAATAAAGTCCGATCCCCTCAGCATGGAGTATCCACCTTCCTGGTCTTCTCTCTCTCCAGAGCCCTGACCTACATAGCCCTCCGGAACTAGTCATGTACACCCACCTGCCGTTGCCACTGCGGTGACACCCTTGGCATCCTTCAAGACTTGGTTCAGAGACACCTTCCTGCCCACCCCGCCCCCCAAATATCATTGGGCTGCTGAACCCTCTTGGGCTCACCGCTACCACAGCACATCTGTCACACGATGCTATTTAGGCTCGAGCTCCTTAAAGGAAAAAGGACTACATCCTGGTGGCCCCCGTGCCAGCGTGGCAACTGGCACATAGAAAGTTCCCTTGGGGCGCCTGGGTGGCGCAGTCGGTTGAGCGTCTGACTTCAGCCAGGTCACGATCTCGCGGTCCGTGAGTTCGAGCCCCGCGTCAGGCTCTGGGCTGATGGCTCAGAGCCTGGAGCCTGTTTCCGATTCTGTGCCTCCCTCTCTCTCTGCCCCTCCCCCATTCATGCTCTGTCTCTCTCTGTCCCAAAAATAAATAAAAACGTTGGGAAAAAAAAATTAAAAAAAAAAAAAAAAAGAAAGTTCCTAATGCCAGCTGAGGAGGGAGAGAAGCATCCATGCTGCCATTAACGAGCACCCACGACGTAGTCTGTCTGGTGATTCGCTCCCCGTCCGCTGGAAGGAAAGTCGGTCGGTTCAGCTGTGTCCTACATAAAACTCCTTCCATTTCTGAGTTTTTAATTATTACGGAATGCCCTAAGGACAGAGAAGTAGATCTAAAGCTGAGAAGGCGATATGAGTGTGGAGAGGCATGCCAACAGGACACAGACGGGGACGGCGGCCAGGAACGGCGGGAAACACAGGTTACCTTTCCCTTGACGGACAAAGCCCCTTTCCAGAAACCGTGAGGACAGCCTGTGTGGGGAGGCAGTCTCTGCGGACTGGAGCTCTCTGGAGAGGGTTCTGTGACGTCTGAGTGCAGAAACTTAACGTACCGTTGCAAACAGAACCACCTCTGGCGAACCAAAACGTCAGCTAGTTAGAACTCAGAAAAGCATCTGCCGACACAATCGAGGGGCACGTGCGACCTCGTTCGCCACGTAACGCCGCAGGTCCAAAATTCCGGATCTAGAAACATATTCCACGAACTCTTATTTCTCTATACCTTGGCGTGTGTTGGGGGCGGGGGAGAAGTCTGGGGCAGTTTTGATCCTGCTTCCAAAACGTACCTCCAAAAAAAGTACTTCCCAAAAAAGTACGTCAATTTTCTCAACTTTCAGTGTAATCGCCAAGGGCAGGATATCAGAGTCTGCATACTGTAACAACGAGTGCTAAGGTTTTGTGAGGTTTTGTTCCTTCCCCCTTTGAATTTCTGTTTATTTTCAGATACACACAGAATCAGAATTTTCACCTCCTACTGGAACTGTTATGGTATCAAGCCACAGCGATAAACTTTTCTACAGATTGTTATACCCATAAACTTATGATAAATGACTGAAACATAAAAAGTACCGTGGACAAACTGGATTGGGAGCTTATCCGGGAGCTCAGGCGGATGGAGTGATAAAGAACCGCCAGACCCACCATCAATAACCCCCCTTCTCTTTGACTATGAATCTAAAGTAAACTTGTTCCTCTTAAGATCACAGGAGAAAAAAAATCAAACATAGAAAGACACCTGTGTGGTCGTCAGGCCTGGTTCCAACCCAGGGTCCTGCCACTCAGGATTTGTCGGCAACGGGCAATTCGCTCCCTGACGGAATAGTCTCTTTTTGGGAGCTTCTCATCACTTGGGAATTTTCACACAGGTTGGAAATCGACCAACAGGATGCCTGAGCGGCTGAGCGGCTGACTCTCGATATTGGCTCAGATCATGATCGAATCCTGCACTGGGCTCTGTGCTGAGTGTGGAGTCTACTTAAGATTCTCTCTCGGGGCACCCGGGTGGCTCAGTCACTTAAGTGTCCGACTTTGGCTCAGGTCATGATCTTGCAGTTCATGAGTTCGAGCCCCGCGTTGGGCTCTGTGCCGACAGCTCGGAGCCTGGAGCCTGCTTCCGATTCTGTGTCTCCTTGTCTCTCTGCCCCTCCCCCGCTTGCACTCTGTCTCTCTCACTCTCTCTCTCTCTCTCAAAAATGAATGTTAAAAAATAAATAAATAAAGATTCTTTCTCCCCCTCTGTCCCTCTCCCCCGCTTGTGTGCTCTAAAATAAAATTTAAAAAAAGAGCGAGAGAGAGAGAAAGAAATCTACTACCAGGAATAGAGCGGAGGGGACTGGTTGAAAATGCTGGCCCTGGTGTGGGACGGACCTGATTTTAGGCCCAGACTCTGCCACTCGCTAGTGGGTGATATCCGGGCATGATCTCCCCGTGGTTCTTCGCCAGCGAAGCAGGTTTGATCGCAGGGCTGCACCTCACCCCCCCGGGTTTACAGAGCAAATGCCTGCAGCGAGAGGAGCCTACAGCAAGCGGTTAGCAAACAGGACCGGCGACCGGCTCCCGGCTCCCGTCACTTCCACACCACTGCCCTGGCTCCCCGCCGTGGGGCCTTAGAGACCAGGCCCGTCTTTCCTCCAAAGGGCAACCTCTTGAACACCCGGGAGCTACCTCTTCTCTCAACAGTGCTTGAAAGGGCGCATTTTCATCCCTCACTGCTCAGGCAGGCCTGCCCTGGGGGCCGCGGGGGCAGAAAGATCTGGGTTCAAGCCTTAGCGTTTCCAACCTCCCAGCTGTTCACCTCCGGCAAAGGGCTCAGTCGACACAACCCTTTCCTTCCTGAACAGGGAAAGTAATAATCTCTTCACGGGATGAGGGATGAGAAAAACACATCCCCACATTTAACACAACGCCCAACACATGTGCTTGCCCGGTAAGGAGGACCTCCCTCTTCCCTGTGCACCTTTGTGCCTTCCGGGACCGCTCCCCAAGCAGTTCACAGAGCTGAGTCACGTTCCTGAAGGGATGTGAACATCACCGAGCGCACTTGGAGAACTATTTTCCACGCCCCAGAATGGAATTTCTAGCAAAGCGTCTCCAAGGGTGGCTTTTTATTTGGTTACAGCCTCTCGCTGCTGCTTCTGCTTTGTGATCTCTTCTACAAGTTCACTAGTGTGTAGTCCCTGGACCCACACTTCTCCCCTTTCTACAAAGTGGGATGTTCTTACCCTGGTCATCTTCTCACATCTATGACCCACGAATGTACAGACTCATTCATTAGGACCCCGAGGCGCAGACACACTTAAAGGAGGGACGCCTTTTTTTTTTTCTTTTTAACATTTATTTATTATTGAAAGACAGAGTCAGAGCGTGAGCAGGGGAGAGGCAGAGAGAGAGGGAGACCCAGAATCCGAAGCAGGCTCCAGGCTCTGAGCTGTCAGCACAGAGCCCGACGCGGGGCTCGAACTCACCAACCCTGAGATCGTGACCTGAGCCGAAGGAGGACGCTTAACCAACTGAGCCACCCAGGCGCCCCAGGAGGGACACCTTTTTCTTCATGGTTTTTAAACGTTCTATTTTTTTTAAGTTCTAGAGTTCCTAGTTTGAAGATCAGATAGTTCTCCACTGAAGGAAAAAAAAAAAAGAGTTAGAAAAATGGAATGGGGGTGGGGGGATGCCTGGGTGACTCAGCCCGTTAAGCATCAGACTGTTGATCTCAGCTCAGGTCTTGATCTCAGAGTCATGAGTTCAAGCCCCATGTTGGGCTTCGCGTAGAGTGAGGAGCCTCCTTAAAAACAAACAAACGAACGTTTACCTCTGATATTTTCACTGCAGCCATGACTTTAATATACGGGTATTTCCCCTTTCACTGTTGTTCTCTGACTCCTGCCCCGTCCCCACTCGCTCCTCCCCTCCGTGTGTTAGGATGGGACCAAGTGACCTGTAAGGTTTCCCCTCTGGTGTTTCAATGTGTGGAGACCTCTTCATTGTAATTGTGTTCGAAGACGGGAAGAGGAAAGGTGGGGATGTACACTGAGGCTTGGGAGCCTCCCCTCATCGTGTGCCACGGTCCCCTGAGCCTTTTCTCTCATCCTCAGCCTTTTCCAAGGGCTCGCCGCACCCAGACGTTCAGCGCTCTCAGCAATGGCCGCTCCCTGCCTACCACACTGTGTACTTTTTAAGGAATGCTATATAAAAATCTGGGTAGCCACATGATTTTCCTTCATGGCCTTGCCTTTTTGGGACCAACTGGAATCACTTATGTCGCCCTTCTGTCTTCAAGTGCTCGTCCCTTACGGCCACTCAGTCTCTGGCTTACTGTCACCACCTTCTCTGAATATCATGGCCTCTAAGAAATGACGTGGCCGCGCCCCCAGGTGCTAATGCTGTGCCCGCTGCCCTCATCTCCATGGGGACTGCGCCTGCTGACTTTGGAGCCTACTAGCTACAGGGAATGCAAAAAGTCAAGAGTAGGGCTTCCTGAGTCTATGTCGATGCTCCCCCTCATCTGAGACCCACAGACGCGGAGCCCCCTTCCTCCCCAAGGGCCCCCACACCTCCTCCTGCTTACAGGAGGGGAGGCCTGCCGGGTGGGTCTCACTAGCCGGCCTGGGGCCTGCCACAGAACAACAGCACAGAACCCCAGGGCAGAGGGTCTAGACCCGGCATGGAGCCCGGGGCACAATTTTTTCCTTCTCTCCTAAGCCTTGAAATGAGCACACAAATATCTTTCCGAGTGGTTGTCAAGTTGTGGGATGGGCAAATCCTGAGAGTGGGTGAGACAGGGCACGGGCAGATCTTCTGCAACCATAAGGTGCTGTACAAATACTTTTAGACCGTGAAGGTGCAAATGGGAGAGCAAAGAGAAATCGTCACCGTTCCCCAATATCATCATCTCTTGGGGTGTGTGTATGGGGGAGGGGATCTCCAGCTGGAAAGCAGCATAGGTTTTTCTCTTGAGGTCCCCCAAGTCTGGGCATTCCTAACCCCAAAGACACCCCAAAAGGACAAAGGGAAATGAACTTGACTACAAAGCTACCAAGTGACGTACGGATGGCAGAGACAGAATCCACTGGGGTCATCCCCGTCTGCTTCTCTTTTTAAGATTTTTTTTTAAGTAATCTCCACACCCAATATGGGGCTTGAACCTACAACCCCGAGATCAAGAGCCGCATGCTCTACTGACTGACCCAGCCAGGCACCCCAGTGGGGTGCCCCAAGGCAAAAACCTCTGGAAAAGGACCAAGCACGACGTGAAAAGAGCAGAGGACAGAAAACAGAATCGTCCTGCTGCGTCACACCAGCCGCGTGGAGAGACGGTCCCGGGAAAAGCCAGCCTGACCCCTGCCCACGGGAGTAAGATTCCCCCAAGCAGCCCAGCCGCCCACGCCCAAACCAGTGCGCCATCCTCCGAGGGCCTGGGGGGGAGTTTGAGAAGAGACGGTAGTTTGGAGAGAGCCCCCCAACGCTTTGCTGATGGGACCACATGAGAATCCAGGGCAGTGAGTGCCCCCCTCCAGCCCCTGCCTCTTACCCGAGTACTGGCATGTCCCCCTCTGCCCGCCCGGCCCCGCGGCACTCACACGCTTCCAAGCTCCCGTCCCTGGTCGCCACACTTTTTCCAGGCCTCTTCTTTCTTTCTTTTTTAAATGCTTATTTTTGAGAGAGAGAGAGAGACAGAGTGCGAGCGGAGGAGGGGCAGAGGGGGCGGGAGAGGGAGACACCGAGTCCGAAGCAGGCTCCAGGCTCCCAGCTGTCAGCACAGAGCCCGACGTGGGGCTCGAACTCATGAACCGTGAGATCATGCCCTGAGCCCAAGTCAGACGCTCAATCCACGGAGCCACCCGGGTGCCCCCGCCCAGGCCTCTCATTTCTAATGTAATCTTTAGATAAATCTGACGTTCATGGTGATCATTTCTCTCTTCTCACCGCTTTGGTCTGATTACCTTTTCCTCTCGCTGGATTTCCAGGACTCTATCCCTTCAGTTGGTTTTCTTTTATTAGAAGTTACTTCAGTTTCTGTCTTTTTCATCCCTCATGTTAGCCGTTCTTGACGTGAGGACTGCCTCCCTCAGACGTTTCCTCAGGCCGCCATCTGGCGCGAAGGGACGGTGATGAGCTCACAAAACGGTGCCACAGTTCTTCGGGGAACTGATCTGCTTACATCACATCCGCCCTAGGTGCGTCCACGCTCTGAGTGTCGCCCTGCTGGGCCATCTTCACAGACCTGAGCCCCGACAGCGCGGTCTGGAGGAAGCCGGAGGTTCCCGGTCCAGGAGAGACCTCGAGAGCCATCTAGCCCATGTACTCAACCGCAGGCAGAGATTTGCAAACATCGGAGCGGATTTCTAAGGTTTCTTCAAGGAATTAAAGTATACGAATGTCTAAGTGATTAGTATGATCTACGGTGTACCTGGGGTAAGAAATGAGCAATCAACTGAGTTCTAAAATGCAGTGAGAGTCAGGCACATACGCATTGCTCTTTGGAAAGTCGAGTTAAGGCGCCCTTGCGGCCCGTCTCAGCAGTTAATGGATGTGTTAATTTCACAGCTGTTAAATTCTTTCTTCCGTCCCCGAAAATCTCCCCTGCTTTGCTCGAGTCGACCACAAACCATCACACAGCACTTTCTAAATGCCCAGCACCGCGATAAGCTCATTTCCTCTAGTTCAGTGCTTGACAGGCAGGCAAAAAACCAGGCCAGTGTCTCTTAGCCAAAACCCCTCCACACGCTTCGAGGCGAACTTCTCTCTGATGCTGGTAACTTCTCCAAAATAGCCGTCACCTGTCGTTGGCGTGCAAAAGCCAAGCTTCACACGGGTTGCCAATTGTCTCCCCTGTTCCCGCGTTTGTTGGCTGGGTTTACCCACGCGGTGTGTTCATGTCCTCTGGGGTCAGCTCAACCTTCCCACACTTCTGGGGATCCTCAGGCTTCCCGAAGACGTCTGTCTGCTCAGAGACGCAGCTCCCCTTCCAGAGCCAGAGAGCAGAGCGGAAAGCGGGGGGGGGGGGCTCCCCTATAAAGCTGTGTCTTCCTCTCCCTCCCCACAAAGAACTGATGTCCTTGCTTTCAAAACCGTGAACACTTCTCTTGTTCGAGTTGTGTGTTAAGAGATGAGTCACGCATAGGTCTTCCCAATGCGAACATCAATTACAGTCCATCGGAGGTTCACACCCTTCCTTCCCCACTCGCCTGTGCACCTTGAGACCCCCGTGATTTCCTGGAACAACAGAACAGAGCCACAAAGCCTCAGTGGAGGCCGCAGGCCCTTCTGCTACTCAGAGCCACTTACGACTCGGAGCCACAGATAGTCTCCTCAGCTGCAAACTGGCATAAGAGGCTCCCAGGACTGTCGTGCGAATCAAATGGAAGGATTTACGCACAGTGCCTGGCACTTAGTAGGTGCTCAAAAGACTTCACTAAATTGATCAGAGCACTTGCTAGTCTGCGGTGCGTCCCTCCTGTGCCAGGCTGTGCTCCAATCACTTTACGTGTAAAGTCTCCATTTCAGAGAGGAGGGAACAGAGGGGTTCCCCGACTTCCTCAAGGTCACGCAGAACTGGCCAGAAGGTATCTGTGTTCATTTCCCAGGGCTGTAATAAATCACCACATCGGGATGGTTTAAAACAACCATGATTTAATCTCTTAGTTTGGGCGTTCAGGAGGTAGAAATCAGGGTGTTGGCAAGGTTAGCTCCTTCCAGAGGCTCCGAGGGAGAATGCGTTCCACGCGTCTGTCCTGGCTTCCGGTGGCTGCCGGTGATCCTGGCATTCTCCGGCTTTCCGCTGCCTCCTTCACACGGCCGCCCGCCTTCTTTGTGTGTCCTCTGTGTTTCTTTCTCCCAAACCCCCGCTTCTTATGAGAGCATCAGTCACGAGATCTGGGACCCATCCTAATCCGCGATCTTAATTACATCCGCCAAGTCCCTCTTGCCAAATAAGGTCACAATCACAGGTATCAAGGGTTACGACTTGGACCCATCTTTTTGAGGGACACAACTTGACCTGCTCCGGTCTCTGAGCCAGAACCTGAACCTCAGCAATCTTAACCAGGTTCCTAATTTCTACGTCACCTGCGCGTCTCCTTGGCTGATTACAAACTGGCAAATGTCATTTGAATACTAGATTGTCATTATCTCTCCACCCAGCTAGAAGGGGGCGGTAGGGGACATTTATGCCACCCAGGAACTCTGAATCTCCCTCTTCCATTTAGCTTTCCACGTCCTCGATGCCTTCACACTCTCTATGGTTGCCCAAAACTCCATCCTCACGTGGGTCAGATTTCAGTGGACACTCGGGGGAGGGGTGCTCGGTTTCTCTGCTATCCCCGACTGCCCACCTTCCACCCAAGTTTCTTCAAATAGACCAACCCAGGAATTCAGATACTATAAATGTCAGAAGCTCACCCTAGTTTCTCCAAAGGCAGTCCTCAAATCACCCATCTGGAATTTCCTGGGATTCGTCCCCTAACACCCTCTGTCCCTCTAGTTCCGCATCCCCAGGCCTCTGGCTCAGCACATGGGAACTGCGTGTGCCCAACGGGAAACGAGGAGAGGGCACCCACCGCCCTTCCCGGGGCTCACAGCGCCTGGCTGGCACGACCAGGTACTTTTCTTTCCCCGAATGCTGCCACCTGCCTGCCTGCTTCTCCACCAGAGCAGACCTGACAACCCACCTCTCACACACACCCCGGGACGATTTATCCTAGGACAGCTCCCTCTCAGTCATGACTCAGTGTCTTTTTTTTTTTTTTTTTTTTTTTTTTTTTTTTAACTGCAAGGGACCACGTATCTTTACTTTCAGGCCACAAACAGATCTGGCGGGCCGGGGCAGGGGACTGACACAGTCTTGATCCCATTTCAACATCCAATCCCTTTTCAATGTTCTTTTCTTTTCACTTTTTTTTTTTTAAATGTTTATTTTTGAGAGATAAAGAGACAGAGCACCAGCAGGGAGAGGGCAGAGAGAGAGGGAGACAGAATCCGAAGCAGGCTCCAGACTCCGAGCTGTCAGCACAGAGCCTGATGCAGGGCTCCAACCCATGAACTGTGAGATCATGACCTGAGTTGAAGTCGGACGCTTAAGTGACTGAGCCCCAACTTCTATTTTCACTTTGGAAGTTTGGGGAAGCGGTGGGCTGGGAGGCTTGAGGAAGCCAGGTACGAGGGTAGGGGGATGTGAGAAGGTTGTAAAGAAAGAAGGGTCCTGGCTTGAGAATTCTTTTCTTCCTGCTGCAGGCCAGAAGCTCTCTCCTGCCCTTGTCTGTCTCCCCACTACCCAAGAGCAGCTCTTGAGGGGTCAGAGGGCCTTGGAGGTGGTTTGGCCTAATTTATCATCCTAAGAAACACATGTCTCACTCTACCCACTCCAACCCCGGCCCCACACCGCATTGTCTCGGGAGGCAGAACGGAGCCCGGTCCAGAGCCTGTCCTTGAGGAGCTCGGGGTGCTTGCTGGACAGTGGGGCGAGCACAGGGCGTGGAGCAGGGCACCGGGCACGTGTGCGACACGGAGCCCGCCTGCTCCCGGTAAGGGTGCATGGGGGGGGGGGTCTGCCGTCCGAGCAGCGCCTTGAGTATGTGCAAGGTGGCGGGGATGATGGAGGGGAACGCTGCAGCCTGGGTCCTGGCAGGAAACAGATCACTGGAGCCATCCAAGGTGAGCTTAGGGAGGGACTATTTACAAAGGCGAGGGCACCGTGCAGGGAAACCTGAGGGCAGCACGGGGCCCGAGGAGCTCTCGGCGCCCCAAGGCCTGAGGAGCAGGGCAGTGGGCGGCTGCCAGGACCCAGAGAGAGAACTGTGTGCCACCCGGCAGGAGCTCTTGTGAATGGAGGCGGGGAGAGGGCAGCCCACTGATGGTCCACACAGGCCAGCCTCTGTGGGCACCTGGCCCGGCGGCGGGTCTGGAGGAGCAAAGGAAAACCACCCATCAGACACAGAGGAAGGCAATCTGCACATAGAAAGGCACGGAGTCCTGACACAGCACGGTTTGCTTTGGCACCAGGAACAGGGGACATGCGAGGGACCAGCAGGAGACGGGAGCAGAGGGAGGTCAGGACCTGCTGCACAGAGCCCAGCTGTCACCTTGTGTGCTCATGGCACCGATGGGAATGACGTAGTTGGTAGTCACGGTGGTGGAGGGAAGGAGTCTGCAGGAGGACAGGAGAAGAAGGGAGGCCAAAAAGAGGCCACTGCGATATGGAAGGTCTGGGGGAAGAGGAAGAACCTGGACCGGGGCCCTGCCAGTCAAAGGAAGTGGACTCAAATGTCTGCTTCGCTGCTTCCCATTGTGAGACACTGGGGGAGTCTCCTAACCATCGAGTTTATTTTTCGCATCCACAAACATACAAACAGTCATGAGAATTAGACCGGGTGAGTCAGGTGCCAACCATAGGGCACGGTGATCAACACAGCCTGGACTTATGCAGTGCACATCCTGTGCAACCAGGCTGGTTGGCCCCGAGTCCAGGCAAGAAAAGCTGAAGGTCTATGTAAGGCAGCAACAGTGATGACGGGTAGCAGGATGTGGATTCCAGAGCCATTTCTCTGGATGCAGGGATAAGGAGGGGGAGGGAGAAGATCCTGAGTTGTTCGACTTGGCTGATGGGGGGTGTGGACTAAACACGAAGGAGGTCAAGGAGGTCGAAGGACGCAGGAGCAGCTGAGGGCACAGGGAAAGAAGGGTGTGGTTCCGCACATGTCAACAACCCTGAGGGGCCACCAGAGCACTCAGGTGGCCCTGCCTAGGAGACAAATGGGAACAAGGGATCAGGGGAGAGGCACAGACTTAGAAGCCACCAGGACAGAGGGTGGCAGTAGCTGTGGGAAATAGGAGATTCCCCCGGAGCAAGCAGAGAAGGAAGGGACGGGGTTCACTGAGAATCCTGTTAACAGCATTGATTGAAACTAAAGGCAGAAGAGGGGGAGTCAGCAAAAAACGAAAAACAAAAAAACAAAAAACCCCAAAAAACAGGAAAAGACCAGGAAATAAGAGGAACACAGGAATCCACCATGGATGCACGGGAGGAGAGAGTCTCCGGAGGGAGGAAAGGTCCACGGCATTCGGTGCTCTGGCGGGACCAAAGGGGACGAGGACGCAGAGTGAGCCACGGATTAGCAATGGAGACATCCCTGGTGACCTCAGCAGGGGCGATCTTGGCGCGGGGCACAGAAGCCCAAATATAAGGAGCTGAAAAACGAGTGGGGTTTTGGAAATACATGCGGAAAAGCGCAATCATGCCCAAGAGTCTGGCAGTGAAAGAACAAGATAAGAAGGGAGGCTTTGGGAGTAGCTTTTCTTTTCAGATGGCAAAACCTGAGCCTATTTATAGGCTAAAAAGGAAGAAACAAAACAGAAATAGCCTCAAGATCCAGGGGGAAATACAGGGAGAATGAGGTCTGGAGATCCAGGCCAGACGGCAGGAGACAGGGTCCAGGTGCAGAGCCAGTGGGGGAAGAGTCAAGTGCACACGGGACTCTGAGGCTGCCAGAGGTGGGCCGGTCCCGCCCCAGCTTGTCGCCCCCTCCTGTCGTAGGGTGGCTTCGCCCCCGCTCGGCAGAGGCAAGGCCGTCCTGACGTGCGCGTAGGAGTTGTCTGAGACAGAGGCTCAGTACGGTTTTTTTTAAGTCAAGTGTCCTGGTTAGAGCAAAGGCTGACTTAACTGCTCCCGCCTGCATTTTACCTGTATTCCCTCTCTTTCTGCAGGGCGAGGACGTCTCTCGGAGATGTGACGTGGATCCAGACGAGGCCAGAAAGAGCCGGCTACGTCTTCGTAGAGCAGAGACATGCACACATTCATCCTGGGGCGGACGGCCCGAGGGACGGGGCTCCCGGAAATTCACGGGGGCCGCGAGGGTGGGAGGCCTGGCCGGGGACACGGGAGGCTCTCCCGGGACCTGGTTTAGGAACACTTGCAGTTTCTCTCTCGCATTTAGCTTGTCAGATTCTTCTTTGTCAGCTGAAGCACCTGACAAGCTTAATTGTTTCCTTAGGGCTTTGTCCTTCCCATCAGCGAACAAAGGCAATTGGGAAAGATTTGGGTCTAGGTTTTTGGTATTAAAAACAAGCAAACAAAATAACACAACAACAACAAACAGGGGCGCCTGGGTGGCTCAGTCGGTTAAGCATCTGACTTCGACTTCGGCTCAGGTCGTGGTCTCACGGCTCATGAGTTCAAGCCCCGCGTCGGGCTCTGTGCTGACAGCTCGGAGCCTGGAGCCTGCTTTGGATTCTGTGTCTCCCTCTCTCTACGTCACACTTTGTCTCTCTCTCTCAAAAATAAACATTAAAAAAAATTAAAAAAAATTCTTACCAAGATAGATGTTTGTATTTATATGTGCACCCACACGTGCACATCCATACACTCCTAGATATTTCGATCCGCGTTTGGGTGTAAATATAGGTAGAGTAGATCAGACCACTGGCCCACCGCCTGGACGGCTGCTCTGACTCTGAAAGGCGATACACCAGCAATACCCCACCTCTTCCCGCAGTCAGGAGCCCCTAACGATGAATTAAGTGCCATTGGAAGACAACAAGCTGACGTGCAGATGTCATCCATCAGGGCTGACCTCCTGAGGCCCCTCTTGCTCCTCCCTTCCCAAAAAGCTTTTACTGAGGCCGGTGCTAAAACCAAGATGAGCACATTCGCCGTTCAGTATGGTTTCGTTTCTCCCATCCACCCTCTGATAGTTACGAATTATCGGTAAAAACTGCGACAAATTGGACAAGAGGTAAAGCCAGAGACCAAGATATTGCACGGACAAAGATTATTGGTCCTGTAAGCAAAGAGCTAACGGTACAGCAGTAACAGGGGACAGGGCTGGCATCTTTGGCCAACTGGAGGAAGGAGGCAGTAGATTTTCGAAGGCGGCCTTGCCGCGTGGTTAGTCCCACAGTAGGAAGACATGTTTGGCTTGCTCCTTGAGCAGAGCTGAGCAAGGTCACGTGACCTCTCACTTCTCAGGGCTCCCGACTGCACTGCTGCCTTTTTAACGGTTGTCTGTGTGCTGTGTATTATCTTCCATTAGAACATATGTTCTTGATGGTCTCTGGTTAACATTTTTTTATCACCGTCTCCAAACACCTTCACAGACGGGTAGCATTTGGCGCTCAACAAAGGTTAGGTTGGCTGGTAGACTCGACTGTCCATCCACCCATCCGATCAATCCTAGGTAAAAGTCTACAGAATAAATGTGCCCACTTCTTGGGAATTGTGCAAAGACTTAAGAAGAAATCAATTCGATTTAACAAATACGCATCGAGCACAATTATTTGCCAGACGGCAGTCAAGGAGACAAAGACGAGTAAGATGTGGCTCCCACTAAGAAATATTAGATAAATAGCTACAAAATTGAACTTAAGGACTACAGAGCCTTGGGTACAAAGAAGAAACGGAAATGAGATCCCCACTGTGGGGGTGGGGTTGAAAGCAGGAAACAGTTCCTGGTGGGTGTGGTATTTAAAAGATACCTCGGGATTCTTATTCGAGAACTTGACAGAAATGTTATTGAACCCAGAAGACTCGCTCAATCGTGGTTTGACCGTGACTGCCACCAGCCACTGGGGAAGGCTGTCAGTCCTCCAAGCTGCTTCTCAGGGTCTCCTAATAAAGGTGTGGGGACTTGCCGACAACTTAGCCTAGTTCCTGAATTCTACGCCTCACCCTCTGGGTCTCCCCAGTCATGCTCATCTCTACAGTCTGAGGTCTGTGCCAGCAGAAAAGCAGCCCAGTTCACAACTGGCTATAGTCTTCCTAGTGGTGGGTCATCATCCTCTTCCTAACTGTGCCAGGATGCGAAAAGGAACCCAGAAAGCTTCCCAGCCAGGACCGAGGGACAGGGCATGACAACACAGCGTCTAGACTGGTGTGCAGTGCGGAATGCCCAAGCAGTCACTGGGGGATGAGCTGGGACAGCGTCCTTCTACGATCCTGGAGACCATCTGGTGATAGTAAGGGCTGGTCAGACCAGAGCTATCGCTCCAGACCGAAAGCAATCTTTGCTTGCCTTTGGGGTTAAGGTTGGCCACACAGTGGTCCTTCCCATGGCCCATCATATGGCCCTACATCCCAGTGTCAAACACAGACCCTACGCCAGGTTTCCCACATCCGCGTGAATCCAGAAACACCTAGCGTACCATAAAGGTTCTTCCTAAGCAAATCCTCTCCCTTTACGTGATCTGAAACCCACCGATCGATACGAGATTGGTTTGTTTTGAAGACGATGATTCCCTTAACAAGATGCAAATGCTTCTTGGGCTGATAAAGTAAACTCCATCAATCATTCAAACACTAAATTATTAAGCAAGCTAGAGATTGTTCTCCCTCCTCCTACAGAAGGACAGCCAATGATAAACCTTCTTGGCTTGAGAAGCAAAATATTCAAAGATAACTTACAATGATTTTTGACACCAGAGGGTCTCTCCTTGGAACCAATAAACCATAGGGCTATGAGGCCCATGTATTGTCCCAAACTCAAAATTCTGCAAGCATGCACATGAATGAATTGTTACAGGGAGAGAATTCAGTTTTACCAGACTCTCAGAAGTATTTGTGTCACATAAAAGGTCAACAGCACCCTACGGATGCCCGGGCCAGTGTCTACCTGTTGGCAGGGAAAGGGGTCAAGGGCAAGATGGCTGGTTTTACTTTGCATACACTCTCCCATCTGGGCCTCTTCAAAGCTTTGCAAATTCCAAATGGATTCCTTTTATGCATGTAAGGAGGAGAAAATGAAACAGGAATGGAATTTCAAAGTAAGAAATCACTTAGAAGTAGAACTGGGACCAGGCCTGGATTCTCGGTTCCTCTGGTTCTTCCTCCACAGGGTGATTCCCTTCCCGGTAGACAGCGTTTAATGATGTGAAGTCTTCTAAAGTTGGCCTAATTGGATGTTCCATCGTAAGGGTAAAAGATGCCCGCTAAGGTCTGGCACAGAGAGACTGATCCAAAGGTTTAGCTTTGATCATTCTGGAGGCTCTTCAATTTTCTGCTGTGAGTAGATCTATTCATTGTCTGCCAGCTTTGTGCTTTAGGCCATGGAGAAGGGCAGAGGATGAGGCCACCAAGAAAATAAGGAAGCTTAACGGCCTTTTCGAAATGAACATTCTAGTACAAACAAGTGGATCGAGCCTGCCCTAGCTTCGTCACGTGGCATTTACGGAGCACCTACGACGTACAAAGACCCTTCCGGGCACCAGGGATACAGTGCACAAAACATGTATGGTTCCTGCCTTCGTATTTAGAGTTACCATGGTGAAAGTTTCCATTCTTTTGCCATGAGTGAGTTTGATAATCAAGGGGGATCCACCAGAGGCAGAAAGCCAGCGGAAAGAGCAGAGGTAAAGTTACCAGAGAGCCAAGTTGAGGTCATGGGAGGGGCCGCTCCCAGCACCTCCCCCAAAGAGGGTGCTCCTTCATTTACTCTCTATTCAGACTGTCACTAGTCTGAATGACCCAAGCCTGACAGACTGACCCCCGTCTGTGCCTCCAAATGCTGTCAGCTCTAGTGTCCAGTCTGCCCTTTATCCTGACTCCTGGGCAATGTCTCCCATGTCCGCCTCCCTGACACAAGTCCCTCTGCGAGTGGGGTGTTTCCCTAAAACCCTACTGTCAACGGCCACCCTGGAACCCTGAGTCAAAGCCCTCACGGAAGGACTGTAAACATGGGTGTGGAAGGAAGGTCCTGATACATTACCAAGAGAAAAACAGGTTCATCGTAGAACTACTTCCAGGACAACGCTGGGTTTTGGAAAAACATCTGAGGGCACATTTGCATGTGGAACGTTCCTAGAGGGAATATGAAGGAATATTTGACTCTTCCTTTTGTAAGACATCTTCACGGGGCGCCTGGGTGGCTCAGTCGGTGAAGCGTCCGACTTTGGCTCAGGTCACGATCTCGTGGTCCGTGGGTTCGAGCCCCGCGTCGGGCTCCGTGCCGACAGCTGGGAGCCTGGAGCCTGCTTCGGATTCTGTGTCTCCCTCTCTCTCTGTTCCTCCCCTGCTCTCACTCTGTGTCTCTCTCACCCTCTCAAAAATAAATAAAGATTAAAAAAAAAAAAAAAGTCTTCACTACTCTTAGTGGCAAGCATATATTACGTGGCCATTTTAAAACTTATGCCTCAGGCGTATTCCTCTGAACACTTCCTGAAAAATGTCACAGAAAGGAGTCACCTTGGGGACCATGCAGAGCCGGGCTATGCCTTACCTCTCTCTGCATCTACACGGGGCACACAGTGGCCTCCAGAGGAGGAGAAGAGAGAGGAGGAAGGACAGAGGAAAAGGTAGGTCTTGGATGTGTGCACCAACACGTGCATGTGACAAAGAGCCCCGAGGTGTCAATAAATGACAGGCCAGTGAGTCCCCCGGGGGGACTTACGGGGCTCCTGCGTGTTTACCGAGACTTCCCGAGCTCAAGGGACTTTGCCAAACCCACAGAGAGGTATAAGAATTGAAGCACAGAACCTGCTTTCAAGGAAAGAAAGAGGACAGGAACAGATAAAGAATGCATATAGCTATGTAGGACTGCAAGCCACAGAAAGGCAGGCAGAAAACTGGAAAGAAGAGGAGAATCGATAGGTGGGGGAGGGTGCGAAGTCAGACCACGAGGAATGGCAGGGTGGTGGGCACCGGGCTTTGGGAGGGAGCCGAGGGTTGAGAGATGTGCTCTCGCACAGGGCAGCCGGGGTGAGGGAGGTTATCTATTTCAGGATAGGGGAGAGCTGAGCAGACAGGCAGGGAGGGATGGAGAGGCTGGAGAAGGGCAGGCCCATGGGGAAGAGACCGGAGAAGCCGGGTCTGGAACACAGGAGGGCAGGGCACAGAGCGGCGATGACGGTAGGCAGTGACCCACGATGTGTGGAAGGGGAGGCGGACGCGGAGGAAGCTCACGGAAGATGGGGGTCACCTAGAGAGAGGGAGGGTGCACAGAGCCCACAGGTAGAAGCAGGTGAAAAGGACTTGGCACCGAGGGGAATTAACGCCGGGGTGAATGAGGGATCACAGAGCACCCCAGGGAACTAACTGAAGCCAGAGAGCACGAAGGATACTCTTTCCCCTCTTACTTCGTAAGTTTCTCCATGCGGAAAATCGGGCAATTCCTACTCATGCATATGTATGAAAACGCACAGTCTATGAAAGGTTCTGACACCAGAGGGAATAAAAACATCAACTCTACATGAAACATTACTCGCTGCACTGATGGATACTCCCATCCCTCCACGGGCGGGTCCAGAAAAGACAGGAGGAGCCTGGGAGAGATCTACAGGTCAGGCTGCCTCCAGATCCCTGGTTCCAGTCCAGCAGGGGCCCCTCAAGGCCCTCCCATGCTGGAAGGCTGGAGGAGGCTCAATCTCAGAAAAATATGGGAAGATGCAGGGGCGTCTGGGTGGCTCAGGTCATGATCTCACGGTTCGTGAGTTCGAGCCCCGGCTCAGGCTCTGTGCTGACAGCTCAGAGCCTGAAGTCTGCTTCAGATTCTGTGTCTTCCTCTCTCACTGCCCCTCCCCGATTCAGCGTTTGTCTCTCTCTCAAGAATAATAAACATTAAAAAATTAAAAAGATATATGGGAAGATGCAATCGCCCTGTCCCTTGTACAGCACAGAGCACAAATGGGACCCAGGTGTCTGAGCTCCAGATCTGCTCATTCTTCTCTGACCTTCCAGGACCCCCGGTACCCGGGCCCCCTGTTCCACTCCTGTGGCAATGGAGCAGTCTGAGGTGAGGACTTGGGCGTGTGGAGCTACGAAGGGAGGGAGGTTGGAGAGTAGAACTGTCTGTCTGGGAGGTCTTGATCCGATTTTGTGGAGGGACAGCCTGGATGTTGGAGAGCCACCTCTAAGAATCCTGACAGCTTTTCTGGATCCACAAAACAACAGTGCAAGTAATTACTACGTATTCTATCTTTTCTCCTAATTACGGGATTCTACCTATATATTACAGGTTAGGATAGTATCTGATTCCATTAAAAAATAACATATTTTTAAAACCTGTTATCTCAATCCCATGGGACCTCGACTTTCTGCCTTTCTAGGGGTATTATTATCTCCTTTTAAAAATGTCAATTTGTTTGATTCCACTGCTGATTTCCAATTTGTGGCCCCGTGCTTCTCCCTCCTGTCCCTAGCAAGAGGCTGGCAGACCCTGTCCCCTCCTCTGATAAAACTTCTCCTTTATGAGTCACTATGCATTCCACCCTCCTGAACGCCAGCCTTTCTTCTGTCCTTACTCTCTCTTAGGGTGGATGCTCTCTCGTTTATTTGCAAGTCTTTAAAAATGCTGCCTAGGATTTTTTCTACCCCACTTTCATAAAAACAAAGTATGAGAGGATACTTTCTAAGCTTTGGCACTTAACCCAGCCCCCCATATTCTTAAAGATAATCCACTGTCTTCTGTCTTCCAGTTTTGCTATCAGCCTAATTGTGTTCCTTTATAAGCAATGTATTTTTTTCTGATCTGGATGATTTTAAAATCGGTGTCTTCCACATTCTGTGGTTTCATTACTAGCAGTCTAGAGTTTAAGAATCAAACTCTTTAAAAAAAATCAAACTCTTTCAGGGTGCCCGGATAGTTCAGTCAGTTAAACGTCCAACTCTTGATTTTAGCTCAGGTCATGATCTCACAGTTCGTGGGTTCGAGCTCCATGCCGGGCTCTGTGCTGACATTGGGCTGTGTGGAGCCTACTTGGGATTCATTTTCTCTCTTTCTCTCTCTCCCTCTCCTGCTCACATGCACTCTCAAAATAAATAAGTAAACATTAAAAAAAATCAAATTCTTTTTCTTTACTTTGTCATTTAATGTGATTCCTGAATCTGAGGGTACTCACGTCGCCTTCACTGTCTCTGGTTGGATCATTGCAACTGTTGGCTGTTAACTAAGTGAAATATGCTACCGCAGTCCCTTATTTTCCAAGACACTCCCAAATGTCACAGGTTTAGCAATCCCCAGGAGAGAAAACAGTTCATTCACCTTAAAATCCAGGGCTTTCTGTCCTGCAAAACGTTCTGCATTTTGATGGGTAACTCTGAAGCGATAAAAACATGAAGGCAAATGAATGTGTGGGTTTATCTTAAAAGGGGGATGCCACTGAACAGAGCAGTGTGCCCACCCTAAGGACAGAAGCCCGGGGAGGACAGTCCTCCAACGATCAACTAGTTCGTGATCATGGGAGAGTCACCTACGACGTCTGAAGCTTCATTTCATTCTAAGAACGGGGATGACTGGTTCTACACATGGGGTTGCCTTTAGGATTGACGTAACCTTGTTCCGGTCTCGTCTGACTGTAGATCCTTTGAGGGCAGGGACGAGGTCTTGCTCGGCCAGATAGGGTCAATTTCTTGCTCTTTCAATAATACTCGATAATGGACAGAATCCCTCCAAGCACGTCCTTTCCAGCAAGCAGGCCGTGCGGGTTTGTCTGTGTAGGTGAAGGATGTGTGGGAGGAAAGGGCTGGTCTTATTGGTGGCAGGTGCTACCGAGTTAATCAACAGCATGGGTACGAGGATATCGGGTGATGTTCTGTCCCAGCCACGGCCCCTCGGTAACCTGGCATCCCTGGTGATCACCTCCCCCCAGCCCTCCCAGAAAAGACTCTGGCTGCTCCAGGCCTCCAACCCACAGGGATGCCCCGATTCCCTCTGTGCACCTGCTGCCGCTCTGGACCCAGCCCCCAAAAGGGATGCTTTCTATTTTCCCAGCATCCGGGGACCAGCTCTGGCCTCGGCCACTCAGCAAGCTTCTGTGCTGTCCAGTGGCTCTAACACACCTCCTACAAATGGAAATGAACTCCAGCCTGGGGGAGGTCCCCCCCCCAAGTTTGTCCTTCCTCGTATGTTCTCTTTCAGCTCTAGAGGACTGTTCAGAGTGCTCTTTCCAATTTAAAGGTGCTGTTTTGTTACAGCTGAATGATTCTTTATAATTCTTCTGTGTAAATCACTGTGTGAATTCTGTCTTCCGATTGGACCCAGACTGATAAACCACTGTTTTCCTCGGTGCCTGGCACAATCAACAATACATATCAGAGCTCTCCAGGCGTCCTTTCCTCCCTTCCCCAGCTAGCCCTGAATAATTTATCTCTGACTTGTTCCAAATCACAGCACAGCTCAAAGTGGAGGGCCCCAAACTGGAACGTACCTCCTCTAATGTCTCCTCTCACCAACTGCTGGCATGTTAATTAATGACATTTCTGAGAACTGGCTGGACACCCTAGGGGGACCCTACTTGGTTTGGTCATTTATACTCAAAACTGGAGACCTTCTCCCAGTCTGGCTCCTAAAGACTTCAGGTCAATTAATTGACTTCCTTTGGTTAAAAAGAAGGATTTTTGTTTGTATGTCTGGCCCCCGGTATCAGAAACCTCCAGGGGATGGGTAATTCCTTCGGTTCCTAATAAGACTGAGAAATTTCAAAAGCACAGTGACTTCTGTAATGGTACCACTACTCCAGAGCTATTTTTTAACTTAAAAAAGAAAAAAAGCATGCCATCAAACCAGAAAGGGTAAAATATGGGATGTGAAACCTGAAACAAGGAAAAATAAGACATGAAGCCTTCATTTTTCAGGCCGAATCCTGTTCTATTCGACAGCCTTACCGTATCACTGATACGGTATGAAAATGTTCTTATTCAAGTTACACTTGACTGAAAGCTCAGAGGGACAGTTCACCTGTTACCATCTGGTGTGATGGTTTTACAGTGGGTCAGTTCTGCTAAACCAGAACTTGGCACTCCTCACACTATAGAGCTGCTGTGCAGGATGGCTCATGAGGGAAACCTGTGTGGCATTTGGGCAGAGGAAATAAAGCAGGAACAGCTACGCTCTGAAGCATCATCCCCGGCTACAGTGGGAAGAAACGGACATTGGGTATCGGCGAACCGAGGGTGGCCTCACTCTTCTGTGCTCCATAGCCGGCTCTCCTTCATAAATGTCCTCCTTCGTAACTGCCAGCCCCCCTGAACATCAAGGACCCTGAACAGAAGCATCTCAGCTAACTAAAAGGCGGCAGCCAGGAAGAGTCAACAGCCTTCCGCAGAGGTCTGCACCTGTCCCCTCTGCAATGCCGCTCTCGCACGTGGCCCCCCCCGGCATCCTGTGAACTCTGACTTATAAGCCACAGCGGGGCTGGCTCATGGCTCCTTTCAGGTCTTGTGTGGACTTTTTACTTCTTGGGTCCTGCTGCAATGGTGTAGGTCCAAATCCGGTAACAACTTCCTTAGGCCCAAACACTCATAGTTGCCTGCTTCCCTACTCGATAAATCCTGATTCACATACACACACACAAATCAAACACTCTGAATAATGGGTTCAAAAGAATTATATCTAATATGGCAACGATCTATGTAACGTCTTGTATTTAGGTTGAAAAATAAAACAGAGAAAACTGCAGGAATAAAGAATGAGTAAAAAATCTGTATTAAAGGCCATGACATAATCCTAAGGATTCTGGACAATAAATCCATCATGACCCAGGTCCTAACAGTATGTTAAACAAGAAAAATATAGCATGATGTCATTCTTTTAAAATGAATGCAAAAGTCCGTATCGTGAGAGTAAAACTGTTCTCTGTATTTTACACTGGTAAGACAACATCTGGGATTCGGTATTAAATTCTAACATATTTTGGGGCGCCCGGCTGGCCCAGTCGGTTAAGCATCCAACTCCTGATTCCAGCTCAGGTCATGGTCTCACAGTTCATGAGTTCGAGCCCCACACTGAGCTCTGTGCTGACAGTCTGGATGGAGCTTGCTCTGGATTCTCTGTCTCCCTTTCTCTCTGCCCCTCTCCCGCTCACAGTCTCCCACTCTCAAAAAATAAACATTAAAAATATTCTAACATATTTTAAGAGGAAATAATGTGCTCTGAAATCAGGAAGTCTAGAAAAGAAAAGCACAATGAAGAAAGGCTTCGGGAACGTTAGGGAAATGAGGTCTATGTATTTGTGGCTCCAGAGAAGAGAGCTAGGATCAAGGGGACAAAACTTACATAAACATAGTGAAAAGCACGGTCACAGCAAATCAGCACAGAGGACGGAGGTCTCCTGCAAGCAGGGGAAGCTGGACTACAAATCCACCACAGCGCGTTTAACCTCGTAAAATTCCATGAATTTAGAGGTCGCCTGGGGCTCGGCGAGGGGGAATAAGGGGTCCCTGCTGATGGGGACAAAGCTCCTATTTAGAACGATGGAAAGGGTCTGGAAGGTTGGGACGGCTGCGCAACACTCTAAGTGTAATCGATGCCACTAATCTGTACGCTGAAAATTGTTAAAATGGCAAATTTTATGTTCTATATATTTCATCACAATAAAAAAAAACCCATGCCTCTATTATTCTATGTGAGAGATGCAAAAAAAAAATTAAATTTAAAATCTGAGTCAATAAAAGAGGACTCCGTTACCGATGTGGTAAAGGCATTTCTTTTGGCTGGGAAGAATGTATTGTACCACAAAGGGGTTTTCCACAAGCAAATACTGCAGGGACCCAGTGTTTCTGCAGGGGCACCTGGGTGGCTCAGTGGGCAAGCGTCCGACTTCGGCTCAGGTCATGATCTCGCGGTTCGTGAGTTCAAGCCCCATATCCGGCTCTGTGCTGACCGCTCAGAGCCTGGAGTCTGCTTCGGATTCTGTGTCTCCCTCTCTCTCTGCCCCTGCCCCACTCATGCTCGGTTTCTCTCTCAAAAATAAATCAACATTAAAAAAAAATAATAAAGACACATAAAAGCCAAAAGCAATTATGCATTCTTTGGCAATGCCAGTCAATCAAACCAGAGGGGTTCCTGAGGGGAAGAAACAGTATACAAAGAAAGCGCATTTGTAAATGTCCCCATATTATCATGATGATAAATGTCCTTAGTGATGATGAAATGGGGCACACAGTTTAGAATAAAGTCCTCCTTCATCTACCCATAACACACAGACATACAAATTTACAAGTACAGGGGCCAAAAACACCCAATTTAATACATAAGTGGGAAAGAAGTATCTAGAAACCTGGGACAACACTGGGGAAACTTCATGCCCTTGTTCATACATGTGGGCTGCTGAATTCTGATAGGTTAGGAAGCTATCCATGAGAGACCTACAAACCAGAAAGTCTGCTGTAGGGGGTTTCTTTATGGTGGGGGGAGGCGTTGCCCAACAGATCTGAGGGTTGTGACTTCAAGCCCTATGTTGGGCATGGACCCTACCTTAAAATTAAAAAAATTTTTTACACTTGTTGGGATGAGCACTGGGTGTTATACACAGGGGATGAATCGCTGGAACCTACTCCTGAAATCATTATAGCACTATACGCTAACTAACTTGGATGTAAATTAAATAAATAAAATTAAAAGATTTTTAAAAAATTTTTAAATTGTTATTATTTTAAGTGTATTTATTTATTTTGAGAGAGACAGAGACAGTGTGGATGGGGGAGGGGCAGAGAGAGAAAGAGATAGAGAAAAAACCCCAAGCACCCACAAAGCTTCAAGATCATGATCTGAGCCAAAACCAAGAGTTGGTCACTGAACCAACTGTACCACCCAGGCGCACCCCCAAAAAATATTGTTTAAAATTCACTGCAAGATTTAAGATTTCTTTGCTGTTTTCTACCCTCCCACCAAAAAGCATATATATTTTTTTAAAGATTTCATTTTTAAGTAATCTCTATACCCAACATGGGGCTTGAACTCACAACTCCAAATTCAAGAGGCACAAAAAAGCATATTTCTTCTTAAAAGTGAATGAATGAAAAAAGATGCACCATACTAATACTAATTGAAAGTAATCTTTATAAAAAGAAGAATAGTTAGAAGATAAACTACCCGATTTGAAAAAATTATTTTAAGCCCATTAATTCTTTGAGAGAGAGAGAATCCCAAGTAGGCTCTATGCTGTCAGTACAGAGCCCGATGCAGGGTTCAAACTCATGAACCATAAGATCATGACCTGAGCTGAAATCAAGAGCTGGATGCCCACCCAACTGAGCCACCCAGGCGCCCCCTCACCCAGGAATTTTTATTAAGCTACAAGACACTGTGGTTCTGGCATCATGACAGACACCTGGATGGATGGAACAGAAGAAAGAGTTCTGAAATAAATTACACAGAGAGGGGTAATGGATTTTCAACAATGGTACTTCAGCTAAGAACAGTCTTTCCAACAAATGAGGTTGGAAGTGGACATCCGCGTACAGGAGGAAAGACAAAACCTTTGATATATCCCTCACATTATATTAACAAATGAATCAAAGTAGATCACACACCTAAATGTAATGCTTAGAAGAAAGTCTTTGTGATCTTGAGTCAGTCAAAGGTTTCTTAGCTACGACACCAAAAATGCAATCCATGCATTAAAAAAAATTGATAATTTGGACTTCATCAAAAGCAAACGTCTGCTCTTCAAAAGACATTGTTAAGAGAAAAGACAAACCAGACTTGGAAAAAAAATATTTGCAAACCAGATACCTGATAAAGGATATGCATTCAAAATTTACCAAAAACTCTCAAAATTCAGTAAGAAAACAAAACACCACAATCAAAAACGGGCTAAAGATTTCAACAGATGCTTAACAAAAGATACACCAAGGGCACAGAAGATGAAAAGATGTTCAACATCATTAGTCATTAGGAAATGCAAATGAAAACCACAGTGAGATACTAATACATACCTACTTGAAGGGCTGAACTTTAAGAAAAAAACTGACAATATCACATGTTGGCAAAGATGTGCAGGAAGTGGAAGTCTCAAACTCCACTAGCAGAACTGTTTCATTAAAAATACATAAATAAAAATAAATACACACACACACCCCTACTGTATAATTAGTCATTCGACTCTTGGTGTATTCTCCCAAGAAACATGAAACTGTATGTCCATACAAATACTTGCAGTGAACACAGAAGCTTTCATTGTAATAGCCCCGAACTGGAAACCACCAACAGGTGAATGGCTAAGCACACTGAGTTACACTCATATAGTGGAATCCCATTTGGTACTAAAAAGGGATACGCTACTGATACATACAATGACAAGGAATGATTCCTTAAGGAAAGAAGCCAGGCCCCCCCAAAAGGATACACTGTAGGACTCTGCACAAAATTCGAGAAAAAAACAGACTCATCTAGAACAACAGAAGGGAGATCAGTAGTTGCCTGGGGATGTAGGGGGCAGGAGGGAGGGAGGTGGGGCAGGGAGGGGTGGGAAGATTATACGTGGGCACACAAGGAAACTTTTGGGGGCAACATATACCCCTCATCTTGACCAAGGTGATGGTTTTAGGTTTTAGAAGTGTACACGTAGGTCAAAACTTACCAAATTAATCACATTTAAGTATGCTCAATTTAAAGCTCAAAATAAAGCTGTTATAAAAAATAAATAAAATTGACAGCTTGTTTGGGCAAAGTCGTTAAAACTTTGGGCAAAGTCCTTTCAACCAAGCGAAGGCAAGATTCGAGTCCATGAGGCGCGTCCACGATGAGGTGCCTTTGTATGTGTATGTGCCACTGCGGGGGGTGGGGGGAACCCAAGAAACAAGAAATTCTTCCTTTTACAAAATGCAAATGGCAGGGAGGGGTTCATCCATTCACACCCTTCGAGCCCAGTCCTGATGCAATCTGTTTCTTTCCTTATCGCTCAAGTAGAAAGTGATTACTCCCCTCTGTGAATCACTCCAACACTTAAGTTAATTTTCAGATATCAGCTCAGTGCATTTCTCCAACCGCCCATCACACATTTATTAAATGACGCATCTAGGCCAGATTCACAGAGGCCTGGTGCTGGAAATACAAACGTGAGCTGGGCGTAGTTCTTTACCGGCAAAAGCCTCGTAGTTTACTGGCAAAAGACTTGGACAATAAGACGCTGTAACATGTCCACAAACGTTTAAAAGCACAACAGGAACCTGGAGACAGAAACTGGTGTTGTCAGACGCGTGGTCTTGTGCTATAGTGACTGGTTCGGGACCCCATTTTCTTCTAGACCAGTGCTCCCCAAGAACAAGGGACCGTGACTTACTCACTTGAATCATCCACTCAATCACCCAGCACAGGACCTGACACGAGAGTTTTCACACTTGTGTATTTGTTTGAACGCATGGAAATTTCACTTCATAGGCATCCGCTCTTTGACTGGAAGGCAGGGCCACCATGTTGCCAACTTGTCGGTTGAGTCCCAACCTTTATCCATTTTGTCATCCGAAGCAAGTCATTTGAGGGGAGATGAAACACTGAAATCTAGGTTCCCCCAAATCCCAAAGGAAGCGCTCATACCCATTCTGTCAGTGAAGAAAACAAGGAGGAGGTAGGGGTGGGGTGGATGGGGCTCGGTCAGCGAAGTCTGGGGCACAAGAGTCACACGGTGAATCAAGGTCCCGCCGAGGGTCTAAAGCAGGCCCTGGCGGCCGTGTTGTGACCATCAGGTATTCCCCTGCCCAGCGAGCACACATCTGATCTCTAGAGGCATCCCACCAGTCTCACTGTGACAGCAATTTCTAGGGATTATACGTGGGACTTTCTGCTTTTCCAAAAGATCACAAACCCTTGACCTGCACTCAGTTTCTGAAGGGGCAGAGAGGTGGAACAGATATGCAATTATGAAGTTTCAGTTAAGATAAAACTAGCACAAAACGGAAAAGTCTCAAACTACAACCAAAAGATTTGGCCTAAACACCAGGCAAAAATCCTTCACCGTTTCCAGACGGCGCGATTGAGCCCGAGAAGAATTTTCCACTCAATCTTCAAGACGAGGTCGATTGGCTTCTTGTACTTACGCGTCTAGAAACCACAGGTCTCAGAAGAGACATGCAGTAGAAATTTATTTGTACTTGTCTGGACCCACCAGCCTGACAGCTCCAAGGGGCAACAGATGGGGTGGGGCTCTTACCTGTAGATGGGGTCCTGCATCACCAGCATCTTGCTTTCATCCCACGTCCACTCCTTTTTCTGCAATAAAAGAAGCTGTAAATGAATAAGTTAGGCTTGTCCTCCGCTACAGAACCAGGGCAGACATTGAGCTACTGATGCCTATGCAAACGCATGCACTTGCTCCTGGCCTGACTTCTTCCAAGAGGCCTGGCGCCCAGGGCTCCAGAGGCCAAAGGGAAAACATCGTGTCTGGTCTGAGCGGTTTCCTTCAAACACTTTAAGGAGACTGTCTCTCCGGGGCACAGGAGGCAGGTGGGAGCCAAGGCCACCCCAGGGGGCCACAAGCAGACTCTAAATCAAAACTTCATGGAGAAATCGCCAAGGGGAAAAAAAAAGATGATATATCACTCCAGAGGAGTGGGAGAAAACAAAAGGGAGAAGGAGGGGCACCCGGGGGCTCAGACGGTTAAGCGTCTGACTCTTGGTTTGGGCTCAGCTCATAATCTCATGGGACGTGACTTTGAGCCCTGCGTCTGGCTCTGCACTGGCAGCGTGGAGCCTGCTTAGGATTCTCTCTCTCTTTCTTTCTCTCTCTCTCTCTCTCTCCCTCCCTCCCTCCCCTGCTCACTCACTCACTCTCTCAAAATAAATATTTTTTTAAAAAGGGAGAAGGGGGCAGAGCTGTGAATGGTGCTGTCAAAAGCAAAGGAAGTGTAATTCTCACCCTCCCTTCCTCAAAGAGGACAAAGCTGGATACAGGCCTGGAGAGTTAACTAACGCATTTGTAGTCACCCAAGAGGACAGTCGTGCTGGCTGGGAACCTAACTCACGGTGAACACAAAGGACACCCCTGAGCAGCTGGGGACGAGGACACGATGGGGGCGAGGGCTAGGGCGGAGGACTCAGGGGCAGTTCCAGAGGCCCCAGATGCTTGACGAGGGGAGGAGCACCCCCACCTCCCAGGTCCCCAGGTGCAGGGACGGGGCTCCTGCTGCACCTTCACTGGCCTCTGCCGCAGGGGCGGTGCTGCCCAGGACAACCTGGGAGTCTCACAGTCCTCTCTCCGCCGATGGGGATCAAGCAGAGTGAAAGGCAAGCAAGTGTATGTTGGATTAATCACTGTGGGACGAGCACCGTCAGCTCTGGGGGTTCGTCAGAGAGCACAGGGCAGTGGCTCTCAAAGCGCTGGGGGTGTGAAGACAGAAGCCTCCCCCGGGGCCGGGGGGGGAGGGGGACTATATTCAGGCCCCTTCGGCCTGAAGCATTTCTCCAGCGTGAACACTCAAACACAACCCCGTACGCACCTGGCAGGTGTATGTACGTGCGCGAGCGCGCACACACACACGCACACACACACACACACACACACGCGCGCCGTTTCACCCCCAAACTCTTATTCAATACCAATCCAACCCACAGAGGTGGCTTTTCGACGGGCTTACAAGCATTAGGTATCAAACGCTGTTTTACAGACAAGGAAACTCAGCTTCAAGAATTAACTGTTTTGGGGGGACACCCGGATGGCTCAACTGGTTAAATCTCTAAGCGTTGATTTGGGCTCAGGTCCTGATCTCGCGGTTCGTGGGTTCAGGCCCCGCATCGGGCTTTGCGCCGACAGTGCAGAGCCCGCTTGGGATTCCCTCTCCCTCCCTCTCTCTGCTCTTCCCCAACTCTCTCCCTCAAAAATAAATAAATAAACTTTAAAAAAAGCAAAAAAAGAATTAACGATTTCTTTTCAAAAGTTACCTTCCTGTGACTGTTACTCATTGCCCTGCAAGATTTTAATACAGGAATGGCCCATTTGGAGCAAATCCAGAAAGAAGGAGAGTACATCTTTTTCTAAATAGGAACTCTCTAGATGCGTATAAACACAGCCAATGCAGACTCTCTTCTTTAAACTAAATCACCCCAGGCTTTGTCAACATTCCTCAGCAGACAAGTCTTCTGGATTTCTCACTACCCTAGCTGACCTTCTTTGTACCCCTCTTAAAAAAAAATTTTTTTTAATGTTTATTCTTGAGAGAGAGACACAGAGGGCGAGCCAGGGAGGGGCAGAGAGAGAGGGAGACACAGAATCCGAAGCGGGCTCCGGGCTCCAAGCTGCCAGCACAGAGCCCGACGCGGGCCTCGAACTCACAAAATGTGAGATCACGACCTGAGTCCAAGTGGGACGCTAAACCAACTGAGCCATCCAGGTGCCCCCTTCGTACCCACTGTATTTGCCAATGCCCCCCTCAACACCTGCTACTCTGGCCTGAATCCCTTCCTGATTTACATGTGGTCTAATCTGCAGACACACATTCCTATCTCTGTTCTGGCTGTGATACTGCTCTTAACCCAGCAAGGATCGGTTGATAGTATTTTTAGCCGCCTCCTACCCTTCCTGGCACATGTTAGGCCAGTTTCCAATGGACACACTGAGAGTTCTCAGAGGCAAAGTAACTCATAATTTGGATGCCTGTATTTACTTATTTATTCATTCATTCATTCATTCATTCATTCATTTATGAGAGAATGAGAGAGAGTGCGCGTGGGCAAGCACACGGAGGGGTGGGGCAGAGAGAGAGGGAGACACAGAATCTGAAGCAGCCTCCAGGCTCCGAGCTGTCAGCACAGAGCCCGACTCAGGGCTCAAACTCACAAGCCGTGAGATCATGACCTGAGCTGAAGGCAGAAGCTCAACGGACGGAGTCCCCTGGGCGCCCCATGGATGCCTATTTTAAACACACACTATAAACGTTCACCACAGGAATTCTTTACACAGCAAAATATAAGGTTTCAAATACGGCTTGATGTGGGGGCAAAAGCATAATAGAAATATTAAGTAATCAAATATTAAGTTAAGCCACATCTATATTTAGGACCACATGTCCTGCCGGAGGTTAATTTAATTCATGTCTGGAAAGCACCACCTCTCTGCTGCTAAGCCTGTTTATTTACATCTGATTTCGGGAGTTGCAGGTTTTAGTTCTAACATTTCCATTTGGTTCTGCTTTCTTCTACGTCTTTCCTGAGACTTTCCACTTCTTCTGTGTCAAGAGCGTAACTGCTCATGGAAGTATTTTTACGACGGCTGCCTTAACGTCTCTGTCAGATCATCTAACATCTGTCCTCTCGGTATTGGCATCTCTTGACTATCTTTTGTTCATTCAAGTTGAGATTTTCCTCATTTCTGGTGTGGCAAGTGATTTTCGATGGAAACCTGGACATTTCAGAAAACACTTTTTTTTTTAAGCTTATTTGGGGGAGGGCAGAGAGAGTGGTAGTTTTACTGTCTTCAGAAACTCACATGCCTCTCGCTTCTATCTGAAAGCATTTTTTTTTTTTAATGCTTAGAAATAAGGTCTCGGGAGTCTTGGTAGCTACATGTAGGAATTTTCAGTTTTGTTTACCCACTGGCTGTAGTCTCCAAGATGCGCCAGAAAAGGAAGACATTTCAAGTCCAGATGGGAGTGGAGAGGAGAAAGGAGAAGAGCGGAGGAAGGGAGAGGGGTGCGTCCCTGAGGCTGTCAACACCTCTTCGAGGCAGGGTTTGCCACCATCAGCCCAGGAGGACCAGTAGGACGGAACGAGCTGGTCTTAAGCCTCCTTCAACCTGAGGCCCAGGCTCAGGCGGGCCTCACTGGCACCATTCAGAGTCCAAGCAGGTACGGCAGGGAGGCCCATAAGCAAGGCCCAGGGAGGCAAAGATCAGCCCCCTCACCAGCTCCATAAATATAAAGGGATGGGGGAGAGGGGGAATGTTAGCGGAGAGGGAGCACCCTAGGGGCAGCTGTCTGGCCGTCTGCCAGCCCCCCAACATGTACCTGTACACACGTAACTCCTTTCTCTTTCTTGTTGTCCCCTCTGCACCTGCCAAGGACACTCACAGCACGGTCGAGACCTTCAGGAGGCCCCTGAACTAGGGTTCGCTAACCCATGTCTCTCTATGCCTTCCCTCTGCCATCAGTCTCCCCTCCCCCTTCTCTTCTTCTTATCAATTCCTTACTCCAAGGGAATTAAAAAGTCAACAGGATAGATCAACTTAACGTGAGGGAAGGCTCTGCGTCATATTATTGGCTAGTCAGAATTTTCTGGAGTTAAGAAGTTGTCGTTGCAAGGATGTGCCCTACCGATCTTCCATTACAGGGAGTTTAACCAAGAGCCCAGGGGTGGCATTCTGAAGCCCGTCCTCTTGCTTCTTTGAGGGGCCCTGCTTCCGGGATGCTCCCGGCCCATCAGGGGTGCTCAGGGGTGCACAGGGCAGGCCCGTTTCTGGGAGACACAGGAGTCCTCCCACATGGGACTTTGTCTTCACAATCTCCTGACAGTCTTGCCAAACCTTCCTCAGAGCACACCGCCATCTACAAGACTTTCATCCACCCTTCCTTCCTTCCTTGCTCTCTCCTCCCCTTGGAATCAGACCCACTCAGAAATGGGATAGCTACCAGCCTCTCCCAGGGCCTCCCCCATTTTCTCTCACAGGAATTCAATCCTGTCTTGGCATGTGCTTTTTGGAGGACCTAGAATAACACAAAGTGAGAAAAATACAGGAAAGTCATTTTATAACTGCTTCATTTTCTATCCTTGCAAGAAATTCTCCAGTTGATACGGGAGAGAAGTCTTCCTTTCATTTAACGATGTTTATATAATGCTTCCTTTGCATTATCAAAATTGATCTCAACCTTAAAAGATAAACACTAAGCCTCGGAGATGGTAACTTACTTCCATCTGAGTTCACCTAGTCCAGTGGTAATTGAACCCAACTCGTATACCCTCCACAACCCATGTTCTCCTTGCTACTCCAAGTGATGGAATCAAAGAACGTCCCTCTCTGTCGCCTACAAATGGTGAAGGGCTTACAGGGTATGTTCCTATAAGACCACTGAATGGGATAAGCACGTCCTGTATCTAGTGGGTACAAATGGCCAGTCCTCTACGGAAAGTTACAGCCATTTTGACGTTCCAAAATCTCCCGGCAAGGAATATTACCTGGGAACTAGGTCAGACGTAGGTCTGCCTTGAAGGGCCAAAACCACAAAAGAGAGTTAGGGATAATCATCATAGCTGTTCTGTCTCCCTTTGGAGCCCAGAAATGCATATGGCATCTCTGAAGCTCTTCCCCAAAAGTGGAGGAAGGATTTGTATCGAGATTTATTTCCTACCCTTACTGGAAATTATCAGTAGGCACATTGCAAAGTCTGTAAGCTTTACCATTATTCATGTTCCTGGCAGCAATGGGGATTTCTCAAAAAACAAAAACAAAAACAAAACAAAAAAATCAAAGAGCCCAAAGCATAACCTTGCAAAAGTCTCATTAACTCAGCTTGACAAGTTCTCCATGCTTCCAGAGGGAACAGGATTAGTCTGAAAATATAGCTATCACTCATCTTCTGGCATAACCTATGGATACTGGATATAGAAAACACATTTCAAAACTGAAGTGCTTGCTAGTAAATTCTCACACAATGTACGCAATTCCTAATGTGCATGCTTTAAAGTTAGCAGAAAATAAAGAAGGCCTGGAAACATAACAGGGTAGAAAGAAGACCAGACCAAGTTTAGTCCTGGCTCCATCAGTAACTATGTACCCTAGTTATCTCTGGGTAACCCTAGGACAGTCACTGTGCCTCTCTTGTTGATTTGCTTACTCATCAACCAGGGGATCAGATCAGATCATTTCTGAAGTTCTTTCTCCTAAATCCTGCTTCTATAATTCTAAGCGCCTCCTTTTCTCACTCAATTAGATTTGAGTTCTGTGTTTCCGTGATAGCGAATGCTTCTCTTCGGACAGGGAACCAGTTTTCCCGCAATGTGATAGGCCAGTTGACAGAGTACAGGCTAGAAGTTAAAGACCCTGGATTAATTAGTGATGCGTTTTCTATGGAGTGGCTTTTTCCAAGCAGCCTGAGAGGTAAGTGCACACATGAGAACATGATACTGGGAACAATCTACTTATCTGAGCAAGACAGACCTGGTTCAAACCTTGACTTCACCTCTGATGGGATGTGAGGTCTTGGGTAAGTTGCTACACCTTCTTTCACAAAGAACGGTACGTACCTCAGAGGACGATGGTGACCATTTCCTAAGTAATACAGTGCGTCAAACAGCCCTGGCAAATGGCAGGTGCTCAGTATCAGTGTTAGCCATTACTGTTAGCTCGTCTCATTACCATCTTAGAGTGTCATTACTTTCACAAATTTGCTCCCTCTCGTCTGCTACCTTCCCAAACAGATGAAACGGGATTAGAGAGAAGACAGGGTCCCTGCCCCTAAAGGCTCACAGCCCATGGGGGAAAGATATAAATCACCATCATGCAATTGTGTAGGAGCTATAGACCTACGTACACAGATAGTGCCATTAAAAATAATTTTGCTGGAAAGGGTCTGTGTCTAGTACCCTTACAGATCCTATTCAGTTCCCTGAATATGGTAGACATACAATGAACATTCGTTAATGAGAACGATGGAGCCTTTCTAGAATGTTGCCTTAGGAGATCCCAACTAAGTCATTGGTTTAGAAGAGAAACCACATGAAACTGAGGCCCTTCAGGTCCTTTTGTAGAAAAATCCTTTGGACGAAGTTCAAGACTAATCCTTCTTATTGAGAAGTCCACTCCCTAGCAAAGAGTGCTATAGTGTGATTCCGGGATTGTAATGAATAATCATTATTATATGCACAGCAAAACTAATTACTTGGGTTTGGCTGGGAGTTGAGGAAAATGTACTGATTGGAAGATGACAAAGCCACTTAATAGTGGGGTTCACACCACAAATATAAACCAAGAGTCACAGCAATTTGAGATTCATTATCTGCCGGCATCGGTTCAAGACGGCAGCCTTTTTTAGACACTTGCGAATATAACCAAAAAGATACATATTTTTTTTTATGTCTCAGGGAGAGATAATCGCAAAATATTTGGCTACCGCCTACACTAGAATCAAGCACCACAGACCAGAGTCACTGAGCAAGTCCGACTCATAATACCACCGATGTTAGTGACTTCCACGGAGGCCTTTCTGAGCTTGGGGAAGGCTCTTGTCTCTGCTTCTTCAAACGGGCAAATCGAGAGGAGGAGGAAGAGGGAGGGGAAGGTGATGGCCCAAAGTAACAAACGAGACTTCATTTGATCCAACTGCTAAGTGTTTAGCTCCTCCTGATTTGAGGATATCACCACACACAAATCCTGTTCCCTCATCCAGCAAGCCAACAGCCATAATAACTGAAAACACACCACATGCACCAGGCCCCCAAGGAAGTGCTGAGCTTACAACAGTGGCCCCTGCCCTTGGAAAGTTCCTGGGAGAACAGAGAATCCCTGTAAACACACTTCTCTCCCCGCCGCCCCCCCGCCAGGAGGCACTGCACTGTTCCCCAGGCCCAGACAGGCGGTGGGGCGGGGAAGGGCAGCTGCCTTGGGAAGTGTTTGACCTCAGAGGATCAGGAAGCAACAACACGTAAGCCCGCTTGGCCTCTAGGGTCTACTTCATCCACAGCTCAGTAGGCTTCAAGGACCTAAGTACAGGTGACCCCCACAGACATACGGGAGCGGCCAACAGCACGGTTCCAGAGCTGGTGCAGAATATTCCAGCTGGCGAAGTGAAAGTGGTCACCTAATCGGACTCTTGAGAGTTGAAGCTCAAGAAGGTGAAACAACCTGCCCACGGCCACGCAGCGAGGGAGGGAAGAGCCAGGGCTCGGAGCCAGGTCTTCCTTCCTCAGCCAAGGGCTCCTTCCGGCACGCACACGAACCCACGGAAGGTCAGCGTGTTTGCAGGAAGCGGGGGCTATTCGACATTTGGACGGACCGCTGCAGCGCAGACATGGACTCATCAGTGGAGCACGTCAGGCTGTCCCGACGCGGGTGCCCACGGCTGAACATCGGCCGTGACTTTTTCTGCACATTCGGCTACCCGGCAAGAGCTCTCGTTCTTAACCCGATGAGGACGGCCATCACCCAAACCTGCAGACCATCCCATGTCCGGGGAGGCAGGTGTGGCAGGTGTCTACCCAGTCCCTCTCCATTCTAGACACAGACAGGCACACAGACATCGGGGCGGTATCCGCACACTCGGATAGTAGAGGACGGTCCCGGGGGAACAAGACGCCGCAAAGGCTGATGGCTGTTAGCGTGCACACAGTCTGTCCGAGGCAGCACACGCAGTCACCGTGCTTACAGGCAGCATCTGACTCACAACCACCGCCTGGAACAGACACCAGGCAGGGGCGGAGGAAACAGGTCGGGAGGCTTCCCTTCCTTCCCAAGCCTGGCATCAGAAGAATCGGATCGAGGGAAGGCCTGTTAGATCACCTCTTCCCTAGGCCAGCTGCAGGGGGGACCTGCACTAGCAATTACCAGGGATGGAGTTCCAAAATGAGTCGCAAGGCCCCACGGGCTCCCCAGGGGAGACGCTTCCCCCGCTCAGCTTGCATCACCCAGTGGAAGGGGGCCGGCGTCTCTGCCAGGTGACGTTCCGCACACAGGTGTCCTTACGTGTGGCGTGATCTCGGGCCAGATATCTAAGGCTGTTTGACATCATTCTTTTCCCAGGTAGAGTGGGGGTGATGCTGCATGTGGTACAGGACACGGGAGGGGCACAGCGAGATGGCAGTAAGATCGTCCCCGAAGGGCAAAACCGCAAAGTGCCATCATAATGGATCAAATCAGAGGTATGCGAAGTTACCCGAAAGGGACAGAAGAGGCCCCAGGACAGCAGACCTTGAAACAGAACCTAACGGAAAGTAAAGATGATGTCAGCCAGAAGTGTGCGTGCATGGCGGGGGGCCGGGGGGGGGGGTGGTGCCAGGAAGGTACCAAAGTCAGTGATGAGCCTGTGGAACAGACCCTCGGACAGCATGCGCCCGACAAGGCCCCTCCCAACATCCCGGGGACCTGGGTACCACGGAGCCAGGGACCAGGAAACGTTCCTGCCACACAGTTAGCAGACTCCCTCCGCGTCACGCTCGCCGGACCACCTCTGGCAATCTGCCTTCTCACATCACTTGCCCCCAATGGAGAAAAACCGAGATTTGCAGGCTCGTCGGGCTAACGTGAGTGTAGCTGGTCCGGGAAACCGCTCGACGTCTCAGAGCGAATAAAGGAAGGGGTGGGCTGGTCTACCCATCAGCCTCTTTTGACCTCTGTCAAGTACAAGTCAGCGTCCGGTCAGGCTCCTAACCTCGAAAAGTGAGGAGAGTCTCGGACTTGGAAAGGCCGACCGCCTGGCGCCCGGCCGGATGGCGGTTCGGGGAGGACACGGCGCGAGTGGCTGGCTTCCCCAGGCGACCGGGTGCCGTGGATGGTGATCACGTGTCCACGAGACCTTCCCAGCGGGCCTGACAAAGGGATGGATGGAACGGGCGGGAAGGCATCTTGTCATGTGGAAAGTGCCCTCACGTCACAACCGTTGCCTCGTCAGGTAGGACCTGAGGGCGCTGAGCCACAGGTTCCTGCCTACCCCCCACCCCCCCCCCACACACACGGAGGGCCGAGCAAAGCTCTAGGACACTCGTGACAAAAGCCAAGCTGGGACTCAGCCCGGCTGCCTGAATCATGAGCTCAGGTGGCACCGACCCACGTTTTTTCCTGAGGGTATCTCTCGCTTTTAAATCCACATGGTTGTCATCCGTGATTTATTTAACTGGGGCCCAGGGACACCACCACCTGATGGGCCTCAGCTTGCTTCAGCCACTCTCCTGCTCAGGGACTCCTAAGAGGACGATATTCTCAAGGCCGTCCCACGGTTAACCACCGTGCACATGTATGTGTGGTGGGGGAAGGGCGGAAAAGAGACCCTTGGAATAAGAACAAGACGAGGACTGTGGCCCCGCTGTGGGGGTTTATAAGGTCAAAAACATCTAAGACGCCATTACAAACTCCCTACCACTTGTGAATTTTTAAGGTGTTCTTTACAAACAGTATCATGTGCTATTTTTCCCTATATACTTCGAACCTCATAGCCATAACACTTTCTTGAACCACCCTTAAAGATATTTAGGGAGCACAAGAGAGCAAGTTTTAGTACATGGGAGACCTTTGTAAACTCCAGCTGTCCAGAGAAAAAATGGGCTACCGAAGGAAGCAGTCAAGTCCCCACCACTGTGTGGCATCTGGTCACACGCTGGGTAATGTCTTTGGTCGAGGACACAGAGCAGATTTAAATCCTTGGATTGCCAACACCCTTCCACACCCCTCTCAACCACTCGATTCTCTGAGCTTATGTCACCTACAACCAGGCCCTTGTCTTTACTTCCATATCCCCCAGACTCAAGGCCTGCCTTGATTCCCATTCAAATTAACAGCATCTTAGGTTTGGAACGAAAGGCAGCTTGAGAGCTCAGGTCATGATCTCACAGCTCGTGAGTTCAAGGCCCGCGTCGGGCTCTGTGCTGACAGCTCAGAGCCCAGAGCCTGCTTCCAATTCTGTGTCTCCCTCTCTCTCTCTGCCCCTAACCCACTTGCATTCTGTCTCTGTCTCTCTCAAAAATAAACAAACATTAAAAAAATATATATGTATAAAACAAAGCTATCATAAATTAAAAAAGTATCAGCAGAGCTCAGAAACAAAGAAACAAGAAGATTCCTCATCTATCCTCAATCAACCAAGCCCCTTTCCGTTTCTTTCTGGAAACATACACTCTACCCTCTGCCAATATGGACACCTATCTCTTCCCAGGGGTTAGTAACATCATTCTCCCACGGCACGTACAACTAACACAAAAACAGCCACGTGTTGAGGCAACATACACCCACTTGCTTGTCTCAGCCCAGCTCAGAGGAATGCCCCCTCCGAACGGCTCAGTCCCTCCTCCCTTTCCTCCCGCCTTGGAGACCCTTGGCCCAGCCTCCCGCACACTGAACAGCCGCAGCGGACGGGTCTCGAAGAACTGTTCAAATAGATGGGCTGTAACAGCAGCAACAGAACACACAATGGGGCTGGACGTCACCTCAGGTGGGACTGAGGGTCATTCCTGGGACAGAAGGCGACAGCTGCTAATGGAGCTTCCTCATCCGCTCCCGCCAAACCCTCTTACCCGTCATCACTTGAATTTAAAGTATCTCCTGAGATCAAGACTCCAAGGTACAGTAACAAAAGACAAGGGTGACAGGAGGTGGGCCCTGTCACCCAAGGGACACAGGACTCATGGAGCCAATCGGCTGCCCGGGCCATGGGCCTCAGCCTTACTTCTCTCGACACCATGGCTGGTCCAGGCAGACCGCTCCCCAGATGAGGAAGGATTCTGTCCAGAGAGCAGCCTAGAAGGAAAAGGAGCCCCACGCCTACATTCCCTGCTCCCCTCCTTCCTGCTTTCTGGTTCAGAGTCACTTACCTTTTTCTTCTTCTTCAGAATCACTTTCACGCCATCCACTGAAACCATAATGCTCACCTTCTTCTTCTTGATGTTTTTGGCTTTAAACTCGTACTGCAAGAGAGGAGACAAAGAAGCACGATCCGGTTAGGTCAGGGTATCTGACTCCGGCTAGCCTGTGACCCAGAAAAGAGGGCCACGGATGGGCACAGGGAGACCCGGAGCTTCTTGGGGGCGTAAAAGCAGGTGGGGGAGGGGGGTCTCGGTGTCGGGGCCCAGCCATCAGCAACAACCGAGGGATGGAGGTAATCCATCCTGACAAGATGAAGACAGAGCCCGCTTTCAAAATCTCATCAGAAACCAGAACCTTCCCTCAAAACCTCATTCTGATGTTTCATGACGTTCACTGCCAGGTTTTTCCTGCATCCACCCAAACTCTGGAAACTTGATTCCATCTCCGGTGAAGATGAAGAAGAATTGGCACCTGTCTTCAAATCGGGATTTTTTACATACTAAAAATGTGGAATTCTAAGTTGTTCTAAGTTCAAGTCCCAAATTCCTTTATCTGTAGGTCAGTTTCCAAGTCTACCTATAGCCTTATCAGCCTGAAATTGTCTAGAGCAGTCCCCTATGGCTGCTTCAACCACAGCCCCACACCACTGAGGGACGCTGGCCTCACCCTCAACCCCAGACATTTTTCTGTTACATTTGCCCATTCTTCGCCATTTCTTCTGCTTCTGCAGGCATTTGTAATGGCTGGTACAATTCTGTTTTCCTCACTGAACTTCATTCTGAGCACTTATCCGATTTATTAATACCATTTTCATTTGCTCCCTATCTTGGTAGCACCAACTGGCAAATTCACCTGCCAAGCTAATGAAACATCTGGGCTACACGTTAATAATAATACAAGACCCAAGGCCAAGACCTGTATTCCAACCCACAGCCCCTCTCCTCTGGGACTTCTTATACTCAATACCCTCCCCTATCATGCCACCAGCCAAGCTCGGTGAGGCATTCGGCTACCCGCCTGTACATCTAGAGCCTAATTAATTCTAATTAGTGTGGGGATAGAAATTAACCTAACCCATCCTAACATGATGAAAACATAACCTACTTTGAAAATCTCATCGGAAATCCAGAACCTGGGCCGTCTGGGTGGCTCGATCTGTTAAGCATCCAACTCAGGTCATTATCTCACAGTTCGTGAGTTTGAGCCCCGCATCGAGCTCTGCATTGACAATGAGGAGCATGCTTGGTGTTCTCTCTCTGTCTCTCTCTCTCAAAATGAATCAAAAAAACTTAAAAAAAAGAAAACAGAAAAAGAAATCCAGAACCTTCCACTCCATTAGCGATGCCTTTAAATACTCTGATTTTAGGGGTGCCTGGATGGCTCAGTCAAACATCTGACTTAGGCTCAGGTCATGATTTCATGGTCCGTGGGTTCGAGCCCTGCGTCGGACTCTGTGCCGACAGCTCGTAATCTGTCTCCCTCTCTCTCTCAAACATAAATAAACATTAAAAAAAATTTTTTTTACATACTCTGATTTTAAGGACTCCACTTAGAGCTTCCAACCCTGTGTGCATCCCATCCCTTCCACTGACATCTGAGCTGACCTCACTCTGTTGCAGTTAGTGCTGATGCCCTCTGGCTGTCTGCTTCTTATAGACAGGGACACGACCTAACCGAAGCACGATATTTTTCTTTACGTTGTCAGCAAAGGTTCTGGCTTATGGCTGATTTGAGTTTCCAGGTGACAGTGACATACATCACCCCCCACTCCGGAGGTCACTCTTCCTACCCCGTTGACAGCTGTCCTTTTTACCAAGGGGGCTTGAAAGAAAAAGCAAACCAGATCAGCGGACGCACAGGAGACAGCAAACATCAGGCTCAGACTCTGCTTCCGAGCAAGCATGTCCAATGGCAGGGAGAAGCGTGTTAAACCAGCGTGTGGCTCAGGACAGGACCTCAGCCGCACGACCCGCCCGCTCCGGGGCAGCGGCTGCAAGCTGGCGAAGGCTGGAGCGCGTCTGGCGTGCGCCTCGGGGCCTGGCTGTGACGCGCAGCGGGTCCCCCGACTGCGTTCTGCTCAGGGGCCGTGCTCAGCAGGGGGCAGGAACCACCCGGGTGGGAGAGCCAGCATGGGTGTGGGCAGGTCAGCCGGCTTTGGCCCTGTGCCTCCCGGGTGAAGTGAAGCGGCTTCATTTCCCACCACACCTGCATTTACCTCCACTCCCCTGGGCTTCCAGTAAACACAGCCTTCTGCTGTGCCTCCCATGGGACCAGGTCGTTAGGTCAGGGCTGTTCCTGCCAGTCAAAGGTGTGCAGAGGGGTGTGTTTCAAAGAACTCAGGCGGGGGGTAAGAGCCAAAGAGTCCCAGAAAACACCAGATGTGGACGAACCCTGCCCCATATCGGTCAATCCCTGCCGGCTTCACCGTCTTTGGTTTCTTCCAAGAGATTACTCACAAGCTCCACATACTTTCTAATTCTGCTTTTCGGCCATAATATCAAACCAGGAAATATTAAGTGTCCACGTCTGCAAGGCACCACGTCACTCTCCCAGCCCTAGTTTTATTAAAAAATTTTTGTTTACTGTTTATTTTTGAGAGAGAGAGAGAGAGAGAGAGAGAAACAGAGAGCAAGCAGGGGAGGGGCAGAGAGAGAGAGAGGGAGACACAGAATCTGAAGCAGGCTCCGGGCTCCGAGCTGTCAGCACAGAGCCAGACGTGGGGCCCGAACCCACGAACCACAAGATCATGACCCGAGTCAAAGTTGGACACCCAACCGACTGGGCCACCCAGGCACTGAAATGTTTATTTAAATTTGTTTTCAATGTTTGTTTATTTTTGAGAGAGCATGAGCAGGGGAGGGGCAGAGAGAGAGGGAGACACAGAATCGAAAGCAGGCTCCAGGCTCCAAGCTGTCAGCACCAAAGCCCGACGTGGGGCTCGAACTCACAAGCCATGAGATCATGACCTGAGCCGAAGTCGGTTGCTTAACCGACTGAGCCACCCAGGTGCCCCTCCCAGTCCTCGTTTTAGAGAGCACGCTGCCTGCTGAACCACCTTAGCGGTCCTCTATTTCCAGAAGAATCTGGTAGCTGATCATGTCTCTCTTGTTGGGTCGGCCTCCCTATGGACTCCACGGTCTCTGGGAGGTTTTTAAAAATCAAGAATCCCCCCCGCCCATTGCACACCCAAGGCTGGCCAGAGGCACCTGGCCGGCACCTTGCCTGTGCATCTGAAACATTATTTCTATAGTTCGTGATTTTGAGGAGTCAGGCCTTTTAACACCCTGATCTTCAGAGTTGAAGATGCAAGTAAAGGTTCTCTTCAGAACAGGACAACAGCCTCGAATCCTATCGCTGCGCAGGACCTCCCAGGCGGCTCTTACAGGGTCTGCGGGCTCAGGGGCTACATGGAAAAGCATGACCAAATGGCTGCAGCGGAATCTCAGTGACACAGGGGCGCCTGGGCGGTTCCATCAGCGAAGCGTCCGACTTTGGCTCAGGTCATGATCTCGCGGTCCGTGGGTTCGAGCTCCACATCCGGTTCTGTGCTGACAGCTTGGAGCCTGGACCCTGCTTCAGATTCGGTGTCTCCCTCTCTCTCTGCCCCTCTCTTGCTTGCGCTCTGTCTCTCTCTCTCAAAAATAAACAAACATTAAATTAAAAAAAAAAAAAGGAATTTCAGTGACAGTGGCAATGCAGGTGTCCCTCCGTACAACAGCTGGTGGAATGCTCTGGGGCGCTTCCAAACAAAGGGGGGCAAGACAGGCATGAAATAGCCCTGGTTACAGCTGCCAGTGCTGCCCGAGGCCCGTCTATCAGGGCTCTCGGGTCGGACACAT
Organism: Puma concolor; assembly: GCF_028749965.1. Taxonomy (NCBI): domain Eukaryota; kingdom Metazoa; phylum Chordata; class Mammalia; order Carnivora; family Felidae; genus Puma; species Puma concolor. The sequence goes on along the minus strand of NC_141683.1, from coordinate 6,729,853 downwards.
TCCCCATCGACTCCACCTGCCCGGTGGTCCGAGGTTCCGAATCCTTTCCAACCGAAGAGGAAGGACTCAGACTGCAGTCCCGTCAGAAAGACAGGCTCAGGAGGAAGCATCTGTGTTCCGCAGGATAGGAATCCAGTCCACTCAGGCTTCGCCAGGGGCTGAGGAACAAACAGGACTGTCAGGGCCACCGTCTGTGACTCCGGCCAGCCTCCCTCAAAGCCCATGCCAGCTCTGGCTCTCCCCACATGTGGCCAGGCTGACCTGATAGATTTGCTTTGCCAGCCAGGGCTCCCCCAGCAAGGGCAGATTAAGCTCTCTAGGACCTGACCTTTCAGGAAACGAAACAATACAAGTCCTGGAACACTAACCGCTGACTAAAAAAGGCCATGGGGATGTGCCAGGGGTTCATAAACAGAGACTTGGGACCCCGTGTGGGAACAGTGGCCCCAGAGCTCAGTGTGCTGTGCCAACCGGCGAGGCCCATGAAGGGGAAGCTGGGAAGAGGGAGGGGTTCAGGTCCGGCAGGAACCAGGAGGAAGCCCTCAGCAAGTGAAGGAGTCACAGTGGCTGGAAGGCTGAGGGCGGCTGACAGAACAGAGCATGTCCTGAGTCCCCGATGCTTCCCTGTCCCCCCCAGCTCCTAGAACTGCTTCCTGACCCCGTGTGTCTCAGTCCCCGCCACTGGGGGTCCACAAAGGGGAAGGAGGAGGTCTGTGGCAACTGAGCGTGCTCAGTGAAGGGACGAGCCCTGCCCTGGGCTTGAGGACGTATTGCAGAAACAGAAGTAACAGAAGGACTTTCTCAGGAGTCAGGGGAAGGGTTGGGGCCACACCCCTCCCCCAGCAACACACACAATAGTCTACGCCCACGACAACGTCTAGCTCCCTGAAGAGCCCCAGGATTTTCCACAGGGTCCTTGGTTCCTTGTCTACCCACAGTTTGCCTAGCGATGTGCTCTCTCACCAGCGACATCAGAAGCTGGCCCCACATGTCACCAGAAAATCCCATTTTGTCCCTCTCTCTATCCTCACTGACCCCACCATGCCTACAGTCGCAAGTCAAGGTGCCCAGGGGCAACTCCACCAGGAAGAGAGATTCCTTTTGCAAAAGCGGATGGTGATGCTCTTGTCAGGCAAGTCCTTGGCTTACACTGGGCTGTGGTCACTGCCTTTCTAGAACGAGTCTGCTCTGCTTCCTGCGAACGATCGCGGGGAATTGAAGAGTGAGCTCTGGTAGCGCCATCGGATCGGGCATCGTAAGCATATTCCGCCGGTCTTGGTTTCATGAGTGAGAACCCATCTCTACAAGACTGTAAGCACCTCAACCAAAGGGGGGGTTTGTAGGAAGCCCCTTTGCGCTTACCCACCAATTACTACTGAGGTGGTAAGATTTGGAGGACAGAATTGGAGGACACCCATACCCATAGGCAGCATGACGGACGACAGCCAAGAGGTGGAAGTTAACCCAAGTGTCCATCGACGGACGAACAGATAAAACACGCTACGACATGAAGCTTGAAGACGTTACGCTCAATGACGTAAGCTGGCATAAAGGAAAAAGTATTGTACGGTCCCGCTTGTACACGAGGTACCTAAGGGCGGTCAAATATTTGTCGGGGGGTGGGGGGCCGGGGAGGGGGAGGAGGAGGAGGAGGAGGAGGAGGAGGAAGAGGAGGAGGAGTTTAACGGGGACAGAGTTCGCATTCTGGAAGCTGAAGAAAATCCGGAGGTGCCAGTGATGGTTACACAACAATGTGAGTGTTGTCTGTGAACGTCCTCGAGCTGTTTTAAGAACAGTGGAAATGGAAGAGGTTCTATTTTACCACAATAAAAAGATAAAGATCTGTAAACACTGTACAAAAATACATTTCTCCTCATGGCAAGTCCACTTTACTTCTGCTTGCACGTTATTTCTGGCCCTCTCCCACAGGCAGGTTAAACATGCCCTAATCTCCCACAGTTCCGTGCAGTTGTGTTTGCTACTGCCTGTGCCTGGGATGCCCTCCCCCCACCATCTGCTTGGGGAGCTCCTGCTTATCCTTGAATTATCTTCTCCACAGCGAAGGCTCGTAGGCCCACGTCCCGTGTGCTCCCACCGAGCAGGGCCATCGGTGTGGTCATTACAGCCTCTATAATCACCGGCCACCGACTGGCTGTGCGCTTCCCCGCTAGGCCATGCCCTCCCCGGGAGCAAGAAATAGGATATATTTGTGTCCCGGGAAACAGCATCGGGACACAAGAGGGTGATCGATGAGTGTCAAATACATTAACGAACTCAGTGGACAGTATTTATTCACAGACCCTGGGAAAACAGGACACTGGCCGCAAGGGTAAAATAAATATTCCAGAAGTTAATTAATCAACAACGGAAGTGATTAAAACCACAGATTCCATTCTAGGGGCAGAAGGACTTTAAGATCTGACTTCTGTAATTCTTCCGTACCCCACAGCACATGAGGCATTTTAATTTTTTGTTTGATCCATACTTGGTTTAATAAAATAATTTAGCTTCCATTACTGATCAGGGCTGTTCCCAGTCATCTGATGGCACAGAGGTCACACATGGGGGAAGGATCCCGCAGATGAATCTGTCTTCTGGGCTACCCTGCTGCTTCCCTAAGTAAGAGCTCCTGTGCCTGTGGGGCCAGAATCCAGGGGACGGGATGCCCAAGAGCCATGACCGCCCCCAACACTGCTGTGTAACTCGGTGATTTGTAGTGCTCGTTCATATGAAATCACAGAAACGTGAGCAAGACAAAGACCAAAGTCTGTACCGAATCCAAATTCTGGAATATCTGTGCGGTTTCTGGCAAACACTAGGTGGAGACATTTAGTTCCTAATTATCAACCTCAAGCCCAGCGTAACAGGCCTATCACTGAAAGTTGGGGTGTAAATAAAATCTCTATAACTTGCAAAATACCAAAAAGAAACCAGAGGAGCTACTATTTAAGAAACGAATATTCACTGCCTTTTTATCATAAATGTAGAATTTAAGTATTTACCCACCTCTGTAGATCAGGCGATCAAAAACTCAAGTTTTAAATCCCATCTGGCACACCTGGTTTTTTTGTCTTTTTGTTTTGTTTTTGTTTTTTAAAGGCAAAATTCCAGACCCAGCCCTCAGAGATGTTCAGACTGGTTGGGCCAGAAGTTGGCATTACTTGGATCTAGGCGGTAATATAAATTGCATTGCTCAGAAACACCACTCTGGGTCCCCAAACCGTATTACAATTACCTCCTTCATATTTTCATTTGCATCTAGAATTGCCTTAGATGAAATCAATGTGTCTTGATCATCTGTGTACTGTTTTTTTAAAGTGTGGATACTACCTTTTTTTTTTTAAATGTTTGTTTATTTTTGAGAGAGATCAAGTGTGAGCAGGGGAGGGTCAGAGAGGGGGGTGGGCAGAGGATTCAAAGCAGGCTCCATGCTGCCAGCAGAGAGCCTGATGTGGGACTTGAACTCACAAACCATGAGATCATGACCTGAGCCAAAGTCGGACGCTTAACCGACTGAGCCACTCTGGTACCCTTAAAGTGTGGATACTGTCATTCGCAATTAAAATACAGGTTCCTATAACAGCACCACGGCTGCTTACGGTCACCCGTTTTCTAAATCAAAGGCACCTAAAATTACCACCATTATGTTGGGAGAGAATACTGATGCGTGGTAGATATGAGATGTTCGTACACTGTGTTTTACGCATTTTGTAGCTCTGAAATATGTCATTAACAAAATTCTAGGCGAATACTTGTGTTCGAAATGGTCGGGACCACAACTGTTGACCAAACCATCTCATGAAAAAGCTACCGCCCAAAGATGGAGGAAAAAAAAAAAGGAAAGAAAAAAGAAAAAGTTGTTTAGGTTCACGAGCAGAAAACCCGAGTCCGGAAGCCACATCTCTGACTCCTGCCCTGTGCTCCTGATGTTGCCAACATCTGTTCTTTTCGCTGGCCTGGCATCCTGGCTCTAGGAAATGGAGTTATTCGTTTATTCCCCCATTTATTCAATATTCCCTGTAACAAGTTCTTTGATGTACAGGTAACCCATCTTATAACAGACAGAAAAAGAAATTAACTTCGCAGGGGTGCCTGCTTAAGCGTCTGACTCTTGGTTTCAGCTCAGGTCATGATCTCCCAGTTCCATGAGTTCAAGCCCCACGTTGGGCTCTGTGCTGATGGTGCAGAGCCTGCTTGGGATTCTCACTCTGCCTCTCTCTCTCTCAAAATAAACTTAAAAAAAAAAGAAAAAGAAAAGAAAGGAAATTGACTTCACAGAGTCTGGAATATTCTCAGGCTGCTCAATGGAAAGCCTGCAATGCCCCACTCCCCCAATTCCTTCCCACACCGTTCTCATTTCTTCTGTTGCTTCCTCTACCCTGTTCCACACCCAGGGACACAGTGACCTGGGAAGGTCACAGAATGCCAATGAGGTCACAAAAACATGGCAGAGGGGCCCTCTAAACGTAGGGAGGGCTTTGGGGCAGGAAATATCCAAGTTCTTGCTGTTTGCAACACTGAGGAAGGGGAGGGAGGCTCATCCAAACACAGATGTTCTGGGGGAGGGAGCCATTTTCAGTGTCAAGAGACTGTCAAGATAGCAGCGGGCAAATCAAATGGGCCCTTGGATGGCACACAGAGGCGGCCTCGAGTGTGGGCAATTGCGGGCCGTGTACACAGGGGAGCCTCTGAATGGCGGCTGGTCCCCGCAGAGAGGAGACAGACAGGCCCTGGAATACAGCCATCACTTTTTCCTACTGGGGGCACGCTGACAGGTCACGGGGAGCTGAACAACAACCCAAATGATTAAGGGGCCCGAAGGGGTGATTTATGGAGCAAGATAAATACCACGACTAATAATCTATGGCATTCGGGTTGCTTTTCCCTCTGCTAGCTCTCCCAGCACGTTGCAAATATATATCAGAACCTTTGTAAGTAAACACGGAGGCAGAGGTGGGTGAAGAGGCACAAATAAATATAGAGCAAGCCCTACTATGGCCGATGATGACCAGTTCTGTCTCGCTCGCGAATATCTAACCCGGAGGCTCCTCTAAATGTCTGTGTCCCGTGTAAGCAGGAAGACAGGAACGTTAACACAGCCTTTCAGAGGAAGAAAAAAAAATGCTCCAACAGTATAATCCGTACCTACCTACACACACACACACACACACACACACACACACACACACACACAGAAGGAATAAAAGCCTGCTGGTATTTAGTAGAGCCATGAATCGAGGATTTAGGGTTTTCTTCCTCAGACCACAACTGGTTATGAGACAATAATGAATCCTTCTAGGTTTCTAAGATACCTTTAAAAGAAGGCAATTGATGATGTGTCGTGACCTCCGTGGGGCCCCGCCTTCCATCATGCACATCCCACACCCACCTTGTAAAATTAAATGAAACCGTTGACATCGAGGGTTATCAGGTCTCCTGCAGAAGCCACACGTGCACTCTGAGCTGTGGGCAAAACCACGTAACTGGGGCACCACCTGCCTGGACTTTGGGCAAAATACTTACATGCTCTGGGAAGCACCCTTCCCTTCTGGGAAATGAGAGTATTGGGTTAGATGATGTCTACGAACCTGCCCAGTCCTCAGTGCGAACGCTATGCAGTCAAGCCTTCAGAGCCCGTGTAGCAGGCGTTCATGGATGGGCCCAGGCCCAGCCCAGAAGCAAGGAAAGAGAATGGAAAGGAGAAAGCACGCGACAGACAGGGAGGGTTCTCAACTGGAGAGCAAATTATTAGAATTTGGCACAGAAAGTCGGGGGGGGGGTGTTACATTCTTTAGGGTTTTGAACAGTGAAAAGCAGAGGGGCAGAGGCTGGACATGACCTTAGCACCAGCACTGAGGATTCCAAAAGGACACAGAGTAGAAATGAGAACCCCGAGGAAGGCCAGGAGCATGTATCTAGCCCTGGGTTGTGAGAATGAAGAAAATACGCAGATGAAATCCCTGCACACACTGAGAAGCAAGATGAATACGTGGTCAATCCCCTGCCTGGAAAAAAGAGCAATGCTTTCAACGATGACAGCACAGGTGAGCACAAAAGATGTCTTAGGTGTTCAAGGAGGTACCTTGTACTGGAGAACCAGGGCACAGGAACCAGCAGGGAATTTGCAGGTTGTGGAGCCATTCATGTGGCGCTCCCCTTCTTGGCTCTACAAAGCCTTTATTCCGGAACTCTCCTTCCTAAGCTTAGACCTATCAGCACAATGTGGCAGCAAGGAGATGTGAGAGACCCGTGTTTGCGCTCGTCCACCAGGGTCGTAAGTTTCCAGGTATAAGGGGGGAAAGAATGGAAAAGCCACAGGAAGCAGAACACATGATTGCAATGAATGTTCACAATATAATGAAAGGTATGAACGAAAGGGTCATTCTTGGGAAAACTGAAGACACTACTTGAGAAGGAGGAGTTGGGGAGGGTTCTTGGAGTAATCGCCTTGTCTCTGTCGAGTGATCATCCAGCTAAGAGGCTATCTGGCCGTTGTGTTTAAAAAGCAGGTCCTCACAATGAGTCTGAAATCTACTCTCAGAAGCTTCCACTTATATGCTTCTCTAAAGCAGTGCTTCTCAGACCTGAACGTCCATATGATTCACGCGGGGATCTTCCTAAGTTACAGCCTGGGGAGGTGGGGGTGGGACGTGGCCGCGTTTCTAACCAGATTCCAGGTGATGTTGACACTACTGGTCCCGGGACCACACTTGGAGGAGCAAGAGTCCTGGTATTAGAACCGGAGTACGTGAATCCGAAAGGTATTTGGAAACATTAACTGTCTGAACCAATGATCTCCAAGGTTATGTGTATGTGTTTAATGCCAATAGTCTAGGATTCCTACCAATGGTAATGTCAGTTATTCCGGGCTGAATGGAAGTTGAGACAGGACATTTCTCATAAACAGCCACCTTTGATGGCCAAAAATCAAACTCCAATATGATAAAAATGATAAAAACAGTATCCAGAGCACAAGTTCCCAGAAGGGGACCCTCTGAAGAGTTATTGACTGGTTTCCAAGCATAATAATTTCCCACTGTCAGCTGGTGGCAATAATTCCTCGGGGTCCAAGGGACTGCAAAGGGCAAGAAAGGTTCTCAACCTTGCCTGTGCAATGGGACCACTCAGGACTCTGAAAAAATACTGGTATCTGGATCCCACCCCCAGAAATTCTGACTTCATTGGCCTGGTGTGTAGCCTGAACATTGGGACTTTTTAAAAGCTCCCCAGGTGATTCTAAGGTACTAGAGTAAGATGTAGCAGACCCAGAGCAACCAAGAGGAAAGGAGGGCTATGCTGGCCATCCCATCACCAGAGTGGACTCAGATGCATCACACCATCCCCATTTCGTTGCTCCTTCCAGCCCATTACCAACAGGTTACTATTCCAAGGCTGTGCCAGATTTTACTTCCTCCAAATTCCTATGACAAGATGACGGTGAGTCGCAAGATGGCAAGATGGTTTATGGTTTATGCTATCCTTTGTTTTCTACAGGACTCCATGATAACCACAGCAAAGTGACCCCAAGACTCACTCCCACCACCAGCCTTAACTCCAGAGGTTGGCAAAATTTTCCTATAAAGGGAGAGACAGAGCACGAGCAGGGGAGGGGCAGAGAGAGAAGGAGACACAGAAGCCAAAACAGGCTCCAGGCTCTGAGCTGTCAGCACAGAGCCCTGGACAGAGGACTCGAACTCACGAACTGTGAGATCATGACCTGAGCCAAAGTCAGCCGCTTAACCGACTGAGCCACCCAGGTGCCCCTGGGCCACAGGTTTAAATAAATATAAAACTAGAAAACTTTCAGGGGAAAATCATAGAGAAAATCTTCACAACTTGGGGTTATACAGAATTCTCAGGGATGACACCAAAAACATGATCCAGCAAAGAAAAAAGTTTGAGAAACTGGACTTCATCAAAATTTAAAACTTTTGTTCTATGGAAGCCAGTCTGAAGTGAATAAAAAGAAAGCTATGGACTGGGAGAAAATATTTGGGAATTACACATCTCACAAGAGACACATCTAGAATATATAAAGAACACTCAAAACGCATTATTAAAAGGTGTGCCTGAGTGGCTCAGTCAGTTAAGCAACCGACTCTTGGTTTCGGCTCAGGTCATGATCTCATGGTTTCGTGGGTTCAAGCCCCCGCATTGGGCTCTGTACTCCCAGGACAGAGCCTGCTTGCAATTCTCTCTCTGTCCCCCCCGACTCTGTCTCTGTCTCTCTCAAAATAAATGAATAAATTTAAAAAATTGTTTTTAAACACCTCATTTTAAAAAATTCCAAGTCAAAATTGGGCAAAAGACAAACGGAACTTCATCAGAGGACATAAGGAAGGAAAAGAAGCAGATGAAAAGAAGTCAAGGTTTAGAGGTTGGTTCAGTGTTGCTGACCCATAACTGCGGTGACTCCCGCCTCAGAAACTAGGATACAAATTATTTGTGCCCACTAGAACTTCTGAGGTCTGCATCTGGAGTCTCAGGGGGTAGTAAGACATGTCCATACCTCATTACGGCTCCCTAAGACAATAGCGCATTCTCCCAAGGCAGGAATAATGGCTTCCCCATGATACGATGTTCAACCTCATTAGCCATTAGGGAAAAGCATATGAAAACCACGAGGAGATCCCACTACATGCTAATTATACTAGATCAAGTGAAAAAAAAAAAAATACTACCATCAAGCACTAGCAAGGATGGGACACAGCTGGGCCTCTTGTCTGCTCTTGATGGAAATGTGAACTAACACCCCCGTTCCGGAAAATGGTTCTGCAGTTTCTCGTAAAGTTAAACATACACTTACCCTCCGGCCGGAAATACCTCAACTAGGTATTTACCCTAGAGAAATCAAAACTTATGTTCCCACAAAAACTTGTGTGTAAAATGTTAGCAGCTCTATTTATAATCACCAAAATTAGAAACAACCCAAATATCCTTCCAAGAGGTAAATAAATGGCGGTACATCTGTAGAATGGAATACCACTCAAAAAACCGTAAGGAAGATATATGGTTCAAGTGTGACGGGTATTGTTATATATAAAAAAAAAAAAACCAAAACCACACGCAAACTGGTGCAGCCACTCAGGAAAACAGTGTGGAGGTTCCTCCAAAAGTTAGAAATAGAGCTACCCTCTGACCCAGCAACTCACTACTAGGTATTTACCCAAAGGATACAAAACTACTAATTCAAAGGGATACGTACACCTCGATGTTTATAGCAGCATTATATACAACAGCCAAATTATGGAAACAGCCCCAGTGTCCATCCACAGACGAATGGATAAAGAAGATGCGGTACATATACACAGTGGAACATTACTCAGCCATGAAAAAGAACGCAGTCTTGCCATTTGCAACAACATGGATAGACCTAGAGAGTATTATGCTAAGTGAAGTAAGTCAGAGAAAAACACCACATGACTTCATATGTGGAATTTAAGAAACAAATGAGCAAAGGTGGGGGCGGAGAAGGAGGGAGGCAAACCAAGAAACAGACTCTTAACTATGGAGAACAAATTGATGGTGGCCAGGGTGGGGGGAGAGGTGGGGGGATGGGTGAAACAGGTGATAGGGGTAAAGGAGGGCACTTGTGATGAGCACAGGGCGATGTAAGGAAGTGTTGAATCACTGCATCGTCCACATGAAACCAGTATTCATTGTTTACTGACTGGGATTTAATTTTTTTTTAATATTTTTGAGAGAGACAGAGACAGAGGTTGGTGGGGAAGGGGCAGAGAGAGAGGGAAACACAGAACCCGAAGCAGGCTCTGAGCTGTCAAAACAGAGCCTGACGCGGGGCTCAAACTCACTGAGATCATGACTTGAGCCAAAGTCAGACGCTTAACCGACTGAGCCACCCAGGCATCCCTACTGACTGGTAGTTAAATTTAAAAAAATAAAAAAAAAAATAAAATAAAAAGAAAAGTTAAGTTTTTATGTATTTACTTTGAGAGACAGAGAGAGTGAGTGGGGGAGGGGCAGAGAGAGAGGCAGAGAGAGAATCCCACGCAGGCTCCACACTGTCAGCTTGAAGCCTGATGCGGGGCTCACTCACCAACCGTGAGATTGTGACCTGAGCCAAAACCAAGAGTCGGGCACTTAACCAACGGAGTCCCTTAAATTCATAAAACTACACCATAAAATCGATTTTACGCTTTTAATTTTTAAAAGAAATGAAATTTTAGGGGTGCCTGGGTGGCACAGCCAGTTAAGCATCCGACTCTGGATTTTGGCTCAGGTCGTGATCTACAGTTCATGAGTTCAAGCCCGCGTTGGGCTCTGTGCTGACAGCACGGAGCCTGCTTGGGATTCTCTGTCTCCCTCTCTCCGGCCTGGAGGTCCAGGAGGGCCTCACGCCGGCCTGGGGAGATGCGGGAAGACTGTCCCGCCACAGGAGTCCCGGCTGCCTGCACCCATCCCATCCAGGCACCGGCTGGATCACGGGGCTGGGGCGGCGGATACCCTGAAGGTCACGCACTGCTATGCGCCTGAGCCTGGTCAACTCTGTCTGATAACTGGACCCCTTCGGGAGGCCGCTACTTCTGCCTGGGCAAGGGGGATAGGGCGGGGGGGATAACCATTCCCTTCGTGAACCATAGTCAAGACTGGACGTGTCTCGGCAGGCCCTGGCACTCAGGCCCCAGTTCCAACGGGCAGAAACCGTTTTTCAGCCTCATTTCCCGGGCATGAGTCTGCCACAGGGCGACACAAACCTTGCTGGTTCCTGGACATCTCCTGGTCACCGAACCCACACCAAGCAAAGGCTGGCACACGTGGGATCAGACAAAAGGGTAAGCTAACCAACGAAGGCACGAGAGACAGCCAGAGGAGGGAAGGCTCACAGGGGAGCACTGGGGAAGTCATGTGGCCATCAGCAGGTGGAGAGGAGGGGGGAAACCCAGCCTGTGGGGCTTTCCTGGCACCCTCCCTCCCTAAGGCCTCTGTTCCCCATGCCACCTCCCTGAGTCTGTCTCTCCTCCTCAGGCCATCCTCTGTCTGTGCCTCTCCCTGCACAGAGCCCTCCGGGGACACAGGAGATCTACGAGGGCGGCAGCGTCCCCAGCTTCAGACAGCCATGTGTCTTCCTGCTCTCCACGCCGGCCGCAAGCGGGTTCTTAGAGGGAACCAAGGAGGTCCTCGGTGTGGGAGGAAAGTAGCGAGTGGCCTGCTTGTCCTTGTCACTGATCTGAATGCTAAGCTCGTGCCCCTGGAACCGGCGGGCACGCAAGGCTGAACCACTCTCCAATTCAGAGGCCGCCTCCCCTCCCCGACTCCGCCGCAGCATCATTACTGCTGAGAGATGATTCGTCCTAACTCGCGTGCTGGCGTCTTTCATAACAGCTCGGAGTCAAAGAGTACTTTCCTACGTGTTAGACCATTTAACCTTGACCAGCGCTCACCAGCTTGGCCTCCTATCTCTTCTCGGTTTCTCCCCTTATTTCAGGAATAACAGGATGATTCTCTGTTTCTCCCCTTATTTCAGGGGAGAGGGGGGCCACAGAATCTGCACCCTGCCACTGTCCTAATCCTCCCGAAACGCTATGTGTAAATAGGTTCTAACCAAAACCTTTCCATAACGACCCACTGCCTAAATAAATGCAAAACCCGATATTCAACCCTTTCCACCGACTGCCCCAAAGCGGCCGGTTTCCCTTCTCTCACCAAACCACCCCGACACATGTGTTGTCTCAGTTCGATTCTTCACAGCCTTGTGTTTGGTCACAGGGCCTCAAAGATCCCTCTCTCGGCCCAAGAAACCACACAGGCAGAGACGTGCAGCCCTCTCCACCTGCAGCCTACTGTGGTCGTGTTTAATATGCGGGGTTCCATGTAATATTGTTCGACAAACGAGGTCTTGACTTCTTAAAAGAAAAATCTGAAAGTCGCGGACCTATGTTAAGTCCTATGTTGCAACACTTCCAATGCACTGTGGTCTGTTCACTGTCTATTCTGAAGACGCTCGGATTTTCTCGTGTCCGCACCATTATTTACACAATTACCACCTTACAAGTCCTTCGGTCCCTTTATCTATCCAAAGTGTTCTCTTAGGTTCTCCTTCCAAGAGCACTTCATAAAAGCCTGCCCCGACTACCGTAACCTGAAGGAACATCTTCCACACTGCTGTGGCAATTAGCACACAGGGGGCTGGTTTTATAACAATGCTATATATAAAATGCATCTAACACTCTAATTTGAACAGGTTCTTTCTCGTCTTCTCAACCAGACTAAGTTCTTTGAAGGCAGGTGCTATATAGGTTCAGCCTTATATCCGTGTAGTATCTATTATAGAATATTCCAGCAAATACACGGACCGGATCTGACAAATGTAGAAAGATCACTGTGGCTACAGCACTGAGAATATGAGGGCAGGGGAGGAAGTAAGGAGAGCTCCAAAGAGGCCACCTGTCCCAGCAAGGTGAGAAAGTGTACAAGTAAGTAACTACCCCACCAGGCTTGTAAATACTACCCACACCTACAGGCAGACAGATCCTGGGTGGGAGGAATGCTCCAGGGGGCAGGCTCTTGGCTGGCTGCCATTTATAATTCTGGAGGAAGGCAGTCTTCCAGATACAGCCAAGTTCTCCTTCCGTTTATTTTTCCTTTTTAAATATTTGGTTACTCTAATGGCTATCAAGAGGAGAGTCACAGCATGATCAAATCTCAGAACCGTAGGTTTATGACCCTTGGACTCTGAGCCCAACGATCACTTGGAAAAGTTACTTCAGTTTAAGAAGCACAGGCTCGGCCCGCTTGACCTACTTCTCTCTGCCTACGAGCTTAACAACTTTTAGGACATCAGGCTACTGGCTGGACCGCAGGTAAATTGCACTCCTTCCGACTCTTTCAAAAGAAAATTGAAAAAGAAAAAAGAACAGTAGCCACAGATCCCCTTAGAAAATTACCTCTAATGGCCACCTTCCTTCATAGCAATCACTACATTCTGAGTCCAAATCAAAGGCTCTTCTAGGACTAAGTTCCAAAATAATATGTCATCTTCACAATTTATTGGCTTCGAATAATTGTGCCAAAAAAGAGAACTATTTTTCTCCAGGCTAAAATGAGCCGAGCTCCTTTGATTTTCCCCCTATCCCTTTTCCGATCAGGATGATACTCAGTTGTAACCAATTACATTCGGATCACTGCTCAAAAATGAACACTGATTTTTTTTTTTTTTAAAGCTTGAATGTGTTTATCCATCCCCGTTCCCAAAATATCAGCCATTGTCTCTTTCTTAAAATGTTTCAAATTACTTCTCAAAAAGGTGTAAAAAATGTCCCTCATTTCATCGCTCTGTATCTTTCCATCCCCCCTCCGGCCACTACAAAGATAAAAGGAAATCCAATTTTAAAACAAGGACATTATATTTGATACTGAATAATTAAGAGAACCAAGGAACTGTAAAGGGGTATTTTACCCTCAGAAACTGGCCGCAAAGTAACTGGCTAGTCCCAGACTCAATGGGTTTAAATGACAGAGCAGGAGTCCTCCCTGGTGACAGACTGTGGTCCCTTCCAAGGTCAAAAAAGACAGCCAATGGTCAGCCCTGTCGTGTAGCTACATTTGGACCCAGGATGGATTCCGGAGGTGCCCTGGTCTACCTAGGTCTGTCTGGCATACTCGGTTTCAGTCTGGAAACTGAAATCTATCAGTTGGCAAATTTTTGTGTTGCTTCCTCGCCAATCTCCTATTTTTTCTGTTTCAGACCTCATCAGATGTTGACCTTCCTAGAGTAGCAAATCAGAAAATTAATCTTTTCTCTATTTCTATTCTAATGTTTGGCTGTCTTTTTGTTGTTTGTTTGTTTGTTTTGGAAACTTTCCAACTTTCTACTTTTCCTTTGTCAGTTTTAATTCTGGAGCATTCTCTGATTAGGATGCAGTGTCTTAATTCTAGGGGTGAGTGTGGTTATTTTTCAGGTTTCCTTCTCGTCTCCACCACCTCTGTTTTCTTCAGCTTCCTCCTTCCCTTTATTTTGGTCTCCAGTATACTGGACAGTTTCTTCCAACATCTCATGATTTGGAGCTGCCCACCCCTATTTAAGGAGGAGGAAGTCAAAAGCTGGCAGGAAGTGCTCTGTGTCGGGGTGGGGCTAATTGCCAGGAAGGCCTCACAGACCAGCGAGCTTCGAGCTTCGCTGCACACTGACCAGGACGCAAAGTGACCTTCTAGCTGCTGAAACCAAATGTCAAGGCCTAAAGATCTCTTCTCTGGGACCTTTCAGTTTCTCCAGAGAAAAATCTTACCATCGATATTCCAGAAACAGGAGGGGGAGCTCTAGAGCCCCACCAGTTAAATATGAAGACTTCTACTTACAAACTTAAAAAAAAAAATTTTTTTTAATGTGTATTTATTTTTGAGAGAGACACAGACAGAGTATGAACAGGGGAGGGACAGAGAGAGAGGGAGACAGAGAATCCCAAGCAGGTTCCAGGCTCTGAGCTGTCAAGCACAGAGCCCGGCACGGGGCTTGAACTCACAAACCGTGCGATTGTGACCTGAGCCGAAGTTGGATGCTTAACCGACTGAGCCATCCACGTGCCCCTCCACTTACAAACTTTTAAAACTTGGGGTACTTTACCAGGCTTTTGCAACAAAAGGTACCTCTACATCTTGAGCCTGTCCAGAGTTTTCCCATATCAGCGAACTTACCTGTCACCTGAAGCTGCCTCTGTTCAATCAATGCCATCAACACACCCACGAATTCCATCTTTTTTTTTTTAAGTTTATTTATTTATTTTTGAGAGACAGAGAGAGCCACGGAGGGGCAGAGAGAGAGGGTGAGAGAGAGAATCCCAAGCAGGCTCCGCACTGTCAGCGGAGAGCCTGACGTAGGACTGGAACTCACGAACTGTGAGATCATGACCTGAGCTGAAGTCAGATGCTTAACCGACTGAGTCACCCAGGTGCCCTATGAATTCCATCTTTTAAAAAGTCATTGAAATCTTTTTATTAAGAAGACCAAGAACAGGAGAAGAAATGGTCATTTCAGTAAGGCTTCAGAGAGAAGGGAGATAAATACATACAATCAATCTACCAGATTTCACTGGCTATTCCTTAAGCCCGAGAAAATTCTATAGGATTCTCTGCACCAATTTTAGTGATGCTAAAACTCTAACAGAAGCAGCCTCTCCTCTCTTCAAATATTAGTCTGGAAGGACTGTTACCTTAACGGGGCAGATACAGCTTTTTTAAAAAATTCTTTTCTGTTTATTTTTGAGAGACAGAGAGCGTGCACGCGCGCACACACACACACACACACACACACACACACATGCGGGGGAGGGGCAGAGAGAGAGGGAGACACAGAATCCAAAGCAGGCTCCAGGCTCCAAGCTGTCAGCACAGAGCCCAATGCGGGGCTCGAACCCACGAACCGTGAGATCATGACCTGAGCCGAAGTCGGACGCTTAACCGACTGAGCCACCCAGCCGCCCCCAGATATAGCCTTTGGACCCGTCTGCTAGGCCTACCACACACAGTTCTTTCTTTGTGCCAAAAATCCCAGTAATTACTCACTCCATGTCATTATGACCTGCCTGTATTTTTCTGATCACCGCCACAAAAGTCAGACGAGAACCAGATGGACCCCCTCCACCATATTACACCACAGAAGAGAGACGCTCTCATGCACAGGACCTGGTATTATAATGTATCAACAGCACTCTCTCCAGAAACTATAAGAAGGATTTGAGTCCCCCATGTGCCTTTCTAACAAGCCACTTCGCCACCAACAACTACAGAAAGGCGCGTGTCACATCGTGGCCTAACATTCCACGGCTTACTACTTAAATACGTGTCCTCTAGGAAGAAAAGGACAAAGATCAGAATTCAAAGCCTCCTGGTCAAATGCTTTAACTGTTAATAGGTTCTTCTGTCAGGATTAGTTGGAAACCCAGCATTCAAGAGTGGCAATGCAGAATTATTCCAGAACATGAAGACAGCCATTTAGTCAAGGACTTTAACAAAAGGAACCATATGTTTAAGACTCAGTAGTGAGGAAATGCCAAGAATCAGAAGGCAAACAAAGTCCTCACTGACAACAACGAGATTCAAAAGCAGGAGCGCCTGGGTGGCTAAGTCGGTTGGGCATCCAACTCTTGATTCGGGCTCAGGTCATGACTCCAGGGTCGTGGGACTGAGTGCCGCATTGGACTTTGCCATGAGCATGGAGCCTGCTTGAGATTCCCTCTCTCCCTCCACCCCTTTCCTCCATGAACTTCCTCTCTCTCATAAAATAAATTTTAGAAGTAATTTTCCTATAATCAGTGTTAGAGTGCTGGTAAAGATCAGTTACTACCAAGTGTCGATACCATCAGAAAGATTAAAAAGGAATTTACAAGGGAGTACTTTTCTTACCAGGCAATGCATGGTTATGGACTGCCAAGCCCACAGAACACCCGAAACCTTCCTGGGTACCACCAAAACTCATGTGGTATTTCTGTGCCCATCCCACATGTTTGGTGACATTCTATTACTGGTATTCTTTCACCGGTATTCCTCTTTTGCTGTTAACTCTTCCCTTGTTTACTATTTTGCTTCCCAAATAAAAATGGAGATCCTTGAGGCCAGGCACTTACAGCCAAGGGATCAAGAACCTGGGTTTCAGAGTCTATACTGAGACTGCTTCTCCATCTACAGTAAGAAACTCCAAGTTTTAGCTACCACAGCAATGACTTTATTTCCCAGCCTTCCTTGCAGTGAGCCAATGGGACATAAACACGAGTGCCCTATGGCAGCTACAGGAATCCTGCCTGAAGTAACCGTTGGCATTTGTCTTCTTTGCCCCCGCCCTGGACTCAAAGTCACGTTGGACCACAAGGTCAAGGTCATACTAGGTAGAGCAACACTCAACAGGAGCCAAGGTCTCTAACACCATGACATATACCAACCTACCTTGGGACATTATTTATATAAGGAAGAAAAACTTCTACCTTACATGGACTTAAGTTATTTTAGGTTTTTCTGTTCTTCAGAGCTGAACCTAACACTAATAAATATGGAGTCACAGAGATCTGGGGCCAACTCCCGGCTCGGTCACCTGCTAGCTGCATGATCTCAGGCAAATCACCTGCCCCAGTTTCTTCACCTGTAATATGGGATCAGTATTACTCAGCTCAGAGTTATCAGGAGGTACATGGCAAAGAATCATGCAAATCTACACAAATTTGTAACTGAAGATTTTCACCAAGTAAATGAGCTTACAACAGGGAGATGTGACCTCGTCATAAAAGACAAGGAAGGCTTCTCTGAGGAGTAACATTTAAAATGTAAAACATAAATAGAAGCTAAGTGGGGCAAGAAGGGAGGAAAAGTTTCAGGCAAAGGTCACTGTCATAGCCAAAGGCCCTGGACTAGGGGGAATATGGAGGCCGCGAGCAACAGAAGAAAAGCGTGACCCCAGGAAAGACGAGGCAGGCAGCAACGAAGGGTGAAGAGGTAGATAAGGGGCCACCTTGCAAGCCTTATGGGCCAGGTCAAGAAGTATGACCTTTAGGGGCACCTGGGCGGCTCAGCTGGTGACTGTCCAACTCTTGATTTCAGCCCAGGTCATGACCACAGGGTCGCGGGATCGAGCCCCGCGTCGGGCTCCTAGTTGACGTGGAGCTTGCTTAAGAGTCTCGCTCTCTCTCCCTCTGCCCCTCTCCCCTGCATACGCTCTAAAATAATAAAAATTAAAATTAAAAGTATGGCCTTTAGTCGAGAAAAAGGAAGCGGTAGACATGTTCAGGTTGGGAGGATGAGGCGGGCCATGGCTAAAGACTGATCTCAAATGTTCACTCTGGCAATAGTATAAAGAACAGATCAAGGGTGGGGGACAAGGCAGGCATAGATGATCTAGACCTTTCAGGTGCTAGATCGACAGTCCACTAGAACTAGGAGGGCAGTGGAGCGGGAGAGAAGTCGTTGGACTCAAGACCTAGTTTAGGAGTAAAAGGCACAGGGCCTAGAGCTGGACCGGATATCGGCCAGGAGAACGAGTAAGGAACCAAGAGCGAGGTTTCAAATTTTTGTGCAACTGTATACATGGGGCTGCAGTCACTGGATCGGGATGACTAGAAGAGAAACAGATTTACGAGGAAGAGCTGGATTTTGGACGTGACGACTTTGCGGGGTCTTCGAGAAACCCAAGAGGAGAGGTCCAGTAGGCTAGGGGGAAAATAATCAAACTTTGTAGTCAGAGAAGAGGTCTACGCCAGAAATAGAAATTCTGGATTGTCTGCGTAGAGCTGTAAATGTACAAGAGACTACCTCAAGGGAGACTAAAGAGAGACAGAACTCCACTACTCACAGGCTATACTAGGAAGGTCCACGTCTCTGCGAACCCATAGGAAAATGCCGTTTTGTAGACCGAAATGGTTGACTGCCAGCAATTTCTGTACGGTTCAATCCCCAAGAAAGAACCACAAGAGGGGGTTAGGTCAGGTAGGGGGGGTGAGGCCAAGAAAAAATGGAAAAGAGGTGATGATGGTCAATGGTGACATATGTTCCTGAGAAATCAAGAGGGATGACTGAAAACATCCAACAGGTTTGGAGAGAATGATCACCAGTTGCTTTAACAAGACTTAGTCTGGCAGAAAGATTGGGGTGGAAGTCAGTTTCAGAGGAGAGAGCGACGAAAAACTGGGGTATGGGCAGTAAGTGAGCACTCTTCCAAAGATCAAACAAGATAATATATCTAAAGACATTAGAAGGGTTCCTGGCTCATTTAAAGGGCTTGATAAATGGGTTTAAATAATTAAGTGTTTTGGTTTTTTTTTAAATGCTACTAGTAAGATTACTGGTAGCTTTAAACCTCCCACAGCACTTTAAACAAAGCTTTGTACTTAGCTGGTACTCAATAAATATTTTGGTTGTGATAACTGTTAAGTAGGAACACAGGGATGCTAAATCATTCCACATGATTTGCAATTAAAAGTGGCTATAAATTCTTGGCGAACCAGATGCCCTTTTTTCCCTTTGTAAAAATATAAGCTAATCTAAATACGATTCTGTAGTCTTTATTCCCTCATGCTATGAATTAAGGAAATCTTAGAATGTCACTATATTACCACCGTGATGTAGCTCCTCCCCCCTCCCGACCCCCTCCCCCCCAAATTTAGCTTAAAAGAGAAAATGGTTACCATTTGCAACACTATTCACTGTGGTGAGATTTAACGAGGGTACCACTGAGCGCCTCCAGCGGCTGAAAACAAAGCTGACCTTAGAACCAGGAGCTGCTCCTGGCTGTGGTCAACGCAAGAATGAGATCTTCTGGAATAGTCCAGAAAAGACACTGGCCACAGGTTAAGTGTTCCTTTGGTTTATATTCATAGCAGTTAATGCTTCTCCTACCCACAGGTGCAATTTTGCAGCTCGAAGGACCCAATATCCAGCCCCGACATAGGGTGAAGAGGACCTCAGAAACCCAAAGCAGGGGTGGGTCCCTGCGGGGGTCTTCATTTACTTCCCTTTAGGGCAAATGCAGGGTGATTTCTGCTTTTTGCATTACCTGGAATGGTCTTCGCCCACCTACCGCTTTCTCTAGCAGGCAAGCCCCCTCTTTCACACACCCTCTCTCTGCCAAACACACGTACACTCATTCTACAAGGCCCAAACATTCCGGATCCCACTAAGTAAGCGTCACCCCTTCGTCTGAATTCCTAGCACCCTTTGTGCATAGTTCAATGTGAGCATCTCATACACTAATTCCAATTATGTGTTTAGCTAGCGTTCCCCAGTTCTAGCTCCCCACTGGACCACGTGCATGGAGGAACCGAGGTCTGAACACACACGTCTCACCTCACTCTGAACGCCTGACACATAACTGATAACAAATGGTTGTTGGAGAGATGGTATTTTTCTGACAAATTTAGTAACCTGCTTTAATGCATCAAATTAGGAGGGAGATGACTAGCGCAGTGGATTTGTTTCCTACAGCTGCCGTAACAGATTACCACATGCGGAGCGGTCCAAAATAACACAGATTTAATCTTATATAATTCCGGAGACCAGGAGTCTAAAATGACTTCTGGAAAATCTGTTTCCTCCACTTGTTCAGCTTCTAGAGGCTGCCTGCATTCCTTGGCTTGAGACCTCTGCCTTCAGCAAAGCATCTTCGAACATCTGCCCCTCCTCCTGGCTCTCGAATATCTGCCCCTCCTCCTGGCTCTCATAAGGACCTCTGTGATCAAACGGGGCCCACCTGGAGAGTCTTGGATGAGGTCCCCTCTGGCGATCCCTAACTTAATCCCACCTGCAAAACTCTTTTCGCCCTATAAGGTGACATCAGGATGTGGCATCTTTGAGGGGCTGTTACTCAGCCGAGCACAGCCAGCTACATGGACAGCTGCAAAAAGCAAGGGCCAGCAGCCTACAAGCAAGGGATTAAACAGAAAAAGATGGAAAGTGAAGGAACGCTAAAACAAGAAAAATAATGGGGCAACCTGTGTCACAGAAAGTGGGAATAAATTAGCACGCATTCCCTCAAGGACCGCTGAGGGGGGCCGTTTCGTTGTCTTGGTCCAATATTACAAATAGAATTCAAAAGAATGACTCTGAGTCATGAAAGAAAAGTTAATGTCATTCTGTAAAGCTCATTTTAAAAGAAGCATGAGAGATCATGAAATATTTCAACTAAACGACCATTAATTTTGAAAGGTAAGACTCAGAGCTGGAAGCTTGAGACACTTGGAAATTTTATTTCCACGGAAAATCTTATTCTCTGATGCCAAAAGGGATTTACTCTGCTATGGATTTCATGTTTGGGTCCCTCCAAAATTCAGATGTTGAAATCCTGCCTCCTCATGTGATGGGAGGCTTTGGGGAGATGATTAGGTCAGAAGGGTGGTCTCAAGAATAGGACTGGTGTCCTTATTTAAAAAAAAAAAAGACCCAGGGTCACCTGGCTGGCTCAGTCAGTTAAGCATTGACTCTTGGTTTCCACTCAGGTCATGATCTCACAGTTCGTGAGTTTGAGCCCCGCTTTGTGCTCTGTGCTGACAGCATGGAGCCTGCTCGGGATTCTCTCTCTCCCTCTCTCTCTGCCCTTCTGCCAGTCATGCTCCTTCTCAAAATAAATAAACTTAAAAAAAAAAAAAAAAAAAGACCTAGAGAGCTCTCCTGCCCTCTCTGTCAGGAAAGGATACAGTGAGAAAACAGCTGTTTGCAACCCAGGGAAGGCCTTTCACTAAACCTGACCATGCGGTGCCTTGACCTTAGACTTCCAGCATCCACAACCATGAGCAACAGCTTCTGGTGTTCAAAAAGCCACCTAATCTATGGTATTCTGTTACAGCAGCTCAAATAGATTCAGACGATGATTACCAAGAGGTATGGATTTCTGTCAAGTATATCCAAATAAATGTTAACCCTCCAAGCAGTCGCCTTGGGAACATGATAAATTTCTATAAATAATTACTGCCTGAAACTCTGAGGAAATCTCTCCTTAAGACATGTAGAACCCAGGGGCGCCTGGATGTCTCAGTCAGTGAAGTGTCCGACTCTTGGTTTTGGCTCAGGTCATGATCTCACAGTTCATGGGTTCGAGCCCTGGCATCAGGCTCTGTGGCTGGCAGCTCGGAGCTTGCTTGGGATTCTCTCTCTCTCTCTGCTCTTCCCCCACTAGCGCTGTCTCTCTCTCAAAATAAACAAAATTTTAAAAATGTATTAAAAAGAAGTTCAGAACCCCAATATATAAACCACATCATTGCCAGTCTCATTGCTTTGTAACCACACCTCATTTTTTTCTTAATTTTTTAAATGTTTTATTTATTTTTAAGACAGAGAGAGACAGAGCATGAGTGGGGATGGGGCAGAGAGAGAGGGAGACACAGAATCCAAAGCAGGCTCCAGGCTCCGAGCCGTCAGCACAGAGCCCGACTCAGGGCTCGAACTCAGACCGCGAGATCATGACCCGAGTCTAAGTCGGACGATCAACTGACTGAGCCACCCAGGCGTCCCACACACCTCATTTTTTAATTGGCATTAGCAATAAGGTACGTTACCAAGGTAGGCAATCATTAGACTTGGCTCCACATGACTTCTAGCCATTAAAAAATATACCATCTATCCTTTTGATAGTCAAAAGAATGAGCCGCAAGATCCAGATGTAGTTCTAAAATAGTAGAGCGTAAATAAATAAGTAAATAAAAGTGGGAGTTATCAATGAATTAAGGGTTAAACCTTTCCAGACCACCTCTTTGGGCAGGACCACATTCTTCGGGTGTGTAAGTTATAGTATGGCGGCTTAACTTAAGGACTCTGGCTCTGATCAATTAGTCACAACATGTATGTAGTATTTACCACATCACACTTAAAGAACATTTAAATGCACACCACCTAAACTAGACTCTAGGTCTACATACTACACGCATTACAAACTCCTGTTTGTATTAAAGTTGACATTGCAGGTTTTCAGTATCTGGATTCCAAACTCTGGAGACATATTTTTTTTTTTTTTCCCCTCATTCCTTCCGTGGACTGGAGGGACTTGATTTCATAGGTTTCAAGTTCCCACCCTACAGACCTGGGAATCCAGATGATCTACGGTCAAACCGTGAAGGATTTATTTCACAATCAAATACACATGGCTTCACACACACACACTCACTCCATATGGGCTGTCCAGAACTGCTACACAAATGTACTTTCCTCCCAGCCATATATATTTCAAGTTGCTGACAACAGAGCCCCATTAGCAACTTCATAGGTAAAGCTGGGCTCTATCACTGGCCTTGATATATGGCACTCTGGGTGGTCACTAAGCCCCCATTCATACCCATGACATCACTGTTTCCATAGAAACAACATCGCTACATTTTCAAAGGGGGAGAAACTACAAGAGATTGTGAAAGAAGAAAAAACCCAAACAATGCAAGTGGAATAGGCAAGCTATTAGCTAACATGCTTTCGAAAAGATGCCTTAGTTTCTCTGCGAAGAACACAACCACAAGTGCAGATTTTAAAAATTGCGAATACAGGGGGAATAAGTGCGGCTAGAAAATGTGATTGCTGCATTTCTTTTAGAAATACAACCCACTTGACTTTGGCCAAGTTAGTTTTAAGGAATTTAACTCCTCTTGAAATAAGTCCTGCAACCCTACTAATGGTGGACATGTCAATGTTTGAATGCCTTTAAAAACATTTTAAAGTTTTTGAACGCTTTTTGACTCAATGCAGTATCGACTTAACATAATTGAAGGTAAATTTTAGTGATTTTTTTTTTTCTGGCGGTTCAACTAAGAGAAATAATTTCATATGTGGCCAAATCCCACACGCCAAAAAAAAAAAAAAAAAAAATGTGAGAACCAAGCCACAATCGTGGGAACACTGAACAATGGAATTTTATTTATGAAACTGGACACAAAGACAGGCAAAGTCGCAGATAATATTTGAACAGGATCTTTTCAGGAACGATCGCAAAAATGAAAAATTCACGGAGACGAAAATCAGGCACCAATACCATCCTCTAATTCTTTCCATAAACATAAGAGACTACACTGGTATTGTTAGAAATAGCCCACTGTGCTTATGGAGAGAAACCAGCATTCCTTCAAGTGTTTATAATTAATAGTCTGATTTACAACTCCAGAAACATCTTAGGAATGCTTTTCTTGATGTGGGATAGTCTTTTCAAAGACGGAAAATGTTGCCCAAATCAGTCACCCAAAAGCAATCTAACTCAGAAAAGACGAACAAAGTGCACAGGGGAGCATTCTCAGGGAGAGACTGCGTGTGTGCAAATATGGGAGCTCCCTGCCCCCCCAGGAGGAGAATCCCAACCAAACGGCCGCATCCGAGGTCACGGGTTGCATCTGGTCTCCCTGAGCAGCGAAGGAAGGTGACAGCTGAGCAGTGGCCAGTACGGAAACCACAGCTTCCGAGCTGAGGGAAAGGGTCCTCGTAGAATCAACCAAGCACCATCCTACGCACACCACCGTGAACCCCCACGGCACACCCTCCCAACCCCATGACCGTTCCTTTGTTACTGACCTATGTCAAACCCACTAGGGCTTATTAAGCACGTTTAAGTGTAGTGTAAGTGTTTAAGCACGTTTAAGCGTAGTATTTAATGGTGAGAAACCCTACAAAGGCTCATTTACTTATCCTAGTGGCCTTGTCTGGGGGCACCCTTCCCCCTCCCTGAAACTCACGCGCAGGAAGCAGCGAAAGAGCAATACTGATGGATACAGGGTGGCCGGAAACACCTCCCAGAACATCACCCGGTCCTGCCGTAGGTCAGACAGGCGTGACGGTCAAGACTGCCGCCGTAGACCTTAAGGGCTGGGCCCAGGAGGAGACACAAACATCTAGAGCCAAGAATTGAGCCACGGGACAGAAGACACAAGGAAGTGCCAGAGACCACTTTGTGTCAACCTAGGAAATCAACCAGGGTAGGGGAGAAGGGCACAGAGGTAGATTCTGGAGGAGGAAAGGATCACAGGCAAGACAGGGCAGAGGCTGCGTCTATACCACCTACCCAGGTAGGCTGTTCTTGAATCAGTTGTCCCCACCCACCCCATCACCACCTCTCACTCGGAGCCCTGCAGGAGACACAGCGGTAAGGAGTGACGGTTCCACAAGACAGAAACTTAAAAGACGTGGTTCTGCTCTCACCGGGCTCACAGAGGAGAAAAGCTAGGTGTCTGATCATTCGAATTCAGTGTTACAAACGCTGTGTGGTAAAGTGGAAGGGTGATAAGGGATGCCCAGGGGGACAAGAAGAGGAGGGCTGGAGGAGACTGGGGGACA
This sequence comes from Puma concolor, assembly GCF_028749965.1. Classification (NCBI taxonomy): domain Eukaryota; kingdom Metazoa; phylum Chordata; class Mammalia; order Carnivora; family Felidae; genus Puma; species Puma concolor. The sequence continues at coordinate 6,705,121 of NC_141683.1, read as the reverse complement.
AGAGCACGTGCGGAAGCCCCCAGATACCAACTCAGTATTCGGGAAATGCGACTGGCCCTGTGCATCTGGAGGAAGTGAGCACAGGGGTGTGGTCAGAAATAAGGCTCAACATTTAGCCAGGGGACAGTTCGTGGTCAATTTTTTTAATAGTCAAAACAAAGCTGGGTGCCTGGCTGCCTCAGTCGGTAGAGCAGGAGACTCGTAATCTTGGGGTGGGGAGTTTGAGCCCCATGTTGGGTGTGGAGCTTACTTCAAAAAAAATAAATAAATAATCAGGGCCCCTGCGTGGCTCAGTCGGTTAAGCATCCGACTTCAGCTCAGGTCACGATCTCACAGTTCGCGAGTTCGAGCCCCACGTCAGGCTCTGTGCTGACGGCTCAGAGCCTGGAGCCTGTTTCAGATTCTGTGTCTCCCTCTCTCTGCCCCTACCCCACTTACACTCTCTCTCAAAAACAAAAACAAAAACAACAACAACAACAAAAAAAGGCAATAAATCTGGTACATTTGATTAATGGCGTTGCTTAAAGGCGGAGATGGCCTCTCTGAAATTTAGATAAAAAACAGAAACATCTACGGCTGGTAGAGAAAATCTGAAGAGACAAATGGCCACGTCGGCCCCAGAAATCAGGGGTTACGATCATGGCGATCCAAGGCACTAAAATGGTGTCTAGGCCTCAAGATCCTACACAAGCCAATGTCCACCTCCCCTCTGCTATGGCCTCCACACCACATCACTACAGACAACGTGGCCTTTGACAGTTTTTACGTGTGTGCCAGACGTGAACCTGGCTTTCTTACTGCCCAGGAGCTGTCTCCGGTGGCACTTAAACAATCACACACACATGTGAACAGAGACCCACCGGCTTCCCCTGTCCTCCCAACATGTCAATGCCCTGGCTTCCATCAAGTTCCAGCCAGAGCTCCCTCTCTAAATACTCCTCCAACCAGAAGCTTCTGTGGCATCTGTCACAGATCCAAGGCCTAAACAGGGGAAGCTGTACCATAAGCCAAGAGTTTATCATCTTTGATGTTTCCCCTGCCCTTTCAGTGCCCCTATCTCCCATCCACAGAGGCCCATTCCCCTCCAACACCCAAACTTTCTGACCCGCCCTTGGGAAAGGCCCGAGCCAAAGTCAGTTTCACTTGGGAATCATCTGAAGCAAGAGGAGAACACCCTAGAAGTAGAAGATGCTTAGAAAGTATTACATCACCAGCAGGCCTGGAATCATTAAGAGATCATCTAAAACAAGCCGTTTCCTGAATGAGGGACTCATGGACAAACTGCTGTAAGCACCTGGCTCTCGCTGCTGGGGTAAAACAGCCAAAATCCCCAATCCAGACCAAATGCATGTGGGATCCTAAGATTCCACGAGAAATGACTTTTACATCATCAACCACTCTATTCTTAAGAGACACTGGTACTCCATATAACAAGCCACACATTGTGTGTGTGTGTGTGTGTGTGTGTGTGTCTTGTGTGTAAGAGGAGGAAGGAAAGCAGAGAGGTGAAGGAGGAAGAGTGGCCCAGTAAGACACGCAAAGCTGGTGTTCAAAGACGGTTATTTACGTAGTCAGGTCAGAGAGGCAACAGTCCATTAAACAGGGTCCACATCAATGTAGTTGTTTGGCCAACAAACGAAAATCCCAAAGACTCACAGGTGATAGAATATAATAAAGACCTTTTTGAAGGGAACGAGATCCATTGGGAGGTTAAGTTCAGCCCTGAAGCCAAAGTAAGGACAACGACAGAGGAACCACCAGCCCGATGCTCTGCCATGATGCCAGACGCGGTCTGTCCACGCTGGACTGCTATGGCCAATGCTATTTCCTCAGTCTCACCTCTATTCCGACGTATTCGAGCCTCATTCACCATATTCCTACCATGAGCGTCTGGGCTAGCTTGCTCACACAGAAAATAATCAAGTGGTACAGGTTGGTTTTCAGGGTTTCTCTTGCGTGTGACACAGGTCACGCATTGAGTTTACGATGCCACCGAGGTCCTTCCCCAAAGAATCTATCTGACCTTGTTCATTGTGCAGCCAGGACTGCAGCTCGCGCATCGGCGGGATGGCTGTCCTGATCAGCACCTTACACACAGCAACAGAAGGTCAGGGAAAGAGGAAATCAGAAAATGTGGGTACCGCTGAGAAATGCATGATCTATCCTGTAAAAAAAACCAAAATCATCTTCAGCAAATGACTCACACCTGAAATCCCTCTCTGAGGCCAGCCACTGAGGTTTCTCAGCACAAAACAGTAAAAGGAGCTGAGGGGAGGAGAGAGAACAGTTTGGGGAAGGGTCTGGGGGGCTGACCTCAGTGGGGCCAAGGCCAGCACAGAAAAGATGCAGATCCCAGCTTCCAGAGTTCGAGCCACTGTCCTTAAAAGCTCCCGGAGAGGCTGGGGCCAGGGGGAGGGAAGTGACCAATCTAGGGGCTCCTGGGTGGCTCAGTCACTTAAGCATCCGACTCTGGCTCAGGTCATGATCTCGCGGCTCGTGGGTTCGAACCCCATGTCGGGCTCTGTGCTGACGGCTTGGAGCCTGGAGCGTGCTTCGGATTCTGTGTCTCCCTCTGTCTCTCTCTCTCAAAAATTAAAAAGAAAAAAAAGTGACCAATCTATAACATAAACTCTGGAAGCCACCACAAAAACGGCTCCTCAAGGTGATCTTGAGCCCTTCCCACTGCTTGAGAACAGCCTGACAGACGCTAATTAACCCTCCTGATTCCACACCCCAAGGGAGATGTAAATGTGTTCAACTGATGAGCACATTCAATCTGTACTATTCCTGGCGCTGTAACAGCTTTTTAAAGGGCCTTTTGAAGAAAGGCATTCTGACAGCATCATTGACTGTCCCAACTGAAATGGCCACAAAGAGCCTCTTTGGAGCGGAAGCAGGGACAGTGCAGAGAATATGGGCTTGGAGGAAGATCCGGATCCAAATCCCGGACTTCAGTCCCTTTATCTGCAAAATGGAGGAGGAGGGGCGCCTGGGTGGCTCAGTCGGTTAAGCACTGACTTCGGCTCAGGTCATGATCTTGCGGTTCGTGAGTTCAAACCCCGCATCGGGCTCTGTGCTGACAGCTCAGAGCCTGGAGCCTGCTTCCGATCCTGGGTCTCCCCCCTTGCCTGCTCACGCCCTCTCTCTCCCTCTCAAAAATAAAAGAAACATTAAACATATTAAAAAAGAGAGAGAGAGAGAGAGAGAGAGAGAGAGAGAGAGGAGGACACTACCCACACCACAGATTTTGTTGGCAAAATGCTTTGCCTATCCCCACTTTACGGTGGGCTCTAGTTTATAGCCTGCGGTGTATGGTCAACTGCAGTATGCTAGAAAGTACTATAGCAGTTTGTAATTTAGAACATACTATCCTCATGGTCCCTTCTCCTTCGTAACCACACATCAATCCCAGCCTCTTGGGACATGCCAGCCACTGCAGAAAACACATTCATGAAGATTCTCTGTCCCTGACTGTGAGATGACCAACACGTTTGCCTCGTCCTAGCCAGCAAGGTGGGGTGGAGCCTCCCAGGTCCCAGCTTCCCATGCTCTGAGTCACCCACCAGGAGCCCTGCTGGGCCAATGTCGGCTCCCTTCCCTAGAGCCTACTTCAGAGCCAGTGCCTTCGACTGCATGCAATTCTCACGTGTGCATCTCAGCAACAAGCTGGTTTCCTCTTTCAAGGTCCAAAAAAAAAAAAAGCAAGGAGACCCAGAGTGGTTTCTCCACACGGTGAAATCTTAAGGAGAGGACTCCATCGGCTTGAACGTTCAGGTGACTTTCAAATTATCAACACTTGTTAGGGGCAGCATGGAGGAGGGTAGCTTTCGTGTTTGTCCATTCATACCCATGAGGACATGTCGTTCCCAGCCAATGGCTAAGCTGCTGTGGGTCACCAGAAATCCCAACCCTATGAGGTGCTAACTTAAAAATATTTAGAGACAATGACACAAACATTTCGTGAGAAGAAAGTGGCTCTCGATATACATTTTATAGGGGCACCTGGGTGGCTCAGTTGGTTAAGCATTTAACTCTCGATTTTGGCTCAGGTAATGATCCCACGGTTGGTGGGAGGGAGCGCTGCTTGGGATTCTCTCTCTCCCTGCCCCTCCCCCCGACGTGCACACACTCTCTCTTTCAAAATAAACTTAAAAGAAATACACACACACACTCACATTTTATGAATGGAAAGCCAAGTTGCCCCAAATCACACAGTTCCAGAATTCTGGAATCTTACCACCTTCCCCTTTCCCTGCTCAACCTTGAAGGGGCCTCTGTAGGAGTGGACATGGTCTCCCCAAGACAGGAATTATTTCCTTGGAACAGGAGATGCCTGCTTATTTTCTGGATTTGTGCATTAAAAAAAAAAAAAGATAAATCTTCAACTACTTATCTGTGTCAGCAAAAATGTTTATTAAACATTTGGCTTGGAAAATAAAAATCAATGTCTCTAATTAAAAAAGTAAGATCAGTTTGTTCATGGTAGAAAAACTGAACTGTCTCAAAATTACATCCACAAAGATGGTGACATTTCCTCAGATCTCAGCATCAAAAAAGACAAGGATAACACCATTTTAGCTAGGGAAACCAGGATTAAGGAAACGCTAAGCTTTGTTCTGACAATTCTTAATGGTGACAGGGCAAAATACCAGGTTTCCCCCACAACTGTAACTGCCATCAGCTTCACCCATGAGAAATAGCCTTTCTTAATCCTTGTTATTTCCTCCACAGGAAATATTTGTTGGGGGCAATCAGGTGCTGATATGTGCCAGGTGTTATGGAACAGAACTGTCTGATAGAATTTTCTAGAATAATGAAAATATTCTAGATGTTTGTTGTCCAACACACCAGCTCCTGGCCACATATGACTACTAAGCTTTTGAAATGTGGGTAGTCCAACCAAAGAACTGTGTTTTTTATTTTATTCTATGTTAATTTTTTTAACGTGTATATTTTTCATTTTTGAGAGTGAGCGCAAGCAGGGAAGGTGCAAAGAGAAGGAGACAGAGGATCCAAAGCAGGATCCAGGATGACAGCAGAGAGACTGACGCGGGGCTCGAACCCACCAACTGTGAGATCACAACCTAAGCCGAAGTCAGATCCCCAACTGAATGAGCCACCCAGGTGCACCTCTATGTTAAACTTCCACTGCCTCGTGTGGCCAGCAGCTACCGGGTTAAGTAGCATGGCTACAAGAGATGCCAACATACGAGAAAACAGTCGCTGCAGGACATAGAATCATGTTTCTAGAAGAACAAGATAAGGACATATGAACAACTAATTCAATCACAGTACCTTCTGTAGGAAAAGATGCCGAGTGACTGGCATGGGGAGCAAGGGCGATGGGAATTTGAGGAAGTGAGGGACAATGTTAAAGACACAGCAGAACATGAGCTGAGAGGGCCTACTGGGGCGAATGGTCTTGGTCACAGACAACATGGCGCCATATTGCTTTCCTCAGAATATCTATATTCACACAGGTCCTCAGCCAAGTGTATTAGCTGATCTAATGCTAATGAACTTACAGGGTACTGGGACACCACCAAATCACTTCCCCTTGGCAGGACAGGCAGGGCAGCCCCCTGGGGCCTTCAAAGAATTTGCCGGAAGCAGAAAGAGACCCTGAGATGAAGGGAGTCTGGCAGGGCTCTGAGGGGTTTGGGAAGCGGAGGCAGGAAAGCAGAAGGAAGCTCAGATCGGAGTTATGAGCACTCAAGACAGAGATCTCTGGCTGACGGTGGTGTCCACAGAAAAGGAGGAAGGACACCATGATAGGCAGAAGGAGGGGGGCAGGACTACCCTGACTCGCTTTACACACTCAGCAACCAGAGCAGGGGGACAGCATTAACCACATTTACATTCTCGGGTTTTAAAAAACTTAACAAGCAGGCAGAAGTCTAAATCTGGACATTCTGCACAGCCATCAGGGCCCCGGGGGTGGTGCCCTTTCACGTGCCTCGCCCCCTCCTTTCCAGAGACAGTGGAGGCCGCTCCACTCCTCCAAGGACAGGGCACACTCCTCCCCACCCTTCCACAACGGAAGGGTGGAGGGAACCCTAGGGAAGGCGGAAGAGCCCGGGGATAAATGAGACAGAGCTGCTCGGTACAGATGCTTTGCTCCCAGATGTTGGTACGAACCGTCCTAAGGCCCATCACCCTCCACCAGCAGATGTTCTCATCTCTATCCCTTCCTAAGAGGGCTGGGAGAAAACAAAACTTTGAGCCTCGGAGTCCTGTGGTTCGAGGTCCACAGGGCCAGGCAAGCTGCCTTCATCAGTTATCACCTTGGAGGAGAATGTCCACGTAAAGAGAAAATTCCTACAATCGTTCCCCCGAGCAAATGGGCAACAGGCCCAGGCCTGAGACGGTGGGCAGAACTCGGGGAGGAAATGGTAGAACACCTCCTTGGCTATCAGGCCCGAGACTGACCCTAGGCTGTGCTCGGAGAGTCAGCAGGAGGGGACAGACAGAGCCTGGGATCGGACCCCTGGACTGTCAGTCAGCAGTTGGCGTGAACGGGGTTGGGGGGTGGGGGAGTCACTTCCCCCTGCAGGTCTTCACTTCCTCGTCTGCAAGGGGCACTGCTGATCGGGCGTCAGCGTGACCATCACCTCTTCCAGGAAGAGGTCTCCAATTGGTCAAAATCCTCTCTCCCAAGACTCAGCCCACGGACCTGCTCCTTTGGCGGAATGTGGTTGAATGTTCACATGCGTGCGATGATCTGATTAGCCCTTGATTCTCTTATCTGTACACTTCATCGGGGCAGGGACTGTGTATTTTTCTTTTTTTCTCACGATCGTGCCCCAAGCTCCTAACACAATTATGCGACACATAGTAAGTTTCAAATTAACATGTATTGACAATTGAATAAATGATTAATTGAGCTCCTGCGTGTGAAAATGATCTATAAAATAAGAAGCACAATGAAAGCGTTTGTGATGGTTACTTGGTGTGGATGATGACAAGAGAATTAATCCTCTTAGCTGCTGGAAACCATTCTGCTTTCACTTGAGGAACAAAACTGCTCCATTTGAGGGACACCATAAGGAAAGGGACTCTTACAAGCTATCCCATGGTGCCCTATTTCAGGATTCTCTTCAAGACCATGCCAAAATATCCAGCTCATCTGTGTTCAGATGCATTATTGCTTTATTCTGATTCATTGCTGGCCACTGTGGGAGACTTGGTTGAGTCATCTGAGCATTTCAAAACGTAAGAGGTTTACTGGCTCAGTCTGCTGGGTATCTGGTGTTGGACCAAAGACAATGCAGCCCGGACATGGGCTAGGCTGAGAAAAGCACCCCAGGACCCACCAACCCCCACGTTTGGTTGAATCCAACTCTATACCCAAACTGCCATGGGCATCAGGAGCCAAAGGAAACTGCAGTGGCCAGAGCCCGGGAGAGTTTGCTCCCCCATGCTGATACATTCATGGGAACAAAGGCCTTCCAAGTTGCACGGAGCTGGTCTGGAGATGGAAAGTCTTTATGCCGGTTTCCAAGGAGATGACTCAGATGCTGTTACCATAGAAACCGTTGCTACCATCTATTGTCCATCACCCCTTGACAGAAAGGCAAGGGGGGTGCGGTTTGATGGAGAAGGAAACAAGAAGAGTTGGATTTAAGTCAAGATGAAAACACACATTGAGATGGGTCTGCCTGAAGACTTCTTTGGTGTAACAAAACCTCCGGTCTCCAAAGGAGATGAATTTGGGACATGAGTGTTTACGGTGTGATGTTATTTGGTTGGGGTCGGGGTGAGTACTGTAACACAGGAGAATGACCTCCACCCATCTGTTGGGCCCTCCAAAGAAAACACTTGAGTCTAAGGGTCATCAGCATGGTCCAGGCTATGACCCCTGAAATGGCAGGGCCGTAAGGAAACTGAGGGGAGCGCTCTGTCCCCTCCCCTCTTCCCTTCTGAAATGTTTTTTCAGGTAGAAGGGGGACATAGAAGTCCCTCAGATTTTTGCTATCATTTCATAGGACCTACCACCAATAAAGTGCTAATTTCTTTTTAATCTGACAAGAGAAGCTCACAGGTAAATGAGAAAAGTTCCATTCACAGCAAACACATAGAAATGCGTACGGGTCACGGAAGACATACCAGACTTGGCATGAAGTCTGAAGATCAGAATTTGAAGTTCAGTCTCATCCCTTATTATAGGCATGACCTTGGGCACTTTACTTGCCGAGTCTCAATTACCTGTTTTATTCCACAGAGACAGTAATTGCCGGGCTACTTCATACGGTATAAAGCCTTATCAAGGAATTGTCCCTCTTGTGCAAAAAGCACCATGGTGTTGGTGACCTAAAGATGTCACACCCATATTCACAAAAGGCTTTTTGTTTTTACTGCAATTACTCCAGGCAGGCCTGTTATAACTCTTTGTGTTAGCCAACTTTTTGTTTGGAAAACAAATGGTAACTAGCCAATTACGATGACATGAAAATTAGGGGTGACTCAACAGAGTACGTCCCCACACAGCTTTCGGATTATTCTCTCATCTAGCCTTCCGATTACTTTCTGGTCAAACCATGCACAGGCATCAAGTCTGACAATTAGATGTCTTTTCCCCTGAAGGGGTCTTGGGAAGTCAAATTTCAATTGGGAAGAAGATGTGGAAGTGAGAGGAGGAATTCTTTGGAGTAATGGGGATGACAAGTAGACACCGTGTGGGGGAAAACAAGGAATAATCCGGCAAGCACACTGTCAAACCCAGTACATGGAATTTAGGGTAGCAAATCGGAGTGGGGAAAGATCTGGAGTCCAGATAGAGAAAAGACAGAGGCGCCTGGGTGGCTCAATGGGTTAAGCGTCCAACTTCGGCTCAGGTCATGATCTTGGGGTCCGTGAGTTCGAGCCCCTCATCGGGCTCTGTGTTGAGAGCTCAGAGCCTGGAGCCTGCTTCAGGTTTTCTGTGTCTCTCTCTCTCTGCCCCTCCCCTGCCCACTCTCCGTCTCTCAAAAAATGAACAAACATTAAAAAAAAAAAAAAAAGGACAGCAGAGGGGCACCTGGGTGGCTCAGTTAAGTGTCTGACTCTTGATTTTGGCTCAGGTCATGATCTCACATTTGTGAGTTCAAGCCCCACATAGGGCTCTGTGCTGACTGTGCAGAGCCCGCTTGGGATTCATTCTCTCTCTCTCTCTTTCTCTCTCTCTCTCTCTCAAAATAAATAAATAAACATTAAAAAAAAAAATGAGAGCAGAAACAATACACTGCTGCTACCCCAGTCTGGAAAGTCTTCCCACCCTTCACACGCTTTATAAAGGCAACGCCGAGTTTGAAACCCATCTGACAAAACACGCACTTGCAAAAAGCTGCCCGGTGGGCCTGCAGTCACCCAGGTCCTGCTCCAGGAAAGGAGCCCCACACATCAAAGGAGGCATTCAGGTAGTAGCGGATGGGGCAGAGAAAAGGACGTGCATTCGATTCCTCCAATTCTGCACAAGTTCCTTATTTATGTTTTTCTTTCCAAGAACACTGCCGTGCATTGTTGGGACGCTCTTAGATCAGGAGCACATGTCTTGATGTATCAGGAGGAATTACGAAAGAAAGAGGCGAGAAGAGAAAATGCCTTCCCAATCACGGGATCGGTGGCACTGGCTACTCCTACGTGCCAGGAGAGAAGGCGCCAGGACAAGACATGCCAGCTGCTCTAGATCTGGGGCACAGGTCCCCTCTTGATAACGATCAGGAACCCAGCACCAGTCCAAGACCACATCATCAAAAAGGAGTTGCTGAAGGACAGAGGCCGGAGGGACTAATGCCCTTGGTTCCAGCAGTAAGACTCACACTTTGCTTCAGCTTTAAATAGGATTCCCACAAAGTGACTTCCGGAACTTTAAAAATCCCTGATTCCCACAGTTTGCCCAACCTAATAACGGACCGCGCTTCTTCTCATCAACAGCTTCACTGCCAGCAGATCTTTCCAGTGAGAATAAAATGGTCAAGATCTCCCCAGATCTCCCCTTGATACACTCACAGCACAGAGAGGGCTGGAATGGGCCAGACATATCCTACCCTGTTATCCAGGCTTCTCTTTTCAGAATTAAGAAGACTGAGGCCAAGAGACCCAAGTAAGTGACTTATCTGGGGTCAAGAGCCACCTAGGAGCAGATCCCAGGCTGGAATCAGTTTCTCTTGACATTCACGGCAGTATTGTTTCCAACACATTATATCACTACCAACACATGGCCATCTTAATCCTATGCGTACTGACTTTATTTCAGCTAGACGGAAATCTCTGACAGCAAGAACTAGACCTTTTCCTAGTTGCCTTTGTCCTTCATGCCAGAACACTGAGCACCGAGCTAAGATATCTAGGAGGAATGCTGAGGAGTCTCCTGACCAACCCTCACTTCCCTCTTCATTAAGGATCTGGTCTGCGTGCTATGCTCACAGCACCAGAAGCCCACCCTCCACTATGGTGTGCCTCATTCTGGACTGTCCTTGTGCACTGATCGATCTTTCTCTTCTCTAGACCGTTAACATCTCTAAAGACAAGACTGGACCATGTCTTACCTCCTGTGTGGATCTCAATGCCCAACACCTATAAGGAGCTCAAAAGAAGATTAAATTAAAAAATGGATTCTAGACCAAGTCTCAACCCACCCACACACATCACAGGACTCTTGGCTACTTCGGGGGCAGGAATTGATCACTCCACCCTCCCTTGAAACAATTTCTTTCCTTGGCTCCCACTCGTGACTCGTAGGGAAGAATTCTAGCCACAAGGGCATCTGGCCTCCCATCTTTCAGAGAGATCACAGTGACCAAGTACATCTTTACTCCCTAAATGTTTTAATGTTGGCATAAATAGAATGCTTTAATGGAGCCAGTCTTTGAAGCTAGGTGTCATCTTTTAAACCTTGAAGTTTAAAGAACTCATCATCACCAAGCACCACATTAAAACTGCCCAGAGGGGACCTAAAGAAGAAAGATTACCAACCCCACTGCCAAACTCCATGGCCCAAAAGAACACAAGTGCCACCTGACTTACTCTAGTGATACTGTGACACACTCAGAAGGCAACTCAGTATCTGGACCCAATCAGATGCTCTCAGTCTGACTCCCTTCTCTAACTAAACCTGATTCGCTGGCAGGTTTGGAAAACTTCTCATTCACAAAGCAGTGTCCAAAAAGCAGTGGCTGTTGGAGATCCGGGCTGTTTCCAGTTGGGGCTACGACAGTTAAAGCTGCCACGGACACACGCTTTCATCTGTCTTGGGTAAATACCTACGGGTGGAAAGGCTGACCCACACGGCAGGTGTATGTTTCACATTTCAGGGAACTGCCCAACCATTTTCGGAAGTGGCCGGACCATTCTTCACTCCTGTCAGCTGCGTGCCAGAGCTCTGGGACTTCCGCATCCTCACCAACGCCTGGCACAGTCCGTCTTTTCCACCTGAGCCGTTCTTACAGCGGAGCGGTGGTATCTCGCTTCGTGTCCACCTGCATTTTCCTACGACTAATGACGTTGAGCATCTTTTCATGGTCTTGTCATCTGTAGATCTTCTTCGGTTTAGTGTCTCTCCAAATCTCTTGCCCACCTTCTAAAATGGTTGTTTGTTTTGTTATTAGTGAATTTTGAGTCCTTTATGGATTTTGGATACAAGGCCTTTATACAAGAATGTCTATAGCAAGTGGTTCCCATACCGACCAAATATCCTACCGCCTTGCTCTAACCGTTCCCTCACCCCACCAGCCTCTCCTCCCCTCCCCGTGAGGCCACGGTCTCTCAAATACAAATAAACACTAAAAAAAAATACACTAACTCTAACCTGGAAACATCTCAGCCCCACACGGAACATTTGGCAAAGCCTAGAGACGTTTTTGCTTCTCACATCTGGAAAAGAGTCGTTCCTGACACCTGATGGGTAGAGGACCGAGAGGCTGCTAAGCTCCCACAAAGCCCAGGTCAGCCCCCGCCACGAAGAATTACGTGGAAACCCTGCGTTAAACCCACTTGCAGGCACTGTTTTCAGATAAAGCAAGAGAGTGCCAAAGAAATACCGATTTAAGAGCAGGAAACCTGGAGGGGAGGCGGTGGGTCCTCCGAGCTCTGTACCGACCAGTTGTGCATCCTCAGGCAAACCAAGTAACCTCTCAAAGCCCCCGAGTCCTTAACTGGGAAATGCACGGGCTGACCCAAAGTATCTTTAAGGTCTAAGAAATACGATCTTCAGGCTGTTGAGAACCTGGAGCGGTGACGAAGTTGTCTGTGGGTTTTTTATGCTTACAGAGCTTAACAAGATGGTGACAAAGGTTGGTTTGAGGCCACGGTCTCTTAGAATGTGTCTGATAAAGGAGGATGGGGAGGTTGCCAGAGGGGAGGGGTGGAGGATGAGCTAAAGGGGTGAAGGGGAGCGGGAGGTACAGGTTTCCAGTCGTGAAATGAAGAATCAAGGGACGAAAGGCACCGCATAGGGAAGGCGGTCAATGGTACCGTAATAGCATCGTATAGGGACAGACGGTGGCTTCACAGGTGAGCACAGCACCACACCCCATTGTCAAATTGCCCTGTTGTACACCTGAAACTAACTTAACATCGTGTGTCAACTAAACTTAAAAAAAGTAATAAAAACATGTGGACCAACTACTGGCCTCGGCAGGGACCCTGCGTCAACAGGGCATGGCAGATGACCCAGGGATGCCAGGACCTCCCCTGCAGGAGCTTCCTAAACAGAACCTGCCCCGCTGAGCTGGGCCCTGGGCCGCCCTCCACTCCACCCCCCACACACACACCCCCACTCAGCTTCAACAATAAACACGAGCTCCACTAAGTGCACGTGGGACTCCACAGCAGAGCAGGCGAGAACCTTCCGGGGCCGACGTGCCTTGCAGAGCCAGCCTGCAGCTCAGGGGAGAGATGGCACCAATGACGGGGTGTCTTTGAAAATCCAGACAGAGCTCTGGCAGGAGGAGAGTCGCCTCACGAAGGGTCCTGGGACTCCCCTCCGCGCAACACCGGGCTTCCCTGGGGGCCCGGGCAGAGTATCAACTCTGAACGTGCATCAAGTTTCTGTCACTCGGGCCCTGTGGGGGAAGAAGATCCTGCCCCAATTCTTACGACAGCTGTTCCACGGGTTAAATGGGGTTGAAAATTGCTCCTGTGGGTCTCTGCAAGAATGCACGGACAGCTAACATCTTGGACAGCCCAGGGGTGAAGTGCTTCGTTGCAAACTGACTAAAAATGAGAAACGTTAATTCAGAGAGGAGACTCACTGGGAGCACCTTGCCTCTCAGAAGTAATCCCGAGAGCGGCCAGGAGGGCTTTCTGGCGAAGGCATCCTGTCTGCTGCCAGGAGTGAAGGACGAAGGGGAAGGTCAAGGCCGGTGACGGTGGGGAAGAGATTCTGCTCTTCCTGCAACAATAAGCAGACTGCGCCCTCCCTGCTCCTGTCCTGCGGGGTGAGGGTGACAGTGGGGACGCGCTATCCACCACCACCACTCCGTCTTCCGTGAAGACAAAGGAAGGCTTCCCACGGCCTAGCCGTGGGAAGGGCTGAGCAAAGGGGAGCGCCCCCCCCCCCCAGCCCCGCACGTAGGAAGGCAATGTCTCTGATAGGAAACGCTCCCAGGCAGGGGCCCACACCCACCGCGCTCACCATCACCTTCCCTGCTGGCCTCCAACTACCCCAGCGCGTGGCGGGGGCTCTGAGCAGCATGCTTTGGCTCATCTCAGTCCCCCCCCACCGCCCATCTGCCACCGCAGCTACTACACGGCCGAGCCTTAGGCCAGGCCACCGCAGACACTTCCGTGCGCTTCATCAGGGCGCTGGACCCAAATAGAGCGGGGAGCGCCATTCATTACCAGCTTAAGGACGGAGAACAGGAGGCTCCATTAGCGACGCCTGTAACTCCCGGTTAATCAGGCCCCTGCACGGCCTCTGGGTGCGTGCGTACAGGTGCGTGTGGAGCGGCGGACGTCAGCTCCAACCCAGGCCTCTTTATTAAGCTGCCCGTTTCACGTCTCCGGCTGGTGCCTGCCCCCTCCTTCCCAAGGACCGATCAGCGATACAAGCGGAGACGCAGCTGGAATTTTGACTGTCGCTTTCCAGCCAGTTTCCTCTCTCAGGGCTCGAGCCCGGTCTCCACTGGGCGCTGCTCCACTCGGTGTCGGGGACGACGTCTACCCGATGAATCACACCGTCTCCGATGTCATCACCACCTTCTTCTGCTCACACCTCTGTGGGCTGGGAACGTGGGAGAGGCCGGGCTGGCAGCCCTCGCTGGGGGGGTCCTCGCGACGTTGCCGTGGGACGTTGGCTGGGGCTGCGGTCCTCGAAAGGCCAGACTGGGACTGGGCGTGCAAACGATGGCTCACTCACCAGGCTGGCAGATGTCGCTGGCTGCTGACCGGGAGATCGGCCGGATCGGCCGACCGGAGTGCCCACGCGTGGGCGGAGCTGGCTAGCCAGACTCCTTGGCAGCTGGCTTCTCTCAGCATGAAGGATAGCCGTCCGGCCTTTTTCTGGAGCTGGCTTCAGAAGCCCAGTGCTTTCACCGCATTCTTCGGGCTACCAGGGAGTCACTAAGCACAGCCCAGAATCCAGGAGGAGGTAGTCACAGACCCCATCTCTCTCAACCATGTGAGTGTCAAAGATTTTGCAGACATGGTTTTAAATCCCCACGCTGGTTTAATTTTTTTTTAATTTTTTTAAATGCTTAGATTTGAGAGAGAGAGAGCAAGAGTAGGGGAGGGGCAGAGAGAGGGGGAGACCCAGAATCCAAAGCAGGCTCCAGGCTGTGAGCTGTCAGCACAGAGCCCGACGCAGGGCTCGAACCCACAGACCGCGAGATCATGACCTGAGCTGAAGTCGGACGTTTAACCGACTGAGCCACCCAGGCGCCCCTCTTCTTCTTCTTCTTCTTATTTTATTTACTTTTGAGACAAAGACAGAGCGTGAGCATGGGAGGGGCAGAGAGAGGGGGAGACACAGAATCCAAAGAACGTTCCAGGCTCTGAGCTGTCAGCGCAGAGCCCACTGGCAGGGTTTGAATGCACAAACCTTGAGATCATGACCTGAGCTGAAGTCGGACGCTTAACCAACTGAGCCACCCAGGCACCCCTGACCGCTTTAACTTTTAAAGTCCTCGTCCACTTGGGGTCAGGGAATGTGCCTCGTGTGTTACCCATCACGCCTAGCAGAATGTCGATGCTCAATAAATAGCTGTTGAATGCATGAACAAAAGAACAAAGGAGTTCAGAATGAATATCTGTTCTCTTCAAGTTACCTTCCTTGAGACTCACTTCCTCCTCCACTGCTCCAGTGGAAATACTACATTCAGCTGTCATGGGATTGTGGATAAGAATAAGCGAGGTAACTTACTCATTTTCCCTTGGCTGTTGGAAAAGACTCGAACCGGCACCTCGTGGCCTGTCCGTGTCCACAGAGCTACAGTGCTTCCCCACCCCCACCCCGCCCTTGCGGAGATCTGTCATCCTGTCTGGCGCCTGGCTCTCCCTCCTCTCTGCTGCCCGGCCAACTCTTGACGGACGGCCTGTCTCTATCTCGAGCTCCTCCTGGACAGGCAGGGTGGGGATCGGAACCTAGTGCCTTCGTGCGAATCTGTCTCTCCCATTCTACAGAGGAGCCCGGGGCCGGTCACTCGAATCTCCTTGGTCTCATCTGCATCTGCAGGAGGAGGGTAAAATAATATTCGCCTCGTATAGTTGCCGTGAAGGTTAAAAAGGAGTCGCTGTGCACTCCGCGTTCAGGTTACCTAGCATGTAGCAAGTGCAGTGCAAGTGTAATTAGCTGCAATCATCAGCCATCAGCCTCCCCTTCACGGAACTCCTTTCCCTCTGAACTCCAAGCTCTACCCACAATGAACATCTTTCAGAGTCCGAAAAACACCGTGTTTTCTTGCACTTCTGTGCTGTTCCACATGCAAATTCCTCTTACGAGGATTAACTCAAAGCCACTCAGCCCAGCTCCCGGCACACGGTAATAAGCACCATCCCAGTGCTGGCAATTAGGACTCTGCACAAAATGTTCCTTCCCACCTCTCCTCTGCTCCCCTTGGCTAAGCCTTAGTCATCTTTCCAGTCTCAGTTCCGATGTTTCCTTCCAAGCTCTCCCTTGCCCCACAAATCCAGGTCAGGGGTCTTTCCAATCAAGGTCCCTGCTGGTTCCTGGGGGCCTTTCTGTACAGGAAGGCTCCCTTTCTCTAAGGCAGCGTGTGTCTGGCGTGGAGTGTGGACTGGATTGCAGCCTCTACTCACCCCTTCAGTCAAGAGCCCGTGAGCAACCCCACCCTAAAAGACCACGTGGGCTGCCATGCTTCTGGGGTGCACCCACTGCATTTCCCACACCCCCTCAGTGAGATCAGCCCTTGTCTGCGTCCCTCCGGTCAGAGGACTCCACAAGGGCATGGCCACAACTGCCCCAAATGAAATCTCCAATACCTAGGACACCACTCTGCACCCCACAGGTGCTCAGTAAATACTTGCCGAATAAACGGAAGGACCACATAGGATAGACCATGGCCTTCTATTCTTCCCTCGTGTTGGCTTACATCTTCCGGTGGCCAGTGTAAACACAAAGCACCCCAAGTAACACATGCTGACTGTTTATCATCACCCACATGCTTGTGGGTTTTGTTCCGAGTAGGTGGAACAGGGAGGGAAGCTTCCAGATCCTTTGATCACGCAGGATAGTTCATCAGGCTCCAGCTGGATAGAGTGGTCTGCTGTAAGGGCCTTCCTTCCAGGGGTCCTATCGTACCCCTGCAAATGCAACCCTCCCTATGAAACAGCAAAGACCTATCGAGGGCCCAGCTGAGTCTGCCCAGGAGGGGACAGAACGTGGAACCTAAGGTTTCCTTGAATGGCTCAGAAAGCCCTGGATAAGGGCACTGCCCCAGCCGCTGTCCACAGGGCCAGAAGACAGGAATCCTGAGCCATGTGCCCAATAAGCAACTGTGCCCCACCCCCATACACACCCTGTGTGCCATTCAGTGCGACGGGAGCTTCTGGGCCAATCTGGAAGTCAGCGGGGCCCTACATTTACTAAGTTGGTAGTAGTTGTGGCTTATTAAAAAGGAGAGACAGGGGGCGCCTGGGTGTCTCAATCAGTTAAGTGTTCAACCCTTGGTTTTGGCTCAGGTCATGATCTCACAGTTTGTGAGATCAAGCCCTGCATCCAGCTTCATGCTGACAGGACAGAGCCTGCCTGGGATTCTCTCTCTCCACCTCTCTTCCTCTTGCTCTCTCTCTCTCTCTCTCTCTCTCTCTCTCTCTGAAAAAATAAATAGGGGTGCCTGGGCGGCTCAGTCAGTTGAGTGTCTGACTTTGGCTCAGGTCATGATCTCATGGTTTGTGCATTCAAGCCCTGCATTGGCTCTGTGCTGACAGCTCAGAGCCTGGAGCCTGCTTCTGATTCTGTGTCTCCCTGCTAAACATTAAAAAAAAAATGTAAATAAACATATACATTATGTACATATATATATACACACACATGTATACATACATGTGTACATATATACACATATATACCCATGTATATACATATATATGTAGTAAAATGTACATACATATATAAAGGAGAGCCAGTAAGGCAATAAGACCATTGAATCTGGGCAGTGAAGGTGCTGGTTTCAAAGTGTCTCTAGGGTGGCAGAGAGGGGAGTGAATGTGGCAGGAAGGTGCCTGGCGGTGGGGTAGAACCAACGGAAACACCAGGAAGCCTGGTCAGAGCTCTGGCTCCCGTTACTGAGACAAGCTGCCTTCCCTCTGTATGCGTGCACTCAAGTGTCAGTTACCAATACAGCAGTCTTTCTACTCCCTGAAATTCTTCTGAGAAAAAAAATCAGATAAACATAAAAGCAATCTCAAAGTCAGTAATTCCGGAAGTTGCCGTGAGTTGTACAATTCCTCTGTTTTGTCACCCCACTTCTCCACTGCTTTTCCTATTGGGATCCTCTCCTGCTGTCTTCATCCTTCATAATGGCTTCTAAGACCCCACCTGTCTTAGCCAGTCATGTGTGACTCCTCTAGACATATCTCCAGGCTTCTTCAGGGAAATGGTCACATCAGGTATTTTCTTGGGGTCTTAAGGCTCACAGCCCAGCACCTGGCACATGGGCTCACTGAGTTATCTGCTTAACTGAATATAAGCCTGTGTGCATATACATGCAGGTGCATATGTGTTTCTCCTTCTAATCCTCAGAGGAACTGACCACTGGAACAGCCAACAAACCTCTTCAGTGACAGACCGCAAAGGGCAGTGTTATCTCATGTCACATTTCATTATCCTCAAAATGGAGCTCCAAAAGCTTGGCTGACTCAGTGCACGGAGTTGACAGGTTAAAATCCAATCCAACCCAGTAACTAAGAAAAAAAGAAACTTGCCATAAGAGGACAGATCTGGAGACCCCAACGGTGACTTCAAAGAGCCGCAGCAGGTCACCTGTAGGCACCCGCACGCAGACAGGAGCCACACGGGGCTCATATCTGATTGGCTTCAGTAACTTTTATAGCAAAAGACTGCTTATCCAGACTACTATGGTCCATTAATTACAACGGACGTTAAAGCAAAGAATCACAGAAAACGAAATGTGCGTACCTTGGGCCTTTTGACAGAAGCCTATAAATGTAGGTCTACTCGCTGACATTTTTGACGCAGCTGGGTGATCTCTCCTCTAGGTATGGGTCCACAGATTAACTGCCCGAAGTCTTTCTTGCATAAGTGCCACTGACCCTGATCTCTAGTTTGCTTTCTTCCAAGTAGATGCAGAACTCGAAGACATCGCCTCAGCAGACACCAAGACTTTGGATGCTTCCTGCCCTGTGACTGTTTTACTGTTACCTTCCCCGCTTAACATTGGCAGCTTCTTTTGTAGCAGCTCACTTTCGCCAGTTTTGTTCAAGATGACTTAAGTTTTATAAACACAGAAATTATGGGAGACTAGATGTTAAGCACTCGGAAGAAGAGTGCCTAGCACACGGCAGTGCTCGATGTAAGTCAGCCGTCTATCCTCCGGCTCGTTTGTCATGATTAAGTTACTCGGTTACAGTAGCAAAGTGGCCTGGCAGCAGACGGGTTTAAGAACTCACGCCACTGGCTCTAGCTATGCATTCAGCCTAAATGGAGGAAGGATGATCGTGGCCTACAAAAGTAACAAGAGCATAGAGGGAGAGAAGCCATTGATCTTTTACGAAAGGAATGGAGACCCGTACGTACTAAGTTAAATGGAAATCACTTAAGAGAGTAGCTTCTCCGATGAGGTCCCTCAAACCCCTACCTTCCTCCCAGCTGTGGACACCATCACCAGCCAGACGCAACGTGTAAAGTAACACAGGCTGTGACCTGCACAAAGGCTCCCGGCTGAGGGGTTAAGTGAGGGTTAAACGCACCCATGCTCCCCTCTCCAAGCCGTACAGCCGTGCGTGGGGCTGCAGGTGCCCAAACGAAGAGGTGCTTTCCCAGACTCGGACACCCATTGTCACTCCTTCTCCCCCAATCCCACCTTCTGCCCTGTGTTCTCATTCGTGCCCAGAAGCCAGGCGGGATTATTAGATTGAGGCGCTCCCTGCACGTACGGAAATGATGCCTTCATTGGAAACGACAGCACAAATAAAGAAATGCTTGCATATGGAATGTGATGAATTCTCTCAGGCCTGGTTCACACACACTGGGGCTGCACGGCACCCGGCCACGCGTGCCTGGCCACGCACCAAATGCTTCACACTCTTCTCATTGTGCCCTCAGAGGCGGGCTAAGAGCAAAAGTCACAGCGACAATAACAGTTTTTATTTGCAGGGTAGACTTCGATGTTTTCAAAGCATTTCCCTGCAGAGTCTCCCTTTAAGTGCAGCGGCAGATGACGTGTCAGAACAGGTGACCTGTGTCCGCTTGGGTCGCACATTCATTTAATGAACAACTTGGTTATGCTTTAATTCTTTAGACCTCATTTTCATTCCTGTCAGTCAACTCTCAAATGCCCGCTTAATTTCAGGCAGGGGTAATCCAAAATCCTATGCGCCTTAAAATCCCATCTGAGGGGCGCCTGGGTGGCTCAGTCGGTTAAGCGTCCGACTTCAACTCAGGTCACGATCTCGCGGCCCGTGAGTTCGAGCCCCGCGTCGGGCTCTGGGCTGATGGCTCAGAGCCTGGAGCCTGTTTCCGATTCTGTGTCTCCATCTCTCTCTGCCCCTCCCCCGTTCATGCTCTGTTTCTCTCTGTCTCAAAAATTTTTTTAAAAATCCCATTTGACCAGCAACCACACCAAACCAGGCACCGCACTGAAAAAGGGATTGGTCCCCAGTAGGCCTTAATGCTCACGTAAGTCCCGGTGCAAAACAGGGAAACAGGGACAGGACGTGAGTGGCCCAAGGGCTCGGGTGAGGGTATGGTTAATGGAATGCTGGAAATCAAATCCTGATCTCCTGACCTCTGGTCCCAGCGGCCACACTGCCTTCCCAGGGCCCAGTGTTAAACGGCATACCAAGGGCTTTACTAGGGGGAAGTCAACATTATAAAAACGGTTCCTACTGGCAGAATCCATGGTCCTCTGTCTCTAATAAGAATTTGCCCCATTGGGCGCCTGGGTGGTGCAGTCGGTTAAGCATCTGACTTTGGCTCAGGTCATGATCTCATGAGATCGTGAGTTCAAGCCCCGCATTGGGATCTGTGCTGACGGCTCAGAGCCTGAAGCCCGCTTGGGAATCTGTGTCTCCCTCTCTCTCTGCTCCTCCCCTGCTCGCGCTCTCTCTCAAAAATAAATAAACATTAAAAAAAATAATAATCATTTGCCCCATTAAATAAAAAAATAGGGCTTACTGCTCAGAGGCCTTAACTTTCAGCCGTAAGTTTTTGAAAAGATTGACTCAGGAGTTCTTACCACAGCGAAAGAGTCAAGAATCCTCTCTAGCAAAGGTGAGCCGGCCTCAGCAGTAAGTGGGAAATAAACCGGTTTAAATCACCACCCTCTCACCAGGCACCAAGATGAATTTAATAGCGCAGACACGGATCGCGTTTCCTTGAGGGCCAGAGGTAACCAAGGCTCTGATAAACACGTTACCGTCAAGAAGACACCACTTCGCTCACAAATAACTAGTGGTTTAGCTTCAGGAGGCTGCTCTCATGGCTGTGGTGAGGGGGCCAGGCCAGGGGACCCACGAGATCTGCACACAGAGCAAGCCCTGAACCAGCCAGCCTCTCTGCAAGGCGTGGGCCAGGCCGTGGGCTGCAGGTTTAGATTTCGAGAGACTCCATCTCGGAACAATGAGAACAAGAAGCAAGGAGAATGGAGGAACGAGAGTCCCACCCACCCCACAAAAAAGAGAAGGCTAGAATACTGTTTCTAGAAGGAGAAGGATGGAGAGGAGTCAGAGAACCAGACAGACAGACGTAGACAGACAGACCTGCCCCACTGCCTCAGGGTTTAGCAGGGCCGCATACAGGGAAAAGATGTGCTTTAATGCCAGGCAGGTAGAAAGAGTAAGTCAAGAAGCTTCTCCCGGGGTATCCTCGGGCACACTGCTCAAGCTTGCAGTCCTTCAGCTGCTGCTATGCACGGCCTGTTGTGAGGGATGAGTCAGCTAAAAATACTTCCCTGGGGACGAAGGGAGAGAGCATCTGCAAAATATCGAACACAGATTCAGGCATTCCTAAGGGCTCAACAGAATGGTAGCTTGTGTTGCTGGTAACTCAGGAAACGTTAGCACAGCGCCTAATACGGTAGGTACTCAAATCTGCCGGTCGGTGTCGGAGCTGGGGAGATCTGCCAGCACGGGGAACATGGGGTGGAACAGTCCTGCAGCACTTAAGACGGAAAGGAGCCCGATGAGCAGGTCACAACGAGATCCGAAATAAAAAAGACCTTGGCTCATAGCCGGCGATGGACGAACATCTTTGGAATGAAGGAGAACCCATACAGCTAACATATCTGTCCTTTACAACATGGCATTAAGGTGGGACTAGGAGGGGGGCACCTGGGCAGCTCAGTCCGTTAAGCACCCGACTCTTGATCTCGACTCAGGTCATGATCTCATGGTATAGGAGCTCGAGTCCCGCGTCGGCCTCTGTGCAGAGCCTGCTTAGGATTCTCTCTCTCCCTCTCTCTCTGCCCCTCCCCCTTGCTCATGTGCACACTCTCTCCCTCAAAACAAAAACTCTAAAAAGCATTTTAAAAACTATTTTAAAAACTGGAGAAGGGATGTGAAAGACAGGCTCTGTTCCCCACCAACTCTGAGAATCCCTCTGGCCTCAGTTTCACATTTCTGTGGGACGGCACCAAATGACCTCCATGTCCTTTCCAGTGCTCCGATCATTTCTAGGATCCGTTCGACTGATGAGCGAGAGGTACCAGTAGACGACGTGACCTCACGTACGCGTGTGCATGCGCTGTCCTGGGAATGGGTCAGGTAGGCTAGCCTTCCTCCCACATCAGCCCCACCCCCTTGGGCCAAGAGACAGAATGCCGGGGATTAACCACCATCACCTTTTTTGCAACTGCCTCTTTGCTTTTAATCACACTGCCGCGCACACGGGCCTGGTTTTAATTAAGCAGAGCAGCGTCTGCATCCGTCTGGCCACTGAAGCTTTGATCTCCCCACGGGGCACGCTTCTGCACTGCTGATCGTGCTCCAGGAGCCTGAAACATAAACCAGCGGGAGCCTCTGACAGTTCAGCCATTGACGAAGCTCCCGGCGGCCCCCGTACAGGTGTGTGAGAGGGCGAGGGCCCACCGAGGCACAGGGGCGGAGCAGAGGGAGGCAGGGAAGGGCAGTGACACCTGGGGCAGGATTCTCTGGCTCAGGGACGCCCCTGAGCAAATGCCTGGTAAGGACCCTGCTGGTTGCTCCGTGAGCCCGCAAATCGAGACAGGGAGAAAAACGTTCTGTTGCGGGGAGACAACGCCAAGAGTCCGCGCAAATTCAGGTGAGCCGTGGGAACCTCTCCGCGAAGGGAAAGCTCTCAGAGTCAAGTCCCCGGCGTCTAACCTCAGGACCGCTGACACGTTTTTATAAAGTTGAAAACTGCGGGGCGCCTGGGTGGCTCAGTCGGTTAAGCGTCCGGCTTCGGCTCAAGTCATGATCTCGCGGCTCGTGGGTTCGAGCCCCGCGTCGGGCTCTGCGCTGACGGCTCGGAGGCTGGAGCCCGCTTCGGATTCTGGGTCTCCCTCTCTCTGCCCCTCCCCGACTCGCGCTCTTTCTCTGTCTCTCAAAAATAAACGTTAAAAAAATTTTTTCTTAAGTTGAAACATGAAAGGTCCACGTACCCTGTGCAGCACCTCTTCCCCGTGTATTAAGGACTCGCTGAAGGAATTCTCCGATTTACCATTGAAAGTCGCCGCCCAAATCTATGTGAACAGGTAGGCTGAGACGGTTATGGGTGGACACGGGCCGGGCCCTGCCAGGACAGCGCTTGGACACAGCAAAGAGGGGCTAGAATCAGGGTACAGCTGAGGACCCCAGGAGGGTGGCCTCTTCTCCTGCAGGAACACTCCTCCACCCCATCTGGCTAAGAACAAGGGGCAGTGGGTGTGGGGAGGGGGTGCTCCTCTCACAGAACACCGTGAACTCATGCCCGCACTTTCTGGAATGGCCTCAAGAGTTAGAGCAGCACCCACTCCTCCCATGATGAAGATCTCTTCAAACAGACTGGGATCGTGGAGGGAAGGGCGGCACCATTTTACAGGAGGGAGTTAAGCGGGAAGGATGGGGACGAAACATGACACAGGGTAGAGAGAGAGAGGAACAGACAGGCTCTGCTTGGGCGAGGGGGCGGTTAGAAGAAGGTGGGGCCCTTGGAAGCTCGGGGAGAACAGATGCCAAAATGATCCTGCAGACTTGACAAGAAAAACGCCTCCCATTAGACACATCCTAGAGCACAGCTCCCACACGGACACTCTCCTGTCCAAAAACCAGAGACCTTCCACCATCTATGGAATAAGATCCACACTCCTCAGTGCCACATTCCATGCCTTCTATGGCAGAAGCCCCATGGAGCTTCCCAACCTCATTCTACTGAACCCACTCTGTTCCAGGGACGCCCTACCACCTCCCTTAAGTCAATTCCAAGGCATGGTCAAGTTTAAGAACCACGGTACTGGCTTAGTTCTTAAGGGCACAGACTCTGAAGCGAGACTGTGTGAATTTGAATTTCTATGAGGTCAAAAGCAAGTTACCCAACCTCCAGGCATAGGTTTCCCTCCTAGAAAATGAGAGAAGCAGCCACGTCCACATATTCTAGGGTTATTATGAGGATTACAAGAACCTCTCCACGACAAATATCTCACAACGGTATCTGGTTCGTAACAAAGTCAAAAAGCATTTGCTTCTTCAAGATGCATATAGTCAAGGGCGCCTGGGTGGCTCAGTCAGTTGATGGTCCAACCCTTGGTTTCAGCTCAGGTCACGATCTCAGGGTTGGTGGGATCGAGCTCCACGTCGGGATCCGTGTTGCAGAGCCTGCTTGGGATTCTCTCTCCCTGTCCCTCTCCCCCGCGGGAGTGCTCCCTCTCAAGATAAATTAACTAACATTTTTAAAAAGGTGGTCTCGTGGACTTGGTCTTTCTAGACCAAACCAGCATAAAGCCGAGGGTCAGAACCCAAGAGAATCCCACAAAATGAGCAAGTCCCAGAGACGGTCTTGCAGCCGTGTCAAGCCCCCTGCCCCACGCAGCACAAAAGATTCCCCATTTCAGCTTCCCTGAGGAGAAAAAAGAACCTCTACTTTTGCTGACAGAGCAGAGGGGGTAAAACGCGCTCTTACAGAAGAGGCAAAATAAATCACCTCCAGTAACGGCCTTTTAATTCCCTGGTCCCCACGAGGAAGAAAAGAAATGAACAAAGACCAACATTCCGAGCAGCTTTTAACGGCAACGGCGTAAAGCACCTTCTCTTATCCAGAAATTCAGAGATTGAGGTTTCTGCCACCGGAGGGACTCCTGGTCGTGAGTCTTCAAACTCAGCATGACAGAAGTGTCGTACCTTTACGACGCTAGGTTCGCGCGCTTGTTGGAGACGACGTCATCTGTCTCTGAAATTGTGACCAACTGCAACTCAAGGGCCTGGGCCCCCACAAGCCTCTGTGCTGTGAGAGCATGGATATTAGGTAAACGAACTGTGTGCTTGTTGAAGACGATCTGAAAACACGGAAGTGTATGAAGAAGAAAGCCAGCAGCCCAGTACTACTTCCCACGGTAACCACTGGGTTTTTTTGCTTTTCTTTTTTAACGTTTATTCATCTCTGAGACACAGAGGGAGACAGAGCCTGAGCGGGGAAGGGGCTGAGAGAGGGAGACACAGAATCCGAAGCAGGCTCCAGGCTCCGAGCGGTCGGCATGGAGCCTGACACGGGGCTCAAACCCACAAACCGCGAGATAATGACCTGAGCCGAAGCCGGACGCTCAACCGACTGAGCCACCCAGGCGCCCCCCAGGATAACCACGGTTAATGTTTTAGTGCATTTCCCTATCCTTCCTAACACACCGGTTTCCGTTTTGAGTTTTCTTGCTATTACAAAATGGACATCCTATTCAGGTGAATTCTACATGCTACTTGACCTACATCATAAAAGCTCCCCCCGCCCCAATTCTTGCAACTTAGGAGAACATCAATCTTCCCTTATGTGGCCACATAATTATTATAATTATGTGCTAGTTATCCATTTATAGCATCGAAGTGCCAAATCCACGATGCTGCCACAGGCTTTCTCTCTGATACTGGAGCCGGACCCTGCAAATTGTGCAAATTGTCCACCATGGTAGCCGGCAGCCAAACACAGTTGAGCATTCGGCACATGGCTGGTGTGAACAGAGATGTGCTCTAAAGTACAAAACGCACACCAGATTTTGAAGAATTAGTACAAAAACATAAAGTATCTCAATAATTTTATACTGATCACATGTGGAAATGCTATTTTAGATATACTGGCTTATCAAAATTAACGCGACCTGGTTCTTTTCGCTTGCTTGCTTATTTATGTATGTATGTATGTATGTATGTATGTATTTATTTATTTATTTAATTTATTTATTTGATTTGTAGGAGAGAGAGAATGAATCCCAAGCAGGCTCCCCGCTCAGCACTCAGCCTGACACAGGGCTCGATCCCACGACTCTGGGATCCTGACCTGAGTTGAAATCAAGAATCCAAAGCTCAATCGATTGAGCTACCCAGGCGCCCCTGGTTTTGTTTTTTCAAATGTGGCTACTAGAAAAATTTAAATCACATATGTGACTTGCATTCTATTTCTACTGGACTCAGCTGCTGAGAACACTCCTTTGCCAGCTGGCACAACGTTGGTCTCGTCAGTAGAGGGTGCTGGAAGGACACCGTGGTAAGAAGGGTTTCTCTTTGAGGTTCTAGTGCTTTTGTTCTTGCTTCCCTGACACAGCAGGCGACTTCCTGGCTCGTGGAATGTGGGAGGCTCTGTGGCATATACCCTCCCCTCACCAGTCCTGCTGGTGCCCCAGTGACTTCCCTACCACCCGGTGGCTCCCCCCCTCCACACACAGACACACACACACTCTCTCTCAAGAAGTCTAAATCTCAACTTTGGGGGACTCTCCTTCCTAGCTGATCCTTCCTTGAACATTCTCCCTTAGCCCTACAGCTAGAAGTTGCTCTTGTATTCTGCAAAATTCTCTTTACCCCTCTTGTACTTAGTTCTCATATACTAATTTTTTTTTAAGCTTTCTTATTTTGAGAGAGAGCACGCGAGCGAGCGCGGGGGGAGAGGTGAGAGGAGAGAATCCCAAGTAGGCCGTGCTCTCCGAGTGAGGAGTTAGATGTGGGGCTGGAACTCACTGACTGCGAGGTTATGATCTGAGCCACCCAGGAGCCCCTAGTTAATAATTCTTTATATTAAATTTTCCCTGGCCAAATTAATGGTATGGTTTCTGTCTCCTGACTGGAGCCTACACAGATAAAGTAGAAGTCACTGTCAGACTGCCGGCGGGGCTCCCAACACTTGCTACGTGCCCTCCACTCACCTCCGTCCGGTCTTTTCTCCAGTACGATCTTCCCTGTCCCCCACTGTCCATTCCCTAAAGGCAGAAATGCTTCCCGCTGCACCTCCACCCTGTTACCATCACTTGGGGAGCATCTGAAGAGCTCCAGTTAATAAGTCAATCAAGAGAAGGGGCACCTGGGTGGCTCAGTCAGGCGTCCAACTTCAGCTCATCTCGCAGTTTGTGAGTTCAAGCCCTGAGTCAATTCTGTGTCTCCCCCTCTGTCTGCCCCTCCCCTGCTCATGCTCTGTCTCTGTCTCAAAAATAAATAAAAACATTTTAAAAAAAACCTTTAAAACATAAGTCAATCAAGAGCTATGCCTTGTATTCATACAGCAAATATTTACTTAGCTTCTGTTATGTGAGGGTAGCATGCTATTGGGTGGAGGATGACTGTGGGAAGAAGGGAAAGGCCACACGCAGGAGAGACAGACAGACAGACAGACAGACAGACAGACGGACGAACGGAGGAAACAAACTGGCTTCAAGCACCTACTAGCCAAGCCAATAAAAATAATGGATGCTACAAATCACTATAATATAAAACAACAGGGAAGTGAATAATTACAAAAACAAAAGCAGCCACTAATCCACTCTGGGTGCCCCAACAGGCCACAGGAAAATACATATAAAGGAAACAAAAAGAACTTTTTGGAACTGGCTCTCCTCACCCCAGGCTGCCCTCACCCCTCTAGGAATCCAGCCAGCCTCTTCTTAATCAAAGGTTCTGCTCTTCATCATTAGCTCTGGATCTGTGTCTGCATAGACCTGGCCCCTCCTCTCACACTGGCCTCTGCCTTCCCTCCCAAGCCACGGGCAAGCTACACACCCAGGGACCCTCCTGGGGACGGAGGCATCAGAATCAGCGCCCGACCCCAACTTCACCCCAACTCCTATCGTTAATAGAACATTATTATCTGCTCCCACAGAAATCGGAGCTCTAGAATTCCTAGGATTCTTTCTAGTAGATTCCAGTTCTCTGCTAAAGTTCTCCACCTCATCTTGTCCTGGAAGCTTACTCATCACTGTTCTTTTCAAGTCCACGTGTGGCAGCCACAAGGCACCAAGATCCTGAGCAGGCCTATTTCTTCTGGGTTTTAGCTTGTTTTTCATCTGGTCGGACTCTCTAACCATCTGGTCACGTTTCTTTGTCCCACATTGTACAGGAAAAACTAGTGCGTGAACGTGAGGCTCTGGAAAACCTGATCTTCCTCCAGACAGGAAGGATGTGCTTTTCGCAGGCAAGTAGCTAGAGAGGCACCACCTTGATCCAACCGAGCCGATCAGAAGCTAAGTGTCCACCTTGTAAGGGCTGGTCCACTTCCCGTTTGCCCTCGCTCCCAGCATGCAACCTGTCGGGGCTCCAGGCTCAAAGCAGGCGGTGTTTACCAGGACCCCTTGGTAAACTCCCCGTCTTGGGCAAGCGCTGAACCACAATTTGTGTCCCCACTTGTGCGAGATCACTGAAAGCCCTGTGTACCTATGTGGCCTCTGCCACAGGACAGCAAACAAGTGAGAGGAAAGTAGAGCCTGGTGTCGGGCTCACCTGTCCTTCCCTCTTCCCCAGGCCTCACGGCCTCAGCAGCCTCCAGACCTTCCTTGTGTACACACACACACACACACACACACACACACACACAGTACTCCTGGTGGAAGGACTGAAGGACTGGTGGGATACAAACCACTCGGACAAAACCAGGAAAACCCCAAGAAGCAAACAGCTGGCCGTATGCAGAGCTCCTCAGTCCAAACTCCAGGCTCTTCTCTGTTCAGACGTTCCAGCCCTTTCCATCTCTGGGCTGCCTCCCTTCTGTGTGCAAATGCATGGTTTCTTAGTTATACCCAGTCTGCGGTGGCCACCGTGTCTCAGTCCCCCGCCTTCCACCCTGAGCACAAACCTTAGGCTTTTTTTTTTTTTAATTTTAATGTTTATTTATTTTTGAGAGAGAAAGACAGTGTGTGAGGGGGGCAAGGGCAGAGAGAGAGGGAGGCACAGAATCTGAAGCAGGCTCCAGGCTCTGAGCTGTCAGCACAGAGCCCGACGCGGGGCTCGAACTCATGAGCCGTGAGAGGGGGCCCCTCGGTGGCTCAGTCGGTTAAGCGTCTGACTTCGGCTCAGGTCATGATCTCGCGGTTCATGAGTTCCAGCCCCACATCAGGCTATGAGCTGCCGGCTCAGAGCCCAGAGCCTGCTTCAGATTCTGGGTCTCCCTCTCTCTCTGCCCCTCCCCGTCCATCATTTAAAAAAAATTTAGAAAAGAAAAAAGGAAGACATCTACAGAGTTGCTCCACTGCTCGAGTGGGGGTGGGGGCCACTCACGGGGTGAGGGGGCTGCTGGGCTGCTTCCTGTCTCTCAGGGACATGGCTTTCCTGGAATTTTGTTTGCAAACTCATCTTGGGAGTCTTCCCTCCTTATTTGCTTCTGCTGACAGCAAGGCTGGGCCTTGCCCTATCGGATATGCAACTGTGAACGAGGCTGGAAGGCAGGCTTTTAGGAACTTCTCCTTCATGGACCACAAAATGCAGGATATCAATCATATCTGTGGTGCCATACAGTCCGGGTCCCATCGCAGAGGACCACCGTGATGCCTCCAGTGTCCCAGCAAGGACCACGGCCCTAACGCCACCTTCCTGCCGGAGTCGGGTCCTGCTCTCCCACCATGTGTCAGAGGCACTGACACCCTTTTCTGGGGCCGGCTGTGAAGTCTGAGACATCACCACCAACCCCGCTTCCACTCCTGGTCCAAAAACTGTCCCCCTCTTGGTTTTGAATTCAATTATGTTAAAAAAAAAAAAAAAAAATGTGGGGCGCCTGGGTGGCGCAGTCGGTTAAGCGTCCGACTTCAGCCAGGTCACGATCTCGCGGTCCGTGAGTTCGAGCCCCGCGTCAGGCTCTGGGCTGATGGCTCGGAGCCTGGAGCCTGTTTCCGATTCTGTGTCTCCCTCTCTCTCTGCCCCTCCCCCGTTCATGCTCTGTCTCTCTCTGTCCCAAAAATAAATAAACATTGAAAAAAAATTTAAAAAAAAAAAAAAAAAAAAAAAAATGTTTCCATGTGTTTGGGACAGAGGAGAGACCGTTCTCAATCTGTTTACTATATTTGTAAAAAGTCCACAGAGAAATGTTAATACGGCCCTCTTAAGGATTAAAAAACTTGCATTCTTTTTAAAAATGCAGGGGCGCTTGGGTGGCTCAGTCGGTTAAGCGGCCGACTTCGGCTCAGGTCACGATCTCACACTCTGTGAGTTCGAGCCCCGCGTCGGGCTCTGTGCTGACCGCTCAGAGCCTGGAGCCTGTTTCAGATTCCGTGTCTCCCTCTCTCTGACCCTCCCCCGTTCATGCTCTGTCTCTCTCTGTCTCAAAAATAAATAAACGTTAAAAAAAATTTTTTTTTAAATAAAAATAAAAAAAAAAATAAAAATGCTATAAAGGGGCACCTGGGTGGCTCAGTCGGTTAAACATTCGACTTTGGCTCAGGTCATGATCTCGCGGTTCGTGGGCTCAAGCCCTGCATCAGACCTGTGTCTCCCTCTCTCTCTGCCTCTCCCTGCTTGTGCTTTCTCTCAAAGATAAACAAACATTAAAAAGTTTTTTAATGTTATAAATGTGTTAATATGTACATATACTTAATGACAAATGCATAGGAAAAAGAAAAGACCAGGAGCATACAGTCTGTTAAGTGTTAAATGATAACTCTGAGGGGCACCTGGGTGGCTCAGCTGGTTGAGCGTCCGACTTTGGCCAGGTCATAATCTCATGGTTCATGGGTTCGAGCCCCGCGTCGGGCACTGTGCTGACTGCTCAGGGTCTGTGTCTCCCTCTCTCTCTGCCCCTCCCCCGCTCAGATTCTGTCTCTCTCAAAAAATGAATAAACATTTAAAAACAAAAATGACAACTCTGAACGTTAGATAATTTTACTTTTGGCTTAAACACATTTTCTGTAATCGTTAATATGGTGTCCAGGATGTTTCTCTCGAGCGCACAACCCAAAGGGAAATGAATGATACAGTTTCAGGCAGTTTGAGATGCCCCCCTCCACCTCCCTGCTCACAGCCCCCAGACAAATTGGCCCTTGAGGGCGGACAAGCTACTGGCCTACGGGAGAAAAGAGTTAAGAGCAGAGGCCAGGCCTGTCGTCAGAGGCTACTAAAGAGGGGAGGATTTAAGAGCTCCCTGAGGACAGCACCGGCTTAGAAAGACACAAAGTGCTAATGGCCATATTTATCACTCCCTCCCTAACGGGCACAGACCTCAGGAAGAAATACAGCCTGAAGGAGGGAAAGTGAGCTGAATCAGCCTACAGGAGAAAGTAAGCACAGAAGAAAGCTAACGATCTGAAGTTAGTAACGGCTTCAACACAACTTCCATAGAAACGCCTTCCCGACGCCCCCAAACTACAACAGGGTGCTGGTAGGTTCCCACCACGCCTCTTACTATTTCGTCACTGCACCTGTCACAATTCACAAGTTCATGAAACTGCGACAATGTTCTGGGTGTATTTAGGTCCCCGCCCGCCCCTCTGGGCAAGCCCAGGAACTCCAGGACCCTGTCTATCCCCTTCCCTGCTGAAGACCCCAAGCCCAGTAAAGTTCTCTTAAATGAATGCTGCGTACAAGCAAAAACATTACTTTTAATATTCCTTGTTGCTAAGCAAACTTTATGTACCTTCATTTTGTGAAAAGAAAATAACCCGAGCCATTCGTGGTCTCTAGCTAAAGTAGGGGTGACTCCGGGGCCTCATCTACCCCAGGGACACGCTTAGTGATCCAAGGTGCCAGCGGAAGGCAGACAGCACAGGGAAGTCACCGCCCTCTCCCTGTGGGAGAGACAAGACAACACAGGTGGCAAACTGATGACCTTAACCTGGATTAGCTGGATCCACAAGAGTGGAAACTTTAAGGAAATGGAAGGCGGGACATCCTGTTTGAGGCACCTGTGGGTCCTTTAATCCTCTTTAGAAAAGCACAGGCACATCATCATGCACGCAAAGTGTTCCCACACACACAGATCTGGTCTCTTTACACAACCTGTCTGAACAGGGAGGCCCTGCAGGGAGGGACTCTGCCCAGTTTACAGGCTGGGGAAGGTAAGCGGAGCCCAGAGGGACAAGTGGGCCGGAGCACCTGCTGTGGCAGCCGCAGCCCTGATCTACGGAGCCCGGAACAGGTTGAAGGAAGAGGAGGGACAGACCAGAAAGGACACCTTTCTCATGATTACTTGTGCTTTGTGTTGTGACAACAGTCCAGGCCTTCGGGAAAGGTGAGCACTTTGAATAAAATAAAACTAATGAATAAGAAATAAAGGGAGTGACCTCCTAACCTGACCCCAGGGTTCAGAAAACACTGAAGTCTGTGCTGATCATTATCCCTGATGGCTCCTGAGGGACGAGAATTAACGTTTTGGTTTCAGCGAGGAGCGCACGGGCTCGTGGAGGGATGGACAGTCATTCCTGGCTTCTGGGTCTCGGGTCTATCATTGGGAAGAGATCATTTCCAACGGGAAAACTGCTTAGAACCTTATTTTTCACTGAGATGCTTCTTACTGGACACTGACTTCTCTCCGTTTGAGTCTCCCCCGGGCCCTGCTGTTTTGCTCCTGACCCATCAGCCCCTGGCCTCCCTCTGAGAAGGTCACTCTGGACCTGTGGTCCCGTCCGATGAACACCATCAGTCTTAGCCAAAGTCATGGGGAGGATGCTGGCCGATTCCTGGGGCAACAAAGACAGTCAGCTGCCCTAACTTCTCTTTGTCTCCCACCTTCTGCCAAAGTTTCTCTGGATAAAGTCAGGTTCAGGGGATGGGTCCAGAGCATCGCTCCTGTCTTCCTATTCCACACACTCTTCATATTTTATTTTGCTTCGGTTTTTGTTAAAGCAAAACTTTCTATCAGAAGGACCGTCCCTCTTCCTGTCACAGCAGCCTACCTCCAAAACAACACATACTTTTCTCCTTGACCTTTCTCGGGGCTCCCAGGGTTCCAGTTCTAAGACCGTGTACTTAGAAAGCTCAACCGCCTAGGGGCGCCTGGGTGTCTCAGTCGGTTAAGTGTTCAACTCCTGTTTTCGGCTCAGGTCATGAGCTCACGGTTTGTGAGTTTGAGCCCCACATCTGGCTCTGCGCTGACAGCACGGAACCCGCTTGGGATTCTCTTTCTCTCTCCCCCTCTCTCTCTGCCCCTCCCCGACTCACACGGTCTCTCAAACTTAAAAAAAAAATTACTAATAAACTCATTTAAAAAAAAAAAAAGCTCAACCACCTTGAAAACCAAATAATGCCCTTGGTTTCCACAGGCATGTTTCCCCTGCTAAGTTATTGTTCTCCCAAAGTCAAGCCTCCACCAGAGAAGAAAAGAATGTGCAAATGTCAGAAGCAGGAAGAAACTGCCAGAATACAGGCAATCCTAAAAATCAAACGGTGCCTTCAATGGAGAGGCAGGCAATAAATCCATGAGTGAATGAATGGTCCCAAGAATCAATCCTCACCTTATTTCCTGAGTGGGTCCCTGGGCTGCACACATCCCAAGCCTCAAAGCTGTCTACTGGGGACTGAGAAAGGTATTTTTGTCCCCTCTCCTCTCCCGCCTCCAGAAACACTCTGAGATCATGAGTGGAAGGTGTTAGGAGTGCCGACTTTGTTAATTACAAGGTAATGATTCTACTTCCTTTAAACCTGCAAAGTGCCAGGGAGTACAAATTAAAATCGTTTAAACTTCCTAAAAGTGAACTTAGAGATTGTCTTTAGTAGAGTAACTCTCTGGTTAAAAAAAAAAAAAAAAAAAGGAAGATACTCTGCAGGGCACCCAGGCACAAGTGAAAGGTGCCTTTTGGGTTCAGAAATAAATTTTGTGTGTGTCACGTAACCACGTGTGGCACTGAAACGTTTACCTTGAGTTTGTCATCTCACATTCCTTTAAGGTCCCACCTGCAAATCGGCCACAGTACAAACGGGAAGCAGGGCCTCTGCACTGCAAAGCTCTGAAATTTTAATAATTTCCTACATGCTACTCAGCTATGACTATTAAAGGAGACGAACTTAGATGATTCATAAAGAAAATATTTATGAAAGCAATTACAAGCACAATTAGGAATTTTTCTCAGAAATCTCTTAATCACTGTTTAATTGAACCCTGATCTCAACATCAGATTTTTTTTTTTTAATTTTTTTTTTCAACGTTTATTTATTTTTGGGACAGAGAGAGACAGAGCATGAACGGGCGAGGGGCAGAGAGAGAGGGAGACACAGAATCGGAAACAGGCTCCAGGCTCTGAGCCATCAGCCCAGAGCCCGACGCGGGGCTCGAACTCACGGACCGCGAGATCGTGACCTGGCTGAAGTCGGACGCTTAACCGACTGCGCCACCCAGGCACCCCTCAACATCAGATTTTTATTAAACTTGTTTCTGCGCTTGGGGTGCCTGGGTGGCTCAGTCAGTTGAGCATCTGACTCTTGACTTCGGCTCAGGTCATGATCTCATGGTTTGTGAGTTCGAGCCCTGCATCAGACTCTCTGCTGGAAGCATGGAGACTGCTTGGGATTCTCGCTCTCCTTTTCTCTCTGTGCTTCCTCTGCTCCCATATGCACTCGCGCTCTCTCTCTCTCCAAACAAATAAATAAACTTTAAAACAAAACAGTTTCTATGCTTTGACTTCGGAAAAACAACCCCTTTTGGACCCTTCTGCAAACATTAAGCTCAGCTTGACTCCAGAAGCCTTTGTGAGCCTGCTTTTCCTCAACCGTGGCAGTGCCTCAGCCCCTGCCCCCCATCCACTTTGGGGCAAGAAGGAAACTTCCCTGGGGCTGCTTTCAAATTACCACAGGACTGTTCTCGGTTGTTTTCCTGTCCTTTAGCGAGTTTCTCTGCTTTCTTAATATGAGACCAAGGGGGGGGGGGGGGGAAGGCAGCTGGGGGAAAGTGTGGGTTTAGGGAGGTGGGCCTGTGAACTACATGTCTAAGCTGAAAGCAAAAAATTTCATAAGTGGATTCTAAACAAGGTATTTTTTTCACTGAACTCTGACCCAGAATAGGAATAGTCACAACGGTCTTGGATAGAATTTCCAAACCATTTTCTCAGAGATTCCACATCTCTTGTACTCAACATCCTGGATAAAACATGGAGAAGTCTTTGAACGGAATGCTCAGGTGGTATTACAACCAATGAACAAGCTGGTGAGGCGACTGATGAGGGTCTACCCGTGGCTGTCAAAGGCCAAAATGAGGTGCAGCGTGATCTGCAAGCACAGTGTCCTCACTCGGCCACACTCACGTTCTTCTACTCTCTCCTGACCTCCCCGGTCACGTGGGGCCTTCACCTCGCCCCAGGAGGAATGCCAAGATCCATACCGACAAGGGGAATTACTTTTCTTTTCTCCTTTTGTTTTCAGTAGTTTCAGGTGCTCGCCATCACGATTAACAGGAAAACGAAGGAGTCCCCAAAGGGGTAAAACACAGCGTAGCCTCATAACCCCCCAGCAAGATCAACTGCGACGGGCCGCCATGTTGGGCCGTGTGCCTGTCTGGCTTAGGAACTTGGGTGAAGAGTAAAAATCACAGTTGAGGCTGATGTACATCACATTTTCACTAAAATTTATCAAAACGAAAACAAAAACCCCTGCTTGGTGAAAGAAGGACCGATGCGTGCCTTTGGTACATAAATAGAACATCAAACCATCCCCATACTATACAGAATCCTGATAATGCAGGGGGCACCCACGTCATAATAAGCTCCTTAATTAACACCAGTCAGGTAAAAAGGGCTCTCAAATGTCCACTCGTGCTTGAGGAAGAAAGGTCTGAGAGTGGCCACTATCAGCGTTCCTTGTTTATCACAAAAATACTGCTCAGTACGGGGCGCCTGAGTGGCTCAGTCGGGTAACTGACCGACTCTTAATTTCAGCTCAGGTCACGATCTCGTCATTCGTGACTTTGAGCCCTGCATCGGGCTCTGTGCTGACAGTGCGGAGCCTGCTTGGGATTCTCTCTCTCTCTCTCTCTCTCTCTCTCTCTCCCTCTCTCTCTGCTTTTCCTCTGCTCTCTCTCGCTCCCTCTCTCTAAAAAAAACACTGTTCAGTCATACTGCGTAGGCTGAAATTAATAGCGGGCACTGAAGCAATTTGATAGTCCCTGAAACACTGGCACAGCCTCCAATTTAGCTATTCCGCATCTAACAAAAAGGTGTGTAGAAATACAAGGTGTAGAGAGACATACAATCACAGCCACTGCAACATTTCTTTATAAGAGCAAAGAATTTTTTAATTCGCTGGGGAAATGATTATATTATGATGTAATCAATACAACAGAACACTGTGAGGCTCTTAACAAAGGAATGGGGATTTTCTGTATATACAGGCATGAAAGGATGCCCGCAATTTACCACAGAGTAAGAAGAAAAGCTGAGAAAGTATGTATTGTATGATCCCATTTCCCTTTTAAAAAAATCAGTAGCTGGCATTTGAAGGCTCATGTTCCAGTGCTATGTTAAATATTGACATGGTTTTTAAATTTAACATTACTAACAGCCCTAGGAGTTACTTAATATTCTCCATTTGAGAACAGAAGAAAGTCAGGCTTGGGGTGTAATGATTTGCTCAAGGTCGAAAAGCCAGTGAGCTGTGGGTCGAGCACTGACGTGTGTTATGTGCGTGAAAAAAAACAAGAAGAAATCAAAGATTCCCAGAGGTGTTAATGGTGATAAGCTCTCTAGATGGGAGAATGGAAAAGGCGATTTCATTGTCTTCGCTACAAAGTTGATTTTTTCTTTTTTCCCCAGCAAGAAATTCTAGCTATAAATTGGAAAAGAAGACAGAAAATCAGCAGGCCTTCAATGGGAGTCCCTGAATAGGCGAGCGCCATTGCCGTCAGGCAAACCATCGCCTCAAAGACCAGTGTTTAAAGGGTTTGGATTGGTTTTTCCTGGAACAGAGCTCTGATGGGTCGTCAACCAATTCTGGATAACAAGACTCGTCATCCAAAAGACACATGGGAGTGGTGAATCGTATCAACTTTGACCCCTCCCTCCCCCATTTGGCCCTAAAGATTCCAAGCATATGCAATATGTAACTAAATAAACACCCGTGTGGAACACGACAGCAGGCCCTTGGCACGAGGCCACAGGGAGAGGCTAGGTTTGCTTGATGAGGTTACCAAAGTGTGAGGCTTTAGAGCCAGAGTGGAAAACACTGACCAGAGCAACCCAGAGGGGCTCACGGAAGCTTCTGTCCTTCAAAACGCAGCAAACACTGGGCCCTAGAAGAGCCACAGGAGCTTAACTGACTGAGCCACCCAGGTGCCCCAAGAGCGGTCATTTTAAAGAAAGGCAGAAGGACCAGATCCCTGGGGACCAGGAGATGGAAAGATGATGAAACCAGACCTAAACAAATAATTCTAGGGGACAGCCCACATCCCCGGGGACAGCCACTCCCGGTAGCTAGTATTACTGAGCACGTACATGCACCCCCCGGTGGAGGCTCCGGACATACTGTGCCACCTGTCATGGCAACGCAATGAGGTGAACGTTCTGACCCCCCACCCTACCAGCAGAGGCAGGGCTGGAAAGTTCAGGAGCTTGCTCGGGGAGACAGCTGGCAAATGACGGAGTCACGCCCCACACCCAGGTGTAACTGAATCCCCACCCCCTCCCCCGCCCCCCAACCCTCCATTAAGCACTACGTAACACCGGTAACACCGTGCTTGCACATGAAGCTGCTGTCACCCCAGAGACCCTCCCCTGGGCCCTTCGGAACCGTCCTAAGACAAACCAAAAACTAAGCGAAAGACTCGCTGAGGCCAAGCCATCAACAAATGCTCTGGTGATATGGAGCCTAGCAGGGCAGAGAAGAGAAATTCCAAACTGGCTGCAGAACCAGTGTGGAACCCACAGTGCCCAGAGCTGTATCTGCCCTCCAGCAGAGGAAGCTCCTGAAAGTGACCCCACATGCGTGGGCCACTGGAGGGGACAGGGCCACTCCTGCCATCCTGTCTGTTGCCTGATAGGCTGGGCTCCAGGAACAGCAGGGGGCTGGAGTAGGGGGCCACTCAGTGAGGCAAACTGGCCTTACAGGTGTTTTACTGCTCCCAGCAAACTACACATGACCGTGGCCCCCGGAGACCAGCAAGCCCCTCATCAGTCCTAAAGACACTCTCTCAAGATCCGCAGGGTGGTGACACCTGCAGGACTTGGCTCAGGGGGGTGGTAGGAGTGGAAGCCATTGGCAGTCACAACTGCATTATTATGGAAACTTCCTGGGATCCCTCAAGGGCATAAGCAGAGAGAGGCTTGGTTTCAGATGGGTCAGAAAGCTCAGAGCCAGTCATCAAGGCAGTTTATTCATTAATCTGATGTTTGGGGGCTGATAATGCAGCCCATTTGTACAGATTCAGGGGAAACAGAGGCTCTGTAGGGACAGGTGACCTCATTTCAACCCAGAGTGAGACCTCAGGTCACCAGGCAAGGAAGATTCTGCCTCCCAGTGATTTTCAAACTTTAATTTTTTTTTTTCAACGTTTATTTATTTTTGGGACAGAGAGAGACAGAGCATGAACGGGGGAGGGGCAGAGAGAGAGGGAGACACAGAATCGGAAACAGGCTCCAGGCTCCGAGCCATCAGCCCAGAGCCTGACGCGGGGCTCGAACTCACGGACCGCGAGATCGTGACCTGGCTGAAGTCGGACGCTTAACCGACTGCGCCACCCAGGCGCCCCATTTTCAAACTTTAAAGTCTCGGGACTGCTGCAAATAGAATCTTCCCAGGAAGCTCAGACTTTCGGCTGGTCAACAGTAGAAACGCACTCGTGGGCATAGAGGTGGGGCCTCCAGGAACAGGAAGACCCAGGTTCTGATCCCAAGGCAGCCACATATCAACTGTGATACGTTCAGGAAGTGAGTCTCTCCACAACTCAGTCTCTTCATCTCTAACGAGGGGATCATACTGCTTCCCTCACGGTTATTTGTGAGAAATCAACGAGACTACGTGAAGGTTCCGGATGCTGAGCCCATGACAGCGTGATCATCCCTGCACCTGCGGGCGGAAGCGGCTGTGGCCCAATGGCTGGCAGGATGCCACCAGTCAGTCGTAAACCAAGCAGCAGAACAGAGGTGCTTTAAAACAAGAGGTGATTTAAAAACTGATGCTGAGCAAATCAGAGAAATGTACCGAAAAGGGGAAAAGAGAAAGAGAAAAGTGTACACACGAGTTTAATTACATTCACAGGGCTAATGCCAAGGTCACGTCCTTTGCTCTGGCATTGGTGAGTCAGCCACATATACTCGCTCTGCCTGGCTGGCACCAACAGTAATTGGGACGCCACACTCATTTGATCATACAGAGGCCAACAACAGATGTGGACCCAAATGGGGAGCGGTCCAGTATGGTGAAAAACACCGCCAATTTGGAGCTGGACCAAAGGGTCTGTCTGGATCTTGCTAGGTCTCACCCTGAGCCTCAGTTTCACCTAAAGGAGATGACACAAGTGCCTGGGGGCGGGGGGGGGGGGGGGGGCTCAGTCGGTTAAGCATCAGGCTCCTGATTTCAGCTCAGGTCACCATCTCACGGCTCCCAAGATCGAGCCCCACATTGGACTCTGCGCTCACAGCATGCAGACTGCTGGAGATTCTCTCTCTCCCCCTCCTCTGCTGGCATGCTCTCTTTTCGCAAAAGAAACACTAAAAAATAAATTAAGTAGAATTATAAGTACTCTAAAGGTCGCCACTTGAGCCAAAGGGACTCTGGAGGATTCAGGCCTCTCTGGGCGTGAGTGGAGGACTGCGGGGCCATTCTGGCAGAAGATGTCCCAGCGGTGCTCAGAAATAACGCAAGCCAGCGGCAGGGCTCAGTCCAGGGAGCAGGGCAATTCTAAGCAGAACACCGTGTCCTGTGGCCTGGTAGCCACGGATTCATGTTTGCATCTTAGGAAAAGACCACAAACAGCACGACCTCACAGAGTAACAGAAAAACACCGCCCAGGGCTGTCCAAGCTGCAGGTAAAGGTCTCGGCACGCCGGAGGAGGGCACAGCAGTGCAGCTGCCCCAGCAGGTGCCGGTGCATGACCAGTGTGGCCCGGCCAGCTTCACGCAGCACGGGGGCAGGACTGCAGTGGCCCTCAGCAGGTGCTGAGTGGCTCGACTCTGGTCTTAGGGCCCTAGAGGGGCACTTCCTGGGATGTGTCGGGGAGCATGTTCAGAACAGTCACGAGGACGTAAAGGCCACGGGAGGAAAGCGGATATAGGACCCATGAGACACCTCCCAGGGGTGCTCAGAAACACCCGGATAAGCTTCAGGGCAAAGCAGCATAAAAGTCTCACTGTAGAGGGGACACCCGGGTGCCTCAGTCGGCGAAATGTCCAACTTTTGATATCGGCTCAGGTCACGATCTCACAGTTCGCGAGCATGGCGTTGGGCTCCGTGAGGACAGTGCAGAGCCCGCCTGGGATTCTCTCTCCCTCTCTCCCTCTGTTCCTTCGCCTTTGCGTGTTCTCCTTCTCAAAATAAATAAATCAATTTAAAAAAAAAAAAAGTCTTACTGTAGTGCTAGGGGCAGAACCAGAGAACTGTTTTGTTTTGTTTTTTTATACTGAAGTTGCTCTTTGTATTTTTTTTTTAATTTTATGATTGTTTCTTTAAGTAGCCTCCACGCCCAACGTGGAGCTTGAACTCATGACATGACCCTGAGATCAAGTGTCGCATGCTCTACCGACTGAGCCCGCCAGGTGCCCCAACTTGTTCTGGTTTTGATGCTCCGCTCGCTGATATGGCCCTGGAGGGGATGGCAGGGAGTGATTTGCAAAATAATTTTAAGATTCAAAGATCGTAATGGTGACTGAGTAACTCCAAGCAACTAGAAAGGGCAAGAGAAGCAGAGGAACAGAACTCGTGAACACGTTTGAGCGCACACACGGAGCTCCCGCGTGGTGGGAGGTGGCTGACGAGGAAAAGGACGTTTCAAAAAGTCAGCAAGATGGACGGGACGGCAGAAGAGGTTCATCAGCCATCTGACTGGGGGTAGGAGAGAAACACTGAGGATTGCTTTTGATCAGGAGACAAATTGCAAATTAAAAATCCAGCCGCTCCTTCGCATGGCGGCCTACCCTTACCACGGGGGACAGCGTTTCGGCCATGCGGGCTCACCTCCCTCTTTATTCTTCTCTCCAACTAGACTGTGAGAGAACTGAGGGCCGTGTCTTAGGCTCACCTCCTCGTCGCAAGCGCCTAGCCCAGCTGGCAGGGAGGAAGCACCAAATGGGTGTTTCCTGAATGAACAAAAAAACCGTTAGGGAACTGAAATGGAAGCGGGCCTCTGGACCCCATGGCGAGAGAAAGCTCTGGTCTCACGAGGTCGCCAGAGAAGGCCACTCATGCGTGTGGCATGTCCTTGAATTCCATTTTATGTACAGTAAAACCTTGCATAATTTGTTCCGGAAACATGCTTGTCATCCAAAGCACTCCTATATCCGAGCGAATTTCAAGAACCATTGAGTCAGTTGTGATCATGTGACCTTCGGGGTCAGGTACTACTCGCATCGCAAGACACTGCTGGTTTATCAAGTTAAAATTTATGAGACACGTTTGTTCGTCTTGCAAAACCCTCGCAGAACAAGTTACTCTCAATCCAAGGTTTCACTGTACTCTTTCGTGGTTTCCGAAGCACGCGTTCTGTGTCCAGCCAGAAGCCTAAGGTCCTAGAGAACAAGGGCCCCCAATTTCGACACCCCCAGTTTCCAATGCCTGGCACCACAGTGCAAGATTTGGGGTCTTCAACAGTTATTCATTAAACAGGCTTGAATAAAGGAGACGAGAAGAGGCAAGTAAAGTTGCTCCTAGTGGGCAAGGTTCTTTCATGTCGATTTACGGGAGAAACGAGCTGGCTGTTTATCAGGCTTCATTGCGACAGGCATTCCGCAGGACAAAGGCGGCCTTTCAGAACGACAGGAGCGGCCGCACCTTCTCCAGGGCTCCGGGCTCGGTGTTTCCACGGGAGAGCTCGGGGTCGATAGTAAAGTGCGCTGGCACAGGCACATGCCAGGGAAGTTGGCAGGGCACCTGCCCGGGCTGGGACTGACTCCAGGCAGCCTGGCGAAAGTCAAGAAAGCTCGTAATTCATCCAGAGGAGAATTTAAAAACAATCCAATTAGTGGAGTATGACTGCAGATTGGGCAACTGAACGTCAGCTAACTTCAACAGTCAGGGCAGGGAGTAGGGGACGGGCCCATCCCTCTCTCCCCACAGCACGTGACCCAGGTGAAGGTGAAAGGTCTCCCGTCTCTTGGATTTGACAGCTCCGGCCAGATCAGCCTGTCAGCAAAAATGCCTGCACAGGATCAGTGGGAGAGCCTCCTCGCTTAATGCAGAAATTCCTGGGCAGGCAGCTCCCTGTGCAACTACTGCTAGATTAAAGGGGCAAGACAAAGGAGCTAATTAGTAGATAAGGAAAGGCCCTGAGACAGGAAATGCGGTAGGTTATTACAGCTAGTGCTGAAGAGGAGAGTTGCCAGGGTATCTAAATATGTACGCAACAAGGCATAAGGGGCCACGATCACAAGTTCACGTCCCTCCTAAGGAAACATACATGCCAGGGTTTTCAGGTCACTGCCTAACTGCACCTAGGTTCCTCACAGTTGGGGAAGTAGGCAGCCAGCCCCGCCCTGATCCCCACCCCCAACTCCAGGGGCCCTCGACCCCCCCCCCCCCCCGCCTCGATACAACTCCACACTCCCCCCCCATACTGTTCAGCAAAGTCAGGGATGGTTTCGCTGGGCAACAATCAGCAGCTTGCCATCTGAGCTCAAAGTAGTCAAGGCACAGACTTCCAAGGGACAGCTTCCGGGCTCATCTGGTAGCTGGGTCACCGTAACCCAAACAGTGCGGTACAGGCGTAGAGAGACAAACACAGACCGACGGAAGCCAACCGAGAGCCCAGAAATAAACCATGCATACATATATGGTCAGCTAACCTTCAACAAAGGGCACCAAGAATATACAATGGGGAAAGGGTGGTTTCTTCAATAAATGGTTTAAGGAAAACTGGATATCCACCGGCAGAAAAAAATAAAATAAAATTGGACCCTTCTCTTAACCCATAAAAATCAACAGAAAAGAGGGGCGCCTGGGTGGCGCAGTCGGTTAAGCGTCCGACTTCAGCCAGGTCACGATCTCGCGGTCTGAGTTCGAGCCCCGCGTCGGGCTCTGGGCTGATGGCTCAGAGCCTGGAGCCTGTTTCCGATTCTGTGTCTCCCTCTCTCTCTGCCCCTCCCCCATTCATGCTCTGTCTGTCTCTGTCCCAA
This sequence comes from Puma concolor, assembly GCF_028749965.1. Lineage (NCBI taxonomy): Eukaryota > Metazoa > Chordata > Mammalia > Carnivora > Felidae > Puma > Puma concolor. The sequence goes on along the minus strand of NC_141683.1, from coordinate 6,661,876 downwards.
AAATAAATAAACAAACGTTGGAAAAAAAAAAAAAATTAAAAAAAAAAAAATCAACAGAAAAGAGAAGGAAGACTTAAGACCCCAAACCGCAAAACTCCTAGAAGAAAACAGGAGGGGCAAAAATCTTTGACACTGGCCTTGGCAATGAGTTTCCGGCTAGGACACCAAAAGCTAGGTAACAAGAGCCCAAACAAGTAGAACTACAACAAATTAAAAAGCTTTGGCGCAGCAAAGGAAACCGTCCGCAAGTGAAAAGGCACCCTAGGGGTTGGGAGGAAATAACTGGAAACCATGTATCTGCTAAGGGGTGAATGTCCAAAATGCATAAGGAGCTCCCGACAACTCAACAGCAACAAGACCAATAACCCAATTAGAAAAGAAGCAACGGGCCTGAACAGACATTTCTCCAAAAATGACGTACCAACGGCCAACAGGTACGCGAGAGGGTGCTCAACATCACTAGACACCAAATAAACTTCGAAACAGAAAGAGATATCCTTTCACACTTGTTGGAGGACTCTTCCCAACAGAAGTGTTGGTGAGGATGTGGAGAATAGGGAATCCTTGCGCACTCCTGGTGGGAATGTAAACTGGTGCAGCCACATCGGAAAAACAGTCCGGAGGCTCCATAAAAAATTAAAAATGGAACTACCACGTGATCCGGCAATCCCACTTCTGGGCGTGCACCCAAAGGAAATGAAGTCAGTCCCTCGGAGAGGTATCTGTGCCCCCCACCTCATGCACCATCATTCACAACAGACAGTACGTGGAAACCACCGAGGTTTCGACAAACGAAGGGATAAAGAAACGATGGTGTGTATAAACACATTGCGAACTACCGTTCAGCTTTAAGGAAGGAGACTCTATTTTCAACAATGTGGATGAAGCCGAAGGACATCGTGCTGAGTGCTATCAGCCAAACACGCAAAGAAAAAACCCGCATGACCTCACTTATATGTAGAATCTTAAAAAATCGAATACGGGGGCGCCTGGGTGGCGCAGTCGGTTAAGCGTCCGACTTCAGCCAGGTCACGATCTCGCGGTCCGTGAGTTCGAGCCCCGCGTCGGGCTCTGGGCTGATGGCTCGGAGCCTGGAGCCTGTTTCCGATTCTGTGTCTCCCTCTCTCTCTGCCCCTCCCCCGTTCATGCTCTGTCTCTCTCTGTCCCAAAAATAAATAAACGTTGAAAAAAAAAAAATTAAAAAAAAAAAAATCGAATACGTAGAAGCAGAGAGTAGTATGGGTGACGAGCGCCTCGAGGTGGTGACAAGTGGCATAAAGACGTCCGGTCAATGACAGAGTGGAGCGGGCGCTGCATGGAGCCTGACAAAAATGCTGTCGTGGAAAGCAAGGACGTCACAGAGAAAGGCGGTCTCAGAGAGGCCAGTGATGGGACAGTCAAGGGCCTGAAGCAAACAGTTTCCGGAGAAGGTGGATTAATTGTGGTCCTCGGTCACAGCCAACTCCCTGAACGGCGGAGTCAGAGCTGCGCGGAGACCGACAGAAAGCAGCAGGGGAAACCACGTGGCTTTTGCTTGCCCCTCAGTCGGGCAGGACGGCTCCCAGGGACAGAGCTGGGCCCAGCGCCGGGGCCGGTCACTGGCCCAAGAAGGTCAAGCCAGGACCCCACGGCCAGTAAAATCTCAGATTTAGCACGGCCTCTCCAGGCTCCCCCGTAGCAGCCCGCTTCCCACCCGGAAGTTTCTGAAGAAATGTAACAACAGCGATGCTCTCTGCCCATCAGTGTCCTCACTTGAACACCCATCCCACCCACACCAAGAAACCTGTCTTTAGACGGCAGCTCTGTCCGTCTCCCTGTTCTCTTCTCAAGGATCTCAAGACATAAAGAAAAATTAACAATATAAAAATATCTTTTTAATGTTTATTTATTTTTGAGAGAGAGAGAGAGAGGAGAGAGAGAGACAGAATCCGAAGCAGACTCCTGGCTCCGAGCTGTCAGCACGGAGTCCTACGCGGGGCTCGAACTCACGAACAGCAAGATCACGGCCTGAGCCGAAGTCGAACGCTTAACTGACTGAGCCACCCAGATGCCTCTAAAAAAATTTTATTTAATGCACGGGGTGAGAAAGGACTTGGAGTCACCCAGTCTGGCCACTGATCTGATAGCTCAGTTTCTGCCGAGCCAGGATCAGCCTCGGCAAGAGAACACCGCCAGTGCCTAGGGCGCTTTCCCTCTGCGGGCTATTTCACATTCCAACAACCCTGGCAGCTAGAAAGTTCTCCCGGGCCAAATCTGCCTTCCTACCACACCTGGTTCTGCTCTCAGCTTCCTGACAGTCTGTCCAGAAGCTGAAGACGGACGGCCAGCAAGAGCCTGGTCTCCACTAAGTGTTGGGAAGGCCCTGGCCCAAGCCTGCCTCATCCATTTCTCTTCCAGGAGCACGAAAGAAGTGGACTTCAGGGTAAAGGAGAAGCCGCGTGGTGGTCAGAGGCGGGAGGGACGGAAAAGATCCTTTAAATCCTTCTTCTTCCTTCAAGGGCGAGCCCGGGCCTGGAGAAGAGAAACTTCCTCGCGCAGTCCTCACAGCCACTGGGTGGTAATGTGAGCTCTCCTCAGTTCTGGGTCTCCTCGTACTGAGTTCTCCTGGGGTACGCTCCTTCCTCACTTTCCCAACAACACCGTGGGCCACTCTCACTACTGCCGTGCACACGCACACACATTCAGTCCAGCACTGCTCCCAACATACAGGCCTAGACCTTCGGCCTTTGGTTATCCTGGTCCAACCTTACAGGTAAAACTGAGCCCTGGGGCACTTGGGCCCCATACTGGCGCCCACACTGGGAAGGGCACAGCAAACCTTTCTGGAAACTACTCCCAAGCAAATTTAGGACCAGCTTGTATAAAAATGGCCAACACACAGTCCCCGCAGAGGTGCGATGCCGTGAGTGAGAATCCAGAGGAGGAAAAACTTTACCCATAAGCCTAGTCTATTAATCAGTTTCTCCAACGTAAATCTGAACGAGGGACGTGCTACCCGTCCACTCCTCCCAGTGCTGGCATTCTGAACGTAAGGCACTCCGGACCCAAGAGTCAGCAAGGAAAGCAAAATAAAAACCAGGAAATTGTAAGTATTTATCTAATACACGCTGACTGACGATGATGAATACGGCCTCAGACTTTCGGTTCTCCCCGGCCCCAGCTGGAGGAGGTACAAACCAGGAAAATGAGCTGAGCCTATCGAAACGAACGCTTATTAAACATTTACTCTATCGTCTGTATACAGGCATTGTGGACATAATCCTCCCCCAAGGTATTTATAACCTAACTGAGGAGACGAGATACATGGCACGTCTAGAACACAGTAAATCGGGGGTTCTCAACTAGGAGTGATTCTGCCCTTCAGGGGACATGTTTCAGTGTCTGGAGACATTCTGGGTCGTCACAACTGGAGGACGCTACTGATATGAAGCGGACAGAGGTCAGGGATGCTGCTAACATCCTATAGGGCACAAGATCCCCCCTCCCTGCCCCACCCCAGACAAAGATCTATCTGGTCCAAAATGACAGTAGGGATGAGGTTAAGAAACCCTGAAGTAGACGCTCACCAGAATTCATCCAATTCAGGGACACCTGGGTGGCTCAGTCAGTTAAGTGTCCAACTTTGGCTCAGGTCATGATCTCACGGTTCGTGAGTTTGAGACCCGCATCGGCCTCTGTGCTCACGGCTCAGAGCCTGGAGCCTGCTTCAGATTCAGTGTCTCCCTCTCTCTCTGCCCCTCCCCTGTTCACACTCTGTCTCTGTCTTTCAATAATAAATAAATGTTTTAAAAAAACTGCTTTAAGAATTCATCCAATTCAGTATTTATTGAGCACATGCATGTGTCAGGTTACAGGCATATCGTGAATTGGAAGTAAGACACGTCTCTTTTCCAAAGGCTACATAAAACAACTATACAATGCAAGGTGTGAGGCAACCCAAAGTTACACTGGGTGTGTAAATGCTTCGGGATTCTGCTAAAAGGAAGACACCCGAAAGCCAACATTACTCAGGAAGAAGATGGGTCCCCAGCTTGGTCTTGGAGGAGAGGGGAGTCTGGGGTGGGCAGGCTGAGGGCGTTCCGGCAGGTGAACGGGCTGACTTAAGGGACAGCATCAGCCTCCCCGGCCTCGCTGTGAGAAAGGCGTGCCTGGTGGACCCACGCGAAGCCCACCGGCCACATAATCACCAGCTACGGAAGCCGGGAACCTGTGTGTCTTCACCAGTGCCTGGAACAGCATGTGGACTTGATGGATAGGATATAATTATGAAATGACCACAAAAACATGAACCACTGGGGCTCCTGGGTGGCTCCGTCGGCTACGCGTCCAACTCTTGATCTCGGCTCAGGTCATGATCTCACGGTTCAGGAGCTGGAGCCCCGCGTCGGGTTCTGGGCTGACAGCTCGGAGCCTGCTTGGGACTCTCTCCCTCTCTCTTTCCCCCTCTCCTGCTCACACACTCTCTCTCAAAATAAACAAACATAAAAAAAAAAATAGGGACTACCATCTAACGGCCATCTGCTCCATGCCAGACAGCCTGCTTAACGCCGTCTGCAGAATCTCCTTCACTCCTCACCACAACCCTGGAGAGTGCACAGGGCTGCCGTCCTTAGAAGGAGGAAACCGGGCGATGGAACGCACAGATAAATCAGTCAACGAGTGGGTAAAGAAACGCCCTGAATGGCCCTGGTCTCTCCTCCTAACCTAGAGTCCTCCCTGGTCTACTGTTCCCCAGCTTTCCGGCTGGCCCCCCCACATCGGTGCACGTACACAACGGGGCTGACCGGCAGCCAGTGTGCACAGCAGAGGCGTCCGGTGGGTGGCTGGTGATTTTACAGGGGTCCCTGAGGCCTGTGTCACTGGCACTATGCCTAGCTCTTCCCAGAGTTTCTGACGGCCGGAGCCAGCCCCGTGGAAGGGAATGAAGCAGGAACGCGGTCCCAGGACATCCTCAGGGAAAAGGCTCGAGGTCCCTCGTCCGTGTTCACACAGGCAGCAGGGTAGGGCAGCTTGTCACCAGCACGTTTAACAGAGCCTCTAATTATGTGATAAAAATCCTACTGGCGACTGCTTTTCCCGGAGCGGCACGTTACCACCATCCAAATATTTCTCAGTCTCTAAATAATAGGGTAGTTTTACAAGGCACGTATCTACAGCAGCTGTTGCAGCACAAATAGGTACTGGTTAATCCCTCCTGTCTATGCAGTCTTCCTACCATTCATAGGATGCTCTTGTGGCTTCAGTTCACTGGATCCAAGCAAGCAGGTTAGGAGACAGGCCCCCTTATGTTCCATTCCACAGCGGAAGAGATCAAGGCTCAGAGACGTACAGTGGCTTTCCCGCAGTCACACAGCAAGGTCCCAGCCCAGCTACCTTTTCCAGCAAACCCTGGTGTGTACCAACCACGTGGCAGGACCTCCTTGGCCATGGGGCAATTTTCGTCCTCCTTTCCTATCCTATGTACTCTGTAAACAACAAACAATGCCCACTTGTATGCCAACGAGAAGAAATCACAGATGCAAAACCTGATAATCCCTTCTCTTCTTACAACAAGGCTCACCCAATTCTGGGGTTGGCAAACTTTTCCTGTACAAGGCCAGGCGGCAAATATCTTAGGATTTTGGAGCACAGACTATCATAACCACTCAACTCTCCTCTTAATAGTGCAAAAGCCGCCACAGACAACTTATGCATGAATGGGTGTGGCTGTGTTCCAGTCAACTTTACAGAAACAGGTAGATGAGACTAGTGTGCTGACCCTAAAATTGTAAGATCTTCCTATTTGTTAAGTATTGAAGGGCCACCCCCCACCCCCCACCCCCCGACCAAAGTCATACGTTGAAGCCCTAACCTCCAAACTGTATTTGAAGACAAGGCTTCAAGGCCTTCAGGTTAAATGAAGTCAAAGGGTGGAGCCTGATCCCATAGAGCTGGCGTCCTCAGAAGAGGAAGGGACACCAACTGTGAGTATGCACAGAAGAAAGACCAGGTGAGGACAGAGCAAGGAGGAGGCTGCCCGTGAGCCAGGAAAAGAGGCCTCGCCAGAAACCAACCCTTACGGCACCCGGACCTTGAGCCTCCAGAACGCTAAGAAAATAAATTTCTGTTGTCTGTGGTTTTCTGTTGCGGTGAATTCTTCTGCAGCCCAAGCAGACTAAAACACCATGCTCCAACAAATCTGATCAACCCATTAGGGACTCAGAAAAATACGGAAAAAACAATTTTAATGGAAATGGGTTTAAAATGCCTCAGTCCACTTCCCTTTCCAGAGCTCCCTGAATTAAAGAGCCCTTTATTCTAATCCAAAGATGTGGCTCCACATTGCTCCCCCACCACCCCCAATTCCACACCCCCTCCCCCCCCACCCCACCCCCGTTTCTCTGAGCTTTCCAGTACTTATGTAACATTCCCTGAAAGGCTGTATGCCGCTGTTTTCCCTTTCCAAATGTAAATAGAGGATCCCCAGGTTGCTTAGAAAGTGGTTTTCACGGGGTGCCTGGTTGGCTCCATCGGTCGAGCATCCAACTCTTGATTTCGGCTCAGATCATCATCCCAGGGTCATGGGACCGAGCCCCCAAGTGGGCTCCATGCTGCGTGTGGAGTCTGCTTCAGATTCTCTCTCTCTTCCTCTGCCCCTCCGTCCCCCTGCTCTCTCTTAAAAAAACAAAATAAAATTTAAAAAGAAAGAAATGACGACAAGAAAGGGGTCTTCACTTTCTCAGCTGAGAAAAAGTGGACCGAAAGACAAAGAGGTAGGATCCCTGATACACACACACTCCTGGTCAGCATCTTAGGGAAGCAAATACGGGTCACATGCATCAGAAACAATCCTCTGAAAGTGGGGGAGAAACAAACCTTTAGGAAACAGTTTGAGGAGACCTCTGAGCACGAAAAATGAAGAACCACCAACAGGCTCCCAAAGCACCGCTCGCTCGCAGAACGAGGTCGTCTGCAGAGTTGGGAATTTTGCAGGGTGGCTCACAGCAGAACTAGCGATTAGCGAGGCACTGACCTACGGCAAGGCGACTGCCAGTCCCAAACCTGCAATTCAGTGCCGATCACGCCTTCCGCCCATCTCCACAGCCTTCCTTAATAAAAAGCTCCGCCAGCGATGACACCAGAAGACTCCCCAGAAAAGCTGTTTATGTTGTTCTGGACGGAACGCAGAAATGGAAAATGCGAGTGTGGCAATACGAGCGTTGTGTTTAGAGAGACGCAAGGAAAACCCTATAACTTTGAGTCCCATTTCCAAGAAGCATCCTGCTTAACGAGTTCTGCTTTCTCCATTCACTTCACAGTTTCTCTCTGCCAGAAGGGGGAAAAAAAAAAAAAAAGGCATGGCAGGTAGAGAAAGAGCCAAGCTCGCTCTTAATGCTTTGTCCTACCATCAGCCAGTACAAGTCCACACCGCTCCCCATTAGATAAACATCCACGCCTTCTGAAACAAATCCGAAGCTACTTCTTAAAAACTCCTAAAATAGAACTCAAACCGATCCTGGAATTGCGAGAAGAAATGAGGTAACGCGTGTGCGGGCACGAGCAGGCCCAACACCATAATCAACAAATGTTTTGCTCAATAAATGTATAAACAACCACCAGGAACCAGCTTCTTGTCTGGGGTTCACAGGGCTTCTGGTCACATTCTCATCCTTTAAGAAGTTGGGCACCATCTTGGGGCGCCTGGGTGGCTCTGTCAGTAAGCGTCCAACTCTTGGTTTCAGCTCGGGTCATGATCTCATGGTTTGTGAGTTCGAGCCCCACGTTGGGCTCGACACCAAGCATGGAGCCTGCTTGGGATTCTCTCTCTCTCTCTCTCTCTCTCTCTCTCTCTCTCTGTCTGCCCCTCTCCCCTGCTCACTCTCTCTCTCAAAATAAATAAACTTAAAAAAGAAAAAGAAAAAAGAAAGAAGTTAGGCGTCAGTTCTGTTTCATCTCCAGGACAAACTGATGAGCACTGGGATTTCTGGCAATACATTCATGCCACGTAAAGTATTACAAAACCCTTCGATGCCACGTGTCATTCAGCCTCATGAATGCTCAGCTGTGCATGGAGCCCAGTTATCTTCCCATCCACTTCTGCAAAAATCTTGGGTAAATTTTAGTAGCTGCTTCTCAACGTTCCCGGGTCCTACCCTGTAAACAAATCACCACCCATTCACATCCCACACGAGCACCCACAGCCACACGTGCGCACATAGAATCCCCAGAAAATGACAGCAACGACTGAGTGATTCAGATTCGTGATCGTTTCTAAGAATTAAGGAAAGCTGCAGCTTGACATCTACATTCTTCCATTCCACTCCCTTCTGGAAACCACTCCAACAGCAGCCGAGGGCAGCTGCACCAATCGCAAGCTGGGACTCCACACCAGAGAGCAAGACGCACTAACCCGGAACATGCCCACAGCAGGCATGCACAGGAGAGTGCCAACGGGACAGGAGGACACGGGGCACCTTCCTCCCGGCTCCCACTGTGAACTGTGCTCAGGGTGAGCACACCATTCCAACACCTGCCAGCCACTCGTGGGACCTGGGGTTTTTCATACCCGAGAGGAAGCAAATGCATGAGCCATAAGTTTTAGTCTCCCCATCATCGGCGACTAGCCCTTCAGTCTCCCAAACAAACAATGGACAAAAATCGAAGGATGTGACCTGTAATCTGAAATCTGAACGATGACTGATAGCTCTGGGGTGGGGAGTAAGGACAAGTGCACCATGCATGGCAGGTCTGAACGCAAGGGACAGCACGGTGTAGCTGAAAGAAGGTGGAGGGGCCAGCAGGAGTCCCATCATTCTTGCGTGCCCTTTCCGGCTATGACAAGAGAGTCTGTATCATCCCAAGAGCAGGGTTGGCGAGAGTGGCAAGCCCACATTTACTGTATACTTTTCTGGAAGTCCTGATCTTTACGTACGGACCCTCAGCAGCCCTTGAATCTCCTGCCAACCTTCCTTCTGGGCTTCTCTACCAAAGGGGGGAAAAAAGGCCAATTCCTCTGGGGCCCCTTGGGTGGGATCGAATGGCTCCTCTTGGAAGCGAGGTGAACTAGCTTTGATGTTCTAGGTGCTCAGCACTTACAACATCATCTTGCATCCGTGTGGTGCCGTTGTGCGCCTTTTCATTTCAGGTGCTCCCCGGTGAGCCCCTGAGAGCACAGAACTGCAACTACCCCCCTTGAAGTAACGAGGAAATATGCAGAAAGCAGATACAAAGCCAGGTTCTGAAGTCATGGTGAGCGGCCTGGGGGTGGAGTCTGAAAATCAGGGGGAAAAATGAAGGGACTCTTTGATTATCTTCCCTGGTGGCTCCCAAGCCTGGCTTCCATTGCTACTTCCTCTAATGCCTTTTCATCATAATGTTGCCTTTTAAAATTTGTCACCTTTGAAAAAGTAAATGCTTTTGAGGACGCGCCCCATCACGGCTATGCTTTGGTCATTGCCCTTAGGGCACAGTGCATTAGGGGGACAGTGCTGGAACCCAGAGGGAAATCCACAACCTTTCCTCCTAACCCGAGGCTCGCTCCACTCCCTAACCTGGGTCAACAAAGAGACAGACGGACAAGCACAGAAACAGAGGGATGAACCAATGGACAATCCCTTGATGGCTCCACACTTACCTGCTCCGTCTAATCAACCATTTCTCGGGAAAATGTTTTCATGTCAGCAAAAACCAGATGAAACGGGACCAAAGAAAGAAGCAGGTTCCTGTGACAGCCTCTCTGTGCTCAGGCGGTCTGTGCCAGTGGTGAGGACACTTACCCCTCAACTATGGCCACCCAGTCACACACACCCCTTGGCCACCCCCAACAGGGGTCTTTGGTAGTCAACAAAGCCTCTGTGATGGGGAAGGGGGGGGAGCCAAGTCCTAGAGACCCAAGTTGAGCCCCTCTGTTCAGGCCCTGCCCTACATCTTTCTTTTCCCCGGTTATATAAGGCAATACATTCCTTTTCTATTCAAGGCAGTTGGGCTTAAGTTTTCTGACTATTTGGGGAAAAGCTTCTTAAACTGATACCAAGTGTAAGTGGTAAAACATTTCTGTAAAACCACATAGCAGTACGCATCGGTAGTTTAAAACCGTCCCTTCGCTTTGACCTGGCGAAGTCATTTCTAGGACCTTAACCCGAGTAATAATCCAAAACACATGCAAAGATTTATACTTAATGACGTTTGTTGTAAAAGCACAAAACAGGAAATCAATTACGGCCCTCACTGGAAGAAATGTTAGATAAAATCATGTTTTATCTTTGGGATAGAATATTATGAAACCATGAAAAGAGTATGCAGACCACAAACCATTAATGTAAGGTTAACCATTAAAGTATTAAATTAAATTAAAGTATTTAAACCATTAAAGTAAGGTTCCCTGTAACCTTACTTAGAAATTAAGATTCGGGGCGCCTGGGTGGCACAGTCGGTTAAGCGTCCGACTTCAGCCAGGTCACGATCTCGCGGTCCGTGAGTTCGAGCCCCGTGTCGGTCTCTGGGCCGATGGCTCAGAGCCTGGAGCCTGTTTCCGATTCTGTGTCTCCCTCTCTCTCTGCCCCTCCCCCGTTCATGCTCTGTCTCTCTCTGTCCCAAAAATAAATAAACGTTGAAAAAAAAATTAAAAAAAAATTGTTCTAAAAAAAGAAATTAAGATTCGAAATTGCGTATGCACTATGATTTTAACTTTGTCAAGAAAGGTAAAATGCACAAAAATAGAAGACAATGGGCCAAATGCTAATGTGGCCGCTTCTGAATAAGGGGTATTACAGACATCTCGTGGATTTTTTTTTTTATTCAATCCTCTTCAAATGCTGCACAATGAATACATCATTTTGATGGACAAGCAGGGAAAAAAAAACACTAAAACTACTCCTCTCCTGTTCCAAATGAAAGTCATTCTTCTTCCTATTAAACAACATTTCTTAAAGCCTCCATCCAAGATTTCTGTGATTCCAATGTAAGGACCTCTGGGATCCTTCCCACATGGATCCCCAGGACAGCCTTTCAGATACTGAAGAGCCTGCCACAACCTGAGTTTTGCCCTCTCCAGGTTGAAATCCATTTTCCCAGCCATCCCCACAAACCGGGGTGGCCCCTTCAACCCTCCTCTGAACACGTTCCAACGTACCCGTATTTCTTCAAAAAGGGTTCTGAGTTCATCACAATGCTCCAGGTATGACCTAATAACTTATGCCCAGAGAATGCGATTCTCACCTCCCTTCTTCTAGATATAGCATCTCTATTAATGCAGCCTAAGTTCCCATTTCCCTCCAGCTCACAACAGGAGGGAAGAGAGCAGTTCTGGTTCCAGAGGCAAAGATGGAACTCACCACAGTAATACACACTTCCTCTCTCTCTCCAGAGAGCTCCTGGTGTTCCAAAAGTCCTCCCACAACCCCCAAAGAATTCCTCAGGGGTGAGGTCACTCTGAACCAAGTCCAGAACTTTCTAAAGCTCAGGGGAGGGGTGCCAGGAGAGATGTAGCAGAAGCCCTGAGCTTCTAAGCCCTCTGAAGGTAATCCCCTGCCTCCAAGGCCAGGCCCCCATGGACTCACAAAATGCATGGGCGCTTCGGTCAGATTTCTTCTGTTCAGCCAGTTTTCATGGGCCTGCACCCCAGGGAGCTAGAATGCCCTGCCCCAAGCACAGGCTTTTGGGAGGTAAAGTGGAAGGTTTCAGGATTCTTCCTGTGTCATCAGGTCCTGAGTGAAGGTCAGGGGGTGGGGGGTTAAAAAGCCAAATTCTGGGCCTCAAGGGTGAAAACTACCCAAGATCCACACGCAACTACCTGTGCACAGATCTGTGCGCTCACACCCCGGCTTTTACCCCTGTCTGGCCAGCCAGCAGATCCTCCCCACCCCCCACCCCCCACCCCCGCCGAAGCCCAACTTCTGGATAAGGTGGCACCAAGAAAGGGAAGGAGAACAGCCAGTAACGTTGCCTCCCCATTCACAGATGGAAAAACCGAGGCGAAGAAGGAAGATGGGCTCACCACGATCTCACACGGTGAACCCCCGCCACCACCCCCAGTACCAAACAGCTTCCGCCACCAGCTCCTGCTTCCTCTTACAAAGCCACCCCCTGTCAGCTTCCCTCTGGGCTCTGGGACCAAGGAGACCATCTGTATCCTGCTTAATTTGCATCTGCATATGGAATTCACAGTTCTTAATTTCACGTGGGTAAGTCAATTAGGCCAGTCCTCCGCAATCGTCCTCAAACCCAGAAATGATGTGCTCTGGCCACAGATGACCTGGGGGCTGGCTTGTAAGGTGGGTGGTTTAGCAGAACTCACTCTAGAAACAGGTGAGTCTACAGGGATTTATACACACACAACACAGGCAATCCATGGTCTGCTCTCCAAGGATTATCAAGGGCATTTGTAGGAGTTCCCATCTCCCAGATACTTCTGGGGGAGGGAAGGCACAACAAATCACTCAAAGCTCCTGATTTCACCTACGTGGACATCTGTACACGCCCCAGAAGGGCTAGAAAAAACTAGAAGAGGACACAGGGACACAGGCTGCAGCCAGTGCTCCTGAGTTATCTTCTGCACGTCCTCAGCAAAACGGGGATCACACCATCTAGCGATCCCTACAGAGGTTTGAAAGATTAAATAAAACAACTGCACTTTGAGGAAGCAAACAGCACCTGCAGCATAGCAGGAAACCCCGAAATGATGCCGTTCCCTCCTCCCACTCTTTTAAGGGACATCTTTGCAAGACACCTTTCCGACAGTAAAATCTCCATCCTGTCTCCTCCTGCCTCAGGCTCCCTCTGGGGGACGAGATAGTCCAATGGAACCTAGAGCCAACCGAACGGTACATCCCAGGCCTACCTCCCCTGAGGCAGGGGCCTGGAGCCTCCCGGGTGAGAGGAAACAAGACAGCGGAAGCCCGCTGTAAGCAATGCCCCTGCCATGCTTAATCAGTCCTTCCATATTCGCAGAGGGGCCACTGCTTGCGGGGCATTACGCACAAGGCCAAAACCTGATCCCACCCTGCAGCAGCTTGCTATCTACCTGGGAAAGTGAGGCCCATAACCCTGAGACTGAGTAAGACTCCTCCCCTCTCCAGCCTTGGGGGGGGGGGGCACATCTAAATAGGGGACGGGACAGAGGAATCTGTCCGGAAGGCCTCAAGACAGGCACTGCAGCCTAGGGCCACAGGCAAACACTGAGTGCCTGGTTTGCCATTTACCTCCAGTGCTAGCAGCATAGGGAAGGCTCTCAAAAAATATTAGGTCGGTAAATAAATCAACAGAAGAATGAGTTAATTAAATGTGAGTCAGAGGCACCGCAATCACTTGGACACTGGCTGCATACAGACACCGACAAAGCCCAGGCTGGTGTGACCCACTTCCGAAGCCGAGGGGAGAAGCCTCGGCGGTTCCCAGGTCCTCCAGAGGCCCACCCCTCAGTCGGGTCAGCAAGAACCACCCAGAAACCTCACCTCGGCTTCAAGTTTCTTTTTGGGTTGGTCTTTGCCTCAAGGTTCTTAAAAGCTGTTCTAGAAAGAGCTGGCTCCTGCCTGCTGTTCACCAAGGGCAAGATGACAAAAGGTTGGACTGAGAGAATATTACAAAGATCAGAAACTTCAAGCCTCAGCGCCCCGGATTCATATGCAGAGGACTCTGAAGACGGGCAGATAAGGACCATTAGGGAAGATTACAGGTCTGACAACTCAGTCCTTAATTAAAATGTCATTCTCTGGGCGCCTGGGTGGCTCGGTCGGTTAAGCGTCCACCTTCAGCTCAGGTCACGATCTCGCGGTCTGTTGAGTTCGAGCCCCGCGTTGGGCTCTGGGCTGGTGGCTCAGAGCCTGGAGCCTGCTTCTGATTTTGTGTTTCCCCCTCTCTCTGCCCCTCCCCTGTTCGTGCTCTGTCTCTGTCTCAAAAATAAAAACATTAAGAAAAAAAAAAAAAATGAAATGTCATTCTCTCTCCGCCCCCACCCCCAGCCCCTAGAAGAGTACCAGGACAGCCCGCTCTCTCCTAAACCCCCGGGGCTCTTTCCTCCCACCGCACCTTCTCGGAAAGCCTACCAGGTCAGAGCCTGCAGCTGGGGGAGGGGAGGACCCTGGGAGACAAAGTGTCCCCCACACACAGCGTGTGCCCTGAAGCTCTCTCCACTGGAGCCCTCAAGAGCAGCCCTAGGGCCACAAGTTAGCCTGAGGACAGTGTGACCCCAGGCAGGGCAGGGGCCAGGAGGGCCAGGCATCTCTCTCTCCTTCCTCCATCAGGGGAGCCCCACTGGAGACAGCTGGTGCCCGGCGGTTGGAGGAGCCCAGGGAGGGCGGTACAGCACATCCAGGCTCTAGGTCTGGCCCTGAGTGACCCAGAGGCAAGTGTCTCCTGAGCCTAAAAGGACACGGAAGAGACCCTACATTGCCTTTGTTTTTTTTGTCTTAAGTTTATTTATTTCGAGAGAGAGAGAGAGAGAGCATGGGCAGGGGAGGGGCAAAGAGAGAGAGTGGGGGCGAGAGAGAATCCCACGCAGGCTCCACAGCGTCAGCACAGGGCCCCATGTGGGGCTCAAACTCAGACTCAGGAACCGTGAGATCATGACCTGAGCCAAGATCAAGAGTTGGATGTGTCACCGACTGAGCCCCTCTAGGTGCCCCTACATTGTCTTACTTCTAAAGTCTGCGTCCCAGGCTCTGTCCCCACAGGCTTCCCACTGAAAAGCACTTTGCTTAGTTCTCAAGACTTATTTTTTAAGGACAGACCAGGCTCGATGCACTTGTTCCATTTCGCAAACAGACCAGAAAACTCGCGACGAGACCCGGCAATGGCGGAAAAGCCAGCAGCCGGGACACCCAGGCCGCGCTGGGCACCCCCTGCCCCGCCAGGCCCTGGGCTCCTCACTGGGCGGCCCAGCACCGCGTGCCCTCCACCCGCATGGGGACACGCAGGGGAGGCCCGCAGCGCGACACCATTAAACACGGCGACCCTTTGTTTCCGCTTGTACGTAGTCATAACGCCACCTTTCAGGTTTGACCGTGTGTGGTCTCTGCGTTGGCCTGAAAACGCTCATCGGAGACAGAGTGGGTATCTCTTGATTATTTACTATACGGCACCCAAGACGATGTCAATGGTGGTTAATTATTACTCAAAGAAATGGACTCTGCCCTCGAAAACGCGTTTTATTGCACTTGCCCACAAACGTCGGCATAGTACGTGGCCTTACTCACGATGGGACCGGGAAACAAAAGGAAAACCACCCATAAGCTACTTCAACCAGTCTGCACGATTGCTCATCAGCTTGCGGCTGGCAAAGAAAAGCTGCCGCCTGAACCAGCAAAAGGGCCGGGTGTGCAAAGAAAGACGCCCCCGGGGCCTCCAGCCCAGATTCATTCACTGGATCCCTCGTCTTCACTGGCCACCTGCTAAATGCCAGGCAGCGTGCTCCCTCCCAACAGCCTCTCTGCAAGTATTTCAATACTTGTTGTAATGGGATGCTCTGCATTCTGTCGCTTGAGGTGGGTCAGAGGCGGTCGGTGTGCTGACGGGATGTTCCCCCGGTACGCCCTTCCCGCTGCTTCCCAGCGGTTCCCTCTTGAGAGCTGGTGCCCTCATCCCTGGCTTCACCGCAGCCCCCGACCAGGCTGCTCCTTCCCACAGGCATTTTCCAATCCCGACATCGGCCACGCGTCTACTCCGCTGCACACGGCAGCCCCTGAAACCCCGGCAGCCTAGAGTTTTCTGCTGTGCTTCCAGCCTCAAAAAAAAAAAACAAACCAAAAAACCACATTGAATCAATCGATCGCTCCGATCAATCAAGCTCCGTACAGAAACAGCCTGGAATCAACCCGATGAGGAAATGAACAGAGCGGGCGTCGGTAAAACCCACGATGTCCACGTAAACGCCCCCACGTTGC
Source organism: Puma concolor (assembly GCF_028749965.1). Classification (NCBI taxonomy): domain Eukaryota; kingdom Metazoa; phylum Chordata; class Mammalia; order Carnivora; family Felidae; genus Puma; species Puma concolor. The sequence goes on along the minus strand of NC_141683.1, from coordinate 6,646,019 downwards.
CGCGAGCCATTCGCGTCGCCTTTATCGCCATCAAAGATGCCGCCTCCCTCCCCAGGGCCAGCGGACGGGTTTTCATTTCACCACATTTGCCTTCATAACCTTAAAGAAAGCTGAGACGGGCTCACTACGATCTCACACGGTGAACCCCGGCCACCACGCCCCGTACCCAACAGCTTCCGCCACCAGCTCCTGCTTCCTCTTACAAAGCCACCCCCGTCTTCACACAGGGTAAGAATCATCAGGAGGAAAAGAAAGTGAACACCCGGCACTGAGCAAGACGATGTGACCCTGAGCCCAAGAGACTGACTAAGGCGCTCTCAGGGCCGCAGCTCCGCGATTCCTTGGACAGGACTCAGCCATCTGAGAGCCAGATTCCATCTCTTTCCAGCCTCGGTACCCTGAGCGCACTGGCATCTCAGGACGTGCCTGAGATCAGGCCAGGGGAAGTGACTGGGAGACACGAGACCAGGAACTGGGAAGACAACGTACAGAAAGCCCAAATCTGGGGGCACCTGGGGGGCCCAGCGGGCTGAGCGTCTGACTCTCGATTTCGTCTCAAATCCTGATCCCAGGGTCGTGGAGTCGAGCCCCGCTCAGCGCAGAGCCTGCTTGGGATCCTCGCTCGCTTTGCCCCTCTCCCCCACTCACTCTCTCTAAACTAAAAAATAACCTTAAAAGCCCAGATCTAATTTTTTTTTTTTAACATTTATTCATTTTTGAGAGACAGAGAGACAGAGTACAAGCAGGGGTGGGGCAGAGAGAGAAGGAGACACAGAATCTGAAGCAGGCTCCAAGCTCCAAGCTACCAGCACAGAGCCTGATGCGGAACTCAGGAACCATGAGATCATGACTTGAGCTGAAGTGGGATGCTTAACCGACCGAGCCACCCAGGCGCCCCAAACCCAAATCTAAACAAAACATTTAGGCTCCAAAACCTGCCCCTGCCCACCCCCCACCCCAGGCACATGACCAACTCTCAAGACTGTGTTCCATCAGCCAGGATATTCTTATCTCATTTACCCCTTTATCCAACCGTCTAATTCATAGACCTATTCTGACCCTGGCTTACTTTTTATTTAAAAATGTTTTAATGTTTGTTTATGTTTGACAGAGAGTCAGAGTGTGAATGGGGGAGGGGCAGAGAGAGAGGGAGACACAGAATCCTAAGCAGGCTCCAGGCTCTGAGCTGTCAGCACAGAGCCCGATGCGGGGCTCGAACTCACGAACTGCGAGATCATGACCTGAGCTGAAGTCGGACACTCAACAAACTGAGCCACCAGGCACCCCTGGCTTTACTTTTTATTTAGAACCAATTACATACCTGGCCCTGGTCCACGACCCAGAGTAGAGAGATACAATGTATGGCATCTGGCTGCTCTCAAGACGCTGACAATCTAGTTGGAAAGCTAACACTGTCACACAAACATTCGATCCAAGAAAAAGGGCTTATGGGTCATAAATGAAATAGGCCTGCATGAATGGGATATGGGATTACTACGGCCTGGAGTGGCTGGGAAGGAACACAGGAAGGAAGGAAGGAAGGAAGGAAGGAAGGAAGGAAGGAAGGAAGGAAGGGAGGGAGGGAGGGAGGGAGGGAGGGAGGGAGGGAGGGAGGGAGGAAGAAGGGAGGGAGGAAGGGAGGAAGGAAGGAAGGAAGGAAGGAAGGAAGGAAGGAAGGAAGGAAGGAGGGAGGGAGGGAGGGAGGGAGGAAGGGAGGAAGGAAGGAAGGAAGGAAGGAAGGAAGGAAGGAAGGAAGGAAGGAAGGAAGGACGCAGAATGGCAACAGAAAAGAAGAATGACATTTTAAAACAAGAGGGCGAGCATGAATAAAAGAAAGGGAATGGCAAACAAAACGGTAACCGGGGAAGCAGAACACAGTCCAAACAGGTACCCGGCCTGCACGAAGGCCAGCGCACGGCAGTGTAGGGAACAGGAAGTCTGAGAGCAACAGTTAAACAGAGAAGTCAATTAGAGGCGTTTGTTCGTTTATTTACTCAAAGCCTGTATACTGAGCCCGTCCCATGGGCCCGGCATTGTGCTGGGTACCGGAACGTAATTTCAACAGGTCAGGGATTTCAAGGACCTCAGAGTATAGCCTCAGGGAGACGGCAAACAGCCTGGCCATCAAAGGACAGAGTGATACACACTATGAGCACAAAGTACAATCGGACAGTAAAGATGGGGTACCAGCTTCATGCTGCTCAGAAAGACAGTAGTGGGGCGCCTGGGTGGCTCAGTCGGTTGGGCATCTGACCTCAGCTCCGGTCATCATCTCACGGTTCATGAGTTTGAGCCCCGTGTCGGGCTCTGTGCTGTCAGCTCAGAGCATGCTTCAGATCCTTTGTCCCCCTCTCTCTCTCTATGTCCCTCCCCCACTCACGTTCTCTCTCTCTCAAAAATAAACCTTAAAAAAATTAATAATAACCATTAAAAAAATAGTTATTCTTTTATTATTATTATTAACACTAGGTGGGTTTTTTTGTTGTTAACTCTACCCCTGACGTAGGGCTTGAACTCATGACCCCGAAATTAAGAGTCACATGCTCCTCCGACTGAGCCAGCCAGGCGCCCCAATACTGTTATTAATGGCAGCTTCCATTTACCGAACCCCTAATGCATGTCAGGCACTAGAGTCGGTATCCACGTGATCCTGAGAGCCCCCCATCACTACCCACCCCCTTTCATCCAAAAAGGAAGCGCATTTTACAAAGATCACAGAACTACTAAGTCAGTGGCAGCCAAAGGTTCAGAGAGCACCATCCCTACTAGGCAGGAGCGATTTCAACGCAGACCAGCTTCCTGGCATCAGCAGGGCAATGTACCCAAGACAGCCACCGGCCAAACCCTCCAAGACGATGCCGAACGTCAAACTCCACTTCCACAAGCTTCTCCAAGACTGAGTACGTCAACCCAATTTCGAATGCCTCTGCTAGAATAAAACACAAGTTAGACTTCCTCGCGGCATTAATATCCCCCTCCTGCCTCCCCGCCCTGTGTCTCTCCAGCCCCAACCCCCAAGGACAGCGAAGGACCGCTGGCCAGACACTGTCTCAGACCCAGCAGCCCAGACCGAAGGTAAAGAGAACACTGGCGATCTTGCCAGCCCCACGGCACACTTTTTATGTGCTTCTTTTGATCATCTGTGAGATCATTTTCAGAAAAAAAAATTTCCATTTCCAAGAGCCCCTTTGGAACAGAGTACAAACCTTGAAAGGTTATACGGAACTTTCCGCAGACACAGAACTTCCAAGAGGGAAGCAGAAACCACAGCGCCCTTTGAGAAAAGGTCTCAAAACAAAACTCGGGCAGAGCCAGCACTGAAGACTGAGTTCAATGTGGACAGGACTCTCCTCAGAGACGGCCTCCCCGACCCCACAACCTGCACAGACAGACCCAGCCAGGCTCTCTCGAATCCCCCAGGCCAGGCAGAGCAGGCTTGCAAACTGGTCATGGCCAGGGGAATATATAACCTGCTCTACACTCAAGCAGTAAAGGGCGCTTCGGTTCTTTATTTTGCCGGGGATGGGGAGAGAAGAAAGAGAATACAACAGGGGCCTAGGGAGGTAGCGACTGGCAAGTTGGGAAATCGTGTCTTCAGAAGGGGAGCCAGAGATGGGAAATAGGGCAGATCCGTCTGGGATGTTTATTTAAGGCCATGCAAGGGGAGCTCCACACGTAGCGCGTGTCTGACACTTGTTGAAGCGACAGCCGCGCATCTCCGCGGAGCCTGTGAGACGGGCGGCCCCGAGCAGCTGGGTCGCGCTCCAGTAAGCCGGCAGCTTTGCCTTGGATCTCCCGGCAAATACTTGCCAATAGCTCAGATGGAAAGGTAATCTCTTAATTAAAGAGAAAGAAACATCCATCCAGAAATGGAAAAGAGCAGGAAGCTAACATTCGGAGAGGGGGCGGGGGTCACCGGTGGGAAGGAAGGGCTCCGGGCGTTGGGAGAGGAGTCTGCAAGAAACAGGAAAGGTCTGGCTCACTTTCTGAGCAGTGCCCCCTTTTCCCTGGGCCCCTCTGCAATCAGGAGAGAGTCTTTAGGGAGTGGTCGGGGAAGGGAACGGACGGCCCAGCTCAATTCCAACAGCGGCCAAGAAAATGCAGAGCCTTTTGGCTGCTATTCAGCAAAACAGACAAACTCCTAGCAAACGGGGAAAGAGAAAAAGGAAGCACACGTAATTATCCATCAGCACAAATTCTTAAACACCTTCTTCCTCTTACTCAGTCCTCGTTCCTGATCTAGTTCCCTTTCCAAGCCCTGGGGCCATTGCTGCTTTATGTGTCCTGGAGGCTTTACAGAGCCCCCCACCCCCACCCCAACATGCCATCAGCTCTGTGCCCTGGGCTCCTCCCTTGAAGCCCAGGCCCTGGGACATACTCTGGTACAGAATGACCCAGCGTCCTATCTCCCTTCACCCCCAGCGTACCTCTGGCCTCAGGCTGGGACAGCCCTGAAGTTGGCCTTAAGAGATTCGCAAAGGGACCTGTTGGCAAGCAGAATTAAAACGGGGCGTCTAAAGCCGCTGCCACTTCCAGAACAGTCCAGGCTCCCAACTTTAGCCGCTTTCCAGCCACATCAGCATTGCGTCTTAAGGCATTTTGGGTATTTCCTGATAGCCTGAAAGACCTCTTTTCAGTAACAGTTAAGAGAAGCCCGTAACTGTCAGAATTTCCCTTCAACGTCCTGAGTGTTCTCCAAAGGTAGTGTGCTCTCTCACACTGGAATTTCTCAGCAGGGGCTGCGGGTTCCGGGCACATGGGCACATCGTCGTCACACACCGGGGGTCAGGGTGGGATGTTAGCGGGTCTGGCTGCCCTCAGGACACTGGGCCAGACACCTTCTCAAGTCTCTTCCGTGGTCTGTATGCATGCGAAGGACGTGGGGATCCCTTCTGCCCTGTGAAAAGGTGGCAGTAAGCCAGTCCGTCCCCAGCTGAGCATTTAACTTCAAGTTCAAGTGCGTATTGGATTTACACAGAAAGATGCAAGATCACCTAAAGAAAACAGAGACAGGTGCCCAGACTGGTAAACCTGACTGGTAAAATCGATTCGCTCATACCCAAATCACAAGGGGACTGGCCATTGGCAGAAGCACAGAGAAGCCGAGTCTTACAAGCAAATATCTACTGTCCACAGAGGCAGAGCCCAGAGGAGCCTTGGCCCAAAGACACTCTGCCAAAGCCACACGACGAGGGACATCCTTTCCGTGGGCGTGAAGGTAGCCATCGAGCCTCTCAGCCTGGTTCCCTGACACGAGTGCCACCTGCACCTCTCATTCCGACTTTACAACCCATAACAGCCCTTTGCTCATCACTCCGCTCCAATTCCAAGCCTGCCCCACCAAGTCTTGCGCCACGCCCCGAAGTCTTCCTCCCAACCAGCTCATCCCCAAAACCAAAACACGTGTCCTCGGTTTAATCACGTAACCAAGCCACAAACCACTCCTCGGACCTTTCCCACCTCAAGAGAACCACCTTAAGCAGCGGCAAGTTTCGCGCTGGAGTCTGAGAGGGATCCTGAAAACTCCCTGGGAAGGGTCACGCTGAAGGCCCAGACCCGCGGGTCTCAAACTTGAGCTGTACCAGCATCACCCGAAGGGCTTGTTAAAGTGCGGACCGCAGGCCTTCACCCCAGAGCTTCTGGCTCAGCAGTTCTTGGGTAGGGCCCAAGACTCTGCATTTCTACCGCAGTCCCGCCGCATTCCCAAGGGGCCTGATACCATTCTAGCCACCACACTTTGGGACTCACTGGCCTAGGCCATTCAAGTGATGTACGATACAGAGCCGGGAAACCAAAGACACGGTCGTTGGCTGAAAACTCCAAACAAGTCCCCTCCTGTCTGAGCAGAAGTGAACCCACTAGTCGAACACCAATCACATGCCAGGATCTAGACAAGCGCCTGGGCCCATAGTATCCAATTCTCAATCAACGGAGTAATGCCTCAGCCAAAGGAATGGTGTAATTCCGACAACACTAATTATTATCAAAATTAATGGGCCAATAAATCATCTTGATCAGAAGGATCAAGAGTCCGTGACAAACATCAAGAAGTCAACTACAGGATCAATCTGGGCTCAACGCTCCCTGGCCCTGGACCTCTGCAATGGAGGAGGAAAAGGAAAGGAATTTAGCCAGCTATTCGGGAGAAAGCAAGAATTCCTGGAATTTCTTATCTTCCTCTGCCAGCCCCAACACAGATCCTCAAGCAAGTCAGTAAATCAAAGAATACGAGTGAAGAGTCCTGGGAGACCACCGGGGTCTCCTTCCACTGTACCTCCAAGCTGAAGCCTGCAGCAGAGGCAGCTGGGCCAGAACCCCGTCATGGCTGATGTAGGGTTCGCAGAAACAGAAAGACGCAATCTGAGTGGCTGTGCCCCCAGACTTCTGCACTGCAGGGTGTCGTGAAGCACTTTCAAGCAGGAAAAGATCCCCCCCACCCCCACCCCGCAGGAGAATACCACCCAGAAGAGAGTCATGAGGGCCCGCACTACCCAGGGGAGAGGGTTGGCGAGCTGAAGGCGGCAGGGGCAGGAGGATCATCTTCCATTCAGGGGTCCTTTCCAATCTGCATGTCGTGGGAACAGTTCAATGGTATGGGCACACCGAAACACTAAAAGAATGGGGGCGCCTGGGTGGCTCAGTTGGTTAAGCGTCTTCGACTTTGGCTCAGGTCGTGATCTCACGGTTTTTGAGTTCGAGCCCCGTGTCTGACTCCGCTGACGGCTCGGAGCCTGGAGCCCGCTTCGGATTCTGTGCCTCCCTCTCTCTCTCTCTCTGCCCCTCCCCTGCTCACGCTCTGCCTCTCCCTAAGATAAACAAACGTTTGAAAAAAAAGAAATGCTAAGAGAAAATTAATGAGGCCAAGAAAAGAGCTGTTTTACTAAATAACGTTGGTGCGGGCAAGTTCAGCTGTGGGGTGGTGGATGGCCTTGGTGGGGGAAACACCTCAGTCACATGGGGGGGCGGGGCAAAGTGGGGCCCCTCCCATTCAGGACTCCAGAACAGCAACACCACAGAGATTCCTTTGCTTCCGGAAACAGTTTTCAAAGACCCTGACTAGGCTTATGGTAACATCACATCCCTCTCTTCCACTGCCATGCTCACAGCACCAGAATTTTAGCCATTCCTCAAGTGTGTTCAGAGAGGACTTGCCCATCCACGCAGGACAGGCCGGCTCGTGAAAGGAGAGCTTTCAGCCTGGAGGTCGGGGAGCCAAGTACCACAGGAAAGAGACGTGTGCACCGCACCAGCCAAGGGCAGAAGGTAGGAGCAAATACTGTCAAAATCACGTTATTTTTGTAACCATCACAAAAAGTGAAGTGCCACAAAACCTCACCACGTGCCAACAGGAAGCCCTGGATAAAACGGGAAGCTCCTTCCTGGCCGTGGCCTCGACATTCCTACACACTCTGGGCCTGCCCATCTCTCCAGCCTCCCAGGTGTCACACGCCATGTGAATTTTCCTCCTGTCGCTGGAAGAGGCCAAGCTCACACCTGCCTTCCAGTCTGGTGTTCGCTGATCTCTCAGCCACGAACAGACCGCGGCAAGGCCGGCTCACGGTCAGCATCCAGGCTTCTTCAACCGGTCTTCCCAGAGTGCTCCAAGGCAGGCCACCCCACCCTCCCCACACATCACCCTTGTTCACATCCTCTGTTTTCCTCGAAGGACTGACTTACCCCTACCCGACACTGCCTTGTTCGTTACGTATCCGTACCGTAACTGGCGTTCCCGCCTCAACAGAAGCTCCATGAAGACTAGAGACCTCACCCCATCTGCTTCCCAGTGCCCGGTGCACCATCAGATAAAGCCACTCAAACATTCGGTGAGGAAATACTTGTTGAAACGCTGGGCACAGCCCATTTCTTTAAGTATGAAAAGTCTGGCTCTGTACGCAAAGGTGTGTTCTTTTGCACCTAAATTATAGAAAACCAGTTTGCTGAAACCAAGAATTAGCAGGGGCACCTGGGTGGCTCAGTTAAGTGTCTGACTTTGGTTCAGGTCATGATCTCGCGGTTTGTGGGTTCGAGCCCCACACGAGGCTCTGCACTGACAGCTCGGAGCCTGGAGCCTGCTTCAGATTCTGTCTCTCTCTCTCTCTCTCTCTCTCTGCCCCTCCCCCACTCACACTCTGGCTCTCTGTCTCAAAAATAGCATTAAGAAAAAAAATTTTTTTGAAGAGGTAGCAGACCACTGACAAAAGATACATCAGGATGTCCATGATAAATCGTTAGAACTAAAGGAGTACCTTAAACTTTTTCCATGTTTTGAATAAAGCTTGCCTTGATATTTTTGCTTTTTATAATGGCAGGGTTTTTTTTTTTTTTTTTTTTTTTTTTTTTGTAATAACCTATTTTTTTTTTTTTAAGAGACAGGAGAGCGCAAGCAGGGGAGGAGTAGAAGAGGAGGAAGAGACTCTTAAGCAGGCTCCCCACCCAGGGAGGAGCCCAAGGCGGGGCTCTCACAACCTCGCAATCATGATCTGAGTCGAAATCAAGGGTTAGATGCTCACCCAACTGAGCCACCAGGTGCCCTATAATGGCAGTTTCAAGTGATAAGGCTGGGTGGTTATTAATACCTAAAATGTCCCACATGTGCAAGATCATTCTTAGACCTTCTACGGTAAGGCAGAAGGGCAGGATATAAACATATCACAGCACATATACTAGGATTCAAATCCAAACTCAACAAACCATATTTGTGGAAAATACTGAAATAATCTTAGTATCTTATCACACGGGTATTGTTCAACAAAACTTTCTGAACTTCAGGGATGACACATAATACCTCTACGATGCAGTCGACCTTCAAGCTACCTCCGTCGCTCCTCCCAAGGATTCGACAGTAACCAGGCAGACTGCTCTCTTACAGCCATTCTCCGTATTTGCCAGAGTTGGGTCTCGGGCCACGTGACAAACAGGAGTGGTGTGCCTGCGCTCAAAAAATCCCGTTTCAATAAACCCAGTGGTCCAGGTCTTATAAGGGGCATTAACAGTGGAGCATTAATCAAGCATCATGAAAACGGCCTATAAAGAGACCGCATATGGGCCCAGCTCCAGCGACAAAAGTCTAGGAAGAATTCTCATGGAGAAGTTTGTGGAACAGAATACTGAGCAAGCTTCCCAACAGGCCACAGATAATTTGCTAAATGATTGCAAAGGGCATCATTTGCTTATACAAAATTGCATCTTTTTTCTGAAAACTCCAGCTTACCATCTGACCAGAGGCCGTTTCTGTTGAGATGCTAAATAGAAGTGGGAATCCATCCCAATTCTCTGCCCCTTTTCTCCACCAGGCAGGTGGGCAAGCCATCAAAGGGTGATGAGATCGGTTGTGACTTGGGCTGCTGAGAGTTCTCCCTGCCGCAAGAGGCCTCCTCACAATACGAATGGCAAGCCGGGGAAGCCGGGCAGGGGGAATACAGCGCCGAGATGGCTCAATCAGCGTGCCTACTTGGGATCAGAGCCTACTTGGGATTCTCTCACCCTCTCTCTCTGCCCCACCCCCACTGGCCGTGCCAAGCTCTCGCTCGCTTGCTCTCTCTCTCTCTCTCTCTAGCATTAAAAAAAAGAATGGCAAGCCAGCGATAAAGACTACAAAATGGTATACCACCATATTTCCGTGGCCCCGGAAACTTCTCCAAATGCTCTTCTGAGTCTCATCTCTACAACCACTGCATGAGTGTGGCTGAATCAGGCATGGGCACACACAGCCTGTTTTCCATCCAGGACATCACATGACATCTCAGACACTGGGAAATTCCAAATCAGGGCCGCAGACTAGTGGTCATGGGCTCTGGACACCTGCTGCGAGAACAAGACCACTCTGAATCAGATTCCGGCTCACCATCAGGGACCCATGTTTCCACGAACTAAGCTCTTCAACTAGCTTCACAGACCAGCACCAAACGTCAGCACAGTGGAGAGAGAGAGACACCGAGAACCCAGCACACTCTTACACCCAAAGGGTATGATGGGGGGGGGGGGGGAGGGACAATTTGGCAACCTGTATATCAAAAGCCTTAGGATTCTACATACCCTCGATTGCAACAAGTCCTTTTAGTAATTTATTCTAAAGGAATAATTCTGAGGGTATTCAATGATAGAACTACAAGGATATTGACAGGGAGCTATGAGAAACTAGAAACAAGCTAAATGTCAAACAACATGGTCCTGATTAAATAATGATGCTATATCCATTTCCTCCAATGTAAATATATTTGCCATTCAGAACAATGCTGTATTACAGGATTAATACCATGAAGCAATCTTATAAAATATTAAGTGAAAAAAAAAAAAGATGGCAAAACCTTCTTCATGAGAAGATCTCCTTTCTGTTAAAAGCGTTCCATTTTTGTTCAAATTACATCTTATAAGATATACACCAAAAAGCTTTAGAGCAGCTTTTTCTGCCCAGTAGGATTACTGGCAAGTTCTGATTTTTTTTTTTTTCTCCTTAGCTTTTAAAAAACTCTGATACAATAAATGCGAAACAGGCTGCACATCAAAGAGAATAGGGGTTATTATTTAAAAATAATTCAATGCACTGTGGAAACATCTCACAGGCTTTAAACACTCGTCTGTGGGAGACAATCACAACATCTCAGAAGCAACCACGGTGACATTAAGATTTCTGCCCAGCGACACGCATTATAACATGGTGCCAGCCAGAATGCAGTTTCACTGTGTGTCTCCTGAGGTCTTAAATAAATGATGCCAGATATAGACCCATCACACCAGGACTGCCCTATCTCGATGCCGTAATTACAAGTGTTATTTTAACATTTGCATACACACACACACACACACACACACACACAGTTAAGAAAAGCAACTATGAAAGAAGGAAAGAACTTGCTTTTCTGGTCTCAGGCAGAGCTCATCATCAGGCTCAGCCCCTTTCGGGACGTACTCCTAGCAAATCCTGGGAACAACCTCAGAGCCTCGCTGTCTCCTGGAAGAGGAGACAGAAACGTGTCAGCCAAAGGTCCAGAACTGAAATCTGATTCTAGAGAACGGAGGTGATGTGCACACATTCCTTCTAGAAACTGCAGGCGTAAGGTTTTATATGTCCTTCTCCACAAATCCCAGGGCATTCCTCATTATTATCTTGGCTTTCATATTGCGCATATAGGTACAAAATTGTTACTAGAAATTACACTATAATCCTCTTCTCAGTGATTCTAGAGGCACTGGGAGATAGGCGAGAAAGCGGAGATGTCTGGAGAATCAGAAGGCTGTGTAGTTGGGACGTGCTGTCTCAATGTGATCACCAGGTGACCGTGCATCAGAGCCCAGGACTGAGGAAGCAAGTGCTGACGTGGCAGTCTCCCTTCAGGCCAGCCCTTTGCCTAAATGGCTGTTCAGATAACCCCCATCAAGATTCTAGAGTTCTTCAGGGCGCCTGGGTGGCTCAGTCGGTTGAGAGTCCAACTTTGGCTCAGGTCATAATCTTGTGGTTCATGGGTCTGAGTCCTGCATCAGGCTCTGTGCTGACAGTTCAGAGCCTGGAGCCTGCTTCAGATTCTGTGTCTCCCTCTCTCTCAAAAAATAAACATTAAAAAAAAAAAAAAAAAGACTCTACAGTTCAAGTCACCAAGCCATTGAGCAAAAGACAAGAGTTATCCATTAAAGCAACAGGTTCTGGAGAGTAGGGTGGAGTCATTTTAGCATAAAATGAACACAGGCTGCCAACTAGTGTCCCCAAATAGATACTGGGATAGGCAAAATAACTCCCCCACCCCAACAAGGATGTCCACATCCTAATCTCCACAACATGTGAATATGCTACTTTCCCCAGCCCTTAAGGGTCTTGGCAGACATGATTAAGTCAAGTATCCTATGGAGACATTATCCTGGATTATCTAGCAGCCCAATGTAATCACAAGGGTCCTTAAAGATGGGAGAGGAAGGCAGGAGTGTGAGGGAAGCATCTATGGAAGAATGAATGGTCAGAGATATGACCATGTTGACTTTGAACACAGAAGAAGGGGCCCCAGGCCAGCAGATACCAGCAGCCTCTTAAAGCTGGAAAAGGTGAGGAAATGGATTCCCCTCCAGAAGGGACACGATGACCCTGCAGACACCTTGATTTTAGCCCAGGGAGACCCGTGTCTGACTTCCGACAGCTGTAAAATAATAAATTTATGTTAAGTCGCTGAATTTGTGGTAATTTATCACAGCAGTAGGAAATAACAGAGACTATCTTGACTGGTCAATGGCTGGGATCCCGTGACTCACTGCAGGATGACCAACAAGGCTGCAGCCTCCCTGTCACCCAAGCCGCTCGTCTCTGTCCGGCTCGGGGAGCGGTGGGGAGACAGGGCGCCGGGCTCTCTGCAGGCATCCTCTGGGGCCCTTTCCTACTAGGCTGGGCACAGTGCCGGGGGGGGGGGGGGGGCAGAAAGGACAATCGCTGGAACGCCCCGCAATGAGTAAAGAGGTGTTAGGAGTGAGGAAGAGCAGAGTTCAAATCCCAGCTCCACTCACCAGAAGCAAACGGCCCATCCAAGCCTCAGTCTCCTCCAACCTCACAGCGCTGTGACCAACCGGAACGATTACATACATGTGAACGTCGACAACCGAACGTCCCATCAGAGAGCAGACACTGTCAGCAGAGACCCTGTAATAGCGATCGCGGCTAATAACTGATCTCATTCGGGGCCTGCGAGTCACAAACATGGCACCGGGTTCTGGTCTCTCTGGGCCTTGGCTTCCTTGGCGAGTCCATGAGGAAGGCTCCCCACCCGTCTCGCACTACAGCTCTGAGGATGAAAACTAAAACGGTTGTGGAAACAGTGGGAAACACACAAGCCCAACGCAGATGGGAAGGGGGACCTTTTCATTTCCATTTGGGGTCCCTCGTCAGGGCCTCCCCACATCAGGTCGTCACCGGAAAAGATGCTACTTGTGTTTGAGGAAAACACTAAGCAGAAATCCTAATGCATCAGAGTCACTGACGGCTCACAAAACACGAATGAAGTAAACTGGACATTCTGGGTCCCTTCCCAGAAGTGAGAAGCCCATAGTCCATCCTCAGATGTCACTGGCTGTCATGAGGCGCTCAGAGGAACAGTCCCCCAGTACGGAAGGCCCCCCGCAAGGCTCATCTGGGGCAGCCGGTTCTATTCCAGGCCCCCGGAAACAAGAGCCAAATCTTACAGCAAACAGTGAAAATATCTGAAAAACATTGCAAAGTGTTGAAAAAGTAAAAGGGCTGACCAAGACTTCATCTTTCAAAATGAAGTCAAAAAGTACATAAATGCGCTTATTGAAAACGCAAGCCACTGTATCAAGACGTGAAACACCGAGGTTACGGCGAATTTTGACATCTTCCGCTGGAGCGAGCATTGATTATCGATGTACCAGTGTACTTTTTCCCTTTTGTTCCAACGTGACGACAACAGGGTGAACCCTTCACCTCTGACTTGCACACACGCTACTTACTGTAAGAGGGTAACCTTTGCAAAAATTATTTCAGGGCTTACGCTTTCTCAGAGGTATTTCCTAATATCCAAAGATATTCAAATCCTCTTTGGAAGCCAGTTTCTTGTCAGCGTGCTGGTTGTTTTTCTCACCAATTATGAAAGGATCTAACCCTGTCTGGGCCTCATTTGTCTGGTGTGAGCCGTCCTCCAGCAATCCTTATTGACTATCTGTAATCCCACATCTTTTGCAAGATTTGCAATTTCACATGTTAATACATTTGCAAGGAATTTGCATTGTACTGCGGTACAGCCCTTGAGGACGGGCCAGGAGAGAGGCCAGTGTTGAGGGGAAGACACCGAATGGGGGCAATGGGAGTTTTCTGCTGCCTCCTAACAAGTTACCACAAACTTCAAGGCTTAAAACAAACCACATCTATCATCTCCCTGGTTCCCCAGACCCAGCTGGAGTCCTCTGCTCAGGGTCTCACAGGCTGTTCCCGTGTGGCCTTGGCGGTGTTCCATTCCAGACTCGGGGTCCTCTTCCAAGCTCCCAGTTGTTGGCAGAACTCAGTTCCTGGCAGCTATAGGGCTGAGGCCCCCATTTTCTTTCTGGCTGTCAGCTGGGGGGGGGGGGTCACTCAGTTCCTACACACCTGTCCTGTCCACATGACCCCTCACTTCCTCAAAGCCATCAGGAGCAGCTCTTACTCCAAAAGTCTGGTTTTCTATATTTTTATATCAGGGGGTGGGGGGGCGGCAGAGAATCCCAAGCAGGCCCTGCCCTGCGCTGTCAGCACAGATCCCGACACAGGGCTTAAACCCACAAACTGTGAGATCGTGACCTGAGCTGAAATCAAAAGTCAGATGCTTAACTGACTGAGCCACCCAGGTGCCCCCAAACACCATCTCCTACAAAGGGACACAATCTCGGTGGGGTTGGGGGGGGATTATACAAGAGCATGATGCCCTGGTTGGGGGGGGGGGGTCAGGTTAGGGCACATTTACCATCAGGACCATTAGATGTTACAAACGCTGTTGCTTTCCTAGGTGACCCCGTAATTCTGGAGCCCGCTGGTCCCCACCCTCAAACGCACGCTCCCCATTTCCACCGCCAAGGCTCTGCTGGGTCCAGCACTTCCTGTTACAGCGCGAACGACATGGCATCCAGTCTTGTTCTCCCCCGGATCCATTCTCTACTCCGCCCCTAGAGAGGGCTCGGTAACACGCACACCTCACCGTGTTCCACTTAAAAGGCATCCGTAGCCCCCTGGCAGCAGCAGGATGAAGTCAATGCTTTTTCACAAGCAAGGCAGTGCCTTCATGGTCTTCGTGCCCGAGGAGTCTACTGCCACGTGCCTCTCTCTCCCACTCTCCCCTTGAGACCCAGGGGGTTCCATCGGCCTGGAGTTCCCTGCCCCTTACCCATCCCCCCCCCTTTTTTTTTAATGTTTATTTATTTGAGAAAGAGAGGACGAGTGCGAGCTGGGGAGGAGCAGAGAGAGAGAGAGGGAGAGAGAGAATCCCAAGCAGGTTTCTCATTATCAGTGTAGAGCCTAACACGGGGCTCGAACTCATGAACTGTGAAACCATGACCTGAGCAGAAATCAAGAGTTGGACGCTTAACGACCGAGCCACTCAGGTGACCCCCCCCCGCCCCACCATCCGTCTTTCTAGAGAACAGCCTCTGTGAGGCCAACCCTGGCTCCCACAGGGGGTCCTGCATGATCTTTCATATTCCACACGACTGTTACACAGCACTTACCTTCTTTGCTACAGCTACTGGTTTCCAGATTCTTCTCCCCACCATACTGGGGGGGGGGGGGGGTAGGGGCAGAGTCTGGAGGCCAAGAGCTCATTTTTTTCCTTTCTGAATCTGAAGTACCAGGAAAAAGAAGTACCAGGAAACAGGAAACACCAATGGCATGTGAATTAACCCTATTTCTAGCACAAGGTGGCAATTAAGAGCCTGGGGTTATGAAACCTCACAGCCTGGGTCTGAAGGCCAGTGACACCACTTACTAGTAGCATGACTCAGGGCACGTTACTCAACCTCTCTGCACCTTGGTTTCATCATCTCCAAATAAAAAATCTTTATCCAAAAAAAAAAAAAAAATTAACTCTAGAACTTCTCTAAATTAAAAAAAAAAGAATACGTGTTTTATAAGATCACTAGAAGGAATAAACAGGTTCTTATTTGTGAAGGACGTAGAAAAAGGTACGGATGGGATTGTGACAATACAAATATTTGTTCAGTAAAATAAACACCCCGGAGCCACGTGATACACAATGGTGAGAAATTCATCCAAACGGAGGAGAGACATCAGACCGGGGAGAGGAGCCAACGGTAACCCCGTTGTCATCAATGTCGTTCTGAAACACTCTTCGCCAAGAGAGAAAGGGAATGAAGACTAAACGAGGACAGAACAGAGAAGGCAGAAATTCCAGTACGTGAGTGACGGGCCTAAGTAACTCTTCGGGTCAGCTTTCGCATGTTCTGTGATTTCCCGTAATGAAAACAATGGAAGGCTGAGTAAGCCAGTACCGGCCGGCGTCCCGGGAGGAGTCACGGCCCGTGGGCCAGGGCCCCATCCTTCCTGCGGCAGTGGCCACCCAGCCATGCGGCCATGTGAGTCTCCATCCAGCCCCGCCAGCTCATGGATATCATCTCCTAGGCCATCCTTCTCTCCAGAGATGGCCATCCAGAGATGTCCCAGTCTCCAGAGACAGAAATCTAAATGCTAAGTCTGTCCCTAACTATTCGACCTTCTCGGCCTCTCTTTGCTCAGCTATAAAATGGAAAACCCTACGGTTTTCCTAAGATCGCTAAGAGGATTAAATAACGGATGGAAAAAACAGACACGGCGTTTGCTACCTGGCAAGGTAGTCAGTACGCATGTCTCAAAAATAAGAGTAGGTGAACTTTAGGATATGTCTCAACCTAAAACCCGTGCAGGCCAGCAACCTGCCTGCAAAGTGGGTGTGGCTAACCTAGGCGGGCAGGTGCACAGCACTGATCCTGGGGCTGGCTGTCCTCAGGCAGTGACTCGGTAACCCAGCCACCCGCAGAACACATTCCCCACCCTAAGGTGACCCGGGTCAGCCACGTGTGAGCCAGCTTCTCCCCCTGTGTCACAGCAGGGTGGCTGGCTCTGCTTCGGGGAAACTCCCCCGGGCTTGGTGGCCTTCCCGCCACACCCAAGTAAGGTGAAAATAGCTTCAGGGAGCATGTTAAGCTCCTTTCCGATTCCTCCAGGGCTGCTCCAAATCACATCATCACCGCCCTGTGCGTCCACATCACCTCCCAGAATAAAAAAAAAAAAAAAAAAAGTTCTCAGCAACACAGGGGGCAAGGCTCACCGCTCACAAACAAGGGAAGAAGAAAAAGAGAAGAGAACGTCAGCATCTGGGCAGCTCCACAAGAGAACTAGTCCGTTTGCAGAGGCTGCTGACATTGTCCGGGTGAATGAGGGCAGGCAGATCCCTCCAGATTATTTGTCCAATTGGCTTGAAAACTTAGGTCCACGTAAAAATCTGCAGGCCGTTTACAGCAGCTTCATTCCCGAACCGAACTCTGGAAGCAACAAAGCTGCCCTTCAATGAAGAACACTGAACCGGTGACCAGGAAGTGGTAGGTCAGTGGCTCGGAATGCTACCCAGCAGTGAGAGGCAAGCCACACAAAGACATGGATGAATCTTCTTTTTTTTTAATACCTTTATCACTTAACATTACAGCCTAAACATTTCTTCTTCCTAGAAATAGTTGAACACAATTTTAGTGACTACATTATAATTCATTTATGGATGGTCTGTAAATCAAATATTTTCTTACTGCTAGACATTCAGTTACAGCCACTGTTTTACAGTGGACACATTTTTCATATTTTGGTTATGTTCTATTTTTTAATCAAAATGTATTTTTTTTTTCAGGAATAGAACTTGGTGATTCATCACGTACATAGGACACCCAGTGTTCATCCCATTCAGTGCCCTCCTTAATGCCCATCACTCCTTTAGCCCATCCCGCTACCGACCTCCCCTGTCAGCAACCCTCAGTTTGTTCTCTGTATTTACGAGTCTCTTATGGTTTGTCTCCCTCTCCGTTTCTATCTTATTTTCGCTTCCCTTCCGTTATGTTCATCTGTTTTGGATCTTAAATTCCACATATGAGTGAAGTCATATAGTATTTGTCTTTCCCGGACTTATTGACTTATCTTCTTAGCATAATGCACCCTGGTTCCATCCACATTGTTGCAAATGGCAAGATTTCGTTCTTTTTGATTGCCGAGGAATATTCTGCTGTATACATATACCACATCGTCTTTATCCATTCATCAGTCAGTGAACATTTGGGCTCTTTCCATATTTTGGCTATTGTCGACAGTGCTGCTATAAACGTTGGGGTGCATGTGTCCCTTCGAATCAGGATTTTTGTATCCTTTGGATAAATACCTAGTAGTGCAATTGCTGGGTCGTAGGGTTGTTCTATTTTTAGTTTTTTGAGGACCCTCCATACTGTTTTCCAGAGCGGCTGCACCTGTTTGCGTTCCCACCAGCGGTGCAAAAGAGATCCCCTTTCTCCACATCCTCGCCAACATCTGTTGTTGCCTGAGTTGTTCACGGACGTGGATGAATCTTAAACGCGTACGGCTAAGTGACAGAAGCCGGTATGCCAAAGCTGCCCACCGTGATTGTGACCCTGTGGCATTCTGGCAAAAGCAAAGCTAGAGAGACGGGCCCCGCAGTGGTGGCCAGGGAACTGCAAATACGGGGAGCTGAACAGGGAAAGCATAGGGGCTTATTTAGGGTGGGAAAATCACTCAGTGTGACCGTGCAATGGTAAATACAGGACATCTAAGCGTTTGTCAAAACCCCGGAGAACGTCACAGCACTGGAGTAACCCTTAATGCACTCAATTAGGACTAAAACCATGTGGCGGGCGCGGGGAGGGGGAGTCCCGGGCAGGAAGGCAAACTGGGACCCAAGAATCTAAACGTATCACGAACATATGAAACGGCGTCACTCGAGGTGGGGAGTAAGGTGCTGACCCAGGTGACGCTGGAAAGGTGTGGGGTCTGTCACACCAAAGGCGGGAGGAGGCGTACGTCCACATTGCGTGAGAGTTGACCCAGTGCTTCCCCGCAGGTTCACGATTCTTAAACCACTGCACTGGAACTGGACGACGAAGGGAATGCATGGAGGGAGTTTTCTCACCGCTGGAAAAGGAAGTCCCAGTTAAGCAAAGGGAGAAGGCTAGCATGAGTCATGTGGGAGCGATTAGACCCGGAGGCCCGGCAGGAATTTACGTCGAGCTTAACACAGATACAGGTGGTTATGCAGAGAAAGTGACGGAGCACGGTACGTGTGCACAAACTCTTGTACGCCTGCCTGTGTTGCTCTGACAGCTGAGGGGCCTAGGAGCAAAGTTGCATCAGGAACACACACGCGCACCTGGGGCCCACATCTTGCTTTCCCGGCACCATTCTCCAATGAAAGGAGTCAAGGCTTCTTACAGAAATGATGGATTCTAGAACCAGGTCAGGAAATCTACATGAGCCTAGAGCACCTTGTAGTGCGGGGGGGCAGGGGAGCACTCAAAAAACCCCACAATGATGGGGTTGTATCCAGGGGATATAGGAAAAAGGGGAAGAGTGCTCAATGGCAAAGCAGAGACAATGTGAGCAACAAACTAAAGTAAGTTATTACCCAGAGTGTGAAATAAGGATCAGTGAGTCCACACGGAAATAAACACTTGAAGAAGCAAAGTGAGGGAGGACAGACAAATCCCCAGGCAGCATTCCATACAACTTGCTAGATACTCTGTCCTTAGGAACCTAACTCTTCACTCTGTAACTATGGACTACATGTGACTTTCTTCCAGAGAGGACAGTAAAGAAAGTGGGAAAGAGAAAGACTAACTTCCCAAACGCTACCTCGAGCCATGTAATCAAGGTTAACGTTAACCGCAATTAAGTCATAGGGACAGAATGGGCCCGTGACAGAATGTGCTGAGAAACGACCCTTCACCTCTGTTCTTCCCCAAACACCCTAGTTCACTCATGACACCAGACAAATCCCAACTGAGCGGCCTTTTTTTTTTTTTTTTACGCATTTATTTGAGAGAGAGAGAGAGAGAGAGAGAACCCACACAAGTATGAGAGGGGCAGAGGGAGAGAGCGAATCCCAAGAGGGCTCAGCACTGTCAGCACAGAGCTCGGCACAGGGCCCCATCCCATGAACCATGAGATCATGATCCAAGTGGAAACCAAGAGTCAGACGCTTACCCAACTGAGCCCCCCATCCTATACAACACGCCCAACAAGGAATCCTCAAAACTATCAAGGTCCTCAACTACGAGGGAAGGCTAAGAAACCCTCACAGCCAACAGGAGCCTAAGGAGACATGATGACTTAATATCATGTGCTATCTCAGATGGGATCCCGGAAAAGGGACATTAGGAAGAACTAAGGAATCGCCATCAAGTATGGACTTCAGTCAACAACAACAGATCGAACTTGGTTCATTCAGGTTTCCCAACGTGCCGTGCCAATAAGAGGAGAAACTGGGTGGGGGTATACAGGAACACCCTGTACTTTCTTTATAATAATTCTGTAAACATAACATTTTTTTAAAAAAAAAAAGCTTATTAAAAGAAAAGAAAAAAGAAAAGACTCCCGTTGGGCAGGGGTAAACTCTGCTCTGTGGGTTCACAGAAAAATAGCACTCCATTAACGGGTGGGGTAGTTCATGGCCTGGGCAGTGGACTCTCAACCCTCAGCGTCCATGCCAGCAAGGTGACTCAAATGGCTCCTCACTTCCCCTGGCTGGCCCTGAGCTGACAGAATGGGACTAAACACAGCCTTGATCTTCGAAAGCTCCGACGAGGACTAGCGCACTGAACACGGAGGGAACCCCTCCAGAGATGCTCGGTGTCACTCCCCCAGGCACGGAACCCCACACTGCCGGGATGCGTGTGACCAACAAACAGTTGTCACTTGCTCTCACCAAGTCCCAATTCAATACGAACGACCGATTATAAGACAAAGCAGGCTGAAATCCCTGAGGAAAGAGGGGGAGAGAGAGAGAGACAGACAGACAGACAGACAGACAGCGGCTGAGTTGAGCCACGGCTCAGAAATCGCAAGAATTTCCTAGCAAAGGTTTTCATCTGACATGGGCCTTGAAGACGAAGACGATAGGCAGGCAGCAAAAGGAGAGAATTCCAGAGACAGGGAAGCACGTGACAGGGGGACACATCGGACACCACACGTTCGAAGACTAATTATTCTTAAGTCAGTTTGCCCACAGAACTGGACAGCAATGGGAGAGAAGTTTTGACAGGCACAGCTGGTCCCTGCCCGCCCGCTGAGAACTCCGGGTTTCACTTGCTGGCCATAGGGAGCCACTGAAGGCGTTTGAGCAGGAACGTGACGGACCTCCGGCTGGTCCAGAAGCCACGTGCTGGGTGCACAAGACAAGCCCTCCAGCCCTGCCAGCATAGCCTCCTCCGTGAGGCCGCACGCACACCAGCCACACGCACACAGCGGTTCTGCACGCACACTCAAGAGAAACTCCCTTCTCTCTGGGGACAGGACACTGGGTTCTGTTGCTTGTTTTTTTAATTACAGGGAGAGAGCACGCACGCGTGGGGAAGAGGGCCAGAGGGAGACGGACAGAATCTTAAGCAGGCTCCATGCTCAGCGCCGAGCCCAATGGGGGGCTCGATCCCATGATCTGGGCCAAATTCAAGAGTTGGACGTGCAACCGACGGAGCCACCCGGGCGCCCCAGGGCACTGGATTCTTTAAGGGAGCAGCCTGAGTGCCCAGCCAGGCAATTAAATGCAGGGGTGTCTGGGAGTGGATTAAAGTGAAAATCATAAATCAATATGACATCTTTCAATAAACGACCCGGCTACCGACTCCCCACTGGCCCCTTGGCAGGGTGCAGTTGTGTAAAGGCAGCCAAACTCTTGCTCAAATTAAGTGTCACGCCTGCTGAAGGAAGGAGAGGGATCTCTGTAGAAACCCGGGGGCAGGGGCGCAAGAAGGCAGGTGCCGGGAGAAGAGCCAGGGCCCCGGGGCAGCAGGGGCAGCAGCGCGGAGAGGCGGAGGGGTGCCCGGCACCCCCTCGCGGCGGGTCTCATCCGGAAGTGGCACCCGGCATCCTGCTGGTTCGCGCCCTGCGCTCCTTCGGAAATCCCGGTCAGGAGAAGCCAACCTTTTATTCTGACCTCAAAGCCCGGTGCTTCAAAGACGGCCCAGCCCGGCTCCCCCGCGTGGGACAGAATCTTGGGGTCCGAGCCTCACACCAGGCAGGCGGCCCGACCCCAAAGCGGGCCCGGTTTCGGCGCTGACGCCCGCACTGAGCCAGACTGGATTCCAATCCCTCACGACCTCAGCCCCTGAAGCCCCTTATTCGATAAGCCACGGTCTCCACCACCTAGAGGAGACCATGGTTGGAGGCTCTGAGCCTCTCTCCCCATCTTGTCCTCACCACAACCTCCTCTTGGTGCTTCGGTGCATGAAGGAAGGAGGCGAGAGAGACAGACCGACCTTTCTGCCCCCAAGCCCGAGACGGCGCCCACACCAACGGCATACGGGTTCTCGGCCTTTGCTCTTCCGAGCCAGCAGGTCCCCTGCTGTCCCCTCTCCCTCCGAGGGGCCTGACCCCAGTTAGCAGCTGTTTCCGAGGCTGTGCCAGTGGAGCCCGGCCGAGGACCGGGCAGGAACGGGTCGGTTTGGAAGCCCCACCTCGGCACACTGGCTCACCCGGCAGCTCCAGGAAGCAGAGATGGGATGGGACCACTGTCAACGGGAAGGAGCAAATGCAGACCACTGCTGAGCCGGCGCAGGGGGGAGCCCGGCAGGGAGGCCAAGGCTGCGCGCTGTGCGAACACGTGACGTCCAACCACAGATGATCTCCAAAGGGCGCACTTGGTGGGGATGTAGGTCTATCCTAGAGAAGCAGCGGGGAGCCCAGGTTCTGGAGCCAGGTTCCTGGCCAGTGAGCGAGTGTGTGACCTTGGGCACGTGACCGGGAGGGTTCGGCAAGACACCGCAGGCCAAGCGCAGAACGGCACCTGTCGCGTGACAACTGATGACGGCGACGTTCGACTCGCTGCCGTTGCTACAGTTGAACCAGGCTCTTAATGCCTGCGCATCTAGGTCTGGGTGCCCGGGTCACCTAGAAGAAATCAAACCATCCCCTCCCTGTTCTTTGCCGGATTTTCCAGGACGGGGCTTTCAGGTTCATACCTCTGAAGAATGAAGAAGGCGCCGAGTCCGATTTTAAAATATTAACACATACCTTGAACTCTGCCAACTGCCTTCTCTTCCAGCATCTCCCAGGCCAGGGTAAACAAAGACCCACTCTGCAGGAGAAAGCCAGGATTGTGCACTTCACCCACCTATCAAGCCCCGTGGAGATGACACCATTAAAAAAAAAAAAAAAAAAGAATGCCGCTTCTTCTCAGCAGGGTTAGCGGTTAAGGAAACTGCTAAGATCACACTCAACAGCAGGGTTGAGTTCACTAAGGAGAAGCGATTCGTCACCCCCGCAGCCGACTGCCACGTGGACCTCTCCGGGGGAACAGCAGCTGCCCCATTATTTTTCACACTGTTGAAAAGCCAAAGGGCCGGCTGCCATACAGGATAGGCAGGCACAGCACGTTTTCCATCGAGATCCGGGGAGGGAAGCACCAGATTCAACCCGGGGTTGCGACACCAGGCGGGAGACCGCACCAGCGAGGGTCCAGGGCCGCCCGTCTCAATGCCTTCTGGGTCCAACAACCACCTGTCTGCACGTGCACGTGACAGTTTACAAAGCCTTTCACGCGGGGTCTCTCTTTTTTTTTTTTTTTAATGTTTATTTTTGAGAGAGACACAGAAAGCAAGCAGGGGAAGGGCAGAGAGAGGGAGACACAGAATCCAAAACAGGCTCCAGGCTCTGAGCCATCAGCACAGAGCCTGACACGGGGCTCGAACCCACAAACCACGAGATCACGACCCGAGCTGAAGTCGGATGCTTAGCTGACTGAGCCGCCCAGGCGCCCCTCATGTAGCACTTCATTTAACCTACACAAAGCAACTACTCCGTGTCCCCGTCACATCCCCAGCAGGGCTGGAAAGGAGACGCCCCCAACTACTGGATTATCGACCACAGGCTAGCCCGTGCTAAGGACCAGACACCCATCAACTGCCTTTAATTCCTGCAGGGTTGCCCTGTTTTAAGAAGAGCTAGCAGCTGTGAAACTTCCCCCGACTCTCAGGATGATGATCACAGTCCGAGCCCTCCAGGACACAAATGCGTCGTGGTAAATGCAGAGACGGAGGTCTCCAGAGAGGGAGAGCCTCCAGAAGGGACGAAAAGTCCCCCTGCCTTGTAGAAGATAAGCAGAAGTTCAGCTGAGTCCTGATTGAGAAGGGGGTGCTTCTCAGAGGGAAGAGCAGAGGTGGACCCCCAGACAGGCCACACGCAGGGCCCTCAGAGCAAGAGGACCACCGATGTGGCCTGAGCTTCCCAGCAGCACCCCGTGTGTCTTGCACGGAGTTGAGACTCCAGCCTGCAGGTGAGGAATCATCACCCAATGGTTTTAAGCAAGACAACTCTTGCAGACTGGCCTTTAGATAGAGGAGCTGGGCAGCCGTGTGGAGGACGGATAGGATGTGGTCCAGCCGCTGTGTGAACGGCTACTGCAGCCGTCCAAGCAGTGAGAGGACATGGTCCTCCCCAGGCAGGGACTCACGGGGAGACGCGCGATTGAGAAATATTTCAGAAGCAAAGCTGGTAAGGGTGACGAATGTGGGGGCAGACACAGAAAAGAGTCTATGACCCTGAGGTTTCCTGCTTCCGTTCCTGCATGGATAAGATGCCTGCCATGAGGTAAGAGAGCGTGAGGAGCGAAACGACCCCGGGGAGAGGGTTCCCAGCAAAGAGAAGAGACCACGAAAATGATGAGCTCTGTTTCTGACACAGTGAATTGAAGGAGCCTTTGGGACATCCAAATGGGGGGTGTCGCACAGGATGTGCGAGCCTCCAACTCTAAAAAAGTCGTTTCTAAAAATCAGACGATGGCCTTCTTGACATCTCATGCTGTACAACGTCTGGCCGTGTGCCCAGACTAGAGAAAGGCACAATCAGGGACACGGACGATGCCGCCTGGAGCGACACGCGGTGAAGCAGGGCCCGGCAGCACATTCTCGGAGGTTCTGAGCAGGATGTCTGAGCCGGGAGTGAGCAGGCTGCAGCCTCGTCTCGGTTCTGATACCACAACCATACCAGCCCTGTGACTCGGGACGCGTTAGTTAGCCTCCCTGTGCCTCAGTTTCCTCATCTATAAAATGAGATGACGATCGTACCTATGCCACACGGAGCTGTGGTAGGATCAAGTAACACTTGTGAAGCACTTTGCATGGAACCTAGCACTGTGACAGCAAATGGTACAATCTATATTCAAATTTGGTTATTACTGGTAAGGACAACAATATCCAGGGGCGCCTGGGGGGCTCAGTCAGTTAGCGTCTGACTTCAGCTCAGGTCATGATCTCGCAGTTCATGGGTTGGAGCCCCGCATCGGGCTCTGCGCTGTCAGCATGGAGCCCGCCTCGGATCCTGTGTCCCCATCTCTCTCTGCCACTCCCCTTCTCACACATTCTCTCTCTCTCTCTCAAAAATAAACATTTAAAAAAAAAAAATCACTATCATTAGTTTGAGCAAGTCACTTCTCTATGATCATTCTTACCTGCAAAGCAAGGGTAATACCTGCTTTTTACAGGGTTACTAGAAACCAAAATTTGAGGACAATGGACGTGAACACTGACTTAACTATAAAGTACTCCTGTGTAACGGATCGGACCTCTCTGCAGGGGACAGGGGTTTCCCTCCCGGCGGCTCAGGTCCTCAGCGGCCGGTTCTGAGGTCTGGGGGTGTGCATCGCTCTCCCGGAGGACGCGGCTTTAGATCCAAAGAGGAAACAGCCACACACTAAAGCCTGTGTGGTGTGTGCAGTGCAGAAAAGATACTAGTCAATTAAAAGGAATCAAGTGTTTGACATACGCTACAATATGGATGGTCCTTGAAAACACCTTGCGTGGTGAAATACACCAGAGAGAGTAGACACGTGTTGTAGGAGATTCTACTTAGGGGAGGAAGCCAAAATAGGCAAAATCATAGAGACAGAAGGCCGAATAGAGGTTACCAGGAGCTGAGGGGAAAGAGGCAGTGATGTTTAATGGGTACACAGCTCGCGTTGGGGTCGATGAAAAGGTTTAGGATACACGTAGTGGTGACGGGTACAGAGTCTTGTGAACGTATTTAATGCCACTGAGTTGTGCACTTACAAATGGTTACAATAAGCATCATGGTAGGTAGATTTAAAAATCCACATGGGGCGCCTGGGTGGCGCAGTCGGTTAAGCGTCCGACTTGAGCTCAGGTCACGATCTCGCGGTCCATGAGTTCGAGCCCCGCGTCGGGCTCTGGGCTGATGGCTCAGAGCCTGGAGCCTGCTTCCGGTTCTGTGTCTCCCTCTCTCTCTCTGCCCCTCCCCCGTTCATGCTCTGTCTCTGTCTCAAAAATAAATAAAATGTTAAAAAAAAAATTAAAAATCCACAGAAGCCATCAAAACAAGGAGCAGCTGGTCAGTTACACATGGGTCCCCAAGGGCTGGCTGCTGTGGCGGCGATGAACTTGGGCTCTTCATATCCTCCTGGTGTGATGGATAAACATTGCTGGCTTTAGGTATTAAGTGGGCCGGTGCAAGAATCTGTCCACCGGGCTGGGCAGTATGCAAATGCTCCCGTGGAAACCCAATTACATTATTTCTTACTCTTGAGCATGCACGGCTGTAATAAAGACAGGTGTTTGGCTTTGGTAACAACGGATTCTTACTAACTCCTCTGCTGATGGATAACGCATTTGGCAGTTCTGCCCCAGTTTTAAAATCCTTCCCAAATCACTCACTGCGGGAGCAGAATCACTCACTTCTTGTGCACGGTGCGTTTTCGCTCTGGTACGGATTCAGGGGAAAGATACATGCATTTTCTCACGTGTGGCCAGGCACCCAGGGATTCACTCGGTGAACCAGATTCTCACGAGGTATAATCTGCCTTCCCGCGTGGGACTCTTGAGTCTCCAGCCACACTGACGACCTTCTCCCTTCTCGCAGCAAAACCCACTCCTGCCCCAGGGCCTTTGCACTACTTCTCTCCCTCTGTCTGGAGATCTTTCTCCAGAGATTCACAGAGTCCTCCCTCCCTTCCGTATTCACACCTCTACAGACTCCAAGGTCACCATAACCCAGAGGCCTTTTCCGGTGATCTGTATAAAATAGCACCCATCCTATCTCCTGACACCATCTATCCTGTTTGGTGCTTTATCTTCCCGCAGACAAGTCACATGTGACACGGTAGGGTAACCATCTCCTACCTCCATCTCAACCAGAATATAAGCTCCAGGCAGACAAGCCCTTGGTCTTGTAGACTGCCGTATCCCCAGAGCCTAAAACAATATTGGCTCACAAAAGACGTTGATACTTTTTTCTTTTTTAAATGAGCGCAGAAAAAAAATGAAGTTATGCTATCAGCATACTATTCTTCATATCGATGAGAATGCCTTGCCCCAGCATCCCTAAGAAAGCAACGATCACTTTCTCATTTGGCTGAGAAAGAGCCCTAGTAACCTCCCCGTCACACGCCATTCAAGCCATATCAAGTGTTTTCGGAAGTTTAATGAAGTCTGGCCCGCTTTTAAAGAAAAAAAGATTTTCACAAACAGCATTTGAATAAATGACACGTGGCACATCCGCACTATGGAATATTACTCAGTAACAAAAAGAAATGAAGTACTGATACGTGCCACGACATAAACGAACCTCGAAAACATCACACTAAGTGGAAGAAGCCAGACATCAAAGGCCATGTAATGAATGATGCCATTTATAGGAAATGTCCAGAACAGACAAATCCATAAAGACAGGAAATAGATTAGCAGCTGGGGAACTCAAGGGAGAGACTGAGAAGTGCTGGCTAAGAAGTGGGATTTCTAAGAATGAGATCCTGCCATTTGCAACAACGTGGATGGAACGGGAGGGTATTCTGCTAAGTGAAATAAGTCAGGCAGAGAAAGACAGAGATCATATGTTTTCAGTCACATGTGGAATTTGAGAAACTTAACAGAAGACCATGGGGGAAAGGAAGGAAAAATAAGTTACAAAGAGAGAGGGAGGTAAACCATAAGAGACTCTTAAATACAGAGAACAAACTGAGCGTTGATGGGGGTGGGGGGGAGGGGGAGAATGGGTGATGGGCACTGAGGAGGGCACTTGTTGGGACGAGCACTGGGTGTCCTAGGTAAGCGATGGATCACAGGAATCTACTCTCGACGCCAAGACTATACTGTATACGCTGTATGTTAGCTAACTTGACAATAAATTATTTAAACGAGAAAAAACTGGGATTTCTTCTCGGGGTGATAAAAATGCTCTAAAATCGACTGTGGTAATGGCAGCAAAACACCAGAAATAGACTACAACCTGATGAATTATATACACTTTAAACGGGTGAATCGTAGGATATGTGATTAGGTCTCAACAAAGCAGCTCCCAAAACGAGTGCTAACAAATCATGCTTGTCCCATCATTCAATACGTAGGGCCTAAAACTACACAGCAAGTACCCATACATCCACAGCCTGCACACATTTCTCAATTAAACACAACTTATACGCCCAGTAACTTCAGAGAAGAGTTTATTTCACTGAAATCCCGTCACTGCTCACAAGGCGACCAAGTGACCACCTCACCCAAGTTCTTCTAAGTCTGGGGTACGCAAACCCAGGGGTGATACTCGGAATTTTGACAACCAGGAAAGCTCAGGTGCCAATGAATCAGAAGAGATGCCGGAACTAACCAGGACAAGGGCCAGTCCCATCAGCCACGAGCATCTCGACCAGCGCCCCAGGGACCTGCCTTCCGTCCCAGGCCCCACACACCGAACCCATTCTCTGCCACTTTACTCCGCTCAAACCGCCGCACGGTCTTAATTCCAAACAGGGCACGGTACAGTCATGTGTCCCACGCCTTACGGGAATTCATCATAGACATATTATGAACTTTTCTTTCTCCGCAGCGCACGATGATGACGGAAGAACTACTTGGTGCCAACGTCAGCAGACAAACACAACTGCGGACCATAAATTAGCTGAAGGCGCTGGGGCAGAGGGGGGCCCTCCCACAGGCCGGAACAGGCTTACGTTACTTTACTAGGATCAAATGAAAACGGACATTTTTTTGAATTCTTACAGAGGACTCTCAGACCCTGGAGAACACACCCATAGATTCCAAGAGTGCCACGGATCCCCCTCTGAGAAACACTCATCTACAGACTAAGGGAAAAAAGTAACTGACGCACAGAGCTGACGAGGTCTTTTCTAGCAAACACTCACCAGGCGCCTGTGTGTGTCCGGCAGCCATCTTGTGCAGTCTTCTCACCCCACTGTCCCTCCCCGATACACACTAGAAAGGAGGGGGAGGAACTATTATTGACAGAGCACCACCCACACGAGGGCTTTGCTCAGTGCTCTGCACGCACACACGTACCCGTAACATCTATCTGCCAAGAAGACATCCCAATTTTACCGATGATTAAACAAAGGCCAATGGGGTAAGAACCTTGTGCAGTCGTTCAGGCAGCACACAGAAGGCGGGATCTGAGCAGACGGCGTCCTGGCCCCACGCGAGGGCACCTCAGTAAACGGGTGGAATCTTTCCAATCCCTGCTACAAGCCTAACGCTCTGACCCCTTTGTGGTAGGCAGAGGAGGGACACCGCCACCCATGAGGTCCCCAACCTCGTCTCCAAAACCCGTGACTAGGTTACCCTACACGGCAAAAGGGGATCTGCTGGGGCTCTGAGATGGGAGATAAACCTGGATCGTCAGGGGAGGGCAGGAAGGAGAGGCCTGTGTAAGGACAAGGGTCCTGACCAGGGAAAGGGAAGGCAGGGGGCCCAGAGCAGAGGGCAGAGTGCCGTGGCTGATGGCTCGGGAGATGGAAGGGGGTCCAGGCCCAGGAATCCAGGCAGCCTCTAAGCTGGACAAGCAAGCACACAGATGTGCTCCTGGAGCCTCAGGAAGGAGAGCAGTCCTGCCAATTCCTTGATTTCAGCCCCGTTCCAAATTTGTGACCCCCAAGCAAGATGATCACCTTGTGGCGTTCTAAGCCTCTCCATTTGTAGTCACTGGTTATGGCAGCCACGGGAAATTAACAGGGCCAGGCTAGGGTGGCGAGCGCTAGTTTTGTGTGACCGGTGTTCCGAGGAGGACGGGCCAGCTCCCAGCCCGAGGAGGAAGACCATGAACAACAAAGGAGCAGATGCTGCTGCGGGAACCACGTTACACGCAGAGGGTTACACGCAGTGAGGACGTGACTGCTGGGACTTACCGGCCGTGGGGAAGGAGACCCGGGCAAGGACAGGAGACCCTCACCACGGCAGACGCTGCTCCATAAAGCCCACCAGCCCCCAGGACCCGGATGTTCTCTGGACGGCATTTCACTCACGTTCTCCCAAGGGGTTGGTTTTTTTTTCTTTTCCCTTGAGAGAAAGTTTTGGAAGACTCGGCAATCCCAGAAGGGAGCTGTGGGCGACTGGAGGACTTGGCCACTTCCTGGTCACCAGCCCATTCTGTTCAAGGCCGCATGACCACACCACCCCTGAGCAGCCACACTTGAGAAACCAAGCCACGATTAAACCAAAAACTCTGCGGGCGCCTGAGTGGCTCACTCAGTTAAATGTCCGACTTCGCCTCAGGTCACGATCTCACGGTTTGTGAGTTCGAGCCCCGCAACGGGCTCTGTGCTGACAGCTTGGAGCCTGGAGCCTGCTTTCGATTCTGTGTCTCCCTCTCTCTCTGCCTCTCCCCTGGTCATGCTCTGTCTCTCTCAAAAATAAACATTTAAAAAAAAAAAAAAAAAAAAGCAAAAACAGAAAACTCTGGTCCCCTGCTGGGCCACTGTGAAAGCTGTCTGCCATGTGGCCGGGACTTCATCCAGCCACAGCCAGAGGGGCGCCCCCTCAGCGGGAGACCAAGCATCTCTGAACGCATCTGGATACAAGCAGTACAAGTGACTTCAGGGCCAGGAGTCACAAGCGGATACACGGCTGTGGGGATCTGTCCCCTGGTGTTTTAACAGACAGACATTCGGTCTCTGGCCACAGAGACGGCTGTCTGTCCCCTCTCCAGCACCAAAGGCGCAGCAAGATGCCTCTCCCCTTCCCCACCTGGGGCTTCCCTTCTAGAAGCTACTACACGTTCCAAAGGTGAGGAGGTAAGGCGACACCAGGTGCCACGCTGGAGCCCCGCCTGGCTCCCCACCCACCGGAGTCCAGAGCATTCCTCCTTCCCGGCCCCCCCGCCAACCCCCCCCCCCCGTCTTGGCACAACCCCTCCTTTATGCTCACGTGGTTATCATCTAAGATTAATTTTCTGAGTCACTCAACAAAAGTCTACTGAGCACAGGCTGTCATGCTGACAGATTGGAAAGTCACTCAAAAACCACAGAAGAGAGGTGCCCTAGAACACAGGAAGGAACAAAACGATCAGGTGGGGGAGGGCCGCCCCAAGGCAGCGAGGGCTGCACTGAAATCCGTGAAAAGACGTTGCCGGTTTTAAGGACTTGCACGAAGTAACTGAGGGTCTCTCGGTGTATTTACCTGCGTTTCCAAAATGCTTCAAAACTCAGGTATTAAAGTTACTGCCATCCACAACCCCAAGCCCAGTCCTCACAAGTACGGTATGAGGAACCCACATGCCCTGGCATGGGGACAGTTCAGCCAGGAGGACTCTGTGACAGCAAGCAACCTAGCAGTCACCGGGAATGCATGCTCTGCTTCCTGAGACCCCCCTGCCCCCCAACAGATCCCGTCCAGAAAAGGAAAGCCCATCTATTTAAAGGGCCAGCATCAAGAAGTTTCATGTGTTACTAAGGAGGAAAAAAAAAAATCTTGAAACCCTCGCGTACCACTGGTGAGAGTTTTAAATGGTACAACCATTATGGAAGACAATACAAAACATTAAAAATAGAATCGCCACATAATTTAACAATCGCCCATCTGGGTAGAGACCCAAAATTATTCAAAGCAGCATTTCAGAGATATCTGCACATCCATGGTCACGGCAGCACTATTCACGACAGCCAAGAGGGGGAAGAAACCCAAGCGTCCGTCAACAGATGACTGGATAAAGAAAATGTGTTCATTACACACATACAATTGAATACTACGCAGCCTTATAAAGGAGAGAAATCCCGTCACGTGCCACAGCATACAGGAACCTCAGGGACGTTATGCTACAGGAACTAAGCCAGTCACGAAATGACAAATACAACAGGACTCCATTGATGAGGTATCCAAGCAGCCGAAATCATAGAAACAGAGTATACAGGTGGTTGCCGGGGCGCCTGGGTGGCTCCGTTGGTTAAGCGTCCGACTTCAGCTCAACTCACGATCTCACGGTTCACGGGTTGAAGCCCCACATCGGGCTCTGTGCTGACAGCTCGGAGCCTGGAACCTGCTTCAGATTCTGCGTCTCCCTCTCCCTCTCTGCCCCTCCCCCCCCACTCTGTCTCTCTCCCAAAAATAAACATTAAAAGCAATTTTTTTAATAGTCACATTTAATGTTTTTTAACCATTGTTTTAAAAAATCTCGAAAGCACAGTACAAAAGAAAAAAGATGCCAAAAACACATGACATAAATTTTAAAAGAAAATCTATATGGCAAGACAAAGAAGAAGCAGAGAGAGGGAAGAACAAAACACAGGTCACACCAACAAAGTCCAAACACTCAGTGGGGAGCCGACACTCCAGTGTGGGACTGAGGAAGGGACAGGGGTCCATACACCTGCTGCGGCCTCAGCTCTGAAGGTGCATCTGGCCCCCCTCAGGCCGGTCCCTTCTCTCTGATGCCCTATCCCCTGTCCCGTGCAGAGCTCCGGAGAGATCAGAGAGACTGGCAGGTCAAGGGCTTGGCAAGACACCCAGGTGTAAGACCCAGTCATCCTTCTATAACCTGAGGACCAGCACTCTGAGGACCAGCACTCCGCACCGGCCAAGCTGGGAGGCCTGCGTCTCTGGATCTGCAAGAGCAGCCAGCAACCCAAACCCCGGAGTCTGCTGCCCAGCGCTGGCCTGGCACCGTTCCACAGAGAAACAAAGTCAGGAACGGTCATTTACACAGAAACCCCATGCCTCAGTCCTTGACAACTGTAATTACAAGCAAACAGCTTGTGAAAGGGAGAGCAGAAAATAGCAGCCCGGACCTAGCCGTGAATTGGAGGTTTCGGGGTAAAACACACACCCAGAGCGCTTGCTGTCATGGCGGCCAGTCTAAACAAGCGACTGGCCAGCCAGACCAAGCCGCTTTCTGGCCAGTGTGTTTCTCCCTCTGATTTAATGAGCTGCTTGCTCATTAAGCGCTAGAAGCAGGTCACAGGGAAGGGACTTGCTGGCACAAGGCCACACGGGCGGACAAGTGACAAGGGCGGAGGAGACAGGGGCCACTCCAGCCCCCAACACATGGCCAGTCCTGCCGGATGCCCCGGGGCCTCCATAGCTTTGAGGTTATGCCTTCTGCAGAGGTACGCTCTGTTCCTTCCACAAAGTGGTGTTTCTGCCATGGACTCCCTCGCCAGGGAAGTTCCACGTCCTAAGCCTTGGTTCGCCAACTGGGCCGATCACCCAAAAGATCATTCGAGAGCAGGGTCACAGAGGCGGCAGCACCGTCCTGGGCGTGAGCCCCAGCTCCACCTACTGACAGCAGCTTGACCTAGAACTACCTCCCCCAAACTCTGTTTCCTCACCTACAAAATGCGATCGTATCCTCGCCTCACCTAGAGTAGTCGCGAATCATTATTTCTAGACTAAAAGGCCTAATGAAGCACCTCACACATACCTCGTGCTGAGCGGTAACTATTTCCATTGACGGCTAATATTAACAGAGATAGGACTCTAACTATGGTAAAGGTATTAACGACAACATAGTCCCCCATGTCTTAGTTCGACATGAAGAAAAGAGGCATTTTCGGTGAAACCCCAAGGATAGGCCAGCCCCAGGCTGCAATAACGCCAACCATAGCGAGAGCACAGGCCATCCCAGCACAGGGAACGCCTCCCCCAGGGCTGGGCTTCCTATCTGAACAGGAAGATGAAGAAAGTAGAGGAAAGACCTGGGAATATACTTATGCCAAGCCTGAAGCCACAGGGATGAAGAATCTCACAATCTCTCGAGAGCGAGGGGAGAACTACACACAGGTCACATGCCCACCCTCTCCTAGACCCCAGGATTCCTCAGGACCCCTCTCTCTCTGAGATTTAATCTAAAAAAAAATGAGAGGGGCGCCTGGGTGGCGCAGTCGGTTAAGCGTCCGACTTCAGCCAGGTCACGATCTCGCGGTCCGGGAGTTCGAGCCCCGCGTCAGGCTCTGGGCTGATGGCTCGGAGCCTGGAGCCTGTTTCCGATTCTGTGTCTCCCTCTCTCTCTGCCCCTCCCCCGTTCATGCTCTGTCTCTCTCTGTCCCAAAAATAAATAAACGTTGAAAAAAAAAATTAAAAAAAAAAATGAGGGTAACAGGACCCCCCCCCTCGACAGCTTGCTGTGGACATCAAATGAACCCACATGAAGGTGCTTTGAAGCAACTCATTCCCACAACCATGAAAAACAGCATTGTTTTTTTGATAGTTTCAACAAATACAACTTAATAAAAAATGCTGAAGAATTGGGAAGATCAAGGCAGTGAAAACGTGGTTTGTTGTTGTTGTTGTTGTTTTTAACGTTTTGAGAGAGAGCATGCACCAGCAGGGAAGGGGCAGAGAGAGAGAAAGAATCGCAAGCAGGCTCTGTTCTGGAAGCTCAATGCGGGGCTCAAACTCACAAACCGTGAGATCATGACCTGAGCCGAAATCAAGAAGAGCCAGACGCTTAACCGACTGAGCCACCCAGGCGCCCTGAAAAAGTTATTTTAATAGGCTAACGAACTGCTCAGATAAACAGGGACAAACATGCTAATTTTCTTCCCAAATCTGCTGTCCCCGACCTGAGGTTTCTGCAGGGGAGAGGAATTGGCTGGAAGTAAAATTGGTGAACAGCCAACTGGAGCTCCCAACATCTGCTACACGTTTTCCATTTAGGTGGTAGATGCTTCTGCAAACAAAGAGCCCAAAACAGGCTGCATCCTGGATGACCAATCCAGCCACCTCCGACACCCATTCTCTCCAAAAAGTTATGCAATGCCATTTGACCAATCGCTTAACCTACCTTCGAAATGTACAAAATTTCAAGTAGCTCCTATGTCAATGCAGAGCACACAGACAAATTCCTTCACGGTGATCAGAAGGCAGCTTCGTTTTTGTTCAGTCTCTGCTCTATGTACCAGAGTCGGAAAGCAACGGGCTGGAATGTTTTCCAGACGCTGCTAGAAGGTGCCCGAAATGCCACAAGAGAACGCACACACACCCTTTCGGGACCCAAAGCAACTGATCGAGGAAATTATGCTGAAATCCCACATTTGTTCTTAAAAATTCAAGTCAACCTTTTTACATACCACAATAAATTGCTTTACCTTTTTAGTGTTTTTGAGTCAATTAACAGCTAATTATCAGACATTTCCCCTAAAATCCGAATTAAAAAGATACGTCAGCATTCTCTCTCACTCCCCAGCGGACCCCACACACCCTCAAGGGCACCTGCATCTCCGTTTCAGGAGCAGCGGGGCAGCGGAAGAGTGGGGGGGATAGTGTCCCTCCAGCCACCACATCAATTTAATCCTTGGCCTTTAATCCAGATGAACCACCCGACTCAGAACAGCTTCCCTGGAGAGTGGAGGGAGAGGAGTCTGCGGTTGGCGGTGGGCGCAGCCTCCCACCTTGGTACCCCCAGCACATCTAAAAGGGCACCAGCTAAGATGCTCGAGTTGACCCCACCCAGCCCACCTCCGGCCACTCACCCGTATCCGGCGCATGGCCGCCACGATCTCCACTCTGCTATTGGGCCTCGGCACATCCAGGCTTCCGACGTACTGCGGGGAGGAAGCAAGCACTCATTGAGAAGAGGGACAGCAAGGGACCCCGGTCACAGAATGTTAGCGGAGGGAAGGAGATCCAGTTAAGCTCCCTATTTTGTGGAGGAGGAAACCAAGAGCCAAAGGGGTGTCTCATTCGGGGCCTACTTCTAACTTTATAAAAATCAACGCAAGAAACCAATGCTTCCTTTGTCATCCTGCTCCTCATCAGAAATGAGGCCAAGCATGGTGTTCAAGCAGGTTCCTGAATCAGAAAGACTTGGGTGGGATGAATCTCCGAACCGCTATCTTTGGGGGGAGGCGCTTGGCCTTTGTCTCAATTTCCTCACCTGTAAAATGGGATTCCAGTAAAGATCAAATGCGAGGAGGTAGAAAACGTCTTACACAGATATGCTTTGCTTATATTAAAGCAGACCACCCCCCCCTTCAAAAAAAAGGAATATGTGCTTTATTCAGTTAACGGCACTTCATTGAGTTAGCCCTCGATGTTATAGGGACCTCACACACTTGATTAAGTTCCTAACTGGAGGACAGGAACACGCTAATTATGTTTTATTTAAAATTTGAATCTTCTAAAAAAGAAAAAAGAAAACTTAATCTTCTGAAACGTTTCAAAACACAAAATGACATCCAGGTTAATGTTTAATACATGGATACTTCCTCACGGTATACTATTCTAATAATGTAGAAATATGCTGAGCAAAATAACCCCCCCCCAGCCCATTGATAGTCTGACATAGTCTTTTTATATGCTGATGGGCACATATATTCGTAGACACAAAGGAATTTATTTTACGTAAAAAGGTTCGCTCTTCGCACTGTCCTGCAACTTGATTTCTTTTTAACTTTTTTTTTTAACTTTATTTTTATTTATTTTGGGGGGGGGGCAAGCAGAGGAGGGGCAGAGAGAGAGGGAGACGATCCCAAGCAGGCTCCACGCTATCGGCACAGAGCCTGACGCGGGGCTCGAACTCAAAAACCGTAAGATCGTCACCTGAGCCAAAGTCAAGAGTCAGACACTTAACCAACTGAGCCACCCAGGCGCCCCTACTTTTTAACATTAAACACAACTTGGACGTTTTTCTCTGCCAATGCGTACAAGTCAGTCACGTTACGTGTGGTGGCCACCAACCCTACATATGTCACTATTAACAACACTGCTTCCATTACATCCTCATCTATATACCTCCGAGCTCATCCAGAGCTCTGTAGGCGGGGCTTCTACAAGCAGGACTGCTGGACCAAAAGTACAGAAAGATCTTGAGATCATTCCTAAGTAGGATGAAACAAGAAAAGCGGGGGGACGTTTTTAAGCACATGTATTGGTTCCTTCACATACACCATCCCATTCCATACTGATATTGGGGTACGCCTTCCCTTTTTTCATTCAAATTATATAAAATAGCCTGGGGGATATCCTAGAAGTCAACAGCTTCTAAATAACTTAAAAGTCTGCCTGGGCAAAAATGGCATTAAAAGAAGAAGGTAGTCATCCCTGTAAGAAATGTGTTTCCTGTGGTTATATAGGAATAGAAGGTTCTTTCTGAAATTTTAGAGTGAAGGCTAGCCCCCGGAAGCAAGGTTCCAAGAGCTAAAAACTGCCAAAGGTTTCCCCTAGGATTGATCCAGTTTGTGCTAATCCCCTGAGGAGCACAGTCCCAGCAGCCAGTGGTGAGTTGTGAGCCCATTGCATTGTGGGCCCAAGGCGGACAGCCCCACCACGGCGGGCGGGAAGCCATGTACCTGTTGAAAAAGCGTCTGGCAACCCACTTGGGTGAATGAGGCCCCCTAGATCTAAGAGCGTGGTCAGATTTAAATATGGATGGCGCTTCTCCCCCCTCTGAGCGCTGCTGGGACCCCACAGCATCAGGCAACGTGTCCGTGACCTCCACGGCCCAGAGCGGCAGCCCGGGCTTGTGACCACCCATCTTCGCAGAGCCCCCAGCCAGGGGCAGTTTCCCCCTCCCTGTCCCAGACCCTGAGGGCCCGAGGGTTCCTTCCCTGAACTCCAAGCAGTCAGACCTCCAGGGGCTCGTGTTCCCTCAGCCGTCACGTGACAGCCAGGACCTCGAGACCGAGCAAGGCCGCTCGTTACAGGTGAGCCCGGAGACCCGGCCCGTCTTCCCACGCTGATCCCTGCCACACCAGGAGGGCACGCTGCCTGGTGAGATCCACACCTGCGCGTGAACACGAATGCCCAGAGGGGACTGGTCCCCACTTGCCTCCTTCGCTCCATCAGCCACCACCCGTGCACACACCACACACCTTCACACAAGTACGGTGCACGCATGCTCACACCCACGTGGTCATCGCGCATACTAGCCTCCGACACTCAATTCACACCACGCACGCACTCACTGGTCTGCCTTCCTTCCCAGTCCCACGAAGTCACAAATCCGCCCTCCTGACAATCTGTCCGGAGGAGGGAACCTACGAGAGGTGTAGCTCAGGGTCAAATTCCCCACTACAGATGTCCCTTAGGGTCAAAGAGATGAAAAGGACACGCGAGGTAGGGTTCAAGTCCACATCTAGGCAACACCTAGATATTCACACCAAGAACGTGAGGCAAAAAGCAGAACCGCAACACCAAGGAAGCCGGAGAGCGGTCAGGTCAGAAAGCCCATTCCTCAGGGCAAAACCCGACGGCCAAGCGAATACAATGTCCCAGTCTGGCCTCGCAACAACCCGTCTCAGGCACGAACATCACCCCCTCCCCAACGAACTTCAGTCCACCTGAATATCTTGAGATGGAGAAAGTGTAAGACACGGTCTGAGACCAGTCCCTCCCCCCCTGCTGGAGGCGGGTCCTCACATCCGCTCAACTTGCGCTCAACTGCGGTCAAGTTGGCCCCCCTATCCGTGTAAACGGAAGAGAGGCTTCCCACTCACCTTCAGGAAGTCGGCTCCCAGGCCTGAACCTCATGCACCTGCTGAGCTAACAACCTTTGAAGATCCTCGCTTCCGTCACCTCCTGCAGGGATCAGGCAAAAGTCTACTCCCTGCCTTCAGTCAAAGGCTGACGCACAGTGACGGGTTCTCGGTCAGAAAGGGCATCCCCTTTATCTGCCTCTCTTGCAGGACTCTGGGTGCCACAGGCTCGTTTCCAGAAGGGAAACGTGCCCCAAACGCCGTGCCCCAAACGCCATGCTCACCTTGGCTTCTTCATCTTGACGAACAGCCTCCAGAACGTCTACCAGTCATTCAAGCCTGAGATCTGGGAGTCATCCCCGAGCGAGCTTCTCCCTTGGCCACCACAGCCAGTCGGCGCGGCCGACCAGGACCTGCCGGGTCCCTCTCCTCCCACACTCACCACCTCATCCCCCAAAACCCTTCCCTCCATCTACACAGTGGCTCCTCACGGGTTTCTCCGCTGTTCCCAGGGCCCCTCCAAACCACTCCCCACAAGGCCATCACAGTGCTCACTCTCAGATGCAAACTAGACCGTATTCCTCCCTTAAGACCCTCGGGTGCACCGCCAACTCTGAAGGTGACCGTCAAAGCCCTCGGTGGGGCTTACACTGCCCATGGGCCCGCACGGCACAGCTCCCTCTCACACCACAGGCCTCTCCGTCGTTGGCAAAGGCCCACAACACATCCTACACCCAAGAGCTTCTACACGTGGGCCTTCCCTGTGCACCGATCTACCCTCCCTCTCCAGCCCTCCAACATCCACGGGCCCTGCAGACCTCTGCTCACCTCTACTTCCCTCTGCTGACCGCCAGGGAAGGCAGCCCCCTCCGGAACACTCCTGCGATTCCCCCCGCCCAGTTCTCTTGCAGAACATCTACACGCGGCTCCATAAGGGACGCCCTCCTCACGGGTTAACTGCGCCGACCTGGCTGGAATCCTCCAATAATGAGCATATTCGCACCCGCCCCCGTGCACTCCCCACAGACAATCACCACACTGAGGAGGGACGGGAGAGGCCTGAGCTCTGGATCCTGACCCGTCTTCCGACATCACAGGCATCAGCCATCCCACCCTGGACAGTCCCTGTGGTGATTCTATCGAGTTACCTATTTTGTGCCAGTACCTGAACTGGACCTAAGCCAGATGCTCTCAGAGTAGCACATGCAATTCCTGGCTTGCCAAGAGATGAAGTACGTGGGGTGCCCGGGGGGCTCAGCCGGCTAAGCATCCGACTCTTGATCTCTGCTCAGGTCACGATCTCGCGGTTTGTGGGTTCGAGCCCCGCGTCAGGCTCTGCACTGACAGCGTGGAGCCTGCTTGGGATTCTCTCTCTCCCTTTCCCTCTGCTCCTCCCCCACTCCCCCTTCCCTCAAAATAAATAAGTAAAACTTAAAAAAAAAAAAAAAGATGCCAAATAGAAAAATTAAAAAAAAAAAAAAAGGAAGATGAAGTACATCCCACCTTTGCATTGGTGGATTTTTAGTCACCTGGCATTCTGTTGGACTTCTGCCCGCCTTCCAGAAATCCCTGCAGTGAGGCATCTCCTAGGGCTCCTATTCAGAAGAACACCTACCACAGAGCTTAAGGGGAGAATAACGGCGTTTTAAAATATCCAGGCCTACTTCTTTTTCATTAGCACAAGAAAAAGAAAACTAGAAGGAAGATTCAAATTGCAGCGGTACTCAAGATACAAATGACCTGTGTCCAATTTATCTGCGGCTTCATCCTCCAGATAAGGAGGAGTTAGCTGCAAATGAGGTTAATCAGACGGACTTCAGGTATTTTTTTCTTTTGAAGCTTCTAGACAACCTCAACGTCGTGCTAGATTAATACCTCATGAAATCACTTTCATTTTCTTGCTTCCGCTTCCCAGAGATGAACTCCTGGAGACACTGATAAACTGCACCGTAACCATGTCTCCCGGTGACGTGCATGAATCACAAGGCTAAAAGGCAGCAAGACTTAACAGTCACCCATGGAACTTGCTAGACTTTCTGCCATCACGTTCCTCAGGAACTCCCTTTATTTACAAGGTTTCCGTCAACTGTTTCCAGAGACCAACCCCCCCCCCGCAAAAAAAGGAGAAAGACAGAAAGACAGACAGACAGAACGATAGATAGATAGATAGATAGATAGATAGATAGATAGATAGATAGATAGATAGATATAGGAGTCAAAAATATTTATAAAAATAAAAAAATGTATCAGATGATTCTGCTTCTGATAATGTTGGAGGAACTATATCACCGGACTAGGCCTCCAACAAGCAATAAATAGGAAGTCTGGAAAAGATTATTTAAAAAAAAAACAACTTTGCAGAGAATGTACAAAGAGTGAACCGTAATATAAACTGGGACACTAGTTAACAATAACGAATCGATATTGACTCAGTCATAACAAATGCACCACCCGATGCAAGGTGCTAACAGGGGAAGCTATGTGTGTATGGGGACGGCTGGGGGTGGGGGGTGGGGAACAGTAGGGGTATATGGGAATTCTGTCCTTGCCACCCAATTTTTCTGTAACCCTAAAACATCAAGTCTGTTGGTTGAAATAATAAAAATAACTTTGAAGGCACTGGACAAGAACAGGCAGGGCTTAGCAGGGAATCGTCCCTGAAAGAAGGCCACTGCCCTCAGTGACGCTTGGTTTGTGCTGTCTCCCACCCAGTGGTACAAAGTGCAAACACGGGGCCAGGGAGCTGGAGGTCAGGCCCAGAGACCCAGTCAGACAGCCTGGGGGGTCCGGACACCAGAGTTGCAATAGCCTGAGGAACCGGACGGTGGGGGGCAGAAATCCCCAGCAGAAGGGGGTCGTAGAGGGGGCTCCCAAATCGTGTCAACCCCACCCAGGCCCGTAGACGACGTCCAAACTATACACTTGCGAAGCAGATTCCAAGGAGCCCAGGAGAAGGGGGCAGGGGCCCACCCCAGGAGCGGCAGATTGAGGATTTAAGACCAGCCACGTTAACCATCATGAAGAACAAAATTCAACACTCTTCAGAAGAGAATAGCAGAATGTTGTGTCACAGGGCTGTTAAAACCCTACTGACTGACCAGTGCAGGCAAGGCCATGGGCAAAGGCCACAGGGTCACGTTTTCCCGGCGCAAAAGGACAAGGGCCCCCATAAAGGGGCACCATGTAAAGGTCCCTAGACTCTGCCTTCCCGGCGCTCCTCTTCTCTCTGAAGACCACTCGGAGAGCCCCAGCCCACAGCAAAGACCATGTGGGATTCGGGAGGAAGCCCCTCCTGTCCCAGAAAAGGACAAAGGACCCGCGTAAGGCAGGTCCAAACCCCCCTGCCTGCATCTGTGCTAACTCACTCCTTCCAGGTCCAAACGCAGCCTGGCTTCTATTCTGCCACCCTGCCCACCCCTTCTCGTATCCCCCACCAGTCTCCTGGCCACACTGTGTCCTCTCCTCAGACACACGCACGAGCAGTGTCATATCCTCCTGGAATCCAGCCATCCCCAGTGGGGGGCCCATCTCAACTAGTCCCTTAACCAATCCTGCCCCGATTACCTTCTAAAAACTCAGAGTCGTAGAGGCAGAGGGTGTCAAATCCAAAAGGGACCTTAGGAGTCACGTCCTAGGAGGACGTGACCAAACAGCAGTCAGAGAGGCCGGGTATCCTGCCAACGCCTCCTACACGTCCCCCATCACGACCCACCTACGTTGTCCTTTTTCCCATCACCCTCTGGTTTCTGTCCCAGCACTTCCCATGGTCTGCAGGTGTGAGGTGTGCCTCCTTCACGGGGTCCCCCTCTGCCTTCCCCGGGACCTTGCCCTCCCCGCGTCCGCATCCCCAGCCCTTGGAAGAGGGCCTGGGAGACAAAGGCCCGAGCATCTGCGGAATGAATGAGGGGGCCACCTGTCCGAGACCCAGTGGCAGCAACGGGGCCAAGAAGCCCACTCTCCCGCCACCGCTCCAACGGGAAAGGTCCTCCCAAGCCTCAGAAACTGCCCTTGGTGCACAGCTGAGCGTCCTGCTGAGCGGGATTATGAATGTGACCTGGGTGAAAGTTCTCGCCTCATTTAGCATCGAACAAAGCAGCATTAACTGCAGGCAGCAGCGGCCCCAGATTCCAGGGCACACACTCAGCCAATGACCTTCCCCCCCACCCCCCCCAGATGCTCTGGGGGAGGGGAAGGAGAACGTGGCCTCGGGGCGGCACACTCCCCCTTTCTGAGGCCGGTTCTGTGTTCTCTGTGTTCTCCAGGTGCCGAGGTGTGCGGGTGGGGGCGGGGGGACTTAGAAGGACCCGTATGGACATTTAGCAGCTCAGGGCAGGTTATCTGCACCCCTCCTCGCCCTATACACTCACACCACCAGAAAAGCTTCCAAGATGCTTGAAATGCAGCTGCATTTATTTGTAGTCTAAGAGGAAAGAGGCATTTATATTTCTGCCCCTCTCTCCCAGCCCATCCAAAAAAGGAAGTACTATTTGAGGGCCATCTGATGGGACTGTGTCACTATTGATCAGGGGCTCAGCGGGGGCCGATGAATGTGCCGGAGATCACAGCAGAATCCTTCCTGCTCAACATGAAGGGGCTGGGTGCAAAAGAATTGTGGTGAGTCGTCTTTATGCTAATGCCATGCGACTCTCTACAAGGGACAGAGGGTAGGACTGAACCATCCAGCACACCCGCCCGTGGAGAACATGGGTTCTGTGGGTTCTTTTAGTCCATTAGCAAAAGCTCAGATGGGTTGGCCTGATTATTTCTCTTTATTATGAGGATCTGAGAGATCTAGCAAAGGGGAGAGAAAAAGCAGGAAGGCAGAAAAAAAAAAAAAAAACGTTCTGGTCTTTCAACTATCAGTTCCCGAATGAAAGCCTGAGCTCTGGCTCGCATCACAGAGGCAGGCGTGTGGGAGAGGCCAGGGAGGCACTTTCTGCCCTGCCCATCTGGGAGGCTTACTTGCCCAGTGGGTTACTTCTCCTCTGGGGGGGGCGGACAAGGGGAAACAGGCAAAGAGAAAAACACTGACCAAGGCTACGTGGTACTTAAGTCGTCACCTGTACATCAACCGGGTAAACCAGCGCTGGAGAGATGGACAAAGAACACCACG
Source organism: Puma concolor (assembly GCF_028749965.1). Classification (NCBI taxonomy): domain Eukaryota; kingdom Metazoa; phylum Chordata; class Mammalia; order Carnivora; family Felidae; genus Puma; species Puma concolor. The sequence goes on along the minus strand of NC_141683.1, from coordinate 6,602,549 downwards.
AAATCAGAGGGAAGGCAGACCGCAATGACTGGGCGTTAAGTGGCCACAAAGGTCATTTGATCCAAATCTTCATTTTACAGAGGGCAAAACGGAGGCTCAGAGAGAACCGAATCACAGCGGCGGGATCAGAACCAAAGTGGGTCTTCCCTACCCCACACCGCCAGCCTGATACAGCAGCAATGAGGGCGAACCCGGGCCGATGCCCCACTCAGGGCTGCTTCACTACATTAACCTTGGATGGAGGTGGATGAGAGGGCCTGTGCACCAGCACCTGAATGGTCGTCAGCTCAAAAACAAACCAGTCGACAGAGGCAGGGCACCAAGATCTGCAGTAAAAGGACAAGGACTCACTCTCTGATTCATCAAAAGATTTAGGGGATGGAACTGTAGAAAAAGAGAAGACCCCCCCCAGCCCCCCAGGGGTCCCCTAACTCTTCACATCAAGAACAAAGGCATTTGCCTTGGGGCAGCAACATTCTCTACCAGCCGAACCCTAAGTACTTAACCTCTCCAAGCCTCAGTTTCCTCCTTGGAATACAGCTAGTATCTGGACTGCCTCAAGGTCAGGGTTGTCCTAGAATCCAAATTAGATAATGCAGATAAAAGTTCCAGAGCTTCTAAAATACCACATAATCATAAAGAGGATATTCCTTGTATCATTATGTTCCTGCTTTATGGGGCAACAAGACCTTGAGGATACAGAATTTGTAGCTTTACAATAATCGCCTCTTGGATTCTCACAGACTAATGAACGGACAAAGCAAGGTGATCCAAAATGCCATGGGGTCAGTGGAAGGCGGAGTCAAGAATTCAGTCCAATGGTCAAGCAGGAGTGAGGAGGGAAGGGGTGAACCCTGGAGCAGAGTGTGTGCCCGGGCCGCAAGGACCAGCCCACACCAGTAATGGCCATCACACTGCTCAGAGACTCACGGGGGGGGGGGGGGGGGGGGGGGGTGCAGTTGGGGTGAACACCCTGCCACTTTTCCTTCCTGACTGAATGAGCTGTGACCAGGAACAGCACCTCCCCGCCAAGAGCTGGGGGTGCAGGATCATTAAACCAGTCCCTTATCAGTATCACCGAATGAAACCCCACAACCAAGTAATATTTCCAGATCACTGGCTGGTACCCCATTAAAATACCCAACTCTTCTCTACGTTGGACTGTTTTGAGTAGGACCTCCCTACAATGCATTATACTCTGCCCTAACAAATGAGATTCTGTAAACGAGCACTCAATGCGTTTCTTCAGGATTCAAAATATATAAACATTATACACGTCATTTAGTGTACAAGCTCTAAAGCAATGAGAAATGGCTCCAGACGACTATTATGCCTTCTGAGTCCTTGAGGCTGATTTTAGAATTTAGTGCTTCCTACACTGTTAGTGGCAAGGATGATAACAACAGGCTATAAATATGCTTCTGCCTTTAACAATAACTGCCCCCAATCTTCAAAAAAGTACTAGCAATACAAACCCAGCAACTTATAAAATGGATTATACACAGTGCCCAAGTGTGATTTATCCCAAGAATGTAAGGTTGGTTGAACATAGAACAGTTAATAGACCATTTAATAAAATAAAGATCAAAGACCATTTGATCAACGCAATTGACAAGAGGTATTTGATAAAATCCAACACCCTTTCATGATGAAAATACTCAACCAACTATGAATGGTAGGAAACTTCTTCCATCTAATAAAGGGTGATAAACCAACAAATGAACCCACAGCTACTATCCTACTAAATGGTGAAAGGCTGAATGTTTTTCCCCTAAGATCAGGACCATGTCAAGGAGGTCTGCCCTCATCACTTCTATTCAACACGGATCTGGAAGTCCTAGCCAGGCAATTTGGCAAGAAAAGTAATAAAAGGCATCCAAGTTGGAAAAGCAGCCACCAAACTATCTCCATTCATAGATGACATGATCTTGTATATAAAACATCCCAAGGAATACACACACACTGTCAAAATCAATGAATGAGTTAAAAATGAAATTAGGAAAACTCCATTTACAATAGCATCCAAAGAAATACTTAGTAATTAATTTAACAAAAGAGGCATAAGATATGTACCTTGAAGATTATAAAACAATACTGCAAAATTCAAAAAGACCTAAATCAGCAGGAAGACTGCTCATGTTCATGGATTGGAAGACTTAAGATAGAAATGCTCCCCAACTAAAAAAAAAAAAAAAAAAAAAAAAGAAATGCTCCCCAACTGATCTACAAATTCAATGCAATCTCCATTAAAATCTATAACCTGTTTATAAACTGGCACTTGCACTATCAAACGTGTGGGTTTTCCACACCAAGTAATTCTCCAGTTCTCTGCAAACACCAACTGGGTATCCTACAATTTAATTCAATTCTGACGCTCACTACCCAGAGTTTGCACATACCCGACCTGTTAAGAGCTCAACTCCACAAAACTGCCCCCCCACTTCAGAGGCTGGTCAAAAATCCCAAGCCTCCCATACTTCTGACCAACCACCCATAACTCAGGGATTCCCATGATCACCTCACAGTTTCCATAATTTGCCTTTATCAGCTCACAGAACTCAGGGAAACATTTTACTTACTATGACCAAATTATTATAAAGGATGCAAATGAACAGCCAGATAAAGAAGTACACAGGTATGAGGGAAGGGACACAGAGCTCCAGTGAGACTCTCCAGGAAGGCCACCCAACACCTCAAGGTGCTCACCAACTTAGAAGCTCTCCAAATCCACTGTTTAGGGTTTTTATGGAGGTTCCACCACACAGGCATAAGTCACTGGTCACTGAGACTGAATTCAGTCTCCAGTCCCTCTGCCTTCCTGTAAGGTTCAAAGTTCCAACCTTCCAGTTACATGGTTGGTGTCTCTCTCACAACCATCCCCCATGCTGAAGTTACTAGGGACCCACCAAGAGTCACCTCATTAACATCAGCTCAAGATAAGGTACAAAGAGGCTTCTTATGAAAAACAAAAGATGTTCCGCTCACTCTTATCATTCAGGAAATTCTAAGGGTTTTTAAGGAACTCTGTGCCAGGAACTAGAGACCAAATACATATTGATTGCATTACAGTATCACAAAATCCCATTGGTCTTTCTTGCAGAAACTGACAAGTCCATCCTAAAATTCATGTGGAAATCCAAGGGACCCAGAATAGCCAAAACAATCTTGGAAAAGAAGGTCGTAGGACTCAGACTTCCCAATTTCAAAAAGCACTACATAGCTACAGCCATCAATATAGTGTGGTACTGGCATAAAGCTAGACATATAAATCAATGGAGTAAAATTGAGAGTCCAGAAATAAATCCTTGAATTTATGGCCAACTGATTGCTGACAAGCATGCCAAGACAATTCATTGGAGAAAAAGTGGTCTTTTCAACAGTGGTGCTGGGACAACTAAATATCCACATGCAAAAGAATGAACTCGGGACGCCTACTACACGTTATTATGTAAAATTAACTCAAAATGTATCATACATCTAAGAGTTAAAACTATAAAATTCTTAGAACATAGTAAATCTTCATGACCTTAGATCAGGCAATGGTTTCTTAGGATAAACAAAAGCACAAACAGGAGGAAAATAAATTGGACTTAATCAAAATTAACAACACTTCCGCTTCAGGGCGCCTGGGTGGCCCAGCCGGTTGAGCATCCAACTCTTGATGTTGGCTCAGGTCACGATCCCAGCATTGAGGGATCAAGCCCCACGTTGGAATCTGTGCTGAGTGTGGAGCCTACTTGGGATTCTCTCTCTCCCCCTCTGCCCCTCTCCCCCACTCACACCCTGATGGATGGATAGGTAGGTAGGTAGGTAGGTAGGTAGATAAAACACTTGTGCTTCAAAGGATATCAAGAAAGTCAAGGGACAATTCATGCAATGGGAAAAATATTTATAAGTCATATCTGATAAGGGACTTTCATCCAGGATATAACTCTTACAAGTCAACAATAAACGACAAACAATCTACACAAACAATGAGCAAAGAAGGGGAGCTTGGGTGGCTCAGTTGGTTGAGTGGCCGACTCTTGACTTTGGCTCGGGTCATGATCTCACAGTTCATGTGTTCGAGCCCCATGTCGCACTCTGTGCTCACAGCGCAGAGCCCGCTACAGATCCTTTGTCTCCCTCTCTCTGCTCCTCCAGCGCACACGCTCTCTCTCAAAAATAAATAAATGTTAAAAAACAAAAAGGAGGGGCGCCTGGATGGCGCAGTCGGTTGGCGTCTGACTTCAGCCAGGTCACGATCTCGCGGTCCGTGAGTTCGAGCCCCGCGTCGGGCTCTGGGCTGATGGCTCGGAGCCTGGAGCCTGTTTCCGATTCTGTGTCTCCCTCTCTCTCTGCCCCTCCCCCGTTCATGCTCTGTCTCTCTCTGTCCCAAAAATAAATAAACGTTGAAAAAAAAAAATTTAAAAAAAAAAACAAAAAACAAAAAGGAGCAAAGGATATGAACAGACACTTCTCCCAAAAAGATCAATGGCCAATAACCACATGAAAAAAATGCCTCATCATTAGTCATCAGGGAAATGTAGATCAAAACTACAATGAGATACACTTCACACCCACTAGGATGGCTAAAGGAAGACCGATGATAACGAGTATTGATGAGGCGATGGAGAAATTAGGATCTTCATACATTGCTGTTAAAAAAAAAAAAAACAAAACAGTGCAACCACTTTCTCAAGAAGTTATACGGAGTTAACATATGAACCAGCAATCCCACTGCTAGGTATGCACCCCCCTCCCCCGCCAAAAAAAAAAAAAAAAAAATGAAGACGTAAGGCCACACAAATACTTGTGCATGAACGCTCATAGCCACATTATGCATGATAGCCCCAAAATGGAAACGACCCAAGTGTCTATCAATGGAGGGATGTGCAAAGAAAACGTATTGTTATTTGGCAGTAAAAAGCACTGGGGTACGGACACATGCTACCTCACGGATGAACTTCAGCATCATGCCGGGTGGAAGCAGCTAGTCACCAAAGACTACACCTTATAGGAAACGTCCAGAACAGGCAAATCCATAGAAACAGGAAGTAGGTAAGCAGTTGCCAGGAATCGGGAGATTAGGAGCGATAGGGTCCTTTGGGCGGGATACAAATGGTCTGCAATTTGATAGTGGTGGCATTTGTGCTACAAGGTGATTATTCTAAAAACCACTGAATTGTACGGTTAAAATTTACATACCATAAAACTCACTGCATCTTCTCAGTAAAGCTGTGATCTTAAAAACCCACACACGAAAAATAACCGTCCTTCTTTTGATTTGCTGTGGACAAGAAAGTAGAATTACAACCAAAATGGGTTCTGAGTGAGCCTCTGAAGTGCTCTCTTTAAGGCAAGGCCATGACCCTCAACATCCACTCTGGCTGCCCAAACGCTCGTCCGTGCGAGTCCACACTGCTGGCTGTCATCTAGCTGCTTAAATTCACCAGATAAAGCATTCCAAGGGAAAAAATATGAGTTATAACTGTACTGAATTTTAGTGCTAGTTCTAGAAGATATATTTCCCTCCCCCAAAGAATACGCATTTTTCCACACTGTAAGAGTATAGCAATCTCATTTCACATTCCGACTCTCCAATGCAATAAAATGAAACAGAAGCTCACAAAATAGATTATTTCTGTATCACGCTGAACCTTCTAAAGCAAAGAGTCCAAACACCATGACATTTCTGGGACTGTCTGGGTGAACCAGGCACACAAGGGCAATCCCAAAACACAAACAGTGCTCATCTTCTAGGCAGGAATAGATTCTTAAAGACACGCCAAGAAAAAAGATAAAATAACGTATCCTACGTTTTGCAGCTTAGAAAGTTCAACGTTCAAGACCATGAGTGAAAGGGGGAAAAAAAAGAAAAGGTCAGGCCACAGTGAGACTAAGGAAAGGAAGTAGATTTCAGGGTTGGGAGGGACAGTAAATACAGATCGTGTTGCCTGACCCCCCACGCACATACATACACCTGGAATTTTAATCTCTTCTGTAGGTGCCCGCCACATCGTCAACCAGCAATGCTTAAATACTACCCCCGATGAAGAGATCACTCCCTCAGACGACAGCTGCTAGAAAGTTCTCCCTTTTATGGAAGGCTAACATTGGTCTCTATAAAGACTCAGACTCCAGAGGCGCCTGGGTGGCTCAGTCAGTTGAGCATCTGACTCTTGATTTCGGCTCAGGTCATGATCTCACGGTTTGTGAGTTCGAGCCCCCACATCGGGCTCCGCACTGATGGTGCAGAGCCTGCTTCCGATTCTTGCTCTCTCTCCCTCTCTCTCTGCCCCTCACGGGCGTGCGTGCTCGCTTTCTCTCTCTCTCTCAAAATAAATAAGCTTAAAAAAAAACCAAAAAGATTCAGACTCTACTCTGTCCTCAAGATGTTTCTCATCACCCGGCAGCCATGGGCCTGCTCTTGTATACATTAGAGCTCTTCTCCTCTTTCAAGTTCAAGTTATGGGTAAGGCCTCCCCACCCTCCTCGATAAGGGGTCTCAGGTGCTACCAGCTCCATCAAGCACCACCATGGGTGCCCTCTGGCAGGCTTAGGCTGAGGAGGGGCAGTCTACATCAGAATAAAGCGAGGAACAACAAAGTAAGTGAGAAGGGAGGGACACCAGAGGCGCCGGGAAGGCCAGCTGCCCCAACAGGCTACGCTTTCACCCTGACGCCACCCGAACCCTGAGCAGCAGAAGCTCCAGAACTCCAGCAGACGCCTGAGCCGCTCCGCTCTGGGCTCAGCCACGAGGCTGCACTGGTCTCTAATCCGTGTGCAACGGAGGCCACGGATACCGGTTCCTTTTTCCCCCACAAGAGCTGAGAAAACAAAAGGCTCATGCGCTCCATCTCTGAAAGGAGAACTAACGCAGAGACAGACCGGTTATTGATAAGAACAAGGGAGGCAAAGCTGGTCTCTAGTGACCTTTTACTCTTCATTCTCAATCCCTTTCCTCACCTTTCCAGGTACCCTGTATCCAGCCCTCCTTCCAGGGCGGCAGCCATTCTCTCCACGATCTCCTTGCCCCCTTCCCTTGTCTCCACCAAAACCCCACTGTCCTGGGTTCCAAGTCCCTCTCCCCACTCCGCACACAGCCAGCTAATTAGATAAACCAACCCGTGGTAGGACAACACTGGTGCCAATGGCCGGACTAATGAGCCTGCCTTCCTAGCATCTCACGGAAACCCAACATCCTCAGCAGCTATTCGCTGGCCAGAGTTCCCAGCACGGAGCATCAGACCATACAGTGGCTATTTGGGGACCGAGATGCCTTTTCACCAGCCCCTTCAAATCACGACATGGAAGCTTCCATGCTTTCCACCCAAAGACAAGCAGAGCCTCTGCACAGAGAATTACAGAGGCTGGGATCAAGGACTGGTCAGGGAGGGAGCAAGGTACAGCAGAAAGAACCTGGACTTTCGAGTCAGATCTGGATTAAAATCAGCTGCGGTTTCTTCTTCTACAAAACAGGACGAAGTCTACCCTCCTTACAGAGCCGCCATCAATGAGATAGGGGCGCCTGGGGGGCTCAGTGGGTTGAGCGTCCAACTTCGGCTCAGGTCATGATCTCACGGTTCGTGGGTTGGAGCCCCGTGTCGGGCTCTGTGCTGACAGCTCGGAGCCTAGAGCCTGCTTCGGATTCTGTGTCTCCCTCTCTCTCTGTCCCTCCCCTGCTCATGCTGTCTCTCAAAAATAAATAAATGTAAAAAAAAAAAAAATTTCAATGAGATAACGCACATAAAGTGCTCGGTTCATACATCTTTTCAGCTCTCTAGGTTAGCTCTCCCCGTTGTACTTGGTTCATTCATCAGTCGTGAGTTCTGTTTGATTCTTAAGATTAACTGTGCCCTCCCTAACTAGACTGCAATAACTAGGAGCCGCTGTTGTCATCAACACCGTTTCTGAATACCCGGCACAAAGCCTGGCCCATCAAACAAATGAACAAACACGTGGCAGCTTTTCCTGTGAAGCAAAATCTTTCAGATGTTGTTCTCTTACCTCCCTTTAGGCAATCCCAGACTGCCAGCCTGCATCTAATGACCCAGCTTCCCATGGTGATCACCCAACAGTCCTCCTAGCAGAGTAATTAATCACCACCACCACCCACCGCACAGCAAATACTTTTGCGATGACTTTTCAGATACGGTCATCCAGGTAACCTAAAGGAGGCAGGAAGTCTAGGAAATCAAAAGTCACAGTAACAAGTCCTCTTACCAAATGGTAGAGGGTAAGCCGCAGAGATAATCAAGAAGTCTAATCAAAGAGAAGAGCCCAAAAGGGTAGCCAGTGAGAGGAGGCAGAAACGAGGAGAATACCTGGACTGTGAAGACAGTTTCCCAGAGAGAAGAAAGGACAGAAGTGAAGCATAAGCACAGGAGGGCACCTCCAAAGGCTTTCACCCCCACCTCTTGTTTTACTCCGACAAGGCAGGACACAGGTGTCCAATGATCAAGTGCTTTGCTCTAAGTTACCCAGTTAGAGTCAAGATGGGACTACGACCCGGGTGTCCCGGCCTCCAAGTCAATGCTCTAAAAACAGCATGACAGAATTGAATCAAAAGACTGGGCAGTCCCAGTCGCAGCTAAACTGGTCTACAAAGAGGAGCCAGCTGGTCAACCTCCTTGCATCTCGTCTTCTTCATGGGAAATGGAACTTTATCAAGGCGAGTAAACAAGACTATGTAAGAGCATACAGTAGCCTATCAGAGAGCTCCAGGCCTTTATTAAAAAGTTAAAGAGAACTTTTTATCTGCCAAAGATCAGGGAGCAAGAAGAAGAGATTGTAAGGGGGGGGGGGAGTGGGTTATAATAATAATAAGGAATAACCAAGCTCTATCCTAACAAAGAACTAGGTTTGGAAGGTATTGTCTGGAGAACCTTGAATGAATACAAGAGGAATCAGGTTACAGAAAAGGAAGTGGTCCGGGACAGGGACAGAAGGGGCTGCAGGCAAAGGTCCCTCTGGGACCTGGAGAAAAGCTTTAGAAAACAAAAGACTCTGCCAAACCAGGCCTAAAGCTGAACTTCAAATCACACTCTTTGCCTCCCATTCTGAGATGCCAACAAAGCACAGCCAGTGTCTAGATTTTTAAGGAGAAATGGGTATTTTAAGTAAAGATTTTTGTGGAGAGGTGGAAAAGAGCCACGTTACGTAGCACAGAGCTAACTAAAACCTGTTGGCTGTCCTTGTTAGCGGTCTACCAGATCCTTGTTGTTCTGGGAGATTCAGAGACGAGAACACTTAGGGAGGGGAGGAGCCAAAAGCCAGCATGCGTGGAGAGGCAGCCACCGGGGAGAGGACCCTCATCCACAAGGAGCCTTCCCACCAGATGCTCGCCCATCATGAACCATGAAGTTCCTGGAGCATGAAGGGCAGGGCGGAGGATGGGAAGGGGAGGCCAACCAGGTGACCAGCCATCTCCATTTATCTAGAGATATCCTCGTTTTTACTTTTTTTTTAATATTTATATTTGAGAGAGAGCACGCGTGCACAAGCAGGGGAGGGTTAGAGAGAGAGGGGGAGACAGAATCCAAAGCAGGCTCCAGGCTCCAAGCTGTCAGCACAGAGCCCGACACTGGGCTCAAACTCACGAGCTGTGAGGTCATGCCCTGAGCTGGAGTTGGATGCTTAACTGACTGAGCCACCCAGGTGCCCTTACAGCTGTCCTGGGTTTTAGCACTGAAAATTCCACATCAGAGAAATCCCCATTCCAGGGTAAACCTGTCTGGTTGGTCACCCCAGGCGCCGTGTCCCCTTTCCCCCTCTATCCTGGTTTGCCCAGCAAGATGGTGAAACACTCCTGACCTAGCAGGAGTGCTTCAGGTGCCATCAGCCTTACCAGCTAAGCACACCAACTCTCCCAGAGAATGGCCTTCTTGCTGCCTCAGCTCCTGGAAAAAGTTATAGCAAAGGAAGGAAGAATGAAGACCAAAGAAGATCAGCCCCTTGGGGTGTCTCCCGGACCCCAGACCCCCCCATCTTGCCAGAGATACAGGGATGTCCTCTGAGAAGCAGTACTCAGCCCCACCAGCTTCTTCCTCTGTCATCTGCCTGGGATGGACTGGTGGGGGGAGGGGGGTGCAAAAGAACAAAATAAAATGCTCAAGAGTATAACGATTAATAACCACATTAATATCGGGGCGCCTGGGTGGCTCAGTCAGTTAAGCGTCCGACTTTGGCTCAGGTCATGATCTCGCGGTTCAAGAGTGGGAGCCCCGCAACGGGCTCTGTGCTGATAGCTCAGAGCCTGGAGCCTGCTTCAGATTCTGTGTCTCCCTCTCTCTGCCCCTCCCCCACTTGCGCGCGCGCGCGCGCGCGCGCTCTCTCTCTCTCTCTCATAAATAAACAAAAAAAATTTTTTTTAACTCTATTAAAAAAATGACCACAATATCAATGTACACATTTCTGTACAAATCCCAAGAACTGCAAACTCCTCATCCACTATGACCACGGTTTCATCCTCTTGGCCACTCTTCCCACGCTTACAAAACCAAACCAAAGGAAAACCATGTGCCCCATCACCACCACCACCCCACTACCCAACAGAAAGGTGCACTGATTTCTCTGGGCTTCAGCCTCCCTAAACAGGGGTCAGAACACCTGTTCTTCCCACCCTTTAGCGGGCAGAGAGTGTGAGGATCGATGGAGTGATCGATGGGAACAGATTTTGCAAATCATGAAGCTCTGCAAGAGCGGATATTATTTTCAATGTTTGTTTTTGAGAGCAAGCGAGCAAGCATGCGCATAAGTAGGGAAGGGGCAGAGAGAGAGAGAGAGAGAGAGAATCCCTAGCAGGCTCCGTACTGTCAGCGCAGAGCCCGACGCAGGGCTCGAACTCAAACTCACAAACCGTGAGACCGCATCCGGCACCAAAACTGAGAGTCTGACGCTTAACCGACTGAGCCACCCAAGCGCCCCAAGACGTGAAGTTATTATAGGGGCTCCTGGGTGGCTCAGTTAAGCATCCGACTCTTGATCTCAGCTCAGGCCTCGATCTCGGGGGTCTTCAAGCCCCGCGTTGGGCTCTGTGCTGGGTACGAAGCCTACTTGAGAAAAAACGGTGAGGGGAGGGGGCAGGGCAAAAATCTTAAAAGGTGATATTACTGCGATAGAGTGGAAATGTGGCACCGGCTCCCCGCCTGCTAAGATGGGGAGCAGGAGGTACAATCAAAGGGAGAAGGGAGGGTGGAGCCAAACCAAAGCACCAGCCTTTCTGGGTGGGGGGACCACAGACTCTCCCTTTCTACAGCCCTACCTGCTCCCAGGACGCAGAGCAATGTGCTCCAGTCGGGGGCTGCCCTCAGTCGCCACCTCTCTCCTGCAAAGGGAGAAGCAGAGCCATTCTCCAGATGCTATGGCGCAAGACTGGAACCGTAAAGATCACCAGACTGGTTAGCACTATCGGTTTCCACTTTGGGATAGCTCAGAGGCGGCCCGGCATTGAGTGAGCCTCAATTTCTTCATCTGAAAACGGAGATGATACTTCAGTGAAGGGCTTAACGTGAAAAATAGGACATGTAAAGGACAGGGTGTACCTCACTACATGGGAAGTCTTCCGCGAAGAGCTTTGAACTCAAAGGAAAGGCTTCGGACATATCCGTGCCCTTCGGTTGCTGAAAACACACAGCTTGATGGCATTATCTAACCCCCTTTGCGAGATCTTGTGAGTTCTGGCCAATACAATGTGGATAGAAGTGATGCTCACCACCACCAAATCTGGTTATTAAAAAAAGATTCCCACGGGACATCCTTGCTGTCTTTCCCATTCAAGGAGGATAAACTAGATGCAAAGGGTCTGGGTCCGCAAGGAACTAAGGACTGTGCGGTGAGAAGTGACAAATACTGACCGACGGAAGTCACTGAGATTCGGGTGTATGGTAACCAGCCTCTGAGATGGCTCTAGATGATTCGTTTCCTGGTATTCACACCCCAGTGTAGTTCCCTCCAAGCGTGAATAGGCTGATCTGAGGAACCAGTAAGATGTCACAGAAATGACAGAGTATGAATTCTGTAGTTGGGTTTTTAAAGAGAGCAAAGCTTTTACCCCTCTCTGTTCAATCACTCTGGGCAAAGCCTACTGCCATGTCCTGGAGCGACCTGAGCAGCTCTACGGGCAGATCCGTGAGGCCACAGCCAGCTCCCATCTGCCAGCCATTCAAGTGCACCATCTTGGAACTGGATTCTCCAGTCCCATCAAGTCTTCAGATGACTGCAATCTCCGAAGCACCTTGGAACAAGAGCCCCCAGCTAAGCTGTTCCCGCAAACTTGACCCACAGAAACTATGTGATGTCATAAATGATTATGGTTGTTTCTGGGAGCTAAATTTTGAGGTAACTGGCAACTAATACACAATACGTTTGTTACGTTAGCTGGAATTATTTAACAAATCAATGTATTATGTATCCAAAGAAACTGTCCAATGCATTCTGTTCCTTCAGGTTATTTAATGTGAGGGACAGACAGCGAGCTCCCCTGACCACACCACTTGCACAGTTTCTCACTCACAGATACAGATATGCTTACACACACGCTCCAAGCCAATCCACAGCTGTTGTAACTTTCAGTTAAGGAGGGTGTTCTGTCTATGATTTATGGACGGAGAGGAGCTTGAGTAACCCCAGGAGAAATGCCAGCTTGCGTATCTAACATGATAGTAAGACAGAATCGTGTGTGTATGCAAGCACATGTGCGTGTGTTAAGGCACAGGACAGATGTCGAGCAATCGCGGTAGAGAGAAGGCATCGGGTTTTGATTAATGGGACAGCAGAACGGGAGGCAGGCAACTGAACAGGCTGAAGAACCGGGTTAGAAATCAAGGAGAAAGGGCGGAAAAGGGTCCCCACACACAGACTTCTAGAAAGAAGAGAGAGCTCTGCAGTTTATCTCTAGGGCCTCTGCGTCCCTGGACTGCCTCATCTTTAAAGAAAACACAGCAACCCACCATGCTGCCCGCCCCCCCACCCCCGAGAGCACTCCTAGAAACTATGGTGATGGGTACCATCAAATCAGATCAATAGATATAAAAGCATCCGGAAACACACGCCAACCCAAATCCAGTTAAATTGCATGCAAATGGCAAATCAATAGCCTTGCAGAAGCACGGAGGGACAGACACATGGCTCTGGGGGTAGCAGGAGTGGCCCAGAATTTGAATGTACACAACAGTGTGGCTGAGAGGCTGAAATTGACCGACAGGAGATAGATGGATAGGAAATGTCGGGAGGCGGTTCTGCCGTAGGTGGTGGTGGTGTCCAAGTGCCAATCGTGCCTTGCCTCCTAACTGGGGGTGGGGAGAGCATCTATATGTGACAAAGTCAAAGAAGTGAAGGAAGATGACACTCCAACGCTCAGCTTCCACCTGTATCACCAGGAGCAAAAGGGCCCTGAGGACTCAGGGTTGAGGCAAGATTCAAAGACCAAGTCCCAAGACGCCCAGGATCTCCAAATCCTCGTACGCTTTCCCACGCGTCCCCCAGGCAGCTGGGACCTGCTGCACTGTGACCTGCGCTCTGGCTGCCCTGACGCAATCCGCCACTTCCACAAGTCCCAGGGCGTGTTTAGGAGGGCAGCACCCGCCCCCCAAAGGCCAAGAGGCACTTCTGTCTGCTCAAAGGCAGCTCCCTTCATGCCAGCTGAGAAGCAATTAAAGACAAACGCTATGGTTCTGCCACCAACTTGTCTCCTGAACTTTGGCAAGCCACCCAACATGAGATTGCCCACCGGCGAAAGGTAAGGCATGCACCCACCTCCATAGCATGGGGCGGGGCGAGGGACAGAATATCTCCAGAAGGCAGTGGGAAAAGGAGAGCGTGAGCCCAGGGTGCCATACCAGGAAAACAGAATCTGAGGTTCTAATTTGACATTTTCATTGCAAAATCTGCAGTGGATTCCACTTTGCAGTAGGAAGGAGTAATTCACAAGACTGAAGCTCCATAAGGAGAAGGACGCGATCTTGCATTTGTTTTCATATCCAGCCCAGAATTAGAAGAGGTTAGATAAAAGAGCAAGGGGGTGGGGGTAGGGGAATCACGAGCCGAGATTTCTATAATTAAGTACTTGGTTGAATCAACACCGTAACTTTTTAAAGTATTAAAAGTATGAAGGATCCCCGTCTGGTTGGCTTTCCACGTACAATTTTCCTGCCCTGGAACTCTTTCTCTTCTCTTAAATCTCTTCACGTTCCACCCTCTTCACGACGTGGTTCGATCTCATTTTCTTCCCTACACAACGTTCTCCAACCCCCTCCAGCCCACAGCAGAATCTCCACTTGTGACGAGGTTTGCAGCATTTGTTGAAACCGATTGTCACAGTACTAACCTGGGTTGTTTTAATGTTCTCACTTGCTCATATAACAGTTTTTCTTTTTTTTTTTTTAAATTTTTTTTTTTTCAACGTTTATTTATTTTTGGGACAGAGAGAGACAGAGCATGAACGGGGGAGGGGCAGAGAGAGAGGGAGACACAGAATCGGAAACAGGCTCCAGGCTCCGAGCCATCAGCCCAGAGCCCGACGCGGGGCTCGAACTCACGGACCGCGAGATCGTGACCTGGCTGAAGTCGGACGCTCAACCGACTGCGCCACCCAGGCGCCCCCAGTTTTTTTTTTTTTAATGTTTATTTATTTTTTGAGAGACAGAGTGAGACAGAGTGTGAGTGGGGGAGGGTCAGAGAGAGGGAGACACAGAATCCGAAGCAGGCTCCAGGCTCTGAGCTGTCAGCACAGAGCCCCACACGGGGCTTGAACTCACGGACCGCGAGATCATGACCTGAGCTGAAGTCGGATGTCCAACCGACTGAGCCACCCAGGTGCCCCTCATATAACAGTTCTCACTAGACTCCCAAAATCTCAGCATCCTAGATTGCATTGTGTGCCTAAATCGCGCCCCCTACGACACTTAATCACATATACACAGGCAGGCAAGTATAGAAGTTTTCAAATTAAAACAAAAAAAAAAAATGTTTGGAGTTCCCACCTCAAAAGTCAATTCATAATATTCCATTTCCTAAACAAATTTAAGGGACACGGACAAACGAAATGACATGCAGTCCACTTAATGAACCAAATTAACTGCTAAAGCACTTTAGCTAGACGTTAAATGCATGCTAAAGTTCATTTAGGACGAGGCCTTTGGTGTTCTAGAAAATAGGTCTGTTTGTCACCGCTGCTCTCGAAATTCAGTTACCCTTCCTGAGTTTCCACAAAGGTCAGAAGTGTCCCCGACATCCTCATGCTTTAAGGCAGAGCCCCAGATGGTGACAGTAATTGCCAAGCTACAAGGTAAACTTGGGTCTGCCCCCTCCCTGCACGACCTGGCTGTCCCCCTGGGAGACAAAGAAACGAAGGCTTCCGTTTCTCAGAGTCCCCAGTAAATGCCAGTTCTGTGGGTAGAACAGGTGTTCCCCTATCAAGATCATATCCACACATTCAGGACATTTGTACCAACTGTTCTTGTCCTCCAGTACTGGAAATCTTCCAGAATGAGAAAGAAATTCATCTTCCCACGATTCCAAGAGCCTGTCTTTCCCTCTCGTGATCTGTAAAAGTCAAAAGCCTTTGTAGATACTCAGCATGCACACTGTCCTTGAGAAGCCTGCAGCCCGAAACCACCCGGCCGGTCCTTCCTCCGTCACCCAGCCTGCAGCCACGACCACTGAGGATATGAAAACTCGAAGACACAACACCGATCTTCTACGAGAACCCAGGTTACAAGGACAGACCTGCGCTTGGACAAGACAAAGTACTCAGGTCACCGCTGTGATGAGCTCCTACCTACGAGACACGGTGGCAGCACAGAAGGACAAAACCTAAGTTGATCAGGTCAGGTCACACGTCTTCACTGAAGAGTCAGCTTGAAGGAGAAACAGCTCGTGTCACACGGCAGCCGAGGAGGAGCCCGTTCCCGATGGGAGCACAGCACGCACACACAGAGCTGCGGTCCACATGGTTTCTAGGGGCCGCACGTCCTCTCACCCAGGGACAGGAGGACTTACGCAAACTTTGTTCAGATGCAGATGGCCGCTTCGTGGAGGACAGACCGGTGAGAGAGAAGGACCTGAACCAGAGCAACAGAATCAGGGCAGGAGGGGGGGATACCCACGAGGCACTGAGACAGGCCTGGGAAACTCATCAGATGTGGCCGTTCGGGAGCGGGACAGAACCAGGATGATTTTCGGGACTCCTCTAAACATCTGCATCTCCGCTTGTCACCCTCTCCCCACCGCCCACCACCCTTACCTGTTTTTGAAAGACATTATCCATTACACCCGCACTCGCTATGACTCATTCCTCGGATTTGTGTAATTGACCATAAACGCAATATTGATGGCGGTGTCACCTGTCTTTTATCCCATTTAATTCCTAAGGTGTCCTTCTGAG
This sequence comes from Puma concolor, assembly GCF_028749965.1. Lineage (NCBI taxonomy): Eukaryota > Metazoa > Chordata > Mammalia > Carnivora > Felidae > Puma > Puma concolor. The sequence goes on along the minus strand of NC_141683.1, from coordinate 6,586,183 downwards.
CTGATTTCATTTTCTCTCCCTTTTTGAATACATACGATTTGGGGGAAATGTCTCCCCTTCCTTCCCTCCTCCCTGCCCAGCCCACTTTGCATCAAGTTCGTGGGGCAGGAACTAGATCTGCTTCTGTGTTCTGCTTCACGCCAAGTAGGTTCTTGGCACTCGGTGAATGCTGGTTACTTCTACCAACCACGGAAATAATAACAACAATCTATAAATACCTCGGCTTCCTGCAGCGAAGAGGAACTAACCACACTGCAATTAAGGAAAAGCTGGAGAAAACATTTAGTTAGCAACTTCTCAAGGCAGACAACAAGATTAAGGCAATAAATACCAGTTCCAACATATTTCCTTGGTGGAGTTTCATATTAGTCCAATAAAATGCTGAAGACCACCCACTGCCACAGCAGAATGCTAACAACATATGAGTCACCCGATGGCTAAAACTGAGCAGATTCATCTATCACGTAAAAGAGAATAATAAACATCAATAATTTATACTGCTGTCGGATTACAAAAAGGAGAGATTGTTCTAAAATCTCATTCGTATAAAATACCACTTTTAGAACAAGAGAACAGCACGAGAGCATGACCTCATTTATAGACTTGAGGGAAAACTGTTAATGGTCCCTGGGTTCAGACACAATGGTAACCAAGAGGGGTAGGCAATCTACTAGAGCTGCCTCTGTCAAAAATAGGTAAGACACACAAGGGATATAAACTGTTCGGTGGGATTAAAAGGTCTCCTGTGGCCAAGTTAGGAAAATAGAACCAAATGCTGGGAATCTAAGATAACAATGACTTGCCTCTGCCGTTAAAGAGTTTCATGACAAGTGTCTAAGGCTTGAACACCAAGAACACAGACAAATTAAGTAGACTAACATAACAAGCACACACCTGGAGAGCAGTTTAGGTAAACGGCTGCTAGAGAGTGAACACAGATGGAACTGGAGTGACGAACCCGGAAATCTCAGCCAACGCATGACCTCGTGATATTCCATCAACTACGATCACTGTACCTTGTTAACACCAAAGTTTCAATTAGGTGCCAAGTCAAGAGACCTCAAAGGAAAAGACAAAACGCCTACAGCTCAGAAAAAACAGCCAGAGCAAACAAGGAAACCGGGACACCTTCAGGCAAAGCCGGAAACCTTACCTAGCGAACTCTGGTTTCAAGAAAACAGATCTCGGGGCGCCTGGGTGGCGCAGTCGGTTAAGCGTCCGACTTCAGCCAGGTCACGATCTCGCGGTCCGTGAGTTCGAGCCCCGCGTCGGGCTCTGGGCTGATAGCTCAGAGCCTGGAGCCTGTTTCCGATTCTGTGTCTCCCTCTCTCTCTGCCCCTCCCCCATTCATGCTATGTCTCTCTCTGTCCCAAAAATAAATAAACGTTGAAAAAAAAATTTTTGAAAAAAAGAAAAAAAAAAAAAAAAAGAAAACAGATCTCTACCCCACCATGGATCACCCAGAGAGCACTGGGTATACTGGGTAACTGGGGTCAACCAAAGGGGTCTTGAGCCCAGGAGAGGCCGCTCACGGCCCACAGTGCTGAGGGACTCAACATGGAGACATGTGCGCTGGGAATTAGATTATCATCAGAATATTGTACCCTAATGTCAGTTTCAGAACACAGTTACACCACTTTCCGTATTACTTTAATAAGCTGAGATTACACTGAACACCTATTAAGTGCTATTATTAAATAAGAGTCATCCCATTCCCGTGATCTCACATCACCAGGTAATTCTGTCCAAAGGTAACCTTCCGTGTTCCACTGTCCCTGAAGCTCAGGGAGGAATCTAGGTTTTTTTCCTTGGCTACTACTCTCTACACCAAAGTCATTTCTCCTTTGATCTGACCAAGGTGGATAGGAGATGATCGCACGGTGTCACTGCCTTGCACCCATCTACCTAATCTCACCGGACATAAATCTCCTATCGTGAGCTTCCCACGGATCCCCTGTTGGAGGAGACATCTGTGACTTGGGCTTTCTCCAACGGGCTTCACGTCCCAAAGAGTCTGTGGATGCCCTCACTTCCTGCTCAAAGGAGTATTGTGTTTGATGTAATACACCCGGTACTTAGCTGAGTCAGGTGTCCCGTGACCTCCTCCCTCCCGGGGACTCCACCTTGTCCCACCTCCCTCCACCACGATTAGAAGGCTTTGGGTCCACCTTTTCATGCACACCTCAGGTCAGCGTGTCTAGAACACACATGTGCCGGTGCCACCAAATTAGAAGTCCTGACGGTCACAAAGGGCTACATTATGCAGCTCACAATTTTCAGAGTAGTTTCACACACTGTTTCATTGGATCCTGCTAACACATCCTAAAACACAAGCAGACAATGTTGCTGGCTCTGTTTCCCAGGTGAGAAGCCTGAGGATTGGAGAAACGGAGACCCTTGGCCAAAGTTTCACAGCAGTGCAGAAACTGAAAGGCAGAGATTCTGACTTCCTGCCTGGTGTTCCTTCTACCTCTAAATCTCAATCAACAAAAAAGATGCCAACAGATAACCCTGGAGCCCAGGGACTAGTCCAAGAGGCCCATAAAAAAAAGGGCTGCTTCTGCTGAGCTTGGACAGCAACTAAATCAAGTCACCTCTGAATACTTTCCAACCTCCCAGGGAAATGTCCCCGCAAGGACATTGTACTTTGGGTCAGCCTGTTTACTGATCTAAATTAGAAGCCTCTTTCCATGGGAAATCACAAACTTTAACTGTTTCTGGCCCATCTACCCCAACAGCTCACATAACGAAGACCCTTCTGTGTTCCCCCTCACATCCGGCCCCCCGTCGTGGAATCAGCTTTAATGAAGTCCTTTGCTCACCTACTTGCCCCCCACTAAATCGACAGACCCCAAGACCAAAGACCTCATGAATCCCCACACCTAGCAGAGAGCAAGCAGGCATTCAAATGTGCAAATGCAACACCTACACGAGCCCTGAGGGGACGTGCTTCCCACTACATTCGTTGAGCCCCCACCGCAGAAACTCCTCTGGCCGCAGAAAACAGTAAGAAAATAGGAAAGCATTCCTGCTTCACTCACAACCAAGACTTTTTCCAAATCCATTCCCCCAAGTCTCAATTCTCTCTTCTCTGGAGAAAGATGGAGAAGGACTAAATTTGTGGATGGTAAACCTGGACTATCAGACCTACTTGAGCCCAATGAAGAGAATTTTAATCTGTTAGACCTTGGGTGGGGCCTGAGAAGCCACAGTTTTTTAACTCACTAGGTGGTTCTGATGATCAGCCTCAACCGACAAACATCATGCACACAGTGGGCACTTGACAAGGTGCCTGGTTTTACTTTAGTACAGCCGACATGGCAACTGCCTCGTGAAGTCAACCTCCAGAGCCCAGTGTGAAGATTTTGGACTAACTTATCCCTGCAAGGTCTCATCCTGCTCAATAGCGAGAGTGCCTCTGGAAAGCCCTCTTCCCTGCCTTGGACGTCGTACCCTGATGTAAGCGGCAGCAGAGAGGGCCCAAAGCACTCCTGTTCTTGGGAGGTGACAGAAACAGGGCTTTCAGCAAGCGTCATGTGGTTATTGCCCGAGAAATAGAGCAGAGCAGGTGAACACTCATCACCTGTAAAAGCAACGCCGATAAACAGCTCCGGAACGGTAATGCAGGAAGTATCTGCTGGGTGCAAAGCGCCACAGTCAATTCCGTAGGAGAAATGAAGACTCGTGCGATAACATATTTGTTACTGAGCCTTGTGGCCTCAAAAGTTAGAAAGGCCTAGGTTCAAATCCCAGCTCTGCCGCTTACAGGCTGAGAGAAACTGGACGGGTTACTTAACCTCTCTGTGCTTCTGCCTTCTCATCTGCCAGACGGAAGAAATGCCACGCGCCTTCTGGGGCTATCGTCATTACAGCCGGTATCAGAAACGGCTGTGGGCTCCCAAAACAGCTCAAGCAAAGTAGCAGGTATTTCCATATTGCAAGACTAGATCTGGCACGAAGATGTAGGGAGCCTAGCACAGCATCTCCCCTACCGAGAGGCTTATAGGCAACAATTCTGCCGATATATTCGTGACGGCGGAGAGGTCTCTGACCTCAAGGGACTCACTTCAGATGGGAAAAGTTAACACGCGTCAACCAAGCCAGACAATACGTGCACGACACTGCGTTCGGCTTCGTCACCAACTCCCTCAGCAATGCCTCGGTCAGGAGAGCCCCGGGTGGCTCGGTCGGTTAGGCGTCCAGCTCTCGATTTCAGCTCAGGTCACGATCTCACGATTCGTGAGATCGAGCCCCGCGCGTTGGGCTCTGCGTTGGCAGCACGGAGCCTGCTTGAGATTCTCAGTCTCTCTCTCTCTCTCTCAACAAATACACTTAAAAAAAAAAAAAGCCTCAGTCATAGCAAGAGAAACAGTCCTGCAGGGGTGGGAGGCAGACTCCGCAGTGGCTGAAGATCTGAATTTACTCATTTCGCAACACGCAGGGATCGCCTGCCGTGGGCCCAGCACGGGCTTCCACGAGAGAGGACACTTCAACGACATGGGATCAGCAGCCTGAAGGAACTCACAGCCTCTTGAAGACTGGCATTTGCATACGAAGGGTTCTACAGAGACCGCGCAATCTGCTAACGAAGCCGCGATCAGGGGCAGCTCCAGAGGATGTAGCGTTTGAGCTAGGGCCTGTTGGGACACACGGATATAAAGAAGTGATAAGGGAGGACACTTCGAGCTGGGGAAACGGGAGATGGGACACGTGAGACAGAGGTAGGAAAGCATCATGGTGCATTTGTGGCAATGACAGGACACTGAGGAGGAGGGAGAGGAGGGAGTCAATGCTGTGGCCACGTGAGCAATGATGGCTGACCAAAAAAAAGAAAAAAGAAAAAGGAGGTCAGATGACAAAGAGCCCAGTTTATTCAATCGGGGGAGGAGACCTAGAGAAACAGTTATACAACAACACGTGGCACACGTGACCACAGGTCAAAGGGGGGAATTCTGAGAAGAGAGGGAGCACAGAAGGCAAGAATGGTCAGACTGCAGCCAAACCAGAGAGAGGTATGCACACAGACAACCACAGACACACAAAGAGAGAAAAGCTTAGATGGGGACCCAACACACCCGGGCATGAGCTGATGGGAACTTTCACAAAAGCCAGTACATTTAGGGGTACCTGGGTGGCTCAGTCGGTTAAGCGTCGGACTTCCGCTCAGGTCATGATCTCACGGTTCGTGGGTTCGAGCCCCACGTCGGGCTCTGTGCTGACAGCTCAGAGCCTGGAGCCTGTTTCGGATTCTGTGTCCCTCTGCCCCTCCCCCACTCATGCTCTGGGTCTCTCTCAAAATTAAATTAACGTTAAAAAAAAAAAAACAACAGGGGCGCCTGGGTGGCACAGTCGGTTAAGCGTCCGACCTCAGCCAGGTCACGATCTCACGGTCTGTGAGTTCGAGCCCCGCGTCAGGCTCTGGGCTGATGGCTCGGAGCCTGGAGCCTGTTTCCGATTCTGTGTCTCCCTCTCTCTCTGCCCCTCCCCCATTCATGCTCTGTCTCTCTCTGTCCCCAAAATAAATAAATGTTGAAAAAAAAAAATTAAAAAAAAAAAAAAAACAACAAAAAAAAAAACCCAGTACATTTAGCATCTTCAAGTCGTCGTGAATCCCGGTATGCAGAGTAAAGTGTAAACTTCAGCCAGGGGTCATGGGGGCCCAATGAGAATCCCCCAGACTGGGTAAAGAATCAGTGGCTTCATCGGGACCCATCCTGTGGTCACTCAACAGCCCTCCCACCAAAGTGATCAGCTGACCGGGAACGGAAGGCCCAGGCTGGCCTCCCAGCCCAGCAGCTGATCCCTGGTGGGGAGTCTCGAGGCTCAAACAGACTTTCGCAAATTACAAGAGGAAGCAGGGGTTGAATGTGGGACAAATTTTTCCCTGTTTGTCCAATTTGCAAACTCCATTGTACCGCCTAAGTAAATAGCACATACTTCTGTCTTTTGGAAAGGAGAGAAAACAAAGATAGTGGGGAAAACCAGGAACCTCTACCCCTTTTAAACAAAGTGGAACAGATCAACTTCAAAATTTTTTTTGAGGCATTTTCATTCAGGGATATTGGATAATGTTGAAGAAAATGATCAATATTTAAAATACCACTGAATATTTCATTCTGATATGATGAACTTTTTGTAAATATGCACAAGGAATGAATTCTCCGTGAGGAGAATGACCCACAGGGTAACAGATTGTGGAGTGAAATGAAATACAACTAAATGAATACGTCTCTAAAAGACAATGCAAAAGACAAGTGCCAAAACCCCCCAAGTGTATACGGAAATGAAGTGTATGATAAAGGCAATATTCCCCTTCAGTGGTAGTGGGAAATTTACTTTAAAAAATAGTGCTGGGACTGCCAGAATGCATTTAGAAGACTGTAAAATCAGATCTGCCCCTCATCTCAGACACTAGGGTAAATACCAAATGAGAGAACTGAATTAAAACCATCCAAATACTAAAAGAAAACATAGACAGGGGCGCCTGGGTGGCTCAGTTGGGTAAGTGTCCAAGTTCGGCTCAGGTCATGATCTCGTGGTTGACCAGTTCGAGCCCTGCGTCGGGCTCTGTGCTGACAGCTCAGAGCCTGGAGCCTGCTTCAGATTCTGTGCCTCCCTCTGTCTCTGCCCCTCCCCTGTTTGCACACTCTTTCTCAAAAATAAACATTAAAAAATTTTTTAACTAAAGGAAAACATAGATAAATTTCCTCCCATCTCTCACAGGAGAAAAATCTTATTATGCTTCAAAATCCAGAAGCACTAAAAGATAAATTTAACTATATAAAAGCATATAAACTTTATGAAACTATAGCAGAAACAATTCGATAACCATTAATTTTTTTCCAGTACCTTATTATAGTTACATAGAGGTGTGTCCTTATTCTTAGGACAGGGATCTTTAGTATTTAGTGAGAAAGAGTCATAATTTCTACAACAGACTTTTAAGTGGAACAGCAGTAGTGTGTAAAAAAGAAGATGTAACAAATACAGCAAAATTATTAAAAACTGGTGAGCCTGGATAGAGTTTAGAGGTTCACTGTACTGGCCTTTCAAGTTTTTAATTTTTCAAACACAAAAAGTTGTATGCAGTTGGGTGGAGGTGGGAGGCACAGAACACCATAAAGAGTCAAAAAACAAATGACAAAGTAGAAGAGATATTTGCAACTGATCTCAAAGGACTAGTGTCCCTAATAGGCAGTGAGCTTCCAAATTTTAAGAAGACCAAAACTCTGATAGAAAAATGGCAGAAGATCTTAACACTTTACTGAAAATAAATCCTGGTGGCCCTTCTACAAAGTAAAGGGTGCTCAATCCCACTCAAAATAGACGCAAGTAAAACTATACAGGGATACGATTTCTCACATATGAGATTAACTCAACTCCATGCTTCATGACACTGTTGGCCGGGGTATGGAATGTTAAATGGTATCATCTCTATGGAGAGAAGCCTGGCAAAACCTATCAAAAATGCATATGCATTTCCCCTTTGGCCCAGGAACTCCCCCTTCTAGGAATCTATCCCCAAAGCAAAAAAATAGCAAAACTGTTAAAAGATTTTTGCCTAAGGTAATACACTGTGCCACAATTTTTAACAGCAAAAGACTAAAAATGATCTAACAGTCAATACGGAAGGAGTTGACAAATCATGTTCATCAGGATACGATGCCATACAGTTGTATGGAAGGAAGAAAAAAAGGAAAACGAAGAGGAGGAAAGAAAAGAAAATGAAGAAGAGCTCCATACGCTTACGTGGTTTCCAGGATATATTGTTAAGTGAACAAAAACAATATGGAGAAAACAAGGTTAACATCACCCGTAATGGAACAAACCAACATCGTGTACCTCCCAAGAGGACGCACCATGAACGATAGAACATCACTTCTGCAGCATTCCTGTCCCAAATGGTAACCCTTAATCTAATCATCAGGAAACATGAGTCAAACCCCAAATAAGGGACACCTGCAAGTTGAGCTGTAGTCTTCAAAAATGTCAAGGTCATAAAAGAACACCTGAAGAACTATTCCAGATTAAAGAAGACTAGAGAGACAGAACATACCATACCATCCAGGACTAGATCCTGACCGTAAAAAAAAAAATATTTTAGTGGCAATTAATGGTAAAATCTGTAGATAATGTGTGTGTGGATGGATGGATGGGTGGGTGGGAGGGAAGGAAGGAGAAGCAAGGTGAAGAATAAATTGCAATTCTTCCTTCTGTATTTGCAACTCTTCTGTTTGAAATTCAAAGAAAAAAAACCAATATGGCAAATGGTAAATAGAGTATGTTCCCTTTTCTGTTGGGATTTAGGGAAGAGATGGACACATACACACAGATGAACAACGCAGGGGCTGGGACACCACCTCCCCGATCAACAAAGTGCGTATAACTTTTGACTCCCCCAAAACTTACCTACTAATAGCCTACTACTGACCAAAGCCTTACCAGTAACAGTCAATTAACATATGTTTTGTATGTTTGGTTTTACGTAGTATATTCTTACACTATGTGCAATAGTGAGCTAAAGAAAATCTTAGGATAAAATACATTTACAGTAATGAATTCTATTTACCAACACCCACATCATCTAATTGGACCCACGGTTCAAATCCGTGTTGTTCAAGGGTCAGCTTTATATTACATACATTTATATCTGCAAAAGAGAAACACCAAAAAGTGTGTTATCCAAAAACTAATAATGTTGTTTACATACAGGATGAGAAGAGACCCAGGGCAGATGGTGAACATCTCAGAATATACCATGTGAACAGCTGTGAATCTGTAGTCCTAGGTTATTCAAAAATTTAACGTAAAAATTTGAAACAAGTTGGAGATACAATCTGTAAGGAAAATCAGTATTTCACAGGCCTTCAGAACACAGTATTTGGACAATACTTGATGACAATAAATACTTGATAGAACAGATTCTAAGGACAAAGAACTCCAATGAAATCTTCAACTTTATTCGGTATTAGTAGTAGCAATATTGGTATTTGGGGGGAGAAAGTATTCTGCATATTATAAGACAACATTGTGAGGAACCAAGATTTTTCAAGAAAAAAAAATACACAAGTATAAAATTAAAGAAATTAAAAAATCTGTAACATTCATTAAAATAGGAAATGGCAGTATAAATTTTTCAAAACTATAGGTTTCCTCATTTTAACGATGAAAAGGCCTAGAAGCAAGCAATGAGTACCCCCAACACCCGAACTATGGTCTCTAAAATCCTTTTCTATGAAAACAGGTCTCCTTGAAGATGAGGCTGCTTCCAGGTCTGGGTTGGGAAATGTACAGACCCAGCCAGGAAATAGATCAGCCTAGGATATCTCCATGAGCCACAAAGCAGGGAGGCCATAAAAACTAATGGGAAAATTGTTTTTTTGTAATGAATGGGGTCATGTCAAAAGGACACTAGAGTGGAAGAATCATCCCTATCAAAACAGGACACAGCAGGAGCATCAAAATGAGTAATGGCTATAAAAGTTGTGAAACACACTGAATAGATCATATATAGGTGTTCAGGAGTCCCCCAAAATTCCAGAGTGGAAGGACATTCCCCCAGACAACTGAACCAGTTTCTTCAAAGTCGCATCACAGGGGTAAAATAAAGGAGGCAGGGGGTCTACTTTTGCCAATAGTCCAGAGTCCTAACCACCCAGTGCAATGCATATACCTGCATTCGGATCCTCGTCCCAACAAACCAAGTATAATTTGAAGACAATTGGAGGAAATTTAAAGGACCAGGACAGGGATTTTGTTGCTAACTTTTGTAGGTGTGTAAGAGAAGTCCCATTTTTATGCAGATTCATATTCAAGGATAGAGTGGTGAAACGTGATCTCATGACTTTACATTAAAATATTTCAACAAAATAATGGAAGAACGGGGCGCCTGGGTGGCGCAGTCGGTTAAGCGTCCGACTTCAGCCAGGTCACAATCTCGCGGTCCGTGAGTTCGAGCCCCGCGTCAGACTCTGGGCTGATGGCTCGGAGCCTGGAGCCTGTTTCCGATTCTGTGTCTTCCTCTCTCTCTGCCCCTCCCCCGTTCATGCTCTGTCTCTCTCTGTCCCAAAAATAAAATAAAAACGTTGAAAAAAAAATTTTTTTTAAATAATAATAAATAATGGAAGAAGGTTGTAGATAAAGCAGATGTGGCAAAATCTTAAAAGCAATTAAATCAAGGTAATGAGTATTCAGAGGCTCATTATATTACCCTCTCTACTTTTGTGTATCTTATAATTTTTTCAAAATAAAATGTCTTAAAACTGACTTCCCAAAGACCTACTACATACATAGCACAATGTGACCTTGGATTCTGGAGGGTTTGCTAGTCTTCCCAAAAATTCAATTTAAGATTTATGGACAACCTGTATGGAATAAAAATTAAAACAGTAATTCTCATTTTCTTACATGCCCACCAGATAGTTCATTACACTTTCTAGCATCAGGATTTCTAAGCACCATTGAAAGTTCAGAGCACAGTTTCTGGACATTTATTCCATCATCAGAAGGCAATTTTAGGGGCGCCTGGGTGGCTCAGTCGGTTAAGTAGCTGACTCTGGATTTCGGCTCAGGTCATGATCTCAGGGTTTGTCAGTTCAAGCCCCGCGGCAGGTTCTGCACTGAGAGGGTAGAGCCTGCTTGGGATTCTCTCCCCCTCTCTCTCTGCTCTTCCCCCACTCGTGCCCTCACTCTCAAAACTAAACTTAAAAAAAAAAAAAGACAATTTTAACGGATTACATGTCTTGCTTTACATCATTTTCATTCTGCTAATTACTGCACACGAGAAAACTGTCCATGAATAATCTTGTCATACTCAACAGGAGGTTCTCTACTTCAACATAATGACCTTAACTGTTCAGGAAGGGGTTACTCCACCCTGACTGTAAACACTGAATTGTTGCTTTATGTCTCCCACGTGGGGACATTATCTGAACAATGATCCCACATCCCTTAACAGGAAAGGGTTCCACTTTCTGAGAAGGTACACACAATAACAGAAAACTCCTTCCTCTTTAGTAATAACAATAAAAATTACTAACTTTCGCTGTTATTTTTATTTTCATTTTTTATAGTAGATCCACGTCATACATGGCAGGCACCTCATAACCTCCAGTTTACAAATGCACCCACTGGGGAGCCTGGGTGGCTCAGCTGGGTGGGGGTCTGACTCTCGATTTCAGCTCAGGTCACGATCCCAGGTCAGGGACTCGAGCCCCGCGTCGGGTTCCGTGCTGAGCATAGAGCCTGCTTGGGATTCTCTTTCTCTCTACCTCTACGCATCTCCCCTCTTTATGCTCTCTCTAAAATTTAAAAAAAAATTTTTTTTAATAAAAAAAACGCAACCACCGAGATGCTCAGATTTTTCACCCAAAGTGACACAGCTAATAAGTCAGCGTCCTCCTCTGTAAAAGGGAGGAGGCGCACCTGTCACCACCCGCTGCGCCATTCCGAGCACATCACCAGGCCTCAGTTTCCTCACCGGCAATATGAGGAAGCTGGACTACAGACGCCCTCAAACTCTGATTAGTCTACCCCTTTTCAAACACGGTTCCGTAAATGGAAAAAATCCTCAAGTTCCAAGTCCCTTGGCAGAAAGGCCTCTCACTATACCCCAACACGGCTCCACAGGGATGCTTTGTCTTAACCCCGCAGGAGGAATTCTGCCCTGGAGATGCGGGTAAATAGAAAATTACAGAGCAGGGAGCCTTTTGAGAACGTGTACCCGAGAGAGGAACTCGGGGATTAGAGAACAGAAGCATCAACACTTCTCCAAGAGCCGGAGGAGACAGACACACCCGGGAGGAGACAGACAGACTGCGGAGGAGTGTGGTGGGCAGATAAAGGAACTGGGGGGAGGGGGGCCAAGGGGGGGGGGTCTACATGGAGAATGTGCAGAAGCACATGTTAAAAAGTACGAGGGGGGGCGGGAGGACCTGAAAGGATTCTCCCCTCCTCTCCTGCACCAGATCCCCAATCTTTCCCTTGTTTCCCCACTCCTAACGAGCATCACAACTGCACAAATGTCCCCCCCCCCTTTGAAGGAACTGCCAACTTGCATAACAATTCCTCAGTTTGTACTCCCTTAAAGCTGCCTTTCACTTTTTCACTGGGCTGAACATGCGCAAAATCACTTCTGTTTCTTTAGGACAGATCCCTAGAAGCAGGAGTTATTTGGCAAAAGGGTAGGAAAATGTTGAAATATCGACATACAGGTGCACATACACACCTGTATATAATCAAGCTGTGGTTTTTTTTTCCTTTTTCTTTTTTGAGAGACAGAGTGTGAGCAGGGGAGGGTCAGCGAGAGAGGGAGACACAGAATCCGAAGCAGGCTCCAAGCTGTCAGCACAGAGCCCGATGTGGGACTCAAGCTCAGGAACCGCGAGATCATGACCTGAGCGGAAGTCGGACACTTACCCGACTGAGCCACCCAGGCGCCCCTAATCAAGCTGCTTTCTCAAGGTTGTACCAACTGATGCTCCTACCGGCAGCAGAGGAGACCTTCTATTATTCGTGGACTAGGATCACATTTGTCACCTCGGCCCGTACACCGGCTTATCAGCATGCCCACTGCCTCCGCGATGCCCTCCCGTCTCCCATCCAACAAGCCCAGGACCCCCAGCGTATTTCCCTCGCCGAGACTTCAGAGGGCCACTCTAGGCAAGTTCCAAATGGCTCCGCAAATCCCCTCACCAACGAGAACACCCTTCCCTACCCTCCCATACGCACAAAGACAAGACAGAGATTCCTTAGCCCTGGCTGTTAAGTGCCCCGGAATCCAAGGGAAACCTACAGCTGCAGAACAGAGTAGGGGGACTCACGTACTTTTTGTGCGTGTATAATTTTACTACATTTTTTTATTTGAATTCCAGGATAGTTCCCACACCGTGTTATGTTAGTTTCAGGTGTATCACGCAGGGACGTAACACTTCTATACATTACTCAGTGATCATCGTATGTGTCCTCTTAATCCCCATCACTTATTTCATTTTTTTAATTATTATTATTATTCTCAAGTTACTTAACATACAGCACAGCCTGGGCTTCAGGAGTGGAACCCGGTGTTACATAGGACACCCAGTGCTCATCCCAACAAGTGCCCTCCTTAAGGCCCATCGCCCATTTAGTCCATGCTGCCACCCCCCTATTTCCTGTGCTTTTTAATTTAAAAAGTCACACAAGTAGTTCCTGCTAAGGCTGACCGAACCCTCTTCACGTTGCCAATTTTTAAATAAAAAATGAACAGCAGCAGTATAAGTTCTTTGTTTATTTTTTGCCATTTGGTGTCTTGTTTTGGTTTTTGGCTTTTCTGAGAATGTGGAGTAAACCCAGCGACGTCAGCTCTATGTAAACAGAAGCTGAAACGCAGGGACATCCCCATACGGTCCTCAGGGACGTGCGGGCACCCAGGCGTGCTGTCTGTGGAGCAAATCCCTCCCTATTACTCAGACAGCACATCGCCTGTGTCGGGCACTGAGCCCAGACCCCGTTTCCAAACTGGAGGAAGGTGAAAACCTCTCTGGAATGTCCGGACCTCCTAATACCTTTCCCTGCCTTCCCTCAGGGGCTAGTGAAATAGTTTCCCCACCCCACCCCTTCATGGACTCCAAACAGACCCTCTTCTGGTTAGGACAGTGAAATTATCCAGTTTCTAGATTTTTCTTTAAAAGGAGAATATGATGTGAGGGTCCAGAAGTTACTATCCCTACCTCCCAAAATACCCATGACAACATATTACCAGGCAGCTTTTTTTTTTTTTTAATGTTTTATTTGTTTTTGAGACAGAGAGAGAGACAGAGCTTGAACAGGGGAGGGGCAGAGAGAGAGGGAGACACAGAATCGGAAACAGGCTCCAGGCTCTGAGCGGTCAGCACAGAGCCCGATGCGGGGCTCGAACTCACGGACTGCGAGATCATGACCTGAGTTGAAGTTGGACGCTCAACCGACTGAGCCACCCAGGCGCCCCAACCAGGCAGCTTTTAAGAGACTGGTCGGTCACATCATCAAGACAAGGGGCTCCTATGTTGGGGTCCGAGGAATCCCCGTGAACTTTCTCACAGTCTCCATGGACCCCCTGAAATGAGATGCTAGGTTCAGTTCACGAGCAGTTTTCGGAAGAGAGAGGCCAAAGAGCTCATTAGATTTCCAAGGGGTCCGTGACTCAAAGGAACCAAGCGTCCACCGGGTATGGAGTTCTGACTCATCCCCAGCGAACCCACACTCGCCCCCGCCTCTCGCACAGCCCTGGATACGCAGCGCGTGTTCAGGACGTAGGGAGCAAATCCAAAAATATCAAGTGACTCCTCAGAAACCAGTGGTTACACAGAAGGGCTCTACAAATACTGATCAATCACGCAGGAAACACTGGAGGCCAAGGACGGTTTGGGTTTTGGGGGTTTTTTTTTTAAATGAAGAGTTGATGGAGTATCAGCCAGGCACAGTGCCCACTAAGCAACTGTCATTGATGAAATAGCTCATTCTTTTGATCTCTATCTTCTCCTAACACCACTGGGAAGAGGGACCCTAGGATGTGCCAGGGCCTGGGAGGCAGAACAACGTTCACGGACTCATGTCTGGCGAGAAAGTGGAAACCAGTGTGGAGTATGTGGACTTGTCCCCGCTCAGATGGGTCTCAGGCTCCCAGGAGGCTGTGAAAACGCCTCCTGTGTTCACATGTACAAGCGCACATACATGTGTATGCACATACGTGCCAGGCCAGGCAGCTTTATCTGCACAGCACCTTCCCAGAGGGCGGGAAGGGTGCAGCCCCAGCAGCTGTCCTGGGAGAACATACAGGGGTCTCCCCGTAGCGGCCCGACAAGGTGCATTCGGGACACCAGCCCCTCTTTTTATTCCAGGAGCACAAGGGCACATTTGTTCACCGATGGGTTCAACGACCTGTCTGAAAGGCCAGGAGGGAGGAGGCCAGCAGTCCTGACCTGGAGGGCGACTGGGGCTCCGTGGGGCTCGGGGTCCTGAGCTGCCAGGGCCCACGATGTGTCCGCGGGCTTTCCCACGTTCCCTTCCCTTCCCCTCAAACAAGAAAGATGAGAGCACTAGGTTGCACGAGTTCATACCCCCGTGTCTAGAGAAGGAGAAATCTCATGATGAATTACCTGGCAAGAATTCATCAGTTAAAAAAAAAAAAAAAAAAAAAAATAGCTACCAAGAAGTTGGCACTGAAGCATCAGACACGGGCTGCGATCCATTTAAACAGAAGCAAGCAAATGCACACACGCATCTCGTCGCTACTGGCCGAGACCGATCTGATAAAGACGGGAGCCATGTGTGGAGAAGGGCAGTATCCGGAGAGACAGCCGGTGCAAACAGAGCAAAATGCACAAAATGAGCTCCTATCCCCGGGAAACCGAAGCCAGCATTTTCTGATTAGATAATGCCCCCAAAATGGATTAATGCTGTCCACACGGGCACTTTCAACACCTGTCCTCCTCCCTGGCGCTGTGGTCTATAGATCGGCAAGAAGCCGCAGGAGGGCTCGAGAAACTTAAAAATGAAATGGGTTTCACTGTGATGCAGGCACTGGAACGAAGGCTGCCCCTCGTTTCCAAAGCTGAGGAAATACACACTTAACCCGCAAAGAAACTACGGGTCTATGTGGGAACATCAAGACAGCCCTCTGATGAAGCTCTTAGTTGTTAAAGAAGATGGGGCGCCTGGGTGGCGCAGTCGGTTAAGCGTCCGACTTCAGCCAGGTCACAATCTTGCGGTCCGTGAGTTCGAGCCCCGCGTCGGGCTCTGGGCTGATGGCTCAGAGCCTGGAGCCTGTTTCCGATTCTGTGTCTCCCTCTCTCTCTGCCCCTCCCCCATTCATGCTCTGTCTCTCTCTGTCCCAAAAATAAATAAACGTTGAAAAAAAAAAAAATTAAAAAAAAAAAAAAAAAAAAAAAGAAGAGGCTGGGGGGGGGGTGCAGCGAGAAGGGTGGCAAGGGGGTGAAGGGGTCTTCACATCACACATGGCAACTTCTGAGACACCCACCTGTCCCGGATCAGCAACCAAGTCAACAAATCAGAATGCTAACGTGGTCAAATCACAAACTATGCCTGCCCTCTGCCTGCCTGGTTGACTTTTTCCCACCTGTCACCTCTGGGACACAAATTCTTTTTTTTAATGCTTTTATTTATTTTTGAAGAGAGACAGAGAGAGAAACAGAGCACAAGCAGAGGAGGGTCAGAGAGAGAGAGAGAGAGAGAGAGAGAGAGAGAGAGAGAGACAGAATCCGAAGCAGGCTCCAGGCTCTGAGCTGTCAGCACAGAGCCCCACACGGGGCTCGAACCCACAAACCGTGAGACCGTGACCTGAGCCGAGGTCGGACACTCAACCGACTGAGCCAGTGAGGTGCCCTAAGACACAAATATTGTTTAAAGAAACCCCTACAGCTTCTAGTGGCCACTAACTAGAATGGATTTCAAGGTGAAAATACTATGAATTGATTGATCTTATTAAGCTACCAGCTCACCCAAGAACTTTCTAAGCTGTAGCTGGCAGAAATACAGGCCTCAACAATGCCCAAGGGAGAAAGGTTTGCCCTCTCGGGGACACGGCACACGAGAACAGACATCCCATGGGTCAGGGTTAGCTGTTGACGCAAATTCACTGGGCCGCAGCCTATTCCGGAAACTCGGACAGATGATGCAGTCAGCTCCCACAAGGCATCAAAAAGCGGTCAACCTCCAAGGGGATCAGCACACTACAGTCCAAGAGTCACAACTACAATGGGAGATAGTGACACGGGAGCCCGCACACGGAGGTGAGCCCTCACCCAGCCTCCGGAGAAGGGGACGGTGGCTATGTCAGCAGGCCGCACGCTGGAAGCTGGGGCTGCTTGCGGAAGCCTGCAAGATCTCAAAGGGAAGCACCCCTGAAGCCGAGGAACAGGGTACACCCAGCCACGGCGGCCTGAACAGCCTTTGGATAAAAGCCACTTCCAGCTTCTGGATCCTCTCCGCACAGCCGCCCACTTTGCGTATCCGACGCCCGGCAACCAGAGCAAATGCCCACTATTTGCCTCCTGTGATGATGTAACCAACTGGCAATCCCGGGAATAAGGCAGTTTCCTACCAGTCCATTCTTCACGGACGGACCTCACTCAGGACACAAGTGGGAAAACGGACCCTCTGCGTGCTCTCTTTCCTCCCCGTTTCCCTCCCGGATCCAAGGATTTCTACGAGTTGCTCTATCAGCCTCTGAAGCACCCTCAGCCTCTCCGCTCCGTGGGTCTCAAACTGGAGTCTGTGCACAAGTCACCTGGGGATCTTGATAAAATGCAGACTTGACTCCGTGGGTCCCGGACTGGACCTGAGAGTCCGTGTTTCTAACAAGATCTCCAGGGACGTAGAGGCCAGCTCTGCAAACCACACCCTGAGAAGCAAAGCTCCTACCATCCCAAACAACTCCTAGATAATTCATCTTCCTTAGGCCTCTTCTCCAAAACCTACAACAGTCACCTCCCCTCCCCAGGCGGCCCAGACTCCCAACACCTGAGATTCTTATCGTAGACAGAACGGAGGCTCACAGAGATAAAGGAATCTGCCCCACATCACACAACTAGAAAGTCATTATTTGAACTCAGAAAGGGACCAGGTTTAGTCCCAGCAACCTGCTGTATGTACGTCCTCAACGCACTCACTCAGCACCATCTGACATCGGCCTGTGTTTCGTTTGTATGGTTGTTTGTTATTCTCCCTCTTCCCACGTCCCCAACACCCAGGCCAGTTTGTAAAGCTCCAAAGGAGCAAGGATCATGTTTGTCTTGTTCGTAGCTAGATCTCCAGTACATAGAAAAATCCCCAGCTCATAGGGGACACTTGAAAATATGTGTCGCGTGAACAAAAGCAAACAAAACAAATTGCTTTTTCTTCCAAAAGGAGACAGAGCAAGAATCTCGGCCGTTCTGGGACCTGCAGAAGGGTCCTCAGTTTCAGTCACGGAGAAGCCTCTCAGGGCACTGTGGCATGGGTTCAGACCAGATACAGACGAACACGACAGAAGCCTCCACCCACCCTGGCAAGAGCTCCCAACTTAGTCACGGGGAAATGCCACAGACACACAAGACTTAAGCCTACTTCGGAAAAAGTATGATGGGCGCCTGGGTGGCTCAGTCAGTTGAGCGTCTGACTCAGGTCATGATCTCACGGTTCATGACTTCGAGCCCCACATCCGGCTCCTCACTGACAGTGTGGAGCCTGCTTGGGATTCTCTCTCTGTCCCTCCCTGCGCTCGCTCTCTCTCTCTCTCAAAATAAACAAACTTAGGAGGAAGGAAAGAAAAAGAAAAGAAAAGAAAAGAAAAGGGAAGGGAAGGGAAGGGAAGGGAAGGGAAGGGAAGGGAAGGGAAGGGAAGGGAAGGGAAGGGAAGGGAAGGGAAGGGAAGGGAAGGGAAGGGAAGGGAAGGGAAGGGAAGGGAAGGGAAGGGAAGGGAAGGGAAGGGAAGGGAAGGGAAGGGAAGGGAAGGAAAGGAAAGGAAAAGAAAAGAAAAGAAAAGAAAAGAAAAGAAAAGAAAAGAAAAGAAAAGAAAAGAAAATGATTGTTTTTTGTTGTTTCTTTTTTCACAGCTTCTTGGCTAAGATACAGTCCCCAGTCATTCTACCCACCACTCATCTAGGCATTGCTGTGAAAGTGTCCTGGAGATGTGATTAAGGTCTGCGATCCTCCTTAAGGAGGTTACTCTAGATCATCCGGATGAGCCTGATGCAAGCAGTTGAAAGGCCTTAGGAGGACAGCTGCCGCCCGTGCCCGAGAGCTCCAGCCTCGGAGCCGACCCTGTGCATGTGGGACGTGCCCACCTGCCCTTTACAGCAAAGCTTTTCACACGCCTTTCCAACCGGCCCATTTCTCGGGTTGAACCCTGGCTGATACTCCTGCAAAGCGGGGTGATCTTGCCCCGCAGGAGAGCAAACGTGGCCTCTTCCAGCCCTGGGGGGGCTCATGATGGAAGTTCTTTCCATTCGTACTAAGTACTGCCTGAAGTGTCTCAACATCTGGCACATAAACTGAGATTACAGAGGGTCGAGGAAACCCCATTTGCCACCCCACCACTTGAAACATTCTCCCACTGACTTATGTTTTTCTGCATAAGCTCTAGGTTTTCAAGCTGCCTGTGACAGCACTGCCTTCAGAATAAATCAAAATAAGTCAAAGAATAAAAGTGAGAAAATAAAACAGATTTGTAACTCTCCCGCCTTGGAAGGGCACGCGAGAGCAACCAGAGGCAGGAGCTCTACTGTGGCTGCCTCTCCACGGGGGGGGGGGGGGGGGATGGGCAGGAGGGAGGAGACGCCTTGGCAGCCTCAGCCCCAAGCACGTTCCACTGTGGGGACGACAGGACTCCACGGGGCCACCCGACGCGCCTTTGGACGTTGAGTCATAGACGTCCCGCGAGCTAAGCCACAGACTGCCTCCGTCCTGCTTCAACAACCCTTGGTTCCGACAGGAACCAAGACTACCCACACCCTACCTGCTGCCAGCCTCCAGCTCCATCCCACCCCCCCCCCCCCCCAAGGCCACGGACAGGAGAGGCAACAACTCCCTCTCGCCCCCATTTCCGGGCACCCAGAACACATACTTGTGATCCTGTCGCAACCTGCCTTCTTCAGGGACCCCCATGCCCCCCACCTCCCAACCGGGCACCCCCAGCAGGACACGCTGTCCAGACAGCGGAAAAAGCCACCAGCACTCAAGTGAGACACAAGGGAGGGGCCACGTCACCTTCGGAAGGCTACTTCCTCTCTCTGAACGCGAGCATCTCTTCGCTGGAGATCAGAGCAGCTCGCCCTGCAGAGTTGTTAAGAAGAACATAAATACTCTATGTAAAAAGCGTCTGTTTTGTCCTGGACGTGCTCACGGAGCTCACATACGCAGCACACGATACACGCACGCCTGTATTTGAGGGAGTTCTTAGGGGAAACAACGTAACCGAAGTAGTGAAAACCCAAGCAGACACACACATCCTTTTCTGAGAAGTGACAGCTTCATCATGCCATGGACAAAACCGTCCAGTCACCTGTCAGGCGTCCGTCTTTAAAAGGTGAGCACGTGTCAGACCATCCTGGGTGGCGAGCTCTGACAAGTCAGGACCCGAGAGTCCAATTATGTTCCCGATGTGCAGAGCACGGGCCCAGAAAGTTCCTGACTGACCCAAGAGCTGGACAGGCCCTTCCGAGAGCCACAGGTCTGATCTCGTCAACTTGTTCAGAGATAAAAGAATTAGCCCAAAGGCATTGAAAGAAGTGGCCATTGGGGTGCCTGGGTGGCTCGGTCGATTAAGCAGCCGACTTCGGCTCAGGTCATGATCTCACGGTCCGTGAGTTCGAGCCCCACATCAGGCTCTGTGCTGACAGCTCGGAGCCTGAAGCCTGCTTTAGATTCTGTGTCTCCATCTCTCTCTCTGCCCCTCCCACACTCCTGCGCGCTCTCTCTCTCTCTCTCTCTCAAAATTAAATAAAAAAAAAAAACATTAAAAAAAAGAAAGAAGTGACCATTGGGGCACCCGGGATGGATCCAACAGTTGAGCATCCAACTTCAGCTCAGACCATGATCTCACAATCCATGAGGTCGAACCCCACATCAGACTCTGTGCTGACAGTGCAAAGCCCACTTAGGACCCTCTGCCCCAATCTCTCCCCCGACCCTCCTTCTCCCCTCCGGCCCCCGCCTCTTTCCCTCTCAAAAATAAATATTAAAGGGACACCTGGCTGGCTCAGTCGGTTAAGCGTCCAACCCAGGCTCAGGTCATGATCTCGCAGTTCGTGAGTTCGAGCCCCACATCGGGCTCTGTGCTGATAGCCCGGAGCCTGCTTTGAATTCTGTCTCCCTCTCTCTGCCCCTCCCCTGCTCATGCTCTCTCAAAAACAAACGTTAATTTTTTTATTAATAAACAACAAAAAAAAGAAACGACAAAACCCAGTGACAAAGGAACTGGAACCCAGAGCCGCCTTGCAAGCTCAGTATACTAGGAACCGGGATGCTCTTACCCCGAGAGGACAACGCAAGCCCTTGCTCCAAGGCTTTTGCCAGCTTCCGCAGATGCCGTGAGGTCCCTCGGTGGACCGTGCCAAGTGCAAACTTTAAAGCACAGCAAGTACAGAGATGCAACCGGTTCCTAGCCCGTCAGAAAGGCAGGCAGGCTGGTGACAAGGAGGCAGCTCCGAGAAGTGTGACTACAGACAGATGGTGGCGGTGAGCTGGAAAATCTAGAACTGCACCAAACACCACTAAAAATAATAGGGATCCCAGAGGAAACCAGGGGCCCGGTGTAGTCGTGCAAGGGGAGGGAGCCCCGGCCTCCAGCGCGAGGCAGCCGGCAACAAAACGCATCTCCCGTAAATTGCTACTAACTCTCATTGCCATTGACCTCCAACCCCGGTAACGAGGCTGCGGGGACTACGGCGTGGAAGGCCCACAGCGATCCCCCCAGGCCACCTCCTCCCCTGCCCCCAGCCACGCCTGAGTCATCTCGAAACACTCCGCACGAGGGGCCGTCTCGGAGCTCCGCATCAACCGAGGGAATGCAGCAGCTTCCGAAGAAGCCTCTTCCATTTTTGGCCGGGACCGCGCTCCTTACGTTTGGCAGACATCTACCCCTGCTGACATCATCCGTCGGGAAAGCCTCCGACCGCAGCAACTTTTCCGGCAACCAAGTCATGCTGTTGACGTTACTTCCTCCCGATGCCATTTAAGACCCTGGGATCGTTTTCACACATTTTGGGTCTCTGCATCTTAGACCTGTCCTACGGGTTTTGAGACGAGAGCGCCAGGACTCTTGAAGAGACAGACCAGTTCTCCAGGAGGGATCTTGTTTCTCCCAAAAAATGAGACCTGTTGCAGGTCAGCGAGCGCCACGGTCAGAGGCAGTCAGCAGACGCGGCCCCGGTCACGCCTGGGTCACCAGAGACCAAGGACAGGGAACATGGCAAGTTCACTGCCAATCTAGACCCGCTACTCTGAGCAACCCCTCTTCTCCAGTGGCTCCCACGTTCTCTCCCGCACACTCTCTGTTCTCTCCTGCAGACCCACCAGGCAAGTTCCCACTCCACGACCTTTAGTGGTCACTGGTGCCTTTTGACTAAAACGCTCGAGTCCTGGCTAACCTCAGAGAAGCCCCCTGACCAGGCTACAGCAGCAACCCAGTCATATGCTCAAGACATTCTGTGTCACGTTACCCAGTTTCACTTCCTTCAAACCACTCATCATTGCCTAAAAATATCTGGCTTACTCTGTCTCACCCCACAAGTTGTAAGTGGTTTAAAGACGGGAGAGCGAGTCTGTCTCGTTCACAACTACATCCCCAGTGCCTGGAAAGTACTCAGCATAGAGTGGATGCTGGGGGGGGGGGGGGGGGAGTCTGTTAATTGAATGAATGTCAGTGAATGATTTAATGGGGAGACAGCAGGCCCTGGGATCAGACCCGCCTGGGTTCAAATGCCGGCCCGGCTCTTTATTAGTGCCGTGACCTCGAGAAAGTCACCTTATCCAAGATCGCGCAGCTGGTAAGGTTTCAAGATGTATGCCACGGGGTGTGGATGAAAATTAAGTCTTAGGATTTTTAAGTATCAGGACTCCAACTTCTAAACATGCCTAACAGACACTAAGTCGTAAGAGGACATTAGCGGTAACCTTGACTCATTTGATAAAGCTGGTGGCGGTGGCGGTGACAGCAATAGCCTTCGCCGTAATAACGACAGGCCACTGGCACCTCAAGATAGCATCTGTTACCATTTTCAACTTCTGCTAAAAGAAGGAGGCAGCGTGACAAAGTGGCACTGGCATGGTCAGAAGACCCTGACTGGAGTCTCCAACTTGACAAGGCATTCCATCACCGAGAACAGCAGGTTTCAAAGAACAAACGAGACGGTAGATTTACGTGAAGCACTTTCTAAACTCGAAGGCACGATATTTATGAGTATTATCAATATTAAAAATGTTCTCGTCCCCAGTTTAACATTCCTCACACCCTGGGAGGCAGCGCTCACTTCCCTGGGCAGGTTAAGAGTTATCTGGCTAGGGGCGCCTGGGTGGCTCGGTCGGTTAAGCGTCCGACTTCGACTCCGGTCACGATCTCGCAGTCTGTGAGTTCGAGCCCCGCGTCGGGGTCTGGGCTGATGGCTCAGAGCCTGGAGCCTGCTTCCGATTCTGTGTCTCCCTCTCTCTCTGCCCCTCCCCCATTCATGCTCTGTCTCTGTCTCAAAAATAAATAAACGTTTAAAAAAAAAAGAGTTATCTGGCTAGTGAATGTACACTCAGACAAGCACAGTGGTGTGTGAATTATTCAGGGCAAAACCTCGCTCTAAACAGCACAGCACAGGCTCAAAGAATGCAGTCAACCCTCATCACCTGGGGAAACATCAGGTAGCAGTTAGCTTCTCAGAGAAGAGGGAAGCATCGAGTACAGGGCAGTGGAGGTCCAGAGACTCAGGTTCGAATCCCAGCTATCTCATAACCGGCCAAGTGATGCTGGGAGGTCACAGACCATCTCTAGGTGCCTAGCGTTTCAAAGGCCCTTAAATATTTGCAAACAGAGCAACGGGCCCTTTTCCATCAAAGAGACTATAGCCTCTTTGGCTGGAGGTGGTGAGGAGAGAAGACAGAGCCAGATTACAATAGCATCATCATCCACACCGGCAAGCCATCTGACGAATGGTCTTCCAGGGAGCGAACTTGGGCTGCTTCCTCAGCAATCATGGGCCTCGGGGTCTTGGTGGGAGGCTAAACCACTGAATCAAAACCAGAACAAACTCCAGTCCCTCCAGGACTGTCCCTCTCATGTACGAGGATAGGAAAATCAAGTTTAATAGAGACTTCTCATTTGACAACACTTTTCAGAAATTCACCTCCTCAGAGCCACATTTATGCGAATTCTTCTTTTGTTGAAGGCTTTACCATCGCAAACCTTATACACAAAAGTAGAGCGAGAGCACAAATGAACGAACTCCCAGGAACTCTTCACCAGCTTCGGTCACGCCCAGCTCAGGGCCACTCTGGTTTCATCCATACCCACCTATTTCCTCTTTAGCCCTTTATTATTTTTAATTTTTTTTAATGTTTATTTATTTTTGACACACAGAGAAACAAAGCATGAGCGGGGGAGAGGCAGAGAGAGAGGGAGACACAGAATTGGAAGCAGGCTCCAGGCTCTGAGCTGTCAGCACAGAGCCCGATGCAGGGCTCAAACTCACAGACCGCGAGATCATGACCTGAGCCAAAGTCAGACACTCAGCCGACTGAGCCACCCAGGTGCCCCAAGCCCTTTATTTTATTCTACTTTTTTAAATTTTTTTTTTAATGTTTATTTATTTTTGAGAGAGAGAGACAGAGCATGAGCAGGGGAGGAGCAGAGAGAAAGGGAGACACAGAATCGGAAACAGGCTCCAAGCTGTCAGCACAGAGCCTGACACGCGGCTCGAACTCACAAACTGCGAGATCATGAGCTGAGCCGAAGTCAGACACTCAACCGACTGAGCCACCCAGGCGTCCCCAGATTTGAAAGCAGCCATTTCTCCAAAGAGCCCTGATCCCTTTTAATAGAAAATGGTATTTGGACACCAAGAATGCTCACTGTCCTGGTTTCTTGGCCTTGCCAGTGGACAAGGCTAGAACATATTTTAATAACAAAATGCTTCATGAGTTCATACTTCACATCCAATTCAAAATCAGGACGGTAGGGATTTTACTTGACCTCATTGTTCGTACGTTAGTGTTTTCTTCCCACCAACGTAATTGTTCTCTCTATCCCACCACAAATATAAAGGGTCTCAGAACAACACCACCAACACCACCATCAACAGTGATATTAAAAAAAAAGTCTACAAAAGTCTATTTTCTGCACGTCTGGTATCTTTATGGTATGCACCACCAACAATGCACAATCAAATCACTGTGTCTTATAGCCAGTTGGCAGAGTTCCTCGCTTTCTCTCTGCAGGTTATGCCAACTAGCTCGACGCAGCGAGAGTCACTTGGTTTTCTCAGGGATTGCTTCATTTTTAAATTTAAATAGAAAAGCATGTTAAGAATTTACACAATTCCAACTTCAAACTAGCAAGGAATCTTCAGAGAAGACAAAGTTTTATTCCTTTTCCCTCCAGGCTCTTTCTTTTCTCCTAAGAGATTAAAAAAAATTAAATGGTAATTAAAGGGGTTTTTTTTATATTTATTTATTGAGAGAGAGAGCACGCGTGAGCGAGCATAAGCAGGGGAGGGGCAGAGAGAGAGGGAGACACGCACAACGTGAAGCAGGCTCCAGGATCTGAGCTGTCACAACACAGAGCCTGACACGGGGCTCGGACTCCCAAACTGTGAGATCGTGACTTGAGCTGAAGTCGGACGCTCAACCGACTGAGCCCCCCAGGTGCCCCAACATTTTAAGTTATCAGTACACCCAACATGGGGCTCAAACTTACAACCCCATGATCGAGTCGCACACTCCACTGACGGACCCAGCCGGGAGCCCCCACCGTTTTTTTTTTTTTTTTAACGTAAATAAATACATACTCTCTCTCGTTTCAGACAAATTACCTTGCCCTTTTGCTCAATAGATCTGAGAGATGGCTGCATTACAGATACGCCCTGGATTCTTTTCTTCAGCTTCATGTTCTCCATCATGTGGAGCCACCATAGTTAATCCGCACAGTGCTGCTCCAGGGAAGGGCGGGTGGGTCATGGTTGGCTATTCCAGAATGAGCCACTGGGTGCCCTGGTGTTTTGTTTGTTTCTTTGTTTGTTTTAAGAGACAGTGCACATGCACAGCATGAGGAGGGGAGAGGGGCCGGGGTAGAGAGAGGGGCAAGGGTAGGGGAGAGGGGCAGGGGAGAGAGGGAGACAGGATCCCAAGCAGGCTTCATGCTCAGCACAGAGCCCAACGCGGGCTCGATCCCACCACCCTGGGATCATGACCTGAGCCGCAATCAAGAATCGGACGCTTAGTGGACTGAGCCACCCAGGTGCCCCCAAAGGTCTATTGTTGACCAGCCTAAGAACAGAGACCTCTACCGCTGGGGAGACGGGAAGCATTTAGGATGGCCCACCCGTGAAAAAGAGCCATGAGATACAAGCGCAGAATACCAGCCCCCAGTGAGAAAAGTTTCAGAAAGATACCTTTTATTGTAGCAACCAAATCTATAAGGCACTACAAATCAATTCAATAAAAGGCAGATGAAAAATTCGAAAACTATACAATTTTATTAAAAGACATTAATGAAGATCTAAATAAAGAGATATGCCATATTCATGAACTGGAAGACTATCATAAGGATGTCTGTAATCGCCAAAATTATTCTAGAAGCTCAGTTTAATTGTGATTAAAATAAGGATCTTTAGATCAGTGTTTCCTTTACTGGTATTTTTTTTTTTTTTACATTTATTTTTGAGAGACGCCAAGACAGAGCTGGGGATGGGCAGAGAGAGAGAGGGAGACACAGAATCCCAAGCAGACTCCAGGCTCTGAGCTGTCAGCATAGAGCCGGACGCAGGACTTGAACTCACGAACTGCGAGATCGTGACCTGAGCGGGTCAGATGCTTAACCCACTGAGCCACCCAGGATCCCCTGCTGGCATGTCTTTTTGTCTTAAGTAAGCTCTATGCCCAACGTGGGGCTTGAACTCATGCCCCCAAGATCAAGAGTCATCTGCTGTGTACGGACTGAACAAGCGCACCCCTGATTTGTTTTTGGGGGGCTGAGATTTTTAAAGAACTTACTCAACTAATTCTAAAACTCTATTGAAAGAGCAAAGTCCCATGAATTATCAAGACCATAAGGGTGGGAATCATCCTACCGAATGACAAGACTTATAATTAAAATAGATGTTTCGGGGCATCTGGGTAGCTCAGTCGATTAGGTAACCGACTCGGGATTTAGGCTCAGGTCATGATCCCAGGGTCGTGGGGTGGAGCCTGCTTAGAATTCTCTCTCCCCCTTTCTCTGCCCCTCCCCTACTTGCACTTTTGCTCTCCCTCAAAATAAACATTAAAAATAATAATAAATGTTCTAAAGGAAGGAGAGACAAAGAGACCGGGAAAACAGAGCAGGAAGCCTTGAAACCAACGTCTACATTTTGCAGGCACTTGATATAGGACAGCAGCGGTGGAGCAAAAGTAGTGAATAGACCGACTAACACGGTGCCAGGGAAACTGGTTATCTACATGGAGGAAAAAATAAAATTAGACTCCTATTTCAAGCCATGCATAAAAATAAATTCTAGAGCTAAATGTGAAAGGCAAAGCTTATAAAACTTAAAGCTATAGAATGGCACCATTATGATCTCCGAGTACAGAGAATTTTTTTAAAAGACAAAGCATATGTGAAAAGGAAAAGATCAATATTTTATATTAAAACATAAATCTTTCATACATCAAAAGATACCACAAGGATGGTGAAATGACAAGCCAGCGTAGGAAAAGAGAGTTGTAATACGCATAACCGAGCTCAGCGTGCAGATAAAACTTCTACAAGTCAAGAAGGCAAACTCTGAAGACTCCGTTGAAAAACAGACAAGAGATAGGAGCATACACGTCACGCGAAAAAAAAAAAAAGAGACGAAACAGAAGAACTGATGCTGACTAGTGATGAAGGAAATGCAAATTCTGAAAGCTAGCTCACATCCAGCATATTTGGCCAAAAAAAAAAAGTTAAGGCTAAGAAAACCAAGTGGGAACATGGGTGTGAGGCAACTCACAAGTGCACGCTGCATATCAATTCACCTCCCTCCAGCAATCTTAATGATATTTCACAAAGCGGATAGCTGTGTGATCTTGCATAAGTCACCAAACTTATCCAAGACGGAGCTTCAACCGGTAAAAAGTCAAGAAGAAGGAACAGATGACCTCAAAGAACACAAGAATCTGCCACGTGTCCATGTCTGCCTCTGGCCAAGTTCAGGTTCAGGACAGGCCCAGGGCATGCCTGCAGAATCAAGTCAGGTGCTCAGTGGATATTAAGCCATCCATCCATCAACAAGACCGTTTATGGTTAGCCCTAACAAGCACAATTAGGGACTGGTTCTCTAACTCTGTTTTATGGGTTTTGTGGGCTCCAGGGAAGAATAAATCAAGCATGAGTTTACCAAGTCTGGCCCAGCACACACCGCCAACGTTTAAATGAGACCAAGAGTCTCCAAAAGGATCAGAGACCACCCTCCCCACGCCAAGCCAGCTGCTGTTCCGGTGGGAGAGTACCATCAACGGAATCACGAGCATGAGGGAGAAGGACCAAGGGACTCAACGCATGTTTATGAGGCCGTCAGGGCCGCCCCATCAGAGAGACAAGTCCACTTTCAGGGGGAGGCGAGGGTACGCCAAGGCCTTCTTCCCCATCCCTAGGGGTAACAACTCAGCCCCATCCCTCAGCCGAGAGCTCAACTAACACGCTGCCACGAGCAGAAGTCCCTCGGTCGGTACGCACGAGGACGTAACAGACTTTGAGGAAGGCTCCAGAGCAGCACTTTAACACCTGCCGAGTTCTCAGTCACAGAATCACCAGAATGCAGAAAGGAACTTCACGGTCCATCTTCCCGGTCACAATCAGCCCAGACAAGTCCTAGAGGACAGAAGTTGTATCGTGGCCCCATCAGTACTGCCCAGCTGTTGGGTACGGCTGTGTTTTTCAAGAATGCCCCCAGCAACTCCACCACTAACCCATACGGAGCCTGAGGGAGAGACAAAATGCCTAACACGTACCCGGCATCCCCACATGGAAAAACACTACTCACGCCTGCTGCCTGGGCAATCCTGAAAAGTCCACAGAATCGGCCACCTCTGCATGATGCCCCATCTAGACCACACGACCCTTGCAGGCAGTCCGATCTCGTTCAAAGTCATCGCCCTACACCTGGGTGGCTCAGTCGGTTAAGCAGCCGACTTCGGCTCAGGTCATGATCTCGCGGTCTGTGGGTTCGAGCCCCGCGTCGGGCTCTGTGCTGACAGCGCAGAGCCTGGAGCCTGTTTCCGATTCTGTGTCTCCCTCTCTCTCTGACCTTCCCCCGTTCATGCTCTGTCTCTCTCTGTCTCAAAAATAAATAAATGTTTAAAAAAAAAAAAAAGTCATCGCCCTAAAACCCAGCACTGTGCCAGACTTGCCGGAACACTCAGCAAGTACTTACTGGTTGCAGTCACGAAACTACCTTCCATGATCCTCTACTCTCAGCACGTTCCCACTTGTCCTCTGCTGGGGCGCCAGGTTGGGGGATATTTTTTTTTCAGAACCAGCTCCGAGAGATGGCCATGCAATATGGCAGGGGCTCTGGCGTCCCAGCTCCACTGGGAATGGCCTTTCACTAGCCGAGGGAGGGAAACCGCTTGGAGGCTAGGACCTACTTTTCCAACCTATAAGAGGAAATAACTGTCACAAAGGACCTCCATATCAAATACAGTAATTTAAGAGGTTGAGAAACTGCAGAAGCAAGCAGGCGGGGTGAGGGAGGAAGAAGCTGGGGCACCTGGCTGGCTCAGTCAACGGCATGTGCAACTCTTGATCTTGGGGCTGTAGGTTTGAGCCTCACATTGGATATAGAGAATTCTTTAAATTTTTTTTTAATGTTTATTTATTTCTGAGACAGAGCATGAGTAGGGGAGGGGCAGAGAGAGAGAGGGAGACACAGAATCCGAAGCAGGCTCCAGGCTCTGAGCTGTCAGCACAGAGCCCGACGCAGGGCTTGAACTCACAGACCACGAGATCATGACCTGAGCCGAAGTCAGACGCTCAACCGACTGAGCCACCCAGGCATCCCATTTTTTTTTTTAGTTATTTTAACTGTTTATTTTCAAGAGACAGAGAGAGAGAGAGCATGAGTGGGGGAGAGGGGCAGAGAGAGAGAGAATCCGAAGCAGGTTCCAGGCTCCGAGGTGTCAGCACAGAGCCTGACTTGGGACTCGAACTCAAACTCACGAGATGTGAGATCATGACCTGAGCCGAAGTCAGATGCTTAACTGACTGAGCCACCCAGGTGCCCGAGAATTCTTTAAAAAAATTTTAAGTAAAGAGGGGTGCCTGGATGGTTCAGTTGGTTAAGCATCTGACTCCTGGTATCAGTTCAGGCCACCATCTCATAGTTGTGGGATTGAGCCCCGCATCGGACTCTACGCTGAGCACCGAGCCTGCTTAGGATTTTTTTTTTTCCCTCCCTCTCCTTCTACCCCTCCCCTCAAATGTTAATCTCAAAATTAACATTTAAAACAAAAAAAAGCAGCTACTGAACTTGCCTTTCCAAGAAGACACTTCTTACCTCTGATGGCAAAACACAGTTTTCCTGTGGTCATCCCTTATTTACGGTGACTATCACAGTATGGTAGTTGTGAGGGCTGGTGCCCAGGAGTGTAGGAGAGGGACTCGCATTCAAATCCTCTCGACCATTTCATCCAGGAAGGCTTGCCCTACTGCACCTTCTAAGGATCTGTGGATTTAGGGCTCAACAATGCACGGAATTTGAGTATTTTTTTCCACCTATTAGTTTTATTTCTCCAGATTCTGCCCATAATACATACAGAAATCATATACCAGGCACTGGGGACACAAATGTGACTTATGATCTCCTTGGCCAAAGAAACAAGTCAACCATTAGGAGAGAATCTGTGGAGACGAATCAATGTCAATTCATTAAATCATCAGTCGTCAACTATTGTGCAATGGGCAGCACAGAGCTTTCAGAGAAACATTTCCTTTTCTTGGAAATGTCCACAAACACCAGATTTATCATTGGTGGAGTGAAAAGTTCAGTGGGACGAGGTCAGGCCCTCGGGTTCTGTTCTTGATTCTGCCATAGGAAAGCAGAGATACCGTGGATGAAATCCTCGGCTCTGCCCCTCAATTATTCCACACAAACCCCCAATTACATGTGCCTCTATTTTAAGAAAACCTACTAACTGAAACACTGAACTTCTTAAAACAAGAGAGTGAATACCCTTCAATTTACTCTACAAAAGGCCTCTTCACTTGACAATACTCTGTTTACCCTTTACGCAGCAGGGAGGCCAGGGTCTGGGAGACGGGATGCAGCACACAAGAGCTCTGGAAGCCTGCAGAGCCAACCCTAGCCTTGGATCAATGGCCTTGACCTTGTCACTTTCATCCCTTTGTACTCTGTCCCCTCGCCCATAAAATACCAGAGCTGACTCAGAACCTAAATCTTACGTGACCCCGGAGGTCCCTTCCCACACGAACGCTCAGAGGCTCTTGTATCCTTCCCGTTTCTTCTACAGACCATCCCCCCTTTCCTGGTGAAGTCACATCCCAGTTACCTAATGTCCACATCCTGGCAGACGGATCAATCCGAGCAAACAGCCAGAACACAACAGGACTGCACGTGGCACTCACCACGTCCCCGGCTGTGGAGGTGCCCGCTCTCTGAGGCGTGGGAGGTGGGAAGTTGTGTTCTCTCTTCCCTTAACTGTTCATCAATATGCTGCTCAAGCATAACCACCCTTAAGCAGCATTTAGTCGTTACTTGTCCTATGTCCTCAAATATTTACACCTTTGGCTACTCCGTGGGGAGGAAAACCCCTTTGAACAATCTCAGCAGTGTGCCCTATTGTAGGGGAAACAAAAAGATGGCATCCCGGTTTGGGGAAAATGGCGGCAACGGTGACCATATTTTTTGGGCCCTCCGCAATCCTTAAAAACAGAGCAACCATGTAGCACAATTAAAACCTCATGGATGAAAACTCAACTCCAACAGGGCCAACAGAAGACCACTCACTGAAGACCACAGAAGTGGAGAACTACAGCAGTTGTCAGGGGCTGACAGCAAGGTCTGAAGGCAGGGGCAGCCCAGCCCCTGTAAACACTCAATTGACTCACCAGGACTGGATCCCACAGGGAGGAGAAACCATCTGGAGCAGAATCGAAATTGAGCGGGACAGGTAACAGGGACAAAGGAAAGAAAAAGGTTCAGAGAGAGAGAGAGAGAGAGAGAAAGAAACAGAGACACCACATGTTCTAATCTAAATGAAATTGGAAAAGGAACTGTGAAGTCAGAAATCCTCCTGAACTTACCATCCTCTTAAAAGTTAAGGAAAACAGGGGCGCCTGGATGGCTCAGTCGGTTACGTGTCCAACTCTTGATTTCGGCTCAGGTCACGATCTCACAGTTGCTGGATCAGGCCCCACGGTGGGTTCCACACTGAGCGTGGAGCTTGCTTAAGATTCTCCCTCTCAAAATAAACATTTTTTTTTAATTCAGGAAAACAGGTTCATAATAAAAATTAATGAAAGTATCAGAGTCAACTCCATAGGCAGTTCTGAAAGAAAAAGAGTAAGGACCAAAATACCTCTGGAGATGTGGGACAATGAAAACACGCCAAAAAGACATTCAAGAAACATTAAAATGTAACATCATTTCAAAATGAGCTAAAAATACTGTAAATTATGCAAGACATGAAAACAAATTAGAATTATGAAAATTCAAAAGTGACTAAATTCAAGGAAGAATCAAAAAAAATTTTTTTAATCATTCTAGAAATGAAAACTCAACTAGAAAGAAGAAAAAATAAGTCTGACAAAAGGCCTGGAAAGTCGGGAACATACTCAAATGAAAAACACAGAAAGATCAAAGGGATTTGAAAGTGGCAAGTACCGAAAACGGGCAAAGAAGAACCAATATAGGGATAAGAGGGGTTCTTGCAAAACAAAATAAACCAAAGCAAGGGAACAGAATTCTGAGAATAGTAATTCATGAAAACTTCCCCCCCCCAAAATATATATATCGAAACCTTATGAAGCGCATATTATGTATCTGTGAACACAGACTCAGAGTAAAGACATATTCTAAGAAAACTAGAAGGCATGTCTATACCTGGGAATATTGTCCCATGCATGAGCTTTTCCTCAAGATCCTAGAGAATGAACTTCAGAGGACCTAATGACGAGACGCATGGATAGAGGTATCCAAAGTATTAACCAAGCAGTTATAAAGGAATAAGGCTAAGTGAGGCTTAAAAGGGTCTATTACAGGGGCGCCTGGGTGGCTCAGTCGGTTGAGCGTCCGACTTCGGCTCAGGTCACGATCTCACGGTCCGTGAGTTCGAGCCCCGCGTCGGGCTCTGTGCTGACAGCTCAGAGCCTGGAGCCTGTTTCAGATTCTGTGTCTCCCTCTCTCTCTGACCCTCCCCCGTTCATGCTCTGTCTCTCCCTGTCTCAAAAATAAATAAACATTAAGAAAAAATTTTTTTTAAAAAAAAAGGGTCTATTACAACGTGCAACGACTATGCAATGGTATTCGCTTCCTATGGCTGCGATGACAAATTATCACAAATGTGGTAGCTTAAAATGACAGAAGTGTATTCTGCTATAGGTCTGGAGGCCACAAGTCCAAAATCAGTTCCACTTGACCGCAATCAAGGTGCTGGCATGCCGTCCCCCTCTCCAAGGGTTCTAGAGGAAAACTCCATTCCTTACTCTGCCAGCTTCTGGTGGCTGCATCACTGGGTCTCTGTCTCCAGGATCACATGGTTCTTCCCTTTCTGTGAATCATCTGTCTCTGCTTCCTCCTTCTAAGGACATCTTTGGTGGCATCTGGAGCCCACCCAGATAATCCAGGATAACATCCCCTCTCGACATCCTTCTTCCTCACCTCTGCAATCTCTGCCATTTAAAGGAACATTCATGGGTGCTAGGGATTAGGACCCGGACACCGTGAGGGGCCACAGGTTATTCAGCCAACCACAATGATCTAGGGCAGCCATTCTCTTCAATGGTGGAGGACGGGGATGGCATAGGAAAACAAGGTTTTTTAATGTTTTCAGCATAACAACTGATGCTGGCCTTAATATTGCTATTCTGAGACGGCAGACTGGGTATTATGGGATAGGGCAAACGAGTAATTCCAGCATACCCCATTCCATCGTTCCGTACGCTCTTGAGAACCAGAAAGTGGTGTGGCAGAAAGAACAGAGGAAATACAGAAGAGGTTAAGTAGAAACCTCGTAGTCTTGAGTGGTAGTTGAAAATAGGAGTATGTGGGGTACGTGGGTGGCTCAGTCAGTTGAGTGTCCGACTTCCGCTCAGGCCACGATCTCGCAGTTCGTGGGTTCGAGCCCCGCGTCGGGCTCTGTGCTGACAGCTCGGAGCCTGCAGCCTGCTTCGGATTCTGTGTCTCCCTTTCTCTCTGCCCCTAACCCACTCACATTCTGTCTCCGTCTCTCTCAAAAATAAACAAACGTTAAAAAATAATTAAAAAAAAAAAGAGAGAGAATAGGAGTATGAACTCACAAGTATGTTTAGATCTGTCACATTCATTCTTGTGCTCTCTCTTTACATACCAGATTCAAGTCTGAAGCAGAAAATGTATCAGGAGTCAAAGAGAGGAGAAGGGCAAGAAAGCAGGGGACGGGGGTGGAAATCTCCAAGGCCCAGTAAAGATGTCAGCTACCAGACTGTATGTATGCATAAAGGGAAAGAAAGATGGTGTCACCGGACAGGGAATGAGGCGTTGATCGGCCCTCATCATGGTCACACACAACACAGAAAGGCAAATACTTTGGCCTACAGACTTGGATACTCTGGCTTCGCCACCGTGTGGGTGGACACCTCAGAGCCCCTAGGTCTGCCATCAAACAGATCAACCCGCCTTCTGACGGAGAAGGTGGCCCCTTGAATCCCCACCCTCTTACCTACAAGGAGGCAAGCGCTGGGCATATCCAGTCACTGATTCAATTACGCATCTCATCGTAAACCCACAAAAAGGCATTCTGGTCCAATAAATCAGCTTGTCAATCTGAATAACCTAGGTCTGCTCATACATGTGCCTCACTGCGTATACATCGGTTCTCCCGGCTGCACGCGGCAGTCACCTGGGAGCTTTTAAAATCACAGGGATGGAGGGACACCCGGGTGGCTCAGTCAGTTAAGCATCTGACTTCAGCTCAGGTCGTGATCTCACGGTTTTTTTCAAGCCCCACGTTCGGCTCTGCACTGACAGTGTGGAGCCTGCTTGGAATATTCGCTCTCTCTGCCTCTATCATATATGTTGTGTGTGTGTGTATATATATATGTACACACACACACAACATATATGATGGATATGTATATATATGTAGATATATATATACACACACATATATGTAATATATATTTTTGTATACAATATATATTTGTATATTTGTATTTTTTATATATTTATATATGTATTTATATATTTATTTGTTTATACATAACTTATATGTATATATTATACATTTATATATTATATACATGTTATATAGGTTCATATATTATATATATATGGTTATACTATATGAGTGCTATATAAACATGTTTTTATATATTATAAATCTTTATTTTATATAGGTTATACATATAGTAAAATAAAATTACAGTGACAGAGGAGTGCCAGGGTGGCTCTGTCAGTTAAGCATGCGACTCGATTTTGGCTCAGGTCACGATCTCCTGGTTTGCAGGGTTGAGCTCCGCATCAGGCTCCACACGGTCAGTGGCGAATCCTCGCTTGGGATTCTCCCTCTCCCTCCCTCCCTCCCTCTCAAAATAAACACACACTAAAAATTAATAATAAAACAAAGTTACGGTGATGGAAAGACCCCATCCCAGGAAGATGAAACAAGAAACTCTGGGGAAGCAGGATCTCTGCTTTGAAGAGCCTCACGTGATCCTGAGGTACAGCTGGGTGGCAAGGCCCTGTCGTAATACAGGCCTAGGCTTCCGCGGCAGCAGGACCGAGGGCTAACCCCCGAGCAGCGGGCAGCGAGGCTGTGCCCTTGAAGGCCACGGCCCTGGCCCCCAGAGCTGTCAGCACCCAGAGGCCTCTTCCTGCATGAATTTCTGCAAAACCCAAGACCGAACTCAGTCTTTTTTTTTTTTTTCTTCTTCCATCTTCCTGCAGAATGTGACCCTGTACGGTTCTACAGGTTTTCAAAACTTCTCTTTTGACCGCATTAGGGACAACCCAACAACCATGACTTAAACGGTCCCCCCCACCCAAGGAGGAGTGAAAGGTGTAAGTGTTTGAGGACGCAAGACAAGTAACGACTAAATGCTGCTTAAGGGTGGTTATGCTTGAGCAGCATATTGATGAACAGTTAAGGGAAGAGAGAACACAAGTTCCCACCTCCCACGCCTCAGAGAGCGGGCACCTCCACAGCCGGAGACGTGGTGCGTGCCACGTGCAGTCCTGCTGTGCTCTGGCTGTTTGCTCGGATTGATCCGTCTGCCAGGATGTGGACATTAGGTAATTGGGATGTGACTACCAGGAAAGGGGGGATGGTCTGTAGAAGAAACGGGAAGGATACAAGAGCCTCTGAGTGTTCGTGTGGGAAGGGACCCCCGGGGTCACGTAAGATTTAGGTTCTGAGTCAGCTCTGGTATTTTACGGGCAAGGGGACAGAGTACAAAGGGATGAAAGTGACAAGGTCAAGGCCGTTGATCCAAGGCTAGGGTTGGCTCTGCAGGCTTCCAGAGCTCTTGTGTGCCGCATCCCTTCTCCCAGACCCTGAGTACACCCTCGTGAAGAGGCACGTCACTCCCACACGGCACACCCAGTGCATAAGCCCTCTCCCGAAGAAGAGGGGAGTCAGCAGCCTCCAGTGTGTGCTTCAGACATGTGTGTCACGAGAAACACGTACAAGGCCCTGCTGGAAAAAGGAAATCATCATGAAATGCACCACAGGCAGGAGGCACCAGACGTCTGAAGGACGCTAAGGAGCAGCCTAACCTTGGCGAACTAAATCCGTGAATTCCGCGCCTGCTTACGTGTGTTTAGGGAGCAGCTACTACGTGCCAGGCCGTCTGCCAAAAATACAGAAGTTCAACCACCTCTTACGGAGCCTATGCTACGGACACAGAGGAAAGATTATATGTGAAATGGTGCTTAGCAATCCAAGGGAGGGCAGCAAAGCTGGGAGACCAGTGGAGAAACCAGGATTTGAGGAGGTAAGCCCCGCAAGCGGACCGTGGGGAGGATGCGTCCATCCCAGGTGTGCGGGAACCAAGAGAGCTTCGGGCCGCAGGCTGCATCACCTCAGCGGAAGAAAAAGGAGTCTCGTACCATAGAGATCTGCAGCATCTTGAAAGGGAAAGGCTGAGAGGGCAAAGCCAAGCAGCACATTCTCTGCGCAAAAACCAACACAACCCAGACGGCAGCTGGGCCGGGCCAAAGAAGAGTTACTGGCAGCAAGAGTCACACTAGGGACCCCACGCCAGACACGGGCTTCCAGGGAAAGGTTAGGGGGAGCAGAGCCGGGCAAACCCAATGGTGTTGGCTTCATGCATCTGGTCAAGATCAGTGGTGCACCTGCGATGCATCAGAAGTAAATCAAATATGGTGCTGGTTTCAGGATCGCACGCCCCCCCAGTGGGTACCATGGCGGGGGAGGCCATAGAAGACAGAAGTCCTTGCAGGACAGGCAGTGGGTATTAACAGAAAGCCTTAGGGACACAAGGGAAGTTGCTAATACCCCTAACAACCTAATTAGCCTCGGGAACCCATTACAGACTTGTCACCAGAGACTTACAGAATCCCTGTCTGAACTTCTCATGTTTCAGCAACTTCCACTCCCAAGAAAAGGCTGGCGGGAAGAAAGGGCCGCCCCTTTGCTGCGATGGCCGACTGTCCGGGGGCTGTGTTTTTACAGCCCTTGCAAGCATCCCACTCAGCGTTTCCCCGCATGTCACAAGGGGCTCATACAGCCTCGGTCTCGTGCTCATCGTTTTGCCTCAACAGACCTTCAAGTGCCAAGTCTCTACAGCCTGACAACGTGCTCCCTCAATTCGGAGGTAGTGAAAGAGATCAGGACTGCTCTAAGAAGTAGAGAACGCCACACGGGACCCGAGGACATCGGGCAGCTAAGGGCCTAACCCCTGGCGACCAGCTTAGGACCAGATACAGAGAGGAGGCACCTTAAACCACCTTTCCAGCTCATGCAGTTCAGGTATTAGAGAATCCTGCAAACGGATGGCATCCAAAGCTTTGTCATGTGAGTTGTAACGATCCGATCCAAGTTCAGACTATTTAACTCCGCATCTTTTCCGATTCTCCTTCCCAAACATGGACTGGCCCAGAGGACACAATAGATGTTGTCTTTGTAGTTTCTCCTACATCTATCCCTTCATTTCCATGTGCCCCCCCACCCCCCTTGGTCATCCTGGTCCAGGTCCTACACCTGGGCTTTAGCAATGGCCCTCACTGCAATTTTTACAAACAGCTCTCATCCCTTTCCTCGTCCTAACACAGGACACCTGGGTGTGCATACATATACACACAGGTACACAGCTCATCCCCTAAAAATATCTTTTGCTCCCCACTATTTACAAGATTAAGCCACATTGCTCAAGCCTGGTACTTAAAGCCTCCTGGGATATAGGTCTTCCTACCTCAGTCATTTTTTCCTTTTCTTTTTTTTTTGGGGGGGGTCTCTCTTTAAAAAAAAAAAACTAAACTAAACTAAACCCTACCATATAAACCCTCCTCTCCCCTACCCCAACCACAGGACCACCCTTCCCTTCACTTACCTAAAATCTGCCCCTTCCCTTCATCGCTTTCACACGTGGTCGTTCCAAACCGAAAGATAGATGCCTTGCGCCTCTTGGCAACTTCCGGAGTGGACCACGTGCCCTCGTTCCAACCACTACCAGCTCTCATCTCGAGTACGTGATGAGCCACTCTCTGGTCCAGAGCCACTGCTCTGGGAGAGAGCACACACATGAAAGCAGGGGAGAGACAGACAAGGGAGAGAGAGATTCCCAAGAAGGCTCCGCGCTATCAGCACACAGCCCGACACAGGATTCCCCTCTCACCAACCGCAAGATAATGACCTGAGCCGAAATTAAGAGTCATTTAACGCCCCTGCAAGACCCCTTCCAAAGTCACAGACCAAGCCACTCACAGCTGCCTCTGAAAACTGTCCTGGGGAAGAATATAAACAGATAAGCTCTCCCCCAACACAGCAGAACCCACAGCTTATGAGGAAACCTCAGTGGAACATTCCTTTGGAAAAAGCAAGGCCTTGTTTTAGCAAATTCGTGGTCCAATTTTGTCTCAGATTTGGACATGGAGCCAGCGACCTTGGACAAGTCACCTAATACCAAGCCTTCAAAACCTCCACGGTAAAAGGGAGAAGAAAACGTCTATCATGCAGTGTAGTTCAAAGGATTAAATGAGAAAGCTTAGAAAACAGCTTGTGGAATACCCAGCACACAGTATGTGCTCAATACATAATCCTGCCATTACACCTGTCTTTCCATGTACCCAGACCTCCCCATCTACGCGGATGTCCCCTAAGTCACCATCTGGCCTTCTGACTCTCTGACCTCCACACCAAGCACTGTGCCCCAAAGACAGAAGCACAATAAATACTTCCTATAGGACCGGATCAATTTCTACATCTGCATTTAGGAACATGTATTTAGGGAACCCAAGTTAGGTTCACAAAGGGCTAAACAGAGGGAAAAAATAAATCTATGGAAGGAGAGTGAATGTAAGTACTATAAGGACTTGGGAGGGAGGACACGATGATTCATAAAGACCACCACTTGGGGAAGAGCCCAGGTCTTTCTGGTCTTTCCACCCAAACTGCCTTGGCCTGCTCCAGCGCTGACCCTGAGATTCTCAATTGTGCGTCTTGATTTGATCACAATCACCTCGGGAGCTTTACTGACGTCTGACAGGGTTATAGTTCCAGGCGTGCAAGTTGTTTCGACAATTCCATGCCCCATGCTCACCAGGACAAGCGTGTTCACCATCTAATCACCATGCAACTTTATCACAATATCATTGACTGTGTTCCCTCTGCCGCATTGCTCAGCTCTGACTTATTTTTTGTAACTAGAAGTTTGTACATCTTAATCCCCATCACCTGTTTCACCCACCCACCGCTACCTCCCATACGGCAATCGCCAGTTTGTTCCCTGCATTTATGAAGCTACGTGTTGTGTTCTTTTCCAGACTCCACATATAAGTGAAATCACATGGCATCTAACTCAGCACAATACCCTCCACGTCCATGTGGTCACAAATGACAAGATCTCATCCCTTTTTTATAGCGGAGTTAATATTCCACCATATGTGTCCATGTACACACACACACACACAACTTCATCATCCATTCATCTTTTTGGTTTTTCTTAATTTTGAGAGAGAGAGAGAGAGAGAGGGAGCTAGCAAACAGCTAGCAGGAGAGGGGCAGAGAGGAGGAGAGAGCGAATCCCCAGCAGGCTCTGCACTATCCGCACGGAGCCCAATGCAGGACTCGAACCCATGAACCAGGAGATCATGACCTGAGCCGAAATCAAGCATCGGTCGCTTACCCCACTGAAACATCCAGGCACCCCTATTCATCTTTTAAAGTTCCAAATGTGCAAAACTCCTATTTCCAGAAACATGGAGGAGACAAACTTTTCTCTATTCCTCCTGCTAATAACCAGCAAACTCCAGCCATTATACATAAAACAAGCAGAAGAGGTCTTGGAGAGATGGAAAGAAGGCCAGCCAGCCAAGGACCTCAGCACCCAAGGCACAACGTGGCACCTGGCTTCCCTGCGTTTTCCTTCTGCCTCACACATCCCAGACCGGTTGCTGGAGAAGCCAGAGACCCAGAAATGCCAAAAGACAATTTAAAAAGTCCCAGGGCACCTGGCTCAGTCAGAACAGCATGCGACCCTTGATCTCAAGGTTGTGAGTTCGAGCCCCACGTTGGGTGTACAAATTACTAAATAATAATAAACTTAAAAGAAAAAGAAAGGTCTAAGAAGAGACTGCTTTCCCCAGCCAAAGGACCAGGACAGGGGCAGCGTCACAAGACAGACAACAGCTTTACTCCAGCCCAACGCCATACAAGAAAACCGTACCTCCCACCCTCACTCCTACCTGCGGGATCCAGAAACCCGACTTCGGCCTTCACCAGACTGTATGGAGACGCCTGCACCCTTACCTTCCTCCAGGGCTATCAGGGAAGGCTGAACGGAAGCTGGGCCACGGGGGCAACACAGCCTCCTCCCCTCCTTGCTGGGGGGCAGAGGAGGCCTAGGGGACAGTCCAGAACTTTCACCACCGCCCAGCAGTTATAAAAGGCAGAGCATCAGGGGTGCCTGGGTGGCTCAGTCAGTTGAGTGTCCGACTTCGGCTCAGGTCATGATCTTGCGGTCTGTGAGTTCAAGCCCCGCATCGGGCTCTGTGCTGACAGCTCAGAGCCTGGAGCCTGCTTTGGATTCTGGGTCTCCCTCTCTCTCTGCCCCTCCCCCGCTCATGCTGTCAAAAATAAATATACATTAAAAAATTTTAAAAAAAAAAGGCAGAGCGTCAGCGGAGGCCCCATAAGCGAGTCAGGTGAGGCCCTCCTGCCTGCCTCCAGTGTGGGATCAGCCGAGGCCCAGGAGAAGACTCTAGACTTCTGCCTCCACCTGACAGTAATGAGGCAGCACTCACCGCCAAGGACAGAGGAGCCTCGCTGAAACAGAAGATTTAATTAAGATCCAGAATCTCATAACATAATACCCAAAGCGTCCAGCTTTCAATCAAACATCATTCATCATTCTGGGAACCGGGAAAACCTCAACATGAATGAGAAAAGACAATCAAAAGATGCCGACACAAGAGGACAGACATATTAGAATTACCTGACAAAAAATTTTAAGGCAGCCTTCATTTAATGTGCTGGAGACCAAAAAAAAAAAAAGTCTCAGCAAAGAAACCAAGGACATAAAAACTGCAACTCCCAGGCTACAACCCTGTACTAGCTGGATTTATTTTTTTTAATGCCTATTTATTTTCGAGACAGAGTCTGAGCGGGGGAGGGGCAGAAAGCGTGGGAGACACAGAATCCGAAGCAGGCTCCAGGCTCCCAGCTGTCAGCACAGAGCCGGACGCGGGGCTCGAACTCATGAACCGCGAGATCATGACCTGAGCCAAAGTTGGACGCTTAACCGACTGAGCCACCCAGGGGCTCCTGTATGAGCTGGATTTAAATCGCTGGGAGCCCCCAGTCATCAGTCTTTTTTTTTTTTTTTTTTTTCCTTCTTTACCTCCCCAATGAGCGACGATGTTTCAGACCCAGGGCGTCTGTCAGCATTGCCTGGGAAACATGATCGAGACAGAGGTCAGGCCCTCTCACTACTTCAACAAGCCTGGGCTTCCGTATTTTTATTCGTTTCCAGATGATTCCGAGAGACGCCAAAGTTTGAGAACAGCTGCTTTCACTAATCAAAGGAATCTGCAGGTGATTCTCCTCATTGAAAGACGCTGCAAAATTCTGGGTCTGGAGGAGGACAGAGTCGCATTTCAATAAACTTGAATCCAGAAGTAGTTTCCATCACACTTTGGGTACGGGCGCCCGGGACATAACGCGCTTCACCTGGGCGGCCACATTGAAAAAAAGAAAATCCAGGGGCGCCTGGGTGGCTCAGTGGGTTAAGCGCTCGACTTCAGCTCAGGTCATGAGCTCACGGTTTGTTGAGTTTGAGCCCCACGTCGGGCTCGGTGCTGACAGCTCAGAGCCTGGAGCCTGCTTCAGATTCTGTGTCCCCCTCTCTCTCTGCCCCTCCCCTGCTCATGCTCTGTCTCTCTCTGTCTCAAAAAATAAATAACAACATTAAAAAAAAAATTTTGTTTTTTAATAAAAGAAAATCCACGCACAGAGAGGGCCGGTTTGCAAAGAGAGCTACAGCCCAGGTCCAGGTTGTGTGTGTTTATGTGGAAATAGCACGGGAGTGAGAGATTATGTTACCTGTCACTTGGCCCCTGGGAGACATTCATCTTCCTCTTGGCAGAAAAAGAAATGCTTCCACATGAGCGCCTCTCCCCGTCCAAAGAGACCAAAACAAAAAGGGAAGAGTTTATAATCAAGAGAGAACAAAAAGACACAACTCAGGGGCTTCTCTGTTGTGCACGGAGATTTCCAAGCCAGGGCCAACAGCAGCTCCCAGGCTGAAGTTTTCCAGCATTTGTAGTCTCCTGGGCGGGGGCGGGGGTGGGGGGAGCCTCAGAAATGCAGGAAAAGGCAGGGAAGGGGGCGTGGAAGTTGCTGGGAGGAAGAGGTGTGGTAAGGGGGGTGAGGGGGAGAGGAACCCATCGCTAGACAGGAAGTGCGTGGCAAGAGCCCAGTAAATAACACCCCTCTCCAGGAAGGAAGGGCCCCCAAAGCTCCTCTCCCCTCAACTGCTATCCCTCTCACTAATGCCTCATGTCCCTGTCTAGAGCTCAGCCACACGGCCCACAAGAGCGGTCTCGGCAGATGGCCCATCGCCTGCTGGCACACAGCAGACCAGTCCCTGGGCCACAGGCAAGAAGACCACCACCTTTAATGACCATTTGCCCATTCAACCTAACCTAGAAAGATGTGCCTCAGTTTCCTCATCTGCAAAACGGGTACAATAGCACCTACTCTCACGGGGCCGCTGTAAAGATTAAGTTAGTTAACATACATAAAAGGCTGAGAGGAGCGCCTGGCTGGCTCCGTCGGGAGAGCGTGTGACTCTCGATCGCGGGGTTGTGAGTTCGAATCTCACACTGGGTGTAGAGATTACTTCAAAAGAAAACCTTTAAAAACTAAAAATAAATAAATAAAACGCTGAGAACCAAGGGTAGAAGGTGGTAGTTGACAAATATTAGCTCTTGGTATTTTGAAAGATATGCAGAGATGCCTTGGGCCAAACTGCCTGGCTTTGACTGGGAGGTCTGTCCATTACTAACTACGGACCTTGAGCAAGTTACCCTGTCTCTCTCTGCCTCGGCTTCCCCATCTGTAAAAGTCGGCGAGAGAACCTTAACTCAGGCAGCTGTTGAGAGCATTAACCGTTTCACAGAATGTGAACAGTGCCTGGAACCCAGTAAGTGCTTTCAACGTGATAATGGCGATTCTGTTAGCTTTCTCTGATGCGGACCATACGAGGCTGAGGTAGGGGGAACCTCCCCTTGGCCCTCGAGCAGCTCATAGCCCAGATCAGGAGATGAGAAATGCACACCCAGAACCAGCAGGGAACAGCACCCAGAATACAGAACATGGGACAATTCTGCAAGCACACGCTTCCCACCCACGTGCTCACACACGGGCTAAGGGAGCTCAGACTCTTCTGCATACAGGGCGCACTGGGTGGCAAGTGCCCCCTTCCCGGACACCCCTTAGTAGGGAGTCCCAGGTCTCCCTCACCTCTCAGGGCCAATCATTTCACCAGGTCTCCTGCAAAGCACTGTAGCCTCTAGAGTATGTGGGGGGAGAAGCCACGGCCCTCAGTTCTCACGGATGGACCACAAGGGTGTAAGAACACACAAGTCTCCGAGAAGCGCTGCACCAAACCAACCGCCTTGCCCGCAGCGGGAGAGGCGTAGGGGTCTGAAAGCGTTCCGACACTCTGGGCACGGAACTTGCTGGAAGTGCCATTGTAAGTCACTTTTAAACCAGCTGCTCTGGTGCTTAAAAGGAAACATGATGCTGAATAGAAAAATTGAAAAGGGAAATGTAAGCATCACAAGATATTAATTAATCCCATGATGCGAGATTCCTTCTGCTCAGATTACCCCTGCTTAAAGAAATATTTATCCAAGAAATTTCAGAGAGAGACAGGGCAGACAGACAGCACACCGCACTTAACGAGATTCTGTGATTTTTAATCCTAACGAGGCTCACGGGCTGGAACAAATGGGATGGGGGCATGCCCCAGGAGCTAGTTAACCCTTCTTTATTCCCTCCCAAGGAGGCTGACAGCTAGTTTAAACCCAGAAAGTAGTCACGCTGCCTGAGTTGCAACTTTGAGAAGCACTCCGGCCGCCTCGGCTGGATCTTTACCCCGCGTGCAGAATGGGGATGGTGCACCAGGAGGCCTCTGACTTATCAGAGAATGAATCTGCTAACTCCACAGATTACAACCAGATGAAACACACATGAAATTTAAGGTGTAATTTGTCGGATGAAATAACAATAAAAATAGCAGCCGGGCCTGAGCCAGGCACAGCACCAGGCGTTTCC
Source organism: Puma concolor (assembly GCF_028749965.1). Taxonomy (NCBI): domain Eukaryota; kingdom Metazoa; phylum Chordata; class Mammalia; order Carnivora; family Felidae; genus Puma; species Puma concolor. Next base: position 6,541,276 of record NC_141683.1, on the reverse strand, counting down.
ACGTGTAACTCACTTCCACGTGTAACTCGTTTACTCGTGAACCCCAGAAGGCACGTATTCGTACCCTCTTTGTTCAGACCAGGGCACCACAGGAGAGAGGCTAAGTAACTCCCACGGGGTCACGCAGCAAGACAGGGCGAGGATCTGAACCCAAAGACAGTCTGGTTCCGGAATCCATGCCCTGCCGCACGTCAACCAAATTCATGTCACCAAACTTACCAAAGAGCAAGTTAAAGGAAACAAAACAGTGAAGGAGGGGGGAAAGGTGTCGATTCGTTAATGAGAACACAACAGGCTGAAAATATGTTTTTTACTAATAAGTGGCAATTAGGTATTCCTGACACTGGCCATATGTTCTGTAATCAAAGATTCTAATTCTACCGCACGCCCATCACAGGAATTCCATTTAATGCAGGAAAAAATGCTTACTCGGCACTTCCCCTGGGAGGAAAAGCCGCTCTGTGAGGTGGGAGTACGGATGCGTCCTGGGAGGCCCTGAGGTCCCCAGGGACCCAGGCAAAAAGCACGGGAACTGTGCCTGAGAGGGGACTGGAGCCAGCTGAGACAAACGCATTTCTTGGGCTCACAGCAGGGCCCACCTGGCAGTCCTCGTAGCGAACATCCCAGAAATCATGTTCCTTCCCTCCGAATGCACATTCTATATGCAAGTCGCTGCCTGAGCACGGCAGAAGGTACAGGCATTGGGGGGCAGAGTGACAGGGCCCCCGATGACGACACGCGGAGAAAAAAAATCACAGCAAGCAGCTCAGCACCACCGTGGGGCCCCGTCAGTCCCTTCCACACAGAGGAGGGGCTGGTAACATCCATCCCACCAAGTGACACTGGGTGGGACGGGACAAGGGGGCCTAGGGAACGGGGTGTGCTCTGATTGGGTCAGAGCGCAGGGTGATAAAGGGAATTATTCAGAAACAGAGAGCGCTGAATATCATGCTAAGAATCAGGACCTAATATAGTAGGCCTAGGAACTCACTGTGTTTTGGAGGAGGAGGGACAACATAATTATACTTCGGGAAAATTACCAGAGCACAAGTTTATAGGATCAAGTGGAAGCCTCCAGAAAGTTACTCAAACAGTCCGGGGAGAGGCGGTGAGCGTGTGAACCGGCCAGAGGTGGGAAAGGATGGAACAGGCGGAGGTGCGTGGATGGAGGTCACGGAGAAGATTCAAGAACACAGCAACTGACTTCATGTGGAGGCTAGCGGAGAGAATAGCCTGGCCACGGTAGGGACCCAGTGAACAGCCAGTGAGTTTCGCCTGGTATATGACAGGGTCCAGGCAGTGCTCCCAAGTATCAGGCCTGGGTACCCGAGAGCATGCTGGGGTCGCTAGCGGAAGTCCCAAGTCAGAGAGGTTTGCTATCCAGCTTGTTGAGGGGAAGGAGCCAGCCACCTGTTCCTCGGTGCAGAGACCACGAGCAGGAAACAGAAAATGAAGATCCGGACTCTGGACTGGAGTTAGGGATCCAGGAGCCAACCCGCACAGCAATCAAGCCCTCACACAACAGGTCCAAGGGAGGAGAAAGAGCAGCCAGCAAAGAGGAGATTCTGCTCAGAGAGCAGACCACGGAGGACGGGCTGAGCAGGAAGAAAACTCAGGAAGCACAAAGACCGAAAAGGGTAACAGTAGGACAATCGCTTTTTTTTTTTTAAGTTTATTTATTTTGAGAGAGCAAGTGGGGAGGGGCAGAGAGAGAGGGAGAGAGAGAGAGAATCCCAAGCAGGCTCCTACACCCAGCATGGAGCCCGATGTAGGGCTTGATCTCCCCACTCTGGGATCGTGACCTGAGCCAAAATCAAGAGTCAGACGCTCAACGAACGGAGCCACCCAGGCACCCCGCAACTCAGTAACTTTTTTTTAAAAAGACAACCCAAAAAATGGGTAAAGGATCTGAACAGGCGTTTCTCCAAAGAAGATCTATAAATGCCAAATAAACGCGTATTCTATATCATTCATCAGGGAGATGCAACTCAAAGCCACAAGGAGATAGCGCCTCACACCCACTAGGCCGGCTAGAATCAAAAAGTCAGACAATTACAAGTGTCGGTGAGGATGTAAAGAAACCAAAACCCTGCTGGTGGCCAAGGTGCAGCCATGCTGGAAACCACCTGGCAGTTCCACAAATGGTTAAACCTGGCTACTACGATATCTAGCAATTCCACTCCTACTTATCTACCCACAAAAAATGAAGCCATACCTCCCTACAGAAACATGCACACCAGTGTTTACAGAAGCAGTATTCACAGTAGCTAGAGCATAAACAACCTTGGGGCACCTGGGTGGCTCAGTCAGTTAAGCGTCCGACTCTCAATTTCGGCTCAGGTCATGATCTCGCGTTTCACGGGTTGCCCCACGATGGGCTCTGCGCTGACAGCATGGAGCCAGCTTGGAATTCTCGGTCTCTCTCTCAAAATAAATACGCTTAAAAAAAAATAAACAACCTTAATGTCCGTCGATGGATGAATGGATAAACAAATTGTGGTATGTCCATACAATGGAATATTATGCAGCCATAAAAAGGAATGAGGCTTTGACGCAGGCAGTGTGGACTGAAAACACTATGCTAAGTTAAAGATGCCAGTCACACGCACATGTGCACACACATAAATCATACTTTATGATCCCACTAATACGAAATGTCCTTTCTAGAGACAGAAAGTAGATTAATGGTTGCTTAGGGCTGGGATGGATGGAGGGGTAGGGGGATTATAACCAGAGGGTACATAGGTTCCTTTTCTGTTTGTTTATTCTTTTTTTTTTTTTTTTTTTTTTGGAGAAAGAGAGAGACAGAGTGCAAGCAGGGGAGGGACAGAGAGAGTGGGAGACCTAGAATCTGAAGAGGCTCCAAGCTCTGAGCTGTCAGCACAGAGCCCGATGCAGGGCTCGACCTCACAAACTGTGAGATCATGTCCTGAGCCGAAGTCGAACACTCAACCGACTGAGCCACCCAGGCGCCCCCAGAGGTTTCTTTTTGAAGTGATGAAAATATTCTAAAATTGACTACAGTGATGGTTACACGTATCTGGAATATACTAAAAACCACTTAATTGTCTACTTTAAGTTAGTGAATTGTGTGGTGTGTGAATTATGTCTCCATAAAGCTATCAGAAAGCAGGGGGAAAGGAAGCTCACTTTCCAAAAAGAGGAAGGAAGAAGGACGGCAAGGTCACTGAGGAGCTAAAAGCAGCCTTGAGGCAATGAGGCTGTGAGGAGGCAGATAATTATAGTCAAAGAAAGCATTCTGAAAGTTTGAGTTCTTGGAAGTAGCAGCATTATGAGTAAGCGATAATAAACAGTGCATCTGATTAGGGTCTTGGAGGTAATGACTGTGGCAAAGGTCAAATTCCGTGTGGCTGCACGATTCGCATCACTAAAACAACTGGGACGTTTGGGGCCAAGGAGACCAGACCGAAAGCCATCGATTCATGAAATGTATGGCCAGGTAGAAACAGACTTGCCCATCAGAGCCCCAACGCCAGCTGTGGAAGAACACCCTGGGACACCTTGACGCATAAAAAAAAAAAAAAAAGGCATCATATCAGAGCAGCGCTGTATCTTTGAGACTTACTGCCCCCCAAAAGTGGTCGGAGAAGATAACAACGGGAGGGGCGCCCGGCTGCCTCCATCCGTACAGCATGGGCCTCCTGATCTTGGGGCAGTGCGTTCAAGCCCCATCTTGGAGGTCAACTTAGTTTAAAAAAAAAAAAAAAAAAGAGGGGCGCCTGGGTGGCGCAGTCGGTTAAGCGTCCGACTTCAGCAAGGTCACGATCTCGCGGTCCGGGAGTTCGAGCCCCGCGTCAGGCTCTGGGCTAATGGCTCGGAGCCTGGAGCCTGTTTCCGATTCTGTGTCTCCCTCTCTCTCTGCCCCTCCCCCGTTCATGCTCTGTCTCTCTCTGTCCCAAAAATAAAATAAAAAACGTTGAAAAAAAAAAATTAAAAAAAAAAAAGATAACAATCAGTTTGAAAGCATCTGGACAAATACACAAGAAGGTGAAATAAGCCATGATGGTATCCGTGTATACAGCAGGCCCTGCATCTGGATCCCCGCTGGTCCAGAACCCTAGAAAAACAGGACCCTGGAGGCAGAGTTCACACACCCAGGATATAGTGAAGTCGATGGGAGCCTTTACCACGCTGCAGGCTCAAGTGTGAGTCAGAACACCCCTTTTATGGCGAGCCAATAACATTATGTCCTAATCTGGAAGCCCTCCCAACAGCATGCTGTTCAGGGTTACCGGCATCTCTAAAATCCGCATCATGGAAAACACCAGCCAGTGAAGCCATTTAGCAAGGAGGGAAGGAAATAGGGCCACAGAATTGAGTTCAGATTTGACCAAGAGCTCCCAAACTGCAAAATCACTCCGCCGGGTGACAATATATAACTACTGCTTTCAGACTTTCTACAACTGGACATTTCTTGCACTTGACAAAGGATTTATTATTGCTGGCTATGTAGGTTCCTGATGCTGGGGAAGGGGGCTATACACAGAAGCAGGAGACAAGGTCCTCAACACTCAGAACACTGGAGAAGGTGTATGCAGAGGGAAAAGAACACAAAATTTTGTGGCAGACCATGACCCAAAGACAGCTTCCGCAATCTCTCCCGCCCCATGGGCACCCCTGCGATGTGACCTTAATACCCCCCCAAGAATGAAGTCCATTTCTCCCCTTGAATCTGAGCCAGCCTATGGCCTGATTTGACCAACAGAATACAAAAACGACCCTCTGTAACTTTGGAGGCCTGTCCTTAAGAGCTTCTACCTTCCCTGCTTGGAACACTGTCTCTTGGAAGCCAGCTGCCAAATACAAGCACCATCAGGCTGTGAGGACATCCAAGCTACCCACTGGAGAGAACCATCATGTGGAGGACCAGCCATGTGAGTGATACCTTCTAGGACCTTCCAGCCCAGCCCAGCCATGAAGCCAAATGAGTGAGCCAGTCAACATAAGAACGGCCCAGCCAAGTCCTGCCTGAATTCCTGGCCCACGAATCATGAGCCGATTAAACAGATACTGTTTTAAGCCACTGAGTTTTCAGGTAGTTTGTCAAGTGGCAACAGATTCCTGAAACTAACTTGAAGCCAGGAAACTAGGCCAGAGTCCTGGTTCCCGTTTGCATCTAGCCAGGTGACCCTGGGTCAATGACTTCCCCCTGGACTGCAATTTCCTCATCTGTAAAATGAGAAGGTTGTTGCAGGTGCACTAAAGTGCTATCCAGTTGTGACAACGGGCGAGGCCATCAGTGCTGTGGATATAGAGGGGCAACTACTTCAGCATCGGAAGGAACCGTGGACCAGGAGACAAAAGTACTGGATGGTTAACAGAGGGGACAGCTACATGGCTCATAGTAAGTGCTCACTAAATACCAGCTCTAATCATATTGTCTTAGCAGTTCTGTGACTATAGACAAGTTAATCCCTCTGATCCCCAATTTTTTTTTCATTTGAGAAATGGAGATAAAACCAATGTTTCTGTTTCTACGTGAAGAAAACTCTTTGTATGGGAAAGTCCCATGCAAATCAAAAATCACCTACAAATGGAAGGCATAACTATGTTAGTAACACTTGTATTGTTCTTTGTGCCAAAACCATTAGCAGTCTCCTCCTCACCCGGCAAGGGGAGAGAGTCAGGAGATGGCACTGGCCCCCAGGAAGACACCCCGGGAAAGGGAGAGGCTGGTACAGAAGGGCCATACAAGCATTCAAGCCGAGTGAGATTTTTACCACCCACCCACCAGCAATGATCAATGGGCGAGGCACCCATGCTGAACACGGAACGCAGGTGATCCCTCAGGAGCCACTACCAGTCCATGGGGACATCTGGAAACAGCCCAGCATTAAAAATTTAAGTAATTCCTACATCAGAGTTCAGGAGGCCAGCAGCCCGAGGATGCCCCACCAGTGAGCTGTGAATGAGGCCACTGCCTGGCATAGAGTGAACACTCCATAAAAATGACTAAATAAGCAATACCTTTGGGAGTCTGAAGCCAAAGTTCCCAGGTTGAAATGCTGGCTTTGCCATCCACAGCTGTGTGCACCAAAGCAGGCAACAACTTCCCTGAGCCTAGGTCCTCATTCATAAGACATGAGGAGACCCACCTCTAGGGAAGGGGTAAGAATGACACGATTCTGCTTAATAATTAAATGCACGATGTTGTTTGTAAGTGCCCAGACCCTCTGACTCCCAGGCGCCCTCCAACCCCAGCCGCAACCTTTCAAATCTCTGCAGAACCCTGAAAATGAGCGGCATCCATCCAAACAGTCACTTCACCCAGTGTTGATTCTGAAAAGCTGCCAGCCCTTGGGACAGAAAGACATGGGCTCATTTTCCAAGGGTATCTGACAAGGCAGCAAGAATACATTTACATTTTACAGACTGTGATTTTCCAAAACAAGAGACGAATGTGGTGTGGATTTAACCCTGAAATCCCAGGGACCACGCAGGCCCACAGACACTGCTCTGTTGGGAGGCGGAAACCAACCAGAGGCGGCGCTAGCCCATGGGACAGAAAAGCTTCCGCTTCCACCTCTACTCAGGTCTAGACTGACGGGGTCTGACGGTACTGGCGTCCAGCGTCAATTACAAAGGGCTGGGGGTTAAGACCCAGCTCTGAGCCCCGCCCTCGCTCCTCTACCTTGCAGAACTCAGAGCAGGCCTCCTTGGTCCCCTAGGTCTCAGGTCCGCATTGGGAACACCGCCTGGACCAACTGTGAAACCCCCTCTAATCAAGCACCACTGCGTGTGAACCCAGGGAAGTTGCTAACGATCGGCACTACGTCATGCAGCCCCCAGGCGTTCGCTTAGGAAAAAAAAAACTGCATATGGGGAAAGCGAAGGTAAGATCCAGCAAGCTGGAGGCCAGCCTCAAGCCCCATGCTTCTCAAAGTCTGGTCCCAGTCACTTGGATTAAATCACCTGGAATGTTCATTAAAGGTACACAGTCCCAGGCTCCCCAACTCCCCAGATGTAGCAAATTAGACTTGGGGGGGGGGGGGTGGCAAGAATCAGACTTTTCAGTCCCCTCACCTGGTGATTCTTACGCATACCGGGTTCTGAGACCCAGTTGGGACCAAAGGCAGAGACTGAGAAAAGAACAAAAAGGATTTATTTTATGTACTTGTTTATTTATGTTGAATAAAAAGGTTTTTAGAGCACTTTAATTCTGATCCCCGTTCTTGCCCTCATTCTTGTGAAGCACTGGTGAGCCACACAAGGCGAAGCCAATTCCCCAGTTTCAGTACATCCAAGAAAACTGAGTGATGACCGTGATGAAAATTTCATACTTTAACATGAAAAACTTGCTCACCAAAGCAACAGGCCTCGACAAAAATTAACCCAAACACCCCATCTTAGACCAACCAGGTCTATTCCAGGAGAAGCAAGATAAGATCTCGGCCACAGCCCCACTCTGGTCCCAGCCATACCCAGCAGTTCAGCTGTGCAGGGTTTGACGGGGGGGGGGGGGGGGGGGGGGGGGGGTGGTCCTAGCGCTAGCAAATATGGCTGGGAGAAGGTTATTCGGGGGGATTAAAAAAAAAAAAAAAAGGTTAAGATTCACCAAGTCACACATCTCCAGGAGAAGGAAAAAAATCTAAAGATAACTGACTGCATGGGGCGCCTATCAGACACTCCAAAGATGTTTCACAAATTGAAGGAAAAAGCCACCTGACAGAGTCATCCTTGCCGGAAATCACACCCTGCATCCACGAAGTCATCAAGGAAAAAAAGGGAACGAAGAGTAAAACTGCCTCCACATCTGAAGTACTGTCTTTTCAAAACCAGCAAGAACCTAAAAAACAACCCACTCGGAGGGGCAGTACTCTCCGTCACTTATCAGTGACAGGCACACTGAGAAACCCTGGACCTTTGGGGGCAGGCGGCATAAAGAAAGAGCAGAAGCACTCCTCCCAAGTGATGGGCAGCGGGAGCCCCAGCTGGGATCGCAGAAACCAGAACGCCTCACCCCGGGGAAGTGCATCCCAGGGGGCCAGCCTTTATCCCGCACCCACTGGTCCAGTCCCGAGGCTCGCGCCCCGCCCCCTCCCCGAAGGACGGACCTGCTGGGGCTCCGGCCTCGGCCCTGAAAATTCCAGTCATCCCCGCTAAATTCTTGAGCAGCGGTTCCCTGCTGGCTGCTGAAACTTAACATTACGCCACAAAACTAGCAAATGGGCAGCTTTCACCCCTCCCCCCTTCAATGACTGGCACTTGCAAAGGAGTCGTGGCAAATCAAGCATTTAAGAAGTGACTGACACTTGGACCCGGTTACCTGGAATTAAAAAAAAAAAACAAAAACAAAAAACAAAAAAAAAAAAAAAAAACCCACTCCGGTATTATTTTCCTCGATCGGGAAGCAGGCATTCCCCCTTTAAAAGACCTTCCTGAAAACACCTCTCCCAAGGGATCCCAGCAGGTAAATAACACCAGAGCTTCCCTAAAGCGATTCTAAAGAACCAGGGGACCTGGCTGCGCTCCCCCGCCGGCTTCTCCTCCGCGGAAGGAGGGATCGGCAAGTCGAGCAGTCCCGGGAGGTGAGGATGGGGGAGTCTGCAGGTGGGAGGAGGGGGCGAAGCCACACCGCCCAAACTTCGCAGCTGCTCTGTAGCAGTTCTGGGCAGGAGCCCGGGGAATTCAGTCCCGAGAAGGGAAGTCACCTCCCTAACATTAAGGCCCCCCGCCAGCCCCGCGTCCGCTCGGACGTGCCCCCTCCCGGGCAGCGCCCCCTCCCCCCGGGACCCCTCACCTTGGCCTCGAAGCAGATGCCGTGCTGGAAGGCGTCTTCGTTGTGCAAGGGGATCCGCAGGTCGTGCCCATCGTCCACAAGGTTGTACTTGGTTTTGCTGGGCATGGTGACCCGCGGTGGACCGGCTCCTCCAGAGGCGGCAGCGGGAAGGGGCCGGCCAGACCGGGCAGGGGAGCGGAGGGGAGGGGCGCGCGGCGGCCGCGGGAGCCGGGACCCGAGCGGCGCCGAGGGCCGGGCGGCAGCGGGCGGCGCGGCTGCGGGCGGCGCTGTGGCCGCGCGATTTCTGCGGGCGAGGAGGGCGGCGGCGGCGGCGGGAGCGGGCGGGAGGCGGCGGGCCGGGGGAGGGGAGCGGTGGGCGCCCGGCCCGAAGCGGGACCCGGCGCGGCGGCTGCCCCGGACGAGGAAGAAAAGGCGGCGGCGGCGGCGGCGGCGGCGGCGGTGGCGGCGGAGCGGGGTGCCTGTCACGGAGACGCCGGATCGGCCGCCAGCGAGCGGCTCCTCCTGCGGGGCGGGCCCGGGCCGGCTCCTCCCGCGGGCGCCCAGGCCCCGCCCCGCGCCCGCCCCGCGCCGCCCGCCCGCCGAGCAGGTGAAAGTCCTCGGGAGCGCCGCGCCTGCCCTGCCCGGCCCGCGAGCCCTGCGGCCCGGCCCGCGAGCTGCGCCCTGCTCCCGAGCGCGCTGCTGTTTTTACGGTCACGTTCGGGGCCGGGCTGCTGAGGGTTAGACGCGGTAGCAGCGCCTTGGATGTTTTGTTTTTGTTTTTTGTTGGGGGGGAGGGGCGGTGTTTACGGTCGTGTGTTTATGTTCTACCAGGAAGGCCCCAGTCCTGGCCCAGATCTGGGCAAATCGTGAATTCGGAGAGTTCCCTTTCCCTGGAGAATCAAGACTGTGCTCACTGGGGGCCCATCGCAGGCGCCTTTTCTTCCTTTGAGCGGTGATTTGTGACTTCTGTCATACAGGCTTGGGGGCGGGGGGGGGGGGGGGGGGAGTGCCTTTTAGAATGGTTGTAATATTAAAAAGCCATCAGCCCGTGGAAATGGGGTAGGCCGCAAAAGGAATACTAAAGACAAGAGAATCCTCAACGTTTTTGTTTTTCTTAATTAAACCTTCTGTAACTGGGTATGGATAAGGTGAACTTCCAAGTTCTTTCTTTTTTTTTTTTTTTTTTTTAAACATTTATTTATTTTTGAGACAGAGAGCACGAGCTGGAGAGGGGCAGAGAGAGAGGGAGACACAGAATCCCAAGCAGGCTCCAGGCTCTGAGCTGTCAGCACAGAGCCGGATGTGGGGCTCACACTCATGAACAGCAAGATCATGATCTGAGCCAAAGTTGGGTGCTCAACCGCTCAATGGACTGAGCCACCCAGCCGCCCCGCCCGCCAAGTTATTTCTGACTGTTCTTTCCACTTTGGCAAATACTTCAGTCTATTTGCCTGTTGTTAAGAAGAGACCCATTTACTTCTTTCCTTTACATCAAGAGCTTCTGCTATGCGCAATGTGCAAATGAGGGGGTCATAGGATTACCTGTGAAGCATTATAGGTCGTGGTCCATGAAACCTATGATCACCTGATCACCGTGCCTTCAAATTATTACCTCCCAAAAGCTGGTGCCAAAGCCAGTCCAGCCTGAGATCACTAAGACCAAATGGTCAGCTCCTCTGTAGGAGGAGGAATGATGGTTGAACTCATCATCTTAAACCTGCTTTTGGTGCCCTGTGGACACATTCACCCGAGACAACTCCCAAACCAAACAACACTGATTGTCATAGAGGCAAGGCTGGGAATCACCACAAAGCAACACAATGTGGCTTGCAAAAGGCATAGCTTCCTAGACGATTTCCATGATAAATTTATATAAGAGAATGCATTACTGCCGTAATTGTATTTCTCATTTTGTCTCCTAGTGCTAAAGTACAATTGTCCTTTCCTATATGTTGCCTGCTTCCAATCTGCTGAAATTCCTGGCCAAGATGCAGCATCTTCTGAGATATCCCCTTAAATAAAGGCAAACTGATGACTAGAACAAATTCATCACCTACTTTATGCTGTATAGACTTTACTACAGACATAAATATTAGTAAGAGCCAAAAATCATTTGCACTGAGGAAATGCACCACTAACATTCTTATAAATACAGAACATGAAAATCTAGTCGGGCATGTCTGACTCTTTGAATGTCATGGTGGTTTTAACATGCATCGTAATGTGCTCTCTAAAAGCTGGCATCAGAACTCAACCACTTCAAGGCAAGACCCTAAGCAACTACCTCACTTACATCTCCTTTTCCCTCCTGAATTTAAAGTCTTTTGACTCCAAAGGGCCTTCTTTCTAGATTTACTTGGGTCCCACTGGACTGGCTGAATTTTTGGAATTTCCTGTCTAACTCTGTAACACATTGTAGACCAGACACAAAAAAGCTGAAGCCCCAAAGATATTTCAGGTCACTAATACAGTGACCACTACATAGTAGATAGACCTCTAGTAGTTATGTATGGAATCCATCACTGTAGCTAATATGCATTGAGCTTTTTCTATGTGTCAGGCATTATTCTTAGAGCTTTACGTGTATTATCTCATTTAATATTTAAAACACTCCTAAGGTTCATCCCATTTATGAAGAAACTGAGGCACAGGTTATGAACGTACCCAAGGTCACACACTTAGAAAGGAAAGGAGCCAGAATTTAAATCCAATTCTATGTCACAAGGTGTTTCCATCATGGCCTGGATTGCCATGAAAGTCTTCTTTATTGCAAATGAGACGCCCGTCAAATTCAGGGTCCGAGTTTTATTTAGATGTGTATTGTTGCTAAGCTGTATTCAGTCCATTTCAGTTAGAAGAAATGGTCCAAACAGGAGAGGCCTGTTCTCTGTTTTGGCCTCCATTTAATACGTCAGAGCCACACAGGCATGAAAACACCCTTCTTCCAGAAACAATGGGCGTCCAAAGTAAATTTCCTTATTTTTTAGCAGTGATTTCAATCTTGTTTTTGCACCTTTAAACATAATTGAATTTCCCACAGCATTTCGAAATCTATTTTTTAAATGAATCAAGTTTTATCACTCTCCGTATCCTTCTGTATTTAAAAACTGCTTAACACAATTTTAATCTGAAGTACATTTAATTAAGATGTAAATTGCTTAAGCGTATAATACTTGCTATGTTAAATTTTATTAAAACTTTGTTTAAAAGTGTTTTAAAAATTTCCTAAATCCCTTTAGAAGTGGAAGTTACTAGGGGGTCCTCTAATTCAGCTCCTCTGTTGGAAAGACGAAAAAAACAGAAACCCAGGGAGATGAAGTAGTTTGCCTAGTCCTCCCTGTAAGCTACAGCTCCTACCTCAGTAATTTTTTCATCACACAATGATGGGTTATAAGTAAACTGACAGCAAACCGTAACACATATTTGGAACTGAGAAAATTGATTTGCTTTTGGTCGTAAAATACCTGCTTTACAATGCACTTCCTGTGCATTGTCTCACTTGGCCATACGGGATAAGTATGATCAGTATACCCATTTTACAGATGAGGAAACTGAGGCTGAGAGAGGGAAGGGTAGGTCATAGAGCAATAGGTCCTGGGAATCCTTCTGTGAGTTTAACCAACAAAGAATAAAGATTGTATCAGCTTGCCTAATACTGCTCAGATGCACACCTGAATAGAACTCATCAAATCTTTGCGTAAATAATATAAAATGTTAAGAACACAGAATAATTTCCTCCTATTAGGTAACACTTAGCTTCAAAAGGTTCTTTTTTCATGCTATTGTTTTTAACCCGACAGTGTCTCCTGGGGCATAGAGAGCTAGAAATCATTAGCCCCCCCCCCCCCTTCTTTTTTCCTCAATTGATAAGGAAGGTTTTATTCAAGGCTATTGCAATAGGGGAGAGAACTCAGAACTCACGGTTCAGAACTCAATCTGAGCTCAAATCTACTGAAACAAAGGACTGGAGAGTTGCTTTTTTGTTGTGTTTTTTTGTTTGTTTGTTTGTTTGTTTTTACTTTATAGAGTAGTGAATTTATTCCTGATAAATAGCAAATGAAAGTTTCACATAAAGAACTTGCAAAGATACCTAGGGTGGCCCTACGATGTATACATGATAAAATAATCTTAGCATAAGATTTTCAAGCTGGAAAAGCCATTACTTGAAGATCCTTTTAGTCTCTTATTTGATAGCAGAGAAACGGAGACCCATATTGCCTAAAATGTCAGTTAATGAATGACAAAGGCAGGATGAGAGACCTGGTTTTTTAAAAAAAATATCTGGTCCAGTGTTCTATCACACTGTGCTATCTATCACCTGCTCATCAGGCCATTTTAAGCTGGATTTTTTTTAAGTTAATTTATTTTGAAAGAGACAGAGACGGTGCAAGTGGGGGAGGGGCAGAAAGAGAGGGAGAGACAGAGAATCCCAAGTGAGCTTGACACAGGACTCAAACTCATGAAACCGTGAGATCATGACCTGAGCCAAAACCAAGAGTCAGACGCTTAACCAACTGGGTCACTCAGGCGTCCTAATCATCAGCCCGTTTTAAAAGGTGACAATAAAAATATTAAGTAATTTTTCTGCCAAAAAAAAAATCCTTCTATCACTAGTGGTGTCTAATCCAATGGTTTATTATGATCTTTTATTACATAAGCATTAATTTGGGTTGTTTGCCCTATAAAAAAGCTTACCCTACATGTATCACATTTTCTGATGCTGGCCTGCATCATCCTTCCCCTTTAACTGAAACTGACTCCTGTGACCTAGGCCCCTATACCAAGGGCAGGTCACATTTCCCATTTATTTCTTTTAAAGGCAAGCCTCTCTGTGCACACAATTATGTATATTACGTTTTTATAAATTAAGTACTCTTTCAAATCGACTTCCACGAGGAGGCTGGTGCTGGTGCCTTCCCCCCACCCCCCAACCCCCGGCAGAGGAACACGGTGGGAAGACACGATTAGCAAGGAGCCTACACCACCCCCCCCCCCCGCCCCCCACCTTCTGGCCTTCTCCAGCACTTTCCCCACCCATCTCCCTGGACCCGAGAGGCAAGAAACAAACCGTATTGAAGGTTTGAGACTTTCTGGGAGGTTCTGGAAGAGGCCTAACTGCCTTCTTTCTCTCGGAACACTTGTGGAATGAGATCTGGAGAAGGGAGCAGGGCCTACTGAATTTTGACTCCAAGGATGTGAGGGCTGAGCGCCGTGCTGGGTCTGCCCGTCCTTTCTCATGGAGATTCTTCTAAGCTCTCCCTGACTATGGGACCATTGCTTGCTTTTTGAATTCAGATTCAAGTTAACAGCCTTGTTTCTTGGCCCTGCTTAGCATCTCAGGAGAGAAATATTTATTAATGCCACACCTTGTCGCCACAAAGCCTTTTGATCAAAGGCAATAAAATCATATTTAACAAAACCTAACAATAGTTTCTATGGGCGGAGAGGCGGCGGGTTGTAAGAGAGGTATGGATACACCGTAATGAGATACTTTTAAGGGCAGGAGGTAATGGGTGATCTAAGCATAGGAGAGGCGTCGTCTCTAAGGGTCATGGGAGGGAAGGGAAGGCTTCAGGAAGATGAGGCTTGAGCCCGGTCTGAAATAGGGAAAGAATTCGAGAACGCAGAAGGAGCGCAGAAGACGTGGAGACTGGGTCTGCAGTGACACTGATCTACAAAGGGTCTTTCGGAGTCAGTGAGGAGACAAGCTCCCCGGAGGGAGAATCCTGCAAGATGGATGGAGCCGAGAGCGCCGTTGGGGGTGATGTGCAGAGGCTGGAGGCAGCGCGCAGGCGCCTTCCACACGCAGGCTTCCAGGATTGCGCTCCTCCCCCGTGGGAAACATCTGAACTGGGATGGGACTCCGGGTGCTAATTCAGAAAGAGGACCCCCGGCCCGCCCTTCAGAAAAGGAAAAGAAAACGTATGTTCCCTGGCCCTTTTATTTGAGCTACAATTGAAAAAAATGTCTGGCGCTAAAGCAGATGATTGGATTTTTCCAGATCGCAGGAGTGAGTTCTTCCGCACCCAGAAATAAAAGGAAACAGAGCGGCAACCGGTCACCCCTCAGTGTGGCGGGACCCAAAGTACTTCCGCGCGGCTCACTTCCAGATGCTTCCTAATCCTTCCATTCCACTTGGGCGTTGGGCCTTGTCATTGCGTGGCATTGAGTATTCTGTAGGGTCCTCTGCTTGGTTCCGCGTGGTCTATTCCTTTGTCTCGGTGCTCCTTGATGGCAAGGAGAATTTTCTACTCCGCTCAAAGTTGGTTTTAGGCCTTTCACCATCATTCCTCCAAACTTAGATCCCTGCTCCTAACTCTGGGACTAGTTTCCTTCGTTATCTATTTAAAACAACAAAGTAAGCCCAGCTGTTCAAATTGGAGCTTATCTGTTCCACTAAATCTACTCTGTCACTGTAATCGATCTTGGTTCCTCTTTATAAAACCCACATTCTTAAGATAAGAAACCATTGGGCAGGGCAGCCCTGACCATTGGGGAAGAGTATGGAAACACTTGGAAATGCAATGTAAGTAAATAAATGTTTTTAAAATTTTTGGTAATGTTTATTTATTTTTGAGAGAGAGAGACAGAGCACAAGAAGGGGAGGGACAGAGAGAGGGAGACACAGAATCCGAAGCAGGCTCCAGGCTCTGAGTTGTCAGCACAGAGCCCAAGCCCAACACAGGGCTCTAACCCACAAACCTGAGCCGAAGTCAGACGCTCAACCGACTAAGCCACCCAGGTGCCCCGATGTTAAGTAAATATTTTATTTTCAGATCTCTCTTTGGAGGTGAAAAGCTGCTAAGCAGCTTTTATAACTGCTTACAAAAATAAAGTTTCCTCCAGACCCCCGACTAGTGTGGTTTAAAAAAAAAAAAAAAATGAGAAAGAAAGGAAAATACAGATGTGCAATGCACCCAGGTGTGTTTGGGCATTTAATTTTCCCTCCCAGGTCCCGGATCACCCACTTTGGGCTTTATGTCTTCTGAGAGCTCAGTCTCAGTTACCCTAGACTCTGATCCCCCTAACCCCCCCTCCCCCGAACTTAATGTTGTCTTTTGAACCACATGTAAAGGGAGTGGTACAAGATGTTCTTTAAACATCGCAAGCGTTTCAGGGTAAGTAGCATAATAAGGGTTGGGGACTTATCCGGGGACGGTGTTAGTGGTTCCCAGTTAGCGTTTCCCAGTCGTCAGCAACCGCCTCATTCCCTTAAAAGGTCTTGAAATCTCCTCTATAAATCCCTTGACATCACCAGCTGGCCCCCCTCCACACCACTCTGAACATTTTCCCTGAAACAGTGCTGGAGGGGCCTCAGAAATTTCCAGGTCTCTGAGCAGCCGGTCTCTGTGCCATTCCCTGGCCCAAGGTGGCCTCTGTAATTTGAGCTTTACATACATGATAACACTTTAACTGCAGCCAAGCTTAATTCAGAACAAATGTTCCTCGACTTCTTACCTCTCTAGAAAAGCTGCCCGTCTAATAGCTGGGACACTGACGGGGTGGGGGAGAAGGTGGGGGTGGGATGGGATTGCCTGACGCAGACCTGGTTGTCCACACCGCGTGCCGGGCACACTGCTGGTGCCCGGTCATCTGCCTCCTGTGGCCCGTGTCCATCTGTGAGACAGACACCATCACTGCCCACGGCGCTTCTAACACATGTTCCAGGAAGTCCTTACAAAGCCTAACGGGGGAACGGACTATTCTAATGAGTCCCATTTTCTGGTTAGTGGGAAGTTACCATGGATATAGGATTTTACCAAGGACAAAAAGACTCTGATACAAAGCACATTTCTGAACAGATATTTGTACACCTGTGTTCCTGGCAGTATTAGTCACCGTAGCCCAAAGGCAGAGACAACCCCAGGGTCCATCAACAGATGAATGGGTGAGCAAAACGTGGTCGATACGTACAATGGATATTATTCGGCCTTAAAAGGAAGGAAATTCGGACACGTGCTACGGCCAGCCAGTCACGAAAGGACAAATATGTGTGATTGCATTCACACAGTAGAGGCAGGGAGTAGAATCGAGGTTACCAGGGGCTCAGGGGAGGGGTGCGGATGGGGACTCATGGTCTAGTAGGTAGAGTTTCTGTTTGGGATGATGAAAAAGTTCTGGAGATGGCCAGTGGTGGTGCTGGTACACCAGTGGGAATGTGCTTAATGCCACTGAATCGTGCATTTTATTTCGTAGTGGTAGTAATCTCCACACTCAATGTGGGGCTCAAACTCACGACTCCGAGATCAAGAGTCGCACGCTCTTCCGACTGAGCCAGCCAGGCGCCCCTGAATTGTACCTCTTAAGAGGGTTTTTAGGGGTGCCTGGGTAGCTCAGTGGGTTGAGCAACCGACTTCGGCTCAGGTCATGATCTCACGGCTCCTGAGTTCGAGCCCCGCCATCGGGCTCTGTGCTGACAGCTCAGAGCCTGGAGCCTGCTTGGGATTCTGTGTCTCCCTCTCTCTCTGTTCCTTCCCCACTTGCACTCTGTCTCTCTCTCAAAAATAAATAAACACCAAACAAATTTAATGGTTTTTAAAAAGCACGTTCCTGAAGACGTTGTTAACACTTCCTTAAGGTATTTGGGTTTCTTGTGGAACTGCAGGGTCACTCCTGCGAGTATCCATCATTGTTTTACTGATGAGCAGAAAAGTTCTGGTTAATCACTTGTTCTAATGGAACACGTACTCTGTGCGGTTTCAGGTTCCTCTGGAGACAATTTTTATGGTTATTTTCTTGGGAGTTTTGACAGATTTTAGAGCTTGAAGGATTAGATGAAAATGATTTCCATCTGAACATCGAGGGCAGGGAAAAAAGGCTCTTACATTTCCTGGCTGTTGGAGATGGATGTTGTTTCATTCAGTATGCATTTACTGAGTGCCTACTGTGTGCCGTTGTGAGACACATCACTTATTCAACATACATTTTTTTTTTAAGTTTATTTATTTTAAGAGAGAGAGAGAGAGAAAGCGGGGAGGGGCAGAGAGAGAGAGACAAAATCCCAAGCAGGTTCTGTGCTGTCAGCACAAAGCCCTACATGGGGCTCAAACTCATAAACCGTGAGATCACGACCTGAGCCGAGATCAAGATTCGGATGCTTAACCAACTCAACCACCCAGGCGCCCCTCAACAGACATTGTTGGTCGCTAACTGTGGGTGCTGTGAACAGCTCTGATCAGCAGAAGGAAATAGATCAAATGATTCCTCTTCTGTGGCCCCTGGCTGGCTGAATCAGTAGAGCATGTGACTCTTGATCTCAGGGTCATGAGTTCAAGCCCCACATTTGGTGTGGAGCCTAATTAGGGGGAAAGAAAAAAAGGTTTCCACTTCTCGAAGAACTCACTTTGACCTATCAAGGAGTTAACAGAGTAAGAGAAGTCACTTTGTATGGCAGCCAGGGGTGCGTCGTGGTGGAAGGTGGGAGGTGACGTAGGGAAAGCTTTGTGGGGGAGGCAATATTTCAGGCTGGCATTGGAGGACTGTAGTACGTCCATGGGCAAGACCAGAAAAGGGCATTCCAGGCAGAGGAAATGGCCAGACTCTCGCTGTCACTGGGTATAACTTGAGGCAGCAGTGCCCCTCCCCCATCCTCCTCTGCAGGTGATGCATTGTGGGGTTCCCCGAGAAGCCTCTGTGGTCAGCCGGGGAACCTTGTTCAATCGTCCGCAGAGCTCTGCTCTCCCTTCCCAAATTAACTCGAGGGGCTTGGCCCTTTGAGAGGGGGATGAGCAGCACTTGGCAAGACCTGTGTGAGCTCAGACCTCCTTCCTCTGGTTCTGCATTATCGGGCCAGAAAATGACGGGGTCCCCACAAAGGGCATTCTCCTCCCGTTTAAGCCAATAAGAGGAAAAAGGGATAGAAAACGTGGTTGTGTATTTAAAGGTCACAATTACTTACAGAAAAGAAAGACAACGTCACGCTCTGGAGCAGAGAACGAAACCGAGCTTGTCCGTGGGCCTGTCTTACCCATTTGTGCGCACACACATCCACACACGTCCGTGATTTCAGGGACAAGAAGCAACCATACCGGGGCGCCCGGGGGGCGCAGACGGTTAAGCACGTGACTCTTGATTTTGGCTCAGGTCATGATCTCGCGGTTCGCGAGCTCGAGCCCCGCATCGAGCCCTGTGCTGACAGTGCGGAGCCTGATTGGGATTCTCTTTCTCCCTCTCTCTTTGCCCCTCCCGCGCACATTCTCTCTCTCTCTCTCTCTCTCTCTCTCTCTCTCTCTCTGTCTCTCTCTCAGTAAATAAATAAACACTGAGAAAAAAAAAGGATTCAGCACTCTGTTCTGTACTCACCGACACCCCACACCGCAAGGTGAAAGGGTAGAATCCTTCCACTTCACGAGACAAATCCCCCAGCAGCAATGACACGCTGACCTCCAAGAGTCACACTCTGGCGGTGTGTGTTTTCTTGACGTCTGCCCCTGCGGAGGGAAGCCGGGCGCCCCGGGCCCAGGAGGGAAGGGAAGAGTACACAGAATGACCCCTGTGGCAGGCTGCTAGGTGCCCAGCGCTGACCTTATCTCATCTAATTCTCACACAACCCTGGGGAGTGGGGACCACTGACTCTTGGAACTGAAGACTTCAAACTCAATGCCTGTCTGTTCCACACTCCCCACGGCATCCGGGTGTGGGAGAAGATGTAAGAAGAGGCACCAGAGGCAAACTTGTCCCAGTGTACAAGTTTGCCCAAAGTTGACCTGATGCAGGTGCATATGTGTATACACACACACGTGCAGAGTTGTGACAAAGGCTCAGGAGTACAGGCCCATCTGTCATACAGAGGGTTTTTTGTTTTGTTTTGTTTTCTTTTAATATTTCTTTTTCTTCTTCTTCTTTTTTTTTTTTTTAAAGTAAGCTCATGTCCAACATGGGGCTTGAACTCACCACCCGGAAATCGAGAGTCGTGTGCACTCCTGACGGAGCCAGCCAGGTGCCCCCATGTGCCTGAGTTTCAATCCTAGCCCATTGTTCACGAGCTCTAACTTTGGTAAGATAATTCATTAGACACTCTGTGCCTTAGTTGACCCATCTTTGAAATGGACGCAGTCATGGCAGGTATGACGTTCGAGACATGCCTCAGAGTAACGTGGGATGAGAGAATTAGATGCGGATACAGATGAAACACGATGGGCCATGAGTCGATCATTGTTGAGGAGTTGGTAATTGTTCTACATAAGGGCTCATTATATCTTTTGTCCACTTTTGTACATGTTTGGAACTTTCCATTAAAAAAAAGCTGTAAGCAGTGTAATTCGCAAGAGCCAAAAGGCAGAAATGACCCAAATGTGCATCAACAGATGAATGGATAAATAAACTGTGAATAAAATATTATCCGGTCCTAAAAAGGAAGGAAATTCTGACGCATGCCCCAACACGGATGAACCACGAGGAATTATGCTAAGTGAAATAAGTTGGTCACAAAAGGGCAAGTATTATGTGACTCTGCTTATAAACAGTACCTGGAATAGGCAAATTCATAGAGACAGAAAGTCGAATAGAGAGTGTAGAGGCTGGGAGGAGAGGGTGATGGAGAATTACAGGGGTCTATTTGATGAAAGATTTCCGGAGTCCGGTAGTGGTGATGGTCGTCCAACCCTGTGAATGTACTTCATGCCATTGAGTTGTACACTTTAAAATGGTTAAGGAGCGCCCGGATGGCTCAATCTGTTAAGCGCCCGACTCTTGATTTCAGCTCAGGTCATGATCTCACAGTCGTGATTCTCTCTCCCACTCTCTCTCTCTGCCCCTCCCCCACTTGCGTGCAAGCACACTCTCTCTCCCTCAAAAGAAATGGATAAACATTTAAAATAAATAAGGGGTGCCTGGGTGGCTCAGTCAGTTGAGCGTCCGACTTCGGCTCAGGTCATGAACCCACGGTTCGTGGGCTCAAGCCCCGCGTCGGGCTCTGTGCCGACAGCTCGGAGCCTGGAGTCTGCTTCAGAGTCTGTGTCTCCCTCTCTCTCTCTGCCCCTCCCCCGCTCATTCTCTCTCTGTCTCTCAAGGATAAATAAATGAATATTAAAAAAAAAATTAGATGATTGTTTTATCATGCCCTCCTCACAGTTTGCCAAGCCCTTTTGTTTCTACTGCCTCATTGAATCCTCATGAGACCCCGTTGAGGAAGGTGCGTGCACCACTCCCATGGTGCAGGTAAGGAAACTAAGGCAAAGGCGGTTATAGGGTTTCCTGGAGAGCACATACGCATGGAGCATGAGCATAAGCACGGAGCCAGGTCTAGAGGGTGAGCCCTCCACGCCTTACCACACACCCGCTATGCATTCCTTCTGTTTAGTCCTTGACTCCCATACTCCACTCCACGGTCAACCCATCTGCCTTTATGAGAGGGACTTTGTGGAAAGGGGCATATTTGCAAAGCCAAGACCAAAGACAAGGTCCTCGCCACCCTCATGGCTCCTCAGGAAGGGTGATGAACTCTTCTGTCTCTAAGCCATCTTCCCCAGACTTCTGTCTTACTTGACTGAGCCACGTCCCGTGTGGCATCCCTAGAAAACAAGGAGTGAGGTGTCTGATGTTGCCCCAGCAGAGGGATAACGTGGTTCTCCAACATTCAGAACATCCTCTCTATCGTCCGCATTTCCCACAGAGTGTCTTTGGGGGCCTCTGCCACACCCTGGACTCTACGTCTGACCTACGTTCAAGCACTGCTTGGGACAGCTAATTACACCCCATCGGCTGGCCGCCATGTTCCCTCTGCTCAGAAGCTAGGTTCTGCCACCGCAGAGGGCTCTGCCTCAATCGGAGTTGCCCTTTGTCTCCTCACAGACAACACTCCCTGTCCATTCTCATTCTTTCTTCCATCCATTGCTTCACTCATTCATTTATTCGGGGAAAATGCTACATACGTGCCTTATCACACAGAACTCAGGAGTGGAAATGAATTGTCAAGGAAAGCTCACTGGTACCTCAGAATACCATGGACACCACTACCCACATTGCAACGGGGCTGGTGAGTGGTACCGACCCCCCCCCCCCCCCACCCCGGGCAGGCCTGGGTCATACTGTGCCTCTTACCTGTTCCTCCATACACAGCAAGGCAGCTGGGGATGGTTACAAAAAAGTTATTTAATCTTTGTCCAGATTCTGCTCCCAGCATTGGCTGGGATCCCAGAGGAGGGACACCTTGTGAAATTTCCACCCCCAGTTTATCTCCCGAGCCTCCCTCATTTCCCTATGTTGTCATTCACAGTTCTTTTTTTTTTTTTTTTTTTTTTTAATTTTTTTTTTCAACGTTTATTTATTTTTTGGGACAGAGAGAGACAGAGCATGAACGGGGGAGGGGCAGAGAGAGAGGGAGACACAGAATCGGAAACAGGCTCCAGGCTCCGAGCCATCAGCCCAGAGCCCGACGCGGGGCTCGAACTCCCGGACCGCGAGATCGTGACCTGGCTGAAGTCGGCCGCTTAACCGACTGCGCCACCCAGGCGCCCCTGTCATTCACAGTTCTGACGTCACCGCCATCCCCAGCCGCCTTGCCATTCTCGCTCCCAGTCAGGGAGGCCAGGACAGGGACGCGTTCAAAGGTTTTAGGAAATAAGAATCTATACTATTCTATCATTTCCCATTTTCCCTTATTATTTAGAGCAATTTATTTTTTTTTTTTAAATTTTTTTTTTTTTTTCAACGTTTATTTATTTGTGGGACAGAGAGAAACAGAGCATGAACGGGGGAGGGGCAGAGAGAGAGGGAGACACAGAATCGGAAACAGGCTCCAGGCTCCGAGCCATCAGCCCAGAGCCCGACGCGGGGCTCGAACTCCCGGACCGCGAGATCGTGACCTGGCTGAAGTCGGACGCTTAACCGACTGCGCCACCCAGGCGCCCCTGTCATTCACAGTTCTGACGTCACCGCCATCCCCAGCCGCCTTGCCATTCTCGCTCCCAGTCAGGGAGGCCAGGACAGGGACGCGTTCAAAGGTTTTAGGAAATAAGAATCTATACTATTCTATCATTTCCCATTTTCCCTTATTATTTAGAGCAATTTAAAACACTGAAGGAAGACACTTTTTGGGCTGGCTCCTTCTATCCCCATCCTTTTAAGACAGGAGGAAACTGACGCCCAGAGAAGGTACGTGACTTTTGAAAAGCCACACAGCTAGCTGATTGCATGGCTGGAGCTAGAACTCAGGCTTCCGGGTCCTTCCGTGACCCCAGTAATTTAGCTATTATCTACCCGCCATGCAGAACTCTGCAGGGCTATGCCTGTGGCAGGACTATCCCGGCAGGCCAAACACTGACTGCTCACGGGTCACACGGCTGATGGCCCCCTGGCTCCCCAGAACCTGTCTGGTTTCTAAGGTCTCTGTACGGTAGAGCAGTCTCTGGTGCCCTCAAGGGGCAGAACAGAGTAGTGGAAAATTACTCACACGACAGGATCTGGAGGCCGTCTGAGAAATAAAACCCTCTGATTCACCTCCACCCCAATTTTACAGAATGTGTTGGAATCACCTTTTCGTTTCAAAGATCATGAAACGTGTTTAAAACCATCAAACTATGTTTGAAACACAAACTGCCCCCAAACACCTTTAAAAGCATTGACCAGGGGCGCCTGGGTGGCTCAGGCAGGAGTCCAACTCTTGATTGTGGCTCAGACCATCATCTCACGGTTTGCGAGTTCGAGCCCCGCATCCGGCTCTGTGCTGGCGGTGAGGAGCCTGCTTGGGATTCTCTCTCTCTACCCGCCTCTGTCTCCCTACCCTGCTAGTGCTCTGTCTCTATCTCTAAATAAATAAGTAAATAAACGTTAAAAAAAAAAAAAAAAAAAGCCTAGACCTGATCCCTGTTTTTTTATTTTTAACGTTTGTTTTTGACAAAGAGACAGAGCATGAGTGGGGAAGGGGCAGAAAGAGAGGGAGACACGGAATCCGAAGCAGGCTCCAGACTCTGTGCTAACAGTTCAGAGGGGCTCCAACTCGCAAACCCAGAGATCATGATCTGAGCTGCAGTCGGATACTTAACCACCTGAGCCACTCAGGCACCCCCAGATTCAGTGACTTTAAAATCTTGGTTTTCTTTTTAATGTTTATTTTTGAGAGAGAGAGACTTAGCATGAGTGGGGGAGGAGCGGAGAGGGAGGAGACACAGAATCCGAAGCAGGCTCCAGGCTCCAAACTGTCAGCACAGAGCCTGACACAGGGCTCAAACTCACATACCTGGAGATCATGTCCTGAGCCAAAGTCGGAAGCTTAACCGACTGAGCCAGCCAGACGCTCTCGATGATATAGTTTACATTAAGAGACAATTCAGTGTTAATCGTTATATCCCAAACAGACTGCTTCTGTTTTGGATATAACAATTAATGCTTCCCTCCTCAATCAAAAAAATAGATACAAATATTGCCCAAGCCTAAAATCCTGCCCAAGCAGGCCCTTTGGGTGGACCTGGGAAAGAGGAGGAGGGGAAGGGTCAGTCCAAGGGCTGTATGGTGAGCTCTGTAGAATGAACCAACTAACTAGTGAGAAACGGGCCCCCTAGAAGTAAGGGGGATCCTACGGTATGCACCCAGAGCTTTCCTTCCCCAGAGCTTTATACCAAACCCAGAGAACAAGAGAGGGGCCAGAAGAGATACCGAAGTCACTGAATCATCACTCTCCATGCCTATCTCTGGCTACGGACCTGTGGATTCTAAAATTCTCGCTGAACGTGTGCAAGACTGATCCCAGAACCTAGGTGGGGACTGACCTGTAAGTAGGGACTGAGTTAGCTCTAAGTATAAGGGGTTGAGAAGCAAGAGCTCGGTGGACAGTACATGATCATCGCCAGAGAGTACAGTAAGAAGCAAGCACCCTGTGTGGTTGGTGGTGTTTAAACTAAGATTAAACTGTCCTTCAGGGGGCGCCTGGGTGGCTCAGTTGGTTAAGCAGCTCACGGCATGATCTCATGGTTCTTGGGTTCAAGCCCTGCATCGGTCTCTGTGCTGACAGCTCAGAGCCTGAATCTTGCTTTGGATTCTGCGTCCCACCCCCCTCTTTCTGCCCCTCCCTTGCTTGCCCTCCGTTTCTCTCTCTCTCTCTCTGTCTCAAAAATAAATAAACATTTAAAAAAAAAAAAAAAGAACTGTCCTCCAGGCTGATGATCTAAACTTAGTGCATGTAAGTATCATCCTGGGAGTAGGGAGGACAATGTGTCAACATGCAAAGTCCCAGGGCCCCAACTAGAAGGGTGATTTGGGGTAAGACCAGAAATCTGCATTTTTAATCAGCATGACTAAGTATTTCTCTGGTATGTGCTGGGGACTTAGTTGAAAACAACTGTCAGTTAAGAGGCTACAGTTTGGCGGATTTGACAGAAATAAAAAAGATTTCCATCACCCTCCAAGAAAAATTAAAACCTTTTTTTACGGAAAATATTCACGTCACTCGGTATACTCTTATCGTAGAGCTTTCAAAAGTTGAATATGTATGTTTCATTTGTTGGCAATGCACATTTTAAATTTTAAAGCAGGGATCCAATTTTTATACGTTTGACTTTTTGTCTCAAGAAAGCTAAATGGGGGCGCCTGGGTGGCGCAGTCGGTTAAGCGTCCGACTTCAGCCAGGTCACGATCTCGCGGTCCGTGAGTTCGAGCCCCGTGTCGGGCTCTGGGCTGATGGCTCGGAGCCTGGAGCCTGTTTCCGATTCTGTGTCTCCCTCTCTCTGCCCCTGCCCCGTTCATGCTCTGTCTCTCCCTGTCCCAAAAATAAATAAAAAACGTTGAAAAAAAAAATTAAAAAAAAAGAAAGCTAAATGTTGGGGCGCCTGGGGGGCTCAGTCGGTTGAGTCTGACTGCAGCTCAGGTCACGATCTCACGGGTCGTGGGTTCGAGCCCCGCGTCGGGCTCTGTGCTGACGGCTCGGAGCCTGGAGCCTGCTTCGGATTCTGTGTCTCCCTCTCTCTCTGCCCCTCCCCCGCTCACACTCTGTCTCTCTGTCTCTCTCTCTCTCAAAAATAAACATTAAAAAAATTACTTAAAAAAAAAAAAGAGTAAGTGTTGAGTTGCTCATTTAGGTGCAGATGGGTGGAGTCCCTGGGGGTAAAGGTCTCCAGGGTGGCAGGGGAGTCACAGGTCCTTTAGGAAACAGGTGGTAGCATTTCAACACGGATCTTATAAAACACAAACAGTTGTACAAAAGTGTTTTGTTTCATTAAAACGTGCTTATGAATTCTGAAAAAAAACTTCAAAGGCGGTAGTGATTCTAATTAAACTGGTCTATAGTTGATTTTTTATTTTCTTATAAACTTATTTTTAATGTTTATATATAATATAATAATTATATATATATATATATATATATATATATATATATATATAATTTTTGAGAGAGGGAGACACAGAGTCCAAAGCAGGCACCAGGCTCTGAGCTGTCAGCACAGCCCGATTCGGGGCTCAAACCCACGAACTGTGAGATCATGACCTGAGCAGAAGTCGGAGGCTTAACCGACTAAGCCACCCCTGTGCCCCCGGCATATAATTGATTTTTTTAAACTACTGTTTTTATTTTATTTTATTTTATTTTATTTTATTTTATTTTATTTTATTCTATTTTATTTTATTTTAATTTTTAAGTGATCTCTATGCCCAACATGGGGCTCAAACTCACGACCCTGAGATCGAGTCGCATGCTCTACCAACTGAGTCAGCCAGGTGCCCCAAAACTATTGTTTTTAATTTGAAGTGTTTCTTTATTCAGAGAGAATAGCATGAAATATTTCAAATGTTAGTTTTTGTAGGAATAATATAAAATTCTAAATATAATAGGAAAAATAATAAAGGACTCTGAGTTGAAAGGGTCCTTTCTTTTAAATTTTTTAAAACAATGTTTATTTATTTATTTGGAGAGAGAGAGAGAGAGAGAGAGAGAGAGCAGGGGAGGGGCAGAGAGAGAGGGGGACAGAGAATCTGAAGCAGGCTCTGAGCAGTCAGTGCAAAGCCCGATGTGGGGCTCAAACCCCCGAACCGTGAGATCATGACCTGAGCCAAAGTCAGATGCTTAATCGACTGCCTGTGGCTTACCCTTTTCTGGACTTCAATGTCCCCATTTGTAACATGACAGGGTGACCGCCACTGTCTTTTTTAGCCCTAACATTCTGGGAGCATTGTCTTCTGACAATCTTTACTTTCCTCCTCGTATTTATTCATAATCTGAAGAAGAAAGATGAACTGATTTCTTCTTTGCAAATTGCCCCTCAATTTAGAATGAATGGATTAGAACATACATATGTACAAAGATTTTTTTTAGAGTCTGTACCTAAAATCAAAATGTCCTCATCTAAAATGCCTAAAATGTGAATAAATTAACTCCCAATAAACTCAGAATGGAAGAGCCGTCCCTGATATAATGCTTCAAGCAGACAATGGCAATCACCCACATCAACAATGCTGTTCCTGGAATAGGATGTGTTTCTGATGTAGACGTATGTGCTCCTCAAAACAGATAAATAGGGCCATCAAACACATAGTTGTTATCACAGATGATCTCTGGAGATCATTCTTTGAGAACTAAAACTCCAGAGCACCTGGGTGGCTCAGTCGGTTAAGCATCCGACTCTTGATTCCGGTTCAGGTCGCGATCTTACAGTTCATGGGTTCAAACCCCAAGTCCGGCTCTGTACTGACAGCACAGAGCCTGCTTAGGATTCTCCCCCACTCGCTCTGTGTCTTTTTCAAAGTAAGCAAATAAAAACTTAAAAAAAAAAAAAGAACTAAAACTCAGCATCTCTTTGATGCTTGATGGGAGGCACCATCCTGACTGAACATGAACATTTCCATCAGTAAAATGGCTTCCTTTTATCTTTCTAAGTAATCTGTGTAAGAATATCTTACAAACCTTCCTTAAAAGATCACAAGGGTAATCACCTAAATTTTAAAACTATGAATTCAAGTAAATAACTTTGTTCAGTGCTTCGCACTGTTAAAGCACACCGTATGAGCTCATTGAATGATTGAAATTGAGTAAAGCACCAGGCAGTCGACAAATTGGATAATTGGTACAGTTGAATCAGCCCTGGCATCGGAGTCTTGGCTGCCTCTTGCTAGCTGCATGATCGTAGAAATTTACATAACTTCTTTGAGCCTCAGTATTCTTATCTGTAAATGGGAATAGTTCTACCCGAACACTAAGCTTAATGGGAGAATTAAACAGATAATATAAAAAAGGAAATCTAAGGAAAACTTCACCTTACTTTTTTCTTATGGTGAAAGTTTGATTTCTTTTTTCCCTAATGGGTTCTGATCACCAATTCTAACATGTGGGGCTTTCTCCCCGCACCAAACAATTCTCAGACACCAGTTTGTGTCCTATAATTCAAGTAAATTCTGACACTATCTATCTGGAGATAGTGTTAGATTCTGCAGGTTAAGGCTTCGGTCCTGTAAGACTTCCCCCACTCTACTTCACGTGCTAATTTCAAGCCCAGATTGTCACCTGTCCCTTCTGACCAAATGGCTATAAATCAGAGGCTCCCATCACCCCCTCTTTGGGTTCGATTAATTTGCTAGGATGGCTCACAGAACGGGTAGCAACATTTTACTTACCTAGATGGTTTTTTATAAAAGGATGTAACTTCAGAGCAGCCAGATGGAGGATGCATAGTGCGAGGTGTGGGAAAATGCGTAGAGCATCTGCCCCTTTCC
The DNA here is from genome assembly GCF_028749965.1 of Puma concolor. Lineage (NCBI taxonomy): Eukaryota > Metazoa > Chordata > Mammalia > Carnivora > Felidae > Puma > Puma concolor. The sequence goes on along the minus strand of NC_141683.1, from coordinate 6,512,898 downwards.
AGGTGTGGCCACTCCCCCCAAATCTCCATGTGTTCAACAACCAGGAAATCCTCTGAACCTGTCCTGTTGAGTTTTTATGGAGGCTTCATTACGTAGGCATGACTGATGAAGTCATTGGCCCTTGGCAACTGACTCAGCTTCTAGACCCTCCTCATCTCCGGTGGTCAGAGAGGTGAAACTGAGAGTTCTAACCTTCTAGTCACATGGTTGGTCCTTCTGGAAACCAGCCCTGCCCTTAGAATCATCTCACAAAAAAAAGACCTTTATTGCTCTCATTACTTAGAGAATTCCAAGGGTTTTAGGAACTCTGTACCAGAAACTGGGTGAAAACCGAATATATGTTTCTTATTACAAGTCACAATGTCATACCCCAACACTGGCAATAAGTCCACTCCCATGTCTATTCAATACCATACTGGAGGCCCTAGCAATAAGGCATGAAAAAGAAATAAAAGGTATATGGATTGGGAAGGAAGAAATAAAAATTCCTTATTTCTCAGACAATATGATCATCTATGTATAAAGTCCTGAAGAATCTATAAAAACTAAACTAGAGGTAGTAAATGGGTGTAGCCACAGGACACAAAGTGAATGTACAGGGAGAACATAGGAGGAAACGATGTTATTGGGCAGCTCAGAAATCAAAGCAATAGCAGATAGTGTAGATAAAAAGGACCTAAGACCAGACAGTCATAGCACGTATCCCACTCTAGTTTCACGAGAATGTGTGCACCTGATTTTGCACATGGTACATTTTCATAGGCTTGTCTTGAAAGGAACAATTTAAGTTGGGTTTTTTTTTTTAATTTTTTTTTAACGTTTATTTATTTTTGAGACAGAGAGAGACAGAGTGTGAACGGGGGAAGGGTCAGAGAGAGGGAGACACAGAATCTGAAACAGGCTCCAGGCTCTGAGCTGTCAGCACAGAGCCCGACGCGGGGCTCGAACTCATGGACCGTGAGATCATGACCTGAGCCGAAGTCTGCCGCTCAACCGACTGAGCCACCCAGGCGCCCCAAGTTGGTTTTTCTTTTAATGTTTATTTATTTTGAGAGAGAAAGAGAGTGTGAGCAGGGGAGGGGCAGAGAAAGAGAGAGAAAGAGAGATAGAGTGGGGGGAGGGAAGGATGCCCCAGCAGGCTCTGCGCTGTCCGCACAGACCCCAGCGTGGGGCTTGACCTCACGAACCACGAGATCATGACCTGAACGGAAATCAAGAGTTGGTCTCCTAACCAAATGAGCTACCCAGGCACCCCCAAATTTAAATTTTTTAAATGATCAAATATATTTGTGAGATGTTAGTCCTAATCGTGCCTACTGTCTTACAGGGTGATGGGTTCCTTCTAGAAGTCCTGAAGCTCTTCTTGAAACTTGAAAAGACAAAAGAGGGCTTTTTCTTGTGACAGTTACTAACAGTCAGTATGAAATGAATATTGCTTATGATCACTACCTATCCGAGAAAAGAAATCAAGAATTTGTTATAATGCAGATGAACATAGGGGAAGAAGAGGAAAAATAAGATAAAAATGGAAAGGAAGGCAAACCATAAGAGACCCTTTTTTCTTTTTAATGTTTTTATTTATTTTTGAGACAGAGACAGAGCATGATCAGGGGAGGGGCAGAGAGAGAGGGAGACACAGAATCTGAAGCAGGCTCCATGCTCTGAGCTGTCAGCACAGAGCCCGATGCGGGGCTTGAACTCAGGAACTGTGAGATCATGACCCGAGCTGAAGTCGGACACTCAACTGACTGAGCCACCCAGGCCCTCCCATAAGAGACTCTTAAATACAGAGAACAAACTGTGGGTTGCTGGAGGTGGGTGTGACGGGGGTTAAAATGGGTGGTGGGCATTAAGGAGGGCACTTTTTGGGATGAGCCCTGGGTGTCATATGATAAGAGATAAGTCACCTGGGTTCTACTCCTGAAGCCAAGACTACACTGTATGGTTTTTTTTTTTAATTTTTTATTTATTTTTGAGAGAGAGACAGAGTACTAACGGGATAGGGACAGAGAGAGAGGGAGACACAGAATCCAGAGCAGGCTCCAGGCTCTGAGCCATCAGCACAGAGCCTGATGCGGGGCTTGAACCGTGAGATCGTGACCGAAGCCGAAGTTGGACGCTTAACCAACTGAGCCACCCAGGCGCCCCTATGCTGGACATTAACTAACTTGAAGAAATAAAAAGAATTTATTATAATGGGATTGACGTGACACTTTTAACGGATTTGTTAAATCTTCATGCAGTTCTCTAGTGGAAAAGACTTCCCTGTGGTTACAGCAGGAAGTAAATTTTTCTATTGCTATAATAGATTCTATATGAGAAATAAACCTTCTTATTACTCTTGCAAATAACTGGGAGTTTCTGGAACAGTCTTCGATATTTTGCCAAAAAGGATGCAAACACTCATTATATGAGAAGCCATATAAGTGATCTACGCCGTCTCTAACATCAGTAATTTTCTACAACAGAAGATTCAGTTACTGGAATTTGGCAACACCCACATACTTGCCGGAGCACGTCCTGTGTTTTAGGAGTTCTGACCGAGATTTTCATGGCACTCGCTACTTTAACCCCTGTCCCATGCAAAAGCCTGAGTCATCAAAGATTTGAAATATAATTCATTATATTTTCTAATAGGTGGTTAACTAAGACAACTGTTAAAATAAGAATGTCTTCCCGCTTGTCACGTAAGGTTATCAGACATCTCACCAGCGGTGTGTACGCCAACTTGGGAAATACTCTTACAAGGGGGAGGAGCAATTAGAATTGGAGCCAACATACCTAACTTCAAATCGTGGTTCTGATGCTTTGACCTTGAAACGCTATTTGACCTTGAAACGTTACTTAACATTTCTGAGCCTCTGTTTCACTTTCAGAAAGAAGATATGCAATAAAAAGTGTATTTGGGGGGCGCCTGGGTGGCTCGGTCGGTTAAGCGGCAGACTTTGGCTCAGGTCATGATCTCACAGTCCGTGGGTTCGAGCCGCGTGTCGGGCTCTGTGCTGACAGCTCAGAGCCTGGAGTTTGTTTCAGGTTCTGTGTCTCCCTCTTTCTCTGACCCTCCCCCGTTCAAGCTCTGTCTCTCTCTGTCTCAAAAATAAATAAACGTTAAAAAAAAAATTTTTTTAAGTGTAGTTGGGGATCATCCAGAATGCTGTCGTAGATGACCAAATACCGCTACTTACTAGTAGTTCAAATAGAGAGAAACGCAGGAAGAATTGAGTCACAGGGCACAGGCATGCTGAACTCCAAATCGCTGCATTTTAGGTATCAACACTATAATTCAGGAGTTTTATTTCTCTAAAAATATGAATAATGCTTCATGCCAATGGAAGACTATATGATGTTGCAGCATGAATTATCCTTGCAGAAGAAAAGGTTTATCCTTAAACCATTAGGAGAACTCAGGGGTGCCTGGCTGGCTCAGTCAATAGAGCATGCGTCTGGTTGACCTTGGGGTCGTGAGTTTGAGCCCCATGTTGGGCATAGAGTACTTCAAAAAAACTATTAGAAGAATTTGCCGTGGTAACAGTCATGGGTCACATGGGACAAATAACAGTCACAGGCCAATTATCATTTGGACATTAGAACATATCAGATCTTAACACATTAAAAATCAAGGACTGTCACTTAGGGGATCACTGGGTGGCAATGCAACCGTCAACAGAAATGTAAATATGAGCCCTGTTCTAGCATACTCTGACATCTGACTTCAAAAATACTTTCAAAATGAAAATATAAGATGAAAAAATTATGGAAAGATAGACGTATCATCAGATTTTTCCTTATTGTGACATAGACAATCATAATGTCAGATTTACCCTCACCTGTTCTTATGTCTACACAACATGTAGGATATTTTGATATGTATATATGAGTATATGTGGTTGATAAGATCACGAGTAGAGGGAAGAGGTAGGCTAACAACGTGACCAAGAAAAAGAAAACGTCCATAGGAAATTACAATTAGATATCAGATTTCCAAGACAGTATCACTCACAAGTAGACAATCTTTGTCTTTATTTTGGTAGGAGTTGCTGATTCACTCCTGGCCTTGAAAAGATAGTACATGATTGTAGCCCACGAATGGGAACCCTCTTCCATCCATCCGTCTCTGACTAATACAAATCTAGGCTTATTCGCCTAAGCCTTGTGCAGACCCATTCTGTGAGTTTGCAGCGGGCACAGAAAATCCACGTTCATTTTGGCTTCAACAAAAAGGACTCGTATTTTTTCTCTGTCATAAGGTATTCAGATGTTGGGAAGTTCCACATAGGATTCACCAACCTCCAACTCCTGGTAGCAAGATGGCCTCTATAATCCTGGTAGCAAGATGGCCACAACAGTTCTAAATGTGGTACTCAAACACGATATTTGGAGATAGGAAAAGCATTGTCTCTCCTCGCATGTCCTCCTTGGGAATGAGAACAACTTCTCCCAGAAAGAGCTTAGTCATTGGCCAGAACTGTGTCACCTGCTCACCCCTAAATAAGCAACCATCGATGGAAATGAGACTAACCTGTGTGGCTTCAACCAGTTAAGACCTAACCCTGAGCAGGGCATAGCGTTACCTTCTGATGAGTCACGTGGGTAAGAGAGTGAGCACGGTGAAAAAAAGGAAAGAAATGGGTACTAGATGGGCATCAATACATAAACAAATAAACCACGTCTTCCATTCACCAAAATGCCTGAACCGGGCATAAAAAGAAGAGTTGGCCAGTTTAGCTCTATAAAGACTTAGCTGGATTGTTTTTCACACCTGATGAGGTTGTCTACTTTCTAATAATCAAGTAATATTATTGACTATTTTCATAATTCCATTTCATCTCCACTTTGGGTTTATCAGCTGTACTGGACATTTATCCAGTGTACTGTACGTTCACTGGAACACCACTGGAATAAGGAATGTGGCCTTATTTGGAAATAGGGTCTTTGCAGATACAGTTAAGATGAGGTCACACTGGATTAGAATGGACTGTAATCCCATGACTGGTATCCTGATAAGAAGAGAAAACAGAGACATACAGACGTGGCACACCACATGAGGGAGACAGGGATTGAGTGTGGCATCTATAAACCAAGAATGCCAACATTTGCCAGTAACCACCAGAAGCTAGAGAGGGGCAAGAAAGGATTTTCCCCCAAAGCTTTCAGTCACCTTGGCCCTGCTGACACCTTGATTTCAGACTTCTAGTCTTTACAACTGTGACAGAATAAATTTTGGCTGTTTTAAGCTATTCAGTTGGTAATAGTTTGTTATAGTTGCCCCAGGAAACTGATACATTAGCTATATACCTCTTAAACTTATTTTTTATGGGGTTGCTTTAGAGTTTATAATATTTTAAAAAATTTCAAGTTTGTTTATTTATTTATTTATTTTGAAAGAGAGAAAGAGAGAGAGCATTAGCTGGGGAGGGGCAGAGAGAGAGGGAGAGAGAGAGAATTCCAAGGAGGCTCAGCACTGTCAGTGAAGAAGCCGGTGAGGGGCTCGGACTCACAAACTGTGAGATCATGACCTGAGCCGAAGTCAACATTCGGATACTCAACCGACTGAGCCACCCAGCTGCCTTGTCTTTTCTCAGCTTCTGATTCTCTAAAGAGGTCTCGATTTTCCCTTCATCTCTGAAGAATATGTTTGCTAGATATAGAATTCTAGGTTGATGGGTTTTTTAAAAAAAATAATTTCAGCACTTAAAGAAGTTCATTCCATCGTCTCCTGCCTTGCACTGTTTCTGATAAGGAGTCAAGAAATTCTTGTGTTTTGCATTGCTATACACTGTGTGCCTTTATTTTTTTTCCTTCTGGTCGCTTCTAAGATTTTTGTCCTTACAATTGGTTTCCAGAAATGTAATTATTACATTCTTTCGTGTGGTTTTTGTGGGGGGCAGTGTGTGTGTGTGTGTGTGTGTGTGTGTGTGTGTGTGTGTGTTTATTTCACTTGGGGTTCATTTAGCTCCAGTTTGTAGGTTTTATCAAAATGGAAGTTTTTCAGTTCTTGCATTTTGAAATATTTTTCTTCCCCACCCTATGACTCCAATCTCACATATAGTAGACCCCCTGAAATTGTCCCACAGGTCACTTGGCTTCTAGTGTTTTTTTCCAGCTTTCCCCACTCTGAGGTTCAATTTAGATTGTTTCTATTGCTGTCTTCAAGTTTACAAATCTCTTTTCTATAGCCTCTAATATTCTAAGTCCACTTGGTGAATATATTTTCCAGCTCTAGAGAGACCATTTGATTCTTTTATGTCTTTCATTTTTCTTCTTATACTCATATTTTATATTAAGCCTTTTTTTTAGGGTTTTATTTTTAAGTAATCTCTACATTCAACATGGGCTTGAACTCACAATGCCAAGACCAAGAGTCTCATGCTTTACTGACTGAACCAGGCAGGCACCCCCTACATTAAACTTTTTTAAGGGTTGCTTTGTTTATTTTTTGTTGTATGGGATAATCTATATATTTTTCCCATTAAATCTTAAACATATTTTATTTATTTTCATTATTTAAAAAAAATTTTAATGTTTATTTTTGAGAGAGTGAAAGTGAGAGTGGGGGAGGGGCAGAGAGAGGGAGACACAGAATCAGAAGCAGGCTCTAGGCTCTGAGCTGTCAGCACAGAGCCTGATGCGGGGTCAAACGCACAAACCACGAGATCATGACCTGAGCTGAAGTTGGACATTTAACTGACTGAGCCACCAAGGTGTCCCAATTTTCATTATTTTTTAAGTAATCTCCACACCCAATGTGGGGCTTGAACTTACAAACCTGAGATCAAGAGTTGCATGCTCTACTGACTGAGCCAGCCAGGTGCCCCTTGAACATATTTCAAATATATGTTTTAAAATTTTGTGTACTAATTCCATCTGGGTCTGTTTTTTTTAATATAATTTTTTATGTTTATTTATTTGTGAGAGACAGGGAGACCGTGAGTGTTGGGCGGGTGGAGCAGTCAGAGAGAAGGAGACACAGAATCCAAAGCAGGCTCCAGGCTCTGAGCTGTCAGCACAGAGCCTGATGCAGGGCTCAAACTCATGGACTGGCCCGTGAGGTCGTGACCTGAGCTGAAGTTGGACGCTTAACTGACTGAGCCCCCCAGGAGCCCCACTCTGGGTCTGTTTCTATTAACTTATTTTTCTCTTGGGGATGGATCACATTTACTTCTTTGTGTGTTCAGTAGTATTTTTTTTCATTAGATGCTGGACATTGTTGATTATATTTTATGCTTTTTTAAAGATTAAAAAAAATTTTTAAGTCATCTCTACACCCAACGTAGGGCTCAAACTCAGAACCCCAGGACTCATGGCCTCCACCAACTGAGCCAGCTGGGTACCTTTTTGCCTTTTTTTTTTAAAAGAAAGTTTAGAGTTTATCTATTTATTTTGAGAGAGTGTGGGGAGGGGCAGAGAGAGAGGAAGACAGAGGATCCAAAGCAGGTTCTGTGCTGACAGCAGATGGGGCTCAAACCCATGAACTGTGAGATCATAACCTGAGCCAAGTCAGACTCTCAACCTATGGAGTCACCCAGGCACCCCCAAAAATGAAAGCTTAATTTTGTGTTCAGATGTGGTTATTTTTAGACTACCTTGAATCTTTTAAGAATTTTTTTAAAGGCTTTCTTAGGGTAGACTTTGTACAGTCTTTCCTCGGTGGTATTGAGAAGTTTTTTTCCTCTGACGCCAACCAATTCTGACATCAACTGGGTGTCTTATAGTGCTATTCAATTCTGTCACTAACTACCTGGAGACAATGTCAGACTCCACAGGTTTCAGGGCTCAGTCCCACCAGAATGTCAGCAACAAGTATTGGGTCCCGAGGTTGTCCACCTTTCTGTTCAACGTGGCTCCAAAGTCAGAGGTTCCCGCAACCCCTCCCCACCTTCAGGTTCCATAATTTGCTAGAATGACACAAAACTCAGGAAAGTACCTTACTCGCTATTACTGGTTTATTATGAAGATACAACAACTCAGGAACACCCAAATGGTAGAGATATAGAGGGAAAGGTATGGGGGAGCAGTGTGGGGCCCATCACACCACCCTCCCAGCACGTCGATATGTTCACCAACCCAGAATCTCTTCAAACCCCATCGTTTGGGGGTCTTTATGGAAGCTTCATTATGTAGGTACAAATGATTAAATCAGTGGCCATTGGTGATTCACTCGATCTCCAGTCTATTTCCCATCCCCAGGGGTTGGGCAGGGGGGCTAAGAATTCTAAGCTTCTTTTTTTCTTTTTTAAGTTTACTTATTTACTTTGAGAAAGAGGGAGAGAGAGAATCCCCAGAAGGCTCTGCACCATCAGTGCAGATGCCTGACATGGGGCTGGAACCCACCAACCATGAGACTGTGACCTGAGCTGAGATCAAGAGTCAGATGCTGGGGCTCCTGGGTGGCTCAGTCGGTTGAGCGTCCGACTTCAGCTCAGGTCACGATCTTGTGGTCCGTGAGCTCGAGCCCCGCGTCAGGCTCTGGGCTGATGGCCCAGAGCCTGGAGCCTGCTTCCGATTCTGTGTCTCCCTCTCTCTCTGCCCCTCCCCCGTTCATGCTCTGTCTCTCTCTCAAAAATAAATAAATGTTAAAAAAAAAATTAAAAAAAAAAAAAGAGTCAGATGCTCAACCAACTGAGCCACCCAGGTGCCCAAGAGTTCTAAGCTTCTAATCAAGCCTTGGTCTTCCTGGCAACCATCCCTCATACTGAGGCTGTCTAGGGGCCTGTCAATAGTCACCTCATCAGAACAAAGGATGCTCCTATTACCCTTATAACTCAGGAAATTCCAAGGGTTTTAGGAGCTCTGGGCTAGGAACCCGGGGCAAAGACTAAGTATCTTTGTATGATACCAAAGGCATGCTGGTAATCCTATGTGAATTCTGAGATTTGCTCATCAAATATCTCTCTTCGGTCATTGCTCCTTCTCTCGGATTTTTACTCGCCTGGCCTTCACGGGGTTTTATTCACATGTACAGCTCAGCATCCAGGCAAGGCTTCACCTTACGCAGGTTGCTGAATCGTTCTCTTTTTACCTCCCTGCTTCCTGGCACTCTGCTTCGTGCACCCGCACCACCTTCACCTGCCTGAACGCTCTCTCCTCACCTCAGTGAAATTGCCGTGGGCTTCTTGGGCTTCCCACCTCTGTACCACATTCTAGAAAGGGCCTCCAGGCCAGAAACTGTTCGTCGTAGCACTTACTGTGTTTGCTCCCTTTCTCTCCGGGACCACGGTTCTATGTGGTCTTACCGGCCACCGTCTACCACAGGTGTTTCTCACACTTTGTCCAGTTTTCTAGTTGTTGCCAACAGGAGTGCCAATCTGCTGTCCATTACTCTAGTGCAGCCAGAAGAGGGAGTCATCTTCCTGTTCCCACTTAAGCAAAGCGGATTCCTTTCCTATAGGGAGATACCACATTTCGGATTTCATATTTTCCTGTTACAGAAAAGGAGCTTACTTTAGCCCTGTCTTCCCAGAAACCATCAGCTTGCTACTCTTGCTTTAGTGGACGGATTGCCCTCACACTCTGGAATAACTCTTGTAAAGCCAGCATTCTGGAAGGGGCACATTTCATCCGGGTTATCCAACCAGAGCACAGCAATCTGAGGAACAGACAGAGATGGCTATACTCAGGTACCATTGGGACCAGCATCATCCGTAACGATACTGGGAGGATGTCTTTACCTCAGGAGATTGTGAAAATAGCACGAGGACTGATTGAAAGTAACCGAATTCACATCGCGAACAAGAATAAAGGACTACGTGTTACAATTAGTCAAGCATAAAATAACAATCGCTCAACATTTGAGTTTTGTTTATATTAACTTCAAATTTTTCCTTACGAGGCAGGTGGAAAAATCTTTAGCCAAGTGTGCCTAAAAGGCTTGTGCCTGTTCTGGAACAATGTCGACCTCCCTTTTTCAGCAGCATTGTCTGGCTTGGCCGATCCCCTTCTGAGCGTCCCATGCTGTTTCTGCCTCATGGAAGGGTGGGCTGGACGTCTATCCATCACAACTGATGTTTAGCCTCTGTCTAAAATTGCTCATTTCTACTTTGAATGTCAGGGTCTTTCACAACCAAATCAGTAGTGATATTTTTCTTTCTTCCAATAATAATGTTCTTCACGCTCCACTTCTGCGAAAATGCCCCCCGCACCCCCACCACCAGTGGTTACTTATCATCGAGGGAATGGCTTGTCTTTTTTCACCGGTGTCTCGTATTAGTCTCCTATGGCTGCTGTAACAAATCGCGACACATTTGGCGGCTTAGCACGACAGAAAAGTAGGCTCTCACAGTTCTGGAGACCGGATGGCCGAAATCGGCTCCCCTGGACCCACATCAAGGTGTGCAGAAGGCTGCATTCCCTCCAGAGGCTCTAACAAAGAATCTGTTCCTCGTCTCTTTCAACTTTCAGTGGATGCTGGCTTTCCTTGCCTTGGGGCTGCCTTGCTCCAATTTCCAAAGCCAGCAACTTTAAATCTCTCTCTGCCCCTTCATTACCTCTTTCTCCTCTGTATGTAGCAACTCTTCCTCTGCCTCTCACCTATAAGGACATTTGAGATGGTGTTTAGGGCCCACCTGGAGAATCCAGGTAACCTCCTCATCTCAAGATCCTTGAAAATATCTCAAAGCCCCTCTTTCCAAATAAGGTAACATTTACAGGTTCCCCGGATTAAGATGTAAAGGGGGAGGGGCATTTTCAGTCTCCCGGGTAGGGAGTTTGTGTCTGTGTGTATTCCTTCAGTTACTGCTGAATTCTGTGAGCATAGTCTGCTGGTTGTGGCACTTTGAGGACAACATCTAAAGAAAGAAAACCCTAGAAAAATTGAACTGAGTAGGAATACGATGCCATGGGCCCCTGTGGACCGTCATTGAATGAAATACCCTTTCTGTCTGCAGCAACTAAAGATTTTTCTTTCGTCCGTTTTGGACTCACTCTAGCCAAGGTTACCCTGTCTCTATAAGAAGCCTGGTGACCTATCTCAGAGAGTGTTCAGGGGACATTACTATCTCTAACTGTTACACGATCTTCATTTATTCTAGAACTGCACAGTCTCCTAGCCTCAAGAGAACCTAGATCAGCAAGGCAATGCTCCCGGCCACGCTTAATCACCTGAGAGTTTACATGGGGAGGAAAAACTAGAAAATGCAAAAAGAGGGGTGCCCGGGCGGCTCAGTTGGTTGAGCATCCAACTTCGGCTCAGGTCATGATCTCACGGTTCGTGAGTTTGAGCCCCACGTCGGGCTCTGTGCTGACAGCTCGGAGCCTGGAACCTGCTTCAAATTCTGGGTCTCCCTCTCTCTCTGCCCTCCTCCCACTCGCCTTCTGCCTGTCTCCGTCTCAAAAATAAATAAACATTAAAAAAATTTTTTTAAAAAAGAATGCAAAAAGAGACATCCTGGGTCAAGAGAGATTGAAGGAGAAGAAAGAATAATAAAGAAGGGAAAATAAAGGAAAAAGTAGCCTCATCGCAAGGAAAAGAGTCAACCAACAATTTAAGAAGCGTTTAACGAGCAATCATAATGCAGTGGAATGTGCTAGGCTCCGTTAAGGGAAAGAAAACAAGAATGACATCATCCTTGTCATCAGAGGAGCTCCACTCTAGGAAGACAGAGATGAACTTATGAGTCCCAAAGAGGCAGTGACAAGAAGGGGCAAGGCACACAAACTCAACTAAGTCCAACTGACAGACCGTGGCAACAGAGGGGTCTCGGGAGAGGAGGGAGGAGAAAGCATCGCCAATGGCCCTGACGTGTTCAGCCCAGTACCGGGCTGCAGGCAGCGGAACAGGGGAGTGGGGGGAGGAAGAGCAGCTGGTGTGGGGATGGAGACGGGGAACCGCTGGGTTGGAAGCGCGACACCAGACAGCAGGTGTCACTCTGCTCCCAGTCTGAAAAATCACGAAGCAGCCACTGAGCTCCCAAAGGGTCATAAAAAGCTGTGACCTTTTATAGCCACCTCCTGGTCCGGACTGCTGTCCTGACTTTGTCTCCGGCAGGACTGGTACAGAAGCTTCAGAGACTCACACCGTGTTAGTGACATCCACGCTGCTGGTGGCTCCCGGGAGCTCTGGGCTCTGAAGTCCCCCTACTGAGGATTTTGATCTCGGGGAAGATAAGGCCTTAAACCAGGGGTCACAGGCCCATATGCCTTCAGGGGCCCGGAGTTACCTACCTCACGTGGAGGTGGGGTCTGTGCAAACCAGATTGGGTGCCGTCCCTGAAGACATTCAAATTCAGAAATCGACATCACTGTGTTGGCCTAACTAAATACATCTTCGGCCAACCACCTTGCAACCTATGACTTCGGCCCTTCTCTAAGGGATATGTTGGAAGATACCTGACAGCAAAGTCTTGGATGCACAGGAGACGTGGGGGGGGGGGGGGAGGGGGAGCTGGGGGAGTAGATATGAGAGTATCCAGATCAAGTAAGTCTTCCGGATACACAGTTTGTTTCTTTCCCCCCTTCATTTTTCTTTTTCTTCTTTTTAAGTTTATTTATTTTTGAGAGAGACAGAGACAGAATGCAAGTGGGTTGGGACAGAGAGAGAGGGAGACAAATCTGAAACGGGCTCCAGGCTCTGAGCTGTCAACACAGAGCCCGACGCGGTGCTCGAACTCACGGACTGCAAGATCACGACCTGAGCCGAAGTCGGACGCTCAACCGACTGAGCCACCCAGGCGCCCCTCTTTTCCCCCCTTCAAAGGGCTCCAAATGCCCAAGAGCTGGAGACACAGTACCAGGTGCTCAGGAAGAGGCCGTGGTCCTGCTCTGTCTTCATGGAACCAATGAACATCGGAATATATTCATCTGATTCAGTGGTCCCCAAACCTCAGGCATTTGTAAAAGTCCCCACCTTCGCGATTTTTGTCATCTCACTTAGACGGACTTAACCCTTTTCTTTAAATAGATATTAAATTAATTCACGCTTTACATTTAGACTCTTCCTTTAGACGTTTCCTAAGAAAGCCTGGATGTAGGTGGGTGTTTCAGAGTACTGGCTTTGAATAAATAAGACCGAGTTCCAATCCAGACGCTGTGACCTTGCTCTAATCACTTCTACTTTCTGAGTGTCGGTTTGTCTCATCTATACGATGGAGAAAACTGCACCTGCTTTGAGAATAAGTAGCGACGTTCAAGCCAACTGTGTTTCAGAACACACAACGGGAGGATCAATAAATCAAGTTGCTTGGACTGAGGAATCCGGAATGTTTGGGCCGAAAGGCACCGCCCTGGGAATCACTCAGTCCAACTGATTCTCTTGGCAAAGAGGCAAAACTAGGCCCGTGACTTCCCAGAGAGGCCAAGGACTTCCCGAGTTCGCATCCACAGCTGGAGTGGCAGCGTTGTGACGGGGAGCGGGGTCTCCCGACGGGACATCTCCCGGCCCACTTGTGGCGGCAGCCAGTTGTGTTCCCAGAGGTGTGCCACTTTGCACGCCAGTGGCCAGAGAACCTGAAATACGGGCTTCTAGAAGAAGAGGTTGCATGTAGGTGAGACGCCGAAGTTGAGTTTTAAAAGTTAAATGTGGGAGGACATGTGCTGGGTGTGATTCACAGCATGAGCTTGGAGGCAGACAGACCTGAGGCCAATGCTGGTGGACCCCTCACTAGTTGTGCAGTCTTGTCCCTGGGCAGGTCAACCTCCCTGCTTCTGTTTCGTCCACCCAAGCGCAGGACGGTGGTGAGGATGACGTAAGATTTCTGCACCCGGCTTTACTTAGGGGCGCAGACCATCCTGAACCCCAGAGGACAGACATTATACTGCCTGGCGCCCCCTGGAGTTTCGCAAAGGCAACAGGTCACTGGACGTGCGAGTCTAGGTCAAGAAGAATCGACCCTCAGACGCTGAAAATCTCCAGTGAAGGAAGGAAACCACACCCGTCACTGAGATAATGGTTCTGAGTGGCTTTTTCCTTGCGAGCAGAAGGGGAGGGAAGCAGGGTGTCATCGATGGGGTGAAGGACGGTCGGGAACGATGGGTGGAAGAGGAGGACGGGGGAGCCCCAAGGTTAATCGGAACAAGCTTGAGTTGGGTTTTCAAATGGGAGAAAGTAATTTCTTAGAGGAAGGGGGAGAAAGTCGGGGGAGATGGAAACCCGTGGCGCTGCCTCTCCGTCCAAGCGTGTTGCTGCTATTTTAGGTGTCTTCTCCTTGGACGGGAGGGTTGGCTCTCAGAGCACGGAGCTGGCTTTCCTCCTGTCTGGAGTGAGGGGTCCCTTGGGTTTTCACTCGGGACTCCACATCAGGCCAGGGATGCCTCGCTCTGCTCACTGCCTAGCTCCAGGCTATGCCGCTGGTCCCCCCTGAGGACCCCCCGCCCCCGACCTGGGCCACGGCAGCCTCCAGATGTGCCTGGGCTGTCCGGCCAACAAAAGCAAGGGGCTGGCAGCTGCCTCCAGAGCCCAGTTGCTGAAGACACTTCAGGAATCGTTCAACTTTCAGAAAGTGACCTGGTTGAACTTTAGTCCCTGAAACAAAGCAAACCCCCAAAAGGGAAAAACTTCAGTTTGCCTAAACCATTATCCCCAGGTGGAAGGAACAGAGAATCAAAAATGATAGTTTCCTGGGGCGCCTGGGTGGCTCAGTCGGTTGAGCGTCCTACTTTGGCTCAGGTCATGATCTCATTGTTCAAGAGTTCGACAGCTGACAGCTCGGAGCCTGGAGCCTGCTTCGGATTCTGCGTCTCCGTCTCTCTCTGACCCTCCCCTGCTCCCTCTCTCGCTCTGTCTCAAAAATAAATATTTGAAAAAAAAATGACGGTTTCCTTTTTCAGATAAAGAAGTCGAGGCACAGAGTTCCTACTAAGGTCACATAGTCAATCAGAAACAGGCATAATAATATCGTAGCATTTAATGATTCCTATGTGAGCAGCCACTCACCATTCAGCAAATATTTGTGCACATGGCAAGCCACGGGCTAGGCCTTTTTGTGTATCTCTAATCGCTGCGACAACCTAGTAATATTAGAAAAGTGAGGTTTAGGAGAGAAAACTCGCCCAGGATCACCCACCGGATGGGTGGCAGGATTAATATCAACCCAGGTCTGTGCTTCTGAAGCCAAAGCTCAGGCTACAATCACTTCTCTTGCTCCCAAGTGAACCTTCACCTTCGCCTCAGTGTCTGGGTTTCCTCTCGATGCTCAACACGAGACCTTTCTTAATCCACCTGCGATTTTTATATTTCTCGTTATTTTCAGCATTGGAATTGGGGGGTGGGGTTCATTCCTCAAGGGGTAGAGAAAGCAACATTGCTGAGCACATAGTAAGCACAGGATGGTACTTGCATGATTCCCATGTTGGAATGAAGAGACCAAGGCTCACAGAGGGGAAGTGACTTGTCCACTTACTTACTTACTTGCTAGGTCACTAGTAAGTTTGGAAAGGCCAGATTCCCTAGCCCATCTGTCTGAGCCCGGAGCCCGGGCTCCCCACGGCCCCTGGCTGCCTGATGAGGCTAGGATTGAAAGCTGTTCAAGTGCCCCAGTGAAGGAAAGGGAGCATCCTGAAGAGAACGTGTGTGGATTAAGTATTTTCAGGGGCTATTCTGCCAAGTGAAGTGTCTATAACGAGCTGAGAGCTATTGGCTGTGGTTGAACCTAGTGAGAAGTCACATCTGGACAAGTTTCACGCCAAGCTGGAAAAGATATCTCCTGGAGATGTGGACACACAGAAGAGTTGCCTTTGACATTCCTAGACACTAATTTTGGATTCTCTCTCTTTTTTTATGCAGGATGATTTGGATTGTCTCTTATAGAGAGATAGTTCTGCTTTCCTGTAAGATGATTACTTTATGTTAAGTAAGTGCGTCTTTGGAGGTCGAGGGGACACACAGAGAGAGCCAGCCAGCCACGGGCAAGAGTGCAATGGACCCCCTTTGACTTGTCTGGTCCTTCCTGGGGCCTGCGCCTCTCCCCACTTTGTTTCTACAAAGTTACCTGACCCCCTCGGCACCCACCTTATGTGATTCATTCGGGAACAGGTACCTGACCATGTGAGATAGGACTCCCTTCTTTGGGCATTTGGAATTGGCCCCGAGAAGGAGAAAGTCTTACTCTTCTCTTCACGTAACTGTGGCCTGAACATCTTCTG
The DNA here is from genome assembly GCF_028749965.1 of Puma concolor. NCBI lineage: Eukaryota > Metazoa > Chordata > Mammalia > Carnivora > Felidae > Puma > Puma concolor. The sequence goes on along the minus strand of NC_141683.1, from coordinate 6,496,824 downwards.
TCTCTCGTATGGACCCTACTGACCTTAGAGACCTCGGGTTCTGTGAGACACTCCTGTATCTGTATAATAAGCCTCCTTTGCTTTGTTACTGACCACTAAGGATTCTTACTAATATCCCCAGCCTTCTGTCAACCCTCCCCTGCCGTGCACATGCACATGCTCTCTCTTCTAGAGACAGTTTTTCTGTCTCCCTCTCTCCCCGTAGCCTTTGACTTCAATTCCAAACTCCCGGCATAGTGTAAAGGCCTCGTGTGATCTGGCCCCTGTTCTCACCTGTTTCACCCTTCTCTTCCTTCCCTGTAACCCCCGTGCCTGCATTTCCCAACCTGGCACGTTCCTCTCCCATCTCTGTTGAACAAGCTTCTATTCATTCCTAATGATAAACAACAAACGTGAGTCCTTTAGAACTCATGTCAAAGTCCAAGACCTCTGGGATTGTCCCATAATGAGTCTTTTTTTTTTTTTCCGAAGATTTTAAAAAAATTTTTATTTATTTTGAGAGAGAGAGAAAGAGCACGTGCAAACAGTGGGGGAGGAGGGAGGGCAGAGAGAGAGGATCCCAAGCAGGCTCCGCATTGTCGGCGCACAGCCTGATGTGGGGCTTGAACTCAGGAACCGAGAGATCAAGACCTGAGCTGAAATTAAGTGTGGGAGGCTTCACCGACTGAGCCGCCCAGGCCTCCCCCCGTAATGAGTCTTTTTAACTTCCCAGTGTCTTCCTTCTGTTACTTCCCTAGCAAAACCTGTTACCAATTATTTATTTCCTGGTATAGGTTTAAGGCAATGAGTTACCTCTACCGGGAGTATTTGCTTGTAAAGGCTCCCCACTGAGGCAGAATTATTAAAGCCACATTAGGCATGTGTGAGAAGGCAGGGGAGCCACACAGCCTGACGCACATTATCGGCATCAGAACTGCTCTGTTTGTGATCACAGAAGACGGGGCACCGGGAGAAGAGGGAGGGAGAGGCTGGGGTGGGGGTGAGAGAGGGCAGGGATACGATGGTGGGCAGGACGGAGCAGGCTGTCTGCAGTGTTCCTGACCTGGCCTGGTTGGGGGCTGTGCCTGCCTGATTCTTGGGGGACAGGGGGGTCCATTCACATGGACTGTGGTGGGACATGGACTGTGGCACAGCTCTCCCGGAGCTGTGCCACAGAGCAGAGCTGGGAAATCCCACGGGAGGGCAGAGGGCCTCTGTCCACCCGGCCCTCCCTAGGTCACCACAAGGCAAGGGCACTCCTCTCTGAGTCAGAGCACTGACCCGTCCAGCACAGGACTCGGGCTCAGGCAGGGCCACCCTGGGAGGCCAGGTGGTCTGCAAACAGAAAACTGTGTTTGCCGTCTTGCCTCTCCCTCTGCGCTCTGCTCTCCGCCGCCCTGATCAACCCATCTGGTCTGCCCAGTTGACCACGGCACCCTCCTCCCGGGCCCAAACCCTTTCACGGCTCCTCCCTGCCTACCAGACACGCTCCCATCCCTCCCGCAGGGAAGAAAAACGTTTTGCTTTGCTAAAATACCTCGAGGGGAGTGAAAGCTCTTTTGTGTGCTTCCCCAGAGTTACGCATCTATAAGCTTTAGCATAGGAGCTCCTGAAAGCAGGGGTCTGGCCGTCTTCATCTGCGTGTTCAGCAGGCCACAGAGCACCTGGCTCCTAACGTATGTTCAAAAAGTGAGCTAAACTGAATTAAAGAAGAGAGAAAACGTGGAAGATCAAAGACGAACTAAGAAGCCGAGAAAGCAGCAACGCGAGGTGAACGGGGGTCGGGGGGGGGGGGGGGGCGGTGGTGGAGAACTCTTTTTCAGCCAAGCATTCCATCACCCCTTTCCAGCTTTTTATGACAGTTCCCTGGCAGGGCTCCCACGCTGCAGCAAGCCAGGAGAGGGGGGCGGCAGAATGATGTTGCTCGTGGGATTTTGTCCCGTTCTTTGATTCTGCTGCTGTGGGGCAGGTGCATATGCTAAATTACCCACTTAGGTGGCAGGTCATTTATAGCCGCCCCAGCCCCACCTGGCAAATGGAGCCTTGGTTTTGTACAGGCAGACATTTCAGAGCGAGGCCAAGAGGCTCCCAGATGAACTGGAAAACAGATACTCTTGCCAGCAGCGGACTTGGCTGGGGAGGCCTGGTGGATGCAGCCGCTGACCAGGGATTCCTGGGACCCGGCAACCTGCCGGATAAGGGTCCTGGGTCCCAGGCGGCTGAAGTGGCACGTTCGGGCCTTTCCAAGACCCTCTGAACATTTCCATCTTTGAGCCTGCTTTCTCATTTGTAGAAGGGGATGACACTACCTACTCCAGGAGTATTTTGAATACCAAATAATGTCCGCACATGGGAAGCACTCTGGGCAGAGTAGCTACAATACATCTCATTGCCTTTTTTTTTTTTTTAAAGTTTATTTATTTAAAAATGTTTTGATGTTTATTTATTTTTGAGAGAGAGAGAGAGAGACGGAGTGCAAGCAGGGAGGCACAGAATCTGAAGCTGGCTCCGGGCTCTGAGCTGTCAGCACAGAGCCCGAGGCGGGGCTCGAACTCACGAACTGTGAGATCATGATCTGAGCCGAAGTCGGACATTTAAGCGACTGAGTCACCCCGGTGCCCCTAAAGGGTTTTTTAAGTTTATTTATTTATTTTTGAGAGGGACAGAGACAGCACAACTGGGGGAGGGACGGAGAGAGAGAATCCCAAGCAGGCTCCTCACTGCTAGCACAGAGCCCGATGGGGGGCTTAAACCTACGAAGGAGCCATGAGATCATGACCAGAGCCGAAACCAAGAGTCGGACGCTTAACCAACTGAGCCACCCAGGTGGCCCTAAAGCTTATTTATTTATTTTTGAGGGAGGAGGAGGGCATAGAGAGAGGGAGAGAATCCCAAGCAGGTTCCGTGCTTACCAGCACAGAGCCCGATGTGGGGCTCGATCTCACAAACCGCAAGGTCATGACCTGAGCCGAAATCAAGAGCCGACACTTAACCAACCGCACCACGCAGGTGTCCCCACCTCATTATCTTAATGCCTCAATGTTTCCACCTGTCCAACAGGGAGCGTAATACCTATTTGATGCTCATCTGCTAAGGATCGAGTGAAGTCAAATCTGTAGGTGTTTAGCAGAGGATCCTAAGGAATTTCCAGTAAATCGGCTTGGATGTTCAAAAGCCAAAGCAAGCTCACTTCAGGATCTTCAAATCAGGCTATCAGACCGGCAGGTGGAAGGAACACCATGGGCAGTGTCTTGATTTCTGAAAGGCAGGTGCTAAAAGTCTCTCGAAAAACGCTTGTAGATGTGAGGAAGCCCTGGGGGCTAGGCACCAGCACCTCCGACTACCCAAGCGATCACACACCAAAGGACGTAATATCAATAAGGAAATACTTTTTCTATGGGTATAGGGCTCTAGAATCTAGCTGTATTCGAATGACTATGACTTAATAAATTAATGATTTGAATTAAGACAGAAATCGTGCTTATTTAATTCGGAAAACTCAGACAAGATTTCAACAGGGTGAAAAGATGGGCCAAAAGCATCATGATAATCAGTGGGAAAAAATGTAAACGTCTGTACTTGGATTAAAAAAAAAAAAAAAGAACATAGCTGGAAAGGACAGGATGGAGGAAACCAGTATAAACTTCATGTTAAAAACAAAAAGAAAAGGGACAAAAACTATATTAAAAAAATAAATTAATGTGAATCATTGGTGCAATGTAATGCCAAAAAGGCAAAGTCAATCTTGGGTTACAGTAATAAAATAACAGTGCTTGGAAAAATAGAAAAAATGGTTTCAATATGCTGTAACATCTACTCAAACCTCTTAGAGAAAAAAAAAAAAAACTGGAATAATAGGGGGTCCAAAAGACCATGTGGTCTGAGAAACAGGTGAATAAAATGGATATATAAGGTGAGTTAGTTATCTGGTTAGTTAGCTTGAGAAAGAAGGAGATCCAGAAGGTACTTAGCTTCTATATTTAAGTGAAAGAAAAACTCTCTCGTGGGAAAGGTCTTAGATGTATTCTGTGTATGACCATGGGACTGAACTTCATTTTAATTAAAAATTAAAAATAATTTTTGTTGTTTAGAGCTGGTGGGGTGGGGAAGAGAAGGAGAGAGGGAGAGGAGGAGAAGGGGAGAGGGGCAGAGGGAGAGAGAGAGAATCTCAAGCAGGCTCCTCACTCAGCACACAGCCTGACCTGGGACTTCACCCCTTGACCTTGGGATCATGACCTGGGCAGAAATCAAGAGTCAGATGTTCAACCGGCCAAGCCACCCAGACAGCTTGAGCTTTATTTGATTTTTGAGTAGGCTCCATACCCAGCATGGGGCCCCACATGGGGCCCAATGCGTGGCTTGAACTCATGACCCCAAGATCAAGACCTGAGCTGAGATCAAGAGGTGGACACTTAACCGACTGAGCCACCCGGGTGCCCCAGGACTGAACTGAAAAAGAAACTTTCAAAGGAGATCTATTTCAGTTCAACAGGAGAAAGGCCTCATGGTCGTGAGATGGCTGCCACAGCTCCAGCCATCCTGACTACAATCTAACACAAGAAACGGGGGCACCAGAAAGCTCCTCTCTCTAATTTGTTTCTTTTATCAGGAGGCCACATATCTTTTCTAGTCTCTGTAGGTTTATTTTATTCTATTGACCAGAAGTGAATCACGTGGCTGCCCCTAGCTGCAAGAAAGATTGGGGAATTGAGTATCTGGCCAAAGAGAATGGCAGAGGGGTATCGAGGACTGGCCTCTACCACGCGTGATTAAGTACAAAAGCCAATACCCTAAGAATAATAGTTGGGAAAACAGAAAGAGCGTGGGTCCTTGATGACATCATTGAGCTGCTGAACTAAATTTAAAATGGCCAACTTCCAGTCTTCTTAGAATGACAGAAAAATAAATGCCTATGTGATTAAGCCACCGTTGATTTTCTGTGACTTGCGGTCAAATGCACGCTAATAGATACAAAGGCCGTCTTTGTGAAAGTACCTGGGATGTGTCCACCCGGACTGTTTGTAGACCCCATTCATCCAACCAGTTTTGCGAAGTGTCTACTTTGTTCCGGGCACTTGGCTAACCTCTGGGGCTGTAATGGTGAACAAACCCGGACAGAAGCCCTGCCCTCATGGAGGTTACATTCCAGTGGAGAAGACAGGCGTGACTGAAGCAATCCACGAAGGAGTAGAAAAATGTAATTCCCATAATGCTGCGGGGCAAAGGTACAGGTGCTACGGGAGAATACAATGTAGGAATGGCCCTGGTGGTGGAGTCAGGAAGGTGTCCCTGAGAAGCGAGCAGTCTGAGATCTGAATATCCGCTTCAGGCTTGTGTCTCTGCCCACAATGCCCTCTCTTTCTTGCCTATATCTTGTTGGCTTATCTTCTCCCTTGAAGCCTTTCCATACACCCAGACACCTCCAGCGTCACTCTTCCACGAAGCCCTGACCTTTCAACGACACGTGGCCTATACCTCCTTGAACGCCCTTGGCCAATGCTCTCACCCTGCCTTACAACTCGAGCCCTTATTCTGCTTACCCCCTCACTTCCACCCCACCCCTTCTGGAAAACACGGACATTCTTATCTTCCCATTAAAGATCTAGCAACCTAGTTTGTTGTCTTGCGCTTAGCCAACATTCGACACTTATTCGAACTGAATTTGAAAACTGTATTTTATGGATGTTTACTACCGTCTAGTTTCAGAAAACATTTGCTAGCTCACACAGAGTACTTTGCATGTGCATGTGTGTGTTTGTGTGACAGAGAGGTTTCCACAGGCCCAGACACCCAGAACCTTGGACTTTTGTCCACAAACTGAGATTACAAAAAAAACAAAACAAAAAAAAACCCCTATTTAAACATTAATAAAGACAATCATTATATGTCTGTCAACTATCATCACTTACATGAGCTGAAGCTCCTTAGTTCATGACTTTGACTATTGCAACTTATTCCTTAGCGTGAGAGGCAAGGTGTTTGTACTTCCCCAGACGCGTACTGACACCTTTCACATCTTTGAAGGGGTCTGGCTCTGTTCAATATTTTCAGGATGACAGTTGTCCCGGAAGGCACTGTGCCTTTCCTTGAATTCACACAGTATTAATCTTTACAGTAGGTTCACAAAAGGGAGACTAAATTTTTTAAATGTTTATTTTTGAGAGGGGGGATGAGCGGGGGGGAGCAGAGAGAGAGGACAGAGGATCCAGAGTGTTGGTGGAGGGGGGAACAGAGGATCCAAAACCGGCTCTGCGCTGCCAGCAGCGAGCCCTGAGGGGCGCCATGCGGGGCTCGAACTCACGGTGAGATCATGGCCTGAGCTGAAGTCCCCCGCTCAACCGACTGGGCCACCCAAGCGCCCCCCAAAGAGACACTAATTATGGGGCACTGTAACATAATCGTACGCTGTTGAAAGTGGACGCCCTCTTGGGGATCACGTAGCGACAGACTCTGACACCTGTCCCAAAGCAGGAAGCTAGCTAAGAGCTGTTCCCTTGGACAATCATCGGATTCTCGGGCAGCCGCTTCCCCCACGGGGACCCGCAGAGCGTCCGCGATTGACAGTCGCGGTCTTCGTATTCGATAGCCGCACAAACCAGGACCCACTCCGGCAGGGAGTTCAACGGCCATCCTCTGGGTGGAGGTATTGCCAGGGTGTGACGCGGCGGCGGGCAGGCAGGCTACCAGTGGCGCTAAGTTCAAAGCTGCCGGAGCTCGCGCTGCGAGCCGAGTCCGGGAAGAGAGACGCCCAGAGCAAGGCTCCTTCTCCCCGGGGGGCGATAAAAGGAGCGCGCGGAGGACAGGGGCTCGGACTCGCAGCGAGCGCCCGCTGCCTGCCTACCCCCCGCTCGGGGGGGGGGGGCGCGGCCGCGGGCCGGAACCGCACGGGGGACCCCAGACTTCACCGGGGCGGGGGTGCGGGGAGCGTGATGGGGGGGGGCGCGCGCGCGCGCGCGCGCGGCGGCCACGGGGGCGCCGAGCGGGGCCGGGAGGGGCGGGCCGCGCGCACAATGGAGGCCCCGCCCCCGCCCTCTCCCCCTCCCTCCCTCCGCGCCGCCCCGCCCCCCGGCGCCCCGCGCGCCCGGCGCCCCGCCTGCCACCTGAGCCCCCGGGCGGACGCCGCGCTCGCTCCCGGCGCCGCCGCCCCCCGCCCCCTTTCCCCCCGCCCCCTCTCCCCCCCCCCCCGCCCCGCGCCGCCCCGCGCCCCCGCCCCGCGCCCCGCTCTCGGCCGGGGCCGCACAGTCGCGGCCGCTCGCGCCGGGGAGGACATGCGCCGGGGCTCGGGGGCGCACCCTCCCGCCGCGCTCAGCCGCGCCCAGCGTCAGCAGGCGCTCTGAGCGGCCACTCCCGGGCCGCGGCCGCGCCGCCCTCCGCCTCAGTGCCAGCCCGCAGCCCGAGCCCGCCGCTCTCCCACGGGCGCAGCCCCTCTGCCCGCGTCCCTCATGGCCAAGCCCCTGCTGCTGGTCGTCTGCGGCGCTCTGGTGGTGGCCCGGGCCCAGTGGGGGGCCACCGTGACCCCCGCCGGCACGAGCGAGCCGCCGGACGCGCCGACGGTGGCGCCCACGGAGGACGAGACCCTGCAGAACGAGGCGGACAACCAGGAGAACGTTTTGTCGCAGGTAGGCGGCGGGCCCTGGCCATCCCCGGGCCGGGGCGCTGGGTGGAGGGGGGACCGGAGGTGGCCGTCGTCGCTGGCGTGCGGCCGGCCGCTGCGCCCCGTTCCCGGAGGGAGGGGCGTGCGCGGTGCCCTCCTCGCTGCGTTTCTCCGGGGACGGGACGGGTACTTCAAGGTTACCGAATCGGGAGAAAGGAGAGAAGGAAGGGAAGACTCCGCGCAGCTCCCTGGAAAGAGGGACGTAAACGGACAGTAATAATCCAGACCTAGTTTCTAGCTCAAGGGTTGCGAAAGTGTGGTCGTGTCTTGCCTGTGTGGCTGTTCGTGGGAATTGGAATGTGACAACAGGCGGGCACGTTGGACTGGGGCGGGCGGACGGCTGCCCCAGGGGGAGACACTTGACGGGGCCGGAATGAGACACCCACCAGGGAGAAGCGGGGTCGAGACCCAGCAGCAGCTGCAGGTGTGACGCGTGGCAGGTGGCCCCGCGCAGAGGGGTGGCGGACGAGACCCCGTGTGTTGGTGAAGGCAGGGTGGAAATGCAGACCCACTCACCTCTGGTGCGTGGTCAGTGGGGGGTGGGTGAGTGACAGCTGATAGGGACCGGCTTCCTCAAGTGCCCCTTTACAAAGTACTTGGCTCGCTTTATCTGACTCGATGGTCACACACACCCTGGTTCCCCGGCTGTAGCTCCAGGTGGGTAGAGCCAGGTCTTCTGACAATCTGCAGCCCAGGTGACTGGAAGGGACAGTTCTCTGGAGTGTTCCGTTCAGCATGATGACGTGTGGTGGGAGTTGCCGTCATCCTCAAGATGAGGGATGGCTGCGTCTGGTGCCTTCAGTGCTGCCTGCATCTGGAGAAGCCTTTGCTCTGGGTCCTGTCTCCTTCCCGGGGGAAGAACAATCAGTTCCCCTTCCTCGGGAAGTTAGGCTGCTATCTATCCCTAGAGCCACCCATAACCTCTCATTGTCCCCTAAACCGAAAGGACATGAAAACCCTTCATGTTGGGGCTCTGGAGGACCATCCACAAGTGTTCTTGAAACCGGAGTCTGAAAGGAAGGAATCCACCCGGGGCCTCGGCGCGGGCTCCGGCAGGAATCTAGGCAGAGTCTCAGGGAGCAGACAGCCACGATTTACTGTCAGCCCCTGAGGACCGGCCGCTTCAGTCACCCTGCACTGCTACCCCTTAGCCCGCTGCGCCATTCTGTATTTGACAACAGCTCTAAAGCAAATATTAGTGTTAGAAGAAACCCAGCCTTTGCAAGAAAAACATTACAAGCCTTCTCCCCCCCCCCCCCCCCCCCCCCCCCGACAGCATCCCAGGAACATTTCCACTCCAGCTAGGTCTGCGCCTGCCTGCCGAGGTCATTAGGCAAGTGAAGGGAACCCTTCCCGGTGCCTAGAAAGGCTTTGAGGGCCTCCGTGGCTTTGGGGATGCGGGATCTGTGCAGAGGAGGAAGGAGGCTTCCCCTCCCCGCCCCCCCCGAGCAAGTGCCCAGAATAAGTGCCCAGAATGGTGGCTCCAGAAAGCCTGCTGCTGCTGCTGTGTGATTTCCAGCCTGGGGAGGCTGGCAGGGGTCAGGGCTCAGAAGGAAATGTTTAGCATCGTAGAAGCAGCAACCACTGCCAGTTTGCTCTCCTGGCTTTGGCCTAGGGTTTGGGTTCAGAAGCTGTTCAAGGAGCCAAATGAATCCCTAGGCTGCGTAAACCTTACTCAGCCTCTCTTTTTCCAAACTGAAGCCGTCTTTTGAGGGCCAGATCAAATACCACTTCCTCCAGGACGTCTCCTCTGATGCTTGGCCGGAGCCCCTCCCGCCAGGTTGAGCGCCCCCTCCCCCCCGACTGCCCTGCATCATCACGTCAGGGCACTTACCACCCTTTACCTGGCATGGCTGTGATCTGTGTGCCTCCTGCACGGAGAGCTCCCTCGCGGGTGGGCTCTCTGGCCCGTCTGTCTACCTGGCACAGCCCCGAAAGGGCATTCAGTGTGTGGTCACTGAGTGAACAAGGATCAAAGCAAGTAGCCTTCAGATTGGAATATCAGCTTTCCAATCCTCCCTTTAGCCCCTTCTCCTTTTTCTTTTTTAATCTAAATCTGGATGTCCGCTAAGGCAAGGGCCGTTGGAAGAATGATGGGGCTCATTTGTTTTTTTCCTTGAAATGATGAAAGGCTAAGGCCCCCTGAGAAGCACACAGCTTTCCAAGACAAATGAAGAGAGCTGAACTCCTCGTGCCTTCAAGGAAATTTCAGAGTCAGCAAATTGTGTTCTGATGACCTCTTCTCTCCACAGTTCAGAGTTGTCTGAGGTCTTGGGCTAGTGCAGGACGTTCAACAGGGTGAGTGGAGAGCCTTCCTAGGTGCTGGGCTGATAGGCGCCTGTATTTGCACACCAAGCCCTTTCTTGCTTTATCTCTGTTGTCTAGTTGCTGGGAGACTATGACAAGGTCAAGGCTGTGTCTGAGGGCTCAGACTGTCAGTGCAAGTGTGTGGTGAGACCCCTGGGCCGAGACGCCTGCCAGAGGTTCAACGAGGGGACCTCCAGGAAGGAAGACTTCTACACCGTGGAAACCATCACCTCGGGCTCGTCCTGCAAATGTGCCTGTGTCGCACCCCCGTCGGCCCTCAATCCCTGCGAGGGAGACTTTCGGCTCCAGAAGCTGCGGGCGGCAGACAGCCGGGACTTGAAGGTAGGACCTGGTGTGGGGGCGAGGCCAGGGGTGGGAGGACGCCTTCGGGACCCAGGCCTCTGGCAGAAGCTGTTGCAGGGATTGTGAGGCCTTTGAGTAAATGGAACGTGTCTTAGCCCGTAAAGGTCAGGCCCTGGCATCTGGAGTACTGTGTGTGTCCAAGGCTGGTCATGTGACAAAGCGGTCGTTCGCAATCCGGACGTCTAAAGGGGATGCCGACAGCAAAGTGTGCCTGCCTCTCCCTATGGAGCCAGGGAGGCTGGGCCTGGGAGCCACTGCCAGGCCCGGGGGCCAGAAGTGTTCTTCTCCCGGAGAGCTGTTGCCACGATTTACTGTCAGCCCAGCACGCACCCTAAAGAGGCGAGAGACGCGGAGGGGCGAGCCCGTCAGTCCTCAGCCCTCAGGGCCGGGGTGACCCAGGGTAGGAGGGGCCTGGGGCCGGCTGTGGGTCGGCATCAGACTGTGATCCTGGTCCGGGGGGGGTGGGGAGGGGGGGAAGCTCAGGCCTGCCTGAGGCTGCTGCAGGGGTGGGCTGAGGGCTTTGTCCGATCTCTGCCCTCCCCGCTTCATTGCAGTGGGGGGTGGCAGGGGGGAGCGGTGGCCTGGGCCTGGTTTTTGCAGTCACACAGACTTGGGTTCAGGTTGTTGCTCCGCTATTCTTTGCTGTGTAATCCTACTCAAGGTGCCTAACTGCCTTGCCCGACCTTGGTCTCCTTGAGTAGCAAGTGGGGATAACAACATCTGCTTTGGGGGGTTGCTTTGGGAACCGATGGATGACCCTACGGAGTACTTGGCACGGTGCCTGATACGCAGTCAGGGTCAGTAGACACGCGTCCTGTTCGTGAATGACCAACGTGAAGAGCTGCCTCTGTGCCCGTGCCTGGTACGTGCTCGGTAGCTGGCGGTCATGGATACCCTTCTCGCAGAGCGGGGGTTAGCAGGACAGTGCTTTAACATCCTGCCCCGGGATCCAGTGTGCCTCAGAGCCACAGCCCCCCATCAAGCTGCTCTCTGAACCACCCAGTTACAGGATTGGACTCCTGGGGGCTTCTGGAACAGCAGCAGGCAAAATTTTCTATTGGGAGCCACTCAGAAAATCATCCCAGTGCATGCCAACAAGATGCCTTTTTGCGGCTCTCACCCCCAGTTCAGCTACTTTCCTCTGGTGGGGCGGAAGGAGGGCTTCTGAACACAAGTGTCTCATGACATGGAATTCTTCATCTACCAGCAAGGCTGGGAGACGGGTGGGGAACAGAAATCGCAGAAGGTTGTCCAGCGAATTCTTCCAGGGACTGGTCCTTGGCAGGGAGGCCCAGTTCAAGCATCTCTCACCTGCCCCTTTGCCTGCGCTCTGGGTGACTTGGATATCACCAGATATTTGGCCACCGTCCTCCCAGAGTACTGGCAGGAAGGACAGCATTAAAAGCACTGAGAAGGCTCGCGCCCTACGATGGCATGCTATCGCAGAGATGGGTCATGGGGCCTCTTTTACCCCGTGGTTAGTTTAGTTTTAGTGCTGAGGGAAAACTGTTGGTATCTCCCAGGGTAGACAACGAGGTTGGGTATTTCAGGAGCACATCCTCAAGGCATCGAAGTTTATGAGCCACTTTGTTGAGTATTTATAGATCACTCTTGTGGGCCAGGTGCTGTGCTAGAGATCTTGGGGAAACAAAGATGGGGCACCACTTTCAAGGAGCTCAGCGTCTAAGAGGAAAGACAAGCAAGCATACACCTAAGAGAAGAAAAGGGGTCTGAGCGATTGGGTGAAGATGTGTAGACTTGTTTCACTCGTTCTTCTAGGATTCTTTTTTTTTTTTTTTAATTTTTTTAAATGTTTTTATTTATTTTTGAGACACAGTGAAACAGAGCATGAGCAGGGGAGGGGCAGAGAGAGAGGGAGACACAGAATCCGAAGCAGGCTCCAGGGTCTGAGCTGTCAGCACAGAGTCTGACGCGGGGCTCGAACTCACAAACCACTAGATCATGACCTGATCTGAAGTCAGACGCTTAACCGACTGAGCCACCCAGGCACCCCTGGATTCTTCCATTTTCTTATCTGAGTATTCCAGGGGGCACAATACTTCCCACCTACAAAACGCCAGTTTCCAAGAGCCCCCCTCTCCGTTCCTGGCCAGTGGCCTCTCTGTTGAGCCTCCAGCTTGGGGGTCTGACAGGAGAAGTCTCGTCTTGGGTGTCACACCCCAGCCCTCGACTAACCTGCTACTCACGTTCCATAGCTTTCCACCATCATAGACATGCTGGAAGGAGCCTTCTATGGTCTGGATCTCCTGAAGCTGCATTCTGTCACCACCAAACTGGTTGGACGGATGGATAAACTGGAGGAGGTAAGGAAGATTCTGGGTTTCCATATCTTTCTCTCCATCAGGCCCGAAAGCATATCCAACTTCCCACAATATTTTTTCAGAAAGCATGTATCCTGACTAGACTTCACCTATCCTGTGCTTTGGGAAGAAAACATATACATAAAACACCCATTCAAACTCATGCCAAATTGTGGGTGACAAAGAATTGATGAAATATAAATGCAAATACCTTCTTTTTTCACACACAAGAACCATATAATCCATGTATTTCTTTTTTTTTTTAAGTTTATTTGTTTTGAGAGAGAGAGTGTGTGTGTGCGTATGTGTGCTCAAGAGGGGGAGGGGCAGAGAGAGAGGGACAGAGAGAGAAAGAATCCCAAGTAGGCCCATGCTGTGAGTGCAGAGTCCCTCACAGGGCTCGAACTCATGAACCGTGAGATCATGACCTGAGCGCACATCAAGAGCCAGATGCTTAACCCATGGAGCCATCCAGGTGTCTCCATCGTATTTCTGTTTTTACCTTGACTTCCAGGGAACTCAGAGCTAAATGAAACGTAAAAGTATAGTAAGCCTCTCACTTCCGGTTTTAAGATGGCGGCATCTCCCTTCTGGGTGTATGGCTGTTCGTTTCTTCTTCTGGTTTTGCTTTGTCATTTTAGCCGTTCTGCTTTCTGTCTCTGTACGTGTGCGTGCATTTGTGTGGTAACGCATCTCCGGTTCACGTTAGAGGAAAAAGACGTGAAAACGGTTACTGACGCATAATATTCCCCGCTGGAAAGCATTCAGGCTCTTCACCCCCTGGGAGAACGGACTGATAGTGTCATTTCCACAGACAGGCATCACATGGTTATGACCGGGCTCCAGGGAGATGTGTGGCTGGCACCATGGTTTCCAGGGGGTGGTGTGTGGGTCGGGGTGCGGGAGAGAAATCCTCACACACCACAGTAACCTGGACACCATTCCATTGCTGTAATGCTCTGACACATAGATAAGTCATTTAATCACCAGAAAAGGGACATTCCCCACTCACCCTTCTTGGTCGGGAGCTTACATAGGTGTCATTGCCTGGCATCCATGTCTTGAACTGATACCTGAAATGGTGACTCAAAAAACTAGGTCTGTTCAATCTTTAGAATGTTACCGTAAATGGCAAGTTTAATAACGGAATGATTAATAGACCAATATTCCTCATGAAAAAGTGGGCTTTGGGGGTGGGCTCTCATGGAGGAGCTGGGGTTCCATGATGGCTGAAGAGCAGCCGCAGGATGTGAGAAAGGGAAGACTCTCCAGTTTGGCAGCAAGAGCGCTCGCCGGGCCGGGAGTCAGGACGGAGCGGACGCCTCTCTGTTGGCTGCTCCCCAGCGGCTGTGTCTCACCTTCCCCATCTGTAAAGTGGGAGAGATGCCCTACATACCTTGCATGGTTGCTCAGGGGATAAAAAAGTGAGCTAATCATCTTGGAAACACTTTGAAATGGTTAAACGAAACAAGGCGCTCGGGGTACGGCCAGGGAGTGAGTGGGGGCAGCATCTCTCTGCTGCTCTGTCCGAGTCGCTGGGATGCGGGTGATGAAACGTTGCCCTTGCGAAGGTTGGTTCCAGCCCCTTTCTTACACCCCAGTGTTCCCGGAAAGCGAACGCCGCTTCCTTGTCCGCCCGTCTTTAGGCTTGACTCCCCCTGTGCTGTGATGAGCGTTTTCTGACCATGGCCACCAGCCCTGGGAGGCTTGGTGGGTCCCCAGCCTTTCAGTTACCAGGTCTGCTGAGAAGCGTCGGGGCCCTGGAGCCTGAGCTTCACAGACAGTTCGAGGCGGCCAACGGGACCACATCAGCCCACTCTTGCTGAGGGCACTTCCCAAGAGAAGCTGGCCTCATCTTCACTCTCGCTGTCCCCAGCATTGGCGGCTGGCGTGGAGAGACTGGGAATGGTCAACGCCACCCTTCTGTCGAAGGGCTTCATGCGGGCTTGGGATTCTTTCTCCTGATTCTTTCAAATGGGCTCAAAAGAAGTTAAACCAGGACCCAAGTCGTCCTTGGAAATTGGAAAGTGCTTTAACCCTTGGCGTCCAGCACCATCCAAACGTGCAATGCCCTTTCTGAAAGAGGGTTGCTTTTTTTTTTTTTTTTTTTTTTTTTTTAATAGAACAGGGCGGGCGGCCGCTTCCGCTTTCACCTGGTTTTCATTCTGTCTGCAGAACAGCCTGGAGCCTGGGAAAGACAGCTCCGGGGGTGGAGCACAGTGCTTGTGAGGCCAGAGTCAGGCGCTGGGCCTCCGAGCGCTTGGTTCAAGGGCTGTGGTCTCTTTGCAGCCTGTTAGCAGCTGAGCCCTTACTGCCGGCACAGGAGAGGAGTGGGTTTAGTGGGTGAATTTGGTGCAGTCACACAATAACTGGATTTTTGCCAAAATTGATCCTAGTTCTTTCAGCAAGAGTGATCTCTTTTCCTTTTTCTTTTCCTTTTTCTTTTTCTTTTCTTTCTTTCTTTCTTTTTTTTTTTTGAGAGTGATCTCTTTTTTAAAACCATGGTATGTTTAGTAGCAAAAACTGGCCCTTCGTATTAATAATAATAATCCCCTATATTTATATAGCAATTATGGTTTTCAAACCACCCCGTATACATTCCGTACATTTGTCCCTGTGAGCTGGGCAGGATGTGAGGCCTGTGGAAGGTGCTAGGGAAACGTAGGCAGGAGCTCAGGCCTTCTGGCTCCTGGGCTGGGACTCTTTCTAATCAGCCCCGTAAGTTGCTTTGAATCATTGCTATCTGCCCTGGAAGCATCAGTTTTTCCTAACTGGAGCTGAAAACAATAGCTCTTCCAAGGGAACTTCTAGGCAGAACTGTGGCTGTGT
Organism: Puma concolor; assembly: GCF_028749965.1. Lineage (NCBI taxonomy): Eukaryota > Metazoa > Chordata > Mammalia > Carnivora > Felidae > Puma > Puma concolor. The sequence continues at coordinate 6,481,371 of NC_141683.1, read as the reverse complement.
CCCAGAATTCCTGTTAAATAGGATTAGCAGGAGTGAGAGGTTCCGCACAGCAGGCAGTCCAAGGCTGCAGGGTGCTGTGGCGTGGCAGTTGTCACAGATGGGTCCGGGCCCTGGGCCCACGGAGCAGAGCACCGTCTCCCGGCGTGACATCCAGCCTCTCGTCTCCCGGCTGGCGCTGGCTGACTGTCTGTCTGCAGTCGGTGGAGAGGCACGGTGTTGGGTAAATGGGGAAAACACTCCTTCTGCAGCCGGGCTCTGCGGGAGGAATGGAAGTACAATCCTGCTCCTGGTCTTTGGATATTCTGGAAGCCCAAGGGGAGTGCTTCGGAGGTCAGACCGGACAAAGGGGGCAGATTGAAGGGGCGTCTTGCCCAGAGTAGGATCAGGGCCTGGCAGTGGGAGCGGGCACATGTGTGCATCCCCGCCCCTGGGATGTAGGAGGACGAAGGAATGGAAACTCCATTTGCAGATGAAAGAGGAAGGAGAGAGAAGTCTAAACCGTTCGAGTCTCACCTTTTGGTAAAATCAACTCCGAGAGCTCTGCTTCGTGGAGCGATTTTGGTGAAGCTGTTGTTCTGAATTGTGAAAATAACACACGCATAGAAAAGTACATACACGGTGAGGGTACAGCTTAAATTATTACAAAGCCGGGCATCTGGGGGCTCAGTCGGTTAAGCGTCCGACTCTTGATTTCGGCTCAGGTCATGATCTCATGGTTTGTGAGTTAGAGCCCTGCACTGTCTGTGCGGAACCTGCTTGGGATCCTGTCTCTCTCTCTCTCTCTCTCTCTCTCTCTCTCTCTCTCTCTCTCTCTCTTTCTCTCTCTGCTCCTCCCTGCTTGCATTTTCTCTCTGTCTCTCTCTGTCAAAATAAATAAACTTAATAAATAAACTTAAAAAAAGATTATAAAGCAAATGCCCATGTAACTACCACCCAGCTCAGGAAAGCTCAGCGCCCCCCACATGGCCTCTCCTCACACCCCCTCCCTGAAGTGAACATCTCTCCTGACTTTTATGTTAATCATCTTCCTTGCTTGTTTTTTTTTAAACATTTTCATTACCTAAGGATGCATCCCTAAATATACTAGTTTTGTCTGTTTTTGAACTCTAAATAAAGAGTCCTACAGAATTGTGTGTGTCAGTGTGTGCACACACGTGTGTGTTAGGCTTCTTTCACTCATTTGTGTGTTTTTTTAAGATTTTATTTTGTTGTTTTTTTTAAACATTTATTTTTAAAATATATTTGTTTATTTTCGAGAGAGAGGGAGAATGTGAGCGGGGGAGGGGCAAAGAGAGAGGGGGAGAGAGGATCTGAAGCGGGTTCTATCTACGCCGAGAGCAGAGAACCCTGGACGTGGGGCTCGAACTCACAAACCATGAGATCATGACCTGAGCCGAAGTCGGACGCCCAACCGACTAAGCCAGCCAGGCGCCCCTCAATTTTGTTTTCAATAGTTTTTTTTTTTTTTTTAATTTTTTTTTTTCAACGTTTATTTATTTTTGGGACAGAGAGAGACAGAGCATGAACGGGGGAGGGGCAGAGAGAGAGAGGGAGACACAGAATCGGAAACAGGCTCCAGGTTCTGAGCCATCAGCCCAGAGCCCGACGCGGGGCTCGAACTCACGGACCGCGAGATCGTGACCTGGCTGAAGTCGGACGCTTAACCGACTGCGCCACCCAGGCGCCCCCCCAATAGTTTTTAAGTAAATTCCACGCCACGCGTGGGGCTCGAACTCATGACCCAGATAGCAAGAGTTACATGCTCTACCCACTGAGCGAGCCAGGCACCCCTTGTTTTTAATAGTTACCTACGTGGTTTTGTGTCCTGTAGTTCATTTACTTTTATCGCCGTGTAGTAGTCTATTGTGTGAATGTTCCACGGTTGATCACTCTGTTGTACTGATGATGGATACGGGGTGTGTTTTCAGTTTTATAATTCACAGTAGCCCAGGAGTCTCCCTGTATATGCACGTCCCTGTCTGTGTCCCTGGCCCACACGCGCGTGCATTTCTCTGTGGTGTGTAAGTAGGAAGGGAGCTACTGGGACGTTAGTTACGCTCATCTTCATCTGTAGGGCGGGGGGTTGCCAAGCTGTGTTCCCAAGTGGTAGTTCAAGTTTACGTTCCCTCCAGCGGGGACTGAAAGTGCCACACACGTCCTCGCCAGCACCTGCTGTGGTCAGACTTTCTAGCTTTCGTCAGTTAGGAGAGTGTAGCAGAGCAGGGCCATTTCACTGTATTCCAGAAACCTAACCCCCCACACATCTTTTCTGTTCGCCTGGTGGAGGCCCGAAACCCCACGGGCGCTCCTCGAGAGCTGGTCCAGGGAGAAGTAACATCCAAAGTGGTCAGCGGTCCAGGACCTTGGATGTGGCAGAGTAAGGCTGACCCTCTCCTGGCAGTGGCTGGGGAGGGGAAGGAGAGCCAGGAGTATGAGTTACATTAGAGTCAGGGGTGGGTGGGCACAGAGAATAGGTGCCAGCAGAGGTGGGAATCGGAAGTCTAGAAGGACAGTCTGTGGCTTCCAAAGGCAAACCCTGTTCATTGCATATAGGCCCGGCAGTGACAGTGATTCCGCTGAGAAGACTTTTACCCTGAGCTCTGAGTGCACCCGGAGACCCGAAACCTCGTAGGCTGCCCAGGCTCGGGGATGGATTCTGAAGGCAGCGGGACAGAGTCATGGGGTCCTATGCCCAGTGCCAAATACTGCTTCCAGGAGCAGATTGATTATCAAAGTGGAGAAAAGGACAGAGGGACAGGTCATTAAAATAATCTCTTCTAGCATCAGGGTTTTAGTATGATTAAGTCATTCCTACACAACTTGCAGGACTTTGTGAAGAAGTGCCCCACCCCCGCGTGGCAGCAGGACACCTGTCAGTGCTCCCAAGTACTTGGATATGCGTGTGACTGTGGATACGTATGTCCACGTGTACGTGTGGGTGCACGGCCCCTGCTCTTAACACAGCTGCGTGCCTGCAAGCTGCCCGGAGTGTGCTTTCTGTTGCGGAAGCCCTGCACCTTCTGGAGAGGGTGACTCGACGACTCTTCTCCTCACACGCGTCTGCCAGGGTTTGTAAAACTTGTCCGTGAGCACAGATGGTCACCGTGGAACCTTGTGTGTTCTCCGAAGCCTTTTCCCCTGATAGCTTTGTGTCCGAGTAAGATTTAAAATCTGTGATGCAAAAAATAAATAATAAAAATGGCGCGCCTGGGTGGCTCAGTCGGTTGAGCATCTGGCTTTGGCTCAGGTCATGATCTCGTGGTCTGTGGGTTCAAGCCCCTCATCGGGCTCTGTGCTGACAGCTCAGAGCCTGGACCCTGCTTCAGATTCTGTGCCTCCCTCTCTCTCTGCTCCTCCCCTGCTCATGCTCTGTTTCTCTCTCTGTCTCTCAAAAGTAAACATTAAAAACAATTTAAAACTCTGTGAGGTAGTTACCAGACTCAGAACTGGCCTGCTCCCCAGAATGTGCCAGCACAGGCTTTGCTAAGGCTTCTTCTTCAAACCAAAGGATTCGGTAGCCTTTGTGTTTCTGGTCTGAAAGGCAAGATCACAGGAGCATTCCTGACTCGAGGGGATGTATCTTTTCATCAACTAATAGGAAAATGTAATTTTCGTCTGTGCAGGCCTGGCCGTGAGTTAGGGGAACTGTCTCTTTCCAGGCCTCCCCTCTGTGCCTGCCTTCCATGCCCTTCTAGACACCCCCAGGATTCACTGTTTTTCCTGAGCAAATCTGCTTTTGCAGTTGGTCACGTCCTGCCTCTCCTACTCTTGGAGAGAAGTGTCCCCCACTCTGTCCGACCACTGTGTTGTCATCTCTGAAAGGGGAAAGGGTTGGAGATAATATTTCTAAGATAGATTTCAGCTTTAATGTTACTTAATTCAATTACATCTGAATATGGGTTCGAGTGAATATATTCCATCTCCTGGGCTTGTATGTACTTCAAATCGAATTTGTCTCTGTGGAAAGAAAGGTTTTCTTTCGGCTAACCAGACTAAAGGTGTGAGAGCCCGCCCTCCGTCTGCTGGCCTGGGAGCAGCTCGTAGGTGCCAGGACCTGAAGGAGCCCGTGGCTGTTTTAAAGGGGTGAGGTTGCCCCTAAAGCAAATTCACCAGCAGAGGCCTGGGACTTCTTGTTCTTTGCTTGGTTGACTGTCCTTCCAGGCTCTGGACTTTTGAGGGCAACCTGGGCCTGAGCCATCTCTGTTTCTGGGTCTTGGCCCCACAGCTGATGCGGGCTAGACACGCAGCAGCTGTCTGGGGCTGGGCGGGGGGAGTGATTGAAGGCGACAGCAGGTGGCCCCTGCACCCAGGCGGCCTGCCCAGCTCTGTCATCCGTGCTCCAGGATCGCTCCGGGTCCTGTCAGCTGGAGCACCGGCTGCTTCTAGCTGCTCTCCCCCCACCCAGCTCTTTCACCAGGGGCTGGAGACAGCTGTCAGCTGGGGCGGCTGTCCCAGGCCACCTGGTCCTTGCTGTGTCCTGGACGGCTCAGAGGGGGAAGGGCAGGCGAGTGACCAGGAGCCGTGAGTGGGCCCCCCCACCCAGGATCCGGTCACCCCCACACCTTCACCCCGTCAAGGAAGGCCAGTGTCTGGGCCCTCAGGCTTGCCATCTGTATCAGGCCCTGTGTACTCCCAGCCAGCGAGCGATGGGGTCAGGTGGCCTCTTGGGATGTGGGGACACGTGCCTGCTGCATGACCTGGGGCCCAGGCTTGGCCCAGCCGCAGTCCAGCTCTGTCTCCTCCTGCAGGTGTCTGGTGTGTCTCTTTAAGACCCAGCAGCCTCGGGGCCGTCCCCTTCCCTCCTGCCCAGCCCACCGAACCTTAGCTCACTTGCCCTTTCCCACCTGCCTGTCTGCTGCTGGGGTCGCAGGGGTCCCACTCCAGCTTCGCTGGGCCCACCAAGTCCTACTCCGTGCCTGGCACCGTGCAGGCAGCTCCTGGTTCATTCTCCACGCCAGGCCTGCTTGGGGGGGTGGGGCAGCGTCATTATTCCCAGAGCGGTCCCATCACCTGCCTTCCGGTGGCGATGGCGGTGTGGGCTGGTCCCCGGAGCCAGCACCTCCCCTCACAGCAGCGCCGTCCAGTGCTCTGGGCAGGGGGAGTGAGACCACAGCGAGCGGCCAGAGCCCTGCGCCGTGGTGTCTCTTCCTCAGGTCCCAGCAGGTCCCAGCACCGCCGGCTCACGCTCTTGCTCAGTCTCCCCCTCAGCCCTGGCCCCTGCCCCCATCCCACCCACCTGCACCAGACCCTCCGTGGCTCTGGCTGACCACGTGCCAGCTGTGCCCCCGACTTCGCCTACACCCAGCCCCTCGCCTGGTTCCTTCCTCTGGTATCTGCGCTTCTGGCCGTAGTCAGCACGGGACGCTGGTCCCCTTTGCGCCCTGGGCTCGCACCCTCCCATGCCCAGTGCCCGACCGCGTGTCCCTCCAGCACGAGCCGCCTGCTCTGTGAGCGCCTCTCAGGTCCTTGGCTCTGCTCGGGTCTTTAAGTGCTGCGCCTGGCTGTGCCCAGCCTCTGGTGCCAGCCTTCTGTCCACTGGCTCTTCCGCCCTCCTCCCCACCCTCCTCAGAGCACCGGGATCCTTGGCGGCCACCGTGCGGTGTGCCGGCCCCTGCCAGGTAGACCCCCTGCCTGCCTCCTCGGCCACATTGCCAGCGCTGCCCGTGAGCCAAGCAGCACTCGCCACAGACGTCACGGTTGCAGCTGTCCCGGGGGAAGAGCCCAAGGCATGAGGTCATGGGGTTCACTCTTCTGCCAGGGCTGAGTCTAGAGGGCCCTGTGTGGGCAGCCTCCCCCGTACTTCCTGAGAAGTGCCCCACGGGGAAGCCAGACTCTCAGGGGGCCGTGGGGAGCCCTGCAGGGCCAGCACCCCCGGGGAGGGGGGAGGTGGCCGGGTCAGCGGGTGGCTGAGGAGGTAGAGCCGCTGTGCCATCCTGGGGGACACCGCCTGGCTCAGCCTGGCTGGCCAGTGGGGTGATGTCACCGCCAGCCGGGTGTTGATTCAGGAGAGTAAACTCTGTTGTTCCCGTGGGCGCTCAAGGCCGTGCCATGTCAACCCTCCCGTGCCGAAACCCAAAATAATGCTTCCTCACTGAAATCAGAAAGGGTACTGGGGACTCATACATCAGTGAGAAGAAAGCCCCTCCAGGGACCTAGAACCCCCGGGGTCTAGAGAGCAGGTGAATCTGGGGGGCCGCCCCTTTGCCTCCCAGTGAGCGCGCAGGCCGATGCGGACTCTTGCAGGGTGTTCAGGAATCAGGCGGAATCTTGTTTTGGCCGTAAGGCTATGCGGGCCCTGCCATGGGATCCACCCAGAGTGGAGTCCGAGGGCCTCAGCCCCCACCTTAGAGACAGAGTCACTGACCTCGATGAGGAGCCAGAAGCTACCTCTGTCACCTCGCCCTGCCTTCCACTTGTCACTAGTTGGTGCTTTCTTGTTTATTGCTTTCTTCCCCTCAGTGGAGGGTGGTCTTTATCAGAGCAGGATCCTGGGCTTTGTGGCTTCTGCTGGACCCCTTGGTGCCCAGCACTGAGCACATTAATGCATTAATGAAGAAGTAAGACTCTGAACCACTGAGCCTGCTGGGTTGTGTTGCCTCAGGATGTGGAGAATTCATGGGGGAGATGCCTGGATGCTGCTCTTAGCAGGTGCTCATGGGTGTATAGAAAGGCGTGAATCCCGGGGCGCCTGGCTGGCTCCGCGGTAGAACATGAGACTCTTAATCTCGGGGTTGTGAGTTCAAGCCCCACATTGGGTGTAGAGATTACTTAAAGATAAAATGTTTAGGGGTGCTTGGGTGTCTCAGTCGGTTAAGTGTCCAACTTAGGCTCAGGTCATGATCTCACAATTTGTGGGTTCGAGCCCTGAGTCACGTTCTGTGCTGACAGCTCAGAGCCTGGAGCCTGCTTCGGACTCTGGCTCTGTCTCTGCCCCTTCCCCGCCCATGCTCTCTGTCTCTGAAAAATAAATAAACATGTAAAAGAAATTTTTAAAAAATGAAATCTTTAGGGGCGCCTGGGTGGCGCAGTCGGTTAAGCGTCCGACTTCAGCCAGGTCACGATCTCGCGGTCTGTGAGTTCGAGCCCCGCGTCAGGCTCTGGGCTGATGGCTCAGAGCCTGGAGCCTGTTTCCGATTCTGTGTCTCCCTCTCTCTCTGCCCCTCCCCCGTTCATGCTCTGTCTCTCTCTATCCCAAAAATAAATAAACGTTGAAAAAAAAATTTAAAAAAATAAATAAATAAATAAAAAATGAAATCTTTAAAAACAAAAAAAGAAACGTGTGAATCCAAATATTTGGCTCCGGTAAAACAGCCCCTTTCATACATTTTGGCCCTGTTTCCAGCAGATGTACCCCAAGCTTCCAACATTTAAGACAGCCCTTCTCAAACTTTGATGTGTATGCACATCGCCTGCGGGTCTTGTTAAAACGCAGATTCTGATTCCGCAGGTGCCTGGGCCGGGCCCCAGACTGCACTCCTAACAGGTTCCTGAGACATGCTTTGTGTAACAAGGACTTAGGGGAATCCACCCTTTCTGCATTTCTCTGCATATGCATATTCTCTCACATACCCTGAGACCACACTGCAACATTCACAGGCCCCTCTGATGGGCTCCCCACTGCTCAGAGAACTGGCTGAGCTCCAGGACCCTCCCCCCGGCCGTCTTAGTGGTTCCACAAGTGAACTGCGGAAGCAAGGGCCGGGAGGCCGGGTGCTGGGCTCAGCTCTGCCACTTTTGTGTCTATCATCGTGGGAAAACCACATCGTTCCTCTGGGCCTCAGTTTCCCCATCTGAGAAGGGCGTGAATTCTGGGATCCTGCAGGGGCCTAGAACACCCAGCTGTAACATCCTATCAAAAATAATCACCATGTCTCATGCACTTCCATATATATTCACTTATTTACTCCTAATAATCCGTAGGGAAAATCCTAGTATTACTCCATTTTACCCCTGGGGACACTGCAGCTCAGGGACTTTGATTTGTCTAGGATCAAAGAAGTAGGAATAACATTGACATGTAAGCCAGACTGTTCCCTCCAGAATCCATGCTCTTAACCATTGCACTTGACCGCCGGTAAGACTGCTCTTTCTGGGTATTCCTTAAAGAAGACTTCTTTCTCAGGGGCTTTCTCTCTCACAGTTAACTGCCATTTAGAGACACGAGCTTAGCCTGAGCCCCACAAAATACATCAAGCCCTTCCAGTGCTCGAAATCTGCCGTGAAATGAAATGCCAGGACAATGGCATGGCCGGTGGTTCCGGGGCCTAGTAGACTGGTCAGGGGAGCCCCCATGGGAGCCACGGGAGCCACAATGCCGGGGGTTACTGCCGGCCTGGATACTTGTACACCCCACTCGGAGCTACGGCGGCTTTCCTCTAGGACTTAGTGTCCTGCCAGGCTGCAGGGCTGTGCCTGTCAACGTCTGTGCTTTTACGGTCCCCAAGACAGAAAGCAAATGCATCTTCTGTTTTACGTGGTGGCTTCCTCTACCCACATCATAATCACGGCCCAAGGAGAACATCCCATCTGAAAACTCACGGGGCACCTGTCTGTGCTGACAGCTCAGGGCCTGGAGCCTGCTTCGGATTCTGTGTCTTCCTCTGTCTCTCTGCCCCTCCCCGGCTCGCACCCTATCTGTCTCTGTCTCTCAAAGATGAATAAACGTTAAAAAAATTAAAAAATAAAAACTCAGATGCTCATGCAAACTAGAATGCAGGCCAGAGCAGGACAGTGTTGGGTCTCCGTGCGGTAAACCAACCTCCCTCAGAATAACCGGAGGAGAAGGGCCCCTCTGAGCCTGTCGGTACCCATCCCTGGTTCAAATCCCGTGCTGCGTCACCGCCTCTGGGGCCCTGCTTTGTGCCCGTTCCCTCTCTGCTCTGACCTCCACGAGCCCCACACTTGCCACCTGCGGAACCCATTGGTGCCCGGTCACCTTCCTCTTGCCACGCGGACCTTCTTCCCAGTTATAGTTGGCACCTCCCCGGCACCCCCAGACCAAGAGCCCCAGGGTATCGTGAGGCTTTGCTCCTTAGACACACAGGAGGTACTCACCAGTGTTGGTTGGCTTAGATGTACCTTTGGTCCCTTCCGGTGTGAACCAGGACTGGAACACCATTCCTTTGCCAGGTGGAAGTCATTTAGGGAATCTGTTTTTATGGGTAAATAGGGAAGTTTAAAACCAGCCTGTGGGTTTTCTATGTAAATGATGCTTTCAAAGTGTTGGGGGTTAGTTTGTGTTCATTAGAAATGCAGGTTAAGTAGATGTCTTCAGCCACCTCTTCTAAAATTGCTTTAAAAACCCTTCTTCCGTTCATTGAGCTGCTGGTACACATGTATGGGGTATGAGTGGAAGTTTTTGTAGTGTTAGTTCTCACCGGGTAAGGACGACCGTGTGCAAATGACAGAAAAGGAGCCAGGTGTCCTGGTGACCTAGAGACAAGGCAGTGTCATGACTAGGAAAGCTATGGGAGTTTGAGGTAGCATGTCCAGCAGTGGGACACCCCAGAGCCGTATTGGCCCAGAAATACTGCCTGGGATCTGGCCCTCAGCACAGGGCCGGACCTCTCCAGAGCCCCAGTCACTTCTTGGCCGATTTCTCAGCCTGCTTTTGCGTTTCTAGCTCTGAGCCGAAGATGGCTGCCAGCTGCCTTCTGTCCATCTTTAGAGGACATTAATGGATCTTCTTTTTCTTTTTTTTTTTACTGTTTTTAACATTTATTTATTTTTGAAGGAGAGAGAGACTGAGCAGGGGAGGGGCAGAGAGAGAGGGTGACACAGAATCCGAAGCAGGCTCCAGGCTCTGAGCTGTCAGCATAGAACCCCATGCAGGGCTCAGTCTCACAAACCGTGAGATCGTGACCTGAGCCCAAGTCAGATGCTTACCCGACTGAGCCACCCAGATGCCTCATCATGGATTTTCTTTTTTACATTTTTTCTCTTCTCAGGAAGTTTCCAAAAACCTCACCAAGGAAAATGAGCAAATCAAAGAAGACATGGAAGAAATCCGAACGGAGATGAACAAGCGGGGGAAAGAGAACTGCTCTAAGAGCCTCCTGGACAGCATGCCGGACGTCCGCTCGGCCTTGCAGAGGGACGCGGCGGCCGCCTACACCCACCCCGAGGTACGGCCCCGGCTCCCTGGCCTCCGAGCACAGCCTGCTTTGTGCCCATTCCCTCTCTGCTCTGACCCCCACGAGCCCCACGCTTGCCACCTGCGGAACCCATTGGTGCCCGGTCACCTTCCTCTTGCCATGCGGACTTGGCATGGCTCTCACGCGTGCACAGAGCTTTGCCGGATTTGGTTCTTTCACGGTCACGGTGTCATTTTATCTAGGTAGCAGTTCTGTGGGTGTGATGGGGCAGGGTTGACTCTGCGGCCCAGAGGGGCTCTGTGAGTGAGTGTTGCCGCCGAGGTGTCCCCTGGCAGGGTGTTGGGGGGCAGGCAGGGCGCAGGGCCTTGGACACTCAGAGCGTCTGAGCCGTTGCTGTGCACTGCGACGTAGAGAAGGGCTAGGCATTGCTGTGTAGGAGCCTGTTGCCTGGGCCGCTAGGAACTGGGGTAAGAGAGGAAGTCAGCCGATGCTCGGAACGCTTGGAGACTCGTGAAAGAGATGCCAGGCAGGCAGCAGCTGTGGGTTAGGGGAAATCCTGGGCACATGTATTCCGAAGGCAGGACAGTGGGCAGATCAGGACTGTGGAGGCCAGAAACCCTGAAGACCATACGGTACTTGCACCCTGCCCAACAAGGAATTGAAAATAAAACCAGTTCCAGACCAGAAAATAAGTATAAGGAAGGCCAATAATTTTCTGGCTTGGCCCATGATGACTGCTTTGATGATTTTTTGGAAATACCATGTTTCTTAAGCAATTATTTTTATTCTCATTTTTAGTTGTCCCCAAGGCACTAGCTGCTGAGCATGTGTTTAGTCAGCTTAGTGGGTCATCCTTGAACAAGTCTGAACTTACAAATTTTCTTTTAACGTTCATTTTTGAGAGGGAGAGAGACCGAGCATGAGTGGGGGAGGGGCAGAGAGAGAGGGAGACACAGAATCCCAAGCAGGCTCCAGGCTCCAGCTGTCAGCATAGAGCCCGACACGGGGCTCGAACTCACGAACCGTGAGATCATGACCTGAGCCGAAGTCGGACGCTCAACAGGCGCCCCAGATCTGAGCTTCTAAACCAAAAAGCTGAAGACATTTGGGCTGGAAGGGAACTTGGAGGTACCCTTTCCCCGCACCTGGGACCCAGCCACTCCTGTCTCAGCCCGTCTGGCATCTTGAGCTGGCCCAGTGCCCAGCGGAGTCCGGCATTCCCTGCCCTCTCTGGCTTCCAGTTTCCCAGTCGGCTGAGCCTGAGAACCCGTCTGTTGTCTTGATGATACATTATGTGGTATGTTCAGCAACCCGGCTCATATTTCCTGAGGGCAAACAGTAAACCAAATCAAATGCACCAAACCCGTTTTGTCCTTGCTCAGCAAAGCCCTTTCCCCTCCTGAAATCCCCGTTCAGCACGCTGCTGAGGTGAGCACAATCCTCCCGTGCCAGGGGGTAGAGCCTGGGCCGGGGAGGGGTGGGAAGGGGGAAGGCCAAGGCTAGGATCTTCCTGCCCCCCCCCGCTTCATCTTTCTGTCTCTGTAGCGAACCCCATGACTCAAAAGGGGGCAAATGGGGTGCTGGGTTCGGTGGTTATTTTCAGGGTTCTCGTCGATGATGTTGGGGTTTCTCGGCGTGGTGAATGGCCATTTGTTGGAGGCCTCTCTCCAACAAGGTCGCTGCCTGGAGGGCTGGCAAGGGGCTCTGGGGGCCGGGTTGGGAGTGGGGACACAGGGACGCCAGGAGTTGAAGTCATACAACAGACTCTTGGATTAACAGAGAGAGGAAATCAAAGCTTGGTGGGGGCAGCGGCCGCCCAGCACAGCCTGTCGCCAGCGGATCCAGGGAAATTATATGTTCTCTGGCAGAGGCCGCCATGGTCTTACTCCATCTGCTTGGCTGGGAGAAGGAACTGCAGTTCCCGCCTGTCCCGGAGAGCCTGGAATTAAAGACAGTTCCTGGGGTTTACCATGAAGAAATGACAACCTGCTTTTGCAATGCGGAGGGAGGCCAGGGTCCAGCAATTAGCCGGCCCACAGCGTCTGAGTCAGGCGCTTGGGGGCCTCTTCTCAGCTTCCCAGCCTCCTTTCCCAGTGGGAAATGAGGGATCCCCAAGTCTGCTGGGCAGTAGCCAGACCATGGCCTTGTGGGCTTGGGGGTGTAGACGAGTTTTTGGATGGCAGACAAGTCCGTCCCATGGTCACCGGTGTGGGCAGTGTGGCTTAATGTAAGGAAGCGTGCAGGCTCTAAAGACAGCAGCCCTGGGCCTAATTCGGAAGTGCCCCTCTCGGCCACTTCACTGATTGACCTTCAGCCGAATTTCTAAATGACCCCGAGCCCCTCTTTGCTTATTTGTAAAGTGCTCCCTACCTTGCCTCATTGTCGTGAGGGTTAAAAAATGCCATAAAGGGACGCGTCTGGTCAGAATGGGAGCCCACTGCAATTCTTCCCCACAGGCCACGTATCCCTGCATCTCTAGTCCAGCTCAGCTCACCAGCAGGAAGTGGGAATTGAGGAGGGGGCAGGTGACAGGAGTGGGGGCTCCCCTGGGCACACGCCTGCCCCTTTCTAGAGCGCCGTCTGGCCCCAGCCAGGGGAGGCTGGCAGAGAGGTGCCCCTGCTTTGGAGAAGTCGGTCCCCACGGGACGCCAGGGAGCATGGAGCTGCCATGTCTGCTCTGTCACCTGGTTCAGCTCTTTTGTCACGGAAACCCAGTACAGCCTTGGGGGTGTGGTCGGGAAGGACTCCAGGTTTCCTCCAGGCCAGATTTTTAAGGTCAAAACAAGAGCCTTATTTGCTTCTTTCTGTGCAAAGTGAGAAAGTTGGCCATTCGGGCTGGCTTTCCTCCAGCTCATATTCTGTGACCCTGAAGGCCCTGCCCTGCCTCTCAGGACCCTGGGCCTCCGGGGACAGAGGTGTTGTTTCTCAGTGGGCTCTGCTTCTCTGGGGGGATGTCACTGGGGTCTCAGGTAACGGGATTTAGGGGCGCTTGCCCACCTCGTCGTGGTGAGGAGGGGGCTTCCATGGCTCGGGGGCGACAGGAAGCCTCCTCTTCACTATGGAGCCCCCGCAGCCCTCCTCCTGAGAGCAGGGCAGGGCCACACCCCTCAGGAACTGGACCCACCTGTGGGCGGCCCTGGCTTTGAACTCGGCTCCCAGGAACCTGTGCCCAAAGTCTGTTGTTTTCAGTGGTGGGTGATCGGGATCCTGGGTTGGGGGCGGCTACGTGACCAGACAGACCGAGGCAGGACCCAGAGAGCGTGCCACGCCGTGGACACAAGAGGCCATTCCCTGGGCAGCAGCTCCACGGAGGACAGGGTGCTTCTTCTGCTGGACCAAAACCAGCACAGCAGCGTCCTCAGGGTGCTGTCAGGACACCCAGGTCGGGGCGCCCGGCTGGCTCCGTCGGAGGGGCGTGCGACTCTTGATCTCGGGGCCATGAGGTCAAGCCCGATGTTGGGTGAGGAGATTACTTAAATAAATGAAACTTAAGAAAAAAAAAAGAGGCCTGGGTCATGGGCTGCCCACTTTAAAGCATCATTTGACAGAATCCCAATGCCAGTCACAAATGTAGACTGTTCCTCGGGATTTGTTCTGATTAAAAAATTCAGCGCAACGGGGGGTGCCTGGGTGGTTCAGTCAGTAGAGTAGGCGACTCTCGATCTTGGGGTCATGAGTTTGAGCCCCGTGTTGGGCACAGAGATGACTTAAGGGAAATTCAATGTAAATATTAAGGAGCGCCCAGCCAGGGGCATCAAAAATGAGCAAGAGGTGATTGCTGTCCTTCTATTCCATATGGTCTGCAGAGGCAAATTCTTTTTTTTTTTAAAGGTATTATTCTCAACGTTTATTTATTTTTGGGACAGAGAGAGACAGAGCATGAACGGGCGAGGGGCAGAGAGAGAGGGAGACACAGAATCGGAAGCAGGCTCCAGGCTCTGAGCCATCAGCCCAGAGCCCGACGCGGGGCTCGAACTCACGGACCGTGAGATCGTGACCTGGCTGAAGTTGGACGCTTAACCGACTGCGCCACCCAGGCGCCCCGAGGCAAATTCTTAAATAATGCCCATGGAAGGCAGGCTGGGAGAGGTGCTGTGGTAGAAGGGATCGACTTATGTCCCTTAGGAGCTGTGTTCAGCATCGTGAGGAGAAGGCCCGAGCCTGCTGTTCTTTCGTGTAGAAGGGCTCCAGGGGCAGGCAGACCGTGGTGGGTGGTTAACTTCATGGTGCCATCAGTGGCATCCATCCTCCAGACCCCCTCCTGGTCACAGGAGGGCTGCTCGACTCTAGCAGCCCGTCCGCATTTCAGGCCAGACCAGTCAGGAAGAGTGCGAAAGATGCCTTCCAGCTGACTCAGCCTCCCTTTTAAGGAGCTCGTCCAAAAGCTCTTTCCACCAACTTCTACTTATACCCCACCGGCCAGGACTTTGTCCCGTGGCCCCTCCCACAAAGCCAGCTTCCCATTAGAGAGGAACAAGGAGACGGGATTTACGTGGTCGGTTAGAAGTTTCTGCCACAAAGTGCAGAGTGAGAACTGGGAAACAAAGATTAATTATGAACGAGAAGGGCTGGGGCTATTTTCTTAAGGACGTGAGAGGTTAGCGGGGCCTTGCGAAATGGGTACATTATGATAGGTAGCTAGAGGGGGTAAGAGAGGAGGCCTTCCAGATGGAGAAAACAGTCCGAGCAAAGGCCCAGCAGCTCAGGAGAGCCGAGAGTTTGAGGAGTCAGCCAGGTGACTGAAGCACCAAGGAAGGGTTGGCGCTGGGGGCGCAGGACAAGACAGGGGAATGCTGAGCTGGGTCCGGGTCCGTGCTTAAGAGGGTGGAAAATGCCAGGCAGGCACTTTGGGCTTTATCCTGGATGCATCAGGGAGGCTGTGGAGCAGTTCCTTCTGATCGTGGAAGGAAAAGCTTCATCCCGAGGGGTGCATCTTGGTTCTCGGGCCTCATGTTCCAGCCTGGGCACCGTTGCCCACACACAGACCTCCCCGGAAACAGCTGAGACGAGATCTAAGTCACACAGCAGCCCTAGGCTGGGAAGCACAGTGTGGACGTTACAGAGATACGTGCTGGAGCCAGAGGGCCTGGGTTCAAATCCTGCTGCTACCACTTAACCTGCTGTGGGACCTTGGGCAATTTACATGACGTCTCTGTGCCTCAGGTTCCCGATGTGTACGTGGGAGTGATAAATAGCTCCTACCTCATGGGACTCGGGGGAAGATTGGTTGGCGTCCGTAAAGCACGTAGGACAGTGTCCCGGCTCCAGCACTGCCTCCTCCTACCACTGCCTGTCTGGCCAGTGACCTGACCTTAACTTGTGTCCCCTCTGAACAGTATGAGGAGCGGTTTCTGCAGGAAGAAACCGTGTCCCAGCAGATCAACTCCATCGAGCTCCTGCAGACGCGGCCCCTGGCCCCGCCCGAGGTGGTGAGGCCACAGCGGCCCCTACAGAGGCAGGTGCCCCTGCGGGGCCGGCCGGCCTCCAAGCCCACCGTCATCCGGGGCATCACCTACTACAAGGCCAAGGTCCCAGAGGAGGAGAACAACATCGAAGAGCAGCGTGAGTTGGGGGTCGGCGGGGTGGGGAGGGAGTCACCGTTTGCACCCTGTGTATCTGCACGTCCTCTGAGCCACACGCCCCTTCTGGGG
This sequence comes from Puma concolor, assembly GCF_028749965.1. NCBI lineage: Eukaryota > Metazoa > Chordata > Mammalia > Carnivora > Felidae > Puma > Puma concolor. Next base: position 6,465,626 of record NC_141683.1, on the reverse strand, counting down.
TCCGATTGCTGCCGTGGCCTCTCCGGGCCAGCCGGGTCATGGGAAAATTGCCTGTGGTTACGAACTATCCAGAGTTCCTGCTGTATCTTCTCACAGTTTGCTGAGCAGCTTTGGGCAAGTCACTTGACCTCTCTGGGCTTGCAGAAGATCACACAGCAGAGCTTTAAGGGACTTCTGTGCACCCCTCACCCCCACCCCCCAGCCTGGTTTCCCAGTTTGCAGATGAGGACCCTGAGGCTTGGAGGTGGGATGATGTGCTCAGACCCCTGCCCCCGCCCCCCGCCGCACCTGTTCCTGTCTCCAGGGTACCTGGGCTTCTCCCCTGTCCCTCCTCACAGTTGATGCTCACCTAGCTGTTGGCATAGTCATTTTGCCCATGTAAAAGAATTTTTTTTAATGTTTATTTATTTTTGAGACAGAGACAGAGACAGAGCATGAGTGTGGGAGGGGTAGAGAGAGAGAGGGAGACACAGAATCCGAAGGAGCCTTCAGGCTCTGAGCCGTCAGCACAGAGTCCGACGTGGGGCTCGAACCCACGGACTGTGAGATCATGACCTGAACTGAAGCCGGACACTTAACCACCTGAGCCACCCAGGCGCCCCTGTCTTTTTAAATTACTGACTTATGGGATTTTTTTTTCTTTTACATATTCTGGAACAAGTCCTTTGTTCATTGTATGTACTGCAAACGTTTTTGCCCTGCCCATGGCTTCAGTTCCTTAATGGTGGTTTTAACAAACAGATGAAATGCAATTCTCTGTTTATTTCATCTGTGGTTAGACTTTGTGTCCTAAGAGATCTTTGCCTCCTCATATTCCTTCTCTGCTCAAAACCGTGCACAGTCCCCCATTTCACGCACAAGAAGATCTCAAGTCCAAACAGCAGCCAAACCCAATGTGACGTGGCTCCTGTGTCCTCCCTGATGTCACCTGTTATTCTCCCCTCACACCCTCTGCTTCATCCACACTGGCTGCTCCTCAGCCTTCGCAGGCAGGTTCTGGCCTCAGGGCCTTTGCACTGCTGCTGTTCTCCCCAGAATACTCTTCCTCTGATGGCTGCTTGGCCAACTCTTTCACCTCCTTAGGGCCTCTGCTCATCTCCCTCCTGACCACTTTATCCATTACTGGAAGTCTCCTTTCGCCTCCCTGCTCCAGGGCATGCCTCACCCCCCTCGACTTTCTCCCCCAAGCACTGTAAGTGTGCTGTCTATTGTTTAGTGTCTGCACCATTGGACAGAAGCTCCATGAAGGGGAAGGATGTTTGTTCTGCTCACCGTTGTTGAATGTGCTCCATATGCGTCTGCCAGGGGAGTGGACAGGGGTGGGGTGACTTCCTCCAGCTCAGGTCGTGGCTGTGCGTCCTCCCGGTGCCCCGGACACCGGGTGGAGCCCAGAGGCGGTCTGTTCAGAGACCCTCCAGGAGATGCAGAGCCCTCCCATCTCTGCTGCTTCCCACCTGCTTCTTCTGCAATCCCAGCCGGGCTGCATCTCTGAATCAGGCCGTCATGTCGAGGAAAGAAACCTTGTTATTAATCTGCCGAATATCGCATACTCTTGCCCGCCTGACAGTGCTCCTCCGCCCGAATCACAGATGACCTTCTGTTTGTTTCCCAGAAGACGAGTTTTTCAGTGGGGACAACGGAGTGGATCTGCTGATTGAAGATCAGCTTCTGAGACACAACGACCTGCTGACCAGCGCCCCCCGGAGGCCGGTGGCCACCCACCAGGGCACCACCGGCACGACCCACACGCAGACCTCGGCCCCGGCCTCGCCCTCAGATCCCAGCTCCCCCGACCCCACCCTGTCCCCCTCAGCGACGCGGTTCCCAGACCCGCTCCAGACCTCCTCCGTGATTCCAGGTCCCACGACGGGGGCAGGCCTGGAACCTTCCACTCAGGCACCAGCCACCACCGTGGCCCACACAGCCACCCAGCAGCCTCCGGCCTCGGCCTCCATGCCAGGGGCCTCTGGGGACGCATTTACCGAGGCTCCACCCACGGCCCTGGTGCCTCCCACCACAGTCAGGACGGACCCGCTGGGGAGAGACGCCGCCACGGGGCAGGGCGGGGCCTCCGCCAGCCCCACCCTGAGCCCGGAGGAGGAGGATGACATCCGGAATGTCATAGGTGAGTTCCTTCTGCCTGGCCCTGTCTCCCGCTCACGCGGTAACAGGCTGAGCCTGGGGAGAGGTTGAATGGAGAGACAGGAGCCAGATGGTCAGACTTCTCCGGAAAGGAGAGTGAGTGGAGTTGCGTCTTCGGCCGCAGGTTGACCCTGGGTTTATGCGTTCATAGTGTGGCCGGCGAGCCAGGTGGGAAGCTCCTTTCCAGAGTAAATCGAAATCGGCGGAGCCAGGGCCCCGCCTGCTTTGGTCAGTTTTGTAAACACTGGTGTGCTTTCCTGTAGTGGGGACTGGCTATTTGGCAGTGACTGAGTTAAGTTTTCTGCAGGAGGTTTACCAGGCCGTGAAATAACAAGGGGTTCCTGTTTGTGGGGTCAGGGAGGGGGCAGGAGAGTAACTAGTACAACGGGCCCCCCAGGGCCAAATCTCACGAGCGGCGGCCTTGGAGAGCGTGGGGACATCGCAGCACCGTGTGGCAAATGCTCTCACAGAGGAGGAACAGAGGAGTGGAAAGGGGAGCACCAGCTTGGCCCGGATGCCAAGAAGGCTGGGGGAGCTTTCCTGAGGAGGGCGTCATTTGAGCTGGGTTTTGAAGGATGAACAGGAGTTTTCTAAACAGAGAAAGGGAAGCGTTCTGACTGTTGGGCCTAAAGGAGCAGACGTGTCCCAGAAGCATGGAGGAGTGCAGCCCTGTTCTGTGCCCCATCCTGGGGGCTCCGCGGCCACAGGAGGACTCTGGGAACCGTGGGACACGGGGTGGGGGAAAGTCGACAACAGAAGGAGGGGGGAGCCACAGGTGCCTCTCCCAAAGAGAACGACACCCAACTTTAGTTCAATCGCCACGGGTAGTGAATGAAAACACTGTTGAATCATAGTTTCATCAAAATGCTTGTTGAAAAGTGCACAAGCTTTGCAGAAGACACGGTTTGCCTTCTGCCTAGGTCTTCCTTCTTCCCGTTCCCTCCTCCCAACAAGGTGCTGGTAGCTGCTGTCGGACCAGGTGGTGGACAGAGCACCTGCCGGGAGCAAACACCTGGGTTGTAGTCTGGTCCCGGCCGCTGACAGCTGTGTGACCTTGGCCAAATCCCTGCCTTTCTGTGGGCCTCACATGAAATCAGAAATCTGCTAAAGACTGTCGTCTGCGTGAAATCCTATGGCTTTTTGTTGTTGTTGTTTGCGGTAGGTTTATCAGGCCATGATAGGGCAAGAGATTCTTCTTGGGGGAAAATCCCAGAATCACGGCAGAGTGGGAGCAGGGAAATATCCAGGAAAACTAGACCCCAGGGCAAAATCTCATGAACCTTGAGAAGAAGGCAGTTCTTGGGCCGCAGAGGTTGGGGTGGGAACAGGAGAGAACATTTTTTTTCCTTTCCTTTCCTTTCCCTTCCGTGGCGGAAGCAAGCTGACCACAGTGTAGACGGCGGCTCCTTACTGCGTGGAAAGTCCCTCCTGAAGCCACGGGTCCTACCCAATTTCTGCAGAACGTCCTGGGGTCTGAGCCCGAGCTTTCCACTCCCGCACTGGCTCTGGGCGGCCTTGACCATGCTCATGGGACCACAGGCCCCGAGATCAGCACTGTATACCCCCCCAAATGGAGTGAGCTCCCCGGTGCCCCCCACCGCTTCCCCCTTGAGTGGGAGGGACAGTTCGTCCATAAGACTTGTCCCTCCACGGGTGGCTCAGATACTGACGGTGAAGACAGGCTACAGGTGAACCGGCACACCTGTGTGCCCTCAGCGATGCTATTTATCAGCCTGAGAGCTCTTCCCTGGGTGACTTCCTAGCCAGGAGTGGGGTTCTCTGCTGTGCCTGCCCTCGCGGGTGGTTGCCCCCAATGTAGCTGCCAACACGTGCCTTTCTGGGGCTCTTAGGACTCTGTCCACCTCCGGTAGCCTGTCTGAGATGCTGAGGTCCAGGCGGGAGAAACCTGGCATCCTCGTGGCCATTTACCTGGCGGGAGCCCGAGTTGGGAAATCATTTTCTCTTGCTGTTCAGTATTCTGTTTGACCAGAATGACATCGGCACGTAGAGGATATAAGGGTCTGCCTAAAGACTGGCCCAGAGGGTTTTCCAGAAGAAAAACCTTGCCTCTGGAGTCCACTGCAGAGAAAACACAGGGATGTGAACATACATGTGGTGTTTTCTCCGAACACTGAGGGGTGAAAAGAGAGGGGGTTACAGAGAGAGGAAAGTTCTGTGTCTCCGGCGGCGTGGTCTTGGCTGCCTCGTTTTGGGGGATCATTTTTAATCGTTTATCGCTGTCAAGTGGCTCCCTCGAGCTGTTGTTAGTGTGGATGGGATTTCCTTTCCGGAACCTTCTCTGCAGACCCCTGCTTGTCTGTGCCCGGCTGAGTTAGACCAGGTTGCACCCACGTGTCCTAGTTGCAGGTAAATAAAAACCATTTGGCTGAAACCGACACAGGCTACTAGTATGCTGCCCGTGGAGGCTGTTTGCTGTTTAATGAGTCTGGCAATTTTGATGTTGAGCTATTTGAGATGCAGTTTTAAATGGGGCTGCTTTTAAAAGGAACGTCCTATGCCATGTTTTCCAAATCTGATTTTGTGATGTCCTAAAATGTCTACCATGATCCTCAGGAGAATTGTAAACCTTTCAGAAAAAGTCCAAAAACAAGTAAATCAGAATTAACTTTTGGTTATGAAAACAAGCATTGGCTAAAGTCTACTCACTGTAGGACCAGGAGAGGAAAGATGCTGCCAACTCTCCAGGGAAGGGTCAGCCACCATCCTGGGGCCCGGGGAGGGGTCAGCCACTGTCCCTGCAGCCTGGGGAGGGATCAGCCACCAACCTGGGGCCTGGGGATGGCTGTTGAGGCTCCTGCAGAGGAGGAAAAGCCTATGCCACGTGGGCCAGGCTCTGCAGAGCCCCAGACTCCAACAGCTGCAGCTCCTGATTCAAGATTTTCCATGGGGCTGGTTTGGGGTGGGGAAGGAGAGGGGAGGAGCAGACAAGGGGACCGTCAGGATGACGACAGTACCCGTGAGAGCCCGTCTTCTCGTTGAACCCAGGAAACCCGATCTGTGAAGACCGGTCTCCCCCACAAGCCCGAGACACTAACAGTCCCGAGGTCTGGCGGCCCTCTGGTGATGGGTGGGGTGACCAGCCCTGCCTGCCACGTATCAGGGGGTGCCGGTCTGGGCTGCGTGAGGAAGGTGGTGCTGACGGGCCAGGAGCAGTGCTGGCCGGACCCCCCCGCAGCGCCCGGACAGGAACTGCCCCAGTCGCCACCTGCCACCTAACAGGCTCGTTCCCCGACCCCACGGGCACTCTGCTGTCAGTTGCTTTGTCCCCAGTCACCTAAGCGGCCCCCTGAAGCCACAGGGAACCTCAGTCACAAGCAGGAGCCCTGGGCCTAGAAGCAGGAGTATGCAGTGGAGGCTTCCTTGTAAGGGGCTGAGGAATCCAGTCCTCACCTCTCCGCCAGGAAAAGGCTCATTTGGTGCCCGAAAGGGCGGGAGCTGTTTTCCCGTCCCAGGGGGACTAGGCGGGGACAAGTGGCTAGTGTGGCCTGAGGGAGCCGTGCACATGGGGACGTTCTTGGTCCGGCCAAGGCCGACAGCAGCTCTGACTGTGGACCCCCATCTCCAGGCGTGGCCCCCCAGCATACGGCCCCCCCGGGGTGGGGGGAGAGCAGCCCCTGCAGGCAGAGCCACCTGCCTGGGGGGCGCAAAGGAAGCCCCCCAGGCAAGGGCACATGCTGGGGGGGAACAGGGACAGGGGCCTGGTGATGAAAGGGATCGCAGCCTCAACTCAGAAAGTGGTAGGGAGCTATTGAGGCGGGACCTGAGATGCCCAGCGGAAGGCAGGTGTTCAGCAGGTTGGCGGCAGGTGCAGGAGGCGTTCACAACTCAGGCGAGGTAGTGTCCCCGCTCGTGTTTGGGACCCGTGAACATCGTTCCAGTTCTGGCGGAGGGATGCATGGGGTGCTTTGGGTCCGAGGGACTCTGTCCTGGAAAGAGAGCTGGACCGGCCATCCCGAAGGATGAGGAAGAACTGGCCGGGCCGAGCAGGAAGGTGGAAGGTGGGACTGCGGGAGCGGCATGGTCGGGGCGGCCAGTGACTTGTGGAGCCTCGTCCGGAATGAGAGCGCGGGGGGTGGGGCGTCACGAGAGGTAGTGAATAGAAGCTTTTCCCTTTCTTCTGCGGTGACTCTGTCTCTCTCTTTTTCTCTCTCTCTCTCTCATGCTGTTTTTCTTTGCTATTTCGTGCCAGTGTAAGTGAAGAAATACTAAAGATTCAAATTACTTGCGTGAGTTTTACCATTCACGTTTACATTGTGAAACGTCAGTTTCAAATGCGAATGTAAGATCTTTTAACTCCCGTGTGGAAGTCACCAGAATGACGCAATTCCTACGTCACAGCCCCTTCATGCAGGCAGATTCTGTTCTTAGCAGGACGGTGCAAGGCCGCACGGAGCCCGCTCGGCTCTTTTGTTTTCCTTCTTGGTAGGTGCGCGTGATGGCAGGACGCGCCATTCCAGCCCGCTGGGTGGGGAAGGCTAACAAGACCGGCTGTCGGTCGTTGGCTAATCCCAGGAAGTAACACAAGAAATAACACAGGGCCCTTTACTCGGTTTTTCACGTTTCTGAATGCGCCACTGTCTTCTACATTCCGCTAAGTCCTGGCTCCCGGGGAAAGCACGGCCTCTGGGGCCGTGGGTCCCCCTGGCTCCGCCGTGGGGGCAACGCGCTCACCCGAGTCTGGCTGAACCCCCGCGCACGGTGGGTGCCCCCGGAGTCCTGTGTCCATCAGACCCAGCAAATGCCGTGTGCAAACCGGTGACGAGGAAGGCAGACACACACGTGTTGCGTGCTCCTGTACACGTGCACGTGCTCCACGGTCCTGTTAGACTTCGCTTCTAGAAACAAGGTCACAGGTAAAATTATCAAGAGCGTCAGGATGGCGACAGCAGAGCGTTAAAGCCAGGGCGGCCCCTTCCTAGCGGGGGCCCGCTGTGATGGCACAGAGATCACAGGCCACGAAGGCCTGTGCACCCTGAGAGGGCAGCCCGAGAACACAGGCAGTTAGTGTGGCGGCCAGAGGGCTGAATTCGTCCCAGGATGTTCTTACAGCCTTGAGTTTGGATGCCTTCGGGCCAGCTGCTCTGCCAACCCGCCACGGCCTCTATATTGCTGCCTGTCGTCCCACACCGCCCCGCTTCACCTGTTTCTGTCCCCGCCTGGCCCCCGGAGCCACCAGAGTTTGGTGGGGATCTGCGGGGGCAGGGATAGACTGCAGGAGGACAGGCGTGCCGAGATAGGGGCTGAGTCAGCATCCCACGGTGGCCGGTGATGGCGATGGCGGGTTAAGGGTTTAAGCAGAAAACAGCTCGTGACCACGGGGCAGGGGAGGTGGAAAGGGGCAGAGAGGAGCCAGAGAGGCCAGCGGGGTAACCGGAGTGACCCCGGAAACAGGCAGTGAGGTCTGAACTAAGCCACAGTGGTGGGGAGGGGAAAGGCGGGCAGAGGGAGAGGTGGGAGACAGCCACCTGCGGGTGGGGGAGGAGGAGACAGCAGGAGGGACCAGGACCCTGGTGTGGTGACTGGGTGGCATGCGGTGCCTTTCTCGGGGGCGGGAGGTGCATGTGCTCAGGGGAGGAGCCCCTTGTTTTCAGCCCCTGGGACCCTGCGCAGGAGAGCCACCGAAGTGTCTGATTAAAGGGGCTGATACCTAGAGAGGGTTTCATACACGTTTGCCGTCACTGAGCGCGGGGGACACTTGTAACATGAGTCACAGATAGCCCGTCTCCCCTGTGGCTCCTTTGAACTTCCTCCCGCCTTTCTCTCCCTGTCCTTGAAGAGAGTTGTTAACACGAAGCGTCTTCCTTCCGAGGCTGACAGTTTGTTGCCAAGGGCAGGAGCGTCCGAACGGCCCCAGTTCTCAGGCCGCGGTGATGGGTCTGGGCCTCATGGTTTTACTGACCTTGAACATGTTTTCAAGTGCTCTGAAACCGCACGTGTGTGCCCGCTGTTTCTGCCCTCCTGCCGGCCCGTGTCCCTCTATCTGAGGTCCTGGGTGCCTGCCAGCTGGGACTCCGTCTAACTACAGAGGTAGGGACGCCTGACTCCAGAGCCGACTCCATCCGCCTCAGTGTCCATGTCTCCTGTAACAAATTGCCACGAACTTAGTGGCTTAAACAATGGAAATTTGTTCTCTGACCATTCTAGAGGTGAGAAGTCTGGAATGTGTCTCACGGGGGCTAATATCAAGATGTCGGAGGGCTGATTCCTTCCCGAGGCTCCAAGGGAGAATCCGTATCTTGCCTTTTCTGGCTTGGCGGTTGCGTCCCTCGTGCTTCCTCCTGTCAAATCTCCTGCCTCCCTGTTATAAGGGAATTGCTGAGCCATTGGGGACTCACTCGGAAAATCCGGGATATCCCCATCTCAAGATCTTTGACTTAAACATATCTGCACAGTCCCTTTTGCCATGTTAGGTCACATTCACAGGTTCCAGGGGTTAGGACCTGGGTGTCTTTGGGGCCATGACTCAGCCTACCGTGCCGTCATCGGAGTGGATTCTCTCCGAGCACCTTTGTGAAGTAGGTAGGACATATATTACGCTCGCTTTACTGCAGAAGAAATTAAGGCTGTATGACATTGTGGAGGTAACACAGACTCTGGGGTCAGTAGCAGGGCCAAGACCAAGGCCAGGCCTCTGGCTCCAAACCTGGGACAGATTCTAAAGCCTCCCCCGCCCCCGCCCCCACCTCGGGAGCCGCAGCAGAGCCTCGGGGCTCAGACGGGACCTGTAGGGATTTAGCGGGCTGCCCAGGGCACCCTAGTGTTTCAAAAAACTCAGAGGAGTCCTGGCTCCCGGGAGCTCATCGGCAGTTCCTGAGTCTGGTCAGAGAGGGGACACGAGAAGTGCTCCTCCCTGGGGGTGGCACACGAGGGCTCACCTCCGCGCAGAGGAAGCACGGCCTCCCCACCTATCAGCCGGCACCCCCGGTCGGCGCCAGGGAACGAGATATTTTCCATCAGACGCCGCTGCCTGGGCTCAGCTCTAGCCTTCTGGTTTATTGTCTTGAACAGATGAGCTCAGATGTGGGGGAATGAGGCTTTGGCTGGTCGGCTCTGTTGTTTGTCTAACGGAGACCGAATCCCTCCCTGCTCTGTCAGATCGGGACCTAATGAACCCCACACAGGGCTGCCTGAAGCCTGCCAGTTGCACCCCGCCGTGGGGCCCGCCTGGGAAACAATGTTCATCCCACCTCCGGCCGCCTGCTGCCCCGGGCTCGGGGCCAAGGGCACTGTGCCTGCCTGTCCTGCCAGCTCGAGCTCCTTCCTCAGACCACTAATGGGGAAGCAGGATGGATGGAACGGATCGGAGCAGTTTGGAAATGAGGGTGGCCTGGAATCGAGAGCACCCTGAGTCTGAACTGTAGGCCTTTGTTTTTTGTCCCAGGTGAACGTCAGGGACCAGTTACTCTTATCACTCTCGCCCATGCACACGCCAGTCTTGATGGCAGGTGGGGGTGTTCGGCCGGGAGGAGCAGGACGGGGGGCCGTGTGAGGGCTGGATTCACCTTCCCACCTCCTCCCTAACCCACCAGTGCAGGGACAGAAAGAACACACATCCTCAGTGGTCGCACATCATTTCAGTATTTGGGAGGGCTGTGCTCACTACATAACAACACTACATATTAAGCACGGCAGGCTTTCCACTTGGTCTAGAACTCAGCGTGGCTCCCGTGGCCTTTTAGGGCCCCTCCTGGGCACAAGAGGTCACTCCAGAGAGCCCATCAGGGGTATGTTACTGAGCTCCTGTCCCACGAAGGCAGACTTGGCTTAGAAGGGGCGCCTACAGCCAAGCAGCTCCTGACGTGGAGCTGGGTCCCCTGTTCCCCCAGCTCCCCAGAAGGGGACCCTGGCATCTTGCCCACCATAGCGACAGGGGCACGGGCTTGAGGACAGCTCTCCAGGACCCAGGGGGTGGGCCTCAGGGGCACCGACAGCCACTGCTCAACCGGGACTGACCTGGCCCCAGACAGCCTGGCCAGACCCCTCTGGGCAGCTCAGCGGCTGGTGGAGCCCCGCGTCCCTGTCACAGGCAGTAGGCAAGTTGCTCAGCTCTGGTCGGGCTTCCCCAGCTGCCACGTATCCACCCAGATGCTGTATCCTGAGGACCGTGGGGGAGGAGGAAGCCCCCTGCCTGCCTCCCGCGGTGCTCGCATTCTAGGTGGGGGAGACCTGGAGGGCGGAGCGGGAGGCACCAGGGTCACTCAGCAGAGAAATGACGTCCCGGAGAGGCTCGTTCATAGCACGGTGGGAACAGATGGAATCCAGTAGAAGTAGGATGGTTTTTCACAGGAGGCTGTGGTGTCAGAAGAGAACTCTGGAGCCTAGATCCTTGAGGGAGGAGTCTGTAGGGCTGACAAGCCCGCACGGGGACACTAACGCAGTGGGGATGGTGGCAGCAGGTGGCTCGGAGTGAGTAGAGCGCAGGACCGACGGGAGGAGGAGCGGACGATGTCGAGGCGTCTCGGCTCTGGGCGCCTCGAAGGCCGCTGAAGCTGCACGGGGTCAGACCCGGGAGGGGGGCACTGGCTTCAGGTCCCCCTTCAACCCTGCCCCTCGTCCCTGTCTCCGCCGTCAGGAAGGTGCAAGGACACCCTGTCCACCATCACGGGGCCGATCACCCAGAACACGTACGGGCGGAACGAAGGGGCCTGGATGAAAGACCCCCTGGCCAAGGATGAGCGGATTTATGTCACCAACTATTACTATGGCAACACACTGGTGGAGTTCCGGAACTTGGAGAACTTCAAACAGGGTACGGGCGGCGGGCCCCGTGGGTGCCTCTGCCCCCCGCCCCCCACCCCTCACCCCTACTTCCATCGCAGGCCCTCGTGGGTGCCCTCCCCCCTCCTGCTTCCATCGCGGCCAGATCTCCGGAAGCAAGGGGCGGATGAGAAAGGTCTTACGCCTTCCGGTGGCGAGAGGTCCTTCCTGGTCGCGGGAGGGCCCGCTTTTGCCCGCCCCGCATTCCCCCGCCCCGCATTCCCTGCGCACAGCTCCTGGGTCGTGGACTGGAGGGGGCCGGTGGTGACAGCCCCTCCCCCTCCCAGGGTGCGGGCCGGGCTCTTGTGGGTTAGCGCCCCGGGACTGGAAACCGCCAGGCGAGGGGAGTGGGCCGCCTTCTCTCCGGGTGGTGGGCGGGCGTGCGGAGGCTCGCCGTGTGCTGGACGAAACCCATAAGTGGCAGAGCGGAGACGCGGGTCCGGACCCCTAGCCGCTGGCGGGTCCCATCACACTGCCCTTCCCCCTATTCCCCCTCCACCCCCCACCCCCCACCCCGAAAGTGGCAGAGCGGAGACGCAGCCCCGGGGCCCGGACCCCTAGCCGCTGGCGGGTCCCATCACACTGCCCCCCCTCCCCCCCAGGTCGCTGGAGCAACTCCTACAAGCTGCCCTACAGCTGGATCGGCACGGGTCACGTGGTATACGGCGGCGCCTTCTACTACAACCGCGCCTTCACCCGCAACATCATCAAGTACGACCTGAAGCAGCGCTTCGTGGCCGCCTGGGCCATGCTCCACGACGTGGCCTACGAGGAGGCCACGCCCTGGCGGTGGCAGGGCCACTCGGACGTGGACTTCGCCGTGGACGAGAACGGCCTGTGGCTCATCTACCCGGCCCTGGACGAGGAGGGCTTCAGCCAGGAGGTGATCGTGCTGAGCAAGCTCAACGCCGCGGACCTGAGCACGCAGAAGGAGACCACGTGGCGCACGGGGCTGCGGCGGCACTTGTACGGCAACTGCTTCGTCATCTGCGGGGTGCTGTACGCCGTGGACAGCCACAACCAGCGCAACGCCAACATCTCCTACGCCTTCGACACCCACACCAACACGCAGATCGTGCCCCGGCTGCTGTTTGAGAACGAGTACTCCTACACCACCCAGATAGACTACAACCCCAAGGACCGCCTGCTCTACGCCTGGGACAATGGGCACCAGGTCACCTACCACGTCATCTTCGCCTACTGACGCCCGTCCCCACGTGCGGAAGTGCAGAGGGGGCCCCGGCGCCTTGTGTGCGTGCGTGCGCGTGTGTGTGGGTGCGTGTCGTTTAAAAAATATATAATATTTTGTATAATATTGCAGTTGTAAAATGACAGTTTGGGTCTATTTTTTTTAAGCGGATTGTAGATCAATCCATACACGTATGTGCTGGTCTCATCCTCCACGGTTTATATTTGTGTGCAAATGAACTTCTCCTTCTGACCAGGAACCACCTTCCTTCAAACCCTCAGCCCCTCCAGCTCCCGGATCTTGGCCATTGGAAAGGTTTCTCCATCCGGGTCTTGCAGGCCGAAGGCCCCAGGAGCAGGGGTGAAGGAGGCGAGAAAGAAGCGTTAAGGGGCGGGAAAATTTTTATGTATTGGAGAAGTTTTAAAAACCCAGAAAAATGTTTTGTTTTTTTTTTTAAATAAAGAGGAAATGTAAAACCACCCCCCAAACGCGTTTTTGTTCTTCGTGGCTGTGTCCGGCAGGGTCGATCCTGTCCCTCGGAGCTGTACCCACCCTGAGCCACCTCCCCTGCTGAGGGGGGTCTGGACGGAGCCAGATCAGTCTGCTCAGTCCGCCTCCCCCTCCTCATCCTCGTGGTAATGTTCCCATTCCCCGGGGCTTCCCTGCCCACCTTCCCCTGAGAGGGGGACTCGGCCCCGCTCTGAAAGCAGCACCCCCCCCGCCCCTGCCGGGAAGCGTGGGCAGGAAGGGAAGGCCCGGGCCCCTCTCCAGACGCCGCTGAGCCCACCAGCCTGCGCTCGCCTCCTCATGACACAAAACAGACGGAGAAGCCTCGACAGGTGACTCCTGAGTTTGTGGGAAGAGGGCCGACCCTAAGGATGAGGTTGGAAGTCAGGCACATCATGTCACCACGCTGTCCCCACCTCCCCTGCCCCCCACCGTTGGGGGAGCAGTTGCCTGGAGAGTCCTTCTGTACAGACCTCAGGTGCCCCCTACACGCGCGCGCGCGCGCGCACACACACGCACACACGGCCTGCGTGGTCATCCCCGGGCTGCGGCCAGCCTCCCTGTGTGGCCAGGTGGTTGCACCCTCACCCCGCCCTCCGCTTGCACCCAGTGACTTCTCTGTCCCGGGGCTGCGTGGGTAAAGTTTCCTCAGCAAATGCAGGTGCCCGTCAGGTTTGGCGGCCGCAGGAGGGTTAGAGGGAGAGAGGTGGCGTGTCCAGGGTTCAAACAGATGGCGGCTGGTGCCCGTGTCCAGAGCCCCGCTCGGCGGGAGGGGGGCACAGGTGTTCTGGTCCGGCCCTGGCTTGGAAACCATAGCAGAGACTCGAGCCCCAGGCAGGGCTGCTCTGAGGGACCGGGGTGACGCATGAAAACGTCCGCTTCTCCGTCCGTCCCTGCAAAGTGACGTGCTGACGGTTGCCAGCCTGCTGGACCGGAGCCCGTCCCACCACCCACTCCTGGCGACCTCGCCGCTGGGCGGCCGGCCGAGTCCAGTGCGGGATATCTGCCCCCTGTGACCTATGCCTCGCCCTTGGCCTCGGCTCTTTGCTGCTGTCCTCACGATGCCAGGGCTCCCCGGGCTGCTTCCTGTCCAAGCCTCGGCCCTAACCTCAAAGCTGGCCTGCCCTGCGGTGTCCGGAAAGGCCTCAGACCCCAGGGTTCCGGGACGGGGTGGCCTCCGGGGCCGGGCGACAGGACCGGCAACCGGGGGCAGTCAGGAGGGGTGGAGGCTCGGTCAGGGCCCAGCTGTGGTGCCAAAGAGTTAATTCCGAGGGGCCCAGCTCGCGAGGTGGGGGCACGGGATCCCGGGACACAGGCCGCATCCCCCGGCCAGCCGGGCCCTGGCCTGAGAGGCCTCTAGGTGGGAGGGGACAGTGGTGCTGCCTGGGCGGGGGGAGCGGCTGCCCTGACTGGCCACGTCGCGGTTCGGGGCCCCGGGGGGAGGTGGTCAGCAGGTGCGAAGGGCACGTCCCCGCCCCCTCACTGACTCTCCGGCCTGGAAACACCTGGCCACGGACCCGAGCGGCACTCTCCCGGCCCCTCTGTGGGGCGTCCTCACCCGCTGGCCCTCCAGCCAAGAGCCTCGAGGACCGGCCCCTGGGGTGCCAGCTGCAGCTCGTGTGTGTGTGTGAGCTCGTTACCCTCTGGCCCCACGGCCCATTGGGGCCAGGTGGGCGGCAGCTCAGCTCCCACAGGCCGGAAGGAGGACGAAGAGGAAGGTGGTCGGGCCTGTGGGGAGCGTGACTCCGGCCGGAGGCCGGGTGGTCGGGAGCGGCTTCCCTGAGCTCAGGCAGGACTCCCCAGGCCGCTTCCTCATCATGGGATCCACCTTTGGAAACGCAAAGAATCAGAGAATGAGTTTCTCAGATGGTTGCAGAGAGAGCAACGGCCAGGTGAGTTCTGACCTTGGACTTCCCCTCACCTGTAGAAGTTGGGGGGGGGGCCTTCCGGCTTTCAAACCTGCTGAGTCTCCTCTGGGCTCTACCACCTCTCCGATAGTGACAGTGACGGGAAGACAGATTTACATTCGACCCTCCAACAGCCCGGGGGGGGGGGGGGCAGAGAGTAGGACCGCCCCCCCCCCCACCCCGTGCAGTTGAGAATCCACCTATAACTTTTGGCTCCCTCAAAACATAGCTATTAATAGCCTACCAATAGCGCAAACAGTGGATTAACACATTTTTGCTATATTATATGCGTTTTATGCTGTATGTCACAGTAAAGGAAGCCAGAGAAGAGAAAATGTTAAGGAAATCGTAAGGGAAATACACGGGCAGTGCTGTATTGTATCGGAAAAAATGCACCTCTGTTCAAACCTGTGTTGTTTAAGGGTCAAGTGTGCTCCCCCCCCCATTACAGTACTTCCCAGCAGCGTGATTTTCTCAAGTAGAGAAAGAAATGACCAACATCCCTCTTTTTACATTCATTTATTCGTGTGTGCGCATGTATTCGTTCGATAAATATTCATGGAGCCTCCGGGGCTGGCCGAGTCCTGACTTCACGGTGCTTCTGTTCTAGAGCGGGAGGGAGAAGGAAATGCGTTTCTGTGTAAGGTGACAGGTGGCACTAATCCCAAGCAGGGAAAGGAGCCAGAGAAAAATGGGAGAAGGGGAGGGCGTGGCTGTTTGTAAAGGCAGCTCGGGGACCGTCTGTGCGATGAGGGGACATTTGGGCGGAGGCAGAAGACGGTGAGGGGCTCAGCGGGCAGATCTCCAGAGGCTGGCAGCGGGGGCCGGGACGGCCCAGGCCTCGGGGCGCTCGGTGAGGCCACCGCACCTGAGGCCGACCCAGCACCGCCTTCCCCGACGGCTACCACGCGGTGAAGCCGGATGTCCGCTGGAGGGAACCTTCCCCAGTGCCTGGCGTGAGTCCTGGCTCCCCTACTTGGCCTTCACGTGACCTGGAGTCAGCCTCTCTGAGCCTGGCCGCCCTCTGTAAACAGGAGCACCCTCCACCTGCATGGGGAGAGCGTTCGCGGAAGGTTCAAACAAGGCAGTGCGAGGAACCTAAGTGAAAAATACCGGCCGCTATCACCCCCCAAAGCTAAAGTCCTTGATTCCTCAAGTCTGCTCTCCTTTTGGACTTCCCTTGATGGTCCCCTGGGATATAAGCTCGAGGACCCTTTTTAAAAAAAAAAAAAATCTGTTTATTTTTAGAGAGAGAGTGAGCCTGAGTGGGGGAGGGGTGGAGAGAGAGAATCCCCAGCAGGCTCCATGCTGTCAGCCCAGAGTCCGACGCGGGGCTCGAACCCACGAACCGTGAGATCGTGACCTGAGCCGAAGTGGACGCTTACCCAGCTGAGCCCCCCAGGCGCCCCGGTGTTAATTGTTGTCAAATCTTTTAGTCCAGGTTTGTTCCCTGCTCTTCTGCCCCTTTCCGTTCCTGCCGTCGATTTGCTGAAGAAACGATGTTGGTTTTTCGGCAGAATATCCCTTGCTGACATGACCTGACTGCTTCCTTCAAACGTTTCTTTTGTTTCTCTCTCCCCTGTTTTTCCTTTAAACTAGAAGTTAGATCTAGAGGTTTGATGACATCCAGGTTCAGTATTGTTGGTACAAAGACTTCACAGTGATGCTGTGCGGTTGGTTCTTGGTATTTTCCACGTCCGCCCTACGACGGCCGTTGACCTTCTCCAGCCTCCCCACCCCGTGATGGCGTCTCGCAAACACCCTGGGTCCCCTCCCACAAACCTGTCGAGCCCGCTGCTGACAGATCTTGCTTTGATGATGTCCCTGTGACTGTCAGGCTGATAGGAGGGCCTCCAGGGCTGTGATCATTAAGCAACTTTTGTTTTGCTTTTCATGTGGACGAAAGCGTCCCCATGCTGCCTGGTTGCCCACCCCTTCCCCTGCCCCTGGGAATTTCGTGAGACCCTCCAGCAGCATTCTGCTAAAATCACTGTCCCTCTACACCAGACCTGAGAGACCCCACGTGTGGCCATATCTGGCCTGCAGACAACGTCCAACCCATTTGCCCTGACCAAGCCTGGAAGCGGTTGCCCCCATTAAGTAATCTTTGCTGAAACGTAACAGCCAGCCTACCTTCCCTCCCTCCCAGCCTACCCCAAACGGAGTTAGTCACTCATCCGCTGTGACCCCCAAACTATAAGGGACATGGATGAAGTGTTTCAGTGGGTCCACCTAACGCTCTCCCCGCTTAGCCTTGAGGACACCGGCAGGCTCGCCCCACCCCAGGGAAAGAGTAGGGATCCAAGAAGCTCTCTCCCAAGGAATCCTCCTCAAACATCCCCTTTGAAAAAAGTCCAACTCCGTTTTTATTTTGCACTTTTAATGTGGGTGAAGAGTTTAAAAGTCTTGGGGGCGCCTGGGTGGCGCAGTCGGTTAAGCGTCCAACTTCAGCCAGGTCACGATCTCGCGGCCCGTGGGTTCAAGCCCCGCGTCGGGCTCTGGGCTGATGGCTCGGAGCCTGGAGCCTGTTTCTGATTCTGTGTCTCCCTCTCTCTCTGCCCCTCCCCCGTTCATGCTCTGTCTCTCTCTGTCCCAAAAATAAATAAACGTTGAAAAAAAAAAAATTTAAAAGTCTCTACCCAGTTCCGGACGTCGCCTTGGAGAACACAGCATGCGGTCTGGCCCCGTCTGGGGAACGTGGGGTCTAGTGTCTCCTGGGGCCAGGCCGAAAGCTCCCACCCACTTCCTGCAACACCCCGAGGTTCTGCCCTTCTAGAATACCTTCCCCACCACCCCCTCCTCTCCTCCACACTCAGACCGTCTTCAAGGTCCCCTCACTGCCAAAGGGGGCCTCATCCAATTCCCCAGACAGGGCAGCAGTAGCCCCGAACGCTGTGCGTGCAAATGAAAGGTCCTGGATTGTGACTTTCTAAGAAGACAACCCAAGATGAGTATTTGCTCTCTGAGAGCATTCTCCTATTCCGCGTGAATTCATTGGCACCCGTGTCTTTAGGAGTTGTGGGCTGTCAGCAACAGAAAGACTTTCGTGAGCTTAAACGAAAAAGATTTTATTGGAAAGAATCTGCGAAGTTCACAGACTCCAGGAAAACCTGGCAACTCAAGATATGGGAAAGAAAGAACGAGGTCAGGTCTGGGGCTCTGCGTCGCTGGATGCGGGAGTCGTCTGGAGATGCTCTCGTGACAGACTCGGCTTTAACCACCTGTGGCCCCCAGGTGTCTCCATTTCAGGTCGCAGATGTCCCAGAGAGGGTCCAGGGTCCGATGTGATGGGTGAGCCGGGGTCCACAGCCTGCCTCCCTAAGGGGGCGGGGATTCTGTGACTGACACCACACCCTGATGACACCGAGTGAGGAAAGGCCTCTCCCCTAAATGAAGGGCTGCCCCACAAAGACAAAAAACGAACCCACACGTCCGCCCCAAACATCTTCTTGAATAGCAGCTCCACTCACAGATTGGAAATAGGACTCCGTGTCCCAAAGCTCAGTGTGTACGTGATGCTTTGGGAAACTAATCGAATTTCTCTGTTCATGCTAGCTGCTGGGGAGTTTACGGCCAACTTGTGTCTTACCGTAGCGAGCACATTGGAGTCTTAGGGCGTCCATGCTGTCTCTGACTCTCTCCCGGTTCTATTTTATATATGTATTTTTTAAATTTTTTTTTTCATTTATTTTTTGAGAGACAGAGCACAAGTTGGGGAGGGGCAGAGAGAGAAGGAGACACAGAATCCGAAGCAGGCTCCAGGCTCCGGGCTGTCAGCACAGAGCCCGACGCGGGGTTCGAACCCACGAACCGTGAGATCATAACCGGAGCCGAAGTCGGACCCCCAGCCGACTGAGCCACCCAGCCGCCCGTGTTTTATATATTTTAAATTAAATTTTTCATCTTAATTCCAGTATAGTTAACACACAGTGTTTTGTTAGTTTCAAGCGTACAATATAGCGATTCAACACCTCTATACGATACGTCACCCGGTGCTTGTCGTCCTAAATGTGCTCTTAATCCCCTTCCCCTATTTCCCCAGTCGCCCCGCCATCCGCCTGTTCTCCTTGCCTGTTTGTTTTGTTTCTTAAATTCCACATGTGATTGAAATCATATGGGTGCTTCTCTTTCTCTGACTTATTTCATTTAGCTTAAGACACTCTAGCTCCATCCATGTTGTTGCAAATGGCAAGATTGCATTCTTTTTGATGGAGTAATATCCCCTTGCATGTATGTGCACGTCTGTGTGCGTGTAGGTATATATCACGCCTTCTTTATCCATTCATTAGTCAATGGGCCCTTGGGCTGCTTCCATAGCGTGGCCGTCGTGGATAACGCTGCTATAAACATAAGGGTGCGTGTACCCCTTCGAGTTGGTGTCCTTGTATCTTTGGATAAATACCTAGTAGTGCCATTGCTGGGTCATAGAGCAGTTCCAGTTTTAATTTTGGGGGGAACCTCCACACTGTTTTCCAGAGTGGCTGCACCAATTAGCATTCCCACCGGCAGCGCACGAGGGTTCCCTTTCTCCGCATCCTCGCCAACGCTTGTTTCTTGTGTCGTTGATTCCGGCCGTTCTGACGGTGAGAGATGACCTCTCCTTGCAGCGTTGGTTTGCATTTCCCCGGTGCTGAGTGATGCTGAGCATCTTTTTCTATTTTCTGTTTCTAATGTTCCGTTTTCTAACTCGCCGTCTTCGTGTTTGCTGTGGTTTTGTGTTTTGTTTTCCTGGCATAAGGCAGAGCAGAAACGATGATCTGTGACTCTTCAGGAATGTGTTCTGGTGTAAAGCAAGGTTCATCTGCCCCGTGAGCTTTCCCACTGGAAGGGCTTGTCGTCTGGAAGCCAGCAGTTACACACGCCTCGTGGCATGGTGTCCCTGGAGTTCTGTACTTGTCAAGCTCTCCCAGAGTCGCCAGATGGAAACGAGTCGTATGAAACGTTTACTGCACGGCACCCCTATGCGTAGGGGCATGTGATGTGACCTGTGGGGATGTTCCCTGTGCGTGGGGTAGGGGAGGGAGGGAGGGAGGGCAAAGGGAAATCAGCTACAGCAGCTCAGAGCAGGGCTCTCCTCGGGGTTATTTTCCATGTGACCTCAGCTGAGCTCTCTCTCTGGAGGAGGTGGCCTGGCCTGGGAGCACCAAGGAAAATTTGGTAGTGGCTGGGGGGGCGGGGGGTGGGGGTTAAAGTGCAGCCAACAGCAGCAGGTGCCAGGAACGGGCCGGAAAACTGGTGAACTTCCCAGAGTCACATAGCAGCCTCACTTCGGGGCTGGAGAGGAAGCCGGGAAGTCCAAGTCCGCCCGCTGCCCTCAGAAGAACCCCGCTCCTCCCTCCTCCGTCCTCCCTCCTCCCTCCTCCCTCCTCGCTCCATGACAAGCTGGCTTTTCCTGCCTGAGTTCGGAGACCCGGAGGGGAGGGCGTTCTCATCGGGGATCTCTGGCTCCTAGGCGCTCAGACACAGGACAGTAAAAAAAGAAAAAAGGAGAAAAGAAAAAAGAAAAACAGAAAAAAAAGAAAAAAGAAAAGAAAGATGGAAAAAAAGAAAAATGGGAAAAAGAAGTGGGCGGACACAGCAGGTGCCCCGGCGGACATTGGGTGGGGGGAGGTACCACAGTCGTTTCCGGACCGAGACAGAGAATTCAGGAACCGTCCGTCCTCTGCCCACGCACCTTGTGTGTGCCCCACCCCCCACCTCTGCCTAAGAGGCCTCAGTGAGACCCCTGAGCTTGAGTGCTCCTCGTTTGCTGTGTCTCGTCGTTCGGACCCCTTGGTGGGCCCGGCTCCCCCGTTCATGCAGAGCGCGTTCTCCCCTCGTCCACCAGCCCCGGCTGGAGAGAAGGTCTCGATCACGGTTAGCTCCGCTGGCTTTGCCGCTTGTCAAAGGGCCCCTGAGACGCCCCTCCAGACCTTCAGAGCCCAGAAGGACTCTTGTCAAAAGTGCTGTGGAAGGCATCCCTGGACCCCAGGGCCGCTGGGCCCAGTGAGTCTGAGGGCCACACGGCGCCTTCCGGTTGTTGGAGAACAGCGACGCTCTTGACTTTCAGCGAAGCACAGACTCCCTTTTCGCAGGTTGACCCTTCGGTCTTTCTAGGAAACTCCTCCGAGCATGGCATTCTTGAGAGACAGCCATCCAAGGTCAAGGGACCAGTTGGGGTTGTCCAGAACCAATCTCTGCGTCAAAGTGGTGCTCTGAGATCCAGGAAGTTACCTACCAGCTGAGTTGGCTCCCCCTGGGCATGAGAGGCCTCCCACATGGAGGCCACGCCAGCTGGAGCTCACCTTTCCTGCCTCTGCTCAGGCTGTTCCCTTCCCCTGCGAGGAGGCCCTGGCAGGTGATCCTCCGCCCCCCCCCCCCGCCCCCAGCATTACCTGAGTGAATTCTTCCCCCCCCCTCCCCCCACCCGCCCATGGCCTTGCCCAAAGCCACCTCCCTCCGGAAGGCCTCCCGGGCTCACTGGGCACAGCGCCCATCCCCTCCGCCCTCTTCACCCGTGTCCGAGCCCGCACCACATCTGGCCGCCTCCCAGCCACTGAGGCCTGCATGCGTGTCCCCGGCCAGCCTGGCTGCAGCTGGAGGACGTCTCTGCCTCTGGGTGCCTGTCCAGGCTCGGCCGGGGCCTGGCTCAGAGTGGTGGCCTGACGTGACGGGCTGACAGGCAGGCTGTCACCAGAGGGCCCCATTCTGGTTGCACAGAAGGACCTTTGACCCTCAGGCTGTGGTTGCCCTTAGTCAGCTGACCCTTCCAGCCGCTCTGTCGGAAGTGGAACCCCCTCCTTAAAGACCTTAGCCGAGTTCTGACTCCTTTGTGTCTCCTGTTACGGACAGGCCACTGCCCTCCGTGCTGGATTTCCAGAAAAGACAGCCTTCACGGGGGCACCCTGGGGGTTATGGCGTTCTTGTAGGACACACTGTCCTACACGCTGCCACTTTGCAGGAGATGGGCTCCTGACCCCGGAGTCCCCTCCTCTCTCCTCCTCTCCTCTCCTCTCCTCTCCCCTTCCCTTTGCTCCTCTCCCCTCCCCTCTCCTCCCCTCCCCCTCCCCTCCCCCTCTCCCCTCTCTCCCCCATCCCCTCCCCTCCTCTTCTCTCCCCTCCTGTCCTCTCCCCCCTCCTCTCCCCACTCCTCTCCCTCCTCTCCCCTCCTGTCCTCTCACTCCTCTCCCCTCCCCTCCTCTCCCCTCTCCTCCTCACCTCTCCCCTCCCCTCCCCTCCTCTCCCATCTCTCCCCCATCCCCTCCCCGCCTCTTCTCTCCCCTCCTGTCCTCTCCCCTCCTCTCCCCTCCTCTCCCCTCCTCTCCCCTCTCCTTCTCCTCCCTCTCCCCTCCCCTCCTCTCCCCTCCCCTCCCCACCTCTCCCCTCCCCTCCTCTCCCCTCCTCTCCTCTCCCCTCCCCTCCTCTCCCCTCCCCTCCTCTCCCCTCTCCCCCCTCCCCCTCCCCCATCCTCTTCTCTCTCCTCCCCCCTTCCCTCCTCTCCCATCTCTCCCCCATCCCCTCCCCGCCTCTTCTCTCCCCTCCTGTCCTCTCCCCTCCTCTCCCCTCTCCCCATCCTCTCCCCTCCTCTCCCCTCTCCCCTCCTCTCCCCCTCCCCTCCCCCTCCCCATCCTCTTCTCTCTCCTCCCCCCTTCCCTCCCCTCCCCTCCTCTCCCTCCTCTCCCCTCCTGTCCTCTCACTCCTCTCCCCTCCCCACCTCTCCCCTCCCCTCCTCTCCCCTCCTCTCCTCTCCCCTCCTCTCCTCTCCCCTCCCCCTCCTCTCCCCCTCCCCTCCCCCTCCTCTCCCCCTCCCCTCCCCCTCCCCCCCTCCTCTCCCCCTCCCCTCCCCCTCCCCCATCCTCTTCTCTCTCCTCCCCCCTTCCCTCCCCTCCCCTCCTCTCCCATCTCTCCCCCATCCCCTCCCCGCCTCTTCTCTCCCCTCCTGTCCTCTCCCCTCCTCTCCCCTCCCCTCTCCTTCTCCTCCCTCTCCCCTTCTCCTCCCCTCTCTCCTCCCCTCCCCCTCCCCTCCCCCTCTCCTCCCCTCTCTCCTCCCCTCCCCTCCCTCTCCTCTCCTCTCCCCTCCCCTGAAAACTAAGGGCCAGCGGCGGATCGCAGCCCCCAGGCTTTCTGCGGTTCTGCCCCCCGGGGAAGCCAGTCCACTTCTGTTCCTCTGCGAGGCCAGGCCGGTGGTCAGGGTGGACGGGAGGCAGAGAGGGGAGAGGGAGGCCTTCCAGTAAGTGGAGAGCCGAGGCCGTGGCCTCTCTCCCACAGGAAACCGCTGACCAGAGTCCCCGAGGCGCTCAGAGGTTGTGCGGATCCCGGGGCACCTCGGAGCTGGCTGGCGAGGTGCCCCAGGGGAAGGGGACAGCCGGGGCAGAGGCTCCGGCGGTGTGGGGGTGGGGGCGTGCAGCCTGGCCTGGCAAGGCTGTGCCCAGGGAGGAGGAGCGCCGGCTAGGGAAGGACATTCAGCATCTCGAAGCACTTGACGTTGAGATCGGTTTCCAAGAACCCCAAATGGCGTCTCCTGGAGCCCCAACAGCGTCTCCGTTGACACCCTCTGGAAGGAGCCCTGTGGGGAGAGCATGAGCCCCCAGACGGGGTGGCGGGGAGGGGACCTGCCTGCCCACCTCTCGGGACACGCCAAAGGGCGCATCTCGGGGGCCACGTCACATCGTGCGGCCTGATTGGCACGTTTACCCAGCAGATGGCTCGTCGCAGTCACGCCGGGGCTCAGGAAGTCTCCTGAGTGCACAGAGCAGGCAGAAAGCCTTTCACCTGGGAATTTAAGAGCCTGTGTGATTTGGTTTTATCTGCAGGGCGTTTTTCTCCGTGTGACTTAACATGTGGATGGCTCTCCCGGAGGGAAGGGTGAGATCTAAGAATGAGGGGGACTGCACCCCTACACAGGAGCCCGACGCCTGTGCCCGGGACTCGCCCACCTGCCTCGGGCTTGGCTTCCTGGTGGCCTTGGCCTGGGGCCCGGTGCCCTCCTGAAGGGGTGCACTGCCCTCTGCTGTGTCTCGTCCCTTCCAGAGGGGCTGCAGGGCGAGAAGCTGGCCACTCAGCCTTGTCATGGGAGCCCCCCACGCGGCCCGGAGCTGGGTGCGTTTTTTTTTTTTTTTAATGTTTTTTCATTTTTGAGAGAGAGAGAGAGAGAGAGCACGCGCACAGGGAAGGGGCAGAGAGAGAGGGAGACACAGAATCCGAAGCAGGCTCCAGGCTCCGAGCGGTCAGCACAGAGCCCGATGTGGGGCTCGAACCTGCGAATGGTGAGATGATGACCCGAGCCAGAGTCGGATGTTTTACGGAGCCACCCAGGCGCCCTTAAGTCCGTGTGTTTTCTTATTACCGATTCCTCCTCTCCCTCCTGGCTTCTTCCCTCTGGGGCTTCAGCTGCCTCTGGTCAGCAGCTGTCCTCCCGCACCATCCCTCAGGCCAATGGCACAAACCATCCCTCGTTACGTCCCCCCCCCCCTTCTCTGGAGGCCGGGAGCCAGTCTCCCTCCGGCGCCCCCTCTGGCCCGGCCCTCCCCCTCCCTGCTCCCGCTCCTTCCAAGAATGTGCCATTTCACAGAAAGCCCCGTTTTCACAGCCATGGTTATTTTCATGCGTTTCCCCAGTTCTAGCATCACGGGGGAATGTCTGACATCATCTCCGCAAGTGAATCCAATGTTCACCAGCCCCCCCAGCCCTCCCTGCTCCCCCCCTCTTCTTTACCAGCTCTTTGCTAAATCTCACTTCTGTCTGATGCCGCGGACACGTTTGTTCCTTGTCCCTGGAACCCCGCTCCCCCCTCCCGCTGCTCCATAGACATCAGAACACGAGTGAGGGCCTGGCCTCGAAAGACACCGGTCGTGGGTCCCCGGACTTTGCCGCACGTAGGAATCACCTGGGCAGGAGTCCACGGCACCACCCTCGGCCGGGTCACACCCTGTACCAATGAAGTCACAACGTCTGAGGGTGGGAGCCGGGCAGCGGCCGTTTTGAAAGGTCCCCGGGTGATTCCAGTGTGCAGTTTGAGAAGCAGGAACACAGCGCTGTATCGAAGGGGTCTGAGCCTCAGCCGGCCCACCTTGTCTTCGGAGCGGTGACGGATGGGGACGAGGGGGCACGTCACGTGTCGCCAGCGGGGCCAGGGTGTTCTTATTGGGGTACCCAGAGTTTTTCCCTGCCCCGGGGGGGGGGGGCGGGTTTCCGGTGGCCCAGGAGACTTCTCCCTTCCAGGCGGGGGGACCCCTAGGAGCTGGGTCCCCGGGAGATCCTGTCCCTTTCCCGGGTGTAGCCCGAGCCCTGGGCCTGCTGACGGAGCGGGTGCACCCCCGTGATCGGGGGCCCCTCTGCGCAGCCCCGATGCCCACCCCCCGGCCGACAGCCGGGCCACCAACAGCAGGGAGGGGGGCAGGTGATGCCACCGGGGGTGCGAGGCTGGGGATGTTCAAGATGTGACCCCCATGGACTCCCAGAAAGGGAGTGACAACGGGAACATCTTTCCTGGTGTTTCCATAAGGCCCCAGCGATGGTGGCCTGGGGAGGTCAGGCTCCGGTGGATGTGGATGCCTGGCGTTCTCCCTCCCCCAGCCTCTACGTGGCATCTACGGGTGGTTCCCAAACTCCTGCCACAGTCCTCTGGAGGGCTCATCGAGACGCAGGTTGCTGGGCCCAGGCTCGGCGTCTGACTCAGTGGGTCTGGGCTGGGGCCAGAGAGGTTGCATTTGTAGCGGACTCCAAAGAGCCGCTGCCGCCGTGGGCCGGGGACCGTGCTTGCAGAGCCACAGCCCCGCGGCCTCCTTCCGGGTTCGCCTGCCGCTCGCCGCGGACCGGCATCGGGGGGAGTCGAAAAGCGAGGAGGAAGGCTGCCGCTGCCGCCCCTGCCGCGGGAAGGCGGGCCCTCGCGTGTCGCTTGCGGTCCCGCCTCAGCATCCGGGCAGCGGAGCCCCGCGTGGCCCAGGCTCCGCGAGCGCCTGCCCGGGGGCGACGTAGCGAGGATGTGCCGCCGCAAGCGACAGGTGCCGGTCCGTCCCGTCCGCTGGAAAGACCGGGTCTGTCTGCGGCCTGGTTAACCGCTCCGTCCTTCAGCTCGACCAAGAAGTGCCGGGTCAGCCTGAGGTGCCCCCAAGTGGCACGTTCCAAGCACGCCGTGGCACCGGTGGCCTGGACGCAGCCCGGCTTCCCGGCCTCCCGGACCGCCCCGCCCCGCGGGGGCGACGGGCACACCCAGGCCGTTGCAGGGGGGAGTCTGGGAAGGAGAAGGGCAAGATGCTGCTACGGGAGCCCCCGAGACCCCCAGCGGTCTTCCTGAGCCTAGATTTTCCCCTGCTCGGACTGTTCACGCTTTGCTGACTTGCACCGGGTTATGGATCCGGGGGAGACGGAATTCGCCGGAACGCGCTTCCAGTCGCGTTCGCCTGAGCCGTGACCCCTAGAGCCGCGAAACGAGAGGCTAAATGTCCCGGCACCTTCGCTGCTCATACTGTTCCAATTAAGATGAACTTCGAGTCGCCCTCCTGCCGAGGATCTGATGGAAGCGGCCGGGCTGGGGGTGCGGGGGCCGCTGCGACTCCGTCTTCCGCGAGGGTTGCCAGGCCGGAGGGGGCAGCGGGCGGGTCTGCTGTGCACAAGTCGCTTGGCGGAGCAGAATTCCAGCACCGCCGGGAAGTCAGAGACCGCGTGGGGAAGCGCATCGTTTGGATCTTAGGACTGGCAGCCAAGTGAGTGGGTGAGCCCTGCGGCCACGACAAAGACACCGGCCAACGAATCTTCCACCCCAGCGCTCTCCCGGGAGCAGCTGTTGTGCGTCTGAGCTCATTTTTCAGGCTGTCCACAAATCTTGCCCCCGTCCTGGAAGTTATCTTTACTCTTCCGTGGGAACAGCAGGGCGACCACACAGACCCACGGAAGAGACATCATTCCCACGCCTCTAGGGGCGAGGGGATCGTCTGGTTCATCTGTACGGTTTCCCACAGATCCATGGGACAGGTCTGGGCCAACCCTGAGAATCTGCGGCGAACTTTCAGTTCTGGGGTCACACCCTCTCGCCCGCTGGCTGTGCGGAAACGCGCCCCAAGAACGCAAGTCGCGCTGGAAGCTCAGGCCGTGTGGATAAGCCTGGAGGCCGTGGAAGTCAGGCAGGACGCCGAGGAAAGGAGAATCCGGACGGCTCTGGGGGCTCTCGGGTCTCCCTTTGCAACCAGCCGATGCCCACCGGTACGGGGCTATGCCCGTCAACAACTGGGAGGACCGTATAGTACGTTCTGCTTGTTAGCCTCACCGGGTCCCCCATCGACACGCGCAGTTTTCAGTAGTGACAGTGCTGCCGATAGTTACTCTTACGAGATGACCCATTTCTTTCTTTTTTAAAAAATTTTTTAATGCTTATTTATTTTTGAGACAGAGAGAGACAGAGCATGAACGGGGGAGGGTCAGAGAGAGAGGGAGACACAAAATCTGAAACAGGCTCCAGGCTGTGAGCAGTCAGCACAGAGCCCGACGCGGGGCTCGAACTCAGGGACCGTGAGATCATGACCTGAGCCGAAGTCGGACGCTTAACCGACTGAGCCACCCAGGCGCCCCCCAGATGACCCATTTCTTAATATGGCCATGTGGCTGGCATCTCTTTTCTAGATCTGTCCTTCACTTCTGGATCCAGTTTTGCATATGGAGATCCGTGATCTCTTACAGAAGCATCCTTTCCCGCCTCAGGTCTACATCCACACTAGACGTGAATCCCGCAGCGAAAACTTTGTAAAGACAGAACTTGCGACCCAAGGAGTAGGCACTGAACGCACCCTGGGGACGGGGCCCAACGTCCCGCTTAGGCTCTTGGACATGAGCAGGGTGGGAAGGTCAGCTGAGCCTGGGGCTTTCCATCACAGGAGCACCAGGCTGGTCTTCACCCCGTGGGTGGCTCACCTGGGGTGGAGACCCCGGGGATTGAGGTGCAGGAGAAGCAGGGCGGTAGCCCCCCGTGTGCTTCACCCACAACCAGCACAGAGTACGTGGCTTCGCAGGGAAGCAGCCCGTGGAAAACCCGCTGGCATTGTCGGAGGTCACAGGCTCTCAGCTGTCATCCCTCTTTCCTGAACCCGCCTCAACGCCCTCATTGCCCGTGACACGTGGCTCGGTTTCTTCCTCTCTTCTTCGTCGCCGGCCGCATCCTTTGTGGCTAACAGGGCATGTGGCCATGTGGTTATCCTCCAAGATCCAAAACTTGGCCGGAACCCGAATCTCACATACAGTGGGAGGTCCCAGGGGACAATCCCGTAAGGATTTGGTGGCGAAGTTCTGGTTCCCTGTTCACCCCTGGGGCTTCACGGACTCCTCGGTTTTGGATTCTCTGCTGTCCCGCGTACACACTTGTCACTGGTCGCCCCACGCCGCACCCTCCGCGACGTCGCTCGCCGAACCACAGACACGGCGCTGTGTGCGCAGCAGGCTTTACTGAAGGCTCCGGCAGAAAAAGCATTTACGTTAGTTAATGAATTAATTATCTTTAACGTTTATTTATTTTTGAGAGAGAGAGAGGATCCAAAGCAGGCTCTGCACTGACAGCAGCCTGAGGCGGGGCTTGAACTCACGAGCCGTGAGATCACGAGCCGAGTCAAAGTTGGACGCTCTACCGACCGAGCCACCCCGGTGCCCCCAAGAGCATTTACATTTTAGTGCTACGGTTTGTAAAAGTCCTCTTGACGTCCCGCCACCAGGGAGCCCCCTCATGACTCCTCTTCCGGAGCTCCAGCACCCAGACACCGCGCCATGTGGCTCGATCCCCCTTTTCTGCCGCTCAGCCCGTCCTCCAGGGTCTGCTTTCTCGGCGGAAAAGGGGCCTTGGGTCTCACTTGCCCAAGAAGTCTGTTCGAATGTCTTTGGAACCACACGGAGTTTTGCCCCTAGGAGAACCCTGACGTTACTCTGTGCGTTTCCGTCTCTGGCCTCACAGGCCAACTGTGAGCCTTGCAGGGCAGGACCTATATGGGATCTGTGTCTCCGGAAGTGAAACAATACGGTGGCCGAGAATCCATGTGCTGGAGCAGACTGCCTGGGTCCAAATACTGGCTACACTGCTTCCTAGTCACGTGGCCGCGATCGGGACCGGGTTGTTGGGAGGACCGAAACAGGACAGCAGGACTGACGAGCCTCAGGTGTCGTCTGAAGCATATGCCGAGCGCTCAGTGAGCGCCTGCGCTAACGACCCCCGGATGGACCCGCTGCCGTCGCTTTTCAGCGACTGTCTCCATGCACGGGGACACTTGTCGCTCCAAACCAGGAGGAGAGGCCTTTGATGGGATTGAGTGACCCAGTTTGTTGATGTAGGACAAAGTGTGAGTTCTTAGGCGAGTTTTTTTCCTTAGTAAGACTGTAGTTGAAATATTTGGACACAATAAAGGAAACTTTTACTTAACCAGGCTGGGGGGCGGGGCGGGGGGGGTAGTGGAAAAGCGTTCTGTTGTTTCCACCTAAACAGTAACAGGCCACGGAACCCTTTGGGTTTCCCTTCTCATAACTAATCACTTAACACTGAAGATTCATTTGGGGTCTTGTTTCTTGGTCTATACAGAACAAAATAAGGCAGGTTTAAAAGTCCTTTATTTGAATCTTAGACAAAGAACAAGCATGGCCTTATAAAGACTTGCTTAAAAGCACATAAATCTGGTGTCATTTACGCATCACAACCGACGTAACTATTGTTGGAGAGAATCGTAGCCTGTTCCTCGTCTTTTAACCTGTTCTTTGTTCAGTGTGGACACGATCTTGGAAGGAAAACCCGCTGATGTGGCTTGGTGAACGCTCTCTCCTCGGGCCCTAACGGCTGCTCGGGTGAAGCACCACGGGTCTCAGCCCCACCACACTTGCCAACGTGACGAGAACTAAGTAATTGGTGTCTTAAGGCCAGATGTACGTGGCGGTTTTCACCCACCTTCTATGTCCCCCTCATCTCTTACCCAGGTGGCTGGCCTGGCATTTAGGGCCGAGGGTGAGGGGAATGGTCCAATCTGCATTCACTGTGAAAGTCAACCTGCTCATCTCTCTGGGGTTCCCATGTGGGGGCCATCTCAAGCCTCCGGGTTTAATGGTCACCAGCTGCACTGGGCACAAGAAGCAACACAGTGTGCTGTTTGTTAACCTTGGCAAATGACAGACCAGGATTTATTTACTCCTTGGTTCCCCAAACTAATATAATGGAGGCTTTTAATGTGCTGCACCTTTAATGCTTAAAGTGAGCAAACCGTTACGTCGAGACTGGTGTCCGTGATCCGCCAGTGGCTAGCCACGACACGATCCACACACAGGACCAAATTTCCCGATCAAGATGTCTCTGCCCTTCTTTTTATACAGATTATTCTGACAGATAACCCGACAGGTAACACAGCTATTTAGAACAAACTGCTCAAAGTTCTAGACTTATCTAAAATAGACTTTGTTTTCAGCTTAGTCACTAAAAATAGAAGTTAACAGGATACATTCCGATTTCTGTTTGGGGGGAACAGAACACGGCATTTCTGTTATGTGCATAGTTCCGTCTGGACTCCAGCAACATCCTTCTGCACAGTCCAGTATCCTGTTTTCCTAGAAAATAAAAAGTTGACCATAACCCCTAGGAGTGGGGGGTGGGGGGGGCACAGAAACTGCCCCCCTCCCCAAATGTTACTAGGGGTAGAAACGAAAATTTCTCACATTTCCTTTCTTTAGGCTTTATTCTTGTTTTTAACGTACGTAATTAGTGTTCATATTAGCAGCAAAGATCCTACTTTCTGTAGATTAGAATGACTCAGGATGGGCAAAACTAACATTCTGGTTAAGAGCGTGGGGTGCACAGGTGGTAATAAGCATCTATCGATTCTGGTGTCGGCAGTCGTACTTGAGAGGTTAGTTCGTATAAATCAGCGGCTAGTATAAAAGGATCCATTGGAGCTTCGGTTCCCGCGGATCTGCTGCAGGAGCCCGGAGTCGGCCCATCGGTGCGCAGTGGAGAGAGGGCGTTCCTGGGTGGACAGCTTGCGGGAGGTCGGACTGGAGGGGACAGGGGGTCTTACTCTGGCTCGTCAGTAAAAAAGGGGTCACTCCTCATAGGTAGTTGACGTGGGAGTTGCTTTGAAACTTTTCAGTGTCGCGAAGTCGAATACGGGTTTTTCCCTGTGCTGTTTTTCTGCCAAGTTTCACAACCTGAGCTTTAGGAAAAGGGCAGGAGTCAGAAAGTAGTGCAAAAGTTGCAGGAGCTGGACAGCCGTCCAGTGTCCAGGACCCCCAATGCCACAGCAACGGCTGTCTTGTCGGGGTCACTGCTGTGACGACCGGGCTCCTGCCCGGCAGGAAGGGTCCAGCCAGGAAGGTTTAGTCGGGACAGTGTCTCTTTAAAAATGATAGAAGAATCAGTTTGAATCCCAAGTTGCTTGTCTGTTTCTAAGTAATGTTTATTTAGAACATTCAAGAATGACTCACAGAACATTGCTGCTTTCAAATACCTCCGTGTCTACTCCTTGCTAACAAGAAAAGGCAAAGCCGTGCCAACTTGGTGGTGGGAGGCTGCAGTCGTTTAGAAAAAAGTTAGTTTTGTTAGATTTTTTTGGTTTTTACTTGTGAAAAGACAAACCCTGACACTCAATAATCTAACGTAAAGCTTCTCAACTACAAGCCTGGCAAACACTGGATTCGAGATGATCCTTGTACAAATCCTCACTTTGGAAAGAGGCCGTCTACACCTACTACTGTAACGCAGCTGCATATCTGTTCTGAGCGAGCTGATCGCCCCCCCTGGGGAAGGAGCCCCTACGTCTGAGTAGTTCGCACGGGAAATATTTCCATTAAAAGCCTAAAAACGTGGGATTTGCCACCAGGTGAAGGACCATTCCTGGCTGTCCCCATCATCACTTCCCAAGACTGCGGCGGGGGCGGCCCCAGGGGAACAGGGTCCTGTACCTCCCGGGGGGACTGCCCGCTCTAGTTTAACCAAGTCCCTGCCAGCTTGCAAAACCCCACTTAAAAACTTAATAAATTAAAATGATATGTACACATATATATCCTGGGGGCAGAACTCCTGGCTGCAACCCCCCAGAGGCGATTTCACCAACACACTAAACCAAAACACCAGCTTGCTGTATTAACGAATCAGGTGTAGCCGCTTGCTATTTCCCGACAGCCCTCACTGGTGGGAGCCTTACACGTGTTAGATCAAAAGCACTGTGGGGCCCAGGGAGGAGTAGTGGCTTTGATGGAAACTCAGACGGTGGAATACTTCTTTGCCAATTGTCAGCGGCCATTCGCTCGCTTCCTGAAACCGCACCGTGAGAAGCCCACTCCCTCATCTCCAAACACCAAGTCAAGGCCAGGAAACCACAAGGAGCTAGAGGGTCAGCAGGGGGAGTGGGGGGGGGGGGCTCCCAGGCTGCCGCTGAAGGTCATGACTCCTTGCTGTCCCTCCTGCACGTCCACCTGGAGGAGAGGCCTTTGGGGGGGCCGACGGCATGACCGCCACCTGCCGGCGGACGGGTAGGGAGAGCTGGGACAGACGGGGAGGTGCACGCGCAGGCCACCCTTGTGGGCAGCTCCGGCAGACCGGGGGCTGGGGAACGAGGTCACCTTCCCACTGGCCGCGGCCACCGCTGCTTTCTCAGCTGATCTGCACGACGGACGGAAGGCACGGGGACGGAGAAGAGACTCCAAGAGAAGACGGTCCTGTGACCTGTGGGTCTCGTTGGCACGGCCCTCTTGTCCTGGTGCCCATTCCAACTGGAGCATCCCAGGAAGACAGTCCCTGCCGGGATATGGCCCCGGACTCTGGGAGGCTTGTGCATGGGGCAGGGCGAGGCTCATTATCACGGCCAACTCCAGACGGCCGGGTACCCGGGCAGCAGGGCGCTTCTCCCCCACACTGCATGTGCAAGTTAAACTGATTTCCTTGGAGAGCATCCAACTAGCTCGGGCAGAGGGGCATTACCGTCCAGAGCCAGAAGCCTGAGCGAGTCTTCAGATTTCGAAGGCAGGCCTGACTGTGCAGGCTGACAACGCCCCAGCCGCACGGTCCCCTGGAGGATTTGCAGGAAGAGGCGGCCCGGGCGATTAGGGTGAGAAGTAGTGTTTGCAAAGTTTCGCAGGACGAGAATAAGGAAGGCTCAGTCAAGAAACCGAAGGCAGAACATCAGAGAGAAAAAGAAAAGTAGTCAAAGTACAGTAAGATACAAAGGAACGTGGTAGGGCTATTTCTTCTTCTTTTTTTTAATATGGGAGGACAAAGAAGTGGATTCCTTCACCGTCTTTTCCCTGGAGAAGCTGAAAATTATTGCCGAGTTATGGGAGGCACTGGCCAAACAGGAATCCAAGCTCGCCTGTCTGCATAGTCTTAAGGAATAAGTACTTGTCGGTTCTCAAGAGAAAAGAAAACCTGTTTGCTTCACGTCACTATCAGCAGAAGGTGGGCAGTGGGTGGGAATTCACGGCAAAAGTGAAGGATCTGTCCCGGGGTCCTTGAGGAACCCGCACCAGGCGAGTAATGAGAGCGTACAGGCTCAGACGCTAATGCTCAGCGGCCTCAGCATAGATGGCTGCTGTGGCTTAATCTTAAACTCCAACAATCACATCAAAACCTGCCGTGTCTTCCACGTGTGTGTTCACAGAGCCGGCCCCTCCTCCCACGGCCCACCTCGCTCTCGCGTTTTGTCCTCTCCAACCTGCCGCCCTCCCTGTGGCGCCCAACACATTCAGTGTCACGTTTGAACCACAATCCCAGGTAAAGACCAACCTTCCCCAATGGGGAGTCTTTTTCTCCCCCCTTTTGCCTAAAGCTCCACATTGTTTTGACCTTTTTGGGGGCTGTTTTTTTGGCTGTTCCAGTTCTGAAATCTGTTTTCCAATCAGCACAATATCCGCAACGGATTTGCATGAAGTCAACGGGAACGCTCATCCGCGGAAACACTTGGCGTGCTGCACGGCTGTAAATAAAAATCTCTTTATCAAGAAGTGAAATGGCAGAGGAGGGAAGGGGATCTTACTGTAAAGATGACTATTTAAACACAACAGAAATACAGAAGAGACAGCAATTCAGAAAGTACAGGAAACGGTCCACCCCAGGCAGCACTGGAGGACAGGGAGGCAGCTGCCACTGGAGAAATGCCGTCTCCCTCGAGTCTGAATTTCAGTGCTTTCCAAGTGGAAGGGCAGATGGTGAAAAACAGCTTTTCCCACTCCCTTGAACCCCACTGCGAGGCGGCTCTGTGCTCGCCACCAAGCAGGCAGGAAGGGCATTTCTCCCCGCTCTGTGGTCTGGCAGAGTCCCACTGTTTTCCCACGCAGCCCCACGTCACTACTGTAACGACTCCGGGATGGTGCTGACGACGTGGGCTGCCTCCGTGGCTGCAGGAGGGGAGCCAAAGAAGGTGTTGGTCTGATTCCTCTGCTGATCCCGGAGATAAGGAGGAACGGACGAGCTCTTGATGTGCAGAATCCTGGTGTCCATCACCTGACAGTCAATCTGCATCATCACTTCGTAATCCTGCCCGTTGATCACGTTCTCTGCGGGAGGAATACACATACGGAATCAATATTCAACAGAGTGTGCGATTCTGCCATCAGCTTCGATCCCAGAAAGACATCAATGAGCTTTAACGGCTGTGAACTGTCAATACGCTTTCAAGGGAACAGAGGGACTCCATCAGTCACCAAGCGGCGCTGCGGCTGGGCTAGGTGCTGAGATGGCCCGTCCTCCTCGGTTCCAGCTCCCAAACCGCCTTCGTCGGTTCAGTAAGGTCTCGGAGCAGTGGCCGAGTTAACACCAGAGCTTCTGTCCACAGACATCACAGGAAGATTTCGGTGGCGGGTGGAGGCAAGAAGGCTTAAGCGCTCCCTTCCCCTTCAACAGTGGGAACGAGTAACTGTCAAAAGAACAAACCTATCATGTGGGTGGCAAGGAGACCTGGGCCGAGACTACTTGCCTCCCATTCATCAGTCATGTTTCTAATTTCGCTAAGATTCCCAGCTACGAGTTTAAAGGTCTGCCTTAGCAGCATAAAGCACAGGAAAGACAAGCTGTAGACATGACAGTGATGCTCTTGCCCAGAGGTCCCCATCGCTCCCCTTCCGCGTGAAGGGACTCCCATCCCAGAGTTCTTGATTCCTGGTACAAGAGACAAGTGCATTTCCCATTTGGGATTAGAGAGAGTGCTACAGGACTTGCAGGTAAACTAGAGGCTATTTGCAGAGGGAACAGGAAAACCACACAGAGCCACACTTACCTGACACGTGTTGGGTAACTCATCATGAGCTCAAAATATATAGACACATGCTCTTACTTCCTAAGAGGATGAAAACTCTTTATTTTAGGGAGAGAGCCAAATTATTTCCTGGTTTGTAATTCTGGGTACTCGCTTTCCAACTTGAAGTCAATGAAACTTGGGCATAAAACTGATGAGGGAACTGTAAGCGGATAGTCTTTCAAGGCCAGCTGGACATTCACGGCAATGCAGTTAGAAGGTTCACGCCTGCGTGTCCATTAGCGTTTCCCCTGTGAATCCGGAGCTGGGAGGGGGATCGGGCAAGGGCTGAGCTTACTACCTGTTTATGAAGATGATACGCAGCCCACCAGTGACTTTTGAAATTACACGCTGGGCTTCTCCAGGACCAGGAATTGAATTTAAAAGTAGAATTTTTCTTTTTTTGTTTTACTTTCACACTGTACTATTAATCTAGAGTACTATTAATCTAGAGGAGGGAAATCCAGAGTCTGACATCTGATCTTCAGATTCCATTGTTATGTTTGGGAACAGTGAGCCATGGAGTGTGTCACAGGTTAGGATTTACAGAAATGCGCTAATCCAGGGCGTCTGAAATTAGGGTCTAATGTACAGACTTCAGGGAGTCCATACGTTCCTTGAAATTGCATGCAAAGTTCTGTGTGCTTATTTTTCTGGAGAAGGGCCCCAATCACATTCTCAATGGGGTCTATGACTTCCCGAAAGTTGAAAACTACTGGATCTAATAACCTATCAACTTTAAGTTCCTTGAGCAGATGTGAGTCTATTTCAAAGCTAATGGAAGATTCCATCCATCCCTCCACTTCTCTTGGTTGGTTACCTGCTGTAATTTTTAACACAGTCTCCATGGATGACTGATTTCTCATTACAAGTATTGCAAATGTCTTCTATTACACTTGGAGCTGATATCCTTCTTTCCCACTTTACTAGAGAGGAAGAACTGTGGGCACTGACTAACCTTACCTATTCTTTAAGACCGTCGCTCCGGACACTTCAATTTTAGGAGTCCTGCCACTATGCGGTGACAACTAAGTAATTTGCTTAGCTTAAAAAAAAAAAACAAAAAAAACTGAGGTATAATGGACATAAAATATTAGTTTCAGGTGTACAACTTGGTGATTTGATATTTATATACATTGCAAAGTCACCACCACAGTACATCTAGTTATCATGTGTCACCAAAGCTAACACAATATTACTGACTACATTCCCCATGCTGTACATGAAAGCCACACGACTTGTTTTAGAACTACAAGTTTGTACTTCCTGATTCCTTTACTATTTTGCTCCCCACTCCAACCCATCTCCCCCTCGGGCAATCACCAGTCTGTTCTCTGTCTAGGAGTCTGGGTTTGGTTTCGTTTATTTTTTCAGATTCCACATATGAGTGGAGTATGTCTTTTTGGGTCTGTTTATTTAACTTAGCATAACATCCACTAAGTCCATCCGTGTTGTTGCAAAAGGCAAGATTTCATTTGTTCTATGGCTGAGTACTATTCCATCATACGTATAAATATACATACGTCTTTAAAAAAATTTTTTTTTTTGAGAGAGAGAGGGAGAAACAGAATCCCAAGCAGGCTCTGTGCTGTCAGTGAGGAGCCCAACACGTGGCCTGAACCCACGAACCATGAGATCATGACCCGAGCTGAGATAAAGAGTCGGACACTTAACTGACTGAGCCATCCAGGCGCCCCCCATTTGCTTATTTTTGCTTTTGTTTCTCTTGCCTTTGGAGTTAGATCCAAAAAAACATCACCGAGAGTGACGTCAAGGAGTTTACCACT
This sequence comes from Puma concolor, assembly GCF_028749965.1. Classification (NCBI taxonomy): domain Eukaryota; kingdom Metazoa; phylum Chordata; class Mammalia; order Carnivora; family Felidae; genus Puma; species Puma concolor. The sequence continues at coordinate 6,429,100 of NC_141683.1, read as the reverse complement.
TATGTTAACGTTTTCTTCTAGTTTTATGGTTTCAGGTCTTCAAGTCTTTAATCCATGTTAATTTTTGTATATGGTATAAAATGATGGTCCTATTTCCTTCTTCTGCACGTAGCCGTCCAGTTTGCCCAACACCATTTACTGAAGAGACTGTCTTTTCCCCATTGTATATTCTTGCTTCCTTTGTCAAAAATTAATGGACCATATATGAGGGTTCGTATCTGGGCTCCTGATTCTGTTCCACAGACCCACGTGTTTTTGTGCCAGTACCATACTGTTTTGGCTACTATGGCTTTGCAGTACAGTTAAAAATAAGGGAGCATGGTAACTCTGGCTTTGGACTTTCTCAAGATTGCTTTGAGTATTCGGGGTCTCCTGTGGTTCCACATAAATTGTAGAATTACTTGTTCTAGTTCTGTGAAAAAATGCCATTGGCATTTTGATAGGAATGGCACCAAACTTGTAGGTTGCTTTGGTTAGGATGGAGAGTTAACGATGTTAATTCTTCTAATCCCTAAGTATGAGATATCTTTCCATCTGTCTGATTCTTCTTCAATTTCTCTCATTAACGTCTTACCGTTTCCAGTGCAAGGTCTTCCACCTCCTTGGAGGTATTTTATTCTCCTTGATGTAACTGTAATTGGGATTATTTTCTTGATTTCTCTGGTAGTTCGTTATTCACATATAGAAACACAACAGATTTTTGTTTACTGATTGTGTATCCTACAACTTCACTGAATTTGTTAATTCTAGTCCTTTTTTTGTGGAATCTTGAGGGTTTTCTAGGCCCAGTATTATGTCGTCTGCCAATAGTGAGTTCTATTTCTTTCTTTTTTTTTTTTTTTAATTTTTTTTTTTAACGTTTATTTATTTTTGAGACAGAGAGAGACAAAGCATGAACGGGGGAGGGTCAGAGAGAGGGAGACACAGAATCTGAAACAGACTCCAGGCTCTGAGCTGTCAGCACAGAGCCCGACGCGGGGCTCGAACTCACGGACCGCGAGATCATGACCTGTGCCTGAAGCCGGCCGCTTAACCGACTGAGCCACCCAGGCGCCCCTATTTCTTTCTTTTCAATGCGTATGCCTTTTGTTTCCTGCCTAACTGCAGTGGTGAGGACTTTCAATACTATTTCGAATAAAAGTGGTGACAGTGGGCATCCTTGTCCTGTTCCTGGTCTTTGAGAAAAAACTTTCAGCTTTTCGCCACTGAGTAGGACGCTGGCTGTAGGTTTGTTGTGGACGGCCTTTATTACGTTGAAGTCTGCTCTTTCTATACCTACTTTGTTTAGAGTTTTTATAAGCAGATGTTTAATTTTGCCCAATGCTTTTCACCGCATCTTTTGAGGCGATCATATGATTTCCATCTTTCATTTTATAAATGTGGTGTATCATGTTGATTAATGTGGATGTTGAACCATACTGGCATCCCTGGAATAAATCTCACTTGACTGTAGTCTATGATCACTTTAACGTATTCCTGAATTGGGTTTGCCAGTATTTTGTTCAAGATTTTTACATCTGTGTTCAGCAGGGGTGTTGTCTTATAATTGTCTTTTCTTGTAGTGTCCTTGTCTGGCTTGGGCATCAGGGTAATGCTGGCCTCGTGAAATGAGTTTAAAGCGTTCCCTCCTCTTCAATTTTTGGAAGAGTTTGAGAAGGACAGATATTAAATCTTCAAATGTTTGGTAGAATTCACTAGTGAAGACATCTGCCCTGGACTTTTGTTTGTTTGGAAGCTTTTGATTACTGATTCAATCTTAGTAATTGGTCTAGTCAGATTTTCTATTCTTTATGTTTGGTTCAGTCTCGGAAAATTGTGTTTCTATAAATTTATCCATTTCTCCTAGATTGTCCAATTTATTGGCAAATAATTGTTCATAATAGTCTCTTACGATCCTTCTTATTTTTGTGGTATTAGTATAACTTTCATTTCTGACATTATTTGAGCCTTCTGTTTTCCTGGTGAGTCTACCTAAAGGTTTGTCTATTTTGTTTATCTTTTCAAAGAACCAGCTCTTAGTTTCAGGTATCTTTCCCATTATCCTTTTAGTCTCCTATCTCATCTATTTCGGCTCTGATCTTTACCTTCTTCCTTGTACTAACTTTGGGCTTTGTTTGTTCTTCTTCTAGTTTCTTTAAGTGTAAAGTTAAATTTTAGTTTGAGATGTATCTTGTTTCTTGAGGTAAGCTTGTATCCTTACGAACTTCTCTCCTCACTTTTGTTCATCTTACAGTTTGTGGTATTTGTGTTTGTTTTCAATTGTTTCTAAGTATTTTCACCTTTTGACTTCTTCTATGACCCAGCAGCTGTTCAGTAACGCGTTGTTTAATCTCCATGTACTGGCAGTTTTTCTAGTTTTCTTATAACTGATTTCTAATTTCATACTATTGTGGTCAGAAAAGATGTTTGAAAGGATTTCAACCTTCTTGAATTTACTGATCTGTTTTGTGGCCTAATATGTGATCTATCCTAGAGGGTGTTCTGGGTGTACTGGATAAACATAATACAGCAGCAGAGACAGAGCGTGAGCAGGGGAGAGGCAGACAGAGAGGTTAACACGGAATCTGAAGCAGGCTCCAGGCTCTGAGCTGTCAGCACAGAGCCCCACACAGGGCTCGAACCCACAAACTGCGAGATCATGACCTGAATCAAAGCCAACTGAGCCACCCGGGCACCCCTGATTTTACTAATTTTGTGTTTTAACCTTCATACTAGCTTTGTAAGTGAATGAATCCACTATTTTTACGATAGATTTCGTTTTTCTCGTGAGATTTTTACTGTCTCAGGTTTTCTTGTTATTAATCACTGCCATTGCTTTGTAGCTTAAAGAAGTCCCTTTAACATTTCTTGAAAGGCTGGTTTAGTAGTGATGAAAGCTCTGGAAAGGTTTAGCTTTAGTTAAAGCTCTGGAAAGCTCTTTATCTCTCCTTTCAATCCTGAATGATAACCTTGCTGGGTAGAGTATTTGTGGTTGGAAGTTTTTTCCTTCCAGCACTTTGAATATATCCTGCCAGTCTCTTCTGGTCTGCAAAGTTTCTGCTCGAAAATCTGATAGCCTTAATGGGTTGCCCTTGTATGTAACAATTTATTTTTCCCTTGCTGCTTTTAAGATTCTGTCTTTAAGTATTTTAATTATAAATTTTAATTATAATTATAACGTGTCTGGGTGTGGATCTCTTTGGGTTCATCTTGCTTGGAACTCTCTGGGATTCCTGGATCTGGAGGTCTGTTTCCCTCTACAGGTTAGGGAAATTTTCTGCCCCTCTCTTTCTTCTCCTTCTGGGAACCCTATAATGTGAATGTAATTCTACTTTATGTCTTTTTGGTCCCTTAAGGTCTCTTCATTTAAAAGAATTCTTTTTTCTTTCGGCTTCTCAGTCTGGATGAGTTCCACTGCCTTGTCTTCCAGCTCACTGAGCCTTTTAATGTGTTACTCTGCCTGCTGTTGAACCCCTATAGCATATTTCAGCTCAGTTATTTTTCTCTTCAGGTCTCTGACTTCTGTTTGGTCCTTTCTTATATTTTCTTTCTCTCTGATGAAGTTCTCACTGTGTTCGTTCATTCTTCCTCTGAGTTCGGCAATCACCTTTATTGACTACTATTTTAAATTCTTTATCAGATTTCTGAACCTCTGTATCATTAAAGTCTTTTTCTAAGGTTCTGTCTTGTTCTTTCATCTGGAACATATTTCTCTGTGTCATTTTGTTTGCTTCCCCGTGTGTTTCTATGTATTAGACAAAGCAGCTCTCTCTCAATCTTGAAGGATTGGCCTCTGTAGGTGATGAAGCTTCTCATTCAACTTTGCCCTGGTTCATGATTATCTCTTGAACCTTTGGGATAGTCTACACCACCTGATTTCTTCTTGATGTGTCCCTGCTGTTGAGAGTGTGCCAAGACCTGTCAGTGTTCCCAGGGGAGGAATCTCATTTAACACCGAGTTCAGGCAATTAAAGGTGAAATCCCTCAGGCCAAGAGCTTTTAAAGTATGTGGCTCAGTTGAGTGTCCAACTCTTGATTTCAGTTCTGGTTGTGATCTCATGATTGTGGGATCAAGTCCTGCATCAGGGCGAAGACTGCTTAGGATTTTCTTTCTCTCTCTCTGGCCCTCTCCCCCCTCTCTCTCTCTTAAAAAAAAAAAGAAAAAGTATGCAAAGAGATAGTCGTAATCCCTGTGCTGGCCGCCAGACCAGGAGATCTGGAGGTGTCACCTGGGCAACAGTTTTAACAAGTGGGGCTCCAGATGAACGAATAATCTCCTTTCTGGGAGGTCTTATAGATCTGTCATGAGGCCAGAGGAGTGGACACAGAGGCATCTCCCTGGCTTATGCTCCCCGGGAGCACCTTATCAGCCTCTCCCTGTGTGGGCAATCTGAAGCCTACTGCCCAGGCAGGAGCTCGAGGGTAGCCGGCCTTTTCCCCAGGGAGACTGCTGTCTGTGCAGTGCTCTAGGGGTGGTGGCCTGCCAGGAACTGTATTCTCCACTGTTACCTTCCCCTGGAGCTCAGGAACGGCAGCCCCCCCGGGCACTAGGGCCAGGCAACCAAGGGCAGCACCGTGTAGACCGTGCCTACCTGCTGGCTTCAACTAGGCAGGTGGAGAGCGTACGGGGCGTGGCATGCTCACCGGCTTCAGAAAGGCAGCCGGAAGATGAGCCCGCCTGTGGGCATCAGGACTGCAGCAGGGGGGCGCCTTCCTGTGCCGGAGCACCGGCTGGGGGTGGGGCAATGCTGTGCTCAGCTGCCAGGGAGAGGGGAGCGCGGCACCTGCCTACAGGCACTCTCTGGCTGCAGTGAGGCAGCAGGATGGTCTCCTCCCTGCGTGCTGGTGGGGGCGGGGGGCTGGCGGCGGGTGCAAAACTGGCCTCACCAGTGCCTCTCCTCCGGGAGAGTTTCGACCGTCTCCCCTCCAGCTGCTGCTTTTAGATCGGCAAGTGAATTTCCTTCTCATCTAGTCTAAGCACTTGTCAAACTGCTGTCTGTGCACTGGGTCAGGGTGAATGAGGCTGCAGGCAAGCTCTCTGAAGGGGGACCTCGGTTTCTACAGTCCTTTGGGTTCTTTGGATGATCAGCCCCGTTCACTTCCTAATAAGCCGGATGTTCTGGGCTTGTCTCTCCAGTGCAGGACTCGAGGGGCCTGATGTGGGGCGCCGACCCCTTGCTTCCCGGGCAGAGGCCGCGGGCTGGTGAGCTCCTTCCCTGTTGTGCGTCGCTGTGCCGGGGACGGGGGTTTTGGCACCGCTGCGTCTCTCTGCCTCTCTCACCCATCCGGATGGGGTCTTTCTACCCTTTGTCGGGGAGAAGCAGAGGGAAACTTTCCAGAGGCAGCTGTAGGCGTGTGCGGGAGGAGGGGAGTCGGGATCTTCCTATATGACCACCTTGTGGAAGTCGTTTGCTCATCTTCGGAGAATTAAATCCGAATGCCTGCAAGTTAGCCAACGTTTCCTACCAAAGTGCTTTCTTTCCCCGCTTCTTGGGCAGCTGCGGCTCTCTGGAAGACAGACAACCTGCCCGTGCATTTGGAGCCATTTCATTTGGATCATGCGGCTGGGCTCAGATTTCAAGGGGTCACACCAATCGTTTCCTTTTGGAACCACAGTTACTCCCCGTTTCAGAAAAACTGTGTGTGTTGTGGGGGGTGGGGGAGTGGGGGGGTGCAGGCATGCTCACGTGCACGCTGGGGCATACGTGCCCAGATAACGGAAAGCACATGTGTTAGAGACATGTAACATACGTTATTAATTTTTACTGCTTTTCTGGATTAATGTGGGATCCAGGTGACAATTTTGAGATCAGGAGTAGGTTCCCTCGTACGTGGCCCAAGCCACCTGCAAAAGTCACTACAGCCCGTGTGCCCGCGGTGGTTCACACCGATAACTGGATTTCCCTGATACCTTAAGTGCCTGAGAAGAAACGGAGGACCTGGTGACAGAAGCTCAGATGCCTTGAGGGAAAAGTAAAGCTGTGGCCTGGCCCCCAAACCCGGGAGTCCCCAGCCGTGGCTGCAACGGCACTGCCATCTTAAGCCCAGCCGGGAGACTCAGACGAAGGATGGTCTAGGCGGCCATAAAGACAGGTTCGGCGCTTTACTCCTTTCTGGAAGCAACGACTTCTGGGGCAAGGAAACGATGAGTGCCATCAGAAGGCCACCAGGGAGGATGGGAACGCCTTGAGCTGGATTCAGGAAGCCCCTTCTGAGTGACAAGCTGGGGTCTCCGGGCGTGAAGTGACCTGCCGCGAGGAGCCCCAGGTTACCCAAACCTCTGCACGACAGTCGAGGGGCACAGCGTAACCTTCTATCCGCTCCGTGGGACTCAGTAGAGAGTTCTCTCGGTGTTTCAGTACTCACCCCTGCATCTCACCACTACTGGTGAGGTTCTGACTATTTTAATTAAAGGAGGACGGACTGGGAAACAGTGTATGGTCACTCGGGACCCCTCGCCTGGGCTGTCGGGCGTCTGTTCACACGGTACACTCGCAGGAGCAGCAGAGAGGCTCTGAAAGTCCCCTCGAAAGGGTAGGTGAGGCTCCTGTTACCTTTCACTCCAAGGCTGTGAGTGTGGTCAACAACTCATCGTCCCTGAAAGGCCAGCGTCTTCAACTGTTGCCCATGATTCGCGCCTCAGTGTGAGTAACAGACTCGGCACCTCCACCGCGGGCCAGGTCCCCGCCGTCCACGTGCAGCGCCCTCGTACTAAGAGCGTCAAGCGCAGGAGCCTTGTGACAGGACAGCCGAGAGCCGAGATACGTGACGGGACGGCTAAGCTGTTTTGGGGTACTTAATAAAAAAAAGACCTGGACTGTTCGGGGAAAGCTGGCCCAAAAGGAACGGCATGGAACGAGAGGTTAAGGGCTCGCTCCCCGTCACCTCTCAGCAAACATGTGGCTACTGCACAGGTGACGAAAGTCCTTTTCCGTCCTGGGCCTTCTGAAGTGAGCAGGAGAATGAGATGAAACCCTGATCTGAGTCAGGAAAAAGGTGTAGAAAAAAAAAAAGGATACTTCAAAAACAAAATTCATCAGACACATGAAAAGGAAAAGGAATGAAGGGCTTCAGATACGAACGCTAAAATGTGATTCTGAAAGCTCAGAAGGGTTGAGGAAGCAGCGAATGTGCCTGGACCCTGGAGGCGGAAAAACTCCAGGCAATGTGGAATTTTGAACAGCCTGTAAACGCACAGTAACCGAGAACGGCCTGCCAGGAAGGAGACGGTTAGCTGGCTGGTGGCTAGCCCACGCCAGAACCTTGACCATAAACAGAATTTAAAGATGCAGACGTTTCACAGAAGTTTAATTTTAAGAAGTCACAAGACTTCAATGCTTTGCAAAGAAGCATGTGTCATAAAACAGATTTCTATTCGGGATCAGACACTAATCCTAACAAGAGGTAGTTGGCTCCGTGTAAGCTAAGCTGGTGACAGGCAGTGACAGGCTGCCGGTACCTGTGCCTGAACCCAGTGGGGTTGGGGGGGGGGGTGGTGTGTGAGGTTGCATGGACAGTAGATAAAAATCCACCAATTCACAGACCACAAGAGATACCTTCAAGCAAAACAAACAAAAGGAAAAACACGGAAGGAAGTCCAAAAGGGGAGACACCACGGGAGGGGAGGGGAGGGGAGGGGAGGAGGTGGGGAGGGAAGGGAATACAATGAACAGTGAAGTGGCACAAGGTCACGGCATGGCAGCTCCCAAGAACTCCCATAAGCTGGGGCCACTACGCCTGGTCCATCTTATCGCCAATTTTCAACTCGAGTCCTGGTTTTGACCATCCCAACACACCATGCACTGTATCTCTGTTGGTATTTTTTCCTCTACTTGAAAAAACCACCCTTTCTGCTCTTTCTCACCCAAATTCTCTCTCTGAGTTCTATTAACCCTCTAAGGTCCATTTCAAGTCCCACTTGTTAGAAACCTTCCACGAGAACTCCGCCACTGACCTTTTTCTTCATACCCAATATATAAATGTTCTACTTAATTGAACTGTGTCAAAATACTTACAGAAAAGAGCTTTGGCTCCTTTAAGAAATGACTGGCACTTCCGAAGGTGGGGCAGCTAGAACCTCTCCCCGCTCAGCTGGGAAGGACCCTAACAGTCACACTATGGATGGAAACACAGTAGGTACTTCCGACTTGAAGAGTCTTTCTGGAGACGTAAGGAACACGGACAAGTAAAAGAGCTCCTTGCGACCCCCATGTCTGCCCTCTGCCTGAAGAAACTAAAAGCAGTGGGGGGGGGGGGGAGGGGGCAGAACTTTGGGCTGGGAGTGTCCAAAGATAGGGAGACCCGGGGGGAGGGAGCAATATCATGTTTAGCTGTAAGACAAACCAGAATTTGGGGGACACCTGGGGGGGCTCAGTCAAGTGTCCGACTCTTGGTTTCAGCTCAGGTCATGATCTCGTGGCTTCGTGGGTTTGAGCCCACATTGGGCTCTGTGCTGGCAGTGCGGAACCTGCTTGGGATTCTCCCTCTCTCTGTCTCTCTGCCCTTCCCTACTTGTGCTGTCTTTGTCTCTCTCAAAAATAAACTTAAAACAATATATACATATATACATAATTAAAAAGACAAACCAGAACTTGTTATGGGCACTGAGCAATTGGGAGTCAAATGACAAAAAGCCTATCTAGTTATTCAGGTCTATAATAATTTCACACAAAAAACTGGGGGCCTGGAATAGCGTATACAAAAACCATTAACCCTTACTTGGGGTGGTCATGATGAAGGAGGGGAGCTACTAGAATTCAGGGGGCAGAGGTCAGGATGCTGGACAATCTGCAAGGCACAGGGATAGTCCCACATCTCGTGCAATATTCACATAGGTTAAAAAAAAAAAACCCTTATTACTACTATATTAATCAAGACAGAACCTCACTGGTTTACTAGGCAGTGTGACTTCAGAATACATTCTTATAACTACCCCACTATGCTGGGAATATTGTTTCTTTCTGAACTCGAGAACTGTTCATCTCATGGACGCCTGGGTAGCTCAGTTGGTTAAGTGTCTGACTTCGGCTCAGATCACGAACTCATGGTTCGTGGATTCAAGCCCCGTGTCGAGCTCTGCACTGACAGTATGGAGCCTGCTTGGGATTCTCTCTCGCTCCTCTCTCTCTGCCCCTCCCCCGGCACTCACTCACTCACTCACTCACTCTCTCTCTCTCTCTCTCAAGATAAATACATTAAAAAAAAGGGTTCATCTCAGAAAATCACATCACCAGTGCCAGAACCACTCTTGGAATCTGGATCACTGTCAGGACACATTGGCATCGGTCTGCATTTCTAGCAATTGCTCTCGGGGACAGTATGCATCGGTGCAAGTACCTGACTTGGTCACTACCTCTTCTATATGATATATAGCGCCTGAACATTATACATAAATAGTCATGAATTCAACAGACATTCACTCAATTCCTACCATGTGCCAGGCACTGAGGACAGAGGAGTGAACAAAACAGGAAAAGAAATTCCTGTCCTCACAGAGCTTCCTTCTTAGAAAACGAGAGAGGAGGCAGAGACAGAAAGTATACAGAATGTTAAATAAGTACTACGGAGGAACACAAAAGCATGGAAGGAGGTTAGCAAGTGTGGTGGGTGGGGAGGGGCATGCGGGTTTAGACACGGTGCCCAGGGCGCCTCTCCTAGAAGGTGATCTCTGAGTAAAAACGTCAGGAAGTGAGGGGCAAGCCATGCAGCCCTCAAGTGGAGAGTCGCGGGCACGTCTGAGGTGCCAGGAGGACATTTAGCAGAGAAGAGCAGCAAACGATAGGAAACAGGTGAGGCCTGATGGGCCGGAGAGAACAGGGCTAGCACTGTAACTTGGGAGTTGCCTACAGACAAAAGACACATGGGACCAAATGGTATCACTCTTGGGGAAGGAGTGATGGGAACATGTGGGTTAAGAAGAATGAGCATGGGGGCGCCTGGGTGGCTCAGTCGGTTTAGCATCCGACTTTGGCTCAGGTCATGATCTCATGGTTTGTGAGTTCGAGCCCCGCGTCGGGCTCTGTGCTGACAGCTCAGACCCTGGAGCCTGCTTTGGATTCTGTGTCTCCCTCGCTCTCTGCCCCTCCCCCACCCTCTCTCTCTCTCAAAAATAAATAAACATTAAAAAAAGGAGGAGGAGGAGGGGGGAGAGGGAGGAGGGGGGAAGAACATGAACAGGTCTTGAATCTCATGATTGATGAGATCGAGCCCCGCATCGGGCTCCACACTGATAACACGGAGCCTGCTTGTTCTCTCTCCCTCTCTCTGTGACCTTTCCCCACTTGCACACATGCATGCTCTCTCAAAATAAATAAACAAACATTTAAAAACAGAAGAACGAGCATGAGGAGAAAAGGGAAGGTCTGTGGTTTCATCAGATCACGGAGAGTGCCTTTATCTGAGAAACCAAACTCAATTTGTAACCTACATTGATCCATTCATTCATTCACCAGTATTTGAGCACTGATTACAGGCCAGGTACTGTTACCGACTCTTATAAACATTAGGTCCCAGACCATAATTAGGCCGTATCCAATTAGACCTAGGGAGCATTTTCTAAAGGAACATGGACAACATATGATGGGTTACAAAACTGTCAGTCAACATTCACTGAGTGCTTTAAACTGTGAGGGATTACAGAAGAAAATGGGGCTTCTTCCCTTCCATAACTTCCTGGAGTGTTGCAAAAGCAGAATTTAAAATATTTAAAACCTTTAAAATCTTGGCAGTCCAAGATGGCGACATAGGAAGACCCTGAACTCAATGTCCTCCCATGGACACACTGAATCTATACATATAGAGCAATTCCTCCTAAGGAAGAACTGAGGATTGGCTGAACAGCTTCTGCACAATAAACAACAGAAGGACCACACAGAGAACGCCAGGAGAGGGAGACATGGCTGGAGGTGCCAGCCAGTGCCATTTTTTACGTCTCCCCCCATCAAGTCATAATAGCTCAGGTGAGAACAGGGCCAGCCTGCTAGGGCCACCCCAGCTCCAGCTGTCCATCCCCCCAGGGTAACCCCAGCACGGCACTCCCAGGGACACCTGGCCCGTGCCTATCTAGCTGCCAGTAATAGTAGGGGACTTTAATAGCCTACTTATAACCACAGATCATCCAGACAGAAAAATCAATACAAAAGCATTGGCCTTATTAGACCAAATGGACTTAAAACTTAAGAATACACACTTACTTCCTTCCCTCCCTCCCTCCTTCCCTCCTTCCCTGCCTTCCTCCCTTCCGAATAAACATTTTCAAGGGGTGCCTGGGTAACTCAGTTAAGTGTCTGACTTCAACTCAGGTCATGCATGATCTCGTGGTTCGTGGTTCCTGAGTTCGTGCCCTGCATCAGGCTCTGAGCTGACCGCTCAGAGCCTGGAGCCTGTTTCTGATTCTGTGTCTCCCTCTCTCTCTGCCCCTCCCCCACTTGTGTGCCCTCCTTCCCTCTCCCTCTCTCAAAAATAAATACACATTTAAAAAAACTTAAAAATGAGGCACCTGGTGACTCAGTCGGTTAAGTGTCCGACTTCAGCTCAGGTCATGATCTCCTGAGTTCGACCCCTGTGTCGGGATCAAGACTGATAGGTCAGAGCCTGCAGCCTGCTTCGGATTCTGTGTCTCCCTTTCTCTCTGGGCCCAGACTCCACTAGTACTCTCTGTTTCTCAAAAATGAATAAATGTTAATTTTTAAAAATTTTTAAAAAAAAGAATAAACATTTTCAAGTGTACATGGAACATTCTCCAGGATAGATCACATGTTCAGCCCCAAAACAAGTCTCAATAAATTCAAGAAGACTGCAATCTTACCAAGCAAGCATATTTTCTGGCCACAATAGTACGAAACTAGAAATCAATTACAATAAGAAAACTTGAAAAAAAAACCTACAAATAAGTGGAGACTAAATATGCTACTAAATATCCAATAAATCAATGAAGAAATCAAAGAGAAAAAATTTAAAAATACCTTGGGACACAAGGCAATAGAAACATAACTTTCCAAAATCTATGGGATGGAGCAAAGGCAGTTCTAAGAGGGAAATTCATAGCAATACAGGCATACATACCTCAAGAAACAAGAAAAATCCCAAATAAACAATCTAACTTCACACCTAAAGGAACTAGAAAAAGAACAAACAAAGCCCAAAGTTAGTGGAAGGAAGGAAAGATGAGAGAGGAAGTAAATGAAGTCGAGATTTAAAAAAATAATAGAACAATGTAAAAGTTTTTTTTCTTTTAATTGATAAGCCTCTAGTCAAACTCATCAAGAAAAAAAGATGGCCCAAATAAAATCAGAAACGAAAGAAGTTAACAACTGATACCATAGAAATACAGAGAATCCTAAGAAACTCCTATGAACAATTATACACCAACAAATTGGAAAATCTAAAAGAAATAATGCCAGAAACACAAAATTTTCCAAGACTGAATCACGAATATTTAGAAAATCTACTCTTGAGTTTGGGATGCCTGGGTGGCTCAGTTGGTTAAGTATCTGACTTTTGGCTTCAGCCCAGCTCATGATCTCACAGTCATTAGATCAAGCCCCATGTCAGGCTCTGCGCTGAGTGTGGAGCCTGCTTAAGATTCTCTCTCTCCCTCTCTCTCTGCCCCTCCCCTACTCATGCTCTCTCTCTCTCTCTCAAAAATAAAAAACCTGACTAGAACAATTACAAGTAATGAAATTGAATCAACAGCTTAATATTAAAAACTCTCCCCAAACAAAAATCCAGCAGAAGACAGTTTCACAGGTGAATTCTACCAAGCATTTAAGAAAGAGTACTTATCCTTCTCAAATTATCCCAAAATACTGAGGAGGAAGAAACATTTCTAAACTCATTTTACGAGGCCAGCATTACCTTGATGCCAAAAACCAGACAAAAGCAACATAAGAAAAGAATATTATAGGCCAATATCCCTGATGAACATTGACGTAAAAATTCTCAACAAAATATTAGCAAACTGAATCCAATAATATGTTAAAATGATCACATGCCACAATCAAGTGGGATTTATTCCAGGGATGCAAGGATGGTTCAACATCCATGACTCAATCAACATGATACACCACATTAACAAAATTGAAGGTAAAAATCGTATCTCAATAGATGCATTAAAACACTCAACAAAGCAGGTATAGAAAGAGCATATCTAAACATAATAAAGGTCATATACAACACACCATCAGCTAGCATCACTCACTCAATGGGGAAAAGCTAAAGCTTTTCCTCAAAGATCAGGAACAAGACAGGGATGCCCACTCTCGCCACTTTTATTCAACATAGTACTGGAAGTCCTAGCCACAGCCATTAGGCAAGAAAAGGAAATAAAAGGCAATCCAAGTTGGAAAGAAGCAGAACTGTCACTATCTGCAGATGACAATATTACATATAGAAAACTCTAAAGATTCTACCAAAAATCTATTAGAATTAATGAATTCGGTAAAGTTGCAGGATACAAAATTAAGTTGGTTGCGTTTCTATATGCTAATAACAAACTATCAGAAAAAAATTAAGAAAACAATCCCACTTACAATTACATTAAGAAGAACAAAACACCTAGGAATAAATGTAAACTAAGGAGGTAAAACGCTGTACTCTGAAAACTATAGGACACGGACTAAAGAAAATGAAGACAAATAAATGGAAAGATATACCGTGCTCATGGACTGGAAGAATTAACAGTTAAAACGTCCACACTAAGTAAAGCAATCTCCAGATTCAATGCAATCTCCATTAAGATACCAATGGCATTTTTCAGAGAAACAGAACAAAGAATCTGAAGATTTGTATAAAACCATTAAAGACCCAAATAGCCAAAGCAATCTTGAGAAAGAAGAACAAAGCTGGATGTGTCATGCTGCCTGATTTCAAACTATACTACAAAGCTACAGTAATCAAAACAGTATGGTACTGGTATAAAACAGACACACAGATCAATGAAATAGAGAGCCCAGAAATAAATCCATGGATAAATGGCCAATTAATCTATGATAAAGAAGCCAAGAATATACAATGGCAAAAAGACAGTCTCTTTAATAAATAGTGTTGGGAAAACTGGGTAGCTACATGCAAAAGAATAAAACCGGACCTCTGTCTTACACCATGCCCCAAAATAAATTCAAAATGGTTTAAAGACTTGAATGTAATATCTGAGGCCATACACCCCTATAGGAAACATAGGCAATAAGCTCTCTGACATGGTCTTAGGAATATTTTTTAGGATGAGTCTCCTCAGTCAAGGGCAATAAAAGCTAAAAGAAACAGAAGAGATTATATCAAACTAAAAAAGCTTTTGCACAATGAAGGAAACCACCGGCAAAGCGAAAAGGCAACCTACTGAATGGGAGAAAATATTTTCAAATCATACACCTGATAAGGGCTTAATATCCAAAATACACAAAAAACTTATACAAGTTAATGTAAACAAAATAAACAACCCTATTAAAAAATGGGCAGAGGACTTGAAGAGACATTTTTTCCAAAGAAGACATCCAGATGGCCAACAGACACATGAAAAGATGCTCAACATCACTAATCATTACGGAAATGCGAATCAAAACCATAACGAGATATCACCTCCTACTTGTCAGGCTGGCTCCTATCAAAAAGACAAAACATAACAATTTTTGGCAAGGATATGAAGAAAAGGGAATCTTTATACACTGCTGGTGGGAATGTAAATTGGTGCAACCACTATGGAAAACAGTATAGAGGTTCCTCAAAAAATTAAAAACAGAACTGTCACATGATCCAACAATTCCATTTTTGAGTATTTGAAGAAAACAAACACACAAATCTGAACAGATATATGTGCCTATATGTTCACTGCAGCATTATTTACAATAGCCAAGATATGTAAATGCCCATCAACAGATAAATGGATAATGAAGGTGTGGTATCTATACACAATGAAGTATTAGCCATAAAAAAGTATGAGATCCTACCATCTGAGACAACATGGATGGACTTTGAGGGTACTGTGTTTGGTGAAATAAGACAGAGAAAGACAAACGCTGTATGATTTCACTTATGTGTGGCATCTAAGAAACAAATGAACAAAGGGCAAAGAAAACAAAACAGAAAAAGACTCGTAGATAATACAAAACAAACTGTTGGTGTGTTTGTAAATGTTGGTTAACAAAAGAGAGAGGGATGGGGGGGGGCTGGCCAGGCAAAATAGGTGAAGGGGGATTAAGAGGCACAAACTTACACTTATAGTAAGTCAAGATGTAATGTACAGCATGAGGAATATAGCCAACAATACTGTAATTAGCTTTGTGGGGATCGTTTTGTATAAAAATACCAAATCACTGCGATATACACCTGAAACTAATAGGATATTGTATGCCAGTTATCCTTCAATAAAAAAAACTATACTGGGTAAAATATCACGCAAGTGAATTTCCTCTGAAAGGCCTTTCCTTACTACCAAAACTGAAGTAACCTCCCCAAGTCATGTCAGCCCTTTTTCTTCAAAGCACCTGTCACGTGCATAATTAAACACTGGACTGTTTTCTTGTCTACTGATGGGTGTCTTCCCTACTAGATCATTGGCTCGGTCAAGTCAGGAAGCAGGTCTGTTTCATTCACCACTACTCACACCCAGAGCTAGCACGGCACCTGCCCGGCACCCAGCAGACAATGAGAAATACAGAAAGTGACCTTAGTGTTAAGAAGGCTGACCTCTCATACCTGCTAATTATGTCATCAGCTAACACTCTGCTTCCTGAAAATTCCACCATTCTTGGCTCCAACCTGACAAAGTGCCATCCCAGAAAGGTTCCAGAAAGGGTGCTAAGCAGCAAAGGATTTCTAATGTCCTCAAACACAAAAATAGTCCCGCTAAGACCTCGTCTCTGAAACACAGTCACTTCTCTTCAACCTCTAGTTTATATATTGAATTCCTAACCATCCACAATGATTCATTATTACTATTATTATCATTATTATTGAAATATAGTTCATATACAATAACAAAGACTCTCTTAAAGGTGACCAGATGAGATTGATCCCCTGGGAAATTTTGAGGCCTATGCTACAAAGGTCTACACTATCTATTTGGGCAAGTTCCTACTTTTTCTCAAGTTCAGATCCTCTGTGGCTTTTGATAGCCTCCTAGGAGAATTTCAGGAAACCTGGCTCATTCCACAATTGTTCGGAGATGGATGGTATTAGACTTGCTTTTCTCTGGGCCTGCCTACTCTCTCCCTGAGAATTCTGCCCACAAATAGGGTGGCTTTTTCATGGGATGGGCAGAAGAGTTCTGGTTCACTGATCTCAAACAGCTCCTGAAAGATCATTAAAAAGGATAGGATTAACAAAATTATTACTCGTTTCTTCAAACTGAGTTCCTGAACTACCAAACAGACATCTGCTTATGTAACTGTAATTATTGCCTCAAAAACTGAAAACAAGTGAACTGCAGGTAGGGGACCCATCATAAGACTGGGCGGGGGTTAAAATTCATTCCGAAAGCCGAGTGAACTGGGCCTGGTACCTGCTCTGCCCTGAGGTTGTAGTTGGGAGTGTTAGTTTGGGATCTGGAGCCCAACTCTAGGGATGGCCAGTAACTTTCTTGCTTCTAATAATTAAATCACCGGCACTAGCGCCTAGAAGACTGCTTTGCAGTGTCACAATCTGAAATTCGAGACCCATAAACACTGAAGCAATGTTCAGAAGCACCTCCCTGCACAATCCAGCACCCAGGGTTCCCTGCAGGCAGATTAAAGACCAAACCTCTGCCTTTGCTGCTACTGGGTCAGAAAGCACTCTTTCCTCTGAAACACCGTGGCTCTTGAGTCGCACTTAAAATCAATGTCGGGGAATTACACCTTCTTCTCGGGGCACTGACGTAGCTTTCTCTGCAATATTATTTTTGCAGTAATTCTGTGCCCATTGTGTTGGTCAGATTCAGGTTCTAAAGGGAATCCCTGAATAAGCGTTTTAGAGCATAAAGGAACCTTCCAAGGGTAATGAGGTCTGAGACTACCAAATGCCTCCCAGCCTATTAAAAGCCTAGCGTACCTTTTATTCATCAAATGGACTCCTGTCCTACAGATCTGGATTAAGTAGAGGAGTCCCTCCCCCTGAAAAAAAAAAAAGGGCAGGAGTGGAGGCAGGAGGGGCGGAGATCGAGCTCGCAGGTTGGTGTCCAGAACGTTATTTGCCATTCCGGGTGTCACTTTCTCTGCAGAAATGTCAGCAGTTCTCAGTCGGCATTAAACTTGGCTGCTTTTCAATCACATAACGTTCAAAAAAGTCTAGGCATTTGAAAACACTTGTGTTTGCTACCCTCAGTTACTTGCAACTGATAGTTTTGTGGGCTTACATAAGTGAAACCAAGGAAACAGGTCTTCATGAAGGTGTTTGGATTTATAAATAGTTTTATTGCTCTAAGTTTTGCAACATGCAGCCCGGCTCGCAGGCAAGTTTGGTTAACAATAGGTAAGGCTAAATAGATGTGGAGAATCTGAGGCTGCTGATTCAATCTCACTCTTAGCTGAAACCTGGATGTTGAGTCATTTAAGATTTTATTATTTCAAAGAATAGAAAAGAATTGTTTTTTAGACACAGGTCTTTGATAACAAGTAGGATTTTAAGAAATCATAGGGTGTCTGGGTGGCTCAGTCGGTTAAGTGTCCAACTTCGGCTCAGGTCATGATCTCACGGTTCGTGGGTTCGAGCCCCACAGAAATACGATCACAGAAGAGAAGTGACTGATGAGTGCCTGACAGGTGGCTGACGCTCACCTGGGCATTTTCAATGTCCGCCTTACTCCTGCAGATGGAGTAATGAGAAAATATTCTGGAAAAGATGGAAGGAAGGACGCTCCCTTTTGCTAGGGTGAGACACCAATCTAGAGAAGCCACCTAACAAGCGAGGAAGGATCTCTACATTATCTACAGAAAAAGGAGGATATGTGCCTGAAGAGCTTGGAAGGTCGCCACCAAGATCAATTAAGGCTCTGCTCTGCTATGAACTCAAGTCCCCAACCGACGGAGTGAGGAAGGCACGGGCCGTTACCCTTGTTCAGATACTCAAAAGAAACAGCTTAACGACTGTGGAGTGTTTTTGACTTCATAACACAGAGTCGTTCGGAACATATTACTCTACACATTGAGGGATTTTTCCGTTCAGTGGATTCTGACACCAGTACCACATACGTCTGCAAACAGCACGACTTAGGGATCTTAGAACAAATGCACCTTCTCCAAGAATTTATCACGATTTTCAATTATTATAAAGTGAGACACAGACAAGCCATCGCTTGCTGTAGTTACACGATTACTCTCTGAGCCATAAAAAGTAACTTTTCTTTTTAGCAGGGAAGCCATTCTCTCTCTAGCTCGCTCTCTCGCTCTCTCTCTCTCTCTCTCTCTCTGTCTCTCTGTGGCTTCTATTCTTTGGGAAAAGGGCAGCAGTCATTTTACAAGGCTCCTAAGTCCTGGCTCTGCAGGCACGAAGCCAGATGGCATTTTGGAAAGTTTAAAGGTGAATTAACCATAAAATGCTCCGGTCAGTAAACGCCATCCGACTTGCTGAGGAACAAGCAGGAGCAGAGAGTGAGGGGTGAAACCCGGGGGTGAAGTCCAGCGGAGAGGAGTTTCTTCCTCTCATGTGTTTTACAAACTAACCTCGCAAAATCAAAGCAGGTGTTTGTTTTTTTAACACAAGAGCTGCCACACGGGAAAATGATAAATACTGGATGAGGAATGGGCACAACTGACTAAATGTCACATTCCAGCACTCCGCTCAGCTGTGACGATGACAAAGCGGGCTGGAAACTCCAACCTAAGCCTGCTCCGTCCCCCAAGGCCCTCGTGGAATGTATACAACGCGCTCTGAGAACAGCTTCGAGGCCAAAGTCCCAGAGATTCCTGCTCTTAACCACGATACTCAAATCATAAAGAGATTTTTTTACCAAGGATGTCATTTTGGTGTTTTGAACTCCAGAGAATTTCTCATGCTCTCTCATGAACAGCTAATAGGTGTCACTGATAGAGCCAAAACATCATCTTTTTAGAGGACCCGCAGTTGCCTCACAGAAGCATTAGCACCAGGGGGAAAAGGCGGGAGGTTCTTCCCAGCATTTACTCCTGGACGAGAAAGGCTGTAGGTTTGAAGGCAGGCACCCGGTAGCATCTTCTGGAAATACTTGGGTGGGAGACACAGGAAATGTGCTCACAGAAGCAAGTGGCTGAGGGCTCAGCGGACCCGGGGTGGACTCGGGGCAGGGACTGCTTTCGCGGACGTGTCTAGCCAAGTTCCCGGTCACCTGCCACCGTTCACAGAACCAGCATGGATCCTGTGCCAGATGATATCGTAACAGTTTCTGTCTGTAAGGAGTCTACAATCAGAAAATGGGGTATGGAAAAATTACAAGACAAAGTAACAGCGTGCCCAAGTGTAACAGAAATTAACAAAGGGTAAATCTGTCCTGTCTGTAGTTCTGTTGTGAAGGATCAATTATAATTTCTCCCTGTGAAAAGTCACTCAGGAGTAAATATAGACAGTGTTTTGGAAACCGCAAGACCTATTTGTGAAATCCAGACACTAGCGGGTACAGCGACAGGCGTAACGGTTATGATCGATCAAAGACACTTCAGTTTGAGCAAAGAAATTAATAGAGCTGCCTTTAACCGAGTGCAGATACGGAGGTGCTTGGGGAGAAGAAGGAAGAGATACATTCCTTTCGGAGAAAATGGACTAAGAGAAAGGTGACTGAAGATGCGGGTGTGTTCTTTTAGTTTGTTTTCAGATAGACGTTTTGGTGCAGTTACTGACCAAATCCCAAGTTCAGTAATTCACCTGCCACTCTCATTGTCTCAAACTTTCTCTGACGTGTTCTATCCTGCAACGGCGTGCAGGCTCACTTTGTTATAAACCACTGTGCAGCAATATAACAGGAGTGGGACCCACCAGCCTCAAACCGTGCATTTTAATAACTCATATTTGTGAAGGAGCTTGGAAAGCTCACTCCTGCTCGTAAGGATGTGGACACCACGTCCAAAGAACTGCATTTTCTCTCTGTGGAGGAAATTTTTAACAGGGAAATGAACCAGGCTGAGATACAGTGCTAAATGCTGCATTTAAGCCTCTCTGCCAAAACTGTCTACACAGCTGGACAACGATGGCCTGACTTACTGCACTTCTTTTTAGGTCTGACAACCCGTGTGCATGTCCTTAATTCAGAATGGTGGGGGCGGGGCTCTGCCGCTGACAGGCATCCGTTCCGGACCCACGAGTCACTGTTCTGACTTAGTTCCCTGGCCTTACGTGGCCTGGCCTTCTGGTCTGTTTGCCTCTTGGGAAACGCTGCAGAGGCAGTAGTTGTAGTCTTCCCGCAACAGACGATGCACGAGATGATCCCACGACGCAACACGGTGAGACGAAAAGCCTACGTTTTGCACAAACATAAAGACACCGAGCACATGGGTGTGGATCATCTATGAGAAAGGAGGAGCTACAGGAAGGCACAACCCCAGTTCATCTCCGGAACCAACTGTGCGTACCTTGTGTGCATGGAATTGGGCAAATGCAAGAGAAAACGGCATCTCGTCCACTTCTGTGATTTAGTGAAGATAAGTCAGAGCTGCAAGGGACTCTGAAATGACACAGCTCATCATTTTAGAGGCTCAGACTCAGAAGGCCCAGAAATAAGTATGTTGGCATGAAGTCCTGTGACTTCCTTATTCCTGCTGCCTGGAGACTGTCCAAAGCAAGGCTGCTCTCCATCCCAGCCTGAGTGAGGGTGATACGCTAACTGATGCAACAATTGTTTAGAAAGTGCATATTATATAAAAAGTGTTCATAATTAACTGGGTTTTCCTGGTAACACTACTTGCAACTTTTTCCCGATTTTGACTTTGCTGGGCTCCACGCTCAAAGAGCACGGACCGTGTGGGTCAGGAGACCAGTGTCAGTTCAAGCTCTGGCACTTCTGGGGCCACATCATTTTCTGGGGGAAAAATTCCCCTTGGGAAAAAAAAATTTACCTCTCTGAATCTTACAATTTCTTTTTTTTTTTTTTTCAAAGATTTACTTATTTATTTAAGTAACTCTATACCCAGTGCGGGGCTCGAACTCACAACGCCAAGATCAAGATGCACACGCCCCTCTGACTGAGCCAACCAGGCACCCCTGATCTTTCGTTTGCTAATTTGTTTTCATTTGCCAAATACGCACCGAGTGCCTACCACACGCCCACCTTGTTCTGCAGCTGAGATGTGAATTAGACAAGGGCGTCTCTGTCCCAGGGGGCAGGAGGCAGATGGTGAACAAGACAAGTACACAGAATGCTTGAAAATGACAAAGACCAGGATGGAAAGTAAGGCATGGTCTGGAACAAGTGACCGGAAAGATGATTTCTGGGAAAAGAGAACTTTCTGGTCAAGCCCTGACAGAACCGAGGGGGCCGGTCCTGCAGGCACCCGGGGAAAGGGCACTTCAGGCCCCAGGGGACAGCCAGAGTCAAGGCCCTGAGTATCTGCGGCCCAGTGAGGAGGCCAGCGCGCCTGGGCAGAGACAGTGAAGGGAGAGAAGGAGAACGAGTCGGAGGAGGAACCAGGGCACCAGACGCCTTACAGGCAGCACGAGGTCTGGGCCTTCACTCTAGTTAGAGGGGCGGCAGCTGGAGGGGTCAAGCGGGAGCGCCGGGAATCGACGGTTTTAACAAGAGCGTCGGGTCCAGTGTTTTGTCTGCCACAAAGGGTAGGATAACCGTTCCTATTTCCAAAGTTCTTAAGGGGGGAACGCGAGGGTGTCTGTGGAGGACGGCCGGGCTACCGAGTGACAGCAAATGTAACGCACGGTGGCTGTGTGGAGTCGGTGTGGCACGTGGAGAGGTGGAGAGGGCTTCGGGATCACGGACAGGGGCCTGGAGGCCAGCTCTCCTGATCAGAAGCCAGCAAGCAAAGCAGGCTTTTGTGACTTCATCAGGAACAGGAAGGGTAACACCTGACCGGCAGGGTGGCTGGGAGAGCAAAGCTTAGGTCACGCGCCTGACGCGGCAGGTAACACGCGCCTCTCCGGGGAGCAAGAAACACAAGGTCCAGAGCACAGAAGAGCCCTAGCAATCAGCGACCCTGGCGTCTAGCCTTGACCTCCCACTGCATCGCGGTCTCGTCTTCTCCGTCTCTGCCACGGATGGAGGTGACGGTGGCTGCGGTGGTGTGACAGTTGAATTAATGCTTGTGACACCGCCATACGAAGGATTTGCTGCAGCCTGTTTCCACTGTTAATACAAGTGTGACTGAGCCTTACCCTACGGAGACAGCGAAAGAGTCCAGAAGAAGCTGTTGCATTGGAAACAATGTGGGATTTATCTGTTTATCTTGAAAACATCGTCCCGTCTTTTGAGTTCGATGATTTAGTGTATGGAAAGGGGAGGGGAGGGGAGGGGAGGGGAGGGGAGGGGAGGGGAGGGGAGGGGAGCGGAAACAAAACCAAACAGATTTCGGAGCAGCGGCTCTCTATCACATAGCAGAAATGGTTCCAGAAAGGAAAACCTGGCAAGTATTAAGAGTTTCTTTAAGTCCTTTTTTAGTGCTAAGAAAGTGCTAGAAAACCTGGCAAGTTTCCTATCTCTCTTTCATTTCGAGGAGAAGTTATCCCAACCGGCTTCTTGTAACTCAGTACTTCTCAGCAGGATCTGTGACAGCTCTTCCTTCTGGGGTTCTTCAGTGAACATCTGGGGGCCCGTCCTGAGTAACACAAGTGGAACCACCACGTCGTTTATGCGGGTCGCCGCTAATCTTGAGGAGAGCCAGGCTGAAGGCTTAGAAAATGCAGGCCATAAACCTTCTTGAAAGAATCTGCCTTTCTTGGGATTTTTTTTTTTTTTTTTTTTTTTTTAAGAGCAAGACTTGAAAGCAGAGAAGGCTTGCCAGCCACCCTCTTCCACGGAGCAACAGTGACTTGTTACTTTTACACTATTAGCTCATCTAGTCAAAACACCACGAGACGCAGAAAGCACCTAGACTGCAGCTGGCCATCGCAAATCCCAAACAACCGCACACTGTAGTCACTACCTGTTTTCGCACTAACAGCCACGATGTAATCTCAACAGAACTATGAATATGCTCAATTTAACCTTTATTTTCTAAGCAGGGACTAAAATACCCAACTTCCTATGTATAGCACGGCAGCTCTCAATTAATAGACTGTACTACACAAGGGCTTTTTTCAGATACATAAGGCAGGGCTGATGTTCTCCCAGTGGGAGTTTGTTCATATGATCAATATGATTCAATTACATAAATATTTACTTAGCAGCTGTTATGTGTTGGGCACTGTGCTGGGTGCTGCAGAAACAGAGATGAGTAAGACCTGGCCCCCGATCAAGGCGTCTGCCATGCGGTTCGGGAGCCAGCTATGTAAACAGATAAAACGCGGTGGCAGTGGCATAAGTGTGATACGGGTATGCGTGTGGCGTAATGAGAACAAAGAGAAAGGGGCCTTCCCTTGCCTGGGGAGGCGGGCTTTTCTGAAGGAGGTGACACTTGAGCTGAGCTCTGAAGGCTTCTTCAGCCTGGTCTGAGGTGGCGGAAATTCTAGAGAGGGATGGATAAGCATTAGCAAATACATGAAGTCATGGGGCGACGTTCTGTGCAAGGTGTCGCTGAAGTATAGAGTGTGAGATGGAAAGGGGGAGCATGGGGCTAGAGAGGCGAGAAGGGACTTGGATGTCCAAATCCAAGATCGCTTGGGTCTGCCATTTAGATGGCAGAGGACAAAAGACAGTCCGCCCGTCTCTACTCCGCACGTGCGGTCATTCCCCGAACCCTGAATTCCTACGTCATCTGCGGCGGGCTGCTGGGTCTCTGGCAGCCTAGTTGGCGGTTATACACCACGGTGAAATACGAAGAAGCGGCCAAACATCCAGTAAATATCAAGCACCTGACACATCTCAGGCACCATCTCAGGGGCCAGAGGTAGAGCAATAAGAAAATCGAAGTTCCTGCCCTCACGGCACTTGTATACAGCGGAGAAATGAGAACAAAACCAGAGTTCCACACAGGGGTGGTGCTAGGAAGAGACCAAAGCAGGACGGTGAACAAATCATGTAGCTCAAGGATGAGCAGAACATGGTCAGATTTCTCGGCAGAGTCAGACTGTCTCCATCTGTAATAGAGGGTCAACCGGAACAGGGGTAAGGAGAGAAGTAATGTTGTTTCGGGGAGGAAACTTCCTGGGAGTGGGCAGCGCGGTGGGCGATGCCCCAGGAGGAGAGCAAGGAAGGTGAAAGCTGGTCCCGACTCCTCCCCCGCCCCTCGGAACACACGGGTTACCTGAGGAACACGGGCTTAAGGAGACTGAGCTCACTGCCTGGAAAACGATGCAGTTTACAACATGCTAAGTACCATGGAAACATATCTGTTCTTTCCACAAGCATGTGAAAAATACAGGGGGAAAAAAAATAAATCACTGCGCTTAAGAACAAGGGGAAAAACAATTAGAAGGGAGCTTGGAAGTAGAGAAACCGCCAAATCATAGCTCCCTCGGAAAAAACCTCCAGTAGAGCCCACGCTCCCGAGAGTCATGGGCCTTTACACAGAGGGTGTTGGCCGTAAGCTTCCTTGAAAAGGCCTCTGGGAAAGTCTGTGGTATGGCCAGCAGATGCTGTTGCCAACACCACCGGGAAACGTCTACCTCTGGCTGAGGGAGTCTCGGGAGCGAGAGCACACCCACGTGCGCCCCTGTGAAGAGCTCCCTCCTTCTAGCACAGCCCCTCCGGCCTGGTGGTCTTCACTCCGGATAAAGAACTCCCTGCTCCTTCTCTGGCGCTTCCTGTTTTTATCCAGCTTCACCAGGGGTTGGGTTGTGCAGTGGCTCTGGTAAAGGGCCTACTTACCCACAGTAACATCTCTTGTGGTCTCCAAAACGTCCTTGGCACAGATGGGTGACAAAGAAATATGTGCAAAGAAACTTTATATATAGTCCAGAAAACACAAGAACCAGAATGCCTGCAATAACAATGGTCTCAAAGGGTACGTGGGTTTTTGGTAGGCTATAGATAGTGACCGGGGGGGGGAGGGGGGGAACCAGCCAACAGCGTGCTCAGGAGCCATGACCGCTTGACGTGAATTCTGAAAAATTCACGGGGTTCTCGACACAAGCGTAGAAGCAGAAAGAGTGGTCTGCAATCTCACTGAAAAGACAAAGATAACTGGACCGCCGGTTCGGGGAAGACTGACCCCGTACATTCCCTATGACAGGTAAACAGAAAGGCTAATAATAGCAGATGTTTTCCATTTAAGCTCAGCTATCTCCCCTGTGCTAAACAGACATAATCAGAGTAACCATGGACATCCTACATGTTCAGCAAGACATCTGTGTTCAGGAGGGAAGCATTTCTCATGAACAAGTCTCTGAGGCAGAGGCAATAAAATGGATAAAATTGTACGCAAAGAGCTAAACAGGATTCTTTAAAAATGAGGTCAGTTGGCTCAGTGGGCTAAGCGTCCAACTGCGGCTCAGGTCATGATGTCACTGTTCAGGAGTTCGAGCCCAGGGTCGGCCTCTGGGCTGACAGCTCGGAGCCTGGAGCCTGTTTCCAATTCTGTGTCTCCCTCTCTCTCTGCCCCTCCCCCGCTCTGTCTCTGTCTCTCAAAAATTAATAAACATCAAAAAAAAAAAATGAGGTCAATTACATGGTCAAGAAAAAGTAATGTGGTTTTGGAGCACTACTTGCCACTTTCTGGAGTATATTCTGTTCTGCGTAAGAACACACAGTCCTTGGGGCGCCCAGGTGGCTCAGTCAGTTGACCACCTGACTTTGACTCAGGTCATAAGCTCGCAGTTCATGAGTTCAAGCCCCACATCAGGCTCCGTGCTGACAGCTTGGAGCCTGGAGCCTGCTTTGGATTCTGTATCTCCCTCTCTCTGCCCCTCCCATGCTCATGCTCTGTCTCTCCCTCTCTCTCTCTCAAAAATAAACATTAAAAAAAAAAAAAAAGAATACACAGTCCTTTCTTCCACATCAGACCATTATCGATGGACACCTGCGTGAGTGTGAAAGTTCCTAACTGTTGTCTCTGCTCATGCACGTTCAGTCCAACCTCTGTGTACATACAAGTCATTTAAAACATTTTTTTAAATGTTTATTTATTCTTGAGGGAGAGAGAGACAGAGCGTGAGTGGAGGCGGGGGGAGGGCAGAGAGAGAGGGAGACACAGAATCCGAAGCAGGCTCCAGGCTCCAAGCTGTCGGCCTAGAGCCTGACGTGGGGCTCGAACTCACGAGCTGTGAGATCACTACCTGAGCCAAAGTTGGACGCTTAACCCACTGAGCCGTCTAGGCGCCCCTACATACAAGTCATTTTGCACACTGCCAGCAGAATAATCTTTCTCGAACATCATTGTTACCGTGTCCTTGGCCTTTGATGGTCCTTACTACATCACGAAGAGTGGTGAACGGATGCCTCCTTGTGGCAGCGATGAGGGACCAGAGAAGGTAATGAAGTAAAGCAGTGAGCCATGTGATCATCTGGAATAAGAGGTTTCCAGAAAGATGGAAAGGCCTGAGGCATAAATGAGCAGCCAGGGCAAAGAAGCACAAGAAGAACTGTGGGCTCTTGGTGGAAAGAACAAGGCGGGTGGGGTGGTGGTGATACTGGAAAGGAAGTTGGAGAGATGGACAGAGATCAACTGAGCCATGGAGGCCGAAGGAGGAGTGTGGACTTTAATTGCAGGTGCAACTCATAATGACTTGTAAGAGTAACTCAGTAAAGCCCTGTTGAACAAATGAATTATTAAAGTCCAGTCTGAACTACTTATTTTGTCAGATGAGGCCTGAAGTTTACAGTAAGGTTTAGGAGGAAGAAAAATATTCTTGGGCACGCCCAACGTGTTCAAACGGAAATCCTCTTTTCACCGGCCAAAGTCTTTCATTACTGAAACTGACCAACGTCCATCTTTCTAAGTCAAGGAAAAAAAAAAAATGAAGTTACACATAAAAATTTCTCTCCTGATTTTGTCCCAGGACTCGAACGCCGTCTCAATAAAGTGAATGAGCAGCAAGTATTTATAATTAAGATACTTTTAAATACACACACACATTTTAGGATGGAGACAACTTCCAATACATACTATCTGAAAATTATCACTTGTTTGCATGATGGAGTTACATATGCCAGTTTTCTAAGCACGCCATGACTCGTGGATACTTCACGACTGAACAACACATTCACTGCATGTGACAGACAGCCTCTAACGTCAACCTCTGGGGCCCTGCATCCCAGTATTGATACCCTTGGCACCCTTCTGTTGAGTGTGGACTGTAGTTAGTGACTTGCTTCCAGTGACTGAAAAAGGATAAAAGTCGATGGGTTATCAACTCTGAGATTAGGTTACAAAGAGACTGTGGCTGGGGCGCCTGGGTGGCTCAGTCATTTAAGCGTCTGACTTCCATTCAGGGGTCATGATCTCACAGCTTGTGGGTTCAAGCCCCATGTTGGGCTCTGTGCTGACAGCTCGGATTCTATGTCTCTCTCTCTCTCTCTCTCTCTCTCTCCCTCTCCCGCTTGTGTTCTCTCTCAAAAATAAACATAAAAAAAAAAGAGAGAGAGAGACTGTGGCTTCTATTGGGAGCACTCTCCTGTCTGCTCATTCTGAGAGAAGCCAGATGCCATGTTGTGAGCCGTCCTACGAGAGGCTCATGTGGCAAGGAACTGGGGGAGGCCTGTGGCCAACAGCTAGTGAGAAAGCACAGCACTCAGTCCAACAGCTCATAAGGAACTGAAACCCAACGGTAATGATGTGAGTAAACTTGGACATGGATCCTCCCCAAACCGAGCCTTCAGAATGGGCCTGCAGCCCCAGCTGGTGGCTTCACGGTGGCCTCGTGAGAGACCTGGGGCCGGAGGCACCCAGCTAACACCTGGATTCCTGACCCACAGGAACTGGGAAACACTGAATGTGGTTTTAAGCAATTACGTTTTGGGGTAATTTGTTACACAGCAATTTATAACTAATCCATTGGGCCACATTTTAAAGGAGAAGCAGACCAGTTAAATTCTTGACAGTGGCTAAAATCTGAAAGACATTTACAATGCCTAAAATATACATTTAATTACTTTGTAACAGCAAGTTGACCTTCATAATATTTTTTAAACACTGACAAATATTAAAGTTAGTTTGAAAGAGCCAACTTGGAGGGGGCAGGAAAAAAATCAAAAGGTTGTATTAGTGGAAAGATTTGGTCAGAAACTAAGAAATTCCAGTTTCAAAGAGGGAGAGCTCCAAGAGCAGAAATGAACGACTAGGTTCCAATACACCCGAGAAAAATTTCGGGATTATTAATGAATGAAGAACGCAGCTGTAAGATAACATCGTTCTACAAAACATGATGGTGTGTTATGAAGATACAAAATAAAATATGAATAGCAATTAAGAAAATAAGGTGCACTGGCATTCCAATTTCTTAGTGCGACCCAGCCTCTTCAAGCCTCTGTTTCTCCACACAGGTAACAGGAGTAAGAATTCCTACATTTTAGGGTGATAAAGCACTCAGTGCAATGCTGGGCCCATGGTAAAAAACCAAAAAATACTGGTTCCTGTAACAGCTACTCTTTTCTGTTGCAGTTTTAAATTAGAATCTAGTTCTACTTTTGGAGCACTTGGGTGGCTCAGTCAGTTGAGCGTCTGACTCTTGATTTTGGCTCAGGTCATGATCACACAGTTCGTGGGATCAAGCCCCGTGTGGGGCTCTGTGCTGACCATGCAGAGCCTCCTTGGTGCAGTCTCTCCCTCTCTCTCTCTGCCCCTCCCTCACTCGTGCTCTCTGTCTGTCTCTCAAAAGAAATAAACATTTTTTTTAAAAAAAGAATCGAGTTCTGGGGCGCCTGGGTGGCGCAGTCGGTTAAGCGTCCGACTTCAGCCAGGTCACGATCTCGCGGTCCGGGAGTTCGAGCCCCGCGTCGGGCTCTGGGCTGATGGCTCGGAGCCTGGAGCCTGTTTCCGATTCTGTGTCTCCCTCTCTCTCTGCCCCTCCCCCGTTCATGCTCTGTCTCTCTCTGTCCCAAAAATAAATAAACGTTGAAAAAAAAAAATTAAAAAAAAAAAAAAAAAGAATCGAGTTCTACTTTCAAAGAATATCAGGTTACTTCACAGCTTGAGACACTTAGAAAACTTAGCAGAAAGTTCAAGAAACCAAAATTTAACCAGAGTTAAGAATAAGGTTTGCTCAAGAAAGTGAAAAGACACACCCACGGAATGAGTAAAAATATCTGCGAATCACGTATCTCGTAAGTGACTTTTATTTAGAAAATATAAAGAACTCTTACAAGCCAGTAATAAAAAGACAAATAACCAAACTGAAAAATGATCTGTTGACCAATAAACATACGTGAAAAGATGTTCAGCATGATTAGCCGTTGGTAAAATGCAAATGAAAACTATGAGCTGACAAACCATTTCACACCCACGGGATGAATATAATCAAAAGAAAAAAAAATAAGTGTTGTCAAGAATGTTGAAAAAATGGAACCCTTGTACACAACTGGCGGGCAGGTAAAACGTGGCAAACTCTTCAGCATTTATTTGCTTGGTTCACTTATCCATTATATATGCACAGTGTGTGGCCATTTCCATCAATAAATCAACTGAATCAAAACAGTGAGCTTATCAGGGGATATAGAAAAGTCTCCAAAATTCTCTACTTTACAATAAATATGAAGCATCTGGTGTTTCATACTAAGATAAAGCCCTTTTTGAAAGAAACATGGCACCATTCTAATCCATTTCCATAAGTGCAATTTAATCCCCAAGTGTTAAATCAGATACACTGCAGCTTACTATCTATTTGAAAAATAAATTATCGAAACTAGGAAACTAACAAGGCTCTCATAAAAATAGAAGCCAAAAATAATGATGACAAATTCAGTGAGTATTTCCCCTGTCGCAACTTGAATGCTTAAACTGTACTGTGTGGGAAAATACCATTGTTTAAAAAATAAACAACAAAAAACTAAGTGGAAGATAGAGACTTAATTCTTTGAGTTCATGGAAATTTATTGTCATCAAAAAATAAACTCACGATTTACTGGCCTTCTAAAACCTACAATCAATTCAAGTAAAAATAATTGTCATTGGCCTATCATGTAGAAGTTACAGAATTTTAGAGCCCACAGAAGACTAAAGATCACGTACCTCAACCATCTCAGTAAAACTGAACTAGTTGATAACAGGTCACACATCTGGCTGAGGACTGAGCAGGGTGAACACTAGGAGCTTTGACTCCAAGCGTGGGCCTTTTTCCTGTATGTTATACTGAGGCTAATAACCCTTTCCGAAGAGATGATAGTTCCTGTATTTGCAGAGAGTAAATGAGCCTCAAGTGGAGGGTACATTCTTTAGGATTTCTGAACTTAGGTCCTATCACCTAGCCTTCCATTAACGGAGTTTTATCAAATGGTTTAGGAAAACATGTTTATTATCATTTTTTTTAATTAACTTATTTCTATATAATTTATTGTCAAGTTAGGTAACATACAGTGTGCTCTTGGTTTCGGGAGTAGTTTCCCATGATTCATCGCTTTACATAAAACACCCGGTGCTCATCCCAACAAGTGCCCTCCTCAATGCCCCATCACCCATTTTCCCTTCTCTCCCCCCCCCCAACCCACATCAACCTTCAGCTTGTTCTCTGTATTTAAGAGTCTCTTATGGTTTGCTGCCCTCTCTGTTTGAAACTAATTTTTCCCCTTCCCCTCCCCCTCCCCCATGGTCTTCTGTTAAGCTTCTCAAGTTCCACATCTGACTGAAAACATGACTGACCTATTTCACTTAGCATAATACCCTCTAGTTCCACCCATGTTGCTGCAAATGGCAGGATTTCATTCTTTCTCATTGCCAAGTAGTATTCCATTGCATGTATAAACCACATCTTCTTCATCCATTTGTCAGTTGATGGACATTAGGCTCTTTCCATAATTTGGCTATTGTTGAAAGTGCTGCCATAAACATTGGGGTACGTGTGCCCCTATGAATCAGCACTCCTATATCCTTTGAATAAATTCCAGTAGTGCTATTGCTGGGTCATAGGGTAATTCTATTTTTAATTTTTTGAGGAACCTCTACACTGTTTTCCAGAGTGGCTGCACCAGTTTGCATTTCCTCCGGAAAATACGATTTTTAAAAAACAACACTTCTTTTAGTGACATTAAGGCCAAATTCACGGTACTTCTCCTTTGCTTGTTGTTTTCTTCTTCTCACTTCCTGTGTTTTCCTTCTCTGATTATTCAACATGCTATTAGGAGAAGTTTTGGGCCAAAGCATCTCACCATCTTCCTAGGTTTAGAGATTCTCCTATTGTATGAGGCAGCACTTACCTCCCACTATGTAAGTTTAAGTACCTGTGAGATAACAGAAAGATATATTTTGGTCTCTGCCCACAGAGTTCCTGAAACCAGGTAATTTCCTAGGTAACAGGAATGTCTTTTGTTCTAATGAGGTGACTCTGGGTGGGCTCCTGGATGGGGGCTGGCCATCAGAAAGACCAAGCCAAGATTCGAAGTCTGGAATTTTCAGCCCACTCCCCATTCTCTGGTGAAGGGGGGAGTTAATGAATGAAAATGGAGTTAATGATCAATCATGCCTGAACCATGAAGCCTCCATAAAAATCCCAAGAGTATGGGGACCTCAGAGCTTCTAGGCTGTTAAAAACATAGACAACCCCAACTCCACGGGGACAAAAGTTCCTGCATTTGGGACCCTCCCAGACCTCACTCTATATCTCTTCATCTAGCTGTTCATCTGTATCCTTTATCACATCCTTTCATAAACTCGTAAATGTGTTTCCCTGGGTCTGTGAGCTGCTCTAGCAAATTCATGGAACCTGAGAAAGGGGTCAAGAGAACCCTTGATTTATAGCCAACTTGGACAGAAGTTTTGGGTAATCTGGGGACCTACCTGTGATTGGCATTTGAAGTGAGGTGGGAGCAATCTTATGGAATGGAGCCCTTCAACCCAGGGATCGGGTGCAATCTCCAGGTAGAACTGAGCTAAACTGTAGGACATTCAGCTGGTGTCATGGAGAACTGCTTGGTAAGGGGACCGCCTCCCCAAAATGGTGGCCATAAGTGTCCTGATTATTCCGTGTGAGGAGTAAAGGAGGAAGACACAGGAGAGGAGGGCTATAGGTTTTTCCAGCACAGTACCAGATACTTCAGTTCCCAGGCTTCCCTGTAACGAGGGTGTGGGCATGTGACCTAGGCAATGCCAACCAAAGGCACCAGGCTCTAGACCAAATAGAAGCCATGGCTATGAAACTCCTCTGGGGTGGGGGGGTGGGGGGGGGTGCTGGAAGCAGTAGCATCTGGTTTCAAGAGTCACCCATGGCACTGGTTCTGGAAGCAGAATTTGGAATCTGTGTTATCAGTGGTGCACGCTCTGTGGGGTAATTTGGGGCTCTGTTTTTGCTTAACAAACCTCGAAGTCTATTCCTCTGACTCTCCTAGAAATTCTGCTTATGTTATCAAATTCTGCTTAAATACCCCGTTATTTGAAACTAAAGAAAACTTACACATAAAAGCAGTAAAAAGTTAAAAAAAAAAAAAAAAAAAGCTCTATTATATTGTGAGCTTACCTAGGGCAGGGGCCTAATGTATAATTTTCATATTAAATAGTATCTGCTCATAAAATGACATCTAACATTTAGTAGGTTCTTCATAAATGTGGAATCAAACTGGCTATTTACAAAGTAGTACTTATTAACTGTACGCTTAATGAGGCTCTGTGGGATAAGAGAGAGAAGACAGCACTAACAGGACAGTACATTTGCTAGAATGTATGAGAAGAACATGATTAACTGAACTCAACTGAGGGAGCAAGAGATTTTTCATGTTCACAGCCTATTCCATTTTTTTTTTTAAAGTTCATTTATTTTGAGAGATAGACAGAAGCAGAGAGAGGGAGAGAGAATCCCAAGCAGCCAGCCTCCATGCCGTCAGCACAGAGCCCAATGTGGGGCTCAAACTCACGAACTGTGAGATCATGACCTGAGCTGAAATCAAGAGTTGGATGCTTAACTGACTGAGCCACCCAGGTGCCTCACAGCCTAGTCCTTCTAAAGGAACTTTACTAGCTATTTTAGTCTCACTGCAGGCCTGTTTTCCTGGGAAAACACAGGGCCACATCTATACAAATGCAGACAGTAACTTCATTCGTGAGAAGACAGACTGCTTAATTTTACTACAAAGTGGTATGTTTTATTTTGAACGTGGAACTGATCTATTGGTCTGGGACAAGCTAGTTTAGGGAAATGACTAACATTTATTTCCTAGAAAATGGGGGGAAGAAGTATGTTTAAGTACCATGGAAAAAGCCAGCAAACTTTGAAATCAATGTCCACTAAACTTGGATGGAATGAATTTCTTAAACAGCGCTTTAATTAGGTAAACTTAGGAGGGCAAGGAAGCTGAAGCTTCCTACTGTTTCCATTTTAAGATAGTGGTGAAAAAGTCTTCTCAGTTTACCATGGAAATTCCAGGGAACTGTTGGGTGAGTGCGTCTATCTTTTAAGAATATAAATATGTCATCTTTTGGTTGGCCAGCACGCCAAATTATGTGCTTAATATTAAAATATTTATAGATGACTGGAACATAAACGCAGCAGCTGTTACTCTGGAATTATGGGAGCATAAACTCGTATTCAATTCTCCTGTCTTCACTAGTCGCAAACTGTGCTTGAGGGCAAGGCCGACAGGAGCCAGTGCTGGGGCCACAGGAAACTGACGGCAAAAGACTATTCAGAAAGTTCACTGATGGTTCCCCGAATTTCATAGCCACTACAGCTGCGAAACAGGGATCAAATTGTCATGAAGCCTTTTGGGGACCAAATGCAATTATGTATGTCAAAGAACCCCACGATATGCTTAACACACATGGTGGGTGCTCAAAACAGAGGAACTAAACCTGAATTTGCAACTTAAACTATTTAGTGATATAGACGACGGACGATTAAAAAGCATTTTGTTTTGGAAGGAAAAAACCCTCCAAAATATTTTAAGCTGTGGTAGATATATACTGAGTAGATCTTGTAAATGCTTTATTTTCTTTA
Organism: Puma concolor; assembly: GCF_028749965.1. Taxonomy (NCBI): domain Eukaryota; kingdom Metazoa; phylum Chordata; class Mammalia; order Carnivora; family Felidae; genus Puma; species Puma concolor. The sequence continues at coordinate 6,395,065 of NC_141683.1, read as the reverse complement.
TTTCTACTCTCATTCTAACCACATAGCTCATGTTTGCATACTGTCTTTACTCATAATTTTGCACTATAATTTTTACATTATTTAACCATGGATATTTATTACTTTAAAATGGGAAAGTCTGGGGTGCCTGGGTGGCTCAGTCAGTTAGGCGTCCAACTTCAGCTCAGGTCATGATCTCACAGTTTGTGAGTTTGAGCCCCGCATCCGGCTCTGTGCTGACAGCTCAGAGTCTGGAGCCTGCTTCCAATTCTGTGTCTCTGTCTTTCTCTGCTTCTCCCCCCAACTCACACTATCTCTCTCCCCTTCAAAAATAAATAAACTTAACACACACACACACACACACACACACACACACACACACAGACACACGGGAAAGTTTATGTAAAAATCTCACTGTCAATTAGGGTGGTCCCTGCTTTCAACACTGTAAGGTATGTGGCACCGTGAATTATTTTGTGTATACTCATGTATGATAATTCAGCCCCAAGCCACACAGTGATCATGACGGAGTGAGGTGGTTTTCTAACAAAAGACAGAAACGTCTTCTAAGACACGCCTCGCCTTTCCCCACATCAAATACTAGGTCATTTTGCTTCAAATATAAAAATGGTTTCTGCTTTCCAAGAATGTCCTTGTGGTAGGAAAAACATTACCTTTCACATTTAACTCACAAGCTGTGCCGGGGGTGGGTGGGTGGGGGGGATGTAAAGACCTGGCTTTGGGTCACAGCCCCTCAGTCATTTGCCTCCACCTGTTTTCTTACCTGTGTCAGGAGGCTGCTGTCTCCTGCCTTCCATAATCCCCCTCCTGCCTGTTGTCTCAGGCTTCCAGCTCTGAGATTCTCTCTGATCTACGTAGGTCCTGCTTCCCAGTGAGATTATGAGCTCTCTGAAGGCATAAATCACATGGTAGGGTACCTCCAAAATCTGTGCATTACGTAGCAGAGTGCCATGTGATGGCTATGTGTGAACCTGAACGACAGCCGCGTTACGCTATAAAACAAACGTGGAACCAGATTATCAGAGCTCAGGAAGCGAAGCCATGATGGCACACTAACCCTTATTTAACATTCACAGTGGGGGCTCCATGATCTGACCTTCCAGTCAAGCAAGTGCACTAGGCAGTAATGAGCTGGGAGAAACGATGAACAGGCTAGATTCGAGGTGAGGTATTCTGTCCTTTTGTCTCCATAAAACCCCCACAATATTCCCGACTTCTGGACTCACTCTCTGTACCCTGTGACAAGCCAGCATGGTAAGCGGCCTAAGATGCTCCCTCCGCCCCTAAGCCCCACCTCGAGGTGTTCGCACCCCGGTGCAGCCCCTCCTCCAACGTGCCAGGTTCGGTCCGTGTAATCTACAGTCTGTGCGGAAGAGACGGCGTGTCACTTCCGAGACCAGGTTTAAACGACTGGCTTCTGTTTGAGGAGCTCTCTCATTCTCTCACTCTCTTGCCGTCTTGGATCACGGATCAGTTGCTCTGGGGGAAGCCCCAGGAAGAGGCCCTCGTGGTGAGGAGCTGAAGCGGGCTGCCGACAGTTGAGTGAGCTTGGGAACAGATCCGTCAGCCCCGTCAAACCTTCGGCTCTACCCACAGCCTGACTACAACCCCACGAGGGACCTAGAGCCACACGCACCCCGCTAAGCTGCTCCCACATCCCTGGCCCCCAGAAACTGTGATGTAATCTGTGTGTGTGTTCAAACTGCTGTTTCTTGCCTAGATGACTGTAACTTTCTAACTGTTGCTTCTGTAAAAGTATCACCCCCGCCCCCCCAATCCATCCTTGCTGTCAGGGAAGTATCTGAAACACGATTCTACTAGTGCCTCTCCTCTGCCCAAAATCTTTTGGTAGATCCCTATTACCCAAAACTCCACATCTTGTCCTACAGGCCTTTGGGAACCCAACCCTGCTGGCCTCTCTGGCTTCCTCTGCACTTCAAGGCCCAGGCACTTAAATCCTACTTTAATCTCCCATGCAGGCTAACTAGTTTTCTTTCTCTGATATCCACTGTTCCCAGAACGTCCCACACACTTGGCCGATCCTATGAATCCTTCAGGATTCAGTTCAAAGATCACCCTGTGAATGTGTATTTGTTTATTTAATTAATTTTTTTTTCTTGGATACAAATGGCAGTACCTGGTATGAAGAAATGGTATCGTTTCCTAGATACCAATGACAGGCTGTACACATTTAACTCAATCCAACCCATTTTGATGAGCACCTACTGTGTGTTAGGCACATGTTTTTCAGGAGGCACTAGGACTAACGAAAAACATTGAACAAATAGGGTCCCTAACCTTGAAGAGCCTACAGTTTAGCAGTGAAGTTAGACAATAAGCTACTGATGATAAATAATATGAATGTTACACAAATAAAGAGTTCAGAGTATTCAGGGCAGTGGAGGTGGGGGAGGGGCACCAAACCCGTTCTGTGGGCTCAGAAAAGCTTTCCCGGAATGTTTAAGGGATTTAAGGAAAAAAAAAAAAAAAAAAAAAACTTTATCAGAAAGACATTAAATCAGGATAAAAAATGGCCCCAAAATCAAAATCAGCAACCAAAATGGAAGAGACACGGGTTGGTGGTAATATACGTGAAAGGAGCCACGGACTAGGAGGGACCAAACCCACAATGTAACTGGGAAAAACACTTTGTTGTCCCCAAATGAAATACAGTCCACAGACTTTGGGGATACTCCATTATGTTCAGGATTCACAGCCCTCCTTCAGAGGCGGGAAACCTGAACCCACCCAGGACTGAGACACCCTGAACCCAGGTCACAAGAGCAGCTTCTGACAACTCGAAGGCCTTGGTGTCTGAAGCCTCAGAGGAAATCTGCGGACTACAAGTGGCTGAAGGTCTGTCGTGTGGAAGAAAGACTAGTTTTATATATAATCCTGTGGATTTGTAGGTACAGAAAGGAAGAGACAGAAGAGGAACCATCTCCAAATCGCCAGAGCTATTTAAAGCAGGCAGTCTGCATCCTCGCAGGGGACCGTATCTAAAGTGGCTGGCCACGGAGCAAAGTGTTGCAGGAGAAAATCCTAACACCGGAAGGGAGTTACCCTGGATGACTGTACCCTGGATGCCTTTTAACCCCGGTACTTCATGGCTGGACAACATGAATATTAATGAGTCTCTCCTTGTCCTAATCTCTACTGTAGTGATACCAAGTGGACCACATTTCCCACAAGGTCCTGTCCTGTATGGTAAACAGGATGAAAACAAAGCGATGGGCTTTAGACATCCTCAAAATAACAGTACGGTCCTCCTAACAACTCCGCTCCTAGCAACAAACTATTCTACGGTTCACATTTGCCTCATTATTTAATCTAAATCTTATGTTTAAGGCACGCGATTGTCTCAGATCGTAAAATCTGTAATAAATATGGAAGAAAATATCTCTACGGATATTCGGTTAAGTCCAAAGGCAATTCTTGTCTGATTCGCTCAAGATTCCCAAAGCAAAAGTTTTAACGATCCGTATCCGTATTGTCAGCTGCAACATTCTAGATTCAGAAAAACCTAGATTCCTGAGGATGCTTTAACCTTTACTTGTAAAAGCCCAAGAAAAGGAGCATTCTCCAATGTGGACAGAATGACAGCGTCTGTGACACGTATATCCCTGAGATGATGCTGGCCTAGCATCCGTCCCCAGCTGTGTCTTAAATAACAAAGAAATGATCTGTCATGCTCCACAGAAAGTTAGGACCCCTACTGTTTCCAGCTGCTATCATGGCAGAAGAGAAAACCGAGGACTTGAGCCCTGAGCTTAAGTAGTTCTTCGGAAAGACAGAAACTGGAGATGATGTGAGATGGTTCAATCTTCCGACACACTACAGTAAGACCCTTGATGTTCCAGCACAAAGAAAAATGCAATCTGAGGACCTCAATATGTTAAAATAAAGAAATGATTCAGATTTTGAACAGTCAGTAGTAGGAAGCTCAAACCAACTTTGCTGGCTCAAATAGATGCTGATCTCCAGTTTTTATTAGTCAAAAGCTAAACCATCTGTTTGAGTAGAAACAGATTTTCGCCGCAAGGGAGACAGAGGGAAAGTGGCCTCAGTGAAAACTGATGGGACTCGGAAGGTCGGCTAGGTGCAGGGGTCTCGGGAACTGGCCCCTCTGGGTGAAGAAAGAAAAGAAGTACGAATATCCGAGAAGGCGCAGTGCAAGCCGATCCGATGTAAATCTCTGGAGACTCGCAAACGTTCCCACAGATTAAAAAGTTTATTAGCAAATCAAATACAGAAAAGACAAACTACTCCTGAAAAAAAAATTTACCTGTGCAACTGCCAGTAAATCTTCAAAGCAACATCACTCTCAACAAAGTGAGAGGCATTCAAGTACAGAAAGGCAGGTCCAGCATTCACCTTCTTCTTCCCATTCCCCACATCTACTTTCAGACCGCCTTTGTACAAGAGGGCTCAGAAGAGGCTATGCCAAGTGGAGATGACCGAACGGTTTGGGAGGAGTTAAACATGGATGCCCTGATGACTTCAACCAGAGGAAATGAGGGTGGCAAGAAACAGCCACAGGACGGCTATTCCAGAATCGTGGCATCAGCTTCTCCTTCTCCCTCCTTCAGCTGCCAAGCGCAATAGACTTTTCCTTTGCAAGGTCTTGGGACATTTTTCCTTTCTCTCCATCCCAGGCCTTTAACAACCTCACCCCAACACTGTTGCAATGCATCCCAGCTCATCTTGCCTCCTAACTTTTTGTTTTCGTTTACAGACCTCAGCCCGATCAGCCGTCTCTTAATAGAGCTTTCACGGTGTAATTTTTATGTTGGAGAGCTGTCAGTCATTTCCTTCACTCATTAATGGCCTCAATCATATAGCTGCGTCTCAGGCAGTAAACACTATTTCTCACTCTCTTCAACACGCGTCCTCTCTTTCCCGTCTCCTCCCAGACGCTTTACTCAATCCCAACTGAGCACATGATGAAGTGCCGCGGCAAGCAGCTGCTGCTGATCTGTCCGCTCGGTATCCGTTTCTTCCATGCTAAGAGAAGTCCACGTGTTTTTTTCTGATCACAGTGTGCCTGGTTAAAACATTGTATTTCTGAGCCTCCCTTGAAGTTAGGCATAAGCACGTGAGCCAGTTTATGTCCCATGAGACAGAAGTGAAGTCTGCTAGAAATGTCTGGACAATGTTTGCTTTCCTGAAAGACGCCATGCCCTCCTCCTTTTTCCTGCCTGGAATACAGACGCGATGGCTTGAGCTGCAGCAGCCACTTTGAGGACATCTGCGGCAACCTTAGTCCTAGCATCCTTAAATTGTTGAACCAACACTGGCAACTAGACCGGTTCATTGCTGTGGACTTCTTAATATAGAAGAAAAAAATGAATCCAATTTATTTAAGCCAATGCTTAGTTAAGGTTTTCTGTTACTTACAGCTAAATGCAGTCCTTATGTAAATACATATTCCTCTCCTTATCCTACTCTAAGTTTCCTTTCCAGTCCAGTTCAAGTTTTGCTTTCCAAGGTACCAAGCGAGGTTAGTCACCAAGATTCTATCACCTCTCATATATTCAAATTTTTTATCCTATGCCAGAAGCGTTACGATTTATAACTAGCCGGTACTTAACTGATTTCTCTTAAAATATTAATCAGCATGTTGTTTCTGGTTTAGAACTGATCTAAATCACCACTGTTGGTCTAGGCCTAGCTGGTGATTTAGCATGGCTAAAAAGGGACCTAAGGAAATGAGCCAAATTTTACCTACATTCTAAAGACAATTTGAGTCATATTCTGCTTCGCATACGTGATCATCTTCCACTAGGAAACTGCCAATTGAATCCGAGGAATTAAAGTCAAAACTTGGGTCGTTATGAAGGTATTGTTTATCACAGCCAGTACAGTGAATATTAACACTCGTCATTTTACTGCCAGTTACACATAATTAATAGATCTACAGATATACCCTGAAAGAAAACAATCTTTTTTCCGGGTGAGTAGTGTCATTTTTCTCCCTTTCTCAGTAGAAATTCTCAGTGTGGGAATTTTTGCTACTGGTCTCAGTAGTGAATCAAAAGTCAGATATTTGTGCATCTTTAAAAAATTTAAAACGTGGTATGAAGAGAAGACTCCACTCAACTGTCTGGACACAATTATAGAACACTGACATGGAATAAATTGCAAAGGAAATGCAAGCTTGCAAATGTATTTTAGGAAAGTAGGTAATTTGCAGACCTTTAAGAAAAAAAAAAATGGACTTACAAAAGTAAAAGGCACAACTTCCAGGCACAGTTCTCTTGGATAACCAGCCTGCTTGTGTAGAACATGTCTAAATAGGCCAGTTTCCAAATACATTTTCTTTGGGATCACAGTTTTATGAAACCGGTGATCATCAAAAGCAGTTGTATCAACATTCTCTTATTATTAGAACCAACACATTTATTTAGTTGGTTTTCTTCCTGCCCTTCTATTACGTCCTCTTCAACTAAAAAGGTGTTTCATTGCTAGTAAGTTCTTCTCAATTTTCTTCACGTGGAAATTACTTCGAGATTAAATATACATACAGTTTAGCCTTATAGTCATTTGTTCATCTACGTGAACCCTTACTAAGGACAGGGTAGGATCTGAGTTAGAGTTTTCTCTTCATTACTTAGGTATGACACTAACTTAGGTATATGACACACAGAGGGCAGGAGAACAGTAAAACCCAATCAGTGAAAATGGTGGTCAAATTATGGAACCTGTTTGCTGATGGCAGTGTTCATTCTCTGTGAAAGATACTTACAAAGCAGCTACCATTAAAACACGATCTCTACTATGGTCTATTTTGTTGAGTTACTTATGAAGAAAGAAAGAAAGAAAGAAAGAAAGAAAGAAAGGAAGGAAGGAAGGAAGGAAGGAAGGAAGGAAGGAGGGAGGGAGGGAGGGAGGGAGGGAGGGAGGGAGGGAGGGAGGGAGGGAGGGAGGAAGGAAGGAAGGAAGGAAGGAAGGAAGGAAGGAAGGAAGGAAGGAAGGAAGGAAGGAAATGAACAGTTTTACCACAACATAAGTGGAAATCATTTAAAAGCAGGAAATGTTGACTTATAGTGTAAGGAAAACTTCCAGAATCCTTTCTTTAAAAATAGCAATAGCCTTTAATTTATCATCCACTGCTCTGCCAACCATCTGCAATCATTTTTTAAAAGCGTTTTTAAAGCATACCTAGCATTTTATTTTACTTTAATAATTTTCAGTGTGAAGAATTCCCTCAAAGAAAGCCTTTCTTACAGCTTTACTAACCTGTTTTCAAAGGTCATACGAGACAAAGGAAATTCAGTAACGAAAGGGATTGCAAAATGAGGTAAATCACAAAAATTAAACTGGCATAGAGAACAGAATGACGTAACTGCTATTTTCTAAACGCCATGAGTTTCACACCCATATCCTAGTCTCTTTAGCTATTTCTTGTATAGACTTTTTTCCACAGCTCAAAACCACAAAGTAGAATCATTATACGTTATGGTTTAAGACCCGATATTGACTTCGGAATCTAATTTACTTTGCCAAAATTGGAAAAGCAAATTCCTCTTCCCAAATATCCCTGTCCAGGATACGACATAAACCAACGGCTCAACAAAATTTGATTTTATGCCTTCTATCACCCTCTCCAAAGCCTCAGGCACCACTTGAGTCAGCGAGAGGGATCAAGCCCACAACTCATGTTCCTTCGCAAGTTACATGTAAGTTCTGCACTCAGAAATGGTGGAAAATATCTTTCATTCAAATTTCTCAAGCCCTTACACTGCTCAGGATGAAAAACTTTGATGTTAGAGATGTCCTCACTACACCTCTGCTCTTCCAAATGGTGCCCGAACGTTTCTGTGTGCACATAACTTACACTCTTCAGATTGTAAGTGATACAAATTCATACCCGCAATAAGGCCAAAGAAATCCAATTTATGGATCTTGGAGAGTTCTGTACTTCAATTTTTTTTTTTTTTTGACATTTATTTTTTTTGAGACAGAGAGAGGCACAGCATGAACAGGGGAGGGAGGGTCAGAGAGAGGGAGACACAGAATTTGAAACAGGCTCCAGGCTCTGAGCTGTCAGCACAGAGCCCAACGCGGGGCTCGAACTCACAGACCGCGAGATCACGACCTGAGCCGAAGTCGGACGCTTAACCGACTGAGCCACCCAGGCGCCCCCTTCCATTTTTTGCGTGCATTTTCCTTTGTACAACAAGCATTGAAAAGGAGGTTAATAATTTCAATTCACTCTTTACCGTGAATTCCAAATCTCGACCAATGTGGTAGAAAGGTTAACTAAGTACACATTTAAATTCATTTACATTTGAAAAGATTGGAAAAACCGTGCTTGCCAACTGTTTTTAATCATGTGAAGAATTAAAATAGTAAAATCTTTCAAGTGACCACAAAGTAATGACCAAATAGCATTTACCTTACTTAATTAATCTGTCATTCAACAAGCGTGAGCCTATCAAATTCAAAACACACGAATCACACTGCATTGTATTGCGCTCACCGAATGTGCACAGCCTTACCCCCTAAGGGATAAAGTGGTATAAAAATCTACCTTAAATTCTGGAATCCCAATCACTTTTGATATTCATATATCTGTCTTTAACACTGAAATAACAATATACTCATTAATCAGGATGTATTCTATACACTATTTAAATCCCGGCTCTTGGCTCTTGGCTCTCGGGGGTGCAGTGGCTGTACAAGCAGTACAAATTACTTTGTTGAGCTTTACCGTCTTCATCTATGAAAGGAGGATAATACTTAGCTGGCAGGTGAGCATTACCTGAATTAGCACAGATCAAAGTGCCTCGTCTTGCAATTTTCTTACACACCAGACATTGTGGTAGGTGCCGGGTTGTAATTGGCAAACATAACATGACAGACAAACGTGCTGTCCTCACAGAGAAGCTGGCTGAGCTGAGAAGGAGACACAGAAGGAAAACTAGACGAGCCAGGGTTTCATGAGAGCATATAAAATGAAGCGTTTCAAGAGGAAGGAATGTCAAAATACGGACTTCAGGGGAATGACTGCGGAAGGGTACAAGGAAACATTCTGAAATAAGGAAAACGTTTGTATCATGATTGAGTGGTGGTTTCACAACCGTTTACATTTGTCAAAACTCGTTAACCTGTACACATAAAATTGTTAGTTTTTACTGTATGGACGTTATACTTTAATAACTCTGGTTTCTAAAAGGTGTATACATCATGAAAGACCAATTTTGTTTTTAAAGGCAAGGGTTCTAGATGAAAAGGTGCTAAAGAGGGGTGACAAGTGGGTGTAATATATGGTGTCTGGATTCTGAATCCCTCCCCACAAAAAGCTGTGAGGAGTATTTTGGGGGCAAACTGGAAATGTGAATGGACTATATGTTGAACTGTATAGTATCAACGCTAAACTTATTTTGTTAATGTTTATTTATTTTTGAGAGAGAGAGAGAGAGAGGGAGAGAGAGAATGAGAGTATGAATCGGGAAGGGGCAGAGAGCGAGGGAGACACAGAATCTGAAGCAGGCTCCAGGCTCCGGGCCGTCAGCCCAGAGTCTGACACCAGGCTCAAACTCATGAACCGTGAGATCACGACTGGAGCCCAAGTGGGATGCTCCACCAACTGAGCCACCCAAGCACCCGTAAACTTATTTTTTTAATGCTTACTTATATTTCAGACAGAAAGAGCGTAAGCAGGGAAGGGGCGGGGGGGGGGGGTGGACAGAGGATCTGAAATGGAGCTCTGGGCTGACAGCAGCGAGCCAGACGTGGGGCCCAAACTCACAAACCGCAAGACCATAACCTGAGCTGAAGTCAGATGCTCCACCGACTGAGCCACCCAGGTGCCCCAAACTTTTTTTAAGTGTAGTCACTTTCCTGTGTTTATGTAGAATACCCCCTGCTTAGCAGATGCATATTCAAGCATTCAGGGGTAAAATGTAAGAGTGTCTGCAACACGGTCTCAAAACGGTTCAGAAAAAAACCCACAACGTGAGTGTGGAGGAGAGAGCCAGAGATGAGCAAACCCTTCCAAGAGTGTTTCTCTGAAGGGCCACAGGGAACCTGGGCGTTGGGAGGGCTGCCCCACACCCGGGCGGTATTAACACGCTGTGTGTAGCGATGGGGCGGAGAAGACGCTGACCGCGCAGGACGGGAAGCGTCGGTGCAGAGGCCAAGGGTCTGAAATCGTGAGAGGGGCCGCGACGCGGGATCCAAAAGGAAGGAAGCCCCTCCCGTGACGGTGAGCGTGACAACGACGACCGTGACCCAGGGGCACGCGCGACCAGGCGGAGAAGAGCCAGAGAAGAGCCAGGCGCTATTTAAAGCGCCTTCGCTCATTTCGTTCTCTCGCCAACTCCAAGATAAAGGTATAAGGCATCTCTCCTTTCGCCGATGAGGCGGCCGAGCTACGGAAGAACGAACTGCCCTGCCCAGCCACGCAGGGCAGTGGGAGGAGTGGGATGCTTGGAGATGGGTTTTCAAGGGCAGTCAGTGCACCAGTGATGGTGATGAGGTCTAGAGGATGACCATATGGATGGGAACTGGGTCCAAAGAGGCGGGGGTGCTGAATGAATCCTCTGTGCGGATGCTGAAGTTGTACAGAGAGCTAGCAAAAGCAGTGACGGTGAGTCATCGGTGATGGTGGGGGAGGACGGCAACAAACAGGGGTCAGAGGAGTAAAGCCTGATTTTATACAGTTTAAGATGTCAGGGGGACTGAGAGGAAAAGGAGGAGAGATGATGTGGAAGTTGCCGTGGGGAGCAAGGATACACCCACCCCACCTGCAGGCTCACAGGCACATGAGGGGAGGAGGCAAAATCAGATTCTAACGTGAGACGGATCCCCAGAGCAAACAGTGAAGGGACCGTTCAGAACGGAGCCCGAGGATGCCACACGGTGCTTAGCACGTGCTATACATTCAACCAGTATCTCTTGAATTTGAATCTTAACTTTTCAAATGGTTTACTGTACTCTAAAAAGGAAAAAACTGAATTTATTTACCAAGAAATCCAAGCCAGATTAAAAAGGAAATGATCCTCTAGTGACTGTATTCTTTAAACCCATGAAAGGCTCATTTGCAAAAATTGGTCTCCGGGCCAAGATAAACAGAGTGGAACAGCATCTTATTGTTTTTGGCTTAATAACTATGGATAGCTCACTGTTATAAAAATGACACCGGGCATTCTCTTGCATAAGAACATAATATCAGAACAAGATTCCGTGAATTCTGTCTTTTGAAGCTTAGATAACAGCCTTTCTGAGCGTGAGCTGACCAGAACTTAAATCTATTATGGTTCAAAGCACAGAAACCTAGGTACCCATGAAATAAGAATAGACGATTACTTCCTAAACATCTTCTTTCGAGTGTAAACATAGTCTTTGGAATGTACTGCTCTTCTTGACGTAGTTGTAGGACTGCTCCATGAAAGCTCTGGAGGTGTGCCTTTGCTGAAGGAAGAGAGGTTCTCGGTGTTCCAGTTTGTTTGTTTTTTAAAAATTTGTTCTAATGTCTTTGTAAGACTAAGAAAATGTCATAATGCTTTTAGACATTAGCAAAGCAAAGTTTTTCTTTTATATCTATAAAGCTGCCTCCTGAGCATTTCTAATAAGCGGTCGGGAATCGGCTCATTGAAATTCTATAGTCCTCTACGGTCTTAAAATGTACAATGAATATCTAATACTTTTTCTCCAAGACTAAATCTTACTGGAATTTATCTAGAATCCCAGCGATTTTTGTTTCGTTTCGTTTTGTTTTTTAATAATTGTATGTGGTTGTTTAACTACGACCGTCAGTCAGAATGTGAACTAGCTCAACTACAGGTTAGTTCCAGGAGCTTTTCATTTTTGGCTTACCCATGAACTGTGAGGTTCCTACTCCTAGACAGAAAAAGTACGGGTAGTTCCATTACGTCCGAGAAATGGACTTGAGAAGGATGGCCAGTCCCCCCGGTTGCATTAGAGCCCTAATATGATGTGTCAGAGAAAGCAATTAGTCAACGATATACACTGTGCTCATTTACAACATACAGCTGGCATTGGGAGTAAGCTCCTTCTCTTTTCCATGAAGAACCCAGCTGGAAATAATCTCTCCTTTACTAAATTTCTTTAGTACTTCGTATATTCCTTATGGGACTTTCTCTTTGGACCACAGTGATTTCTAAGCTCTTTTCTTTTTTCTAGATTATGAGCAAGATGCCTTAACATCTTTAGATGATACCAAGGTGTTACAACATTATTTGTGTTTTCGGTAATACCCAGCACTAGTAGGAAAACAAAATGCAATCGTGACACTATCGAAATCAAATTCATCAGTATTATGGACTAAACATAAATAGGCTTCTGATATTTGGTCTGGGAATCATGTCACCATTTATATAATACAAGAAACTGCTCAGAGTTCCTAAAACCCAACTTGCAAGTTCACTCTCAGAAGCCGGCAGAGGCCTCTTATACTATGTGTATCACTAGAAAGGTCACAGAAAAGAAGTCTGTAGAGCAGTCAAGATGCTAACTTTTCCAATTTTGTAAGTAAGAGAATGAATTTTTTCTCTTAAAACTACAGTAATTTTAAAAGTAACTTTAAATTAAATCTTTTACTTTTTAAAAGAGTTATTTTTAGAAAGAGTATAGGAATTTAAAACTAGTATTTTGTAAAAACAGTGGAAAATGGTTCAAAATTAATGCAAGGATATATATCTGACCAACCAAACATTTTAAATGTCTTTTAGTTAATCCAGAGAATATTGGTTAAGTAAAGCAATCCCATGTTGTTATTAAACCAAAACTTCAACTTACCATTTATGTTTATTGCTGGTAATACAATTGACATCTTTGGTCTTGTGGTCTTGTTATGGGTGGTAGCTGGTAACAGCAGGTGATCCTAAGAATAACAAAAAACAATCTGTTGTAACAACTGGCTTAGTCCTATAACAGGCCAAAATCAGAGTTTCTAACATGCCAACGTTTCATTGGGATCATAAAAAATGACCTTTTTTAACTTGGCAGAGAGGTCATTAACTACAAATCATCTCATGATTCATTTATTCATGATGCAACAAACATTAACGGAGTGTCTATCATTACCAGGTGCTACGTAGTAGTCTTGGAATACTCACACATTCTAATAACATACATGCTGTGCTACACCACATAGAGTATTGGTCAAGGAGTCAGAATGGAGGGATTTTTTTAATTTTTCATTTTATTTCAGAGAGAAAGAGAGAGAGACAGCTTGAGCAGGGGAGATGGGGAAAGGGAGAGGGAGAGGGAGAGGGAGAGGGAGAGGGAGAGGGAGAGGGAGGGGGAGGGGGAGGGGGGAGAGAGGGGGAGAGGGGGAGAGAGGGGGGAGAGAGGGGGAGAGAGGGAGAGAGAGGGAGAGAGAGGGAGAGAGAGGGAGGGGGGGGAGAGAGAGAGAGAGAGAGAGAGAGAGAGAGAATCCTCGCTAAGTGTGGAGCCTGATGCAGGGCTCAATCCCATGGCCCTAGGATCATAACATGAGCCCAAATCAAGAGTCGGACACTCAACCAACTGAGCCACCCAGGCGCCCAGAACAGAAGGATTTTAATTCTAGTAAAATGAGGGAGCTAGATGAGGTAGTATCACAAGATCCTGAAATTAATCTACTCAATAGAATCATCTTCCCTTTTTTTTTTTTTTTAAAGAAGAGGGACATTTCTACCCCCCCCCACCCCCCTGCCCCACAAGTCCCAATCCAAAACTACCAACACATAAGATAGAGATTCTGATTGATGTTAAGGCTAGGGCCTGGAGCCTTGCCTGCTTAGCCTCCCCTTTTCCCTTTGAAACAACCAAGTATTAGACTTCTTCGGGTAAGCAACAGGTACGTACCAAAGAAGATGTATAGTTCTTGCCCTTAAAAAGTATTCAGTCCAGTGGAAGAGTAAAAGACAATTATAAATGCATGTCTAGCACAATTTTAAAGTTCCAAATATTATACTGCCAACTTCTGATCATCTATAAGTGACCCGTGGCATCTGAAGTTTCTGGTTTCCAACCACGCAAATACTCAAAGTACGAATACGCCAAGAGGAGTCTGGCTTCAAACAAGAGGGAGTGTGTGTGTTTCGAAACAGGTATGCACCTCCGCAGGTACCCTGAAGTAGACTATAAATGACGGAGGACTCTAATATTAACTATTGTTTGAACATCAATAACTCCTTCTTCCTAGCAAAAACAGGAATTGTCACAGCAAAAGGAAAGAAGAGAAACAACAACAGCGTATATTAATGTTTCCACTTAAGGGAGCACAGAGCCCACCCTGCTATTAAACCCTCATTTCCTTCTCCTGCTCCTCTGCCCCCCTGCTTCATCACTCGTTCGGGTGACGTAAGACTACAAGCAGGACTGAACAGAGCGGAGGGTGACAAAAATGCGGTGCAACTTGGTTCAAGGGTCAGTGTGATTATGAAATGAAATGATCAGCAAAGCTAAGGGGGAAAAAAGAATCTAGAATGCAAAAATCAAATTGAAATGAACATACATGAACAGAGCTGTCCAGAACACGTTTCCAGTAACTGCTTGTACTTTGTTGAACTCAAGGCAACATTTCTGTGAGAACAGTTTGTTTTTTGTTTTTTGTTTTTTTTAATTTTTTTTTTCAACGTTTATTTATTTTTGCGACAGAGAGAGACAGAGCATGAACGGGGGAGGGGCAGAGAGAGAGGGAGACACAGAATCGGAAACAGGCTCCAGGCTCTGAGCCATCCGCCCAGAGACTGACGCGGGGCTCGAACACACGGACCGCGAGATCGTGACCTGGCTGAAGTCGGACGCCTAACCGACTGCGCCACCCAGGCGCCCCTGTTTTTTGTTTTTTTTAAAGCAGGGTAAAGATGAGTGAAGCTGTTCTGCTGGATTCCAACACGGCAGCGGCAGCACGGGGGTTTTTTCTTTTTTTTTTTTAAGTGCATTGTTAGACACAAAGATCACACATTTCTGGGTAAGATAACATAATATAGCCAAGAAAAAAAAAAAAAAACTTTGCTGATCTTCATGCCATGGAAATTATAAATACGATAATTCCTATAATTAAAACACTGCTTCAGGGCCCCCAAAATCTAATGAGAAAACAAACCAACAAACTCACAAGCCCCAAATTAAAGCGACTATAAAAATAAACACGCTCAGATTCCACTGGCCACGGGTTAAGGTCAGGCTCAGACTTAAATCTGAGTTTCCGGCTCAAATCTAGATGCCATACTAAACACTGTTTTTAAACGTGATCTTCTGAACATAATGTCTCCTGCTTTCTTTCTTCATTAAATTTCAAAGTAGTTACTTTTGCAGGAGGAGGCCAAAAAACACATTATTATTTATGAAAAAGAAGAATCACATCTTGAATGCATATCAGTTATTACAGTTCACCAGCCTTACCTCTAATTATTAAAGTTTGCAAATGGGGGAGGGCATCTATCAAGTTTTTGTGTCCCACAGGGAATCAAAGCTGGTATAGTACAAATCCCAACGGTGCTTATATTAAAAAAGAATGTAGGGGCGCCTGGGTGGCGCAGTCGGTTAAGCGTCTGACTTCAGCCAGGTCATGATCTCGCGGTCCGTGAGTTCGAGCCCCGCATCAGGCTCTGGGCTGATGGCTCAGAGCCTGGAGCCTGTTTCCGATTCTGTGTCTCCCTCTCTCTCTGCCCCTCCCCCGTTCATGCTCTGTCTCTCTCTGACCCAAAAATAAATAAAACGTTGAAAAAAGGAAAAAAAAAAAAAAAAGAATGTAGACACACACACGTCTGGGAGAGTGTTGTTAGTTCATTTCACATTTACTTTCTCTTCCTCAAATTAAATGCCCTTGACACAACAGTGATTTTGAATCACTTTTTTCTCCCCAGCTGTGTTCATCCCACTCTTTTTTAATTAGCATATCATTAATTTTACCAATGACATTTTCAGGAACAAAAGAGCTTTATTTTGGCACTGTTACTAATTTTAGGATATCTTCAACCACACTCCTGAAAAGCTTCTACAAGGACTGAGCTACCACGGGGTATCTTTGGGGAGGAAACTTTGTGGACAGATATTATCATCAACACATTGTTATTTTTATTCCCAGAAGAAGTCAGAGAAACGCTGGTGGGAAAACACCAAAACATTTGACTGTGAGAATAAAGCATCAGTTTTCCGATGTTACGCAATATCGTGCATGAGAAAATATGCTATTTTCATGACAATTCTCCCGGTTCCCTTTTCCAAGCACTTTGTTAGAAGAAAACCAAAATATTAGTGCATAACGCAGCATCCAAAGTTATGTTTCTTCTCTTTTTAAGAGGGCTAAAGCATTGGAGACTAACTTACCAAAAGAACAGAACCACATTTGCTGTGCTGAAGGTTACAATGGTAATTCACAATAAAATTAAGGTCGTAGTACTAAGTGTTCTCAAACGTTGATTCTACATGTCCGTGCAGAGTCAAAATTGACCTCAATTTAAACTGACAGCCGAGATTAAATGACCCTACTCCTTTCTAAAACATACTGGCTGATGCCCATGGTACAACTGAACATTCATAACTAGCTCTGTTTTTTTTTCCACAACTACTTTTGCTAATTGTATTTGTTAGTGTAGGGGCGCCTGGGTGGCTCAGTCGGTAAGCGTACGACTTCGGCTCGAGTCATGATCTCGCGGTTCGTGAGTTCGAGCCCCGCATTGGGCTCTGTGCTGACAGCTTAGAGCCTGGAGCCTGCTTTGAGATCTGTGTCTCCCTCTCTCTCTGCTCCTCCCCCACTCACACTCGGTCTCTCTCTCAAAAATAAATGAACATTACAATTTTTTTTAAATCGTATTTGTTAGTGTAATTGTGTAATTTAAAAAATACAGAAATTGATTTTTAAAAATGTGTGAAAAGGAGAACAAGATTTAATAAAAGTAAACAGTTTAAAAAATCCACCCACTGTAAGACAACCATAAAAGACTGGGAAAAAAAAAACATACCAGTCTGCATTCAGATTGCTTCAAAAGTACCTTTAAGTTCTTATTCTAATTTAAAGGAATTGTAACTGACCCTGGAAATTATGGTTGATGCACTGTGAGTGCAGTTCATACAAGAAGGGTGATATGGGGCTCTCATGGATCAGAAAAGAAAAGGTGTTGGCCCTACATCAGAACTTGGCAAACAAGTCCACATTTATATAATTAAATGAAACCAATGTAAAATATACATTTGAACAATCTCCTGCTTTAACCAATTTTGTTAGCTCGTAGATCATCCACTAGTCTCTGCTGTATGAGGTAAGACAGCTTCTCTTGTATTAGGAAACTCTGACCTAAGGTCGGAGCCCCTTCTCCTTGATAAAAAGGAAATGTATTTAATATCCAACGATGTTTCCTGGGGATGAGAGAAACCGTCGGCAAGAGGCTGCACCATGACACCGACCATCTTTTCCTTGGATCAACATGGGCCTCAATTAGTCAAATTTTGCATGTCAGGCTCATGCTAACAACAACGGCCCCTTAACATTTTATGTTTGGTCTGTGTCTACTGGATTCCAGAGATGGGCTTGGTTTTCCGATATAAACAGTTAAAACCAGATCAAAACTAACAACAGCATCCATCCTTGTTTCAAAAATAGCTTCGTATTAAATTTTTTCTAATCTATGTTCCTCCCCTGGGGAGCTTTTGTTTTCCACTATCACTCTCCCTGGCTCACCTCACCAAGTCTCCTTCAAGTTACCAAAGAGACAAGCATACCAAAGCTTGGAAACAGGAGGGCCGAAGCAGGCCTTTCAAAGCAATTTACCCAAGTCAAACATTCTGAATGTATGTTGTTTTCTAAGAGCCGAATTGATTGTTGACTGGAATTCAGATGTGTCCATATATTAAAACAATTAAAAAGCAAAGGTAAGAAATTTGAAATCATTAAAATATACAGACACATGGGGCGCCTGGGTGGCTCAGCCGGTTAAGTGTCCGAGTTCAGCTCAGGTCATGATCTCGCGGTTCGTGGGTTCGAGCCCCGCGTCAGGCTCTGTGCTGACAGCTCGGAGCCTGGAGCCTGCTTCGGATTCTGTGTCTCCCTCTCTCTCTGACCCTCCCCCGTTCATGCTCTGTCTGTCTCAAAAATAAATAAATTTATTTAAAATAAATATATTTTATTTTTTTAATATATTTTTTATTTTTTAAAATAAATATATTTAAAAATATATATACAGACACATACAGTGACATGTCCTGGAAAAAAAAAAAAGTAACAACAACAGCAAAACCAAAGAAAACAGAGGTAGTAAAACTAAGTAGAATGTAATCATTTTAAAAGTCTATTAAAATGTCTAGGATGTAGGGCTTCCCGTTATCGTAAAAACAAGCAAAGTACATTACTCACCCCCAAACTAGAAATGGTTAATATAAATAGCTAATATGAAGGCAATATTTGTGCCACTAATGTATGCAATACAATTACAGACCAATAAAAGGAAATGTTAAGCTTGTATCAGCACCATTTGTATGCATGTCGGCCAGAGGAAGGAAAAATCAAAACTATGAGTGCACAACAGATGGCTCAAGAGTGAGCCAAGGTTTACACTTGACAAGAGGAAAACTTTGACACTACATTCAAATCTGATAGATGCTGCCAAGGTCACCAAAGGAAAAATCAGCTTGACATCCTAATAGATACAAACTCATTTTAAGATGTGGTTCTCATATCAAACTCTGCAGGAGCCCCCGAACCTGCTGAACGCACTGAGACCTCCCCTTTCACTCACACAAAAAAGTGTAAGGTTGTACCATACAACAAAACCGTCTTTTTTGTGGGTAGGCCGAGCATCAGTAATTTCATAAAGTCAACCTAATAGTCGCTGTATATGCCTCTTTAAAAAAAAAAATAATTTTTTAATTAAACTTTAGACCTAACGTGGGGCTCGAACTCATGACCCCAAGATCAAGAGTTGCATGCTCTACCGACTGAACCAGTCACGTGCCCCGATATGCCTCTTTTTTAAAAGTAGAGTTAATTTGGGGGAACCTGGATGGCTCAGTCGGTTGAATGTCCAACTCTTGGCTCCTGATTTTGGCTCAAGTCATGATCTCAAAATTCTTGAGTTCTGAGCCCCGAGTCAGGCACCGCCCAAGCTCTGCTTGGGATTCTCTCTCTCTTCCTCTCTCTCTGCCCTTCCCTGGCTCAAGTGCTCTCTCAATGTCTCTCAAAATATACAAACACTTAAAAAAATAAAAGTAGAGTTAATTTAGTTTCTTGGTCAAAATGCTTTCTTGTAAATACTTACCCAAGGATAAAAGAATGTTTCCAAATCATTCTTCTGTTAATAAGAGTTTGCAGGGAAAGTGTTTCTAAATCAGGTCAGGGTTGTTTTCCCTAGAGAAAGCTCTTAGACAAAATGCTGGTTATATGCTCTGAACAGGAATCAGGCCAGCAAGTCTTTGACCCTGTATTTCATATTACTCCATTTCATAACTCAAGCTAATCAAGTTCAAAACTTTGTCAGCCTTAATACAGAGCTTTTTCAAAAGCTGGACAGTGTGTGATTGAGGGAAATGAATTAGGACCCCTCAAACTTGTCATTAATCATCATTTGTTGAGTGCCAACAGTGTGGCCATCCAAAAAACTGTCTTAAGGAGAAAGGTCAAACACTAAATGCATGGAGAGTTTAACCATTAGGAGTTTGTCGGATGTAATGTTTACAAGATGTTTCATTTCAGAAAATCCACTTTACTCAGGACTGCTGGTAGGAAGTGAACTTGTAAAAGATTAAATCGCCTCCTACAGATACACTACCAAAGCGGCCAGACCGAGGGCGGGGGGGGGGGGGGGGGGGGAAGGCTACAGTGAACTGAGCCAATGAGTTCTCTGAGAAGAGACATTACGAGGAAACACCTCAAAGAAAAAGTTCAACTCCAATATCTAAGAAAATTATTTTACTTTGCATTGTACAAAATGGGGGGAATGTCGGGTTGAGACAAGAATATTTTTTTACTTTTCCCTCCTCCCCCCAAAAATAATTTTTTAAAGTTCTAGGCAGGAACTACAAGAATGGTGTAAAATTGTGTAAGTGGTCTCAAATGTTGTGTGTGTGTGTGGACTATCCCAGCAGCAAGGGAAGGGAGACACCATTCCAGCTGAATAGGATCTTCCTATCAATGATGCCACAACTTTCTAGAGGGAAGGAGGAGAGGGGCGTCCTGCTTTACTTTACGTTTCTAAAGTTCTCTCTCCCACATGATTCTGTGTCTGGATAGTCCTCCGGTCTCCACTAAAGACCTTGCTCTTCCTTCCAAAGTAACTTCGATCTGGGTTTCACACAAAGAAATAGGAAGGACTATGAAATCTTCCTAAAGTACCTTTTAGGAAAACATTGGTCTTGACAAGGCAAACAACCAAGTGGGGGGGGGGGGGGGAAAGCCCTGTAAAGTTTCTTTTAAAGCTCTTAAAGATTTAACTATAATCTGCAATCATCTGATTTTTCTACTTCTGTGGACAAATTTTCTCTTGAGATCCTGGGTTATTAACTGAACGACTGGCCCACAGGGGAAGCTGAGTTTCCAGCTGCAGCCTTGCTAAGGAAGGTGGGGGTGCTATTACACGCACTGGTTCCACAGGAGTTCAGACGAGTTCTCCCTTCGTCTCACCAAGGGTGTACTTTCCAGAACCTAGTACATTTCTCTGCATTCTCATCACAAACAGAACATCAAGTTCTCAGTTTCCATTCCGTTCTTTTTTTTTTTTTTTTAATTTTTTTTTCAACATTTATTTATTTTAGGGACAGAGAGAGACAGAGCATGAACGGGGGAGGAGCAGAGAGAGAGGGAGACACAGAATTGGAAACAGGCTCCAGGCTCTGAGCCATCAGCCCAGAGCCTGACACGGGGCTCGAACTCCCGGACCGCGAGATCGTGACCCGGCTGAAGTCGGAGGCTTAACCGACTGCGCCACCCAGGCGCCCCTCCATTCCGTTCTTAATATTTATTTTTGAGAGAAAGAGAGACAGAGAGTGAGTGGGGGAGGGGCAGAGACAAAAGGAGACCCAGGATCCAAAGCAGGTTCCAGGCTCTGAGCTGTCAGCACAGAGCCCGACGTGGGGCTCAAACCCATGGACACCGAGATCATGACCTGAGCCGCAGTCAGACGCTTAACCGACTGAGCGACCCAGGCACCCCCCCCCCCCATTTCAGTTTTTAAAGTGAATTTCTGACATATAATCCATTTGTGGAAAAGGAATGAAAATTGTTTTCAGTGTCTGGTCCAGTATTAAGAAAGGATTTCAGCTACATTTCAGGTAGGGATGGCTCCAAAGGCAAACTAAGGTATTACAGTATTAATGTTAAGTTCTGTAATGATTAGGTACCCTTCCGAACGCATTTAATCTTCTAGCCACAGGAAGCCGAGATCAGAAGTGAACATACCGACAGTAGCGGGTCCTTCTGAAGCAGAAGTTCTTAACAAAGGATACATATCGGAATCATACAGGACTTCATCACGTAGGCACCAGGGTCCCCACCCCCTGAAGGAAGTCTGAAGTGGGCCAAAATTGTGCAGGTATCCCTGGCAATTCTGATGCAGACAGCTGGATGACACTGCTTTCACAAGCACTGGCCAGCATGGTGTCGACAGAGATTATGAGCACGGACTCTGGAGCAAGACCGCCCGGGTCTGAATCCTGCCTCTGCCACTCCCATCTCTAGCTGGGGGACCGACAGCAAATTCCTCGATCTCTCCGTGCCACAGTTTCCTCATCAGTAAAACAGGACAACAGGAATACATACTGCACAGGTTGTTTACAAAGATTAAACAAGATAATACTTTAAAGCACTTGGGAGGGGTGCTTGGGTGGCTCAGTCGGTTAAGTGTCTGACTTCGGCTCAGGGCATGATCTCACTGCTCCTAAGTTCGAGTGCCCGCATCAGGCTCTGTGCTGACAGAGCTTCAGCTCCATCTCTCTCTGCCACTCCCCTGCTCCTAGTCTCTCTCTCTCAAATATAAAATAAAATAACAAAAAAAGTGAAAGCACTTGGAATAGTAACTGGCAAGTGAAAAGCACTACTGTAAGTATTCAATAATTTTTTATATGTTTATTTATCTTGAGAGAGAGAGAGAGAGAGAACAGGGGAAGGGCAGAGAGAGAGGAGAGAGAGAGAGAGAGAGAGAGAGAGAGAGAGAGAGAGAGAGAATCCCAAGCAGGCTCCATGCTGCCAGCACAGAGCCCAATGCAGGGCTCGAACTCACAAACCATGAGATCCTGACCTGAGCCGAAATCAAGAGTTGGACACTTAACTGACTGAGCCACCCAGGCAATGTATAAGTATCTGATAATTTTTTTTAAAACGGACCAAAAAATTTGAGGTCAGAGCAGTCCTTGATGACATGTACTGGGTAGGATGACGCGGACACGGATGTAGACACTGTTGTCCAGATTTCTTCCATCCGACCTCATGGCTGAGAGCCACTGTCCCACTGCTCAATAAAGAAACTGACAGTGACAGGCACTCACTACTGATCCAAACTCTGAGCCTAGAAATGGAAGCTCTTTATACTTCAGTCCCTCCGATCTGGCCTCTTTTCCACCATGATCTCCACTATTCCTTTTCACAAACGTTACCACCAACTGTCAGAGATATTCTCTATAAATTCGACCAAGAAAAGAAGATTCCCTCACATTTAAGTTTCTTTAATTTAAAAGGTAACGGGGGCGGGGGGGGGGGGGAGGGAACGACACCTGGGTGGCTCAGTCAGTTGAGTGTCTGACTCTTGATTCCAGCTTAGCTCATGACCTCACAGTTGTGGGATCGAGCCCTGAGTCAGGCTTTGCTGAGGGTGGAGTCTGCTTGGGATTCTCTCTCTCTCTCTCTCTCTCTCTCTCTCTCTCTCTAAGTAAATAAATATATCTTTAAAAAAAAAAAGATGACGGGAAAAATAACTGGAGCCCAGATATTCAAAGCTTCTACTCGATTTTTAAAAAAATTTTTTTTTCAACGTTTATTTATTTTTGGGACAGAGAGAGACAGAGCATGAACGGGGGAGGGGCAGAGAGAGAGGGAGACACAGAATCGGAAACAGGCTCCAGGCTCTGAGCCATCAGCCCAGAGCCTGACGCGGGGCTCGAACTCACGGACCGCTAGATCGTGACCTGGCTGAAGTCGGACGCCTAACCGACTGCGCCACCCAGGCGCCCCTCTACTCGATTTTTTTTAAGTACTGTTGGACTGCATGTGTGGTAGGGGTGAGGTTACAGATGGAGAGGAGAGCTGAAAAAAGTTAAGTTGGTTTTAAAAAGGTATGAGTTATTAGCAGGGAAGAAGTGCCTGGAAGTTGGAAGAGTGGAAAAGAGATGGAAAGAGAGGGCTAGCCTGGGTTGCTGCCTTTGGGTGACAGGGGAGAGAAGGGGCAGTGACTCTATGGTGTGTGTTTGAGGGGTGGGGAGGGAGGGGCAAGGGGACACTGTTGCTGTTTTATTTAATAATTCTCTTTACGGTATCTTCAAGAGATGTCATTAAAGGCCTTACGTTACTTATCACGTTTATGAGGTTTGGGAATTGGATTTCTTTTAGATTTGTCGCTGCATCAAAATCAGTCTTAAAAAGGGGCAAGCAAAAAAAAAAAGTCCAGTGTTATTTAAATTACACATGGTCTCTTCCTCTGTGAAGACCTCCCAATGGACTTCTGGCAGAGAAGCACCTTGAAAAATAGAATTAAACCCTAGTCCCAAAGCCAAAACCAACCCCAGGAAACAAAACAAAAATCCAACCAAAAAGAGCTCTCACAGGCCTAGTTTGGGAAGGATTCGGGCAGCCCCTGTCTGTGCGACACATGCCTTTCTTTGCTTCTCTCCATCACATGCCATGTCTCTGGCCCCTCCCAATCCCTGGCCTGGCCCAGCCACTCGGGCCCTTTGGGTCTGTTGTGGCCCAAAACCACTTTCTCCCGCCTCAACTCAGTTTGCTCTTCTGACTGTAATTTTCTCTGCCCCACTTCCCCCCACCCAGGTCACGGCTCTTCCTAATATCCACCCAGGACAAGCTGAGCCCAATCTCACTCCCAGAAATGTGCTCCTACCAGGAGGTGTGGTAGTATCACCTCCACTTGCTTCCCTGGTTTGACCAGGCTGCCATCCTAAATCCCAACGTGGTTACAGGGGCCCCGAGAAGATGTGGGGGGAGAGGAAGACATTTAAGGGCCTGTATGCTATAAGGCATAAGGCAGGAGAGATCAAAGCCAAGTTTCTAATTTGATACTCTTGATATTTATTACCAGTAAAATAAGCCATGGAGTACATTCCTAAGGTTACTAAACCACTTTCATTTTGGTTATGTGACTTTCAAATTAGTTTCCCTAACCTTTAAGATTTTGTACTTAGTTTTTACAGTACTGGCGGTTGGTTTTGGCTACCCAGCATTTGAGTATCTTGTCTGTTGGTGGGGTTTTGTGAGGGAAAAACCGCAGAAGCCTGAAGGGGAGACATAATTTCTCTCCCAGCTCTCTGGCCACTAGGACACAGACGTGTGACCTAAGCTTGGCCAATCAGATTTTGCCCTTAAAATTCAAAGTCTTGGGCGTTATTGGCAAATAAGGACTGAGACTTAGAGTCCTCGCGCGATGGGAGCATGCCATTGGCGGCAGTGCTGGTGGCCGTGGGGGTGGCCAGTGACGAGCTGTTCTAACCCAAGCTTCTTGAGTTTGGCTGTGTCCTTAGCTGCGTTCGGTTCCCACCCCTGTTCTGGGCTGAGCTCTCCAGCATTCGCATGGCGTCTGTGAACAAACAGCCTTCCATTAAATTCCTTTTCTGTAATGTAAGCAATTTCTGCTTTCACTTAAGTTACAGTAAATTTCTGTTGTTTACAACCAAGAACAATCACCGGCACAGGGCTGGGATTCCATTTCTGACATATTTGAGACGGCCGGTTAGTATCTGACCTAGCATTTCCCCCCAAACGTTAATTTTAATTAGATTAATCATGGTATCATATTAGGTAAACAGATGGAGTCATACATCAGACTCCCATTTGATCCCTAAAGTAATGCAAAGTGGCTCTGTCACCATCATTCTCAATGAAACTGTCCTTATAAATATTACATTCTAACGGTCAAACCCTCTGCTTTTAGCCAGTCCTCCCCCTACTTGCTCCCTGCAGCATCTGGCGCTTTCAACTTCTCCTCCAACTCTTAGCCTTCATTGTGCCCATTTTCCTTCGTGTCCCCACCCCCCCCCCCCTTCTGCTGCCTTCTCTTCCAGTCCCATCACACATTAAACATTGGGGTTTCTCAGAGGCAAACCTTTTTTCTTTTCTTGGCATTTTCTTCTAGTCCCGTAACTTGAAATGTATGTTTCGCTTGAATCTCTTGAACTTAAGAAGCCCATATTTACAAATGCTTCCCAAACACTTCCACTGGTATATTCTATAGGTCCTTAGACTACAATTTATCTTCCTCCTGGGTTTCCTATTTTAATTAAAGTCATCAATTTCTATTTAGTTGTCCAAATAGAAACCCAGAATGATCACGGACTCCTCCACTGTTCTTACCGTCCACACGAAATATGCCCCTTTTCTTAGTCCCAAGAGTGAATCCCACATTTAGCTCCTCCCATCTACCTGTATTCACTCCTTGGTAATGTCATTTACTCTCAGGGACTTAAATATTATCTACATGCTGATGACTCCCAAATTTGTATTCCTAGCCCATCTCACTCCCTGGGCTTTGACTCCTATATCCAACTGCCTACTCAAAACACTCACTTGGACCTTGGACCTTTCCGAGGTAAGATATCCAGAACTGGGCTCCCGATATGCCTCTCAAACGTGCTCTCCCACAGCATTTCCCATCTCTGTGGCAAAGCCGTTCTTCTCCAATGCTCAGGCCAAAGGTCCTGTAGATCTTCTCGTACTCCATATCCAATCTATCAGTGAAGCCTGTCGATTCTGCTTTCCAAATACATCCAGGATCGAACCGTCAGTCCAAGCCATTATTGTCTACTGTCTGTATAACTACAAAAGCCTCCCAGATGATCTGCTTTCACTCTTTCCTCCAAGTCTATTCTCATTACAGCGACCTCAGTGATCCTGTTGAAATGTACATCAAAATGTTCTGATGACTTCTAATCTCCAAGTGAAATTAAAATAACCTCGATGGCCTTTAAGGCTGTATATGTTTGACCCAGCTACTTAATTCTCTGACATCATCTTCTACGGTTCTTTCCGCTGCTTACTCTGTTCCTGCTCACATATACCAAGCATGTTGTTGCTGTGACCCCAGAACGTCCTTTCCTAAAATATGTGCATGGCATGCACCTTCCCCTCCTTCAAATCTTCACTCAAATGTCACCTTCTCAGCGAGGCCTTTCTTGGCTGCCCTAGTTAAACTGCACAGACACATGCCCACCAAACACACTCATGTCCTTTCCTTTCTTTGTTTTACTTTTCTCCCTAACACTTACTGTTTGTCTTTATCCTTTATAAGTAAGCTTTCCAATAGCTGGTATTTTCATCTGGTTTGTTCACTGCCAAATCACCAGGATCTATTACAGTCTTTCAAATAGCAGGTATCCAAAATGGTTTATAGGATAAATAAATTAGCTACAGGACTGATAATACAATAGATTTTTAACTAGGTTTTTTTTTTTTAATGTTCATTTATTTTGAGAGAGAGAGTGTGCAAGTGAGCAGGGAAGGGGCAGAGAGAGAGGGAGAGAAAATCCCAACCGGGCTCCGCGCTGTCAGCACAGAGCCCAACTTGGGCCTCGATCTCACAAACCATGAGAACATGACCTGAGAGGAGATCAAGAGTTGGATGCTTCTGACTGAGCCCCCCAGGTGCCCCATTTTTAACTAGCTCTTTGCCTCAGGGAAGCAAGGATCCATGAGACTCTTTCAGCAAGTCTGCAAGGTAAAGCTATTTTCATAGTAATACCAAGGCATTATTCGCCTCTTATCATTCTTGAAATTTACACATAGCGAAAGAGCAAGGTAAGACTGCCGGGCCTTTGCAAGAATCGAGGTAGTGGCACCAAACTATACCAACAGCACTGTATGTTTCACTGCCCCATGCTCATAGTAAAAATGAATCCATACAAAAATTTAAAAAGCCAATTTCAATTAACAGTATCCTTGCTGGGGAGCGTGGGTGGCTCAGTCGGTTAAGCATCCAAGTCTTGGCTTCAGCTCAGGTCGTGATCTCACAGGTTCATGAGTTTGAGCCCCACTCATGGGCTGACGGCACAGAGGCTGCTTGGGATTCTCTCTCTCCCCTTCTTGTGTTGTCTCTATCGTTCTCAAAACAAATAAACTTAAAAAAAAAAGTGCGATACAGATCAATGAATGTTAATGTTACAGCATATAAAGGTTCCACTGACATGGTGTCAGATTCCATATTGCAATTCATCTTTCAAGAAATGATCACCTGTTGAATTCTGATATAGTATCAAAAAATAATAATCCCCCACAATGATCTGAAAACAGTATTAAAATACTCTTCCCTTTTCTTCTAACTATGCATCTGTACAAGAGCAGGAGTTTCTTCTTATATTTCAACCCAAACAACATCCTGCAACAGATGGAATGCAGAAATACATATGAAAATCCTGCTAGTTTCTATGAAATCAGATAGTAAAAATCTGCAAAACTATAAAAAATGCCACTCTTCTCACTAAAAATAAATTTCTTATTATTTTCGTATGAGTCACTAAATTAAATATTTTTAACATTTATTTTTAACTTCTACTAACGGCTAATGATTCTGAGCATGTTTTTATGTGCTATTGGCTTTTCACATATCTTCTTTGGAGAAAAATCTATTCAAATCCCTTGCCTATTTAAAAATTGGGTTATTTGTTGGTGGCGCAGTCGGTTAAGCGTCCGACTTCAGCCAGGTCACGATCTCGCGGTCCGTGGGTTCGAGCCCCGCGTCAGGCTCTGGGCTGATGGCTCGGAGCCTGGAGCCTGTTTCCGATTCTGTGTCTCCCTCTCTCTCTGCCCCTCCCCCGTTCATGCTCTGTCTCTCTCTGTCCCAAAAATAAATAAAAAACGTTGAAAAAAAATTTTTTTTAATTGGGTTATTTGTCTTTTTATTGTTGAGTTGTAAGATTGCTTTAAAAAAATTTTTTTAATGTTTATTCATTATTGAGAGAGACAGAGAGAGAGAGAGAGAGAGAGAGAGAAACAGAGTACGAGCAGGGGAGAGGCAGAGAGAGAGGGAGACACAGAATTCAAAGCAGGTTCCAGGCTCTGAGCTGTCAGCATAGAGCTCGACGTGGGGCTCAAACCCACGAACCATGAGATCATGACCTGAGCCGAAGCCGGACGCTTAACCGACTGAGCCACCCAGGCGCCCCAAGATTACTTTTTATATTCTGGATACAAGTCCCTTATTAGATACATGATCTGCAAATAGTTTCTCCTGTTATGGAGGGTTCTCTTTTCTCTTTCTTAATGGTGTCCTTTGAAGAACCAAAGTTTTTACTTTTGAAAAAGTTCAATTTATCTATTTTTAGAATTTTCTTACTTGTGTTTTTGTTATTATATCTAATGCACATTTAGTTTTATAAACTTTTCCAGAGTGGCTATATTATCTTATATTCCCATCATCAATGGATGAATGATCTGGTTTCTTTACATCCTTACCAGCATTTGGTTTTGTTACTGTTTTTTATTTTCAGTCCATTATTTTGGCACAAAATATCAACTCCATTCATAATTTGGATTCCTGGTCAACTCACTTCTCCTTCCATTTCCATTCTCTATCATGTACGCCTAGGGAAAATTAATTGCCCTAATTTATGTTCCCACAATCCCTTATACCTCTCACAGTGGAATCACCTAACATATGATAGTTTGTGCTCACATGTCTGTTTCTACTGGGTAGAAAAGGTAACATCCATAATGGTGGGATCCTCCTGAAAGTACGTAAGGCATTCTATTCAAATATGTATATGTATTTTCCCAAAAAAGGATAAAGAATCCTTGCTTTTGAGGGAGAAATGTTTCAATTTCCAGCAAATAACACCTTGTTCACAAAGACTAAAAGTACTCAATAAACATTTTAGCATGAATGGCTCTTTTAGCGAAAAGTTGCCTCACTCAAAATTGTTTCATATCTTACAGATATGACTTCCACACTATAACAACTACTTTATTTACATTAAAGCAAAACGATTAACTTATGGACAAAATGTGTTTGAATGGTTATTTACAGTGAAACAGTGAAAAATCTTCAGTCAGGCACTTATAAGGAACAGTTTATTTTCCCAATTAATGACCATTTCATTTCAGATTGTTGTCTTCTAACATCCCAGACATGAGTTAACAGAAATGACTAACGGTTCTGGTCGATTTGTAGTTACTCTATCATCATGATTATTACTCATATCCTTAGAAAATCTTTTTTTAACCTATTTTATAGCCTTGCCCACAATTAAATGCACTCTTTTCCTAATACATCTCAAATTTCACCAAAACAAATATTATCACATACCACATGTATGTATAGATATGTATACATAACACATGTATTCTGTAGTATAATGAAATATGCCAGGAGTAAAAGGAATTTAGGGCTAACGACTACAAAGATGACTTCTAGGCGAGAAGGAGTTTAAAATTTTTGTATCCATAGCACTAGAATACTAACAGAAGCTCATCAAGACTTTTAAAAAGTTGGGGCCGCTGGGTGGCTCAGTTGGTTAGGCGTCCGACTTCAGCTCGGGTTGTGATCTCGAGGTTTGTGGGTTCCAGCCCCGCATCAGGTGCTGTGCTGACAGCTTGGAGCCTGGAGCCTGCTTCGGATTCTGTGTTTCCCCCTCTCATTGCCCCTCCCCTGCTTGTGCTCTGTCTCTCAATAATAAATAAATGTTAAAAAAAATTTTTTTAATTAAAAAAATAACTTTAAAAAGGTGAGTAAGTGAATGGGTGAATCTCTTCTTATTGTTAAAGGGCGTCAAGTCAATAGAACATGAAGGACACTCATTTCAAGAGACTTCTATGCCTAGAGATGTTATAATGTCTAGACTAATTCATTTTTTTACAAACTTCCTTAGCTATAAAGATGTAACGAAAGACACACACACACACCAAAACACAAACAAAGCATAACACACATGCATAAAATAGGATAAAAAAAGAAAGTTCAGAGCACCCAACTGGAAAATATGCTCATCAGAAACAGTAACATGAAAAGAAAGAAAGAAACAGTAATGTGAGAAGCACAACGGGAGGAAATCGCACTAGTTGGAAATCATTTACTCTCCTCAGCAGAGTTCAGCTGTTAAACAGATGCCCCTGTGAAAGAAGAGCCATCATTTTAAGATACTGCCCATCACTTACCTGTGGAAACTCTCAGAATAATGTGACAAGAATCTAAGCTGCTCTTTCAAAAAACTGCTAGAACTGATCAACGAATTCAGGAAAGTCGCAGAATACAAAATCAATGTGCAGAAATCTGTTGCATTTCTATACATTAATAATGAAGCGGCAGAAAGAGAAATTAAGAAAACAGTTCTGTTTACAATTACACCAAAAATAATAAGATCCCTAGGAATAAACCTAACCAGAGTGCTGAAAGACCTGTACTCTGCAAACTACGAAACACTGATGAAAGCAACTGAAGAAGACACAAACAAATGGAAAGACATTCCATGCTCATGGTTCAGAAACATGAATATTGTTAAAAGGTCTATACTACCCAGAGCAATCTACATATTCAATGCAATCCCTGCCAAAATACCACCAGCATTCTTCACAGAGAAAAAACATTTTTTTTTTTTTACATTTATTTATTTTTGAGAGATAAAGAGAGAGCACGAGCAGGAGAGGGGCAGAAATAAAGAGAGAGAGAGAGAGAGACACAGACAGACAGACAGACAGAATCTGGAGCAGGCTCCAGGCTCTGAGCTGTCAGCACAGAGCCCGACACATGGCTCGAACCCATGAACCGTGAGATCATGACCTGAGCCAAAGTCGGATGCTCAACCGACTGAGCCACCCAGGTGCCCAGAGAACAAACAATTCTAAAGTTTGTATGGAACCACAAAAGACCCTGAGTAGCCAAAACAACCTTGAAAAAGAAAAGCAAAGCTGGAGGCATCACAACTTCAGACTTCAAGTTATATTTCAAAGCTGTAGTTATCAGAACAGTATGGCACTGGCACAAAAGTAGACACATAGATCAATGAACAGAAAAGAAAGCCCAGAAATGAATCCACAATTATACGAACAATTAATCTTCGACAAAGCAGGAAAGAATATCCAATGGGAAAGAGTCTTGTCAACAAACAGTGTTGGAAGAATAGGACAGCAACGTGCGAGAATGAAACTGGGCCACTGCCATATACCATACACAAAAACCAATTCAAAATGGATTAAAGATCTAACTGTGAGAACTGAAACCATAAAAATCCTAGAACAGAACACAGGCAGTAACTTCTTTAACATCAGCTGAAGCAACTTCTTTCTAGATATGTCTCCTGAGTCAAGGGAAACAAAAGCAAAAATAAACCATTGCAACTATATCAAAATAAAATGTTTCTGTCCCCAGCAGAGGGACAATCAACAAAACTAAAAGGCAACGTACAGACTGGGAGAAGATACCAGAAAATGGCATGTCCTATAAAGGGTTAGTGTCCAAAATAGATAAAGAACTTCTAAAACTCAACACCCCAAAAATGTTAATAATCCAATTAAAAAATAAGCAGAAGACGTGAACAGAGAGTTTTCCAGAGAAGACATCCAGATGGCCGACAGACACACGAAAAGATGTTCAACATCACTCATCGTCAGGGAAATGCAAATCAAAACTACACTGAGGTATCACCTCACACCTGTCAGAGTGGCTAAAATCAACAACACAGGAAACAACAGGTGTCGGTGTGGATGTGGCCAATGCTGGTGCACTGTTGGTGGGAATGCAAACTGGTGCAGTCACTCTGGAAAACAGTATGGAGGTTCCTTAAAAACTTAAAAATAGAACCACCCTATTATCCAGCAATTGCATTACTGGGTATTTATTTACCCAAAGAACACAAGAACACTAATTCAAAGGGATACACACACCCTTACGTTTATAGCAGTGTTATCTGCAATGGCCAAACTATGGCAGCAGCCCAAGTGTCCATCGACTAATGAATGGAAAAAGATTGGGGTGTGTGTGTGTGTGTGTGTGTGTGTGTGTGTGTGTGTGTGTGTATGAGAACATTATTCAGCCATAAAAAGGAATGAAATCTTGCAATTTGCAACAACACGGATGGGGCTAGAAAATACAATGCTAAGCAAAATCAGTCAGAGAAAGACAAATGCTGTATGATTTCACTTCATATGTGGAATTTAAGCAACAAAACAAATAAACAAAGGGGAAAAAAATCTTTAAGAGGGAGAAATCAAGAAACAGACTCTGATAGAGAACACACTGACGGTTACCCGAGGAGAGGTGGGTGGGAGGATTAAGTAGGTGATGGGGATTAAGGAGTGCACTTGAGAGGAGCGCTGGGCGCTGTATAGAGGTGCTGAATTACTCTGCTGTACACCTGAAACTATCCTAACATAGATGTCAATTAATTATTCTGTACCGGAATTAAAATAAAAACTTAAAAAAAAGAGAAAGAATCTAAGCTGGAGATTACTCTCCAGTGTGAGACCTACACAGCGCTGGCATTAGTAATTAATGGTGAAACTGGAGGGAATAAGAGGTGGTGAGCCCTGCCCTGGAATGCAGGGCACACAAAAGTGCTCCCATAAACAAAGGCTCTGAAAAGACGGGCAGCCTGAGGCAAGAGTAAGGTAACAGCCCTTATTCTAGAGGGGGGATTTTGGGGGAGGGGGATTTTTTTTTCCCCCTCAGTTTTAGATCTTCACTCTTACAAGGATTTCCTTTTACTAGGAAATGTGGCCATGGCTATCGCCTTTACACCTAGCAAAACACTGTGCACTCGGACTCCACAGAAGATCATGGAAAATCCGCCTACCAACACGGAGCTCAAAAGACACGTAGGATGACAGCCTAAATAAAACGGCGGACTGGAGTATTAGGCTAATTCACGAAGAGGAGCGATAAACGAAAAAAGGGAAATAAATGCCTATTAATTAGGAAAACAAATAGGTTACTGTTAAAAAAAAAAAAACAACAACCCCATCAAGGAAAGTGTCTAGGAAGTGAATGCTGGACCGGATAACGAAAGGAGGTGAGGAGAGCCAACTAACTAACCTCAACCCTTTCTTTGCTTCCACATTCTTAGAATGATTAAGATACCAAACTGCAGCTTTCTACAAGGTTAGAAAAATTTCCCTGAAGTCTTTCTATTATTTCCCAACTCTCGCTGTGTCTGTGATACTCAAAAAGCATTCAAATACAGAATATGTATATAACTAGGAGGCGATGGCCCATAAGCTGAAAATTTGGGCCCAACTTCCTTTCTCCAACCTTATCCTGTACAATACTCCCTGAATTCTAATAAACTCAGATTACTCCCTTTCTTTCCCACCACACTCTTTCAGGGATCCTTAACTTTACAGTGCGGTTCCCTGGGTCTGGAATGCCCTGGGTCTTTATTATTCTGTGCCGAGAATACCTATTCACCTGATAGAACTCAGTGTACAATTTCATCTTTGAAGGCTTTATGATCATCTCCATCCCAACCCTAAAATCTCTGGTTTGGCTAAGTCTTACATAGGGGATTTTCCTGAAGGTCTGCCGTTACCTTCAAAAAGTCAACCAAAATATGACAGATTATATTAAGCAAAAGCACAGAGTCATGGGGCAAGAACAGCCCCTACGGACTGGGGAGTCTATGCCCTCATTTGAAAAGAATTAAGGCCCAACTGGGATCTAGACCCGGCTCCGTCAACAACAATTTTATTCCAACATCCCAGCGATCACCAAATCAAAGTGTTTCCAAAATCACCAAGAAAAAAAGAAAAAAAGACCTTGAGACCTTCAAAGTGGAAAATACAATTCACTCATGAAAGACGGTTTATCACATTGCTAAGAGTACTGGAATCCACCCACTAGCTGCGGGGGTTTCTGGGATGTCCCTAAATAAAAGGAAATCAATATCCATGAATGACTTCACAAACATACTTATCTCTCAGGTCATATCTGTCTAGAATACAGAATTTCTGCTCTCTCCCTGTGTGTGCCTGGTCTTTGGGGTGTGATCAGGAATGAGATGCCCCTTTAACATCACTCTGCATCACGTAAGATCAGGATGCTAAGGATACGGAGGAAAAAGATGGTCATCACAGTTAATCTTTTTAGCCTCTAAGTTACATGAATAACAGGTAATTATGCGAAAGTAAGCACTAGGGATAATTGTACATGAAGTTGAAGTAATTTCACATTAAATATAGAGAATTATGGATGGAACCCTCAAATGCATTTGCAATTCTAACAGAATCACATACTGAAATGTTAAAGTCAAACAGATACAGGCAGCCTTACGTATTAGTAATTATTCTTATACGTTTTAAGTCATGAATCATGGGAACTGTCCTATAAATCTCTGAATCTATTATTTCCGCAGTTCCCAGGATACATCTTTTCCTAAAGAGAATTGAGAATCGTTAAATGGCTTTCTTTGTTCACAGAGAGGAAATAAATGTATGACTCTACTACAGGCAAAAAAAATCAAAGAATGGTCGAAGTATGATCTGACAACTCTCAGAAAATAAAACTTTTACAGAAAATAATAATCTCACCAATATAAAATAGTAGGTTAAAACCAAACTTCAGGTGAGTATATAACTTAGCTGTTTAAAATGATCCGAAAGCAAGTTCAAATACAGAAACAAAAAAGAGCTGTTGTCTGCTACCCAGAACTATGAATATAAGCCCAATTTATGGCTCACCTAAAACATACTTACATATACTGGAAGGGAAAGGCTCAGGCTGAGGAATATGTCTTAGTCCTTCAAGACTAACTGGCTTTAAAAATTACACAAGTACATACACGTAATTCATATACATGATAAGCAGGAACACCTGTTTTATAATAGTTAAGGGTAATGTTTGTTTAATTAATACAGGACAGAATAGGGGCGCCTGGCTGGCTCAGTTGGTGGAGCATGTGACTCTTGATCTTGGGGTTGTGAGTTCCAGCCCCACACTGGGCACGGAGTTTACTTAATTTAAATAACATAGGGGTGCCTGAGTGGCTCAGTCGGTTAAACGTCTGACTTCGGCTCAGGTCATGATCTGGCGGTTCGTGAGTTCGAGCCCCGTGTCGGGCTCTGTGCTGACCCCTCAGAGCCTAGAAACTGCTTCGGATTCTGGGTCTCCCTCTCTCTCTACCTGTCCCCTGCACGTGCTCTGTCTCTCTCTCTCAAAAATAAATAAACAAATGTTAAAAAAATAATAAAAAATATATATAAATAGGTCAGAATAATGTATGAGTAGCCGACATAGTGGTTTACTGTAATTTTATACTCAACATCATTCCAGTGTTACTAAGATTGCCCAGCAAAAGTATTCATAAACATAAGTTAGTAAATACATTAATACTACTTGTGATCCCAAGAACACGTACAGAAATAGTTTCATATACACTTGAAATCAATCCTGAGATCAATAAATCCTCAGGATATGTTCATCAAGGGGTCAGTACAACTTTGTTAAAATAATACCGCCTCTTGAAATTACTGAGAAGAGATCAAGATCGTACCTAAGAAAATAAACCAGCCATTAATCTCACAGTGTAGCTAAAAATTTCAGAATTGACTTCAGAGTAAATTTAGTTACTTTAGAAATTAGTGAAGTTTCGAAGAGAACAAATAATTAAAAGAATAACTATATTCTGGCATTAAATCATTAAAAGGATCATCAATCTCTCGTATAAACATGTTTCACTTAAGAGATCAACACAGCACTACTGTGAATAATATTAAAAATCTCAAATTTATTTTCTAGGCAGAACTTTTTTTTTTTTTTCAACGTTTATTTATGTTTGTGACAGAGAGAGACAGAGCATGAACGGGGGAGGGGCAGAGAGAGAGGGAGACACAGAATTGGAAACAGGCTCCAGGCTCTGAGCCATCAGCCCAGAGCCTGACGCGGGGCTCGAACTCACGGACCGCGAGATCGTGACCTGGCTGAAGTCGGACGCTTAACCGACTGCGCCACCCAGGCGCCCCTAGGCAGAACTTTTAAATTAAATCTTTTTGAGTAAGTTCAAATGATTTCTGAGGTAGGAATAGAAGGGTAAAAATGAATGAGTAATATTTCTTTCTGACGAGGACAACTCCCATGTCCCGTGCTTTTAGCAAAGGTTTCGTTTTTTAATTTTCAATTTTCAAATTTTCAAATTTTCTTAGGGAGCTCTAGAGCGTTTTGCATTTTTACAGAATGAGTATGTCTAGGGTAATGCATAGGTTTCTGTCTCAGTGTAAGGACTGCAAAGCAAAAAATTAGCACACGCTATAGAATTAAGGAGATATTCTTTTAATAAGCTACAATTATTTGCTTGCTTTAGTGAAGCTATTCTGAGTTGATCTGTTGCCAGTACTCTTCATCTTCTTTCTAAAAGTTTACACAGAAATTACATTCATCAGAATTCTTTTATTCTTCCTACGATACTAAATTGTTTTATCTTTAGACTTCTTATAATAAAATGCAATCATGTGGAGTTTAAATGCAGAAGAATTCTATTCGACTTACTGGCTTCTTATTGAAAATATTAACCCTTGGCTCAGGAGGTTCATAAAAATGGCTTCCTAAAGAGGTCTTTTTTCATGCCATCTGTTAATTACAAGGAGAGCGGAATCTTACTCCTCCAACAACAGCAACCATAGAGTCAAGTTTCTTCAGTTCTGGATGGTGTCTAACAGAAGCAGCGGAACAAGCTGGGAAATACACAGGTCGTGTTGTCAGTAATTTTGTGCTGGTCCCACAGCAAAAATGTAGGAGGGAAAAGCAGAAAAACGTATTTGCCAATATTAAAGAAGCAGCAGAAGGTTGTGCTGTGCAGACTTCACCACGCTTCTACGCTGTGTGAAATTCATGACAATTTTTCCGCCAAGTATTTTAAGTCTTTATATTTATTAGCAAATAAAACTTAAAACCTGAAAGAATTCCTTCTTAACTATTTAACAAACTATGCTAACACTCAAGCATTAACGAAACTGTTTAACTTTTTGAGTACTGAAACCTGGAAGGGTAAATAAAGCATTGTGGGCATGACCAGAGAGAATCAGTTCTGGAAAACAATTTTCAGGATTCTTTACTCTTTGATATACCAGACTTATTTCTCCGTAACTCGTGGCTAGAAAAGTAATAAGAGAATTACTGGTGTTGCTAATGGGGTGAGAGAGTCGTGTTCGGGGGGGGGGGCTCGGGGCAGATGTTTAACAACTCGCAGCTGTCGCACGGCGAACAGGCTTAATGACATTACCGGGAAGAAAAAGAGCGCTGCCAGGACTACTTTAAAGAATTTATATTATTGTGACATGAAAAAAGCTTAATTAGAAGCCAAAAACTGGCCTTTGTTTAATTCTGAATCAGATCCCTCGGGGTCCCACACCATTGTCACACGTGTCTGAGTACACATCCACATACGTGTTCGGCTGTAGCAAAGTTTTTCACTTACTTACTAGAAGTCTTAGGAGAAAGGGGACAAACAATTTTTTTGTCATTTGATCTCGCTTTGGCTGGGTTCAACTTAATTCAAAATACTTTATAAACTTACTATAGGCAAAACCCCGTAAGGGATAATAGAGTGAATAAAATAACGCCTCACTATTCTCAAGGGACTTATGTGGAGAGGCTATGTATGTACATAAAAATAATACAAGGAAACAATATTATGGGAACGCTGCGGAATTATGGGGATTTGGGTGTTCAAACGCTGTTCCTTGTGGTAGAGCCTGACTTTGCCTGTAGGTATCTGTGGGCACCAAAAGTCCGCTATTCTTTCATCCACACAAAAACAGGTGTCTAAATTTTTGTAAGATGCCAAACTTAGGATCTATTTGGTTTCTAATTTAGCTGCCCTGAATTAACCATTCAGATTACTCCCCGAAAGTCTGGGTAAGAGACACCGTATTTAGAAAAGGATGCTTACAGGGCATTCTAGCCATCCACTCCTGTAGGAATTCTAAGTTCCAAGATCAAGCAAAGTTTAGCCTCTCTCTGAATGGCTTTTACTGAATTGCACATTATGAACCGGATGGAAAACCAGTAAAAATTTCACTGAAGGGGCGCCTGGGTGGCTCACTTAAGCGTCCCAACTTCGGCTCAGGTCGTGAGCTCACAGTTCGTGAGTTGGAGCCCCACACTGGGTTCTGTGCTGACAGCTCAGAGCCTGGAGCCTGCTTCCAATTCTGTGTCTCCCTCTCTCTCTGCCCCTCCCCCGCTCGTTCTCTCTCTCTCTCTCTCTCTCTCTCTCTCTCTCTCTCTCTGTCAAAAATAAACATTAAAAAATGTTTAAATAAATTTTACTGAAAATCAAAAGGTCCACACTTAATGAAATGCCACGTCCCCATAATACGCCACCGGAGAAAGTTCTGTTTCAGCTTCAAGATGCATCTCAATCACCTTAGAAATCTTAGCTCCCACACAGTGCTGACTTTATACGCAGAGGCAACTTCAGACTTTCTAGTACACAATAAAAAAGGAAAAAAGAAACTGGTGAAATCATTAATAATCTACTTATTTAACCCAGTGTAGCCAGGATATTATCATTTAACATGCAATCAACATAAAAGTTACTGAGATATTTTACTATTTTTCTGCGTACCAAGCCTTCAAACTCTGGTGCGCCTTTCATACTGCTAGCACATCTCAATGACCAGTTCTATCTGAAGACTCGTGTCTACTGTACAGAACTCGCTAGAGGGCAAACTTCTTTTGGGAAATGGCCCTTTCGGGCTTCCTCCCTAACAAAACACTACAGGTCTTCTCCTTACCCCGCTTCATTCTGTATGAACAGCGGTTGTAACAATTCCACTTAGCAATTCTTCGGCGGTGAAGAGTCGGGGTGGGGGAATTGGTCAGCAGGAAATTTTAAACCCATTTATCAAGAAAGTAAAAAACCAAACTCTTATACTAGACGTCTTCTGGTCTATCTCCAAATGCTCTCACAGCCCCATCCTCCAACAAAATGGCATCGCTGATGGTACAGAACAACTCCTCATCAGGAGGATATGGAACTGGAGGTGCTGACGTTCCCGGGTTTCGTTTAGCGAGGGTCATTTTTATGACCCACGCGAAGTTACGTTTAACATAAATTGAGAGATTTCTTAAAAATGTCTTTACATCATCTTTAAGTAAAAATATTATGGGCTTAGAAACAGTTCAACATCTCTTAAGTTTTGCACAATAACATTTTTTTACATTTTTTTAATATTTATTTTTGAGAGAGACAGCAGGGGAGGGGGAGAGAGCGAGAGGGAGACACAGAATCCAAAGCAGACTCTGCCTCTGAGCCGACAGCACGGAGCCCGATGCAGGGCTTGTACTCACGAACCATGAGATCATGACCTGAGCCGAAGTCGGACACTCAACCGACTGAGCCACCCAGGCGCCCCTAGAAGGACTCTCTTTGAACAAAATCTCATTATTGATAATAGGGAGACAGTGTAGCTCGGTGAAAAAAAGCACTAGCCTGAGATGGAAGATGATTTGCCTTCTAGACTTTGCTTTGTCACACATGGGTTGTGATGCTATAGAGCTCGCTGGGCCTAAATTTCTCCATCTGTAAAATTAACGGGGGCAAAAGTACACCTCTCAGTCTCCAGAATTTACATTAAAAACTTTATCTGACAACTTCAAAATACTTTACACTTTGAAAGCAATAGTATTTGAAGCAGATGTGACTTCCAACATGATGCCGGAAAACTGTAAAAGTGAGCTTAAATAACAAAGCCAAAACAAATGGCCAAATTGTGAAAGGAATCTAATTCTGATTATAGGCTCATTTCCTGTTCATCAGCTCCTGCTAGCTTTCCACAAATAAGTAAAAAAAACACTTGACGTTCTCTGTGTGAGAGAATTCATTAAAATCAGTTTACTGGTGAGACATTTTAAATTTGAGTGACTGGGGTCACTAAGTTTCACTGCTAAAATTCTGCCTTTAGGAACTCAAAGACCTAGCGCAATAAAGAAAACCATACACAAATGTATGGTCATCGAACAGAAAGCACCTAGTATTGTTGATGAAAAGATAAATCTGAAACTTTTAAACATATATTCTGCTTCCCAGGAGTAATTTCAGTTGAAGTTGGGCAGATACTAATGAGTTAGCAGAATAGTGTTCCAATGCCAAGAACAAGGGTGGTCCAGCACCTGTTCCCTAACTGACTGAGTCCTTTGTTTTTTTTTTTTTTTTAAAGGATCAGTAATTTCTAAAAAATGCCTTGATGTCAGTGCACAATAGGATCTTTCAGAAAT
Organism: Puma concolor; assembly: GCF_028749965.1. Lineage (NCBI taxonomy): Eukaryota > Metazoa > Chordata > Mammalia > Carnivora > Felidae > Puma > Puma concolor. The sequence continues at coordinate 6,354,767 of NC_141683.1, read as the reverse complement.
GTTTACATGTTGACAGAGGAAGTAGGATTCCCTCCCACTCATAACAAATCATGCACATAGGAATGACTCCTCTAGTCAGTATAAAATAACGCCACTGCTCTCTTGTACACATTTCATAAAGGTAATTAATATGCATTTCTTGGGAGGAGATAAGCACTAAAGAGTGAAATTATTACAGCTATATTGCTAATGCCATATGGAGCCCCAACCCAAAAGCAGCGTAACCTCCTCATCTACATGTCGAAACATTCTAGGCACGTGTCCTCCTGGCTACCTGATCTCGATTTTCCACACACTGGTCAAAATCTGTGCCACAGACAAATACTCTCACCATTAGGTGACAGAGCCACAAGAATCCTTGGGAAAGCAAATGAAAGGGGATTTATCTACTGCTATTTCTGAACCTGGGGTATCAGTCAAATGAAACTGATTTTGGCTAGAATGGATCTAAATAGAAATGCCTATCCTCTACAGAAATACGCATAATGATTTGCAGTGATTTAAAAACGTGTATGTATTCTTTAAAATAAATGAAACCCACAAGTACATTTCAATAACTTTGAACTATAGGGTTATGAGTAATTCCTCCCTGTTTATTTTTCCAAATTTCTGAGCACTGAGATCGTTCTTTTGAGCTTTAAAACTGATCACATAGTTATCTATTAATGGTTAAGGCCACTTGGTAAGAATTCTGTAGAAACATGAAAACCTCATAAAGACTATAAAAATTGTTGCCTCTAACAACCAAGGAATTTATAAACAATTCAGTAATTTAAAAAAACCCTCTAAGCTCCAAAGTTTCAGACCTTAAAAATTAAGCCTCTTCTACATCATTTAAGAATCTTCCCTCCGTTCTAAAACCCAGATCTACCAATACCCGAGTTTCAAATCAAATCTGAGTCAGCAGCTGTCACCAATTATAAAAAGAACTTAAAACTACACTTACTTAATCCCAAAATAAGTTTTTAAAACCATTTTTTAAGAATAAAACATCAAGGGGCGCCTGGGTGGCTCAGTCGGTTAAGCGGCCGACTTCGGCTCAGGTCATGATCTCGCGGTCCATGAGTTCAAGCCCCGCGTCGGGCTCTGTGCTGACAGCTCGGAGCCTGGAGCCTGTTTCGGATTCTGTGTCTCCCTCTCTCTGACCCTCCCCCATTCATGCTCTGTCTCTCTCTGTCTCAAAAATAAATAAACGTTAAAAAAAAATAAAAAAAAAAAAAAGAATAAAACATCAAAACATGCTATCTCAATTCAGCGGTCTTTTAAAAGGGGCAAAACTGGGGCTGTAAGTGCCAATAACGGGCAAATAACATGTATCAGAAACCACCAGTTGTATTCACACCAGTTCCTAAAATAGGTCTATTCTTGTAAGAGCTTTTGCAACCATTTGCAAGAAAGGGGAAAATCACAAAAGGCTTGATTTTTGCAGAAGGCACTTTATAAAAGCGTTCCAGCTCCAGTTTGGTTGGGTATAGTGTCAGAACAGGGAAATAATGCAAATACCAAAAATGCAAATACCTTAACTATGGAGGACATGCGTCTTTTCTTAGTAAAAGGCATGCCTGGGTATGAGAGACAATTTGTTTCAATCTGGCACAGGGTTTGGCAAAGCTTAGGAGTAAAAGGAACAAGCAAAATATGAAGGCTATGTTGTGCACGGAACAGATACTTTTAAAACTTTTAACGTTTATTTATTTTTGAGAGAGAGGGAGTGAGAGTACAAGCAGGGGAGGGGCAGAGAGAGAGGGAGACACAGAATTTGAAGCAGGCTCCAGGCTCCGAGCTGCCAGCACAGAGCCAGACGTGGGGCTCCAGCTCATGAACCAGGAGGTTATGACCTGAGCCGAAGTTGGATGCTTAACCGACTGAGCCACCCAAGCGCCTCTGGAACAGATAATTTAGACCTGAGAAGATGAACCATGCCTGAAAACTAAGTTTGGACGTCTCTTACATTGTCCATTACATGCCTGTGTGCAATTAAATGCCTGCCAAACTGTTCCTGGCACTTTTGTGATTCAGATAGAATACCTTACAAGGGAAATAAAGAACTCACAAGGGGGAATGTCAAATGCAGACAGAGGTTTTTCTATTAGGCCAGATCTTTTGTTGTTGTTGCTGTTTCAAGTCAGATTTGAAAGACTCGGTCTTTTCAGAAGTTCAACAAAACAATGAATTTATTTTACCCCAGTATCATTTTTTTTAGTTTATTTTGAAAACAGAGTTTCTACTAAGCCAGTTTACAAATCTTTCTGATTTATATAGAATGGAAAAATATTCATATCCATCTTAATAAGAGTAGGCCCAAGTACGAGGTACGTTTTCTAGATGTAACTACAAATAAAATTTTATTTTTCTTTAAAGTTTATTTATTTTGAGAGAGAGAGAGAGAGAGAGAGGGAGGGAGGGAGGGAGGGAGGGAGGGAGGGAGGGAACAGGAGCAAGAGAGCAACAGGGGGAGGAGCACACAGAGAGGGAGAGGCTCCAAGCAGGTTCCGAGCTGTCAGCACAGAGCCTGACATGGGGCTCAAACCCATGAACCGTGAGATCATGTCCTGAGCTCCAATCAAGAGTCGGACATTTAACCCACTGAGCCACCCAGGCGCCCCACTATAAATAAAAATTTTTTTAATAAAAATTTTTAATGTTTATTTATTTTTGAGAGAGAGAGAACGTGCGCGCGCGCAGGTGGGAGAGGGGCAGAGAGAGAGGGAGATGCAGAATCCAAAGCAGGCTCCAGGCTCCAAGCTGTCAGCACAGAGCCCGATGCAGGGCTCGCAATCACGAGCCATGAGATCACGACCTGAGCTGAAGTTGGACACTTAACAGACTGAGCCACCCAGGCACCCCTATAAATAAAATTTTAAAAACCAAAGGTGATTGCAACAGAATTCTACGTCACTAACTCACTTTCCTCATGGAGAAATATCATCTCTTTACTCACTCAGGTGAAACAGAGAAGGAAAATGAAAAAGCAAAAGAAATGCCAAGAATCATTCGGCACTTCCTAGAGAGACACTGACACCAACCTCAGGAAAACATAATGCGTATCCCTACCATGTTAGAAAAAACAAAAAATCTGCCCACCATGATGTGGTATAGTTCAAACTCGGAAACATTTCTATTTTTAAAAATATGCAAAAGAAAACATCTCCGCTTTACATCTTAAATAATTCTTGCTGATAAAGAGGAAATGTTTTTCTAACAGCCTGTAGAGTCAAGTCTGTCCGTAAAGGTTCATGCTGGTTTTCACTCCTGGCAACGAAAACACATTGAAGAGAAACTCCTGAAGAAAAAGCCTCATTCAAAAGTGATTTCGTTCATTAAATAGGGAAAGGGGGAGAGGGAACATTAGGATCAATCAAAAGAAGACATGAAATTATTCATGTTTTCACCCTTATCCATAAACAAGTTCCGAAGGTAATTGCATTTGTGGCAAGAACTATATCCTCACAAAGATATTACTAAAAAAGGGGAAAAGACAGAATTACAAATAAGTTTAATTGTTTTTATTTTTTGAGAGAGAGAGAGAGAGAGAGAGAGAGAGAGAGCAAGCAGGGGAGGGGCAGAGAGAGAGGAAGACACAGAATCCAAAGCAGGCTCCAGGCTCTGAGCTGTCAGCACAGAACCTGACCCGGGGCTCAAACTTGTAACTCTGAGATCATGACCTGAGCCGAAGCCAGACGCTTAACTGACTGAGCCACCCCAGGCGCCCCTAACAGATGTTTCAAAATAGGCACCAGACTTTTATATGGTCACCTTGTTTCAGAGGATCTTATGTAGAAAAGAAATTGCAATGGGAAATACATTTTCACCTCTCACAAAAAATAAGTTTAATCCCTCATAATTTTCCCACCAAAAGCTCATTTGAGAAATAATTTATCGCATGAAAGTACTACCATAAAATACTTTAAAAGACCAAGGTCATAACTTACGTACGTATATAGTTTCAAAAACATTATGAGGATTCAGGGTACAAGTAGCTGAACGGGAAAAAGAGAGGAAGCTATCCACCGGGCACAGAGATGATCTCATTCCTGTATATAAAAAGGCATCAAAAGGCACTCTGCTCATGCTTTTTCCCAATGGTATTTCTGAGCGATGAAGATCCTCAGATTAATATTAATACTAAAAAGCTGACTAAAGTACCTTTACTATCAGAAAACATGAAATTCGGAACAAAAACCACTAGGGAGAGAGGATCCCTCGCATCAAAAGAAAGAAGTTCTCTGTAATGCATGAGCTGACTCAAGAGTGTAATAATCTACTGCAACTGAAATCTGGAAATGCGGGGCTTGAAAAATACCAACAGTATAGATCACCCAGGAAAAAGACAACGGTTTCCTCTCAACCAGACCCCAAAAGCAGGAGGTAAACACCCAAAGTTACGTTTTAGAGTCTTTGGATTTAAATAACGATCCACATCCTTTGAGATGGAAATTCGAATGAGCCGCCCTAAGAAATATCTCAAGAGGTGAGAGGGGAAACAGAGATGAAATTCAATGGAGGGAAGAAAAAAAAAAAAAGCAAATGCGATACAAAGCTTAAAGGATCCAACAGGAACTTCTGAGGCAAAGAACACACGGAAGAAATCCTAAGCTGTGTGAAAGAAAACTGGAAGACGTGGAGACCGTAGAAGGTCATGCAAGGAAGCAGTGTGCACAGATCCGTCTTCGCTCTAAGGGAGGTGTGGATGTGCATTTCTTCAGAACACTAAAGATCTAAGACTCTTTATCTGCTCATTTTTCTTACACGTCAGAGCTGGAAAATCTCGAGCGTGGGGGGTCCAACCGAGGAGGAGGGAAACCCTATGCCACTGAAGGCTACATTCTGATAAGCACGCTGAGTCCATCGCAAAATGTTAAAACCAAGTTTTATTTCAATCTGCCAAACTGGAGACATACGGTGACCTCGACACGTCTCTGTAAACTCCTTTCCTTGCAAAAAAAACCAGACGATGGTGACGAAAGGAGCGTTTCTGAGGTTTGAACAAAGTAACACACAGCAGAACCTCAGGAAAAGCTTCATTCAGCTTTCTTTTAAACATTAAGGTTTTTCCTGGAGTAACCCCTCAAACCATTCAATGTCAGCAATGCCATAAAAGAGAAACCCTGGCCCACATTCGTCTACGAAGCTGCTTTTAAAGGCTGTTTTTAAAAATGGCAGTCCTTTTCCTTGGCCAACCCTACCACCTTCTACCAGATGGCTTGTCCCCATCCTCTCAGAGAAAGGAAAAGCAAATAAAAACTACACCGGAAGTATTCAGTGGGAGGATAAGCTGTACGAAACCGTCACTGAACGGTCGGGCACGTTTCCAGTCGGTCCATCCCCTACAGTGTCATTTCTAACCCCCTTCGGCTGCCGGAACAGCTCGGCCACCTCCTGAAGGAAAGAGGGGTGGGGGCAGGTCCTCAGTAGAGGTTGTCAGTGTTGGTGCTCCGAGGGGTCTTGATCTTCTCGATGTTTTTGAGGATCACATCATGCAGGGTGGCGTACTGGTTCCGCACGTGCAGCAGGATCTGGCGCACGCTCAGGTACTCGTTTTCGTCCACCTCCGCTACCGTGCGGCGATAATCTTCCACCTGGGGGTACTTCACGATCTTGGACACCAGCTTGGCCCTGGTGTTGTAGTAGGTGGAGAAGCGGCGCAGATAGGAGGCTGCCGTGCTCTCCACGGTCCACAGCTGGTCCACGGTGTCCTCCTGGATGGACACTCCGAAGTTGTTGCCGTCCTCCACCTTCGGGATGAGCAGCTGCACCCACATGCGCACCGTGTTGCATTTCTCCCTCAGCAGCTCGATCTCGGGTTTCACCCGCTCGATCAGCTCCACCAGATGCTGGTTGCTCCGCAGCAGCTGTCCCTCGCCGCCCGGCAGTGCCGGCACTTTGACAGAGGGCTGGGTCTGCGGAGGCGGCGGGTCCCGGTTGGGCCCGTCCCCCGCGGTGTCGGGGGCGGCGGGGGGCTCCGGGGCCGGCACCGAACGGATTCTGGACAGGTCTTGCAGGCGCAGCTCCTGGACCCGACTATCCAGCTCCGACAGCTTCTGAGGGAAGAAGGTGGACACCAGATCCTCGGCCTCCTGCGCAATGCGGACCCGAAACGAATCCACCTTCCCCCGCACGTCCTGCTCCAGCTTCAGCGGGGAAGCCATGACGTCCAGGGGCGTCGAGCGTTGGGGCGGCGGACACTACCCGGGCTCCCCCCGCGGCCGGCGGGCCAGCCTTGGGCTTCCGCCGCCACGGCCAACTCCCAACAGACCATGCCCAGCCACGCCGGAAGTGACGTCCCGGACTCCAGGCGGCGCGGCGCGGCCCGGCCCGCGGTGGGTGGGGAGGGGAGGGAGCCACGTGCCGACCGTGCCCTCCGGACAACGCCCCAGCCAGGCGGCCCTGGCACCTGTGTGTGTGCAGGGGTGGGGGTGGGGGGCTGCGGATCTAGTTCCCGGAGTAGGCCCCCACCCCCACCCCACCCCCACCCGCACCCCCGGCCTCTCGGCCGGAAGCCTGCGCAGGAAAGACGGTTCCAAAGAACATCGGTAAACTTGAGCACTGTGAGGACCAAGCAGACGAGTCGATGTACTTTATACATAGGAGCTCAAGGAGATCCACGATCGCTCTACTTGTTTTACTTTTCATTTTCCTGAAATACTTTCCTTTTGTTCTTTGCAACACCATAGTGCATACCTTTGATTTTATACTGAAATTATTAAAGTTTAGATCAAAAAAGGATTATTCTAAAGATGTTATAAGTTCTGAACGTAACTGTCACCTCAGTTGAACTGCAAACTTCCTCAGGGCATAGGCCAAGTCTTAATTTGTCTCCGCTGCATGTGGCACAATGCCTGGTGTGGAGCAGGTGCTCAATACCCATCTGATGAAACAACCTTGAATTAGTAAGATTTTAGCAAACCATGACTTCACAAGATCTAGAACAAAAAAGTATCAACAAGACATGTTACAGGTTGGTCTCCGCAGCAAGCGGACAGAGATTGCTTCCAGGAAATTTATTAGGGACTCTTCTTAACCAAAGGACCCCTGGAAAGGAAGAGCTACAGCAGAGGGAGAAGCTGATGAAATCTCTAAGCCTCAGCTGACCCCATGGGGAAGGGGAAAGCCCCTTCACAGTTGTCCAAAGTTGAGGACAAGGCAATTCCTGAAGCGGGCTGTTTGGAAAGAAATTCCTTAGCTCTGAGGCACGACCTGGGGAGTGCCTCAAAGCTCCAAGAACACATGTACCACACACAGTAAGATAACTAGACTAACAAACTAGCGATTTCACTTGTATTCAAGTCTTCTGTGTTCAGCCCCAATTAGGGGATGAAATTTCTGTGTTTCGATCATTTCAGGTCTTGGAATGTGACAAAGGTGTGGTAGAGGGAATTATACTTTCAACGATGTGTGTATGGGGATAAAGGTGCATACATATTGTGGTGTGTATGGGGTGGGTATTGGGGAACTACTGGTAGGCTGGATCTTCAGGTAGGAGGGAAAGTGGCAGGAAACGAGGCAGGAGGGTAAGCAAGGACCAGCTCCTAGAGGCAGGGCCCCGTTTGCCATGATTAAGGAACTTGGATTTAATAAAAAGCCAGTGAAGGGCAGGGAAAACACAAACACACACACACATACACACACAGACGGAGGACTTCAGTGGTCAAGGTGGATCTGAAGAGGAGAATAGAGACTGCTGATAGAATCCAAAGCATGCCTCAAAGTGATGGCAATGGGGCTGGAGAGAAGAATATAGAGTTTTAGGAAGTACAATTAATAGTATATGGTGATAGTTTTGGATATGAAGAGATGAGAAAAGGCAGAATTCAATACTAATTTTTTCTTTTTGTGGTTAAAGGAAGAATTTCTATTTATACCTACATTAAACCTCTCCTAAGAGATAACTTGGATATACATATATTTTTACACATGCAAATTTACATTCAAGTTAATGGGAATTTAGATAGAGCGATCACACGGAAAAGGAAAATCCAATCTTGAAACATGACCACAGCTTTCCCACATCTTGATTTTCTTCATAAGTTTGGCTATAACAGATTACACGAGAGCTACTATAGAAATTCTCTTTAATTGAAAAATATCCTCAGTGCTATATATGATTTATCAAATGGTTACTCTTTTTTTCTTATTCCAAATTCTTATTTAAATTCTAGTTAGTTAACATTTAGTGTAATACTGGTTTCTGGAGTACAATTTAGTGATTCATCACTTAAGTAAAACACCCAGTGCTCATCACAACAAGCGTCTTCCTTAGTACCCATTACCTACTTAGCCCATCCCACTTCCACCTCCCTCCATCAACCTTCAGTTAGTTCTCTATCATTAAGAGTCTCTTACGGTTTGCTTCCCTGTCTCTTTTTTTGCCCCTTCAAATATGTTCATCTGCTTTGTGTCCCAGATTCCACATATGAGTGAAATCATATGGTATTTGTCTTTCTCTGGTGGACTTATTTTGCTTAGCATAATACACTCTAGCTCCATCCACATCATTCCAACTGGCGGTATTTCACTCTTACTGACGGCGGAGTAATATTCCACTGTATATACCACATCTTCTCTATCCGTTCATCAGTTGATGGACACCTGGGCTCTATGCAAAGTTTGGCTATTGCTGATAGTACTGCTACAGACATCGGGTTGCACTGTCCCTTCAAATCAGTATCTTTGTATCCCTTGGGTAAATATCTAGTAGTACAACTGGTGGATCGTAGGGCAGTTTGGTTACTCTATTTTCAAAGAGAAAATATTTCTAGTTGCTCTTTAAAATAACGGAGGAGTTTTTATATTCTGACACTGACTAATGCAGCCATTTATACGAAATTATTTTCTTTAGTTGTCTGATGACAGGATATAAAATCCTTGGGGAGGGGGCTCAGCTGCTCTTTTTTCTGGCGTGGTGTAAGAATTGTATTCATTCACAATGTTTCTTGTCCTTGTTAATGAAAGCAACAGTTCGTAGGAAAATGACAGCTCCTAATGCTGCTTTCCCCACTGACCATCGGCAATCAGCAGTTGTTTTTAAAAATTATTTAATGCACTTGCATGCCACGATTCCACCCATGAAATGGACACCGAGTGCTAACAGGTGGAAGAAAGCCATGAACAGCTGTGTAGTGTTGTCCTGTTCAGGTTTCTCCTTTCTCCACAGCCCAGCAGGGCTCAGCATGTACGGATGCCAAGACTGACACACCACTCTTCTTTTAGTAATACCTACAGACTTACTAAGCCTGTAAAGAAAGGATTCTGTGGTCCTATGTATGAGTTCCATTTAGCGAATTAGTCTAAGCAACTATTGTGTCAACTCTTGGATATAGATGTAACTTCGAGGGGCGCCTGGGTGGCTCAGTCGGTCAAGCGGCTGACTTCGGCTCAAGTCGTGATCTCGCCGTTTTTGAGTTCGAGCCCCGTGTTGGGCTCTGTGCCGACAGCTGGGAGCCTGGAGCCTGCTTCACATTCTGTATCTCCCTCTCTCTCTCTGTTCCTCCACTGCTCACGCTTGCGCTCAACAATAAACATTAAAAAAAAAAAAAAAAAAAATTCAGGGGCGCCTGGGTGGCGCAGTCGGTTAAGCGTCCGACTTCAGCCAGGTCACGATCTCGCGATCCGTGAGTTCGAGCCCCGCGTCGGGCTCTGGGCTGATGGCTCAGAGCCTGGAGCCTGTTTCCGATTCTGTGTCTCCCTCTCTCTCTGCCCCTCCCCCGTTCATGCTCTGTCTCTCTCTGTCCCAAAAATAAATAAACGTTGAAAAAAAAAATTTAAAAAAAATTAAAAAAAAATTTTAAAAAATTTCTAAATAAATAAATAAATGTAACTTGGAGATACAGATTGGAATTTAATCCTTCAAGATACTTATTTCCTCACAGCTTTCTGTCAACAGAAGTTAGGAGAAATATAATCAATGGGGGTAAACCTAGATAATCATAAGATTCTGATGAGCCCTTATGTTGATGAAATTCTTCATCTCTAGATTGCAATGGACCTTAAGTTATCTAGACCAAAGGGCTTCATTCAAAACTTATCGGTACCCCCTAGTGAGCATAAAATGCTTCGTTTTCCAATGTAGTCAGTGAGAACACTGCCAGAGTCACTTTCTAGGTTGACAAATGCCTCCCTTCCCCTTCTCATTCTTCCTCCTAGTCTGCAGCAAGCAAAGGCACAGAAATAAACAGCGTAGAAGCACCTGCTGCCATGGCCTCTGGTCGGTCGTAGCTGCCAATTCAACATCTCCAGGATCTGTCTCCAGGCCTAACCTGTGCACACCTTTATGCAAAGAGGAGTGGCAAAACAGCACTGTGGTTAAGGCTGTGCAGTCACCCTGCCACGTTCCAACCCCGGCTTTGCTACTTACCAGCCATGTGACCCTGCTCGGTTATTTTACCTCTCTCTGCTGCATTCTCTTCATCTATAAAATGAGCATTACAATAATAGCTATCTCATAAAAGTTGTTTTGAGGATCTAGTTAATAAAGAGTTCGGCACAGTGCCTTGAACGTGGGACGTGCTCAGTAAACGTTAGCTATTATTAAAGGAGAGGCATCGACATTCCAACATCTCCCTTCACCCTCTGGAATGGAGAACTGTGAATTCTATACAAACAAATCAAGGTATACTTTTCTTGTTCACGGTCTTGTTATTTATCAGTGATGACTCACTGTATTACAGAGTTGGATGTAAGCAATTAAAAAAAAAAAAAAAACTCGCTTGAGTTTCTTAGAATCCGTATCACAGAGGGCGTAAGTGAAGTGCAAATGTTACTAGCTACCTTGGCTGAAAAGTACGTTTCTCAGCAGAACCCTTTCTGTAATTGCCATGTCTTCATCACATTTGTATTTTCTCTTACAAATGACATAATTGGTGTAATTTGGAAACACTGATGTCTACTATCAAGGATTTCTAAGATCATGGATTCTAACCAAAATCTATTAACCTCTGGGTCCCAGATGCCTGACTTTTTTAAATGATTTGGCCAATGACTCTCTACCCAAGACACTGATGGCTCCCTTGTTTTCAGAACCCCTGTTCTGGATGAACAATGAACCCTCTAGTTCTGCATTTCACATATTGTGGTCCATCAGTTCCCTGTAATTATTTGTGTGAATTCACGGTGATGATAAAACAATCGATGTAAGCATATTCTGGGGTGATATTATAACTGCCATGCAATTTGGGGGCCAGTAATTCTATTTTTTATGATAATGCCACCAAGTACCATTATTTTATTTTCATTTTTAAAGGTTTATTGGATTATTTATTTTTTGAGAGAGACAGAAAGCACAAGCAGGGGAGGGACAGAGAGAGAAGGAGAGAGAGAGAATCCCAAGTAGCCTCCATGCTGTCAGCACAGAGCCCAACTTGGGTCTCGATCTCAAAAACTGTGAGATCATGACTGAGCCAAAATCAAGAGTTGGATGTTTAACCAGGGGCACCCGATGGCTCAGTCGGTTAAGCATCCTACTCTTGGTTTTGGCTCAGGTCATGAACTTGCGGTTCGTGAGTTCGAGCTCCACATCGGGGTCCGTGCAGACAGTGTGGACCCTGCTTGGGATTCTCTCCCTCCTGCTCTCTCTGCCTCTCCCCTGCTCTCTTTCTCTCTCAAAATAAATAAAAACAATTTTTTTCAATAACAAAAGATTTGGATGCTTAACCAGCTGAGCCCCCCAGGCGCCCCCAGTACCAGTACCACTACCTTAATTGATCAGAGAGAAAAGCCTATTAGGTATGGTTATCTTTGTTTCCCCTTCTCCCAAACAACTGTTAATCAGATGGAGCAAAGGTTTCCTTAGTGGGTCAGAGAGAGAAAACTGGAGGGAGAATTCGGTTCTCAGAGAGTACTCGATAGTGAGAAAACGTCTAAGTAAAAATGCAAGGAACCTGCACCGTGAGAGTTGGCATCACGCTCACTTGTCAGGCGTGACTACTTCCCACCAACATGATCTTTTACGTAAATTCATGTTGTTGGTGTTAATTTTATTCTCTTTGTAATTTTATTTCTATTTAATTTACACAATTACTTTGGCTTTACAGCTATAAATCTAGAAGTTTAAGATGCTTTGAGAACTTAATGTTTGTATATGCTTAAAACGATGCGTAACAATGGAGAATTTCTTCTTTAAAGAAATCACTTCCTTTAAAAGTACAAACCCTCTTGTAACATCTGGTACAAACAACTGCAGTTACCTTCTTAAAATGCGTGTCTGGCCACATTTCCATCTTCTACAGGGTACGGACCAGATTCGTTAGGCATGGCCCACAAGTTCCTCCATGAATGGACCCTGCCATCTTTTATTTCCCAGAAGCTACTCTCCATTTCAACAGAGGCTCTCTCCTACGTCCTCTGCACTTACGTATTCACCTCTCTCTGTGTGAACGCCACACTGCCTCCATCTCCTCCCACTCTACCCTACTCGTTCCCCCTTCTAGAATCAACTCAAGGGGTGTTCGGTGAAGAAACCTACCAGGTACCACCCCCTCCTTCCTCGGTGAGGTTAGTGTTCTGGGCACAAGTTACATAGTGTAGTAATATCTACCTCATAAAGCTGCTGAGAAGGTTAAATGAAACAACTTACCTCACACAGCTAGGACACTAAATGCTCCCGAAATAGTAGTTCTGTTTGTAATCTCAGAGTACTCTGCAGGTATCTCTTTCACAGTTCCTATGACAGCGTTGTCATTTTAGATTTACAAGTCACTTGTCTCCACTATGATAACCTCTTGGAGGACAAGGATTTTAGCTTATTCATTTTTATACAGTCTATGGTAGCACAGTGTCTGCTAAAAGCAAGTGTTCAATGAACACTTACTGAATGAATAAATGAATTAATGAAGCAAAATAGGATAAAACTTATCAGACGGGACCTGACTAGCAGAAGACATGGGACTCTCAAGCAGCTCATCTTTCTCTTTTTTTCCTCCCTGGAAAGTTGCTCAACTGTGCAACATCCCTCCTGGGAGTCCTCACTGCCGTCTTCTGGGCTGGGCTCTTCAGGGATTTAGACAGGAAAGGTCGGACACAGATTTCTGTCTCCCACCAACAGGATGCCGAGTTTGACATTCTGCTTCTGACTGTGGTAACAGACCAGAAATCTGGGAGTCACAGGATTGCTGAGTTCTACACAATCACCCTCACTTAACTACCTGGAGCTGCTCTGTAGAAGAGTAGTTACGCAGTGCTACGTGTTTGTGCAAAACGAACATACTGGGGAGCAGTAGAGAGGTACACACAAGGAATAAGGGTGATGCTGGCTCTGACTCATGCTCCTACTGTTTATTTATAGCTTCTTATTAGTATGAGATTTGTTTTATTTGGCAAGAGTACAAGATTTCAACGGACTGAGAGAGGAAGATGTAAGAAAATGCCTAAGCGTAAAACTTCTACAGCTGAATAATAATCTGTAACTCGGTGCTGTGTCAACAGGCTCCCGAGGGGCTGGTGCAAGCTGAAACCACTCCAGAATCACAGATTTCATGAGCTGCATACTTTACTGCAAAAAGTATAGTAGTGGTTAACTCACGATTTTATTCCTCCATAGACACTTCCATTTATAAATGCTAAATTCACTAGGTGAGGCTACATTTTTTTTATACAAAATATGTACAATGAGTTTTTAATTTCTCTAATTTCCACCAGCAGCGATGGTCAAAAATCAAAATTTTTAATTTAACAACATATGCCGAAGACTTTATACGCTTCAACCTGAAAACAAAAGTACTTTCTCAATGTTCATTTAAAAGTATGCTCTGTCCTCTGACCCTGATTTTCCTTCTTGGCATTTCCCACAAACTGACATTCGTTTTACACATTTGTACATCTGTTTATAAGTATTTGTCGCTAGAACATAAAAGTGAGGGCTTTGTTTTATCACTGGATTCTTTAAAATGAGAACAGCCTGCAATATAATGGCTACTCCATAAACATTTTGTTGGATGAATAAGGGTAAAATGGTTCAATCTCTTAATAATTCTTTGAGGACAGCTGCATTTGGAAGAGTGTTTTGTTTTTTTTTAATTATGAAAGTAAAGCAATTAATCAAATAGTCACACCTAGCATGAATAAAAGTTTTCTGGATAATAAACTCAATTTTTAAGTTTATTTATTTGAGAGAGAGAGTGTGCGCATACACGCATGTGTGGGAGGGAAGGGGCAGAGAGAGAGGAAGAGAGAGAATCCCAAGCAGCTTCTGTCAGTCCAACACGGGGCTCGAATTCACGAACTGAGATCATGACCTAAGCCAAAATCAAGAGTCAGATACTTAACTGACTGAGCTACTCAGGCGCCTAAAATCAATTCTTAAAAGATTTGAAGAAAGAAATCTTTTATGCTCTAAGGGTATCTTATATTCATCTTTTCTCTTAAAGAGCAACAAAAGAGGCACGACTGGGTTTTTAGAAATTTGAATTGGTATTTATCACTACCATTCACCTTCTTAAAATAGAACTGTTTGTTTCAAAATGAAATTATGAACTGCATTTTGATAGATGGAAAGTATGCCTTCCTAGCTTTATATTTTAAAGTCAGGTCAACTACCCAGAACTACAGTAAAATCTCAAAAATACAAATAAAAACAATGGAGTGTGGACCTGTTTTTAGTTCTATTAACTTTTTGCTTAAGAACACTATATTCTTCCTCAGGGCACCTGGGTGGCTCAGTCAGTTAAGCGCCCGACTTCAGCTCAGGTCACGATCTCACGGTCCGTGAGTTCAAGCCCCGCGTCAGGCTCTGGGCTGATGGCTCGGAGCCTGGAGCCTGCCTCTGATTCTGTGTCTCCCTCTCTCTCTGCCCCTCCCCCATTTATGCTCTGTCTCAAAAATAAATAAACATTAAAAAAAAAAAAAAAGAACACTATATTCTTCCTAATCTAAACTGAACACAAACTTGGTAAAATAATCCTAGGAGGAGAACAGCTTTCAAATAATTAGCAATCATCGAGGCACAGAAATTAGATTGACCGTTTCTTTCTGTATGGTGCACTATTATAAATAACTAGATATTTTACTAAAAAATAAGATAAACTGTATAACTTAAAAAGCCGACCCCCAAACCTCAGACTTCAGTGAAGCTGTTATATCCGAATAGACTTGAGCTATTTTAAAATCTGAATTCAAGTTCTTTGATCAGTAATTTTTTAATATGTTTAATAACCTATAGGGGCGCCTGGGTGGCGCAGTCGGTTGAGCGTCCGACTTCAGCCAGGTCACGATCTCGCGGTCCGGGAGTTCGAGCCCCGCGTCAGGCTCTGGGCTGATGGCTCGGAGCCTGGAGCCTGTTTCCGATTCTGTGTCTCCCTCTCTCTGCCCCTCCCCCGTTCATGCTCTGTCTCTCTCTGTCCCAAAAATAAATAAACGTTGAAAAAAAAAATTAAAAAAAAATAAAATAAAATAACCTATAAATTTCTTTTAAAAAAAGATTTTATTTTTAAGCAATCTCTATACCCAGCATGGGGCTCGAACTTATAACCCTAAGATCAAGAATCACATGCTCTACCGAGTCAACCAGGTACCCCTAAATTATGGACTTCTATTATATATAATAATGTAAGGTAATAGGTTTCATCTAAAAATGAGAAAGAACCATAACTTTGTACAATGACATTTATTAATAATTACCAAACCTGTGCTGATGGAACTGTTTTGAAATCTATGTAGGGGTGCCTGGGTGGCTCAGTCAGTTGAGCGTCTGACTTCGGCTCAGGTTCACAGTTCCTGAGTTTGAGCCCTGCATCGGGCTCTGTGCTGACAGCTCAGAGCCCAGAGCCTGCTTCACGTTCTGTGTCTCCCTGCCTCTCTGCCCCTTCCCCGCTCATGCTCTTTCTCTCAAAAATAAAACGGAAAAAATATATATTAAAAAATTAAAATCTATGTATGATAGTATTTATTTCATTAACACTTGTAAGAAAACAATAAAGACTGGCTTTGTGCTACACATGAAAATAATGTTTATTATATATCCTCTGGATGAACTCATGACATACCATGTGGCTCTCTGATATCAATAGGGAAAGGTCAGGTTAAAGACTACATAGTTTCTTTTCAATTATCAGCTGATGTCACTAAATGCATCAAAACAAATGCGACACAGTCAATCTGAATAAACACTAAAAATAGGAGAGTGGGTTATATCCCTCCCCCATCACATGAGAATCTGGTGAAATGGGAAGACAACAGAAAGAGGCATCAAAGGAAGCCAATCTCTCACACGCTTTCTAGGCAGGGCAGAACTTGGAGTGAAACCAGGTTAAGAGGTGGGTGGAAAGCCTGTTTGAGGTTATGGCTGATCCTGCTAATAACCTTCTCCCTGGGGGCTGGGAGCCCAGGAAGAGGGAGACCCCTCTGTAGGGTCCCCAGGTGATCTTTCCTCCCCACCCCTGCATGAGGCAGATGCAAGCCGCCTGCTGACCCCCCCCCCCTCGAGGAATGGCCCTGCCTGGGAATGCCCGCCACACACACCCACCCTCTCCTTTTTTTCTAGTCAAACTCTGTTCACTCCTTGGCCTGCATCCCTCCCTCCTCTATAAATCTTTACTTCTGATTTTTATTTCATGGAATCTGGGACTAAAGTTAAACTACAACAACGCCACCAATACCAAGTCTTGCAAGAAATAATACAAAGAAACTTGATGAAAAATATTAAAAAGTAAAAAAAAAAAAAGTAAAAGAACAGAAAAGCTGGTGTCTGCTGTCACTCGGTTTTCTGTACGTCATCGAAGTCTCGAGTTTCTGCAGACATTATGTGAAATGAACATTGAATTAGCACCAATACAGGAAATATTTAAAAGAACTCTAAAATCACTTTTTAAAGGCTAGTGTAGGGGCACCTGGGTGGCTCAGTCGGTTGAGTGTCCGACTTCGGCTCAGGTCATGATCTCACCGTCCGTGAGTTCGAGCCCCGCGTCAGGCTCTGTGCTGACAGCTCCGAGCCTGGAGCCTGTTTCAGATCCTCTGTCTCCCTCTCTCTCTGACCCTCCCCCGTTCATGCTCTGTCTCTCTCTGTCTCAAAAATAAAAAAAAAACATTAAAAAAAAAAAAATTTAAAGGCTAGTGTAAGAGATTATAGACTACTGAGGAAGATTCTGGGTATATCTGTGTTTGGAAAGCCCTTCCTTTCAAATTTATCATTCCCTTTCCCCCCCAAAAGTGACAAAGGGTAGGTCTAAACTATCGAAATCAAACCTTCATAGACCTAGTTGGAAAATGAATGGTAATGTAAAAGCCACTGTAAAATCTTGCATATTTCATACTTTGCAAAGACGCCAATTAGGTTCTGTTGATGGATGTTAAGGAAAAACAGCATCAAAATGAATCTCTATGGTGAGCTGAAGTTGGGAGGGATCATGGATGATTTGCTACATCTAATGGAAAACAATCTCCCCTTGCCATCCATTTATAGGTTCTTCCAACTGTGGCCATATGTTTCAAAGGTCAGTCCCCCTAATGACAGACACATCACATACTGAACACCTACTATGTGTTAAGTACTGTGCTAGTACTTGATTTATTATTTCATTTAAACTTATTAACCTAGGAAAAAGTAACTATTAATATTACTATACTAGAGATAAGGACCCTGAGGCTCTGAAAAGTCTTTCCTGATAGTCTTTGAGTCTGCCTGCAGTAAAACAGTGCTGGTTGAAATCCAAATTCATTGGACCCCAAAGCCCAGGCCTCATGACTACCTACAAAACAAATGCTCTATCAGTCCTCCAAAAGTTTTCCCAACTAAACTAAAAAGTAATGACTCCCCCAAAAGTTATTTTCTCCATTAAACTAAAAGGTAGTGACTCATTAAAAAAAAAAAAAAAAAAAGTAATGACTCATGACTTAGTAAAAAGACTTTTTTTTCTTATTTCTGAATAAGGCTGCACAATGTTACAGGATGAATGAACTACCTGTATACCCTGTGCTATTTTTCTATTTAAGCCAATGTCTAAAATGTGTGTCTACACATATTCGAACATATGTAATATATATACTTTTTTTTTTTAAAGATTAATTCTAGGGCCTAATTCTGCAGCTCTCTTTAAATGAAGGGAAAAAAACTACTAGCAGATTAAACAAAAAGTAACAGTTCTTCTAAGAACTTTAATTTTAGTTCCTCTTTCACTTACTTTCTGTGTATTTCCTACTGCTGTGATATATATGTGCACATGTTATGTGTTTATTTCATCTGGTCTCCAGAATCTCGGTTTGGCAATATCTTCCGCTACCCATTACACTTTTGCTATAATTATCTACAGTATATGTTATGTTTCCAAAGAGTATAAATAACATTTCATTGGTTAAGTATAAAGACTGGAAATTTGAGGGTGAGGAAGTTCAATCACAGGATACTGTTTTAAGAAGTTCCAGCAAAGTGTACAACCTAACAAGACTTAAGGCTAACACAAAGAAAACTGAAGCCTGGTATATAACCTTTTAAGCCTGGCTTTGGTTTAGTTCTCCTTTTAAAAGCTACTGGATGAAAACCTAGCACTGACTATCACACGACACTGGATGCCATGTATAAAAAATGAACTCTGATTCATCCCCGCACCATTTACAAAAATTAACTCAATATGGATCACAGACCTACGTGAAAACCTAAAACTGTAAAACTTTTAGAAGAAAACATGAGAAAATCTTTGTGACTTCGGGTTGTGTAAAGATTTCTCACAACAACAAAACTATCCATAAAAGAAAAAGCTGATAAATTGGACTTCATCAAAATTAAGAATTTCCACTCTTTGAAAAACACCGACAAGAAATTGAGAAGTCAAGGGGCACCCGGGTGACTCCGTCGGTTGAGCATCCAACTTCGGCTCAGGTCATGATGTCACGGTTTGTGAGCCGGAGCCCCGCATCGGGCTCTGTGCTGACGGCTCAGAGCCTGGAGCCTGCTTCGGATTCTGTGTCTCCCTCTCTCTCTGCCCTACCCCACACACGCTCTTGTCTCTCTCGGTCTCTCAAAAATAAATGTTAAAAAAAAAAAAA
Organism: Puma concolor; assembly: GCF_028749965.1. Taxonomy (NCBI): domain Eukaryota; kingdom Metazoa; phylum Chordata; class Mammalia; order Carnivora; family Felidae; genus Puma; species Puma concolor. The sequence goes on along the minus strand of NC_141683.1, from coordinate 6,335,798 downwards.
AAAAAAAAGAATTTAAGAAATTGAGAAGTCAAGCAAGAGATTGGCAGAAAATGTATCCAACTCACATATCTGATAAAGAACTTCTAAGAATATACAAAGAACTTTCAAACCAATTACAAGAGAACAAACAACTCGATTGAAAATGGGCAAAAGATACAAAGACACTTCACCAAGAGTCTGTGGATGCCAAATACGTATGTGAAAAGAAGGTTGAAATTATTAGTCATCAGGGAAATGCCAGTGAAAACCACGCCCTATGACTACACACCTACCAGAAAGGCTACAGGGAAAGAGACTGGCCACACCCAGCACTGGTGAGGACGTACAGGTACTACACGTTCGTTACTTCTGAGAACATAAAGTGGTACAACCGCTCTGGAAAACAGTTTGGCCGTTTCTTAAAAAGCCAAGTACACATCTACCATCTAACCCAACCAGTCTATTTCTAGGTATTTACACAAGAGAAATGAGAGCATCTACCCCTACAAAGATTTGTACATAAACATTCGGAGGAGCTTTGTTTATAGGATCCGAAAATGGGGGGTGAATGGGGGTAAGCAATTGTGTTCTCTGCCTTCAATGCAATACTAAGCAACAGAGGAATGAACTACCAATAAAGTAACGAGGTGGATGAATCTCAAAATAATTACACTGGAAAGAAAAAATACATAATGTGTGATTCCTTCATATCAAATCATTTTTTACGAACATGTATTTTTTAATTTATTTTTATCTTGGTTTTGGTTTTGTTTGTTTGAGAACGATAAAGACAACATGCCAAATGAAAACAAAAGAACACTGCTAACGCTGCATCTACAAATTCCTGGAAATGTTCTAGCGTCCAACAGCTGGAACTAGAGAAAGGTGTGAGGGGAAAGAAGCAGAAGAAGGAAAGGACGGATGGCGATTTGTCACAAAACCTCAAAGTGCTAATGACAGTCAGAAATTCAAAGATGCCTGATGATATTAGCAGAAAGAAAACGAGCCATTACATAAAGATGTAACAATACAGTTGTGACTATCATGCTTCTAAGAATATTTTTGTTACCATGAGCTATGATGTCATAACTTTAGGTAAAGTATCTCAGAGCAGTTCTGTCTCAGCTTAGTGTTAAGTCTCCGGGAAGATTTCCTTGTATCCGACTGTATTCTAACTACTGGTCTCTCTCTTTTTTTTTTTTAATGTTTACTTATTTGTTTTTGAGAGACAGAGAGTGAGCAGGGGAGGGGCAGAGAGACAGGGAGACAGGGAGAATCCCAAGCGGACTCCACGCGGTCTGCACAGAGCCCAGTGCAGGCCTCAAACTCACAAACTGTGAGATCATGACCACAGCCAACACAAGAGTCAGACGCTTAACCAACTGAGCCACCCAAGCGCCCCCAGTCTTTCAATTCTTTAGATTAGAAAGTCCCTGAGTACAAGGCCTGTGTCTTATTAATCAACTGTAACCCCATACTTGGCACCTTCTTGCAAAAATGTCACTGATGCTACAAATTGGCACCCACCACGGCCTGACAATCTTGCCATTTCTCTGGCACGCACAGGACAATCACAATATACTTCAGCGGGAAACAGAAACCCTCAGAGGTGTCCTCTCTTACCTTCCTGGAACCAAACCTCCTACCTATGAACCTGTCTGGCCCCTACCGCAAGAGGATGAAGATCCTACCTTCTGGCAAAGGGCAATCTTTCTACTTGTAGTAGGAATTCGACCTTTCATTCCTTGTCAATGACCTCATTACCTCTCCCATAATACCGCTCTCTTCCTACCGCCTAGTTCATTCTCTACAAATTTGCATTGTTGGGGAGCCCCAGAGGTTCAGTCGGCTGAGCATCCAACTCTTGATTTTGGCTCAGGTCATGATCCCAGGGTCGTAGAAGTGAGCCCCATGTCGGGCTCTGCTGAGTGTGGAGCCTGCTTAAGATTCTCTGTCTCTCTCCCCCACTCCTGCTCTCTAAAGTGAAAAAAACAAAAAAATTTAAGTTGTTATTTTGAGATAAAAAAATTCCTGTTCTCTGTTCCCTTTTATAGCCAATACTATTAAAATAGTCATGGTGCCCTTATTTCCTTACTGCCTGATCCACTGTTAATCTAACCTTCATTTCCATGTCGTCACTACAGGGCCCTTGTCAAGGATGAGCCAATGACTTTCATGTTGCCACAGCCAGTGGCTCTTCACCTCCATCTTACCTGACCCCTCAGTAATATTCAAGTCAACCACTACTGCCCCCTGGAAAGCATCTGCTCTCCCGGCTTTCCTTCTCCTCTGCTGGCTGTTCCACTTCAGTCTGGTTTGTTAGCTTAATCTTCTCTAATGGGATCGCTCACTCAGGCCTGGACCTCCTTCTGCCTCTACATTCTCTTCCTAGATGAGGACAGCACAGTCATGGATTTAAATACCTCTAAACAGTCAATTCCTAAATTCAACTTCTCAGCTCAGAATTCTCCTCTCCCCAAGTATCAAATTCACAGAGGCAATCTAACATGTCCCCTTGAAATGTCTCACAGACTTTTCAAACTTACATGTGCCCAAAAAGAACTCTTAAAATTCACACCAAACATATTATCCTGCTCTACCCCAAACCTTTTTCATCTCAGTAAATGGTACCACCATCTACTTGGTCACTCGAGCTAGAAATATGAACATATCCAGTACGTCTCCAATTCCCACTGAATCTATCTACAGAATGTGTTTAGAACGCATTCATCACAACACTGCCATCATCATATCGACTGGACAGCTGAGAAAGCCTTCTGATTGGTCTCTGTGCTTCTAACATGTCTCCCTCTAACCCACTGTCCAGACGACAACTGAAGTCACCCTGCAAACTCTATCATTCATGTCATTCAGTTACTTACATCCCTTCGTTGGCCCTCAGGATAAAACCGAGGTCTTGCTTGCAACCGAGCTCTTGCATGATCTGGCTCCTTCCAATCCCTCCAGCCTCACTTTCATTACTCAGCCCACCTCCACCCCATTCGCTAAGTCTTCCGCCACACTGGTTTTCTTTCAGTACCTCAAATCAGGCCCTCTCCCGCCTTGTACAGGTGCTCTTTTCTCTGCCTGGAATCCCAGCCTCACTGTCCGTTAAATGTCACCTCTTAGGAGAGCATCCTTGATCCAATCTTCAGTAGACCTCCCTGTTAATCTCTGATCCCACTGTTTGCTTCTTACTGTGTTTGTATTGTATTTGTCAATTATTTTACAATTTTTTCTGTCTACTTTTTCGGTTTTCTGGTCAGTCCCATCAAGTAGAATACAAACTACAGGAGCACAGAGGCAGATTTATCACTGGAACACTTGCCCCCAGCATTTCATCATCATACTCATTAAATTGTTTCTGGGGAAAAAAAAAAAGTTCCCTGGGTACATGAAAAAATGAATCTTAAGATAAATATATAAGCCTTATGATCTAGCAGCAGACTAAAGGAGAAAGTCCTGAAAACATACTAATCTGGAGTTTAGTTACATGGATGCAACTTACCATCTAGATACAAGCAAGAAAGTCTATTTTGCTGTTTTGTAATAATATTTACATTTTTTTGAAAACTTCTAAATTTTACAAGAAACTCTTATTCTTAAATTTATATTTCCTAATATCTGCAACATGTTTTTCTATTTAAGGTTGAATAATTGGCTTAAAAATGGGAGATTAGAAGACTTGCTTCCTTACCCCCCAACTGTACTGTCTGTATCTAAGATGCTGAAAAAGGTAAAACTGATACTTTAGAGAATTCTGTGACTCACGGAAAGGCAGAATCCACTCCAAAGAAACTGGTCGAAACTGTTAATAAGAAATGACCGTATGTTGAAAGCTATCTTTCTCTTGTACTATAGGTGTTAATAATTTATCTTACTGTCTCTGATGCAAGAAAACATTTCAAATATTATGGTGTCAGCTAAGTTACGGTGTCATTCTGAGACCAATCACTTAGAAAAAGGACTTGAATATTTTAAACAAAGATGTGATGAATTCTTTAAAAATTAAAATCTGTTACAGCTTTTCCTTCTAGAAATGAAAAGACCACTGAAACATCTTGCATGTTACACTATGACGCACTGGCTACGGAAGCACACACGATGGCTGAGAAACTAATAAAATCTTGGATAGCTGACCCTGCTCAGTGCCTGCTGTATGAAAGATCAGGAAAAAAAATCACCGCCTTGCTACTTTCTTATCTTATAGTAACTCATCAAATTAAAGATTTCGCTGCAAATATGAAGACTAAGTTAATATTTCCACCACAGGATTGTGCTCTTGTTTTACCCATAAAAGAATCTACAGACTTAACGTTTTGTTTATATTCGATCAATTGCAGCTCCAAGCAGTCAGCAACAAGGATCTTTCAAGTGAATGCTTGGCAACAAACATAAACAGGACTAAAATACTTAGTGATGAGTAACTTTCTTGAATCTCATCATCCACCCTGATGGTGCAAAGGCACTGCGGGTGCCTTACCAATGCAGTGGGACCCAACTGTGTTAGAATCCACTGTATTAGTTCTCACCCCATGTTCGGACACGCGCACACACACACACACACACACACACACACACACACACACACACAGAGTCAGTTCAACTGAAGGATATCCTTGATAAAAAATAAAAATTATTAATTAAATTGTGACCTCTGATTAGATTCTTGGTATTCTGTGTAACAAAACAGGAAATACACATAGAGCACTTCTGGTGCCTCACAAAGTATTATGATTGTCTAGAGGAAAATCACTTCTGTATTGACTTGTGTGTGAGCTGTATAAGCCACTGCCTTAATGGAACACCAGGTTTACTTAAAAGAATATCATATAGACAAACTGTAGTTATTTAGACCTGGATATCTGATAGACATTTACTTGAAAATAAATTAAAGGAACCTGACACTTGAAGGAAAACAACCGACAGTATTTCTGACAATGGTAAAATTTGAGCCTTTGAGCGAAAACTAGGATTTTGGAAAACTTGCATCTGCTACCATAACCTTGACAGCTTCCTGATACTTAAAGACTTTCCTGGTAAGATTTGTAGATTTGTAAAGAATGTAGATTGTAAAGAATGTGATTTTTAAAATAATGTGTAATAAAACGTGTGAACGTTTGGAAGATCCGTTTAACTCAGTGAGCCAAGATTCTCCAAATGACCAATGTGTGATGTTACAAAATCATGCATGGGTGAAAGATCCAAAATGCAAATAAATGAAGGGATTTTAATGTACCTGAGTACTCGAATTAAAAGCTCACAGATTTGGCTTCTACACCACAACTAACCTTTAAGAAACGATCTCTCGTTGAATGGTGTCGTATCAGAGAAGAATACGCACAATTATCCGAAAGGGTTTAAAAAGATTCCCTCCTTATCCAACTACATTATCTATGTGAGGCTAGGTTTTCTTTACAGATTTCAACCAAAAAGAAATGATTAATGTGGAAGCAGATTGCATTTTGGAAAACATAAAGGAGTTATGAAACCAGAAAGCTGGAGGAACACTGGCCTACATCAAACTAAGGATCTCCAGTTTCTTATATCTCAGGTGGGTCTTAAGGCCTGATGGCAAAATGGAAGACTGAAAGGTCAGGGTCAAACACATAGAAAATGAGTGAGTACACATCTGATCAAATAAATGTGTGCCTGCATAGCTCCGACTTGGATTTTCTTCATTTCAAAGTCAAGGAAAAATTGTTTTTTGACTATCTATCATTCTCGTTAGCTCACACTGCTTGTACCTCCACCAGAATGGATATTGAAAAGCCACTAATTCAAAGCACATTTTACAGGGAGAAGGCAACCAGTGTCTTTAAGAGACTTCAAAGTAAATATCTGACACCCCTCCAAGGCAGACCCCTTCTTAATAGAATAAGCTGTTGAATTCCTATTCAGTAACAAATGGAATCAGAAGAGAGATAGCTATAGAACTTAAACTGGATAACAGAGGCCTGTTTATTCGGTAGGATATATTTTAGTTTTATCTTCAAAATTTATTTCTAGGCGTATTATGATCAAACGTAGATGACTCTAAAATTATTCCCGACATGGTTTATGGAAGATTTAACAATTTAAATTGACAAGCTTTTCTTGAATACCTTCCATATTCAAAATAAACACTCCGCAGGGACTAAAATGCTAACATCGTCCCATCCTTCTAGGACACCATGGGCATACAGTATAGATGAGCCTCCGTCAATATGGAGCTTATTCAGTCCGTGGCTTATGAATTTTGGAGCTTAAAATGACACCACGGTCTGGCTGGCGTCCTAACTGAAAAACAATCTCTATCCGTGTACTACCGACATCAACTCTGAAATACAAGAGGATCTTCCTGAGTGGATAGCTTCCCTCATGCATAATGGTAACTAGCCTTGGCATTTGAATTCATTACTTTTCAAAGACTGGTTTTCAGATTCACCATGAGACGCAGATGGCCCTGATAAAAACGGTCAAGAAGCTGGTCTATCACAAATTCTCTATCAGGTGGATGGTATCCAGTCTGTTGGTGTGTTCAATCAGTATCTGCAATATGCCTGGTGCTCTGGTGAAGACTAGGGATAGAGTGATGACTAAGACAGAGACAGTTCTTGCCCTCAGGGTGCTTAGGGCCAGGCAGAGGAAATACACATGAAGCAAACAATCACATCATCATTTAGTCAGACATATTCTACACTCCTGGTCTCAACTAATCATCCATCCTGTTGACTTCCAATGTGATTCCCATACTAGGAGTTGGAAAACTCCTCAAAGCCTACTCCTAATAGGCTCTTCATAGATTAGCATCAATGCCTTAAAATAAATATCACGCTACTGCTAGCCTTAGGATTTTTCAGCAAAAACCAACTAAGTGTCAGTGTTCAAATTTGCTGATGGTGTTAAAGTTAAACAAATCAGAGTCCAAAATGAACAAATCACCACATATGGGGGAGGGGAGGAAATGACACGAGTGTTTCAGACCTTAATCCTGAGTCAGATCGTAAATCATCAACTTTTCCTAACCATAATAATTGCTTCCTCCATAATTAAGATTGTGACATCATCAAAAAACGTACACCAAACTTTGTTTAGACATAAAATGATTTAACAGCCTACGTTGCTAGTTTTCTGGCTTTATATGAGGAAAAAAATCCTAGACCATCTATGTATAAATTAAATTAGAAAGAGTTCTATCAAGCTTTATATTTTTAAAACTCTTGACCATTATTTTAAAAATGCCTCTTTAAGATTTAGAAGACTTGATGCCTCAAGGAATACTTGAAATATGATTTTATTTTTTAAAAATCTGGTCTTAATTCCATACTCTTTTTTTTGTAGTCCCACTGCAAATAAACAAACAAGAATTGTTCTTCAACTTTCTCCATGCTCTGCTTTAAACACAAAAGCATTAAGATGAGGAACAAACAATGACTTGCTTATTTTCTTTTAAAACAGCTGTCAAGAATAAAACATATGCTCCTTCTTACATTCAATATATATAAATTAACCACAACAGTCTGCATTTGCCGTATATTTTACCTTTACCCTTACTTATCCTTAAACAAAGGCACGCACGCAACGCACACACACGTGCACATACACATGCACACACACACACACGCGCGCGCGTGTGCGCGCACACACACACGGTGCGCCCTTAGCTCTCTTTAACCATATCCAGGCCATCCACCTTCCCTTAAATGCCAAGTTTACCAAACCCGCCACTTTATTTCCTTCACATTCTCTCCTACTGCCTCTGGATTCCGTTCTGAATCTGTTCTACCACAACTGTAATCTCAAATCACCAATGACTTCCATGTTTATACAGAACAAATGGACTTTTCTCATGTCTCATTCTCAGCGAGCTCTGTAAGACCCGATACTGCTGACCACCTCCTTTTTGAACTCTTCTTCCTCAACCTCCATGTTTTAAAATCAAATAAACAAGTCAGTTTTCTCACTTCCTCTGTGGTATACTATTCCAATTCTCCTTCTCCATCTCTAACCTTTTCTCTGTGTTCCCCTGCTACCTGCTGTTCCTCCTACGCTATTACTTTACGTAGCATGTGGCTTGGTTTTCCATTGGGCTTTGTCTTGGATCTTGTTCTCTTTGGAAAATTAACCTGAAGCAACTCAGTGTATGTTATGAACACGGAGATCCATGGAATTAAATTCCAAATTGAATACTTTGAAAGAAAAGACATTTGGATATATAAAGGTTCTAGAAAGGCAATATAGGGAAATGATCGTAAACACAGACTGTGGAGCCAGACTTTCTTGGTTAAACTTGACTCTGTCACTTCCAGACTATGTCATACTAGACACCTGAGTAACCCTGCTGTGCCTCAAGTTCCCCATCTGCAACATGAGCGTAATAACTGTACTTACCTCACAGGGATATTGTGAAGATTGAAGGCAGGCACATTATAGGCACTATGAAAGTGATTATTAAACAAATTATAAGACCAGCAGCTATTAAAAACTCAACCTCAGGGCGCCTGGGTGGCTCAGTCGGTTGGGCGTCTGACTTCGGCTCAGGTCATGATCTCGCGGTCCGTGAGTTCGAGCCCCGCGTTGGGCTCTGTGCTGACAGCTCAGAGCCTGGAGCCTGTTTCAGATTCTGTGTCTCCCTCTCTCTCTGACCTCTCTGTCTCCCTCTCTCTCATGACCCCATTCAGGCTCTGTCTCTGTCTCAAAAATGAATAAACGTTAAAAAAAAAAAAAATTTTTAAAACTCAACCTCATTAATTTATGGGCCCACCTCGTAACTTGACATTTTGTTGTTTTTGTGATAGGTGTTTTCTAAAACCCTTAAAACATACTAACTCCACTAGACTGAATCACTTTAGCTACGTCAAAAACAAACATAATACCAGGCACCTGGGTGGCTCAGTTGGTTGAGCAGCCGACTTCAGCTCAGGTCATGATCTCGCAGTTCGTGAGTTTGAGCCCCGCGTCAGGCTCTGTGTTGACAGCTCAGAGCCTGGAGCCTGCTTTGGATTCTGTGTCTCCCTCTCTCTGCCCCTTCCCCACTCATGCTCTGTCTCTGTCTCTCAAAGATGAATAAACATGAAAAACAAACAAACAAACATAATACCACAGATTTCTAAGAGGACAGTGTTCACACACACACACACACACACACACACACACACACACACACACAGGAATACTATAGATTTCTAGAGCTACAAACTTACTCCATCATTCTACAGATAAAGAAACTGAAGAAAGGAGACAAGCGATTTGTCCAAAGTCACAGAGCAAATAGTGAGAGGGAGAATCAGGGCTGGAATGCAGGTCTCTAAAGTATGCATCAACATATTACTGAAAAAACGTTTTTTTTTCCCTCATCTACTCATGATGTGAAGAAATACCTTTCTTAGAATGTAGTTTTGCCTTCAGGAAATATTCCCTCATTATGAAAAATCTGAAATTTGATGAGAAGGAAACTATCAAAATTTCAAGCTATCAATTACTAAACACCACCTTTCTTCAAGGTAACTTTAGAAGGCTTGCAGAAAGGACTTTATTCTATGGTTAAAAGTCCACCCACATCAGAACAGATTGTGTATTTTTAAAGTTGTCATTGCTATTTGAATTACAAAAGTAGTTTTAAACATTCAGTGAGAAAGATTTCCTCTTTTGTTTCTGCAAACTCCACCTCTACTAATCTTTTGAACAGTAGGATATAAAAAGGTTAAAGGGCACAAATAAACAGTGATTTGAGCAGCCAACATTTATTTAGGACTTGCTCTGCACAGTCTGGAGTGTGTTGCAACAGACCTTATAGAAAGAGAAAGCAGAATGAAAAGATTTTTATCCCTGCCCAGAAAAAGCATGCAACCTAAAAAGGGAGATTAAAAAGTGCACATGAAAAACATGTTATAAAATAAAGACTTAAATAGAGCACACAAATAATGAACAGTTGGAAAACTGTCCTGATTCAGATGGATCTGCCTACCACCCTGAGAGTTTTGAAGACTTTAAATCATTTGTGGGAGCTCCTGGGCGGCTCAGTCAGTTGAGCGTCCAACTCTTGGTTTTGGCTCAGGTCATGATCTCACGGTTTGTGAGTTTGAGCCCCGCGTTGGGCTCCGCATTGGCAGTGTGGAGCTCGCTTGGGATCTCTCTCTCCCTCTCTCTCTCTCTCAAAATAAGTAAGTTAATTAAAAGCTTTAGAAAAATAAACAAGCTATTTGTGAATTATAAGTTCTCTGTGGCCATGGCTATTCTGTATCCAAGTCTAGTTACAGAGACTATCATCATTTTTCAAACATAAAACAAATCACTTTACAATTCGCATTGAAGAGTATAAATAATAGAAATATTTATGTTAGCTAACAATCTGTTATAGAGCCAAGGAACAAATGACTAAATCCCCTAAAACCACACAACAGTAATTCATATTTAACGAGGAGCTTGAGATCAAAAGTGTCTGATCTCCGGGATCTGGCAGGCCAGATACAGAATCCATAATAAAATGCACTTATACATGCACAAAAACCACCCTTCTCTATGAGACATTCTAGAATACCAATTATTAAAAGGGTGTCTATTTTGGCTAAAGCCCTTTCTTTTTAAGATACACATAGATTTTTTCCCAATTGTTTTAAAAAAGAAACCAGAAGCTCTCAATGCCCATTTATTCCATTCCCTGGATAAAATCTTACAGAGCATCAGGTTATTCTCTACTATTGCGAAAGTGTAGCCTAATAAATAATCTATCGTCAGGTAATCAAAAATCTGAATTGTTATTAGGTAACTCCAGTAAAAATGCCTAGCAGATCTGGCAAAGAAAATGGCTCTGGAGGAGTAATTATGCTATTTACATATTCTGTAGTATGTCTGAAGGACAGCACTGGAGTGTAAAGAAAAAAAATCACTGTATTAAATTAGAAGGCCTCAATGATTGCCCTAGCTCTATTGCTTACAATTCCTGTGTCCTCAGACAAGCCACTTAACCTCTCTCTGCCTCAATTTCTTCACCTGTAAAACGGGACTAGGAATACTTACTTTATTATTTTAAGGAACTAACAAAACTATGTCAAAAAAGTTTGTACACTATAATGGTCGTAAACACTGAAGGTGGCAGCATTTGTGTATAAATGAAATGGAAGAGAAAATGAATGAAGACAATGTTACAGATTTAATTGTTAAGTGGTTGAGCGGATACTCAGAGAATTCTGCTCTATTTTTTATAATGTGCTTCAGACCTGAATGAGATATATTTCAATGTTAAAAATTATTAGAAAAAAAACCTCCTAAAAGGTTTTTTAAAAAAGTCTCTCTTCTGAGATAAGACTTTTTTTTTTAAATGCAAGTATCTTTCCAAACTCATTTATTCCCATTTTTTTGTCTATCTAGAGAAAGAATTTGGCTAAAACGCAATGAAACTGGAGATAAGAAAATGGCCAACCTCCAAGATTGATGTGTCTATGTTCCAGTTGTGAGGTCCCGAAACAAAAGGAGCTGAATCCTTTTGAAGTAGACTTTATAAAGTGACTAACATTCTTTGATTACTAAGGAAATTCCTCTTGCCTCTGACGATTTCATACACTAAACAGTAATTCCAAGAAATAAATAACATGCATCCAAAAAGATGCCATTCTTTCTAAGCATATAGTAGGTAATAATGTAGGTGTTACACTTAGGAAATATCATTGTTATTCTGTGAAATTCCTTTTTATGGCCTTCCATGGGAGTCAATCCTTGGCAAACATTTTGAATCAACAATATCACAAGTCAGCCTTCCTGCACTAATTAGAGGCTTTCCTACACTTTGTCCAAGGCTCCAAGTTTCTGGCTCTAGCTGCCAGACTCTACAGATACTAGACATAAGCTCTTCTCCAAAACAAGAAAACAATGAGGTCAAACGACAATCTATGCCAAAATGTTTCTGCCAAATACTAAACACTGAGGATGTAAGCACCTCAAAGTTCTATCTCTGAACTGTTCAACATTTCACAGTCAAACATTTCACCCAGGTGATTTCTTCAGCTCTAAACCTTAGATTCAGAGTCAAGAACGAAGCCGATGCAGCTCTGGCCAGTGCCACCATAAAGGGACAGAGGAAAGGTCATCTCTGAATTTTCTGTTGGAATTCAGCATCGCTTATGTTATTCCTTGCATCAGTAAAGTAGATTCACATTGCTTTAAGCAAAGCAGATGTAAAAATATCCTTTAATGATTATGAAAAGCAACAAACTTCCATCACTGTGATTTCTCTTAGTGAACCGTTACCCAAAATTGTTCTGCTTAATAAACACAGAGTGGCTAGGGGTGCCTGGGGGCTCAGGCGGTTAAGCGTCTGACTCTTGATTTCAGCTCAGGTCATGATCTCACGGTTCATGAGTTTGAACCCCACATGGGGCTCTGTGCTGACGACACAGAGCCTGCTTGCCATTTGGTCTCTCTCTCTCTCTCTCTTTCTGTCCCTCCCCTGTTTGCTCTCTCTCTCTCAAAACAAATTAAAAAAAATAAATAAACAGAGTGGCTGGCATTGTGCTCAGTGTCAGGAGTGGTAATAAAAAAGCATCTGACACTTTCCTGCCTTTAAGAGGGTTATGATATAGATGAGAAGGCAAGCCTCTTAGATCCAACAATTAGGAACCAATACAAGGAAGAATTGTTTTTAAAAGCCAGATTGTGTAGCGTAATAAACACTTTATGAAGCTCTAAAGGCTCACCACAATCATTTTTTCACAAGAGTGGCCCCAGGCTGTTCCTTCTGCATAAAGTTGCTGGCTTACAAAGCAAGAGAATACATTTGAAATCAACCCTATTTCCCTGGTCACAAATCAATGAACCATGACTCATGAGGCAGGCCATCTACATAAGATTCTACATAAGAGATGATATATGCATGTATATATACACACACACACACACACACGCATATGCGCATTCACACACACACACACACACACACACACACACAGAGTCAGATATTCTTTCTATCCAGAAAGTCTGAATGAGCAAATGTGTGAAAAAGAATGCCGTGGCATCACTGGAACGGCCACCAAATCGGGAATGACGACAAGCCACTATTCTAATCTCTGGGAGGACCAGTACACATTCCAGGCTATGAAGCACGAGCCCAGGGGGACTATTTGGCTGTTGAGCCAGGTTCCTGCACCTCTTCAATGCTCATGTATCTTCCAGGAAGACCCTATTATTTAAGGTTATCCTAACAATCCATGCCATATACATGATACCACTAACAAATTTTTTATAAGAGACCAAGAAGGGATAAAATACCCAAATAGGGGACTATATCTAAGAATACATAAAACACTCAGAAAGGGTTATTGTATCTAGAACACATAAAGTATTCAGAAGGAGGGGGAGAAACATCTCTGAGGCAGGCACACAGCTACAACTCACATTCTCCTTATGTGTGTTACGTTATGTATGTATCTGAAATAGATGAAAAGACAGCGTTAAATGTATGACTTTGTCTTGAGGGACAGGCAGTGAAAACAGAAAATATAAAATAAATAGTGTTCCAAAAAGCAGGCATCCGTTTCATTTGAAAAGGAAATCTCAAACAAGAATGAAAAGAATATGGTTGGGGCACCTGGGTGGCTGAGTCAGTTAAGCATCTGACTTCAGCTCAGGTCATGATGTTGAGGTTGGTGGGTTCGAGCCCCGTGTCGGGCTCTGTGCTGACAGCTCGGAACCTGGAGCCTGCTTCAGATTCTGTGTCTCCCTCTCTGTCTGCTCCTCCCCCACTCACGCTCTGTCTCTCTCTCCCTCAAAAATAAATAAACATTAAAAAAAATTTTAAGAATGAAGATAATACGGTGAGCTGACATTCACAGCCATCTGAATCAGAACGAGGCTGTTCTTAACGGGAAATTGCCCCCAGGAAGATCACGAATGACTCTCTCCTGTTATTAAGAGATAACAGAGCAGCATCTAGAATAGTATTGCAATGTTTAGTGGAATTATAGATAAGGTAAATATCATTTTCCTGCCTTTTTTCCCAATGTTCTCTTTCCTCCCCTCTTTACAGTCACTTTCTTATCCCACCTTGCACGAGCCTTGCTGAGCTATTTGTCCCTGTCCCATGTTTTTGACATCATTTTAGTCTATTCTTTCATTTACTCCCTCCCTCCCTAAACAGACTATCCTATGAAAGCACAGAGAAAAAAAAAAAAAAATCAACATTAAATTTAACTAGATTTTTTTTATTAATGTATCAGACCACACTCAAAGTGACTTGAAAGTCTGAGAAAAAGTTATTTCCCACCACTGCAGCTCCAAACCGTAGTCAAAGAAAGGAGGAAAAGACAAAATACTTAGAAGAAAACAGGTTATGAACACCTGGAACTAAATAAAGGGAGCAGAGGGAGTCACTAAGTTGGAGGCAAAAACTTAAAGCAAAGTCAAAAGAACAGGAAAAGGTTTGAGCCTCTGACAGGATTATTGGGATCATAAGCATTCTTTCCTGCTGGCCTGTAGCAGGAAGTCAGCAGTTATCCAAGAGTGAGTCTGCTCTGGAGAAAATTATTTCAGCAGCTCAACTGCAACGTGATTAAAGAGCATAGGAGTGTGGGGGGTGAGGAGTACGAGGCTGAGACAAGGTAGGTTTATTAAATAATGGTATCCTAAATGGTCAACGGCTATGTCTACCTTTTTAGATAATCAAATATTTCATCAAATACATATCCAATTATAAAATGAAACAATATGGCTTCTGTTATGTCTCATTTACACTAAGCCAAACCTTGAAGCTTTAGAATCTCTGTATTTCTTAAATTCCGATGCAATCATATAGTATCAATTAAGATAATTTCTGTCAATGAGAAAAAGCCTACATCCTTCTGCACACGAAATGATGCTCCTCACCTTTTTGATGAAACTGTTAGAATATTTTACATTGACAAATGGAAGCAGAAACCAAGCATGAGGTCATTACTTCTTTCATTTTAGCAAGAACAAAAAGAACCATCCAGCATTTAGGAACCAAATATTCTTGTCCCATGACACAGTTTATAGCTATCATGATCAAATTAACTTCCTTATCACCACTGTTAAAACAAGAAAAAATGAAAAAGGATGTTGTCTCTAACTACTGTTACCTAATGAAGTTCAGGTTTATCCTTACTGTTACTTGACATAAAACACCAAGATGTGATAAATCAGTAATTAGGAAATAAAAAATCCAAACAGAATGTGACAGATAGTCTCAACAGTTTTCCAGAACATGAGAAAGACTGTTTATTCCAGAACATCAAAAGGTTGGGGGCAGCGAGAGGAAATCAGTAATTCTCCAAAGGCACTTTCTACAGCAAACTAAAGAGAGCTCTTACAAACGCAAGAAATATAATGTGTATATTTAAAATAGAAACACCATTCATCTTCCTTTGTAGATATAATCCCTTTAAAGCTAGAATTATTGTTCTCTTCCCTAGAAAAACGTTACAAACCATGATTTCAACCCATGGCTTGACCACTGCTACTTCTAATATGTATTAAATATACTGTTTTAGTCAAATAATAGAGAAGTTATCTGGAACCTAAGAAAAAGTAGACAGCTATTCGAGTGTTAAAACACTCTTCTGTGGTAGCTTCCATAAACGTATACTTGAACATGTTCACTTTAACACCCATCAAGTCTCTCCATAGTGCTCCCACATCTCACGTCTAAAGTTTAGCTTTTTCTTCCCACTTTTAACATGACGGTGTCTGACGCTAAGGCAAAGACTTACTTCTCAGCAACCAATACAGTTGGAACCTTGCTGAAACCCTGTTCTCAGCTGCCCCCTTGCTGCTGGAAATGAACTTTGAGGCTGGTGCAGTATAGAAATACACCAATTACATCTGAGAGAATAAGCCGGGCACAAGGAACTTTGTGAGAGGGCAGAAATCATGAGATGCCATTGGTGAAGTATGCCAAATCTCCCAGTGTATTTGATTATCAGCTAAAAATACATGAAATTTCTTATTTCTCTAATCTTCAAGTGTCAATGTTCTCAGATTCTAAACTTCCAAGCTACTAGATATTCATGCCTTAGGAAAAGAATTAACTGACAATTTTAGATAGTGGTGACCATAACCAGAGCATGAATTGTTTGCTCTCCTGTTGGCACAGGTTTATTTCTAACAGTGCCCCCTCAACATTCTTTAAAAAGGAAAGAAGGAAGGAAGGAAGGAAGGAAGGAAGGAAGGAAGGAAGGAAGGAAGGAAGGGAGGAAGGGAGGAAGGGAGGGAGGGAGGGAGGGAGGGAGGGAGGGAGGGAGGGAGGGAGGGAGGCCTAGGCTACAAACCACCCAGGAGTTCTAAGTCATTCATGTGTTCCTGGTTTCACACACAGCACTGTTAACAGAGATTCACATGGCAACTCCGTGAAAAATGTATTTTCATTTTATAGGAAAAGAAGATAGAAAGCATACAGCCACGCATCTTATTTCCGTTTAGTCTAACATTCGTAACATCCAAGAGTACTCGTACACCCATTTCCTTTTGCATCGACTAACACGTTCTTCACCAACAGAAATAAATGTCTGATGGGGAGGGAAAAGAAGAATAGGAAGTCTTAGGGACATAAATCCAAACATTCCACATCAATATTACTGATCCGCCCACGGTTCACCTTAATCCCACATTTGGGAAGTCTGTTTCTCAATTACCAAACAGGACTACCACCACAAAGCCTAAACAGATTTTTGTTTTTTACCATTCTTACTTATTTTGTTAATAATCAAACCATGGAATGACAAAGAATAAAAATCAACAAGCGGTTTATATTTTCTAAACTTGCGGCCTGACATCAATCCATGTTCGTCTTCGCAATGCTGAACAGCTCAGAAACAAGCACGTGTGACAGAACTGAGATAGACTGTTCCAGTCATAATTTCTTTAAACGGCTTTCTATCTCTCACATCTTTTTACCTCCTATGGTACTCAGCTCAATGCCCTGTACATAACAGGTACTCAAAAATATCTTCTTTCTTCTTTCAGAGTGAACTTACCCTTCGAAATGACACGACATAGAACGTATCTCCCCGTCTGCGGATGGCTTCAAAGAAGTCTTGATAACTTCTGGGTGATGCATAATACACTTGCAGCTCACTCCCTGAGTTCCTGCTGAAGGAAGAACAGGGCAAAGTGTTCTTAAACCAGAAAATTTCATCTCCTCTCAAAAATACTCCCCGTGCTAAGGCTACGTCTGAATTATAAGAATTACTCTCAACCAAAATAGTAGCAGCATTCGGCAGTAATTATTATAATAACGTTCTGAGAAGCCCAAGGTCAGGATATTTATAAGATCCAATTCACTAAAGCAAAAACTCTCATTTCTGAATGGAAAGCTCTAAAAAAGCACCACTCAAGTTCACTGCAGAGCATGTAAAAATAATAAAGAGTATCAGAAAATCGATTTCTGCATTGGTTTGCATGATTTAAAATTTTTGGTAACAGACATTAAGTCTTAGGGAAGTTATTTTTCACCGCTCTGTCAAATCTGTAAGGCGTACTTGTCTATAAGGCTGTGTGAAAAGTGGGAAGAAGGTAGGATTTGGAAACAAACAGACCTGGCTTTGAATTTCGTCTCCACTCCTCAAGTGGGTATTCTTAGGGAAATCAACCCCCGAGCAACCTCGGTTTCCTCATCCATAAAATGAGGATAACCATGTAAACCTGCAGGATTGTTACTGGTCAGAGACGTTACATATGTGAAGCACCGAGTAAGGCCTCATAGGAGTCACTCAACAAATGCCAGCCACAGATACAGGAAGTACCACGTCAGAGCCTTCGTAACATTAGTAACTAAAATTATAGTACCTCAACCACATCGTAGCTCCAAAAGACACACTCAAATGATATTAGTGTAGTTTTTAATATTTCCAGTCTTTTATTATTTAGCGCAATAAGCCAAAACCCAGAAGTTAAAGGAGAATTTTTTAAAATGTTGCCTTTTTCTCCAGACAACCTGTGTTTTCTTTCTTATAGGTTCTTCTACATTTTCTATCCAACTTTATGAGGAAAAAAAAGACTGATCTAAAAGGAAAATTATAAATGAATCATAAGAACTTTCTTTGAAATAATTCCATTTGCTCATGAAGCCACTTCTAACCATATTATTTTGACATACAATCAATTCTGATTCATCATGATAGTTATGTTCTACAAAGTCAGTGTGAACACTGAATTAGTAAATACTGAACCATTCTCCTAAGGGAAATACCGTGTTAGGTTCCTTATAAGCCCCTACCTATGGCATATTTGTCAACAGATTAATATATAACCTTGTTTTTATGTTTCTGTTTAAAGACACCTTCTTCAACATATCTCGTTCATTCATTAACACTGAACTCCTGGTCAACAGCACTGTAACTTATGCCTGAATGAAGCTTATCTAACATGTATATTTTTCCATATGGCACAACACAGCCTTTGTGGTTTTTTTTTTTAAGTTTATTTATTTACTTTTAAGAGCGAGAGAGAGCAAGAGCAGGGATGCCTGAATGAAGCTTATCTAATATGTATATTTTTCCATATGGCACAACACAGCCTTTGTTTTTTTTTTTTTAAGTTTATTTATTTACTTTTAAGAGCGAGAGAGAGAGAGCAAGAGCAGGGGAGGGGCAGAGTGAGAGTGAGAGTGAAAGAGAGAGAAAGAGAGAGAATCCCAAGCAGGCTCTGCACTGCCAGTGCAGAGCCCAACGTGGGGCTGGAACCCACAAACCGTGAGATCATGACCTGAGCCGAAATCCAGAGTCAGATGCTTAACTGACTGAGCGCACCCACTGCGCACCTTGGCACAACACAGCTTTCTTGAACAATACGTAGCCCTTTGGGACTGTGCTTCAGGGCCATTTTAGACAGTGAAATCACACACACACCCAAAAAGCATAAAAATGTGAAAAGTATGGCATTAAACAGACTTCAAAAAGAAACCTGTTTACAGTAGGAACTGAAGCAGGAAGGCGCAGTGTGGCCTTGTTAACTGAGCCTCACCTAGGACCATCTATGCACACTTGCAAATGGCTGTAAAGGCATCTTGAGCATTGGGGAGCCTGGGTGGCTCAGTCGGTTGAGCATCTGACTTCGGCTCAGGTCATGATCTCGCGGTTTGTGAGTTCGAGCCCTGTGATGGGCTCTGTGCTAACAGCTCGGAGCCTGGAGCCTGCTTCAGATTCTGTGTCTCCTTCTCTCTCTGCCCATCCCCCGCTTGTGCTCGGTCTCTCTCTGTCTCTCAAAAATAAATAAATAAATGTAAAAAAAAATTTTTTTAAAAGCATCTTGAGTATTGATTTGGGGGCACAAATACATTTTAGTGAGTAGGCTGACTGACTCACTGATACAGAATACATGATTAATTCATTTAAACCACTTTTTTAAAGACTTTTTTTTAAAGCAGTTTTGGATTCACCCCAAACCTGAGGGGAAGATACAGAAATTAATATTTTTGACTAGTAACGAAATAATATGCCATCATAATGATGCATCAAAAAATGAACGTATTTTTAAATATATATATAGTAAATGAACGAAACATTCTGATCACTAGGAGAACTATTAGTCACTATACCTATTTGAATTATCTATTTCTACATGATAACACCGTATCTCCCGATTTGAAACATTCGTGATTGCCAATATACTGCTCACTGCCATTTAATAGAAACTCTCAGTTAACAGGGTAATAAGCAGCTTTCCACTTACACTGGGCATATGTTCTCAGGGCCAGGTACCCGGTCTGACACACGGCTGGCGCAAAGTAAATGTAAAATTAATAGTAAATAAATTGTGAACTCTATGTCTGTGGGAAAGCTACACACAGAATCTGAGACCCTCTACTTCCATTTCAGTGGCACTGTCATCAATATATCACATCAGCACCATCACCAGCTTTCAAACGTGCCAAGGACCATGCAAAGTGTTTCAAATAAATTATGCGATTTGATCATCCACTCTGTGTGGCCAAAACTGTGTAGATGAGGAAACTTTAAGTTCACCTGTTTGATCCACAGAGCAAGTGAGTGGCAGAGATGTTCTGAACTCTGTCCAATTCAAAAGCCAACAACTCAATCATAATACTATATTGCCTCCGGTAATATTGTTCCTTTTAGTTAGATGTGTTTGGTCCAAACATTTCGACCTTAGATACAGCACTCCTTCCAGATTCCTTCAAAAGCTTAAGTAGCATCAGTGTAGTGAAAAATGAATTTTAAGTCAAACTGACTTGAGTGCCAATTCTGCCTCTTGTTGGTTCTATGACTCTGGCTTAGAAAAACTAAGTGACTTGCCCAGTTTTTCTCCATATAAAATAAGGACTGTGATATCTACACTCTAAGTTATTATACAGATTTTAAAATAAAATGCATGGAAAGCACTCAGCAAGACACCTGGCACATTCATAAAATAACACTCCCTACCCCTGGCTCATGAAATAGATGCAAATTGAGGACGAGAGTTATGGATGTTTACATTGTACAGCAAAATGACGACTGAACAGCATTCTGACTAAATCTGTATTTAAGGAATCTGAGAGTTACCCTCTTGAAATTCTCTGGGTTTACTCTGACCACTCAGAAGCAGTTTGTTCTGTGAACTAACAGAAAAGTCACTGATGAGACCAAGCGTAATTAAGACAGAAGAGAAATGTGCCTCTCAACTTTACTAAAATATTAGTTACTTAAAATTCCTTGGCCAAGAACTTCCACACTTTCTTACCTGATCCTAGTGGTTTCTGTGTATTGGACAGCCATGAGCTGAGAATTTGAGCCCTGTTCCAGAGCACCCTGGAAGAAAAAAAAAGACTTAATGCCATATAATGAAATTAGATGAAGATCTTCCTATATTGACTCACTCTACATTTACTAAACTCTCATTAAAGTATTCATATACCAGGGCACCTGGGTGACTCAATCAGTTAAGCGTCCGACTTCAGCTCAGGTCATGGTCTTGTGGTTCATGAGTTTGAGCCCCACGTCAGGCTCTGTACTGACAGCTCGGAGCCTGGAGCCTGCTTCGGATTCTGTGTCTCCCTCTCTCTCTGCCCCTCCCCTGCTCACATTCTGTCTCTCTCTCAAAAATAAGTAAACGTTAAAAAAAAAAAAATTAAAGTATTCATATGCCTTTTTTTCATGAGTATTCTGAGAGATCAGGTTCACATAACTAAATACCAACAGAGAGATTAGAACTCTTCTGGTCACGCTCTGGGCTGAGAGAAGAATCTTAAGGAGATTAAAACGTTAAGGCATTTTCCCATAAAGTTTAAAAATACAGTCCAAAAGCTTAGTTCAACTACCATAAGTTTTATGACCAAGTCGTACAAATATTACTGAACATATAACAACTTGTGTGTCTAAAGTAATTATTTTTCCAAGGCAAGTTCCTGAAGTGTGAAAGGTTCATAATGAAACTGGATCCTACTGTTTACTGAATGAAACACAAAGATCTTCTTGCCAAAATGTACCTATGGGCTAAGCCATCATTAAAGAGATTTCGGCGATGACTTTTCGGGCCAGAGAACAGTCCAATATGGAACGATGAGTGGCCCACATATGCTCTACTGGGGACCTGTCTTCTTTCAGCATCTGCTTGGCACGGAGCCTTCTTCTATTCCTTGCCGGTTTTATAGACTCATCTTCTGAAGTCTTTTTTAAGGGGATCAGAGTTCAAGGGCACGTTACCAATTATTATCTTAGGAAGTGACCTTATTATTACCCTGTCAAAAGCGGCTTAAGGAACTGTTTACTCAGAAGACTATTAGCATTTGTTCATTACTGTATCCATCCATCCATCCTGCAGTAATCAACTTTTATAGAGCACTTAGGACAGGCACTGACTGGGAAGACAGACATGTGGAAACAATACAATGTGATAAATGCTAAAATAGAAGAACATACAAGGAGTTAAAGCGGAAAAAACAAAGAGGGAACAATTTTGTTTAGTGGATGGAACCAATATGCAGGGCTGAATACTGGGCTAATTTCTGAGAGTAAAATGCCAAGGGTCTAATTTTATGAAAATCTAATGTAGGGGTTACATATAACAGGTGTTCAATAAATGCTTATTTACTTATTTATTTTTTAATGTTTACTTTTGAGAGAGAACTCTTATCTCATGGGCTCATGAGTTCCAGCCCTGCGTCAGGCTCTGCACTGGAAGTGCTTGGGATTCTCTCCCTCCCTCTCTCTCTGCCCCTTCCCTGCTTGTGCTCTCTCTCTCTCAAAATAAATAAAATGAAAATATAAATTTGACATACCCCTCAATAAATGCTTATTTTTTTAACGTTTATTCATTTGGGGGGGGGGGGGGGGGCAGAGAGAGAGAGAGAGGTGGAGACAAAGGATCCGAAGCAGGCTCCAGGCTCTGAGCTGTCAGCACAGAGCCCGACGCGGGGCTCAAACTCATGAACCACAAGATCATGACCTGAGCCGAAGTCAGATGGTTAACCGACTGAGCCACCCAGGTGCCCCTCAATAAATGCTTATCTAAACAAAATTTTTAAAATATCAACAAAATGAAAGGTGCCTGGGTAGCTCAGTCGGTTGGGCGACTAACTCTTGATCTTGGCTCAGATCATGATCTCGAGGTTCCTAAGATCCAGCCCTGAGGTGGGCTCTCCACTGACAGCATGGAGCCTGCTTGGGACTCATTCTCATTCTCTCTCTCTCTCATTCTTGTTCTCATTCTCTCTCTCTCTCTCTCTCTCTGTCACTCCCTGACTCGGGTACTCTGTCTCAAAATAAACAAACATCTAAAAAATATGTATCAATAAAATGAAATGGAAAAAAGAAAAACAGATACACAATAGTAAACTCACTGATATGTTTTCAAGTAGTAAATAAAACCAAAATTAAATTATAGCTAGCTGATAAAAACAATGTTTAAAATTAACAGATTAAATATCTGGTGAATTTTTTTTATTAAATTTTTAAAATATTTTTATTTATTTTTGAGACAGTGAGAGACAGAGCATGAGCACGGGGAGGGGCAGAGAGAGAGGGAGACACAGAATCCGAAGCAGGCTCCAAGCTCTGAGCTGTCAGCACAGAGCCTGAGGCAGGGTTTGAACCTGTGAACCGTGAGATCATGACCTGAGCTGAAGTGAGATGCTTAACTGACTGAGCCACCCAGGCGCCCCTGGTGAATTTTAATGTTTAATTATTTTGAGAGTGAGAGCATGAGCAGAGGAGGGGCACGGGGGGGGGGGGGGGGGGGGGGGAGGGGGGTGGAGAGAGAAGGCAAGCAGGCTCCCTGCTACCAGCGCAGAGCTCAACCAAGAGCCAAAACCAAGAGTCCGACACTTAACCAACTGAGCTACCCAGGGGGTCCCAATATCTGATACATTTTAAATGATTTTGCTAGTTTGGCACATTCGAAATTAACACAGAAGTCTGAAAGAAACCAGACTTCTTTCTCTAGACTCAGAAATGAGTACACAGACTTTCGCTGTTACAGAAACATTAGAAATAAAAATTAGACGTGCCATTTAACCTAAGATTTAGACCAATCAACAAAAGAACCTCTCAAAGGGGCGCTTGGGTGGCTCAGTGGGTTGAGCATCCAACTTCAGCTGGAGATATGATCTCACAGTTGGTGAGTTCAGGCCCCACATCAGGCTCTCTCCTTTGTCTCCCTCTCTCTCTGCCCACCCCCCCATTCTCATTCTCTCTCTCAGAAATATTAAAAAAAAAAACAAAAAACTGAAAAACTGTCCAAGAGGCTTTTGCATTTTTAGCTACACAGAATTTAACAAAAGGTCATAATTAGCAAAAATATGACACATTTACATATAAATGATGTTAAAATTTCAATTACGCTGTAGATTTGTCTGTTTTTCCCTTTAGTTCTACCACTTTTTTTGCCTATGGGTCTATATATTCAGAATTACATCTTCTTGATTAAATGCTCCTTTTATAATTATGAAATATTCTTGTCTCTTACAATATTCTATCTAGAAGTCTCTGATTAGTACAGCCACACCAGATTTCTAACGGTTAATATTTGCATTGTATACATACTTTCCCACACTTTTATTTTCCATGTGGCTTTCTATTTAAAATGTTACTTCGTGTAAACAGCATATACTTAGGTCTTTCCTTTTACAAAATCTAGTTTGACAATCTCTCCCTTTTAACTGATGTGTTCAGCCCATTAAATGGAATTACTAGTATGGCTGGGTTTAAGTCCACTACCTTGGATTATATTTCTTTTTATCCTATTTGTTCTTTATTCTTTTCCTACCGTCTTTTGGTTAAAATACTTACTTCTTAGTATTCCAATTTTATTTCCTGAATTGGCTTTTTAGCCTTACTTCTTTGTGCTAGTTTTTAGTGCTTGTGTTAGTGTTTAATAACAGTCTACTTTTAAATATTATTTGGACAATATAACTTTATAACTCCATTTACCATTCTGTGTTCTTATTGTCTTATATTTTACTGCTACAAAAGCTATAAACCCATAAAAAATTGTTACAAGTTTTCCTTTAAAAAGACAATAATCTTTGGGGCACCTGGGTGGCTCAGTCGGTTAAGCATCCGACTTCAGCTCAGGTCACGATCTCACGGTCCGTGAATTTGAGCCCCGCATCTGGCTCTGTGCTGACAGCTCAGAGCCTGGAGCTTGTTTCGGAATCTGTGTCTCCCTCTCTCTCTGCCCCTCCCCTGTTCATGCTCTGTCCCTGTCTCAAAAATAAACATTAAAAAAATTTTAAGACAATAATGTTCTAAAGACATTTAAATATACATATATACATAAAATACTTTTATAAAAAGGCCATTTATTTCTCATAGATATTTACCCATTCTGGTGCTCTTCCTTCTTGCTAATCTGGAGTTGTGTCTGCTACCGTTTCCTTTAGTCTAAAAAATTTTAGTAGTTCTTATAGTGCAGATCTTCCAGAGACAAATTATCTCAGCTTTTATCTGTCTGAAAATGTCTTTATTTTACCTTCATTTTTTTTAATTTTTTTTTTTTAAGAGAGAGAGAGAGAAAGAGAGAGAGAGGGAGAACGAGCGGAGGAGGGGCAGAGAGAGAGGGAGACCCAGAATCCCAAGCAGGCTCCAGGCTCCGAGCTGTCAGCACAGAGCCCAACGTGGGGCTCGAACTCACAAGCTGTGAGATCATGACCTGAGCTGAAATCAGACGTGCATCCGACTAAGCCACCCAGGTACCTCTATTTTTCCTTCATTTTGGGGGCTCCTGGGTGGCGCAGTCGGTTAAGCGTCCGACTTCAGCCAGGTCACGATCTCGCGGTCCGTGAGTTCGAGCCCCGCGTCGGGCTCTGGGCTGATGGCTCGGAGCCTGGAGCCTGTTTCCGATTCTGTGTCTCCCTCTCTCTCTGCCCCTCCCCCGTTCATGCTCTGTCTCTCTCTGTCCCAAAAATAATAAACGTTAAAAAAAAAAAAAAAAAAAAACTTTCCTTCATTTTGAATGATATGTTCACTAATTTGCCCCTTTGCCTTTTCTAGACTCACAATCTAGAAAGGGTAGAAGTATGAAATGGGACAAGCCAAATCAAGGATATAATACTTAAGAGATCACAGAAATTTCAAAGAAATGTCAATTTGTCAAATTTACAGAATATCTTATCTAGACTAGTGGATCCTTTTAAGCATCTGAAAAGAGTGGTTGTGAGGAAAAAGAGGTTGAAATGAGGAAAGACTAGGCAGAACAGTTATAACTCATTACACTAAGAAAGAGAACCAGAGGAATTCTTTGTATGTTTTAGTATTGACAACAGCATAAGCAGAATGATCCTTCTTCTGACCAAGAACTTCTTTTATCCTTGACAAACAGATTCATCCTTGTCACTCGTTTCTCTGGAATAGCTAAGTGTCTCACACTTCTGATCATTATCTAAGCTCATAACAGAAAGATATATACCCAAGATAGCAAAGAGATAACACTTGAGATTAAACTCCAGGTCTCCTCATGTTCAAAGGCTGTGAAATAAAAACAAAATTCTCTTCTTTACGTTAAAATTCCTTGAAGATTAGGGGTGCCTGGGTGGCTCGGCTGGTTAAGTGCCTGACTCTCGATTTCAGCTCAGGTCATGATCTCTGGTTCGTGATGGAGCTGAGTCCACAGGGGTTCGGCACTGGGCATGGAACCTGCTGAAGATTCTTTCTCTCTCTCCCCTTAC
Organism: Puma concolor; assembly: GCF_028749965.1. Classification (NCBI taxonomy): domain Eukaryota; kingdom Metazoa; phylum Chordata; class Mammalia; order Carnivora; family Felidae; genus Puma; species Puma concolor. The sequence continues at coordinate 6,309,727 of NC_141683.1, read as the reverse complement.
CCCCCTCTCTCAAGTAAAATACAGTAAGATAAAATAAAATAAAGTAATAACATTCAATAATTAAAATTAAAAATATAAATATAAACAGATCAAGTCCCTCCCCTGCTGAAACCTCTCAATGCTGTCTTCTCAAACCTGGGATGAAATCCCAAGTTCTCACCGTAGACTATGAGGCTACAAATTAGCCTCTGCTGCCTCTCCGATGCCATCTTCTACTATTCGACCCCTAGGCATTGCAGTCCAGCCTTACACAACTTCTCGATGTTCCTCAAATATCCAGACTGTTTTCCTCCTAAAGATCTTTATATTTGCTGTTCCAGTTTTCTGTAAGCTCTTTCTCTAGATTTTCCCTTGGATCTTTGCATTGTTTACGCCTTCATTTTTTTCTATTGCAAAAGCAACGTTCTCACCAAATCCTGAACACACAGGAAAACGACATTTGCCTCACCTACTGCAAGGGAGACTGTGAAAAGTGACAAGAGTTTTAGCCACCTGAACACTGGCTAAAGTCTAGGCGAGATCCCTAAAACATTCTGCATAATCTTCCAAGCTCTCTCTTCCCCCACACCCAAAGCTAGAAGCAAAGAATTTCCAGTTGTTGAGGTCACAGAGTAGAAAGAATCTGGGTTCCCTAGCCATTGCTTGAAAAGAAGGCATTCTAGGGGCGCCTGGGTGGCTCGGCCGATTAAGCATCTGACTTCGGCGGCTCAGGTCATGATCTTGTCGTTTGTGAGTTCCAGCCCCATGTCGGGCTCTGTGCTGACAGCTCAGAGCCTGGAGTCAGCTTCGGATTCTGTGTCTCCTCTCTCTGCTCCTCCCCCACTCACATTCTCTTTCTCAAAAATAAACATTAAAAAAAAAAAAAAGGCATCCTGGAGAGCTGTATCAGACTTTGTGTGGGTGAGAAACAAATTTTTATTCCATAAGCTACTGAGATTTTGAGGCCAGTGATTACAACAGCTAGCATTAATTACCTTGGCAATACCTTACTCAAGTGAAGACTCTTTAGAGAAGCCTTCTCCAACCATTCAGTCTAAAAAAGCCACTTACCTCTCAATTTAACCTCTAATCTCCAACCTTATTTTTTCTTTTGTGATGAGAACTTTAAACATAGACTCTCTTACTAACTTCCAAATATACTATACGGTAGTATTAACTATAGACATCATGCTACATATTACGTCGTATAACGTATTTATTTTGTAACTAGGAATTTGTACCTTTTGACCGCCTTCACCTATTTCACCCACCCTGCTACCCCCCAGTCTCTGCATCTGTCCTCTGTATCTAGTTCAGTTTTTGTTGGTTTTTTTTCTTTGTTTTTTTTTTTGTTTTTTTTTTTTTACAGATTCCACATATAAGTGAGTTCATGTGGTATTTGTCCTTCTAAGTCTGTTTTCAACTTTACGTGTTTGTGCGTATCTCTCCCATCAAAATGTAAGCTCCAGGAAGGCAGGGATTTTATCATACTCACTACTGTGTTCCAGGATCTAGAACCCGTAGCCGGCTCATCATTACTACCATAGGTACTAATGGTGGGGAGCTTGTAATGTGCCAGCTGGTAGTCTCAGCACTTCAGAAGCAATAATGAATACCGGATGAATGATGCAATGACCACAAACGGTGCTGTGGGGTAAACCATGTTAACCTGGAAGCCCAACCGGGGTGCCTGGCTGGCTCGGTTGGTAGAGCACGTGGCTTCTGATCTCGGGGGTTAGAAGTTTGAGCCTCATGTTGAGTGCAGATTACTTAAAAAAAAAAAAAAAGATGGGAGCCCAACTAAACAGGCTGTAAATAAGAGTTGTCATTAACCTGGAGCCCCACGTGTGTAAGTTCAAAACGTCCTCCTTGAAGATGTGCCTCCACTTTCAAGCTGTCCTACGTCTCAACACCCTCTTCTCGAAAAGCTCTCGGAAGACCGGAGATGAGCAGTACCATTTATCGTACCATTTGCGCCCAAATCATTCGACATACATGCCCATGTAGAGGAAGCCCTGGCTTGAAACTAAATGTGAGGGAGAGAGCAAGAAGCAGCACCTGCCCGAGCAAGAACTACTCGCACTGTTGAACCGGACGGACGGCGTTCAGTGCCAGTGCCGGCCGCGTCTGAGGCAGCAGGACGCAGCGGGAAGCGGCTGAAGTTCAAGTTTTCCCAATTTTACAGGGAAGAAAGCAATCCATCTGAGGGGAGACTTCCAACAAATGTGCCAACCGTTGTTTAAAAACAAGCACAGGGGAGCGTGGGTGGCTCAAGTTAGTTAAGCCTCCAACTTTGGCTCAGGTCACGATCTCATGGTTCGTGGGTTCGAGCCCCACATCGGGCTCTGTGCTGACAGCTCAGAGCCTGCATCAGATTCTGTGTGTGTGTCTCTCTCTGCCCCTCCCCACTCACATTGTCTTTCCCTCTCTCTCTCTCTCTCTCTCAATAAATAAACATTAAAAAATTAAAAATAAAGATAAGCACAAACAAACCTGAAGAATACGGGTTTTCTGTTGATTATTCGTCATTCTTCTGGACTTGGTCCTTTCCACTTCATGCCTGTGAACCCATCCTCGAAGCTCATGATTTAACCTATAAAATAATGTAGTTAATTAAACATACTTCCTAGAAACAAACGTCTCACTCTTGGTCGAAAATGAATTTAGGGGCGCCTGGGTGGCACAGTCGGTTAAGCATCCGACTTCAGCCAGGTCACGATCTCGTGGTCCGTGAGTTCGAGCCCCACGTCGGGCTCTGGGCTGATGGCTCAGAGCCTGGAGCCTGTTTCCGATTCTGTGTCTCCCTCTCTCTCTGCCCCTGCCCCGTTCATGCTCTGTCTCTCTCTGTCCCAAAAATAAATAAACGTTGAAAAAAAAAAAAATTAAAAAAGAAAATGAATTTAATCCTATTCTACAGGTTCCAAATAGCACCCCGAGTGCCTAATGATTCAATGCTGCTTTTTGACTGGAAAAAGCTGAGACACTAATGTCCAGTTCGTTTTGACACGACATGGATTTTTATACAGTAGCCTCTTCGATCATGAGTTCAAAATTAAAAACAAAAAACAAAAACAGCCAAATACCTTCTGAATGTAAATACTGGATGCACAAGTTTTTTCACAAAGAGAGTATTTCCTACTTCTGCCCTTGGGCCACATACACACCAACAATGGCGATGCTGGAGAGCATTTAACAAATAGGTGCGTGAAAGCCTTTGAAAATCACTCTCTTTGGGGAGAAGGAAAAGAATGAACTCAATTGCAAAGGAAAAAATAGTGGGGGGAGAAATAAATTTCAGTGCACTGTAACCCAAAATGCCCAACACTGGGAATATAAAAGGGCTAGTTATACCTCTAGAATCGCCGCTCTTCAAACAGTTATCTTCCTAACTTGAAGAAAAAGGTGCTGTCAATGTTACCACCCTCAAGTCTAACATCCTGAATTTTTATATTAAGGTCGTTCTGTAGTTCTCAGATAAGGCATATACTTCAATAGGCAACCCCAATACCCTCACCCGAAGCAGACCCGTCACCATCTTCAGCAGGTTGGTGGGGGAACTGGACAGCAACTGATACGCCCATGGTCATCCGGCAAATAAGCAGAGGTCCTCTCAGCCACTTAGCTAATCTGCACGAATAGTTTTCCCGGTTTCAAAGCCGAGCCCAGGAGCCCACTCAGATATTTCTGCAACAGTCTACAACACTCACCTGAGAGATTCTGTGGTGTTAATCAGGGGCTGACAAGGAGGGGGAGGGATATAGAGGAGTGGCTCTTCGCTGAGCACCATCAGGGCCTTGTCATTCGAAACAGAATGATCGTATCTGGAAAACATAAGCACAAAATACATCTCCTTGTGTCTTAAATTCCTAAGTCGTTTGCTATAAGAAAATCATCACTAGCATTAACGTTTTATGGAAATAAAAATATACGGAGCATTTACTACGTACCAAAAACTAAGGACACGATGGTAACACATGGCCCACAGAGCTGCCGGAACACAGGTGACACAGTAAGGGGGGAAGCAGGGGCACAGACCCACTGACAGGAAAGACAGTACCACGTGACCAGGACTCAAGTTTCATGGTCATTCACAATTCTATGACGACAAAACTGAAGTCTCCCTAAAACCGTGTGTGACAGGGGCAAGGAGAGGCATCAACACCTGCAGGCGGTGAAGTGAAAGTGTTGAAAAGTTGAATATAAATTTTAGAGTCCTGGGGGCGCCCGGGCGGCTCAGTTGGTTAAAACGTCCGACTCTTGATTTCAGCTCAGGTCATGCTCTCATGGCTCGTGGGATCGAGCCCCACGTTGGGCTCTGTGCCGTCAGCGCGGAACCTGCTTGGGATTTCTCTCTCCCTCTCTCTTTCTGCTCCACCCCTGCTCACATGTGTGCTTTCTCTAAGTAAATAAACATTTAAAAAATGTTTAAATCATGAAAAAACCTGAATCGCTAATAAAACACCAAAGTAAAGTTAACCAGTCACTCCATTAGCTTCAAAGATCCACTTTCCTAACCGTCACGCTGATCTACACCACGGGAGCTGATATCCAGGGTGTGATGGAGGGAGCACAACCGAGGCTGGACATCAGAAGCCGAGCTGCGGGCATCACTGCTATTTATTCTCACTCTGCTACCTTCACCTTTCTCACTCAAAACTCTTAGATCGGTCTTAAATTTCTTTACACTCAATGCTCTAGATTTAGAAAACTTGGTATGCTAAAACTCAGAAAGAAAAAATATAAAAACAAAATTAGACACGGCTAGACTCACAGTTTTCATTAACTCATCGAACCACTATTTACTGCATACCAACCGTGTGCCAGGTACTGCGCTAGGAACCCAACAGGGAACGAGAAAAATGAAGTCTCTGTCCTCAAAGACCTTAAGGGGGAAGAAGGACCAACTATAAATGAACAAACACATAAAATAAATTCAAAGAAAGAATCTACGTAGCAAGAGAAAACCTGTGGCAGTGGCTATTTTAGATGAAATGGTCTGAGGAGATGGTATTTAAGTCAAGGCCTAAAGGAAAAGGGGGAGGCACTACTATAGAAACTGGGGAAACAGTGTTCTCGACAGAGGCAGGTGGGGAGAAGGTGGCCGTCAGGAACTCAAAGAAGGACTACACACCAGCTGAAGAGTTGTGAGCAAGTGAGGGAGGCATAAGACAAGCTCAGGAAGACTGCCTGGATCCTAACAAGGAATTACTGGAACATAACGAGAGGCTCACAGAAGGAGAGAGGTGATAGGGTTCAGTTTACGCTTGCACCCCGCCACTGTACCAAAACTGGATTCGAAGGAGATCAAAGCGGAAACCGGGAGGCCGGCCAAGAGGCAGCTATCATCCAGGCAAGAGCTGCGACAGCACGACTTACGTGCTGGCAGTGAGACGGAGGGGAGCAAACCAATGCAAGATACTTTTTGGAAAGGTATCAATGGCACCTGTTGAAAGGGAGGAATCAGCGTTTCCGGCAGAAGCAACGACGGAATGAGGAAGACTGTTGTAGAGAAGGGGCTGGAAGATGAACAAGAAGACGGACGCAGGGGTCCACCGTACACGTGTTAAGTCTGACATGTTAAAAAAAAAAAAAAAAAGAGATGTCAAGCAAACTACTGGGTGGAGGAGTCTGGAGACTCAGAAGGGAAGTCTGGGTGGGAAACACAAATTTGGGAGTTGTCAGGATACGGAGATATGGGCTGTGCGCTAAATTACGGACGAGTCACAGAGGCAGAAAGAAAACTAAAATACCCACAGTTCCAGAGGATGAGGTTTGGATGGAGGAGGAGCCCAGAAAGAGGACTGAAGCAGAGGTCTGTGAAAACAATGAAAACTGAAACCTGGAGCGACACAAGGAAGAAGGTCCCCAGGAAGGAGGGACCCCACGGCTGGACGTGGAGGAAAGACCAAGATGAAGACAGAAGTTTCCGCTGAATCTGGCAACACTGAAATAACCGGCCTCTGTGACAAAAATAATTTTGGCAGAGTAGAAAACTAACTTCAAGAGATGAAAGTTACAGACTTCTATGTAAGCCACACACAACAGCTGAGGACATACAGATCATTCTTCCTGCAAGTGGCCCCAGAACATTCTCCACGTCCTCTCTTCTGCCTCTGGGAGTTAAAACGTTTGAATAACACAGAAATGGCAGCACACACAGGTAGTAACAGGTGGCACACACACCACCCTGAAATTAAGTGTTGAGGGAGAAGGGAAGAAAACCTCTCCTTTGCACTTGATAAACTCTAAATGCCTACAAGAGGAGGCTGTCTGCTAGACTCAAAGCAAACAAAAAATACCACTACCACCACCACAGACCTGTCTCGTGTGCCTTAGGTTAAAAAATCAGGTCTTCACACTTAGGAAAATATAACTGCTGCTGTCCATCACAGAAGTCTAAAATTACTTTTGAAAATATATTTTTTATTTATAATTTTATTTCTATGTGATAAACCCTAGTATAATGACTTCTGCACATCTGTGCTCACTGGCTTTTTCTATCAGCCAAAAATATTCGTTGGAAAAGAGAAAAAAGTCTGATAGGAGAAATACCAGGAAAGGACCTGGGTGGAGCTGAAGGGAAAGGAAAAGGGAGAGTCTCAGCCAATATGCAATCTGGAGACAATCAGATCCACACTAATCCTGAGATGGCCAGCGTTCTAGGCTGCTTGCAAACAAATCATATTGATAGAAAGCATTTTAGCAAATAAATCACTACCGCAGAGGACAGTGCTAGGGAGGGAGAGTTAAGTGATCAAAGCAAAAAGATCACACTGGTGGACTGATACCTATTTCAATTTCCCAAGCTGCTCAATAATAATCTTAGATATTTCAAGAGATTTGCATGTAGCCAAGAATCCATAATCTTGTCCATTTTGTTGTTGTTGTTGTTGTTTTTACCACCACCAGTAAGCCGAAACAGGCCATGGTGACTTTGGGGTGGGCAACAGTGGACGGCTTGCATCTCATATACTACTTTGAAAGTTGACAAATTATAGCCTGAAAGTCATTCAAATATCTGGGTCGAACTAGGATCATCAGAGCACTGATGATCCACGTCACCTTACTCTACCACAGACAGATTGATGAAGGTTTCTACTTGTTGTGGTTAGTTCAACATAAATAATATTCTAGTAAAGGCTATCTGAACTTCACTGCAAGTATGCAATCAAGAACTCGTTCTACTGTTTTTTTTTTTAATTTTTTTTTTTTTCCAACGTTTATTTATTTTTGGGACAGAGAGAGACAGAGCATGAACAGGGGAGGGCAGAGAGAGAGAGGGAGACACAGAATCGGAAACAGGCTCCAGGCTCCGAGCCATCCGCCCAGAGCCCGACGCGGGGCTCGAACTCACGGACCGCGAGATCGTGACCTGGCTGAAGTCGGACGCTTGACCGACTGCGCCACCCAGGCGCCCCAGAACTCGTTCTACTTTTTAACGGCCTGCAATACGTAGCTGAAGGGCACAGTCTGCACTCTCATAAACCCGAAGACTATCAAATTTAGAACGTAACTTCTGACAGATCTCACGTGGACAACAGAGCTCAAAATTACACGTAGAACATGTAGGGCAAACTTGGACAAATTACTTAGTAAAATTAAAGATACTACTAAACTCTAGCGAGATTTAAAGACACTGTTAAGTGAGTACTAAGATCACTATGTCCGAAGTACGGCTGATTTGGGCATGAGAGAAAAAGCAAGAGACGTCATAGAATATCTTCCCACATTATAGCACCTGTCACGGGTGCTGCATCACACTAACTGACAAGGAACTCTCTGGATTCTCCACCACACTTAACATCGTACTTTACACATTGCAGATTCCTAAAACAATGAACACTAGCATTTTTTCCTAGGAAGGCTAAATGGACACAAGCCCACAGGACTATGGTAATAATTTCATTCAATGGTTTGGCTGTCACAGTAAAAGTTTAAAAAAAAAAAAAAAAAGATTCCCTGATGGCTCTTGGCCTGTAGAGCATCACAGAGTTACAAGTACACAGATCTCTAAGGGTCCTAAAGCATTACACTTTGGCAGCAATGGCTGCCACACTGGGATGTCCCTTGGTTCTGTTAATCAAGGACCCAGCTCCACTTGGCTCTAGTAACACAGGGAAAGGTTTATCAAAAAGTATACAGCTTTGAAAACGTCCATGACGACCTTCTTCTACTTTACATAACATAGACCTTGTGTTTTCAAAAAAGTTCAAGCCTTTTACTATTTGACAGGCTATAGAGAAATTTACTAAGACAATATTAAACTGTAACAGGGGAGGGAGATCCAACAAAGGTCACAATAAACAAGTATAAACGATGTGATCTGATGACTGCACGCAGGTTCAATCATAATCATTCCACCATATCATGTTCATCACAGGACAATACTATTAGATACATTATATGTGTAATCATATGATAATAAAAAGCTGTATTAGAAACATTATATGTAATATAATGCCTGTTTACCATATGTGCCTCAATATGTATATTAGTGAACATAAACTGAGATTTTAAGGTCACATCTCTACAAGAATTTCAAAACTTCTCAAGGTTTCAAAAAGTAAATGTATTCTCGGAACTGATCTTAACAGTAAAATTCATTAAGGGCCTCAATAACTTGTCTGTTCTAATAAAAACTGTGCATAAACTAGTAAATGTAAAGTTACACTATATAATTCTCTATGGCAGTTTCATTAAATCATCTTAACAGACAGAGACATGCCATCTTCTAACCTGTAGCTGTTTTTCTGGATGATACCATCTGATGTGTCTTGCACCTCTTTAGCAGAAAATTCTAGAAGATGCCTCCTCTGATTTGCAGGGCTCACACCAGGATTCTTTCTCCTGGAATCCTGTTCCAGCATGCTGAAAATTGTAAAAAGTGAAACAATAATTGAAACAAAAGTAAGTCACACATATGCAAGCGACATTAGCTCTAAAACAAACCACGATTCCCTCACAGATCCACGCACTCAGCACGAACACTAGGTGCAGAAACAAAACAGCATTATCTGTGGTCAGATTCCCCCGCCTGGCATCCTGTCTGTAGGCAAAACAATTTTAAGAATAATTTCTGTTAAATATAAAAAGCACCTCATTTTTTTTAAATTTTTTTTTTTAATGTTTATTTATTTTTGAGACAGAGAGAGACAGAGCATGAATGGGGGAGGGGCAGAGAGAGAGGGAGACACAGAATCGGAAACAGGCTCCAGGCTCTGAGCCATCAGCCCAGAGCCTGACGCGGGGCTCGAACTCACGGACCGCGAGATCGTGACCTGGCTGAAGTCAGACGCTTAACTGACTGCGCCACCCAGGCGCCCCTCACAGAAACAAATTTTAAACTCAGAGAGTAAACTGAAATAAGACGTCCTCCTGAAGGCGCCTGGGTGGCTCAGTCGGTTGGGCGACCAACTTCAGCTCAGGTCACAATCTCACAGTCCATGAATTCGAGCCCCGCGTCCGGCTCTGTGCTGACAGCTCAGGGCCTAGAGCCTGCTCAGGATTCTGTGTCTCCCTCTCTCTGCCCCTTCCCTGTTCATGCTCTGTCTCTCTCTGTCACAAAAATAAATAAAAACATTAAAAAAAAAAAAAAAAAAGTCCTCCTGGATGCTGCAAACTAATATTTTAATGAGGGAGTACTTCAAATGAGATGTGAGCTTTTCCCCTTATCCGCAGCCAATTCATTAGCCTTTTGCAATCCCAGATGGCGGGCTATCAGATAAAAGTAACAAAAAACTATTTTTAAAAATACTTCTATTTTTATTTACATGTAAAAATTTCCTATTTACTTCTTTCTCCCCATCTGCCCCAATGCCTTCATTCATCAACATATGTGCTCTTGGTGGGTGTTAAGTATTTGCAACAACAACAAAAAATATATGTGTATATATATCTATATATAGATAGGTATATCTATCTATATATAGATAGGTATATCTATCTATATATAGATATATATATACACACACACATAAAATATAAGTATATGTATGTAGAGATACATACACACACATATAAAGCAAATACTGCAATAGTTGTTAAACACGTTTAATGCATTAATCATGAGCTCAGAAATTTGGCTCACCAGTAAGATATTTTGTGTGTGCGCACTTTATTGTATAATGCCACGCACACAATTTACACTAGCTCTATAGTCCTCTTGAAATGAAACACAAAGGCAGTCTCCCTAGGGAAACACAAAAGAAGGGATGCCAGACTCTACTTAAAGGAAAGTAAGGCTGATGAAAGGGACACAATTAAGGGCCTGAGGTTCTAAGAGAAAAGGAGTTCTCCGGGGTATGGCAGTTTGCCTCCACATCTGGGGAAAGCAGTGTAGGGGGAAACAGGAAGCAGGTACACCTTTCTAGAATCTTCTTCTGAGCTCTTATTATATTTCCCAATCTCCTCAGTTCTTCCCCCCAGAGTCACTGCTGTCCAGTGGCCCTCACACAGCATGCCGTAGCACTTGGACGTCCTGTAAACTCTTCAAAGGTATACCACCAAATGAGATGCCTTGAGGAACATTTAGTTTTGCTACAGCCGAGGATACATTTTGTCCCCATTCCTATCTTTCAGACAGAATGTCGCCAGCAATCCCAACCCTGCTGCAAATAAGGGAAGAGAAAGGCCTAGTGGGGTAGCTAACTAAGGAAAACTTGGCTTGGTGAGTATTTAAGAAAACATGAGATCAGCAGTAAATGATAATTTTGTAGGGAAGACAAACACAGGGTGATGATAACTGCAGATTTTTTTTTCCTTTTTGCAACTTACTTTTTTGAAAAGGATTTTACTTCTAAATCTTTCAAATGTGGTGTCAAAAATTCGACTTAGGAACGTACGCTGTAAACAAAACAAAGTTAAGACCTTTCTCCTCAGTTTACAGAATCTCAGTTAATTTAACACCGACACTGTGTTAGGGACCCATCCACATAATAACATCCCGGTTCGGGACAAGTTCGCCTTCAACCCCTCCAGAGACCGCCTTAACTACTCAAAGAGCTTAGTTTCCCCTTGTTTTAACTAGAAATGTGCTTCCTTCTAACTTTCCCCTCTGGGTGCTAGTTCTGGGCTCTGTGGCTATTCAGAAGAAGGCTAAAAAGATAAGCAAGCCTTCTTCCAATGTCCAAAGACACAGAACACCTCCCCGCAGGCTCTCTTTCTCAAGGTTGTGGTTTCTTCCCCACGTTCTACTTTCCGGTACACAGTGTCAGGCCCCTCTCCTGTCAACACGCCCCTCGCGAGTGGTGTCCAGAACCGACCACAGTACTTCTCAGGTGTCATGACGAGTCAGGATGGAACAGATAATTCCTCCCCGCGTTCTAGATCATTCTTCTTCCACTGATGCGGTCTAATATCACATAGGCTTTTTTTGGCAATTACATCAGAAGTTATTTATACCGAGCCTGGTTTAATCAAAATCCCAACTCTCCTCACAAACTGATTTTGAACCATTCCCTTCTTTTCCCTTCCTCTCCCTCTTCCAATCCTAAATTTATATAATTGAGCTTTTCTGATCCCAGCAGAATGATTTACATCCACTCCTTTAAAAATATCATTCGGCCTACTAATCAGTCAAGAACTTCTAGGAGCCTAATTAGCAAAAGAAATTCTCCTTTTAAGCAAGGATCAGCATGCCATCAACATCCTCAACTGAACTGTTATTCAAATATTGAGAAGAGCAGAACAAAAAAATTGAGCCATGGTGCACGGCCCTAGAGAAAGCCTTATAAAAATTAAGTTTAACCATTTCTGAATTAATTCTATCACACAGTCCAAAATTTCCCATCTTGACCATACAGATGTCACAAGATTGTTAAATGTTCTTTTCTTCTAAGATGCAAATACAGTACGACAGCAGCTGCCATTTTCTGAGCACCTACTACGTATCAGGGAATGAACACGTAAGTACAAACTGAGGCTCAAAGGGTTTTAACAACTTGACCAAGGTCATGCTCTAAGTAATTAAAGAAGCCAAGACCTGGACTTAGGATTGGAACTACATTGCTGCATTATGTTGACGACATTTCTCAGAATGACGGATTCATTTATTTAACATGCATTAAATACCTATCATGTTCCAGGAACCATGTACGATGCTAAAGACTCAAAAATAAAAGAAAGGTAAAGATCAAATTGCAGTTTAATGTGTGGTGGGGGGGGAGGGGGAGGGCGGGTATTGATACAGATAAAAGATAATAGAGTGATTAATGCCATAATAAGGTTAATGCTGAATGCTATGGCAGCATATAGCTAAGGTGCCTGATCTTTACTAAGAGGATCGCAAAGTTATCTTAAATGGAAAGCAGTAAACAAACAGGTGGAAAAGGCGGGGGGAGTGAAGGAAGACACTCGTATAGACGGAATGGTGTATGAAACAAGCACACGGGTAGAAGAGAACAGGGTATGCTCAGGGAACTAGAAGTCAAGCAGGAGAGGCTGTGAGGGTGGACACACGCATATGTAAGCACACAGCAAGAAGGGGTCTCAGAAACAGAGGAGAAAGAAAGGGGACCAGGACGATAATGTAAGGCTGGATTACAGATGGCCCTGCCTGCCACAGTATCACTGAGTCTAGCAACTTATTCAAGTAACAGAAACACAACTAGCATGTTTTTTGGGGCGCCTGGGCGACTCCATCGGTTAAGCAGCCGACTCTTGGTTTCGGCTCAGGTCACGATCTCAAGGTTCGTGGGCTCGGGCCCCACTTTGGGCTCTGCACTGACAGTGTGGAGCCTGCTTGGGATTCTCTCCTCCTCTCCCTGCCCCTCCTCTGCTCGTTCTCGTTCTCTCTCTCAAAATAAATAAATAAACTTTAAAACAAATAATAAACTAGCAAGTTTTGTTCTTGTTTTAATTTTGGCTCTCAGGCATCATATCTCTTCCTTTTCTATTTATTTTTTTAAAGACTTTATTTATTTTTAAGATTTTTTTTTTAAATAATCTCTACACCCAACATGGGGCTCGAACTTAACAATCCCAAGATAAACAGTCACATGCCCTACTGACTGGGCCAACCCGGGACCCCTTTCCTATCCCTTTCTACAGCGGAATCTTCCCTATGATTACTGTTCAATTCCCCGGTATGATTATCCCTTGTCTTTCACAAACTGGTATTACAATCATCTCCTAGTCACCTAGACTACTTAAAAAACAGCAGATTACCAGAACAGCTCCCCTGCTTCCCTACATCCTCGCTAAGGGGTGTAAGCCTTTAAAAAGGAGGCTCCCTCGATAACTCCCACAATTAACTCCCAAGCCAGAGCAGAGAGCGAGGGGGACAGAGGATCCAAAGCAGGCTCTGGGCTCACAGCAGACTCACAAACCGTGAGATCAAGACCTGAGCCAAAGTCGGGCGCTCAACTGACTGAGCCTCCCAGGTGCCCCTGATCATTGTTCTTTGGATGATTTGCACCAAAAGACGGGCAGGCGTTTCAATCGACAATTTACAGCTGTTACAAGCAAACGCCTTGCGTTTAGTTTAGTTTAGTTTATTTCACGTGTGGCTGGGCTGCGCCACAGTCACTTGGCAGCTGCACTTGCTGGACATCAGTTTGGACGGTGACTGGTCTGGCTCACAAGTGATCACTAGTTGTCACTACTGCCCACACAGGTAATGATTTCACAGGGTAATGACAATTTACCTGTCACGGAGCTACTCTAGTAACTTGCACCTTTTTTTAGCCTCATTTATTATCTACCCGTTGGACGAGAATGTATTTTGAAAGGCAATATATCAAGAAACTTTGTAAACAATCTTTTAAAATTTTTTATTTATTTGTTTTTGGCTGTTGTTGTCATTTGGCCTCCATTCCTCGTACACCTTTTTTTAAGTCTTAAAATGAAATTTCTCGTAAGCTAAACTACAGGCAAGCCGACTGTCCAGTTCAGCTCAAACGAAACTACAAATGTTTGAACCCTATGAAAAGACCTACAGAAACTAGTTTAATCATCTGAATAACTGCAGATTTCTATTTTCCTTGTTTTGTTAATATTTGAAAGACATGAAAGAGCTTTATTTCACTGCCAGAATTCAAGACTGTCTTAGATACAACTGTGACACCACAAGTATTAACAAGGAATTTGACAGTTCTTATCATGGCCAAATGTACAAAGAAGTAAGAGAAAATTGTTGATGTGAACTTTTAGATTCTTGACATGAGAATTTTAAATCATTCAATGTCTCTTTTCATTAATTCTGGAAAAATTAATTTTTTTTTTTTATTTATTTTTTGAGAGAGAGAAAGAGAGAAAAGAAAGACAGCAAGCAGGGGAGAGGCAGAGAGAGAGAAGGAGAGAGAGAATCCCAAGCAGGCTGCGAGCTGTCAGCGCAGAGCCCAATGCGGGGCTCAATCCCACAAACCATGATCATGAGCTGAACAAAAGAGCCGGATGCTTAACCGATGGAACCACCCAGGTGCCCCAGAAAAATTAAATGTCTATTGATACAAAGAGATGGCTCAGTCACAGTAAGAGTCAGTGTGATAAGGGCAATGACTGTGTATAGTTGATAACCTTAATAGTCTAATCAAACTCTTCTCATAATGAGCTTAAATTAGGTTCTATTCCATATTTTAAATAAACTAACAAATATTAAGAAAGTGACAGTCCCTACATCTCTGTGATCAGAAACAGGCTACTCTGGAGGAGATACAACATTTTGTTGTTTTTGTTTTTAATTTTTTTTTTTAACATTTTATTTATTTTTGAGACAGGGAGAGACAGAGCATGACAGGGGAGGGTCAGAGAGAGGGAGACACAGAATCTGAAACAGGCTCCCGGCTCTGAGCTGTCAGCACAGAGCCCGACGTGGGGCTCGAACTCACGGACCGCGAGATCATGACCTGAGCCGAAGTTGGCCGTTAAACCGACTGAGCCACCCAGGCGCCCCAAGATACAACGGTTTTAAACCACAAATCAGCATTACACCAATAAACCGCTCAGGTTATGGGCCAAGGGGCCTGAAAGCATAGATTAATAAACCACAAATAATTTCAATTATCCAAAATTCCAGACAAGGCATTAGGAGAATTGTTACTTTACTCTTTCATTTACAAAATTCTAAAAGCCAACGACTGTCTTAGATGACTGTGAAGCCACTTAATCGTTAAGATATGACACAGCCAATGTTCATACCAAGTAGCTGAACAAAACACAGCACATTTCCAAATCCATCCCACCCTTTGCAAACCTGCTTCCTTATGGTACAAGTAGGTCAATCTTAAATTCAAGCCATCTCAGCAGGTAAGAATCATACTGGTTCTCATCTCCGGAAGGAAGCCACAAGCTGCAGCCGCTCTGTTGATCTGACACCCACCCGTGAAAACGCGAAATCACTTGAAGCTGCAAAGAGCATGCAGTTCTTCCAGTTTTAACGGAGGAGAGCGGAAAGAGCATAAACTTTGGCGTCAGGAGGTCTGGGTTCAAGGGGTGGCTCCGAGATTCCCCACTTGAGTAGCCCTGGGACAGCTGGTTACCTTCTCTGAGCTGCCAATTCCTCACGTGTAAAAGAGGAAAAATAACAAATATTTCCGTTTCTCAAAGATTCAAGTGAAATGACAGATGTGTTGGGGCGCCTGGGTGGCTCAGTCAGTTAGGCGTCCGACTTCAGCTCAGGTCATGATCTCGCAGTTTGTGAGTTCGAGCCCCACGTCAGGCTCTGTGCTGACAGCTCAGAGCCTGGAGCCTGGAGCCTGCTTGGGATTCTGGGTCTCCCTCTCTCTCTACCCCTTCCCTGCTCACATTTTTGTCCCTCTCCCTCAAAATAAACAAACATTAAAAAAGAAAGAAAGAAAAAAAATGACAGATGTGAACATGCTTCTATAAATCAAAAAGTACCATGTGTCCCAAGGGGGACACAGAGAAGTCAATGGTACAGCTGGTCTTCCTGCCTGCCAGGTTCGGCCTACTCACAACACAGCAACTGGAGTGACTGTTTTGAAATCTGGGTCAGATTATTATGTCACTCCTCTGTTCAATCCTTCAGACAGCTCCCTATTTCTAAAAAAATGGTAAAAGCCCAAACGCTTAAAATGACCAAGGCCTCACTAAACTTAACCCCCATCCATCTTCCCTCTCCGGCATCATCACCTGTTTCTCTCCCCCTTGTTCACTTCAGCCCAGCCACCCTGACCTCCGTGCTTTTCCCCGAACATGTAAGTCACACCTCCAACCCCAGGGCACTTGCACTGGCTGTTCCCTCTGCCAGGAATGCCCTTCCCCCACACATCCATATTGTTAGCCCTCTCTTTAAGCCTTGGTTCAAATGTCTACTTTACAATGATCGCTATTTAAAACTCCAGCTCCGACACCCACCCTCACACCTGTAAAACCACTCACTCTGCTAGAGTTTATCCCTTTATCCAAAGAAACTACAACTGTATCATTATATTTACTTATGTTTTTTGTCAGTCTGTCCTCACTAGAATATATGTTTAAGGAGTACAGGGACCTGTGTTTTATTCTAGGACAATGCCTAGCTTAGAGGAAATAATTTTTTTTTTTTTTTTTAAATAACAGATGAAATTTATGTACTATTCTGCCTCATGTCAAGAGAAAAATCCAGATCTTCATTTTAGGGACACTAACTCACAACTCAAGAATAGCAGGTGGTGAACTCATTATTACACCATCTCCAGATCTAGGAACAGGAAATTATGTTAATTTTCATTGCAACTGAGACTAAAGACAAAAAGTTCTCTAAAGTTTTTTCTGTTTATTGAATGGTTCACAGATGATTTTTGCAGGCTCGTAGTGACTGGGGGTAATTTACTAGAAACAGAAATGTGACTGAATGGAGAAATCAATCTTTAGATCAAGATTTCAAAAACTTTCTCAAAAGTAGTTCTCAGAACCTGGGATTACCAGACCCTGAGAAGAAACATGAACTTTACAGTGGAAGTTTGCCAAGTCAGCCAACGGGAGCAAGAAAACAGCATGAGATCCTGTCATTCATTCGGTGAACAATTATCAAGAAAGCAGTCTTCTAATAGGTGATGCTTATTCTTGGAACCCAGCCACAGGAGAGGCCTAACTGAAGAAGAACGGAGAACCCTGGCCCACAGCCCTGGCTCAGGTCTCAGGTGAAGCCAGCACCACCTTGCTGACCGCGATGAGTGAGCCATCTTGGAAGGGGTCCACGAACCCAAGCCACCCAGTTGACACTCACAGAAACAAAGAGCTGCCTCTACTGAGCCCTGCCCAAATCACATAGACACTTTAGCAGAGTAAATGTTGTTTTAAGCCTTTACGTTTTAGGGTGACTTGTTACACAGCAATAGATGACTAATACACTGTACTTACTCAACTGCTGATATCCCACTGAGTCAATGTTTAATATAAAAAGTCTGTATGCAAACAACTTTAGTATCTTCTCACCTGGGAAAGCCATCCTCCTATCATTCCAAATGTCAAAAAGATGCCTGTAAATTTGAGTGCAATCTCTTTTCTGTTACATTTACATCAATCCATCCAACTTATAAAATGAGCATTTTCTACTCCTTTCACAGCCAATCCTAAGCTTTAGAGAGGTGAATAATGTTACTGGATAGAGTCCTGACTCCTCTCCTCATTCTGTCAATACCAACTTCTTTTCCTCGGCCTGATGGCTCTATTAGTGATTAAGACAAGGGCTCCAGACCCAGATTATCAATCTTAGCTCTGCAACACTATCAGCTGTGACTTTAGTCTCGTCTGTAAAATGGAGATAATAATACTGCCCTTAGAGTTGTAGGAGAATTAATTTATATAAAGTGCTTAGATTAGTATGCTTGGTGCACAGCACATATTTGATTAAAAAAAAAAAAAACCAGCTTAACACGGTAAACACAAAATCCTCTACCTTTACCAAGCACAGATGATATCAACATACAGCCAATCTACATTATGCAACTAATTATCTTCTCCTTTTGATTCATCTTCTTTTCTTCCCACTGTCTTATTTCCATCTATCTATCTCGCATTTTCAAATTCACAACAACAACATCAACAAAACCCACACAGGAAAGAAAAATGAAAGTAAGTAATGCTGCTTTACTGAGAAGGGCTGAGAAACAAAGCCTTATAAGGCATACAGATCAGCTCTTCAGAGGTCATGGGCTAGGACAAATTAACTGTGGACATAACGCGTTAATGCCAGCTTATGTGCAGAACACAGTCAACACAGAGTCTAAATACACACCACACACTCATAGTTCATGCTACACTGACCATAACTCCGTTAAAAACAACCTAGGGGCGCCTGGGTGGCTCAGTCGGATAAGGGTCTGACTCTTGATTTCAGCTCAGGTCATGATCTCAAGGTCATAACATTGAGCCCCACATGGGGTCTCCTTGCTAGGCATGGAGACTGCTTGGGATTCTCTCTCTCTCTCTCTCTCTCTCTCTCTCTCTCTCTGTTTTCCTTTGCCCCTCCCCAACTCATGCACATGTGCTCTCCCTCTCAAAAAAAAAAAAATCTGTACAATGACCATTAAAATATTTATGTTTCAAATGCTTACTGAAATTACAAAATAGCTCAAATCTGGAGAAAATAAGACAGTAACGGCAAACTGCCTAGAAGCTTAAATGATACATAATTACATATATATATATTTTTTTTTTAATCAAAACTTTCAAAGTTATCCTATACTACCTTAGTATTAGACTAGACCTTCACTTACTACAGAATAAAGCTGTGTATTCCTTTATTGTTTATGTTTTGTTCAACTTCCACAGCAGGATTCTACCCGGATTACTAAATACTGAAGATAGTGGTTGAGAACTCTACTTCAGACACACCATACAGGTTAACTAAGATTTGTGGTCTAAAGAAAAAAAGTACCCAACCTAAATTCTGGCAGTTTTCTCACCTGCCCTAGTTTCCCAATGACCTAGTCTCAAAAGAAAGAAAGAAGTTACATTATCTCCTTTTATCTTGAAAGTGACATAGTGACTTACTCAAGGTAAAGAAGGAAATTAGCAAAGGTTTCTGATTTCAAATGCCTTTCCCCTCACTATAACAATTCAAGTCTGGGGAAAAGGTAGCCAAGCAATAAATGATAAAACCACTGGGGTACTCCTTATAAACCCGCCAATATGCAACTCAGATGAAGTCCAAAACTAAAGAAAATCATCAACA
This sequence comes from Puma concolor, assembly GCF_028749965.1. Taxonomy (NCBI): domain Eukaryota; kingdom Metazoa; phylum Chordata; class Mammalia; order Carnivora; family Felidae; genus Puma; species Puma concolor. The sequence continues at coordinate 6,290,631 of NC_141683.1, read as the reverse complement.
GATTTTTCCATGCCCTCAAAACTCAGCTCCGCACTTGACAGACTCTAAGCCACTTTTTAAAACAAAGGATGAGGGGCACCTGGGTGGCGCAGTCGGTTGGGCGTCTGAATTCAGCCAGGTCACCATCTCGCGGTCCGTGAGTTCGAGCCCCGCGTCAGGCTCTGGGCTGATGGCTCGGAGCCTGGAGCCTGTTTGCGATTCTGTGTCTCCCTCTCTCTCTGCCCCTCCCCCGTTCATGCTCTGTCTCTCTCTGTCCCAAAAATAAATAAACGTTGAATAAAACAAAGGATGAAATCTACAGAGGATGGAAGAAACCAACTACTCTGCACAGATACTTTTTTGAAGAACATGAATAAATTGGACTATTTGGGGGACAGACTGACCTTAGCTCTATTACTGCTCTGCAAAGCCAGGATTCAGTAACACCTGGTATTTAGATGTATTGTATTTCTTCAGTTTATGTGTCACTTTGATAAATGTGGAAAGTACTTTTAGCCAAGAACTTGAATTAGATTTCACTTTAAAATCTGGCTGAACAAAACCATGTATACTTGGTTTGAATTCTGACATTTAAGTTATACAGTAACTTTTAACCTACAGCCAATAATGATTTCATACAGCAAAATGTGCTCAGCAATTGAACAGGAAAAAAAAAAAAATTGGAGCCAGATTTGGGGACAGGCTCATCCAGGATAAGAAGCTAGAATTTTTCCTATAAAAATTATGAAAAGCTGACAAACTTAGAGAATGTTCGAATAGAGACATTTCATTTCTAACCAGTTCCAGACAACTCAAATTCAGTGCCATATTTTCTGTGGTCAGCTGTTCCTTTAGCACAGTCTCATAAGCAAACCACAGAGTAGCCGGCCCTTAAGTATGATTTACCCTTCTTCATCCAAGTCTGATGTCTCAAACTACACAGATTCCGTTCTCATGAGGGGAGAGTGCCTAACCCGGAACAAATAAGGAAAAAGCATCATCCACTTCAAACACTTGTTATTTTTTCTTAAGACCCAGCATGTTCAAAATCTCCTTGAGATATTGCTTTGTGTTTTCTGAAAAGGAGAATGATTACAGTGACTTTTAAAATAGGAAGGAGAGGGTTGCCTGGGTGGCTCAATTGGTTAAGTGACTGACTTCAACTCAGGTCATGATCTCGCAGTTTGTGGGTTCGAGCCCCGCGTCGGGCTCCGTGCTGACAGCTCGGAGCCTGGAGCCTGCTTCGGATTCTGTGTCTCCCCCTCTCTCTGCCCCTCCCCTGCTCGTGCTCTGTGTCTGTCTCTCAATAATAAATAAATGTTAAAAAAAAATTTTAAATAATAATAATAAAAATAAAATAGGAAGGAGAAAACATACCAAAGGAATCTACACACTGCAGTCCTGTGTGCCAGGAAGAAGTGCCTCTTACAAGGTTATGCTATGGTCTCACTCAGTCCAAACCAGAGGTCCATACATTTCCCCAATTACAGAAGGCAAACCTATAAACACAGAGGTGTCTGTCCAGAGATTTAATAAAACTTCTCTTATGTAGATTATCTTCTAATTCAATGGATAAATGCTCTTATAATTTCTACAGAGGCCGATGTAGAGAAAGAAAGAAATACTACACTATACACAATTTTCAACTCTGGACATACTTCAGACTCCCTGGGGGAGAAAACACTGTGTTTCAGAGCAAATGAATTAGACCCATCCTACCAGATTCCACAAGTTTTGGGCAGGACTCCTCCCTTTTGAAGATTTCCTACTGATGATTAATGTACAGCCATGGCTGCGAACGACTATGAGAGAATTTAACAAAAAAATCATCCCAACTCTTTTTTTCATCCAAACTTTTAAGGAGGCAAGTAAAATTTGCAAAACCTCCAGACAAACTTCTGCATCAAAAACCCGTGGTCCGTGTCATTACCCAACAGTCAACAAAACTCACGACAATAAATGACGGACTGCACGTAGGGCTCAGACTGAGGTTTCTCCAACCAGCTTTAAACACCCTGTTCTATAAAGATGGAAGTATTTTCAACACAACTCATCGCTGGTTAAACTTCATGCTGCCAGCAGAACCTTTTGGAGATTCTTTTCTTCCATCAAGATTAACCCGTTTTCCTTTTCTCTTCCTTTATTTCCCCTGCTTTTCTTAAATTAATTCAACTTCCCTCCACCAAGAAATATTTTTACAAATGTCTAAAAGGAACAGTGCTCATTCTCTCCACCCTACCCTGTTTCCTGGATATCTGTACAAGGCTGAGATTTACATCAATTCCTGAGGTATGGGAGAGAGTTAAACCTCCCCAATGTCAAAATGGTCTTGAGGGACAAATTTAAAATAACAACAAAACAGAAACACATCAGCACGGAGTAGCAATGAAAACCACGCCTCTGTATGACCAACAGCAGGTATGATTTTTTTTAAAAAAAATTTTTTTATGTTTATTTATTTTTGAGAGAGAGAGAGACAGACAGACAAGAGCATGAGTAGGGGAGGGTCAGAGAAAGAGGGAGACACAGAATCCGAAGCAAACTCCAGGCTCCGAGCTGTCAGCACAGAGCCCGATGCAGGGCTCAAACTCATGAACCGTGAGATCATGACCTGAGCCACAGTCAAGACACTTAACCAAATGAGCCCCCCAGGCGCCCCAGGTATAATCTTTCAACATTGCTTTAATTTAGCAGGGACCCAAGAGGAGGAAATTCTAAACATTAAGCATCCCCCCCTACAATGAAAATATCTCTTCCTCATGCTCACAAAATGTAAACCGGATAACCATTTATATTATATCCTATCCAATTTCAACATCCATTAGAAGGTTCAGTGTGTGAAAAATGATTAGAAGGGGCGCCTGGGTGGCGCAGTCAGTTAAGCGTCCGACTTCAGCCAGGTCACGATCTCGCGGTCCGTGAGTTCGAGCCCCACGTCAGGCTCTGGGCTGATGGCTCAGAGCCTGGAGCCTGTTTCCGATTCTGTGTCTCCCTCTCTCTCTGCCCCTCCCCCATTCATGCTCTGTCTCTCTCTGTCCCAAAAATAAATAAAACGTTGAAAAAAAAAATTAAAAAAAAAAAATGATTAGAAGAAACTACACTTATAATGTGGAAGGCAGTAGTAATGAGATAAAAACAAAGGCTGTGCAAATTAAGGTGTCATAAAAAACATAAAACCAGGAAAAAAAAATTAGAAAACTTAGTCATAAAAGGCCCAGGAGGTGAAAAGGCTTTTTTTTTTTTTTTTTTTTGCCTTATGTTACTTACTGTTTTTTCTAAGGCAACAAAAAGGGTAGAAATGGGGAAATAACGTCTTTCCCACGTCTGTATTATGCCCTGGCTCCTGTCATGTGCCCTCCACTTCCCATGGAACGTCCGTCCCTCCTCTCCTTATAACTCTTGAATTTCACTCTCCCTGGTGAAGCCTTCCCTTGTGATCACTCTGTCCACATACGTCCCCTTCCCGGCAGACGCTCACAACACACGCCACTCAGCAGTCACCAGCACGATACGTGCCATGTTAGGCCTTCTCCTCTGCAGGAACAGGATGCACCCCTTCCCGCCCCCCCCCCCCCCCGCCCCGCATACGAACTGGCCATAGCCCACCCTTTCAGCCCTGCTGTGTCCCATCCCCCCCTCCCACCCCCCCGGTCTACGCTCATTCGCGTGCAATCATGCACTCATTCCCTGTTTGGCCCCTCAACTACATCCAACAAATATTTATTAAGTGGCTACACTACTTCAAGCATGATCTAGAAGCCAGGTGAGCGCCAGCCATCTCTGACTGCTGCTCACGGCAGGTGAAAGCCATCCTCCCTGAACATCCGCTCACAGCACCGCCTTTACCGGGAATGCCCATCTCTCCCCATCAGGCTGACAAAGTCCTGAATCTTAGTGAGTCAGGGCGGCACTTTTTTAGCGTCTGCCATGTCCTGTACACGTCGTGCTAGGTGCTGAGGATACAGAAAGTGCACGGAGGCACAGCTTCTCAAAAAAAAAGGAAAGAAAACAACACAAAAGCTATAGTAGCGAAGACCCAGATACCAACAAATAACAGGCACAACGTGGCAAGTTCTGTGGTGTGTAAACAGGCTGATTTGGCAGCACGGGGCAAAATACTCAGGCTGGCCTTGATGTGACTTAAATGCGCTCAATGCTTACTTGACTACTGCAAATACTCTTCTACAATTTGCTTATTCCACACAATATACTTCCTACAAGGTCTGATGACCAGCATTTTTAGCACCATTCAGTAATAATTTCATTGTAATTTCTCCTTTGATCTATGAGTTACTTAAAAGTGTGTTTTTTAGGTGTTAGGAGCGTAGGAGGTTCTTATCTTTTTGTTACTGTTCAACTTTAATTACACCGGCAGTGAATGTAGTCTACGTGTTAGTCTACGAAATTTGTCGAGACTTCCTTTATGATTTGGCACAGATCAATTCTCTTTTTTAACATTTTCACCTCGAGTTCAAAAACTGTGTGTTGGTAAATGCAGTAATTATGTAAATGGCCATTACATCAAGTTTCATAATGATAATATTCAAACCTTCTACACACTTGCAGATTTTCTTTTCACTGTGGCCTGTCAAGAGAGAGGTACACTCAAAACGTCCCACTATGGCAGTGGAATGCCAGTTTTCCCCATAGTTCTATATATTGCAAGCTAGATACTAATTTAGAATTATTAGATCTTCCTGGTAAACCTTTTAATCGATAAGTGATTATGTCTAATAATGCTTTCTCCTTAAAGTATATCTGTCTGATTTTTTTTTTTTTTAATTTTTTTTTTCAACGTTTTTATTTATTTTTGGGACAGAGAGAGACAGAGCATGAACGGGGGAGGAGCAGAGAGAGAGGGAGACACAGAATCGGAAACAGGCTCCAGGCTCCGAGCCATCAGCCCAGAGCCTGATGCGGGGCTCAAACTCACGGACCGCGAGATCGTGACCTGGCTGAAGTCGGACGCTTAACCGACTGCGCCACCCAGGCGCCCCTATCTGTCTGATATTAATAAAGCAACGCCAGGGGCACCTGGGTGGCTCAGTCAGTTAAACGTCTGACTTCAGCTCAGGTCATGATCTCATGGTTTGTGAGTTCGAGCCCCGTGTCGGGCTCTGTGCTGACAGCTCAGAGCCTGGAGCCTTGCTTCAGATTCTGTGTCTCCTTCTCTCTCTCATGCTCTGTCTCTCAAAAATAATAAATGAACATTAAAAAAATTATTTTAATGAACAAATAAAGCAACTCCAGATTCTTTCGGCAACTATTTGCTTTTTCCATCCATCCCTTGACTTTTTTTGTTTATTTATTTATATTGAGAGAGAGAGAGAGAGAGAGAGAGAGCATGAGTGGAGCAGAGACAGAGAAAGAGGGAAAGAGAGAGAATCCCAAGAGAATCTGACAGCGCAGAGGGGGACATGGGGCTCAATCTCACGACTGTGAGATCACAACCTAAGCCAACACCAAGAGTCAGATGCTTACCGACTGAGCCACCCAGGCACCCCATCCATCCCCTGACTTTCAAACTTCGACTTTCTATAGCTTGATACTTTTAGGTGTTTCTCTTGTAAAAAAGCACGAAGTTGAATTTTGCCTTCTCCCCCTCCAGTCTGACAATCTGTGCCTTCTAAATGCAGAGTTCAGTCCATTTTCACATATTGTGATTATGCATAATGTTCTAGATTCATTTCTTCTATCACATTTTGGGCTTTCATAATCTAGTAGTTTCTTTCCCTCTTTTCATGCCTTTTTGGGGTTGAGTCTGTCCACCTCATTCAGTGATGTTGCTTCCACCAGAGTTTGAAAGGATACACTTCACCTGTATTTTGTTAGGGGGTAATGTAATTGAACAAGTCTAAACAATCAATATCTTTACCTACTTCCCAAACAAGACTAAGAACTTCGAGTGTTTTAACTTTGATCACACCTTTCCCAACTTATCAGGTATTATTGTACAGAAAATTCTCCCACCTTGATGTGCTTCAACCTTGCAAGCTAAACATTGTTAATGTTTTAGATCATCGACTTTTTAAAATGCTTCATCCACAACTATTATTTTTGTTGTTGCTGGCCGTCCATTTCTGTGTCTCAAACCTTCTTTCAATTATTTTCCTTCTTCCTGAATACGCTGACACTTAAGATGGTAGGCCATTTATCTTATACATTATCCCCTCTGCGTGGATTTAGCTGTTTTCTCATGAGAAAATTAAGGGTATACCTTTTTGGCCAGAATGTCACGTGAGTGTCATTGTATCCTGTATCACCTCAGGAGGTACAAGACCATCAGCATGTCTCCTGACCGATGTTACCTTGATTACATGGCCATGGTAGGGTAGCCTCAAGTCTCTTGGTCCCTGTCATGGTTGCCATCTCCTCTCTCTGTTACGCTGTTTTGCTTCAGCCCTGTGTTCCCATTCGCTATTTCTTTCTCCAAAGGTGCCTATTTTGTTGTTTTAACCTGGTCATTGTTTTTCTTAACGTTTATTCATTTTTGAGACAGGGAGAGACAGAGCATGAACGGGGGAGGGGCAGAGAGAGAGGGAGACACAGAATCGGAAGCAGGCTCCAGGCTCCGAGCCATCAGCCCAGAGCCCGACGCGGGGCTCGAACTCACGGACCGCAAGATCGTGACCTGAGCCGAAGTCGGACGCTGAACCGACTGAGCCACCCAGGCGCCCCATGTTTTTCTATTTTGAACTTATTATCACATTTCTAGATGTTTTTTTCAAGATGTCTGGATCAATTCTGAGTCTTTGGTTTCTTCGTCATTCTTTAATTCCCTTTCTTATTTAACATAGTTAGCATTCTGTATCTGTTGATTCGAATACCCGTAGTCCTCAGAGTCTGACTCTGTTCTAACTCTTGTTCATGGTGGCTGGGTTCCTAGCTGGTTTCATGAGTTGGGGGAGAAAATGGGATGTTGGCTCATGTTCAACTGGAACTGTATCTGCAGCAGTTTTTTCGGGATGGATGTTTAAAGTGCTTTCCTTGAGAAGAGTTTGCATTTGTATCTGCCGGGAGCCTAGTGGTACCAACACAGGCCACTTAAACCAAATTTTTGATTTGGTTTTTTGGGGTGTCACAACAGTAGTATAAATTCAGGCTCAAACCTGTACGAGTTAAGTCTGGTGATAATGAATTCTCCAGAAGACTTTTGTCTTTATGTCCACTCTCCTCAAAGCCAGTATCAAGACAGGTACTTACCAACACTCTCCCTCTGTGGTAGAACAATCTACTTTCCCCCTGTCTTTTGGCAACTAACAATGTCATTTTTTGGAAGTTCCAGCTTTATTTGGGTTTGGGAAGGGGGTACGGGGCTCAGGTGTGACTTCCTACTTTCTTTAGAACCCCAGAGCTTTCTTTCCTGTTGCCAGACTCTAGGCCAAAAGATCAGGAAATAACTCTAGGACAAGCACCACCTCCAATGCTAGCCTATCAATGCATTCACGTTACCTTAAATTTCTGACCTCTGAGAAGGCCTTACTTTGTCTTCAGTTCAGCCATTACATAAGAGTTTTGATTTTTTAATCCAGCATTTTCTAACATATTGAACTGCAAAGAGTTTCTCCTTACCTCTAGCCCAATATACTACCAAAAATACAAGTCCTTAAGGTTTCTTGGACAATGGTAGAGAAAAACTATGGCATAGAAGAGAAGGCAGAGTTTTCAATGATAATTTTTAAAAAGAGACCTTGGTTAAATTTCTGGCCCTTCGACTATACAATAGGACTAATGTGGGGCTTGGTCGGTTAAGCATCCGACTTCGGCTCAGGTCACGATCTCAAGGTTCGTCAGTTGGAGCCCTGCGTCAGGCTCTGTGCTGACAGCTCAGAGCCTGAGCCTGCTTTGGATTCTCTGTCTCCCTCTCTCTGCTCCTCCCCTGCTCACACGTGTGCTCTCTCTCTCTCTCTCTCCCCCTCAAAAATAAACATTAAAAAAAAAAAAGTAAAATAGAACTAATGAACATAGACTCAACCCCAACGAGTAGTGAGTAAAAAGGGGGTTTCCTACCAATGCAAACTTGTTCAGGTTAACCATTCCCTGCTGCCCAGAGTTACTAGTTTCATGGACCACCCAGAGCAGGACAGCTCTTTGAATCGTGTGCCAGAAACAGCTAGATGCCGTCTTCACCATCCACACAACATCAACAAGGTCAGAAAAATTAACCCTTTTAAAGTCTGTTTGGTTTATTTTCTTTTTCTGTGTGATGACTATTCAGTAACCGAAGATGCTTCAAACGAGTCAGTTTTGGGGCACGAAACTCTCTTACTTTAGATGTGAGATGTATTTACATTTCATCACCAAGCGCCTTCAGACAATGCTTAAGGCATACTTATATTCAGCAAACTTGTGTATTATAGATTTTTTCACTTGGACCCATACCTATATGGCACAGAAGATCAATGCTACGTTGAACATCTGAAACCACACTAACAACTTTATTATGGAAATGTGGCCCGTTCTGAAAGAGTTGTTTCCTAAATTTAAAATGCTTTGGAAGTCTCTCATTAAAGTGTCTCTTTGGCCAGACTTAGTTTTGTGGGACTTGAGAGAAGCTCAGAACTCGCCGTCTTGCTTTTTTCCGTACCAATGACAACACAGTAACGCTCAAGGTGTACAGATCTACAAGGCCATAATGTGGAAGTCAGTCACCAAATACGTTCCAGGTGGTGCTAATAAGGTTCAACTGGGGAGTTTCTGCTCCTCTGGAAGATTCCCAGCCCTGAGCAGATCTTCAGTCTTGAAGTGAAGGGGCTGCAAATGACAGGGTCAATCAAGCAAGCTTCCCAGGACCATACGGGATGGAGCAGCAACACTGCCAACGTCTGGTGCAGGGGGGCACGGGTCAGTCCTTCAGACCGCTCGTGCTGCCCTCTCAGCTTTGATGCTTTACCATCCGTGCCAGACTTTCTCTAGAAGAAACAGTTCCTGGCTTTTTATGAGTTTCATGGCCAGTTTCTTTTCTCCTTTCTTCTTGGTGTCTGGACAAATCCCAACCTGTTAAGATACTTTGATATTTCTTCATTCCCTCCAGCTCTCTGTTGCTTTTCTTCGATCTAAGTCTTTTAAAGCATGCTTTTTTTTTTAAACTTGAACACTTCCCAGATCTGCCCAGTACTTCTTGGCTTTCTGTTCCAAAAGCCTCCACGAAGAAACAGACACAGATCTCCTCTGGCTACTCCTCAGGATGTTCAACTATTTGAGCTTTCTCCATTCTCAATTTTGCTGTTTGTACCATCTGTCTAATTTTTTGGACACAAAACCGTCTTGATAAAATGGGACCATCGTCTGTCTCCTCCTTCCAAAATCAATCAATCCTCTGTTCACAGAAATGAGAGCCATCCCCCCACACACCCCCTTCATCCTCAGATGTAAAAATCATTAAGTCATCAAAAAACATTTTGTCTTTGTCTCTGGGGCACCTGGGTGGCTCAGTCAGTTGAGCATTCGACTCCTGACATGGGCTCATGTCATGATCTCATGGTTCATGGGATCGACCCCTATGTTGGGCTCTACACCAACAGTGCAGAGCCTGCTTGGGACTCTCTCTCTCCCTCTCTCTGCCCCTCCCCCGCTCTCTCACTCTGTCTCAAAAATAAATAAGTGAGGAGCACCTGGGTGGCTCAATTAAACATCTGACTCGATTTCAGCTCAGGTCACAATCTCACAGCTGTGAGATCGAGACCACTTCAGGCTCTGTGTTGGGCACAGAACCTGCTTGGGATTCTCTCCCTCCCTCTGCCCCTCCCCTGTTCACGCACGCATATTCAAGCTCTCACTCTCTCTCTAAATAATTTTTTTTTTTAATTTTTTTTTCAACGTTTTTTATTTATTTTTGGGACAGAGAGAGACAGAGCATGAACGGGGGAGGGGCAGAGAGAGAGGGAGACACAGAATCGGAAACAGGCTCTAGGCTCCGAGCCATCAGCCCAGGGCCTGACGCGGGGCTCGAACTCACGGACCGCGAGATCGTGACCTGGCTGAAGTCGGACGCTTAACTGACTGCGCCACCCAGGCGCCCCTCTAAATAAATATTTTTAAAAATAAATAAATTTCTCTTCCCCCCCCACAAATCTCTATTAATTCATGAGGGCTTACAAAACAACACCTATCCCCAACCCCGTCCTCTTTACTGTTCATCGAATGCTACTGCATAAAGCCTCCGAGACTGTCATTATCAGAGTTACTGGGTACTTCTGTGTCCCTTCAAGAGTAGGCCCACATCTTTAGATGACATCTACGTAAGTCTTACTCATGCTACAGTTGTTTCCACATCCACTTCTTTTACTAGTCTGTACTCGTATTCATGTTTGCATCCCTGGCTCCTTACTCACTACCTGGCAAATTGGAAGTACTCTATAAATATCTGCCGGATGTGTGACTGAATGAATAAATAAGCACCTTACATAATAGCCTAGATGCGAAATGAGCACACAGCACTTGAGGCAATCTGGCAGACTCCATCACGATTCCAGATATTCATACCTTCTAATTCTAAGGTATGAATTAGAATACTTAGACTCTAATAAATATATACCCACAATATATACTCTTTCTACATATATATGAATACATGTTATATGTATATGTTTTAGATCTATGTGTTTTACATAACTATACTTTTATATGTGCACATAAACATTTATGTGTTTAAAATGTGTATCTGGTATATATTTAATATGTATATATATTTGTATAACTCAAAATAACCTACATGCCCATTAATAGGAGAACAGTTAAAGAAATTAAGTCAGCAGTTCTGTGAAGCCCTGAGGATCCCAAGATTCTTTCAAAGGGTCAGTAAGGTTCTCCCCTTTTCAACTACATACCTATGGGAATCTAGATTTTCTCCATTTATCTCAACCAAAACAATTTATCAAAACGGATTATAGGAAGAAACAGGAGAATAGAGCTGGCTTCTATCAAGATTTTTGGCAAATATAAATAAAATAATGCTACTCCTCTCACTCAATTTTTGAGGGTCTGGAAAATAGTTATTTTCCATAAAAATGTTATTTATGTTTATATGTAATGGTTCCGTATTCTTTTTAATTCTTTTTTAATCTTTTAATCTTTTTTTTTTTTTTTTTTTTGAAAGTGAGAGACAGAGCATGAGTGGGGGAGGGGCAGAGAGAGGGAGACACAAAATCCAAAGCAGGCTCCAGGCTCCGAGCCGTCAGCACAGAGCCCGATGCGGGGCTCAAACTCTGCCTCACCACCAATCTGTTTAATAACTTAAGGCTTTCTCCATTAAACGACATGATTTTTCCACTAGACTTAGGGGAAGAACAAGGAAGAGGAACGAGTCTTTCTTCTCCTTTCTTCTTACCTAAATATTGTCTCCGAGGAAAACAAAACAAATCTGTTTTTCCTAGCTTATGACTAGAGGTGAAAACAATGAGAACTAAAATTTTTAGTGTTTGTATCCAAAATAAATAAACAGTGTTTGCAGACAAAACACACTCACTTCATGGGTCCATAGTTGAGCACTATAAACGCCAACACCACCATCACACAGATAGCTCTTCGTTTCGGATTAGGAACTTTAAGCCTCTGGTTCTGAAAGAAATAACCATGTCAAATACGGTTAAACTACACACTAATCTCGCAAAAAGCAACGGGTAAGATAAGCACACTCCTCTTCAGCAGTTATCAGTTAAAAAAAAATAATAATAATAATAAACTTCAAAGGTGAGGAAATGGTACTTTTCACAAGGCTAGAGCGCAGCCTTCTTAGTTCCCTAATTGTAGCAGAGAAAAACAAAGGAGCAGGAGAAAAGAAACATAGTGGCCACTGTTGCACTTTCCTCTTCCCCCCAAAAGGAAAGAATTCAACCACTTAACACTTCTATGGGTCTTCAAAGAATTTTCAGATACATCTGTAGTCCCCCCCCCCCCCCCCGTCTCTTAAATATCCCGGGCGCTCAGGGCAAAACAGAGAACCCCAATGGAAGAAGCCCACTCATTGGGCACAGGCATCCATTCAGTTCCAGACAGCGTTGCAGTGGCAAATCCTGAAACTGCAGGTTTCAGGAACAGAATCAAGGAGAAGGTCGACTTTATTGGGACCAGCATGGCAACAACATGCAAAAAACATAATGGGGGTCAGGTGGACAGAGAAACGATTTAAAATTTTATTTTGTATTTTCTTTCTAAAATTTGTTTTTAACCGTTTATATATTTTTGAGAAACAGAGAGAGACAGAACATGAGGAGGAGAGGGGCAGAGAAGAGAGGGAGGCACAGAAACCAAAGCAGGCTGCAGGCTCCGAGCTGTCAGCGCAGAACCCGATGCGGGGCTTGAACCCACAAACTGGGAGATCATGACCTGAGCCGAAGTCGGACACTTAATCGACTAAGCCACCCAGGCACCCCTGTATTTTCTTTTTTAAAAGGAAAGACCTGGCAGGACTACTGAAGGTCCTCACGGTGATTCACTTAGTCAGAAAGAGAGGGGTACCCCGGAAACACAGCTTTTGAACGCAGGTTGGGAGGTACAATTCGCGAGCTCCTTTTCCCAATGCTTCATTCCGACTGCAAATGCTTTAGGGCTTAACGCGCCATCTTTTTCCTAGTACTCTTAGTTTACACAATTTATTATTTTTTTTTTTTTCCAACGTTTTTTATTTATTTTGGGGACAGAGAGAGACAGAGCATGAACGGGGGAGGGGCAGAGAGAGAGGGAGACACAGAATCGGAAACAGGCTCCAGGCTCCGAGCCATCAGCCCAGAGCCTGACGCGAGGCTCGAACTCACGGACCGCAAGACCGTGACCTGGGTGAAGTCGGACGCTTAACCGACTGCGCCACCCAGGCGCCCCAGTTTACACAATTTAAAACACACACCATTCCCAATGGTTTCTCAGGAAAAAAGAATGCCTGAACCCATCTTGTCGGGGCTGCGTCGCTGGCCCTCACCTCGGACACCACTTCGTCCAGCTGCCTCTTCAGTGACCCGTTCTCCTTCTTGAGCTTCTCATTCTCCGAGAGCGCGGCCTTTAACCTGGCCTCCAAGCCAAGCATATATTCTTTCTTCTTCTTGCGGGACTGACACGCGGACTCTCGATTTTTTATCATACGTTGCTGTCTCCTTAGTACAGCAATCTAGAAAAAGTTACAATGAATCAAAACATGCCAATTTTAGAACCAGATCAGAATAGACTGATTTTTATTTAACAATTATTTTTTGTTCATAGCAAAAAACAAACAAAACAAGCGACTAAAAAAAAAAAGCAAACGACTGTTATGTTTGCTTTAAAACATATCTGTTGGAAACATAGGTTATGTTTGTTTTAAAACAGGTTTTAAAAAATATTAAACAAAGCAAAATGAAATCAAATGGTTAAGGCCTTCTAAAACCTAAATGTGAAATGGTTTCTTCTGATGTTTTTCTAAGGCTTATTTATTGATCTTCCAATTTTCCCTTTAGAAACTCAGGGAAAAAAAAGAAAAAGAAAAAAAAAAGAAACTCAGAAGGTGTCCTGACATATACATATATGTACATATCCACACACCTTTAGACTCAGGCTCTGAACTGACTGTTTTCCAGAACCCCGTATCCAACTGCTTATAAGGCCACTTCTACTTGCAAAGTTACCATCACCTCAAATTCAGTTCCCACAAACTGAACTCATCATCTCCCTCTATCTGGATTTATCTATCCATCTTCTCTCAGTCATAAATGCCTCTCAAGATATCTAGGAGGAAGTGACCATCAACTTATTTTTCCTTCATTCCCCATATTTATCCCCTCTCTCAATCCGATTCACTCACTAAATATGCACTGAGGCTATGCTAATGACCAAGTTTCTTCCTGGGACAGTGTTGTCTCACTTACTCTGTTCTCTCTATTGCTGCTGTCACCCTCCTAAAGCAGGCCCTCATGACCACATCCCTACAGGCTACTGCAATAGTCTCCTACATATTTTCAATGGTCTCCAATCTCTTCCTGTCTACCATCTGCAAGATTAGTCACCCTGCAAAACAACAACAACAAAAAACCTTGCTATTCTATTGCAAAAACAAGCTATTCCTGCATCATAGTTGGCCACCTGTTTTCAAGGCCTTCCATGATGTGACCACCCCCCTAAATAACGAAACCTTCTGCCCTAACCCAACAACCATTCAATCCACACCCAAATTCTGATCATTTGAGGCTACCCCCCAATCTCCACACACACCTAATTCATTCCTTTAGTCATACCATCTATGCCAGTTTGTAATGCGGTCTCCCCCACTAACCTAAATCTCAGGGTCCTCCACACTGTGCTTATGCTAAACCATCTTTCCTGAATGTCTTACGCCCTTATAATTTGGAAAATATACCTGAACACTTTAATGTTCTCCACTGTTTCAGGAGTGTTAACTCTCTCTCAACCTCAATTTTTTACATTAGAAGCCAAAACTATGTAATTCTACATGTTTGCTTACTACCCACAATATCTTCCATAATCACAACTTACTGAGAAAAATTATTTGCGTCACATTTTCTAAGTGAGAACTTATGGAACCTATTTGTCCATAATGAACTAACAGCATTAGTCTAATTTATTTGAGGCAGAGGGTGAGGCAGCAAAATTAAGTCCATAAAAAGCACCAAATAATATTAAACTGATTATTTTTAAAGTACACAGATGACTGAACTACTGACTTTATAGGTTTTGTAACTGACTTTAAAAAACAAACGTTCCACTCTGTGGCATTCAATGGCTCAGTGAGACCAGTAAACAGAATTAAATAATATTGATTTCTTTTAAAATAATAACACAATTCCAACCCCACACAACACTTCCTCGAAAGAGCCAAAGCCAATCTCTCTGCACCAAATACTGTCAACAAACTTTCAATCAGAAGCTACAAGAGAAAAAAAAAAAAAAAACTACAGGAGATGTCAAAAGAGGGTGTTTTTCTCTTTTTTCCTTCCTTTACTGAAGCTTCGTAGGAATGCTAACTTATGTAACCATCATCGGCAAACCTTCCCTAAGGAGTAACCATCGCACACGCACAAACACACACGCAGCAGCGGCCAAGCCATGATGGATGATTCTTCACCACGTCAAAGCAGTCTCTGGACAATGCCACTTTGTTCAGTCTACTGTTATTCTTAGTGTTCTTCATGGTTACTGAGAAGGCCAGGGTCCATAATTAATACTTAATTCCAGAGTGCTAAAGTATACAGAACACTGAACAAGCGCATGAAAGAGAAGGTTCCCAGATGGAAGAGTTTATACTAACGTTAGATAAAAGGCAACCTTACTTTAAAGGCTAATTAATCTGCGGAATTTAGGGAGGCTTACAGATGGCACACCATTTAATAAATTTCAAACAAGGATTAGGAATTTCTATAAACCATAAAAGCACCTGCACATTATACAGCATGAGAGTTTCAAAGGCTGTCAGTGCACATGCCTCATGCTAAAAAAAAATGAAAACCACCTGTGGCCATTCATTGCTTCCCAGAGAAAAAGATACAATAGTTCCAAAAATAAACACTCAATACTACCAATAAACACAAAGGATAGAGAGTAAAAATAAATGAAACCCACAGGAATTGCCAAACATAAGAGTTCCAACTTTACATCTCAGCAAGCTATCTTCAGCTATTTGAATGTATAATATTTAAGTTATTCTGTATTTCCTAGACCAAAAAATTATGATTTTCAGACTACACACACACACACACACACACACACACACACACACACACACGGTGTTTGTGTTTCTGGTGGGAGGTATATTTTACAAGAAAAATTACATTGTAGTTACTATTTTGTGTACTGATTTTTGCATGAATGTATTATGATCATCTTTTTTAATTTATTTCTTTTGTTCATTCTTTCTGAGAGAGACAGAGCACAAGCGAGGAAGTGGCAGAGAGAGAGGGAGGGAGGGAGAGAATCCCAAGCAGGCCCCACACTGTCAGCGTGGAGCCCAACGCAGGGTTCAAACTCACAAAACGTGAGATCATGACCTGAGTTGGACGCTTAACCAACTGAGCCACTCGGGCACCCCGGATGTATTATGATCAGCTTTGACATGAATGAGAATGCATGGTATTTCAGTTATCTTGATGTTCTATATCAATCTCCTCCTGTTGAAATTATTACAGTTTTCAAGATTCTTTAAAAGAAGCCTCCTCATTGGATCCACTGTTGGAGAGTAGACGTGCCACAGCTAGAACTTAGAGCAGCTGACTCTAAGCCCAGCACACACAATCCCGGTACGTAACAGCACCACACTGCTTTTTATACCAAATGGGAAGTCCTGAATCTCAACATGGCACCCTAACCTCGTGAACTCCGTGCTTACTTTCATTATGTACCTGTTTGAAAAGGAAGGCTATGGAAACACCTGTATCTACAATGCTTCATCTCCTGTGCTAGCAGTCTGAAAACATAGAATCAGTACTCTGGCTCATTAATCAACTGGCACATCTCACTTATGGGCTGTCAGATGTTTAACAGGACTGAAATGAGCGAAGAGGTGGTCAGTCCCTGCTTCTGATCATCCTGCTTCAGACAACTCTCCCATCAAGCACTGTGCTTAGAAAAAGAAAAAGGAAAAACTTCACAGCTATAAAATACTCTCCCTTTAGTGGCACTACACTGTAAAATAAGGTGTTGCATTATTAAACGAATATTTGACTGTAAGAAAGACTTGTAGAAAAGAAGAACTTTCACAGATGAATATGTACTTTTGCTTTTGAAGGCTCCAGCAATTTGAGTCAAAATTCCAAATCCGTTTGCATTTTGTTTTTTAATTTTATTTTTTTTTAATTTTTTTTTTTTTAATTTTTTTTTCAAACGTGTATTTATTTTTGGGACAGAGAGAGACAGAGCATGAACGGGGGAGGGGCAGAGAGAGAGGGAGACACAGAATCGGAAACAGGCTCCAGGCTCCGAGCCATCAGCCCAGAGCCCGACGCGGGGCTCGAACTCACGGACCGCGAGATCGTGACCTGGCTGAAGTCGGACGCTTAACCGACTGCGCCACCCAGGCGCCCCTGTTTTTTAATTTTAAAAGTTCACGATCAAGCAATACTATATTATGTTCTTATAAAAAAAATAGACCATCTAGACCTTTGATTCTGTGATGTTGCTAAGAAATGAGCTTCAAAGTCCTGTGTGGCTATAAATCAGATACAAAAATAGGATATTTTAATGCTACAAAATACATTCCAACATCTCGCACAAACTCAAGCCAGATCAAGTACTGATCACCATGGATGAAATCACTGGCTTCATGGGTGCCATTGCCTTGGTTCTATTTCTTATTTCGGTGAATCTCTCCCTCTAAACTTATACCTAAAGCAGAAACGGTCACTGATTAACCTCTTCATCGTTATTAGACAACCCAATTTTTCCATTAAATAAAAGAAGAAAGAAACTTTGTCTATTTGAAATTGATTTAAAAGCCAATTTCTGATTTATATAACACACACATTTTATAACTCACACATTTCTAATTTATGTAACATATATTACTGAATATCACAGTAAATACATTTATAAATACATTCCAAAAAAACGTGTACAGCTAAAATCATTAGCAAATTTAATTTGTGGCAACTTTATTACTATTCCTTTTTTTTTTATTTTTTTTAACATTTACTCATTTTTGAAAGGCAGGGAGAGACAGAGCATGAATGGGGGAGGGACAGAGAGAGAGGGAGACAGAAACAGAAGCAGGCTCCGAGCTCCGAGCTATCAGCACAGAGCCTGACGCGGGGCTCGAACTCACGGACCGCGAGATCATGACCTGAGCCGAAGTCGGCCACTTAACTGACTGAGCCACCCAGGCGCCCCACAACTTTACTTTAAATATTCAAATCAATTAAGTATTCTGATTTGATTTCTCTTGGGAATCTTAAGAATACTCCCTTTTGGGGGCACCTGGCTGGCTCAGTCCATGGAGCCTGTGACTGCTGATCTCAGGGTTTTGAGTTTGAGCCCCATGTTGGGTACAGTGACTTAAAAATGAAAACTTCTAAAAAATAAATAAAAATAAAAACTCTTTTAGGGGCACCTGGGTGGCTCAGTCAGTTAAGCTTCCAACTCTTGATTTTGGTCATGATCTCATGGTTTGGGAGTTTGAGCCCCACGTCTGGCTCTGTGCTGACAGTGTAGAGCCTCCTCGGGATTCTCTCTCACCTTCCCTCTCTCTCTCAAAATAAATAAATAAACTTAAAAAAAAAAAAGGGAAAAAAGAAAGAGGGACTTCGGTAACTCAGTAGATTAAGCATCTGACTCTGGATTTCGGCTCAGGTCATCATCTCATGGTTTCATGGGTTCGAGCCCCACATCAGGCTCTGCGCTGGCAGCAGGAAGCCTGCTTGGGATTCTCTCTCTCTCCCTCTCTGCCCCCCTGCCCCCACTCACACTGTCTCTGTCTCTCTCAAAATAAACTTAAAAAATAAAGAAAAAACTCCTTAAAAAAAAAATACATATATATATATATACACACAATACTCCCCTTTTCCTCATAAAATTGTTCAAAACAGAAAAGGGGAAACTTTCCACTTATACTACCTGTACTCTTCTCAAATCTCATGACAGAAAGCCAAAATTTCATTTTACTCCTTCTATTAAGTTGTGTGTGTGTGTGTGTGTGTGTGTGTGTGTGTTATACCCAGTTCCTGGTCACCAAAAATTAAATAAAGCAGCTTCATTACTGGCCACCTGAGCCATTTAATTGGCAGAGTCAAGGCAATAATCTTCACCCTACAAACTTTTATTTTTTTAACGCGGAATGCCTTTGGACAGGTAGTATGATTTCACGGGTGAGAAAAGGTAACAGACGTAACCCCTGCTAACTGCAGGCCCGGGCTGCCCTACGCAACCGCCTGTTCTGATCGAAGGGGAAGGACCGGCAGGAAGGCAAAGGCAGAAGCGTCCACCAGACGCTCTCAGGCAAACCGCACAGTCGGGCACGGCCTCCTGAAGGACGGAGGACGTCCTATGTACAGGGATCATCAGGGATCCTCGGAGCAGTTTCCCTGCTTCACCCGGCCCCAGAAATAAGTGGAGCAGCCACCTAAGAGTAACAGTAACTGAAGTCATCAGATGACAATACAGTACCGGAAACTGGTGTCCTTAATTCTTAGTCTAGGACTGCAATGAAGTAACTGGAAGATCTTAGAAGACTCATTTCTGCTCCCAGGGCCCGTTTTCACGGCAGTAATAAAAGGGGGTTAGACCAGAATGGTGTTCTTGAACCTATTATAACCCAATAGCAAGTAGCATGATAAATTTAGTGGGTCATGAGAGACTTAAAAAAAAACTTGACAGAAAAGCACAGGATAAAAGGAAACAGAATGCTTTAAATGTAGTAAGAGCTTACTTATTGTCTCCCTAGACCGTGTGTGTTGAGAAAGATGTAAAACACATTTCTTACTGTGGACTGTGGACTGTGGACTGTGGACAAAAACTTGAGAGCCACCCCGTGAATCCCCTAAAGGTCTCATTCAATCTAAAACCAAAACGGTTCCAGTACTGATGCTAACCACCCATACTGAACTACCGCACGTCCCGGAAATGACTACTGCATCATAAGATACGGATAAGACTAACTTTGCTGTCGATTTTGAGATCACCAAATTGTTCACCTAAGATCAGTCTCTATACTTTGTCTCTCAAGCCTTACAACCACCTGCTGAAAATTTTTACAAATTAAGAGAATACATTTGTAGAGGGAGAGAAAAGGCGGCAGGCGGCAAGTTTTAAGACGAAATAATTTGAAATTCATGCTGCATCAGGGCTGCGTTGAAAGTAAAGCCCCGTTAATGGAGCACAGAGTAGTGACAAGAGCACTGGACTGAGACAAGGCCTAGGCTTGAATCCGAACTCAGATGGAGCAGGTCAGATGATTAGGCGAGGATTACACAGCGAACGGACACGAAGGTTCTTTGTAAACTACAATGTACCACACATACGAAAGGTTCAGGAAGGGGAGCTGCCCTGCAGCTATGAACAGATTGAGTGAGGAGGCAAAAATTCTGAACTCCATCACCAATGTGCCTCATAGCTGCTCAGATAAACTGCGCAAATAAAGCAATATTGAAAATATCTGCCCACAACCCAGCTCCTATTTTCAGATTTTAAATTTTAAAAATGACTTACGAAACAAAAACAGACAAAACCTGGGAATCACCTTTAATCGTTGCAGAAACTGAAAAACAGCCCAAGTATAATTCACATTCCCCCAAGATCCCTCGGTCTGCCCCTTACTCTGGATGTATCGGGGCTCTCGTTCACCTCAAAGGGCTGTTAGGCGGCTTAAATATCTGTGAGTCAGGCACCTGGACAAGTGCGGCACACACTACTTTATCAATGTAGCCATCTTAGCAAGATGATCTTGGCTAAAACACCTAACCGATTCCTTCCATGGTAAAATGGGAATCAACAGTACCCACTCTACAAGGATTTTGAAAGTCTCAAATAGGACTCTGTGAAAATAAATGATTTATAACCCAATATGAATGTGAAGTACTTATCAAACTGTATTAGAGCCGAATTCTCCTACAGCGTCAAAAAGACAAGGATTGTGGAAATGTTCCAGATTTAAAGAAGCTACAGACAGATAACAACCAAAGGCAGTATCTGGCCCTTGACTGGTTCTTGTACTGAAAGGGAAATTTTTCAATAAAGGAGATTATTGTGTCAACTGATAAAACTGTAATACTGAGAGTTGATTAAAGTATTTTACAAATGTAAATTAATGAAGCTGGTAACTATACTGTGGGTATGTAAGAGATTATCCCTATTCTGAAAAAATACACACTGAAATGTTTAGTGGTAGAGGACTACAGAGTATGTAACTTACTCTACAGTAGTTCAGGGGGGAAAACCGAGTATGTGTGTGGATGGAGAGACAGGCAGAAAGAACAAACTAATAAAGCAAATGGGGTAAAATGTTAACAGGTGAATGGGTGAAGGTACCGGTGTTCCCTGGAGAATTTTTGTTTCTGCAATTTTTTTTTGTTTTCTTCAAATGTTTATATAAATTCTAGTTATATATATATAACATACAATGTAGTATCGCCTTAGGGAGAATTTAACGATTCATCACTTACATCTAACTAAGCATCTTACATGCTCAACACAAGTGTCCTCCTTAACAGCCATCACTCACCCAGCCCATCCCCCACCCGCCGCCCTCCACTGACGCCCGGTTTGGTCTCTATTGTTAAGAGTCTCTTATGGTTTCTTGATTTCGGCTCAGGTCATGATCTCATGGTTCGTGAGTTCGAGCCCCGTGTCTGGCTCTGTGCTGACAGCTCGGAGCCTGGCCGGCTTCGGATTCTGTGTCTCCCTTTCTCTCTGCCCCTCCCCCGTGCACACTCTGTCTCTGTCTCTCTCAAAAATAAATAAATGTTAAAAAATTAAAATTAAAAAAAAGTCTCTTATGGTTTGTTTCTGCAACTTGTAAATACTTGAGATATCATTATTATGAATATAATTAGTATTATCACCATATACAAAGCCTAACACGCATGCGCCCACGCACACACACACACCGGCAGAGCCACAGAAAATTTTAACCCTAACATTTTTAATCCTTGCATATCATTATTTAACCAGTCAAAAGTTCTCCTCCATTAATAATTAATATTCTTTCACAGAGTCATAAAATATAATCTTCCAGGGGGCACGCCCCTTCCAGAATAGATAGCCATCGAAATACCTGGCCATTCTCCTTTGTGAATTATCTAGTCACATATTTTATCCATTTGATTATTGGGTTAACTTGCATTTTTCTCACTGATTTGTAAATACTCTCTAAATCAAAAAGGGTTTGGGGGCGCCTGGGTGGCTCAGTCAGTTAAGCCTCCTTGATTTTGATCTCAGGGCGCCTGTGTGGCTCAGCTGGTTAAGCATCGACTCTTGCATGATCTCATAGTTTGTGAGATCGAGCCCCACATTAGGCTCTGTGCTGACAGTACAGAGCCTGCTTGGGATTCTCTCTCTCCCTCTCTCTCTGCCCCTCCCCTGCTCATGCTCACACTCTCTCTCTCTCTCTCTGTGTCAGTTGAGTGTCCAACTCTTGGTTTTGGCTCAGGTCACCATCACATGGTGAGTTTGAGTCCCACATCAGGCTCTTCTGCGCTGACAGTGTGGAGCCTGCTTGGGATTCTCTCTCTCTCCTTCTCTCTCTCTCTCTCTCTCTCTCTTCCCCTCCCCACTCATGCTCTCTCTTTCTGTCTCTCTCTCAAAATAAATAAACTAAGAAAGAAAGAAAGAGAGAGAGAGAGAGAGAGGGAAAAAGAAAGAAAGAAAGAGAAAGGAAGGAAGGAAGGAAGGAAGGAAGGAAGGAAGGAAGGAAGGAAGACACAAAAGGCCACCCTGTGTATAATTCCATGACATAATATGTCCAGGATAGGCAATTCCATACAAACAGAAAGCAGGTTAGTGATTGCCAGGGGCTGGGGAGAGGAGGGGAATAGGAATGACCACTAATGGGTATGGAGGTTCTTTTTAGGGGGATGAGAACGTTCTGCAATTAGATAGCAGCTCCTGTCATAGCACAACTTTGTGAATATGCTGAAAACCACTAAATTTTAGATCTTTTAAAGGTGAACTTTATCTCAACAAGCTATTAAAAAAAAAAAACTTACATAGAGAGCTACAGACTCTCTCTCCAGACAAATGCACGTACCCAGTGCTATAATCAACGATGCAAGGAAAGGGGGGACGTGAACAAAAGGGGAGCTGTGTATGGAGACACTGTCCATGGCCCTGTGACTGGCACTCTCTCTCATACACTCAAAGCGGAAGAATAAATTAGAATCACCCTATGGAGGGCCATTTGACAATATCTATCAAAACGTAAAAACTACCTGCCTTCTGCCTCTAATTTCAGTTCTAGGAATTTCTCCTACAGATATACTTGCACGTAAACAAAATTAAATGAGTACCGAGTTATTCAACGAAGGGACTGCTTATAAAGAAAAACCCTTAAGTAATTAGGACACCCTAACGAAACAGGCTACCACGCAGCTAGTAAAGGAACAAGAAAATGTTCTAAGTGCCGATATGGCAAGTACGCGAAGATATACTGAAGGGGAAAAGGAAGGTGCAGGACAGCATGTAGACACTAGTTACCATTTCTGTAAAATAGGTAAATAGGTAAAACTGTAAATACCAACATATTAAGGAACTGTCTCAGGAACGACGCATGAAAAACTAGTAACAGTGACTGCTTCTGGACAGGGGAACCAAGCAGCTACAAAGCATCTGGGGCATGGAAGGACTGTCTTCAGGAACAGGTTGCAGGAAGGGAAACCAGAGAAAAGGGAGTTAAGTATTAATTATTTATTAAGATGGAAATCAGCATCCCTTTAAAAATAATTATTTCCTGGGGTGCCTGGGTGGCTCAGTCGGTTAAGCGGCCGACTTCGGCTCAGGTCATGATCTTGGAGTCCGTGAGTGTGAGCCCCGCGTCGGGCTCTGTGCTGACAGCTCAGAGCCTGGAGCCTGGAGCCTGCTTCGGATTCTGTGCCTCCCTCTCTCTATGCCCCTCCCCTGCTCATGCTCTGTCTCTCTCTCTCTCAAAAATAAGTAAACGTTAAAAAAATTTTTTTTCAAGAATTATTTATTAACCTGATCAAGATGCCAAACTGAAAAAAACAACAAAAACAGAACAAAGAATGCCACAGCTGCCACAGTTCACAAATCTAACCTAATGACACAAATCTAAGTGCGGTACCAGCAGGGCAGGGGAGAAACACCTTCTGTTCCCTCTCCAAAACCACTGTAACCACAAATGAAATGATTTGCCAAAGTCCTTATTCAAGATAAATTTTTAGAAGGCCCACACCTCCATCTAAGGAGAAACTACAAATATTTTAACAAAGCATGTTTTTCTCTGATCTGCAGAGTCCCTGCTAGCCGCAAAGCCAGAAAGCAGTCAGCACAGAAATAATCTTTTACTAAAATCTGGATGGCTTTTTCGGTCTCCAAATCCTTCCTGTTGAATTTGTTCTGATGGATTCCTTGACTTTCAAAGCCTACAGAAATATCATGATCCCATGTCTGTGTTGTGAAGGAATTTAGTCATAAAAAGTTATCTATTCATTATGTATCTTCTTAGATCTAAGCTGGCCACACCATTTAAGGATATTCAGCTCACTCTTAGACCTAACAGAGAACCCATTCTTGGGTGTCACAGATAAAACGAGCAGCTCAAGCGTCATTAAAAAAGAAAAAGAAATTTTTTTTTCCAAAATAGAGCACAGGCACTCTCCATTTTTCTAACAGTTTCTCTGCATTGCTTTGCACTGGAAATAAATTACGTTAGATTTGTATTTTCCTTGAAAGGGACTTCTCTAGAGTCTCTCGTGAGTCGTGTTACTATACGTCTTCCCGGGCATGCCAAGAATACAAGGCCCTGACCACTCTTTACCCAGGCCATTTCTCAGGGCTGTTTCCAGCAAGAAACCTTGAGAGATGAGGTAATGTCTTCCTCTGGACAATGAGGAAACTTGCCCACCACTTGCTGTAAAGCTCAGCATTCCTTCACTGCAATAAAGAAACACCGTGTGCACAGCATCCGTCTGGGCCCATATCATGTGACCGCCACGCTCACAGTACTAACATACCCGAAATCTTAAACCTAACGGTATAACGGTGTCTCCAGAAAAACGAAGTGACAAAGTTCCAGTTCACTATGCTAGAAGAATCCCATTCACGCGATTTCTAATACCTGCAGGCAGGTAGAAAGGGATCTCCCCAGCACCCAGCTTCTTATGATGGCTTTAGTGATTAGGGTAGGATCCCCCAAAGGGAGGAGACTGGGATGGGAGGGTCAAGGTCACTAAGTAAAGAATTAGAGAGTACAAGGTAATAAAAGGTTTGTAAGATGCTTCATGGGGTGAATGGGCTGAGAAGAAGGCCTGGGGCCTCCTGTCAGCAGAGCCTGTCTCTGATCAGCCTCCCATCTGATGTGATTTCTCCCAGATCAGCCTCCCATCTGATGTGATTTCTAGTTCTGACCTAGCTCCTGATCATTTTCTTTCCACTGTTACCACCTACTGATTTCCAATAGGGGTTTGCTTCACCTTGGCCCAGTGCGAAGGACAACACAATACAATTTCACCACACTTTTTTTTTTTTTTCCTGGTCTTTTATCCCAAACAAGACAACTACAACAATATAACTCCATGGACCTAAAACCAGAGCTATAATGCTTCATGAACTTCATGGAATTATGGGGGGTAGAGGGTAGTAGTTATGGCAATGCAGATTTTTTTTTTTTTAATTTTTTTTTTTCAACGTTTATTTATTTTTGGGACAGAGAGAGACAGAGCATGAACGGGGGAGGGGCAGAGAGACAGGGAGACACAGAATCGGAAACAGGCTCCAGGCTCTGAGCCATCAGCCCAGAGCCTGACGCGGGGCTCGAACTCCCGGACCGTGAGATCGTGACCTGGCTGAAGTCGGATGCTTAACCGACTGCGCCACCCAGGCGCCCCTTGGCAATGCAGATTTAAACAGACTGCTTGCTTTCAGCCCTTGGTTCCACGTCTGGCAACATTCAACGGCCCTTTAAAGAAAGATAAGCACGCTCTCCTATGAAGGCAACTCTGTAGTTCCAAGATTGCCATTTACTAAGAAACAGCATAAGAGAATTTCTACCCTGAAATGAGAGACCATGTTCATTTTTTCCATCACGATCAGAGCCAAAAACCAACCACATTTCTTGAAAACTTAGGTGAGGTTTCCAAGAGTTAAACAGAACAGATTTACCAGCAAAAGGCAGGAAGAGTGAGATTATAATTTGAACCAGGCAAACTGTTTCATAACAGACAATGTGGCACTTAATGCAGTTTGCAGAATATGGTATGCAAAAAACGCTACTTAGGGCAGTAGCAGGTCTCCAGAGACTGAAACTAGCCAAACAAAAGAACAAAAAAGGTAGGAAAAAAGAAGCCATGTCAGCCTTACAAAGCCACAAAAGACTGATACGCTTTCTTTTGCTGAATTACTGCTTTTTCACCACACTTTTGGCTTAAAAGCACAAAAAGCACATAATGAAAAATTTTTCTTTTGGGCCATTTTTAATCAGAAATTTATACCACTTCAAATTTATCATAATTTCATGGGACTTGAGTCTAACAAATGCACGCACTATTAAGGTCAACCAAGTTACTAACACAGGAGACCATCCCAGCAGATCAAAGTTTCCTGCAGCTCCTTCTGGAACAAATTTACTTTGGGTTCCTGAGAGGCTTGGCCAGCTGATAGGACAGACTGATGTTTCTTCACTTGAAATAAACATTAAGTCAAAACCTCTACCAGAAAACTCATACTGAAAAAGCCTGGCTCACTTCCTGATATGCAGGCCAAGGAAAAATAAGCACAAAACCTCAACTCAGGTTGACTAGAAAATTTATTCTAATCGCCTTTAGGTCTCTTGCACTAGACACACAGTACTTGAAATCTTTCTCCTATAATACTGTAGACTCTAAACTCTGAAAAGTAGTAAGAATGCTAGCCAATAAATACTGCTTAAAAAAAAAATCATACCTATTGGTTCTATACTTCTGCATCTCACACATCCCCCAGTTCAATGTTGATGGAGGCTTCATCAGTAAATTATTCACCAGATTTACAGAATACTCTCAAGGGTGTAAGAGCAGAACAAACATGGTCTTTTGCACCAGAGAAGTTATAGTGAATGTCTAATTGATCAATAAATAATCAACTGAAATGTTCAGAGATTACAAAATGGGTCAGCAGAACACAATGATGAGTACCAACATTAAGATGCTCATTATTTAAGGGGCGCCTGGGTGACTCAGTTGGTTAAGCATCCTACTTGGGCTCAGGTCATGATCTTGCGGTTCACAAGTTGAAGTCCCCAGTGGGGCTCTGTGCTGACAGCTTAGAGCCTGGAGCCCGCTTCAGATTCTGTGTCTCCCTCTCTCTCTCTGCCCCTCCCCTGCTTGCACTCTGTCTCTCTCGCTCTCTCTCAAAAATAAACGTTAAAAAATAATTTTAAAAAAAGATGCTTATTATTCAGATATTAGCTGGAAGAAAGAAGTTAAAAGATCTCCTCCTATTTTTAAATACAATGACTGGATCAAAGGATTTTAGGACTGGAAGGACCCTTTCTAAACAACGCTTCCTGTACCTGTTCTAGTTGAGTCCTCTGGAATAACCCAGATCAATCACCCTGTTTTCCACACATCAACCTTCACGTCCTAGAATCGCCTCTCAGATCTACATTCAGTGTTCTTCAGTTTACTGAGTCATTCCAAACCTTAAACGCTGCCTCTACCCAGAACATAGTTTCCAGACACCCTTCCCATCCTAGCCACATTCCTCTGGACTGGCCCATGATCGGACGTTGTAAGTCTATGAATACGGACTAACATTATGTTAGTATTTTAACAACTGTGACATACTGTTAATCTATATTTTCTAAAGTTCTAATTAGTCTCTACCTTTTTCCATGTCTAAGGTATTTCATAACAAATACTTTAGGGGCACTTGGGTGGCTCAGTAGGTTAAGCATCCAACTTCAGTTCAGGTCATGATCTCACAGCTCATGAGTTCGAGTCCCATATCGGGCTCTGTGGTGACAGCTCAGAGCGTGGAGCCTGTTTCAGAATCTGAGTCTCCCTCTCTCTCTGCCCCTCCCCACTCGTATGCAAGCACACACACACTCTGTCTCTCAAAAAGAAACAAACATTAAAAAAATTAAAAATAAAAAAATAAATTCTTTAAATGTCCTAACATGGAATAAAGACAACTTTGATATTTTCTGTTGCTAGTTCCATTGCACAGAAGAAACATTCAATTTATAATTTAAAGAGGATTAAAAGGAAAACTTAAAGGGTCATTTTAAAAATCCTCTTTCATCATTCTTAGCCTTCTCGGCCTCCTATGAAAAGCACACCCTTTCTTTTATTGGTTGTACCATCTTTTTTTTCTTTTTTTTTTTTCAACGTTTATTTATTTCTGGGACAGAGAGAAACAAAGCATGAACGGGGGAGGGGCAGAGAGAGAGAGGGAGACACAGAATCGGAAACAGGCTCCAGGCTCTGAGCCATCAGCCCAGAGCCTGACGCGGGGCTCGAACTCACGGACCGCGAGATCGTGACCTGGCTGAAGTCGGACGCTTAACCAACTGTGCCACCCAGGCGCCCCATTCTTTTTTAATTTTTTTATGTTTATTTATATTTGAGAGAGAGAGAGAGAGAGAGAGAGAGAGCGAGCAAGCAGGCGAGGAGCAGAGAGAAAGGGAGACACAGAATCGAGGCAGGCTCCAGGCTCCGAGCTGTCAGCACAGAGCCCGACGCGGGGCTCGAACCCACAAACTGTGAGATCATGACCTGAGCCGAAGTCGGACGCTTAACCGACTGAGCCACCCAGGCTCCCCCCCATCCTTTTTTTTTTTTTTGAAAAAGAGTGAGAGAACAAGTACACATGTGCAAGCAGGGGAGGGGCAGAGGAAGGGTGGAGGGTAGAAGAGAGAGAATCCCAAGCAGGCTCCACATTCAGCACAGAGACCAACCAGGAACTCGATTCCATGACCCTGGGATCATGACCTGACCTGAAATCAAGAATCGGATGCTCAACCGACGGAGCCACTCAGGTGCCCCATACAACTTTTTAACTGACAAAACCACGGAATTGGTTTGGATGCCGATTGTTGTTTACTTACTGGGGAAATTTTCCCACACACCACAAGGAAGGAAAGAAAGACGACACACCCAACTTTGATGATTGTCAACATTTTGCCGATCTTGTTTCCTCCATCTTGGGTTCCCCGCCCCACCCCCAGAGTATTTCAAGCAAATGCCAGCGTATCGTTTCATCTTCAACTGAAACACACACTGTGTATTAGTGCCTATTATGCCATAAGCACTGTGCTTAACCTTTTCTGGGCCTCAAATTAAAGGAACGTTAACAGTCAAGGCTAATCCTGTACCATCCATGTCTATTCTCATCCGACACTAATCTTCCCCCGCGTCTGGGTGCAGTTTTCAATACCTATAAACGCTATGGGAATTACTGCAGACCTTCAATGTTCTGCTTCATCAGAAAATATTCCTTTGTTATGGGTCTTTACAATATTGCCGGCTGAGGTCACTCGGTTGTGTTCAATGCAACAGAGGAGCAATTTCACTACTGGGCTGACACGCTGGGTTAATAAATTAGGGTGGACCGATCAGACAGTATTCGATAACCTTCAGAACTCACAGCGCTTTAGGACTTTAAAAGTACTTCCCAATACCTGAAGAAAAGGTAGTGTGGCAATATTCACTGTCAGTAATATCTACTTTTATCTTAAAGAAAACATATGAGTTTGGCTTCCCAGTAACAATTTGAGAGATGGTTATTAGACTGGTTATTAGAATGGTTATTTGACTTTAACTTTCATTAAACTTTAGGCCCATGATATTCAATTACTTCTTAGTACATAACGTGAGGTATTTTTGTACCACTTTTTAAGAAAGCAGAGTTAGCTGGCAAATGCTATAACTGGCTGCAGGGAGGCCAGATCTTGGGAAACTCTGTGATTTATAAATTACAAAAAAAAGAAACCTTCAACAGGCTAGAAAACCCGAAGATTTGCAAAGATGGGAAAACACCAACTCCTAAGAGCAGGAAGTTACTACCCAGGGGTGAAAACCCTTCATAAGTCAGGACAGAAATATAAACCCTGATGAGAAAATAGTCTACAGACTCTTATCTGGGTCTTGCCAAAGACATTTCAATCAGGAGACCTGAAAGAATCCTGTAAGACACTAGTATCTGCCTGGGCTGGGGAAGGGCTTGAAGAATGTGAGGAGAGGGCTCGAAAGAAGGAGTCACAGCAAAGTATGCATACGTCACTTTTTTTTTTTAATTTTTTAAGCTTTATTTTAATTTTTTTTTTTTTACATTTATTTATTTTTGAGAGACAGAGTGAGACAAAGTGAGAGTGGGGGAGGGGCAGAGAGAGAGGGAGACACAGGATAGGAAGCAGGCTCCAGGCTCTGAGCTGTCAGCACAGAGCCCGACGTGGGGCTCGAACCCACAGACTGTGAGATCATGACCTGAGCCGAAATCAGATGCTCAACTGACTCAGCCACCCAGGCGCCCCAAAGCTTTTTTTTTTTTTTTAATTTTTTTTTTAACGTTTATTTATTTTTGAGACAGAGAGAGACACAGCATGAACGGGGGAGGGTCAGAGAGAGAGGGAGACACAGAATCTGAAACAGGCTCCAGGCTCTGAGCGGTCAGCACGGAGCCCGACGCGGGGCTTGAACTCACGGACCGCGAGATCATGACCTGAGCCGAAGTCGGCCGCTTAACCGACTGAGCCACCCAGGCGCCCCAAGCTTGCTTTATTTTTGAGAGAGAGAGAGAGAGAGAGAAAGAGAGAGAGAGAGAGAGCATGAGTGGGGGAGGAACAGAGAGAGGGAGACACAGAATCTGAAGCAGGCTCCAGGCTCTAAGCTGTCAGCACAGAGCCCGACGCGGGGCTTGAACTCACGAACCAAACCATGAGATCATGACCTGAGCCGAAGTCGGACGCTCAATCGACTGAGCCACCCAGGCGCCCCTATACGTCACTTTTTATCAAACAACTTTAGCCTCTTTCAAACCTTTTGCTTGGATTCTAACAAAATAATCTGCCACCAAATAACGGATGTGCAATCCCAGCACATTCTTTTATTTGAGGCAGTATAAAATAATTTAGAAAACAGAAACAAGGCAAGGAAAACAAAGCGTGTTTTGGTTCTGTTGGTTTTGAAATCAGGTGTGATAAAGCACTGGGTTTCAACACTTACATCTGAGCCCACACTTCTCACGGTGCTTTGTAGGACAGGTTTAGTCACAGAGAGTTTTCCATTCGCCAGGCTGTTGGCCACAGGGGCCGGCACCACATTCACCATGGGATTAGGTAGTTGCGTGGCTCCCCCGGTGACAGCAAGGACCGGGGCAGGAGAAGGCAGGACTCCAGGTGCCTGAAGCTGGACCACGGCAGGCGAAGAGAGCACTACTGTTGGACCTGAGTGCAGAAAGAAGGGAAGGAATCACAGCGTGCACGACCATTGAGGCAGAGGATGCCGAACACTCAGGTCTCTTCTGTGGCTGTAACAGGAAGATGACACTGAAGGGATTTAAAACCACCAATGAAAGGGGTGCCTGGGTGGTTTAGTTGCTTAGGCATCTGGCTCTTGATTTTGCAGGTCATGATCTCACAGTTTCATGGGTTCGAGCCCCACACTGGGCTCTATGCTGATAGCACAGAGCCTGCTTGGGATTCTCCTTTTCTCCCTCTGTCCCTCCCCTGCTTGTGCTCTCTCTCTCAAAATAAATAAACATTAAAAAAAACAGAAACAAAAACCCCACCAATTAAAACATAATCAATAGCAGCACACACACAAACTTCTGTTGTTGTATTTTTTTTTAATTTTTTTTTCAACGTTTATTTATTTTTGGGACAGAGAGAGACAGAGCATGAACGGGGGAGGGGCAGAGAGAGAGGGAGACACAGAATCGGAAACAGGCTCCAGGCTCTGAGCCATCAGCCCAGAGCCTGACGCGGGGCTCGAACTCCCGGACCGCGAGATCGTGACCTGGCTGAAGTCGGACGCTTAACTGACTGTGCCACCCAGGCGCCCCTGTTGTTGTATTTTTAATGAAAACTAAATTTGTTCCCTTTGAAGTTATCATTAATAATGTATTTCCATATTTTTTCTCAACTGTATGCGTGCCAAACTTGGTAAGTTATACATAGATTTTTCTATCAACCTCTGAAATTAGTACTAAAAAATATTTTTCATATTGTAAGTAACAAGACTTTTATACTGAACACTGAGAGCCACGTATTTTATTTTTTAAATTGTTTTTAATGTTTATTTTTGAAAGAGAGAGAGAGAAAGAGAGTGAGCAGGCAAAGGGCAGAGAGACAGGGAGACACAGAATCCAAAGCAGGCTCCAGGCTCTGAGCTGTCAGCACAGAGCCCGACACGGGGCTCGAACCCATGAACTGCGAGATCATAACCTGAGCCAAAGTTGGTCATGGCTCAACTGACTGAGCCACCCAGGCGCCCCAAGAGAGCCATGTATTTTAAATTAATCGGATTTAGAAATTCAACACCAAAAATATATAAACGGTGATTTAGTAACTCAATACGTGGAAAGACAGGAGCTACAAATATCAAAATGTTAAAACTTGCAGCAATATTTATAATAGCCAAAATACAGATGCAACCCAAGTGTGCATCAACAGATGAATGGATGAGGATGTGGTAAATACAGGCAATGGAATACATAAAAAAGAACGAGATCTTGCTGTTTGCAACAACATGGATGGATCTAGATAACATAATGCTACGTGAAATAAGTCAGAGAAAGACAAATACCGTATGATTTCATTCATATGTGGAATCTAAGAAACAAAACAAACCAACAGAGAAAAGGGACAAACAGCAACAAAAACCAGACCCTTAAATACAGAGAACGGGTGGTCGCCAGTGGGGAGGAGGGTGGGAAAAGGGTGAGATAAAGGGATGTAGAGCACACTTCCTGTGATAAGCACTGAGTAATGTATAGAGTTGTTCAGGCGTTACCTGCACACCCGAAACTAGTAAGACTGTATGTTAATTAGACTTCAATTAAAAATATACTTTTGGGGGTGCCTGGGTGGCTCAGTCAGTTGAGCGGCTGACTTCGGCTCAGGTCATGATCTCACAGCTCGAAGGCTCGTGAGTTCGAGCCCCGTGTTGGGCTCTGTGCTGACAGCTTAGAGCCTGAAGCCTGCTTTGGATTCTGTGTCTCCCTCTCTCTGACCCTCCCCTGCTCATACACTGTCTCTGTCTGTCTCTCTCTCTCTCTCTCGCTCTCTCTCAAAAATAAACAAACGTTAGAAAAAAATTTTTTAACATATTTTTTATAAAGTTGTTCATGATACCCTTGTTTAAAAAAAATGTTAAAACCATCTGAGATGAATTCGCAGCTAACAGGCACAGGAAACATAAATCCGTAATTTAAAACAGTCTGTAGACAATACCAACTCCCCCTACACACACAAAATGGCCTACAAATCTTTTCTCAATCCTCACATTTAACATTATTTTTTCAATTATGTTAATTGGAGAATCAGTATCATTAGCCTAAAGAAGACTCCTATAACTCATAACTGTGGTCTATTAAAAATCTTACTTGCCTGCTCAATGTTTCATTTCAGATCCGGCCAATTTTATCAGGTGCTGAAAGCCTCCCCCAATATCCACAGCTGCTTGAGCAAAATATCTAACAAAATAAAGGTACTAAAGTAACCAGCAACTAAAATTACATAAATATTTATAATTCTTCTTTAAGGGGAAAAAAAAAGCATTATACTTTCAGACAGCGTAACATGACCCATGTAAAACTCAGCTCGGTATTTCAAAGGATCAAGGAAAACTGAAAATCTAAATAATACTTCGGAACACCTGTTTGTTAAGAACACCTGTCTTAGCATAAAAAAAAAGTCACATCTATTAAATCAAAGTCTTTGTTTCAGATGGCCTCAAAAAGCATACTAAAAGTAGAATTTAGTTAATAGCATTACATCCCAGATAAATTATTAAATTAGCACAAAAGATGTAAAAGTAATACGTACAATTTACTTGGACAAAAATGATCACTAAACATTTTTATCTTCTTTTCCCTTGGACTCCTTTTATGAAACAAAAACGTATAAAATAAGGAAATGACTCAGAAGCAGATATAAATATGCTTAGACCAAATGTGCAAATATAAAAATAAATTAAATAGCATGTGACCAAATGTCAAGTTTTTTAGTAACACTTGTTAAGAAACCACAACACTCATTATTAACTCATCATTATGTAAAACTTCAACCAAGGGTTCCCACCCTGAATATAAGTATTTTTCTTTAACATCAAAAAGTATGGGGCAACTGGGTGGCTCAGTCGGTGAAGCATCCAACTTCAGTTCAGGTCATGATCTCACAGCTCTTGGGTTCGAGCCCCGTGTCAGGCTCTGTGCTGACAAGCTCAGAGCCTGGAGCCTGCTTCAGATTCTGCATCTCTCTCTGCCCCTCTCCCTCCCTCCCTCCCTCTCTCTCTCTCTCATACACACACAAAAGTAAATAAATATTAAGAAGAAAAATTTTTTTTAAAAAGTATCATGGCCACCCAAGATGGTCAGGGCTGTCCATTCAGTTTCCGGGGACTGAGAAAATACATGTTGAGAAAAGGCTATTAAGAACTTAGTAAAAATTTGGGGCGCCTGGGTGGCGCAGTCGGTTAAGCGTCCGACTTCAGCCAGGTCACGATCTCGCGGTCCGTGAGTTCGAGCCCCGCGTCAGGCTCTGGGCTGATGGCTCGGAGCCTGGAGCCTGTTTCCGATTCTGTGTCTCCCTCTCTCTCTGCCCCTCCCCCGCTCATGCTCTGTCTCTCTCTGTCCCAAAAATAAATAAATACGTTGAAAAAAAAAATTAAAAAAAAAAAAAGAACTTAGTAAAAATTTAAAATAAATCTGTAGTTTATTACTCGGAACTACAGCCACAAAAACCTGAAAACCCGGAGTACAAAGATATATAAAACAAAGTATTCAGTGTATAGAAAATGCCTGCCCCCTATATGGGTTTGCAGATGCCTTTTGCACAATGCCCAAGGCTACCACTCCCACCACCCACACCTTAGGTCCACAGTTCGTAGGCTGGGAACCACTTGACCTAAAACCATACTTTGAGAAAGAGCATTATTAGAAGCAGTGTTCCACATCTTGTGAGTTTCAAAAGTACAATGAAAAGGTCCCGAAATGAAACACTGTTCGGTGAACTTTGGGATTATTCCGAAGACAAGAGGGGTAAGTGTAAAGCGTTAAGTCATTTCAAAGACAGGGATCATACTTCTAGTTCCAGCTAACACATGCAGGAGGCTTCGGGATATTTCTTCAACTCAGAAGAATAACCCAAGTCTGTCCTGTCTGTGGCCTAGCTGGCAGCATCCCCTTGCTGAGAGAACCACATCATGGAGTGAGGGAGACAGAGCACCACTGAGGCAAGGTCTCTGGACCGAATGTGGCTCCGAGTCCAACCAGGCCACCGCCGCCTCCTGTTTTCTGTAACGCACGTCAAGCCCTCTCATCCCAGGGTACACAGCTATCCCCAAATCAGCTAGCATCTAAACCGAGGATCCTCTAAATACTCCAGGCCTGCTTGGGTCTCAAGACTGAATGGGGAGAAATTTCTATTACAACGTGTTCAAGAAAAACTCAGAGTGACTTGCTAAACAGGGACCCGAAGGTGCTCACAGATCGTAAAATGTAATGCAAAGAACTGTTCTGGGCCTCAGTTAGCAGCTGAACATAGTGACGGCTGTTCCTAGCGTGGAAACGGTCCAAAAGGACATACCAAAAGGCTGTTTATCCCTTTCAGCCTGCTCAAAATCCTCTTAGGCATTACACGCAAATCCCCCTTAACAGAACATGGCTAGATTCAATGCTAAATGCTTCTATGTATGACTCATCGATTGTAATAGTTCTTTCTTGTCAATCTTCTTCAAAGGCTTCAAACTATGTATCCAGCATTGCTGAATGCCTACCTTGTCTAAAATAGGACAGCTATGCGACCTGGGGTAAATAATTTCTCTGTGTCTTAATTTTCTCCTCTGTAAAATGAAGATAATAATAGTCCCTATCCTCACAGAGCTGATGTAAGGATTCAACAAGATAATGCACTGAAACACTTATAACAGTGTCTGCCACACAGGAAGAACCTCAATGTTGGCTGTTATTTATCATTAACTGCCATTTCTGTATAATAATAGCTTCCATGAAGGGTACTGCATGTATTATTAATTCATTAGTTCTCATAGTGACTGCTATTTAACTGTTTACATAAATGTGTTAACTCCCAATTAGAATTCTTGAGATCAAGGGGCACATCTCTGCGTTCTTTTAGCGGCAACAAAGTAGTATCGTGACTAATTACAGGCCATGAGCCAGACCCCCTGGGCCCAGGTTCTGACTCTACCTCTCCTGAGCAGAATGACCTGGGGCAAGTTATATCACTTCCATCGTCCGTTTCAATGACTTGCGCTATCATCCACTCAAAAAGCCCAAGACAGGGGGTGCTTGGGTGGCTCAGTCGGTTGAGCGTCCGACTTCAGCCCACGTCATGATCTCGCAGTTCGTGGGTTCGAGCCCCGCATCGGGCTCTGCACTGACAGCTCAGAGCCTGGAGCCTGCTTCGGATTCTGTGTCTCCCTCTCTCTCTGCGCCTCCCCTGCTTGCACTCTATCAAAAATGAATAAACATTAAAAAATTAAAAAAAAAAAAAAAAGCCCAAGACAGGATACATTCCACTCTATCCTTCATTCCCCTTCCAAACCATCCAATCACCAAGCCTGTGATTCTGCACTTTTCCATACTCGCACTCTCTATCCTGGATCTCCATTCTCACTGATACAGCAGGCTTTCACCAGCCCTCACCTGCACTCCTCCTAACAGTCTTAGTGGACTTAGGGGCAGAAATTGTTCCAGGCAAGACAGAACGGTCTGAGCCAAGAAACTAGGGAAAACATGAGAATTCAAGGGACAGCGGCCAGATTCATCAGGCTAGAAGAGGAAGTTGGGTTTATAAAAAGGAGTGATTATAATGTAAAGTTAGAAAACGAAACTAGAGCCAAACCATGGTGCGCTTAACTTCCAAGTGAGAGAATTTGAACTTAATCCTATAAGAATTATTTCTCTTTTAATAGTAAAATATTTACTGCTGACACTTATGTTGATTACCTGTAAAATGCCTTTCCTGTATTTCCCCTCTACCTATTTCAAATAAATGGAAGACATACTTAAATCTGTATGTTTTAATAATACCAACTCTCTAGATTGTACTACAAAAACAGACAAGCACCTTATATTAGCACCTGCTCCCCAAACATAAGTACTATCTTCAGATAATGGGAAGGCACTGACATTCTGAATAATGTGTGATTCAGGTTTCTGAACCTGATAACCTGCTCAGAAAAGAACAGTTTGTCTCCTATCACTCAAGCATGATCTGCTAAGAGCAAATTCTTAGCAATACCCTTTGCTTTACACACTTGTCATAATAATGTCAAGTGTTGCTTCGTATACTTGTGTTTTAATACATTACAGGAACTATAACGAGGTTCTTGACAAGTTTAAATTCTTAGCCTTTGGGAAGATACAGACCCTTCTGAAATCCCGATAAAAGTTTTGGAGACTACTTGAAAAATCCACATATACAATAAATCTTACATCTTATTTCAAGGAGTTCATGAACACTTTACATCCTTTCACAGACCACAAGCACACCCATTCTGTAGGACCCCTATTTTTCGCACGATAAAGGCAGCAGTTCTAACTGTGCACTGAAAGCACAGTTATCTCAGGTTTGTCGGGGGGGGGGGGGGGGTTGGTAGAGATTGATGGATTTTTCACTGGCTCGTCCAGTCTCCCACCTGGTTCTCCTCTTTGTCAATGTCCTATTGTTCACGACCTTGAAATAGAACAAAACTAACAAATTAACTAGAAATCAAATTTATGACCTTTGCTCTCATTAAAACTTGCTCTTCTTGCTCCAAAGAAGTGAATGAACAACCCAGAGCTGGGAACAGCGCCATAAAGACAAGTGTGACAATGGTGGTTTGTTTATAACCCATGCCCCATTAAGACCTAGTCCTAAATTCAGGGAAAGAACGTTAAACAAGTTTTCCTTTACTCTTGTGTGCACATAGCAATATGAAGAGAGTGATAGGCAATCTGCCTAAGACATCTCCATGTGCAAATGATTCCTATATCTGCACAGTTACCAAATCCTCAAACATGAACTTCTCTCAATAACTTCTTGCAATGCTAGATGTAATTCCTGCAGAATCAAGTATGTGAGGCCATCTGGTGGATAAAATATAGAAACACACACATTCTTAACTACATGAAGACAAGCATTCAGATTCTGGTCTTTTTTTCTTATTTTATTTTATTTTATTTTTTTTACATTTATTTATTTTTGATAGACAGAGACAGAGGACAAGTGGGGAAGGGGCAGAGAGAGGAGAAGACACAGAATCCAAAGCAGGCTCCAGGCTCCAGGCTCCGAGCTGTCAGCACCGAGCCCGATGCGGGGCTCAAACTCATAAACCGTGAGACCACGACCTGAGCCGAAGTCCGACACCCAAGCAACTGAGCCACCCAGGCGCCCCCAGATTCCTTTCTAATGCCCCTACTCACGATCATGTTTACCAAACCATGTTGCCTCTGCAGAGACTAAGAGCCTGATCCTTTTGCCAAAACTCACCTATTAGACCTGTAATGTTATTTTATATGCTGACCTGTTCTTAAAAACAAGAGTTCAGGGGCGCCTGGGTGGCTCAGTTGGTTAAGCATCTGACTTCATGATCTCATGGTTTGTGAGTTCAAGTCCCACATCGGGCTCTCTGCTGCCAGCACAGAGCCTGATCTGGATCCTCTGTCCCTCTTTCTCTCTGTCTCACCACTGCTCGTGTGCACTTTCTTTTTCTGTCCCTCTCTCTCAAAAATAAACGTTAAAAAAACGTTTAAAACAAAAAACAAGAGTTCATAGACACAACAACCTCAAGATGAAATGATACCAAGGAAGTTTCCCAGATTTTCTTCTTCATTACAAGTGGCTATACAAAATCACAAGCCTGACAGTTATTTTCCTAACTAAAACTGTAAGAAAAAAGACGTATCAAACATAACTCATCTGGAGAGCTATCTCCCTTGTTAGGATAGGAACCACGTATTAGTCATCTCTGCGAATCCTCAAAACCAAGGACAATTCCTGGCACTCAGCGTGTGCTCAGAAATTATAACCCAAGATAAAATAAATGACATGACACAACCTTAGTGCCCATCACTTAAACACACGCAGCCTCAGATTCTACTCAGGTACCTTTAGCGGGTGCAGGATGTATGCTGATAATTGGTTGCTGCTTTGCCAATGGCATCAGTGTTGGCAGTGTCTGAATTATGATGGTTTTTGCTGGAACGCTGGAGTTTGTCTGAGTCTTGGGTGCTGCTGGAAGTATTAAAGGCTTGGGCTGAATTGAAGGTTTTGAAGTCATCTGAATTTTTTTCTTTGGAGTCACTCCATTTGCTGGAGAAAATCCAAACAAATCACAAATCAATCTGAAAGCAATTCCCAGAACACAGCTTCCATTATACACCTTTTTCTACACATTATCTTGACTTCTTAGTAAGTATCCTCAACTGAGTTTAAGCATAGCCACTCTAGATCTTACTGGACTCAAGAAAGGTCCTTAATCTGAGGTCTTCCCCTTTCCTTTTCAGGTACAATTGATATATAACCTTATATGAATTTCAGGTGTACGACATGATTCGGTATTTGTAGCATGTAATGATCATCACAGTAAGTCGAATTACCACGTTAGCACAGTTACAATTTTTAGGATGATAATTTTTAAAATGTAATCTCTTAACAATTTTCTAATATGCAACACAGTATTATTAACGACAGTCACCATGCTATACACGACATCTCCATGACTTATTTATTTTATAAATAGTGAGAGGGGCGCCTGGGCGGCTCAGTTGGTTGAGCGACCAACCTCGGCTCGGGTCATGATCTCAGAGTTTGTGAGTTTGAGCCCCCGCGTCGGGGTCTGTGCTGACAGCTCGGAGCCTGGAGCCTGCTTCAGATTCTTTGTCTCCCTCTCCCTCTCTCTCCCTCCCTCTCTCTCTCTCTCTCTCTCTGCCCCTCCCCCCACTCATGCTCTGTCTCTATCTCAGAAATAAATAAACATTAAAAAAAAAAAATTATAAGTAGCGAGATCTTCCTTTCTGACCAAGCTGCAGCGTTGGGAAGGGGATGTATGAACTGGTAAAGGAGAACAGCTAAAAATCACTGAATAAAGCCTAAAGATTAAGAGGTAATAAATGTCACAACTAAATGGC
This sequence comes from Puma concolor, assembly GCF_028749965.1. Lineage (NCBI taxonomy): Eukaryota > Metazoa > Chordata > Mammalia > Carnivora > Felidae > Puma > Puma concolor. The sequence goes on along the minus strand of NC_141683.1, from coordinate 6,250,740 downwards.
CCTCACAATCAATATCTTTAACTGAATCTTTGCATTCTCTCTTGAAAATGATGAGGCCTACTTCTACTTTAAAGCATTTTTCACCTATAAAGACAAAACAACCAAAGAAGATGATTCCCTGCCTTTCCTCTCCACATTAACTAACCATAACAAACAAAACAGGTCCACTCTTTTAAAACCAAAAACCCAGCTTAATAAACACGAACTTAATCCAACGTTTTCTTTTTAAAAATGGAACCTAAGCTCAGTCCAAGTTAGGACATGGAGTCATACCAACTCTGCTCCTAGGGCCAATGATGGGCTTATCTTCTTTCAGTGGCTCTGCTGAGGAGGGACTATGAGAGCTTTCACCGTACAAGGAAAGGGGAGACATCTGGGCAGCAGAAGACAAATCCAACTCCTCCTGTAGCAACATGAAACACAAACAGATTCATGCAGAAGCATACAGTCCTTGAGCAGAAAATTGCTTAGAGGGGCAAGATCCATACATAAGCAGATAAACGCTTCAGGACAACTTCAAGGCAAAGGTGTAATATATTTGAAACTTTGTATACTAAGTACTAAGAGACTGGATAAATAAGCATTATCCATCAATACTAGGGAAAAATAACCCGAACTGCAGAGTATTCTATGTTATTCCTCTCATATTAAAGATGGGATCTGCTTCTACGTTTCCTCCCACAAGCTTGGTATTTATTTGGTTCCTAGCTATATAAACATTTAGTATATGATAAGTCTATGGTGAAAATGCCAATATCCTTTTCCCCCAATCTCCTATTCAGTCTTACAAGAAACTCAAAACAAATCGTTCTTACTAATTTTTATTCTTTATTTATTAATGCCGTCTTTGTCCTAAATGTTTTGAAAGAAAGACAAACACTAAAAGGAACAGGGCTATTTTATTTAATGGATGAATTGGTAATACAGAGATGTACAAAGATAACATTTTCCAAGTGTTAACATTTAGCGGATCTGTCTCATTTTGTTGGCATACGGAAATTTAACATAGGATAAAAGTAGCATTTCTATTTTGAGAGAAAAAGATGTTACATAGAATAATAGAATAGACATACATAAATACATCATACCATCTTCAAAATACTCTGTAAGAGTATTAAAAGGAAAATTAAGAGGGGCGCCTGGGTGGCTCAGCAGGTTGAGCACCTGACTTGATTTCGGCTTGGGTCATGATTTCACGGTTCGTGGGTTCGAGCTCCGCACTGGGCTCTACACTGGTGGTGTGGAGTCTGCTTGGGATATTCCCTCTCTCTCTCTCTCAAAAAGAAATAAATAAACTTAAAAACATATTTTTTTTTAATTAAGAGAATATCCGTTTACTCTAAGCATAACGTAGGCTCCCTTAAAACAAACAAAAAAAAAAAAAAACCCAGAAGCCATAAAGGAAGAAGAAAGAAATTTGAACAAACAGTAATTAAAATATTTTATAATAAAAAATAGACCAGGGGCGCCTGGGTGGCTCAGTCCGTTGAGTGCCTGACTTCGGCTCAGGTCATGATCTCACAGTTTGTGGATTCGAGCCCCGCATCGGGCTCTGTGCTGACAGCTCGGAGCCTGGAGCCTGTTTCAGATTCTGTGTCTCCCTCTCTCTCTGCCCCTCCCCCATTCGCACTCCCTCTGTCTCAAAAATAAATAAACATTAAAAAAAATTTTTTTTAATAAATAAATAAAAAAAATAGACCATAATTAAAAAGATAAATACTGGGGCACATATCTGCCCAAGATAGACAAGGACAGGAACAGCCACTTCAATGAAAAAAATGCAAATGGTAGCTAAAGGCACGTTTTTTTAAAAAAATCTTTTTGTTTTGTTTTTTGTTTTTTTTCGATCAGAAGAAAAGAAGTTAAAATGACCTGGAGAAAATAGGGGAGAAATGGTCATTCCCAGTCATGCCGGTGAGAATGAGAGCTGTGTCGCTCATTGATCCTCAACAACTACTCAGCCCCAGCCACACACTGGGCTCTATGAACCTTACAGTATTTCAGAGTGTATCTGGGAGAAACCAAAGAGTACAAGATAACAACACAAGAGGATACGATTATCTTCATGGCCTTAGATGCTTAAAAGGTTATTTCATAACATTCAGCAAGTATTCCTCATAAAAGTCCTAAAACACAAGAATTAGAGGGATACTTTCTTAACATCAAAAAAAAACAAAAAAACAAAAACTATGGGGCACCTGGGGGGCTCAGTCGGCTGAGTGTCGGACTTCGGCTCAGGTTATGATCTCACGGTTTTTGAGTTCGAGCCCCACGTCAGGCTCTGTGCTAACAGCTCAGAGCCTGGAGCCTGCTTCGGATTCTGTGTCTCCCTCTGTCTGCCCCTCACCTGCTTGATTGCTCGCTCTCTATCTTTCTCTCTCAAAAATAAAACATTAAAAAAAAATTAAAAAAAAAAAATCCATTCTAGTTCTATGACCAAAGCATTACAAAAACAGACCATCTTAGAGGCTTCCCTATCCTCAAAGAATGTGTATTCTAACAGGCAGGAGAGAGGGCACCAGGGAGAAAAGACAGTAAGCCAATAAACAAAAAAAAAAAATACTGGATACTGGTAAAGTGCAAAGAAAATGAAATCATGAAGGCAAGAACGTAGGGGAAGGAGGGCAAAACCAAAGAGACAAAGAATTTATTGCCCTCCCAAGGCCCTTCCTCGAGACTCCATTCCCTCAGGATTAAAGGAGATAATAAGATTCACAGTAGCATTTAGTATATGTTAACTGCCTCTTCCACATGCAGAATTCCCAGACAGCATTATAATCAAAATCACTGTAAAATCACCATAAAAGGGGGCGCCTGGGGTGGCTCAGTCGGTTAAGCGTCTGACTTCAGCTTAGGTCATGATCTCGTGGTGTGTGAGTTCGAGCCCTGCGTCAGGCTCTGTGCTGACAGCTCAGAGCCTGGAGCCTGCTTCAGATTCTGTGTCTCCCTCTCTCTGCCCCTCCCCCGCTTGCGCTCTGTCTCTGTCTCTCAAAAATAAATTTTAAAAAACTTCAAAAAAATTTTTTTAAAAAATCACAGTAAAAGACTGGCTACTTACAGGAACGTGCTGGGTTGAAGAACAAGAGTCCACGGACTGAGGAGAGGAGACTGAACAACTCGAAGAGGCTGGAGAAGGTGGCTGAGGCTCTGCCTTAATGCCTTTAACGGAGAAACATGGAGTAAAAATTTTCCCGCTGCACCATACAAACTCAGAATACAGTTAGGAGGAAAGAAGGTAAAATCTACTCCTAAAATCCAATCACACTGAAGCTAAGGTCACCAAAACACATCATCGAATGTAAATTCAAGATGCAGAAAATAGTGAATCGAGTAGGCTACCATTTGTATGATAAATGATATATGTGCATATGTATGTATCTTCCCTCAGGTGCACTAGTTCTCTGGAAGGATAAACATGAACACGTCGGTAACTGTGGTTGTCTCTGTGGAGAACGTGCTGGCTGAGGAACGGCAGCTGAAGGAGACATCTTTCTACCATACAGACTTGTTGGACCTTCGGAATATTATACCATATGCAAAACATTACAGGTTCGTCCAAAAATCACTTTTCGAAGTATAGGAAATCGACAACAAGTATTTTGGAAAACACTCGTGGCAGTACGATTAAATCGCACATACCGTTCACATCTTTCGAGCAACTACAGCCGAGGCCACGTTCCTGGGTGTCAAGTCTGCAACAGGGTGGGAATGAGAGAGGGCACATCCCTGCAACAGACTGCACTGTCCAGAGTTAGCTGCAAAATCTCTACCATCCCTCCTAATCTGTAATGTGATCTTGCCCTTCCCCAGTGAGAAGCAGCATCTGTTTCCCTCCGTTTGAAGCAAGGGGGTCTTAGGACTCCTTCCATCAACAGAGTATAGAAGTCACGCTCCATGGATTCCAAGGCTGGGAGACATTAGGCAAACGCAGCTTCTACTCTGCGTGCTGGAACACTTAGATCGGAGCCTCTGAAGGGTGACTGCCTGAGACCACCAAGCTGAGAGCAAGCTCAGCCGCACAGAAAGACCAGGTGCAGGTGCTCTGACACTCCTGGTCATCAAGCCATTCAGGCCAGGCAAGAGATAACGTGAGTGAAGAGATATTAAGGTAATTCTAGCCCCCAACTTTCAAGCTACTCCAGCCTTTCAATCTTCCCAGTTGCAGTCTGGACATCATACGGCGGAAGAAAGCCACCCTTGGAGTACCCTGTCCTGACTCACTGATCCTGGGAGCATAATAAAACGGTTGTTGTTTTAAGCCACAAAGCTCTAGAGTAGTTTGCTACCTGACAATAGTAACCAGAACACCGGCCTTGGGTAGCCCATATTCTTTGAGGGAAGACAGGTATTGAGCAAGACACAGGAATATATAAAATGAGGGACTGGGACATGCAGGGGTGGGGAGGACTGCAATTTGGATGGGAGGATGTGCGGGTGACTGACTGACTCACTATCTCTCCGCGCTAAGTCTACCTCCTATTTATAGTCTGCGACGCACATTATTAAGACATGTCCCAGCCGGCTCCCTTTTAGGCCCCATCAGTGGGAGATACTAGAAGGACGCTAAAGTGAAGAGAGGGGAGAAGGGGGTTTCTTCCTCCTCCCAACAGCTTCATCCCAGAAGTGACAGTTTCCTCCAGGTCCCAGCCTCTCTGAGCACATCCCAAATGTACTTTATCAGGGTTCCTTAAAGATACTAGCATCAGCCAGGGGGGTGCCCCTTCCACAGAAGCATGTGTATCAGACGCATGGGACCCCTACACCAACTTCCCAAGTTCGGGTGACCCCAAGCTTCTTCTCTTTGATTCCCTAAATTCTGCCTGGTTCTCAGACAGGCTAACCTCTTACAGAGATACTGTATATAATTCAAAATCAAGATTTTGGGTATGAATTCTCAATTCATTATGCGACTAAAACATTCCATTCTGGCAAGAAACTTATATGTGCCCTGCCACATCAAAAGTAGAATATATAGTCCCTGGGATTTTTGACCCATCAAAGTAGCCCAGTAACCCCACCTAGTATTGACTGTTACCAAACTGCAAAATAAAATGGATCTGTTTAAAATATTTACCAGTGAAATACACCATTACCTGTACAGAACTGGTTGTTGATGTCCAAAATGCCTGTCTCCCAAGGCATCAAATCCAAGTCAAAATCAAGAGTATCAAAATTATTTTCCTGTAGGTTTCAGGAAAAGGATATCAGCAAAAGGATATTAGAAGAATAAAAAGATCTAGAAATCAAACCTCAGACACAATTGGCCATAAACAATATAACTGCTACTACCCAACTTCATAACGAGACTTCAGCTGAATCTTCAATTATATCAAATATTAAAATGGTTATGTAAGCAAGAAGAGATCCACAGAAAAATGGACAATTTTCTTTTTTCTACTATACAGTACCTTTTCAAACTTCTAAAATAAAATTTCTAATTTTTTTTTTTAATCCTAGAAGATAAAACTAGGTTTCTCAAAATAGAAGTCAATACACTTCTTAGAGGGACTCTTAAAGTTTTTTTTTCATTTAGATGACAATGTTTCTTACTTAAATATAAGCATATTCTGGGTCATCTGAATAGCCATCTTATACTATTATACATAAAGAACTGTCACATGATTTCAGAGCCCTCACAGGTGTTTGAGATCAAGACAGTACTATTATCTTAAGTGTCTAGGGTTATGGAGACAAAAACAGAAGTAAGCAATATATAAATAGTACTACAAAGTTCAAGGCAGTTAATATTAACTTAATGTGACAGATAATAAAACAGCAACAGTAAAGAAAGTAAGCCTCAGGCAAAAAATAAAGATTAATCTCTTCATTATTAACAACCATTTGGTAATAATTTCTAAAATCATAGTATTTCACAACGTCTACTTTGTGGTTTATTTTTATTGAGAACAAAAGGAGAGAAGGTGGGGTGCCTGGCTGGCTCAGTTGGTTGAGCATGTGACTTTTGCTCAGGTCATGATCTCCCGGTTCGTGGGTTCGAGCCCCACGTTGGGCTCTGTGCTGACAGCTCAGGGCCTGGAGCCTGCTTTGGATTCTGTGTCTCCCTCTCTCTGTCTCCCTCTCTCTGCCCCACCCCGCTCACGTTGTCTCTCTCTCTCTCTCAAAAATGAGTAAACGTTAAAAAAAACAAAGTTTTTTTTTTAAAAAGAGAGAAGGAAAACAGTTTTATCACACTGCCCTTAACTAAGTGAATATAGGTGCAAGTTATATAAAAAGAATGTGTGGAAGTTCATGTGAAAAGAAAGAAAAAACTACTTAAGTCATGAAACAATCATTTTTTAAATCAATCCCCTTTGCTTTTTTCTCTTATTTGAATCTACGCATCATGAAACTAAGCAACCTCATACTTTCAGCAACCAAAACATCCTTAAACTTTGTTGGCGTAAGTAAACTAAACAACAAAGCCTACCTGAGTGCTATAGTAGTTTTTAAACATATAATAGTTTTTAAACATATAATAGTGGACGTGACCTACTTCGGAGATGCTTCTCTCAGTCTTCAGCCAAAAAAGTCAAATACTTTTTACAGCCTAAGAATTCTATCTGGTTGCAAACTTAACAGGCCTATTTTATGTAAAGTGAAACATATTTATACCTCTCTATTCTGGCTTTTCAATGACTTCTCATGGAAAAATCTACTAATGTGTGAAAGAAAAATGACACAATTTTAAAGGTAGAAAGGGCCCTCAGAAACCATCTAATCCAACCCCTTCATTTTATACTAGAAATACCAAGGAACTGAAAGACTGAATGCCTTGTGGAAGGTAAGAATGGTATAAAATGAGAACCATATATCCCTGAACCTTTCAAATTTACTACAGTGTTTCTTGATGGTTTTAGCTGTAGAGGCTGTAAAAGAATATCAGTTGCTTTGGCAACCGCCCAATATTTAAAGCCAATTTAGGGGCTCCTGGGTGGCTCAGTCAGTTGGGTGACCAACTCTTGATTTAGGCTCAGGTGATGATCTCACAGTTCATGAGTTCAAGCCCCACGTCGGGGTCTGCACTGACAGCATGAAGCCTGCTTGGGATTCTTTCTCCCTCGCTCTCTCTCTCTCTGCCCATCCCCCTCTTGCTCTGTCTCAAAAATAAATAAATTTTTAAAAACAAATAAAGCCAATGTAATCAAGAGACCAAATTCTAATTTTTTTTAATGTTTATTTATCTTCAAGAGAGAGAGAAAGGATCTGAAGCAGGCTCTGTGCTGACAGCAGAAAGCCCAATATGAGGCTTGAACTCACGAGCTGTGAGATCATGACCCGAGCTGAAGTCAGATGCTTAACCAACTGAGCCACCAAGGCACCACCAAGAGACCACATTCTAAAACACCTCACAAAGTAAGCAAAGCCATTAAAATCTCATATACTGAGGGCACATTGGAATTCTCTCTCCCCTTCTTTCTGCCCCTCCCTGACTCATGCTCTCTCTCTCAAAATAAATAGCTTAAAAAAAAGTTCACATACTGATTTTTAAAAATCTATCCTGGGGGCACCTGGGTGGCTCGGTCAGTTAAGCGTCTGACTTAAGCGTGAGCTCAGATCACGAGCTCACAGTTCATGAGTTCGAGCCCCACACCGGCTCTGTGCTAACAGCTCAGAGCCTGGAGCCTGCTTCAGATTCTGTGTCTCCTCTCTCTCTCTGCCCCTCCCCTACTCACACTCTGTCTCTCTCTCTCTCTCTCTCTCAAAAAAAAACAAAAAAAAAATTGTTTTAATCAATTCTATATCCTACTCTCTTCTACTGATTCATACTAAAACAACTGCTAAATTATTCTTTGAGAAATGTCTGAGAAACTCACTAAGTAAGCACTACGTATTTTTATACTCAGGTTAATAAGGGCTTAAAACGTAAGTAACAAATCTCCAACCTCACTGATGTACATATAAAATCACTCTGTTCACTTTCCAAGTGAACAGCACCTCATCCATTAAAGAATAAGACAAAATAAGAGCTCCATGGGCCAACGTACTATGTATGAACACAAAAAAGACAAAAAAGATACTTTTGAGGATTCAACGTGCTCTGATAGCTTTTATACAGACTTCTAACCACTCAAAGGCAAAAAATAAGGATATGTCTGAGTTTGAGAGCCTTCTACACTAAGGATACATAACTTTTAAAAAGGAAGTCAGTAAGTTGTACTTGAGTGGATCCACGACTCACGTACACCCTTTAACATCATCATTTCCCTTATGCAGCAAAGTATCTATAGAAGCCAAAAAGTAGGCAGTGAACTGACTTTTCCAAGTCACCCAACCCTGGGGCCAAAGTAAACTTAGAACACAGGTCTTCTCACGCCAAGATCGATGCAATTTCTACAATCCTGAATTTACTGAGTAAAAAATGGCTGCTGATTTTCATACTTAACACTAAGTTATTTAAACTTTAAATCACTGGCCTAAACCTGTCATCCCGAAACCATCTTGGAGTGATTAAAGATTAAACATCACGTTACTCAGTCAATCCCCTCTAGTGAATACTTACGTAAGTTTCCTTTGTCGTGTCCAACTGCAGGCCATCAGTGTCTGTGAAATAGCCAAATTCAGCAAACAGAGTAGAATCTTCGCACAAGAGAATAGAGATTAACTGTCAATTCAACGTTTCAACAAAAGAACTAAGCGCTGTAACCCAGCTCTATTGGGGTCCTCATCAGCCATTACTATTACTGATAAACTCTAGCCGTGTGAATGACAACCAATTCAAAGCTGTTTCTAATTTATGTGTTGTTCCCGCATAATTATTATCTTGCGATCTAAGTCCTTACACCAGGGATTAACAAGTTTTATGTCGGGTCACAATGGACTAAATGGTAGTAACTTTCTGGAACATTACTAACACGAATTCTGAGGCCACAGCTGGACTCAGCATGAAAATGCACTGTGGCTGATCAGCAGCGACGGTAGGAGAGGACTACGGCGGCGTATGTACTATGTATTTGTCATCCAAGCTTTAAGTGGCGGGTGCAACCAACTTTCTGTCTAAACAATCAAGGACTCACTTGTCTAAACCGTTAAATTTATTTCAGCAAATCTAACTAATTCTAATTTCCTAGTAAGATTTCATCATAGGGGCGCCTGTCTGATTCAGTCAGTGGAGCATGTGACTCTTGCTCTTGGGGTCATGAGTTCAAGCCCCATATGGGGTGTAGAGATTACTTAAAAACAAAATCTTTTTTAAAAAAACTGCAATAGGGGCGCCTGGGTGGCGCAGTCGGTTAAGCGTCCGACTTCAGCCAGGTCACGATCTCGCGGTCCGTGAGTTCGAGCCCCGCGTCGGGCTCTGGGCTGATGGCTCAGAGCCTGGAGCCTGTTTCTGATTCTGTGTCTCCCTCTCTCTCTGCCCCTCCCCCGTTCATGCTCTGTCTCTCTCTGTCCCAAAAAAATAAATAAACGTTAAAAAAAAAAATTTAAAAAAAAAAAAAACTGCAATAAATTTAAAAAAAAAAAAAAGATTTCATTATAAGCCAAGCAACTTATGGACATAGAAAATATTCTTCAATAAACGAAGTTGCAACTTCTTATAGACAAAGGTCAAGGCGCTGACAAGGCCAAAGGCAGCTGATTACCACACAACCTGTCAAGTGTCCACTTTCTCTAACATTTTTGGAATCTCAAGAACTTGTTTTCCAAATCGCAGTTTGCTTTTATACCCCCTAGGGGGCGCCTGGGTGGCTCAGTTAGTTAAGTGTTCAACTCTTGATTTCAGCTCAGGTCATGATCTCACGGTTCATGGGATAGAGCGCCGCATCGGGCTCTGTGATGACAGCTTGGGATTCTCTTTTCTCCCTCTTTCCCTCCTCTGCTTGCATGCTCCCTCTCTCACTCTCTCATTATAAATAAACTGAAAAATTTCAAAACAAAAACAAACTTATCCTCCCCAGTATCATGCCACTGAAACTGCTCTGGGGATTTCCTCACTTATAACATGTACAGGAGCAACACTGCCCGTCTGTCATTAACTCGGCCAATGACACAATCGTTTCACCAACCTACACCCAAATAATGCCTAGCAACAAATTTTGTGTGTAGTGATAGTGAAAGGTTATTCACACAACTCTCACAAAAGGACTGCCTCGCACTCAGCGGCAGAGCCGCAAACACAGAAGTAGGTAACTGGCCGTGTGCCTTACACGGTGCTTGAAACCCTGGAAAGAGTCCTCTCTACCTGCCGTCTCTCATTTCTCTTCTCCCACTCTTTCTGGAGGCTACATTAACCAAGCTCCTCTCCCACACACAAATGATTATTAATGTCACCGATGATCTCCATATTGCTAAATTCAACGGCAGGTTTAAGGTCATCGTCTTGACCTATCAGCAACATTTGACAGAGTTGATGCTTTCATATTAACTGAAACATCTGCTTCACTTGGCTTCCAAATCACCACAATCACCTGGTTTTCCTTCCACTTCACTGCTTGACCCTACCTTGCCGGTTCCTCCTCATCTCCCAGTGTGAACTTGTCCCTTGGGGGCTTAGCATAAACTCTTCCATCTATTCTGCTCCCTCTGTGATCTCAGCTGAGTTCACGGCTTTAAACAGCGTCTACATGCCAAGGATTCCCAAATATACATGTCCAGCTCATACGCCAAGATGCACGTACACACACAATACACCTCTTGGGTCATCTCCTCTTGGAGGTCTCAAACTTAGCACATCCAAGACCTAGCTCCTGATCACCACCACCACCACCCCCACCCCCCCACCAAATCCCCTATTGCTTTGTCCTCATCTCAGTCGACGACAATTCAATTCTCCTGGGAGCTCAAGTCAAAAACCCTGCTCGGAGTCACTGTTTAGCTTCTCTTCTTCACTCTCCATATTCAAACCGCCAGCAACTCCCATCAGTTCTGTCTTAAAACTGTATATCCATAATCTGGCTTCCTACCTTTCCTTCCCATTCTTCCTTCCCCTCCCATCTTTCCTTTTCTTCTGTACCCTTCCCAACACTGAGAGATCAGCTTCTGAGGAAGCAGGGCAATGAGCGTGATGGGGCTCTATGTGTCATCATCTGTGGCAACGTGCCCGGCGTCCAAGGAAATGGGATGGTGTGACAGAGGGGGCGGCCCAGTGTCGGTGGCAGCATGCTGGGGCTGCCAAGGAAATGGGGCAGGAGGTGGGAGAACAAAGAGGCAGATGGAAGAGGCAGCCTGAGTGTTTAAGAGAATGACGACACTGAACAAATACCTTCATCACCTGAACAAGTGATCAAATACATCTAAAATAACCAGAGACAGGTTTCTCACTATCTAAGAAAGAATTCACAAACATGGAAAGGAAAGAGCCTAAAAGAACCCTAAGATGTTGGACTGGCAGGGGAAGTATTAGTATGAACCCATGTCTAAAACATCTATGGACACAGAAGACTTGCAGATGTTTTTATACGTGTGTGTGCACGCGCGCACACACACACACATTTCCTAGTTCTGTGGGCTGAAAGTCAGAACAGTGATATCGCGGTAGCAATGAACATACTGTGTGCTCAGATCTTGGACGCTAAATGCCATCCTCCACTAAATGGAAGTCCGCTAAAGAGCTCCTTGGAGAAATGGCTGATGCCAAAGCTGAAGCAGGGAAAGTGCAAGATAAGAACGGAAGATGCTGTGATGCCAGAAAATAAGGAAACTCTCAGAGAATGATTGGAGTATGTCAAAAGAGTAAAAGAGCTAATACGAATGGACTCCCACTGGTCAAACTGGAGAAAATGTGAGCACCAAAATAAAAAGGGAGTATCAGATTTTAACCCACTGAATCAAAGAGAGGAGTCATAATGAAATAAATACATATATATACACGCATACATACCTAGAGAAAGTCCTTACTTACACTACAATGTCAGTTAGTAAATGCAGACAAAACCACCATTTGGCCGACACAGGCAGGGACTAGGGCTGGCAGGTGGAGGTTTAACAAGGAAAAGGAGATTGGTGTCACGGCCGATTAGCTCCCCCAAAACAGCAATCAAATACAAAAGGGAAAGTAGTGACTTTACAGCGGTGAAACCTGGCAGACACCAACTTGACCATGTGATCAAGGAGAACTTCACCTTGGGACAAGTCAACATGGTGGGCCTCCAAATGTGATTCACTGAGAAGAGCACAGCATCACTCTCCTGGCATTCCTGCCATGGGTGCATGACCTGATTCTGGTGATGAGGAATGGCGGACTAGACCCAGGTTTAGAGTCCTCTTAGAGAATAGAAAACCTGTAGTCTTTAAGACTGTCAAGGACACAAGAGACAGAAAAAGACTAAAAAACCATTATGGACTGGAGGACATTAAGGAGACCTGACAAGTAAAAGTGATGTGTGTTTACAGGTACGATCCCAGTCAAGAAAGGAAAAAGCCATTATTAAGACAGACGGCAGGGTGCCTGTGTGGCTCAGTTGGTTAAGCATCTGACTTTGGCTCAGGTCAGGATCTCACGGTTCGTGGGTTCGAGCCCTGCATTGGGCTCTGTCCTGACAGTTCAGAGCCTGCCACCTGCTTCGGATTCTGGGTCTCCCCACCTCTCTCTCTCTCTGCCCGTCTCCCACTTGTGCATGCTCTCTCTCTCTCAAAAATAAATAAACATTAAAAAAAATTTTTTTTAAAAGACAGATGGCAAAATCTGAATGGCGTCTGTGAGATGGATGATAATGTGGCAATGTTTATTTCCTGACTGGAAGGAGTACGTGGTAGTAATACAGGAGTATTCTTGTTTTGCGAGGAGGGGATACACACTGTAGCCTTTAAAGATAATGGGTCAACACATCTCTCTTTCTCTCTGGGGAAAGAAATAGGGCAAACACAGTAAAATTTAACAGAGTCTGTGTGAAGGGCATGCAAAAGTTCTTTGTACTGTTTTTACAATTTTTCTTTAAGTTTGAAACTATTTGAAAACTAAAATCTAAACAAAAAATACGTGTGTATTCAGAAGTATACGTAAGTATATTTGTGTATCTTATGTATATTTATCTTATGTATATTTATGTAATATATTATTTGTATACTTATGTGTTCATAAATATATACGAGTATATTTGTACATACGTAAGTATATTTGCACATCTCCATAATCCAACCACTCCCATACCTGCACGCTACCACAATTCACCTGCATTGCTGTAACAGCCTCCAAATGGTCTCCCCGCTTCCGCCCTGGCCCCACCCTTCAGGCCATTCTCAACAGCACAGCTAAAGCGAGATTAAAAACAGGATATTACTGGGAATCCGGATTTTTACAGAAGAAAAGAAATACAAGTGTATAACGTAAGAAGGTGAGCAAGAACCCTGTGGTACTGGTTTTGAACTGTGGGTATTGGTACGAATCCATGCTGTTTAAAAAAAAAATACCCGTTTCCTTGTTCTTAGGAGGTACAGGATGAAGTGTTTATGAGTTTCATATTATCTGTAGCCTACTTTCAGATGATGAAAGAAGAGGGAAGTGTGGGTAATAAAGAATGTTCACAGTTGGTAAATCTAGATAAAGGAAATACAAGGCATCACTAGAGCAATCTTTTAATTTTCTGTAGTTTTTGAACAAAAACTTTTCTGTGGTTTAAAAAAAAAAAACGTTGCAAGTAGGTGATAAATACATTTGTATACCTACAGAATATCCCTGTAGTATCCCTAAGAAAGTGCTGGTCACCTCTAAGGAATCTCTAAAATCCACTGCCCATTCCTACATCCTTTTCACCAATCCCACACGACCAGCAGTTAGATGTCCCTTCACAGTAGTAAACTATGGTAGCTATGACCTCGACTTTGACCTCTTAGGTATTCATTTACTTCTTGTAAGTTTAGCAAGATGACAAACGGCCACCAGGCGTCACATAATGGAAATCAGGGATGACATCAGTAAGAACAGCTTTGGCGGTGTGGCGGAGCCTGGCTGCGGTGAGAGCAAGAGACAAGGAGAAACCAGAGTCGGTGAACATGTTTTGTTTTGTTTTCTTAAGAATTCTGCCATAACATAAAGAAAAATGCAGAAGCGGCTAGAGGGGAAGTAACCTCTAAAGAGGGTTTGGAGGGTTTTTTTCTTTACTCTAAATGGGAGCAACAACTCTGTTTACTGACTAGCACAGATGATCTAGCACAGAGGGAAATGAAGAAGGCAACAGAGGGAAGAAGGCTTGAGCAAGGCTCTTGGCTAAAGAGGAGGGATCTACAGCACACGGGAGAAGCCATTCGTTCTCAACGAGAGAAGAGAAGGCAAGTATGCTGGCAGGTGGGTAGATGAGTTAGTGGGAGATTCAAGGGAGGGGCAGGGGGTGACAGAGGTTCGAAGAGAGAAGACACTTCATAAAAACAAACATCTAAGTGGAGAATGAGAGGACCAGGCAGATCCGATCAGCCAGCCGACGGCCTCGAGGCCTGGTTCAGCTTACTAAGCCAGTTAGATTTAACCGAGGTTGTGGTTCACCAGAGAGAGAGGGAGAGAGAACGAACTACAAAACAAGACACAGACCAGGGTATGGAGGGTATGAGCAAGGGAGCGGTTACGACTGCCCATGGAACTGAACTGGGTAAGGGGGAAGTGACGACAGAGAGGAAACGGGGGACAGTGAAAAGATGGCGTGTCCGTAGGGTCGCAGGAACTGGTGGAGTGCCACGGGGAGTGAGCTGGTAAGACAGGAGGTGGTGGTCAGAGCTCGGGGTGTTGAAACGGAGACGGTTCTCAGTGCTGACAGGGTTTCGGCCAATGATGGGGGAGCAAATGGCTGAGACAGGGTGGAAGGCAAGATCCCTGGTGGAGAAGAGGCCCAGAAATGAGAGCTCAGGGTATCTGAAGTACCTCCTCTGAGAATCTGAAATCATCCAAGGAAGGAATATTCGAGAAGAGTGACAGTAAGCGAGGAGCTAAAATTTCTCAACAAGGGAGGGAGGGAGAATAAACTCGGAAGCGGCAGATGCCTGACTGTGACAGAGACAGAGGACGGCATATTGTGACACGAGATTTAAACGGGATTTATCTCAGGGAGGATGAAAGGAGAGCTAGCCGAAAGCAGCGCTGAAAACCAAGGTGCTTATCCCACCTTTAGAGGCCCGAATGGCAAAAAGGTTTTGAGAATGAAAATGGCAGCCATTCCCCAAGCCTTCAGAGAAAGCAGCTGTAACCAAGGGGAGGGTCAGGCTGCGGTCAGTGCCGGAAAGCCAACTTTCACAGAGGAGACTGAAGACGTAAAAGAAACCACAGAAGCAGATAGAAGCTTCTGGTCTTGGTACATGCACCTTACATGTGGCAAAGAGGTGGTTTCTGCACAAAGCCCAGACAGGGAGGGAAAGAAGAGAAGGAGGGGACATGCAAGTGACAAGCGTATGAAGAAATGCGCCACATCGTATGGGATCAGGCAGCCGAGCATTAAAACGAGATACCACACCCACCTACTAGAATGGCTAAAATCCAAAACACCGGCCACATCAAATGCTGTGGAGGACCAGGAACATTCATTCACTGCTACTGGGAGAGCAAAACCGGTACAGCCGCTTTGGAAGGTTCCTCCAAAACTAAATGTGCTCTTACCGTATGATCCCAGCAATTGTGCCTCTTGGTATTTACCCAAATGATTTGAAAACTTGTCCACACAAAAAGCTGTGTGTGAACATATAACTGCCGATATGTGAAAGCGACCAAGATGCCCCTCAGTAGGTAAATGGATAAGCAAACTGTGCTATGGACTGAATTGCGTCCCCCCAAAATTTGTATCTTGAAGCCACACCCCCCAGTGTGACTATGTCCAGAGAGAGACAAGGTGGCCTTTAAGGGGTAATCAAGATTAAATGACAATAGAAGAGAGAAGAGCAGGGCCCTAATCTGATAGGACTGTGGCCTTCTAGGAAGAGGGAGAGAGAGAGATCCTTCTTCACCCCCTTTCTCTCTCGCCCTTCTCTCTTCTCCCCTCTCCCTCTCTTTCGCCTCTCGTGCCCCTGCCTTGTGAGGATGCAGTGAAAAGGCGGCCATCCACAAGCCAGAAAGAGAGCCCTCACCGGAATGTGACCTTACTGGCACCTGATCTCAGACTTCCAGCCTCCAGAACCGTCAGTAAATAAATTTCTGTTGTTTAAGCCACCCAGTCTATAGTAGTTTGTTACGGCAGGCTGAGCGACTAACATACGGTAGTACGTCCATACAGTGGAATATTACTCAGTGCTTAAAAGACAAAAAAAAAAAGAGCTTCCAAGTCATGAAAAATTATAGGTCTTAAATGCATGTTGCTAAGTGGAGGAAGCTACAGACGGTATGATTCCAACTATATGACATTCTGAAAAGGCAAAACTGGGGAGATGGTGAAAAGATCAGTGGTTGCCTGGGGCTCGGGAGGGAGGGAGGGAGGAAGAAATGAATAGGTGGAGTACGGGGGATTTTTTAGGTACATGAAGCTCTTCTGTAGGACACTGTACATGCATGACATTAGGCATCTGTCAAAACCCACAAAATGTACAACACAGAGGGAATCTTAATGTAAACCACGGACTTTCGTTAATAATATTGGATCAATACTGGCTCATCAATTGTAACAAATTCACTCCACTAACGCAAGATGTTGCCAATATGGAAAATGGCGGTGGGGGTGTATATAGAACTCTGTGTACTATCTGCTCAGTTATTTTGTAAATGTAAAACTGTACCCCCAAAAAGCCTATTAAGCATTAAAAATAATTATGTGAAATTCAGATTTCGTGCCCATAAATAAAAAGTTGTATGGAAGCACAGTGATAACTCATTTACACATTCAGTTTACATTTCCCCTGGCTGCTTTTGCACTATTAACAGCAGAGCTGAGTAGTTGCAACAGAGACCACAAGACCACAGAGACTAAAATACTTACTATCTGGACCTTTACAGAAAATAATGTTGGCAAACCCCTGCTCTAAATTTCATTACCCAGGTTAAAGGGAAAAAGCACATCCCACCATAGGCAGTTCTGAGTGAACCACTTTATTATTCAAAGTTGTTAGGGTCACAAGTTCTAATCACATAAGCTGAATTTAAAAATTTAACTGGCCACCTTCTAATATTAAAAAAAAAAAAAAAATCAAATAAATCAGTGAGGTATCTGAATACTCAAAATGGCAACTCCCAGAAAAAGAATCCACAGTCTACTGAAAAACGCCAGCAGACAACAGCGTTTCACTTTATCCTGCAAAATCCACTCCACTTACTGAACCCCTAATGAATCAGAATTGAAGCGTTCAACTAAGAGAAGACTGTTAACAGTGTGAAAAGAGAAGCCTGGAAAACAATGGGAAATGCGCACATTCAGGGAGGGACAGGGCAGGATACCTGAGTTGAGTCAGTGAACCGACTACAAAGAATTGAACGCTCTGTAAAAGAACACTAGGACTGGGAGTCAATTTATCAGATCAATCACCACCATGCAGGCTGGAAAGAGAAAATAACGCGATGAGGAAGCGCCCCACAGTTATAGTTTAAGAGATATCATAAAAATATAATAGTTAGCTAGCTGAGAATAACCATAACTACCTGATATTCTAGATTTATTAATAACTGATGGAGGGGGTGGATCTTGGGAAGAATCAAATCTGTAGAAATAATTTAGGAAAAGCATTCTGGAATAGTGACTAAGAGGACAGGCTTTGGAGGTAAACAAACCTCCTGATCCTGCTTGCTCCCCTCACTTGCTACAACACTGAACATTCGCGCTCTCTCTCAGCCTGTTTTTTCATCTGTAAGTTAATAATACCTCCTCCTTATGCTGTAGGGAGGATTAAAGAAGTCAATGCATGTTAAGAGCCTAGCAGGACACCTGACGCAAATGAAGGGCTAGATAAATGGTAATTATCCCTATTACCACTATATTTGGCTCAGGAAAACACACTTGGAATCGACAGTCTCAAGTTTCTTCCAGCAGCTCCTAGGAAATCTACCCAAGGACTGAAATAAAGCTCCCACTGCACATAATCTAAGAGGAGTTCTGTCCTTAGAAAATCAAATGAGGACTTCAGTTCAATACATAGAATTGAGATTACGCTCTTGCTACCGAGAATGGTGGCCCAAGGAGGAAAGATGAAGATCAGTCTGGATTCCCCCCGGATTCCCCCCAAGTTCCAAAGTAGGTGAAAGGCGTAGGCTCACGACAGGGCCCACTCAGAGACCTACGCAATCCCAAATTCTCGCTGGAGCCGGAGAACAGCATTAGTCCTATGTCCCAAAACGAAGAGAAGAATACAAGTTTCCTCTAAACACCTAGATGACAAAGTTTCCCCACCGTCATTCCCACTGCATTCCATTCCACTCTTCCCGATCACAAAACCAAACCAAAGATACACGAAACAACTTCAAAACAAATTGGCGCTGTTTCTGAAGGGCAGTCAGGATTACATCCATTTTTAAGCGTTAGGTCTAGGCAGTCAGGGACCCAAGGTCAGGTGCTTTGGTTCTCTGCCAAGATGGACATCAAGTCTAGACCAACAATGGCAGCTGCGACATGAAGATCTTTGCATACATTCCCCTTCTGTCACACAAACACGTACAGACACACTCCACGGCAATCACCGCCCACATCCCACACTGAGAAAACAGCTTCCAGCCTTTTTGATGATCCCAGCCATCCAGCCCTCTGCTTCCTACCGACGCCCTTTCCGCTCCCACATCCTGACCCCCTGGTACTTTCCCAGCGCAAATGGCGAAAAACGATAACAATTCCAATCAGGCAACATTTTACGCTGCCGGGTGCCAGGGCAGAAACCGCCCGGTTCTGCTAGACTCTTCCAGGCAGGTCCACGGACGGAAGCGACGAGTTAGCCCCGGCTCCCGGGGCAGAGTTCGCCCACACCTGTCTCCACAAGTGGGCGGAAGGAGAGAGGAAGAACCCCGCGGCCAGCGCTGGCACGTTCTCGGCCGCCACTCACCCCAATCCTCGTTCGCTCGGTGAGAAAGGCCCGGGCTAAGAGGCGACTCCATGGTGCCGGCAACGCCAGCCGGCTCTCGCACACCCCACGCTCCCGCGGCCTGGAACTCGGTGACTAACAGCTCGGACGGCGGCGGCAGGCGGACAAAATACCCCGTCCCGGCGCGGGGACGGTGGCCGAGCGAAGACAAACTACGCCCGCTGCCCGGGGAGCTTGCGCAAATCAGAAAGGAGAAACGTCAGAGACCGAGCTCCTTTTCAGCGGATCTCCGAGTAACTATTTCCCTTTGGGAGTTTTCGGCACTTTCTGTCCCGCTGTTTTAAGGAAAAAAAGAAAAAAAGACACATAAGCCCTACTTTCGTTAAATAAAATGTATCGATAGTAGTCAAAATGAAAAGTAAAAGCCCCTTCTGGATAGACGGGCTTGTTCCTCGCATATCCTTGTTAATACCACCGTGTAGCTATCTCAGAACAAAGGCAGAGACCCATAAAGTAAATGTGATTTAATTTTTTTGCAATCGCTGGCCGTCATTGTAAAAATTCTGCGTACACACGAGTGTGTGAAAGAAAAACTCAACTCTCGTGCCGCGTTCGTTAGACCCGCCTCTCTTCACCGGCACAGTACCTGAGGTAAACAACAGCACGTCCTTCGTACTTCCAGAAAGCCCCCTTCTATTTAAACAAATTTAAGCAAGGCAAATATAAAAGAGGGAACTCCTCGTCCTCACACCTATCTCCTAGATATGCGTTTCTAACGCATAGTACTTCGTAGTGGAAATCCGAGCGACCTTACCCTACAACCTAGAATAAGGTAGATTCGTAATCTTTTTTTTGCTGGAACTGGAGAGTCGGTTTTGTTCCGAAGCAATTCACATCACGAACTGACACTGAAAGCTTGGATTGAGATTGACGGAACAATTTCAAGAACGCTACGTAATAGAATTCCTTCCTACAGCATTTCAGCCGCGAGTATTTCAAATACCCTAAGAACCCGGATCCCTCTAGGACCGAGTGGAATCCTTCCCATGGTTACTAAACCAAACAAACGCTTCCCAGAATCCAGCGAACTCCTCGTGGCTGCGGGGTTACTACAGATTGCATAATCCACAGTCTTCAATACAGTCCTGGGACCCCAAACCGGAAACATTTCCCCGAAATGATTCCTTGTGTCATGGGGTAACTAAACAGTTTTCATGTATAGTGAAATAAATATCGCTTCTATTCAAAAACGGACCATAAAAAGAAAGCCCTAAAATAAAACCACCAAGAGTCTTTTATTCTACATCCACCAGATACCTTGGTCTTTTTTTTTTTTTTTTTTTTAATCACCATGACTGAACTCCAGCCATTTTTTTTCAAAGTTTTTATTTTTATCCGAAAAGCGCAGATGACAAGGAAACAAGTATTTGCGTCCCTATCACCAAAAATTAACAAATATTAACATTTTCTATTTTTCTTTCAGGTTTTTCATACTGTAAGAAATTAAACATGACAGATAAAGCCCAACTCTGCTTCTTCTCCTGCTTCATTTCCCCCCCGCCCAGACAACTTCTAATATGAATTTTATGGGAATCAAATCCATTTTTATTTTTATTTTTATTTTATTTGTATTTTATTTTATTTTTATTTGTAGATACATATATTTAGTGTTGTGTTGGGTTTTTAAATTTACATAAATGTATCATACTCATGTTCTCCAAGTCACTTTTCTTATTCAACATTACTTTTTGATGATCTATTCATGTTTGAACTGTTACGTGGTATTTCCTTGAAAAAAATCTATATATCACAATTTCATTTTTCATTTCTCTACTAACGGACATTTGGATTGTTTTAAATTTTTACTGTTACATACATCCTTCTATGAGTCTCTTCATGCATATATGCAAAAATGTCTTTAAGATATATGCTGGGTCATAGAGTATGAATGTTAATATCTGCCAAATTATACCAATTTACATCCTTTCTACCAATGATGAGCTCTGTACTCCACATTCTCACCAACACTAGATATGGTCACTTTCACATTTTTTGCCCCGTGAAGGGTGTGACTAGAATTTACATTTCCCTGACAATTAAATATGGGGTGGATCTTTTCGCGTTTATTAAACCTTAATTCCTCTTCTGTGAATTGCCTATTCTTATAAAATTTGCTATTGTATTTTCTTTCTCTCAATGGTATGCACGTCTTTAGCTAGCCTACTCTATTCATTTAACTGATATATGTGTTGCAAATACCTTCTCTTAAGTTTACACTTGTTTTTTTGTTTATGGGGTTTTTGTCTTTAGGTTTCAACTTCAATGTAGTCAAATTTACCAATCTTCTGTTTATGATCTGTGCTATTTGTAACTTGCTTAAGAAATCCTTCCCTCTCCTCAGGTCACAGAGATGTTTTAAATTTTCTTTCCATAGTTTTATAGTTTTGTTTTTCACATTCTTTTTTTTCTCCTTATTTGGTTATTGCTGGAGTGTAGTAGCATTATTGATTTTTATACAGCAATCCTGTATCCAAAAACCTTGCTGGATGGGGCGCCTGGGTGGCGCAGTCAGTTAAGCGTCTGACTTCAGCTCAGGTCATGATCTCACAGTCTGTGAGTTCGAGCCCCGCGTCGGGCTCTGTGCTGATAGCTCAGAGCCTGGAGCCTGCTTCAGATTCTGTGTCTCCCTCTCTCTCTGCCCCTCCCCCACTTGTGCTCGCTCTCGCTCTCTCTCTCTCTCTCTCTCTCTCTCTCAAAAATAAACATTAAGGGGCGCCTGGGTGGCGCAGGCGGTTAAGCGTCCGACTTCAGCCAGGTCACGATCTCGCGGTCCGTGAGTTCGAGCCCCGCGTCAGGCTCTGGGCTGATGGCTCAGAGCCTGGAGCCTGTTTCCGATTCTGTGTCTCCCTCTCTCTCTGCCCCTCCCCTGTTCATGCTCTGTCTCTCTCTGTCCCACAAATAAATAAACGTTGAAAAAAAATTAAAAATAAATAAATAAATAAATAAATAAAATAATAAACATTAAAAAAAATTTAAAAACCTTGCTGAATTATGTGACTGTAATATTTTGTCTGTAAATCTCCAGAATTTTCTATGTAGAAAAACTTGTATGCAAATACGAATATTTTAAAATTTATTTTAGCATGTAACCTCTTTTTAAAATTTATTTATTTTGAGTGAGAGAGAGCACATGTGAGCAGGGGAAGAGGGGCAGAGGGAGAGAGAAAGAGGGGGAGAGAGAGAGAGAGAGAGAGAGAGAGAGAGAGAGAGGATCCCAAGCAGGCTCTATGCCCAGTGCGGAGCCCGATACAGCTTGCTCTCAAGAACCACGAGGTCATGACCTGAGCCAAGATCAAGAGTCAGACACTTAACCACTGACCCACCCAGGTGCCCCCATTGTGACCTTTTTAAATTGTCCTCTCTGTGCTGACAGCAGAGAACCCCATGCAGGGCTCGAACTCCTGAGCCGTGAGATCATGACCTGAGTTGAAGTCGGACACCTAACCAACTGAGCCACCCAAGCGCCCCTTAAATTGACCTTTATTTTTTTTTTAATTTTTTTTAACATTTATTTTTTCAGACAGAGAGAGACAGAGCATGAACGGGGGAGGGGCAGAGAGAGAGGGAGACACAGAATCGGAAACAGGCTCCAGGCTCTGAGCCATCAGCCCAGAGCCTGATGCGGGGCTCGAACTCACAGACCGCGAGATCGTGACCTGAGTCGAAGTCGGACGCTTAACCGACTGAGCCACCCAGGCGCCCCTTAAATTGACCTTTAATGTGGAAAATTTCAAACACAAAGAAAAGGTAGTGAAGACTCGTTCTTAGCACCCAACTTCAACAATTTCCCATTCTTGTTTTATCTACCCTCTCTCCCCACAACACTTACTTTTTCTTTTGCTTTGTTTTTTCCCCTGGGGTGTTTTAAAGAAAATCCCAGAGAGCGTGTTATTTCACCTATAAATACTTTAATAGATATCCTGACAAGGCTTTTTTCAAATTTTTAAAAACATGACTACAACACTGTTATGATACCCACCAAAATTAATAATTCCTTAACCTGTTCCATGTTCAGTTTTCGCTCAGAAATGCCTTTCTACAGTTGGTTTGTACAGTTGTTTCCTCTCCTATGTTGTTGCAATGGCAAGGACCTCTCCTACCACACTGAAGGCAGATGCACGAGTGTACATCTTTTAACTTGTTCCCAACTTTCATGCGAAAGGTTTCCTTTAAAGGATTTTTAAAAATGCCTTATTTAGGGGCGCCTGGGTGGCTCAGTCGGTTAAGCGTCCGACTTCAGCTCAGGTCACAATATCGGGGTCCGTGAGTTCGAGTCATGCTCTGTCTCTCTGTCTCAAAAATAAATAAACGTTAAAAATAATGTTTTATTTATTTTTGAGAGAGAGACAGAGACAGAGACAGAGACAGAGCATGAGTGGGGGAGGGGCAGAGAGAGAGGGAGACACAGAATCCGAAGCAGGCTCCAGGCTCTGAGCCGTGAGCCGTGAGCCCGGCGCAGGGCTCGAACTCGTGAACCACAAGTGTCTGACCTGAGCCGAGGTCAGACACTTAACCGACTGAGCCCACAGGTGCCCCCGATGTGAAAGTTTTAAAAAGTTTTACTAGTGATAAGATTTGGTTTTTCCTGTAGTTTCTTAACACAAGGAAAATTTCTTTTCAATTTTCATCAAGAAATTTGCCGTGGTTAGGGTTTTTTTTACACACACTTTTGGTTATATACTCCTTCCATTCTAGTTACCATGCTTTTTAAAAAACTTTTTAATGATAAATGTTAAATGTTACTACATCCTTTTTATTCACTTGTTTTCAACGTAAACCCTTGGAAGAGAAATGAAATTTGAGAGAGTTTTGTCTAGGGGCGCCTGGGTGACTCAGTCGGTTGAGCGTCTGACTTCAGCTGGTGTCATGATCTCACAGTTTGTGGGTTCAAACCCCGCATCGGGCTCTGTGCTGACAGCTCAGAGCCTGGAGCCTGCTTCCGATTCTGCGTCGCCCTCTCTCTCTGTCCCTCCCCTGCTTGTGTTGTCTCTCTCTCTCTCTCAAAAATAAATATTAAAAAAAAAAAAATGAGAGTTTTGTCTAGAGACATAAAGGAGACCCTTGCCTAGATCCATACTTCTGAGGACTCTACTCTGGCGTCTGGCAGTGTCTCTTCCTGCAGGGAAAGAATCCTTGGTACCAAGGTGAGATGCCCAACCGGAACACATGCCTCCTTCTAGACACACTTTTTATGCCCAAATAGCTCCACACCTGCTTCTGAAGCTTGCTTAGGTTTCTGACTCCTAAGGGCGAACTGTGCCAATGCTGTATGCCAGGGGTGTAAACAGAGCTTAGAAATGTGAGGTGGAAAGTCCACATCCGCACATGCACGGGCCATATAAACAAACCCAGGGGTGGGGAAAGGGGGCAGTCTGTAGGTCAGGGGCCAACTCTCCTACACTGTCATGTTTTGGCAAGGAATCCATAAAGTCAGGGAATTTTAAACTCCGACCTTGTCTTCCAGGTCTTTAGGAAGGCATGTTTGTCAAGATAAGAGAATAACAGTTTGGTAGCTTGATTTGTAACTTTCAAATACTAAGACAAATAGCACATGGGCCTCAATTTGCACTCGTCAGGATGCTGCAAATGTTGGTGGGGTACCTGACCAGTGAATTTATAACTTGCTTAAAAATTGTATTTCAGGGCGCCTGGGTGGCTCAGTCGGTTAAGCGTCTGACTTCGGTTCAGGTCATGATCTCGCAGCTCGTGGGTTCGAACCCCGCATCAGGCTCTGTGCTGACAGCTCAGAGCCTGGAGCCTGCTTCAGATTCTGTGTCTCTGTCTCTCTGTTCCTCCCCTGCTCACGCTCTGTCTCTCTGTCTCTCAAAAATAAAGATTAAAAAAATTTTTGTTTTAATTGTATTTCATCAGTTCTATATTTTTACCATCTGGTATTTTCATTATGACATCTTCTAGATCACCCTAAACAGTGAATCCAAACATTAGAATACAGAGGTTAAAAGCTCAGATCTTGGGGGGAGCCTGGGTGGCTTAGTTGGTTGGGTGTCCGACTTCAGATCGGGTCATGATCTCGCAGCTTGTGGGTTTGAGCTGTGTCAGGCTCTGTGCTGACAGCTTGGAGCCTGCTTCGGATTCTGTGTCTCCCTGTCTCTCTGCCTCTCCCCTACTCGTGCTCTGTTTCTCTGTCGCTCAAAAATAAATCAACATTAAAAAAAGAAAAAAAAAACCACCTCAGATTTTGGAATAAGCCAAATCTTGACTCAAATCTAGGTTCAACCATTTGAAGCAATGTAACTTCAAAAAGTTACATTCAAAGTTACATTGAAAGCAATGTAACTTTGATGAAGTGACTTAATCTTTCTGAGCCTCAATTTTACGTGTAAAAAGGGAATAACAGGAGCTATCTCGTAGGGTTTGGGGGGAGGATTAAATTCGATAATACACATTAAATGATTGGTATGCTAATTAGCCCATGGTAAATTTTCAAAAAATTGTTGCTATTTTAAGGAACAACGTTGAATGCTACTAGCTAGGCACTGCATTATATCACCCAAATCCCCATAAAAACCCAGATGGAATCCTATTATTATCTCTCCGTTTTATATAAGGAATTAAGGCTTATGCAAATGACCTTTAAAATAATGCTTTTGGGGCGCCTGGGTGGCGCAGTCGGTTAAGCGTCCGACTTCAGCCAGGTCACGATCTCGCGGTCCGTGAGTTCGAGCCCCGCGTCGGGCTCTGGGCTGATGGCTCGGAGCCTGGAGCCTGTTTCCGATTCTGTGTCTCCCTCTCTCTCTTCCCCTTCCCCGTTCATGCTCTGTCTCTCTCTGTCCCAAAAATAAATAAACGTTGAAAAAAAATTTAAAAAAAAATAAAATAAAATAAAATAATGCTTTTAAGGAAGGCAGAGCGTGTATTATTCCCATTTCATGAAAGAAAACTGACGCTCAACTTTCAAAAGACCTTCCAAGGGGGGTGCCTGCGTGGCTCGGTCAGTTAAACGTCTGGCTCCGGGTTTCGGCTCAGGTCATGATCTCAGGGTTCGGAGTTCCAGCCCCACGTAGTTCGAGCCTGCTTGGGATTCTCTCTCTCCCTCTTTCTCTACCCCTACCCCACTTGCCCTGTCTCTTTCTCTTTCTCAAAATAAATTAAAAACAATTTTTAAATCAAAATAAATAAACAAACAAACACAAGCCAGGAAGTTGGGGACAGGTGAAACCAGAATTCTCAGAGCCCACTCTAGTCCTTCAGTACTAGTTTAACTGCACCAGAAACACTGCTGTGAAAGAAAGTTAAAATTGCTATTTTCTACAGATCTGTAAGCCCATCATGTTGTAAATGGATATTCTTAAATATTAAAAAGCGTTCCATTTGTTTGTTTGTTCTTGAGAATGAAGGCATAATGGATTTTCTATTTACCACCCAAAATGTTTTAACATCAATGGATTTGAAATCGGAAACTTTCGCTTAGCGGATGTTTCACAAAATTTCAAAATTTACATAAAGTCAATTCCCCCAAATTCATTCTCCACTGGCAAATACCAATTATCTTCCAAAAAAAAAGCTATTTTGTCTCTTTCTCCTGGCTGGAATGTAAATTGCAAGAAGACGGGTTTTTATCTAGTGTGCTCACTGCATCATCTAGAATTGTGCACAGAATAGTTGCTCAATGAATTATTTACGGAATTGACAATTGCAAATCCAAATAAAATCTATGCAACTTTCCCCACGCTAGATGCTACAGCGTGGGATTGGTAGGTATTAACTCAAGCCATACAAAACTCTCACTACTTGTTAGCTACAAAAGGCACAATTCATGTGTTTCAGCCTAATTGTTTTTAAAGTTTTCTAGAGTATATTATGAAGCAAAGTGAACAGATATTACAAAAGCTAAGATAAAAATGGGAGAAATTTTTCTCATAAGAAAAAATTATTTTATAAAAGTTACCAAAGGCTTCAAGTCCTATGTTAAGATAGTCTCACAAATCACAACACTCCCACCATTTCAAAAGTTAAACTAGGGGGCGCGCCTGGGTGGCTCAGTTGGTTGAGCAACCAAATCTTGATTTCGTCTCAGGTCATGATCTCACAGTTCGTGGGTTCAAGCCCCATATCAGACTCTATCCTGACCGCTCAGAGCCTGGAGTCTGCTTTGGATTCTGTGCCTCCCTCTCTCTCTGACCTTCCCCTGCTCACCCTCTGTCTCTCTCTCTCTCAAAAACAAATAAGACATTAAAAAAAAAAAGGTTTTTAGAAAAGAAAGAGAAGTTTCAAAATATGTCCAAACAAATCTGCTTTGCATTTCTAGGAATAAATCTATTTAAACACAATCATTTCCAATTTTTGTACATAATTTTGTCCATCCAGACCTTAAGATCACTTAACATTCCAAAAATCAGAACTCTTTAAAATATACGAAACAAGGAACGAATCTGGGTTATACAAAATTTTAATATCAAATAAAGTATAATTTACATGATTAAAAGTTTTGATTTCCACATAAAGTATTCTACTGAAATAAGAGACTAACAAAGCACAGTTTCCAAGTCACCGTAAATGAAATGTTGACGGTCTAAAAACTAGACAATCGGCCATGAATGACAACAAGCAAGGGAAGCATGTATCAGCAAGTTTCTTTCCAAGCTATCAAAAATGTCACAAGTTCAAATTTTTCTTGTCTGTGATCCCAAAACCGGCAGCATCTTCATTTCATCCACTCTATTCTTATGTATTTGAAAAGCAGGTGTTATCCATCTACCACAGGAGCACTGTTCACCATACCAATTGAAAGAACCCAACTTGGCATTGCATTTGGGGCAAAGAAGCTGAAATAAAGCAACTGTGTTACTTCATTCACTCACCTGTATATAAAACAAATAATTACCACTGGCAATACAGGATATAAAACAGGTAAGACGCAGCTCCTACCTCCACGGAGTTTACGATCTAATCAGCAAGATGAAAGGCTATGGCAATTCGCCATACTAAGATGGAGGGCTATGATAATTGTGCAAGAAGCATGTTGTGTCCTGGGAGTTTGGCAAAGGACCAGATGAATCCGCGCATGAGGGGAGAAAGGTGACGGCGGAGATAGGAAACCCAAGGTTGCAGGATGTGGCACGTGCTGGCTTTTAAATCAGCCTGCGGTTTAGTATCTCAAACTAAGATCATCACGGCTACAGAACAGGAAGGCATGTTAGGAGTCTCACGTTCTATTAATGATATTGACGGCATGTAAGTTAGGTCTCAGCTTCCTGGCTATTTTAAAACAAATAAACAGGGGCCCCTGGGTGGCTCAGCCAGTTAAGCATCAGACTCTTAATTTCGGCTCAGGTCATGATCTCCCTGGGGTTCATGGGATAAGGTCCCATGGTCGGGCTCTACACTGTCAGTGAGGGATTCTCTCTCTCCCTCTCTTTCTGTCCCTCTTCCCCAGTCACGCTCTCTCTTTCTCAAAATAAATAAATAAACATTTAAAAATAATAAAGGGATGCCTGGGTGGCTCAGTTTGTTGAGCATCTAATCTTGGCTCAGGTCATGATCTCGCAGTTTGTGAGATTGAGCCCCGCGTGGGGCTCACTGCTGTCAGCACAGAGCCCACCTCGGATTCTGTGTGGCCCTCTCTCTCTGCCCCTCCCCTGCTTGTGCACTCTCTCTCAAAAATAAACATTAAAAAAAATAAAAAATAAAAATAAAGAGATTAAAAACAAAAGACTGTATCTTAGATTAAGATTAAGATTATCTTTAGGGGCACCTGGGTGGCTCAGTCTGTTGAGCATCTGACTTCAGCTCAGGTCATGATCCCACAGTTTGTGGGTTCAAGCCCCACGTTGGGCTCTGTGCTGACAGTGCAAAGCCTGCTTCAGATCCTGTGTCTCTCCCTCTCTGTCTGTCCCTCCCCTACTTGTGTGCACTCTCTCTCTCTCTCAAAAATGAATGAATTAAAAAAAAAAAAAGGGTATCTTTAGATTAATATTAAGCAAACCTAAATGAGAAATGTGGCCGTCACAATGCTCACATGAGCTGCATTCTTAAGAATTAACAGGAAATGAAAACAAATCTCTCAGCAAACATACAAACTGAAAGATCAGGAAAAAAGAGAGACGTTATGGAGCCAAAAGAAAAAAAAAAGAGAGGGAAGAGAAACTTTAAATATAATTTTAAAATCCTTATTTGCCCTTACTTGTTACTAAGTTTGTGTTTTGTTAAAATACATTCTAATTGGCTTATATTAGTCTTCTACTTGAAAAAACATAAATAGCCTTGAAAGGAATTATCTTAGACCAACAGCCCCCACCTAGAAGTGGTTCACTATTTTAGATCAGCTGGGTTTTATTTAATTAATATATTTGATAGAGTCTTATCTACACTAGAAAGATATAATCTTCATCAAGAAGGTAGTTCTGATGGTTTAAAGTCCGAGAGAGAACAAAATATAGATGATATAATGAAACTGCAGAAAATATAATGTGTTCCTACCTGTCCATCCATCACGCCCAGCAAGGCAGATTCCATCCACTGTACAGGTTCAATGAAATACGATGTACATTGAGCCTGACCCCCTGTGGTGAGCATCAAAGATGGCGTCACTCTCTTGTGGGCAAAGGCTATAGGACCACTTCCTTCATTATGATCCAAAATGCTAGAACTTCGAAATAAAGATCGCCTGCAAGCCCCAAACAAAAACATTAATGGCTTTCAAAACAATGAAAAAATAGATGCAATGTGCAGTATTTCTTAGCAAAATAAAATAAAATTGATTATGCTACTGTAATTTTCAATAACCTCTACAAATAATCTGATTTATTTTCACTCTTAAGAACTTATTCTCTTCTGAAAAGCAGATTTGAAGGGGCGCCTGGGTGGCTTAGTTGGTTAAGTGTCCGACTCTTGATTTCAGCTCAGGTCACGATCTCACAGTTGTGCAATTCAGCGTCCGGTCAGATTCCATGCTGAATGGGGAGCCTGCTTGGAATTTTCTTTCTCCTCTCTCTCTGCCCCTCCCCGCACTTGCATGTGCGCGCGCGCATGCGCGCGCACCCACACACGAGAAAGGAAGAGAGAGAGAGAGAGAGAGAGAGAGAGAGAGAGAGAATGAGAATCCCAAGCAGGCTCCACACTCAGCATGGGCTCCATTCCACAACTCTGGGATCATGACCTGACCTGAAATCAAGAGTTGGGTGCTTAACCCACTGAACCACCCAGGCACCCCTGATTTTGAAATTTCTACGTTACTCAATTAAACAAGTTCTCCCTACAGATTTTAAGAAAACGAAACTTTCAATACTTTTCAGCTACTGAGACAAGGCAAAATCTCCAGAGGACAGAAAATATTTTACCTGCACTTTCTACATTTGTAGAGAACCTCGTCTTTCAATCCTTGTGAGATGGTCGTTGGGTCGACAGCAAAGAGTTCTTGAGGTAAGTTCTGCAATTCTACAGGACATAATTAAAATGTATCTAATTGTTGAAGTTAACTCTGCATTGTCAGGCAAAGTTCAGCTAATGTCAAACTAAGGCAAGAAGTGCTAACCTCAGAAATTAGAAAAGAAAAGAAACAAAAAAAAATCTCCAGTGAGGAGAAATCAGGGGGAGGTAGGAGAGCATAGTGAAGCCCTTGGGTTCTGGGACAGACTGCCTGAGTTCAAATCCCAGCCCACCACTGACAAACCATGTGACCTGGAACAAGTTATTTCTTGCTAAATCACAGTTTCAAAAGGAAATAATAGTACCCGTCTCAAGAGATGGCTGGAAAAGTGAGATAATGCACCTGAAGCCTTTCGTATCAGAGCAAAGAACATCTAAAAAGGGCCCAATAAGCAATTATCACTTACCTGGATACTTTTCTGTAACCTTTTGTAAACGATATTGCTTATAAACTGCACTCGAAGTATCTACTTCATATCCCATTGCCTGGTATAATTTTAGTTGCCACTCAAATCCCTCATTCATCCTGTAAGGACAAGCAAATTTAAAGTTAAGTTTTCATTAAATGAGTAAAATCACACTGCAAAAACAATTATTACTATAACAAAGAACTCACTTAGCCTCTGGTTTGATGGTCTGGAGATTTTCATAGGCTTTTTCAAAGGTAAGCTGGTCAGTCTTCATCAGAAAAGCAGTTATTATAGCCACACTTCGACTGACTCCTGCATGACTGAAAAAGAGACCTTTAAAATAAAATAGCAAACAGCAGCAATTAAAAAAACAAAAAAGCTCAGCTCCCTATCAGTGGTAAAGTTCAGGTCCATTCCATGTCTGCTTCTTCTACCCAAGATAAACTCTTTGTCTCTGAAATACTAACGACATACAAAAGAATTATTCCTTTTTTTTTTTTTAATTTCTTTAACATTTATTTTTGAGAGAGAGAGAGAGAGAGAGAATGAATGAGCAGAGAGGGGGACACACACAGAATCCAAAGCAGGCTCCAGGCTCCCACCTATCAGAGCTCCAGGCAGGGCTCGAACCCACAAACCGGGAGATCATGACCTGAGTCAGACGCTAAACAATCGAGACACCCAGGCACCCCTATTTATTTCCTTTTTGTTTTTGAATTCTGAACTATGTGAATGTATTACCTTTCCAAAAGGTAATACACTAATTTTACACTAATTAAAAAAAATTATAATGGCTTTGGAAAAAATCCAAGCTCCCTTGCTCTTGACATTCAGGGGCCTGGAAACCCGGTCCCAGGCTTCTCTCCATTTTACCACTACCTTATGTCCTTTATGTAAATATTTAGAACAAGAGCTGGCACACAGTAAAAGTGCTGGCTCAATAAACCGAAACTCCTGTTACTACACTCCAATCCAACTAAAAAGGACTACTAAGAATTCCCAAATACCTATCAAGATTTTCTTTTTGGCATTGCTACGACGTAACTCCATCTTTCCCGTGGGCGTGGCTTAGGGATCCTTCGTGTCCTAACCAATTTTTCTCTCCCCATTTCTCCCCTTCATCAACCACCCTCTGCCCCAAACAAGAACACTGAAAAGAATCTACTTTTCCTCTGAAGGTTGAATAACTTTTGTTCATCTCCTTTGGCACATGACTCGCATCACAGTCTGCGTCACAATCATCGGGGTAGGTGCCTGGCTTCTTCTGAAGAGCTTTAAACTCTTCTAGGTGCAGGGACTTGGCCGTTTATCAGCCACACACCCCCCCATCCCCCCCCCCCCCCCGCTAAAAAACAACTCCGGGTTGGGAGGGGGGCTGCAGGATGAATCAAAATACAGAAGTGTGAATCATCAAAACAGGAATGAATGAGAGCCAGCACGCCTTCAGGGGCCCCGCCCCCTGCCCCCTCCTCTCTCCCGGACACCCGCCAGCCAAGGGAGGGAGGGAGGGAGAGGAGGTTCCGGTGCTCTGACAGCCCCTTCGCCCTCCCCTAGGATCCTCGGAGGAAGGGGGGCGGCGGCAGGCTGGAAGCGAAGCGGGGCTGCACCCCCTCGTGCGGGCCGCTCACCAGTGCACCAACGTCGCGCGGCCCTCGTCGCGGGCCTGGCCGATG
This sequence comes from Puma concolor, assembly GCF_028749965.1. Lineage (NCBI taxonomy): Eukaryota > Metazoa > Chordata > Mammalia > Carnivora > Felidae > Puma > Puma concolor. The sequence goes on along the minus strand of NC_141683.1, from coordinate 6,218,363 downwards.
AAGGCCACACACCGGTCCAGATGGCTGAGCAGGTCAGTTTCGGGCTTGTCCAGCGCCGGCACAAACAGGCGCCGTAGACCCTCGATCCCGGCGCCCGACCTGAAGTCGGGCTCCTCCGAGTCCACCGTCAGCACGGCCGTGATGCCCGCCTCCCTCAGGTGGTCCGGCTCCGCCGCGGCCGCGGCTCCACCCAGGTACAGCCCCGGCCGCACCTCCAGCATCTGCCCGGCGGAGCTGGCCCCGCTCCGACTGTCCCCCGGCCGCGGGCAGCCATGACTCCCTCCCTGCGCCTCCAACATGGCGGCGGCCAGAGGCCGAGCGGCCAGGGGCCCTACCATCGAGTAGGCGGCCGGCTAGAACGCCCTTCCTCTGGGACGAGCCGGCCTTAGATGCGCAGCCGCTCCCTCGGAGGACCGCGGCCGTGGCTGGAATGCGTACTTCTGGGGCAAGGTGATGCTGTGGCTGAGGCAGAGCGGACTTTAAAACCCGAGTCTGGCCCCAGCCTCCCTAGATTGGTGGTGGAGGATAAACTTGCCCACATACAGGGTTTCTCGGGCTTATAGTGTTGAGATTTCATGGAAAGGGGCGATGAGAGCAGCTGGACTCAAATTTGAACTAATGGCCCCACCAACCGAATCAACTCTCATTTTATCCAACTGGGGTAAAACCGTTTTTTCAACGTTTATGAAGCCTTCTGTTTGTGTTTTTTCTCTTGTGATTAATTTTTCTTTTTTTTTCTTTCTTTGCCCAGTTTTTTATTGGTATGTGAATCTCTTTCTTGTTGATGTACACTGTCCTATATACTTTTAAGATACTAATCTCTTATTTTTGTGTGTCAGTACCCTCCAACCCAAGAACACCGGGAACCTATCTCACTTTCTTATCATTTGCATGTTCCCTGAAGTAGCATTTTTAATTGCCTTTAAGAATTTTTCCGTTGCATTCACATGTTAGCTGTTGGGTGCAAAAGGCCTAGTTTTCAGCCTATTTTGGCTTTTGGCATGATCATTTCTAGCTTTTGATTTAAAGAGAGAGACCTGTGATTCTTCCTTTCACTTGAACATCTAGAGATCATTGTAGGGTTATTAATTGGCCTAATTACAATATGGTTGCATCTCAGGGACTAGGAAGGCCTGAAAAGAGGAAGCCAGATGGGGGGAACATCTGGTCTGTGGAGCAGTCAGAACATATATCATGTTGGGGCACCTGGGTGGCTCAGTTGGTTAAGCATCTAACTCTTGATTTAGGCTCAGGTCATGACTCACAGTCCATGAGATCTAGCTCCTCATCAAGCTCCACATCAGGCTCTGCTCAGAGCCTGCTTGGGATTCTCTCTCTCTCTCTCTCTCTCTCTCACTGCCCCTCCTCCCTCTCTCTTTTTCTCCCTCTCTCAAAATAAGTAAATAAACATTAAATATATGTATACACACAACATTTATTAAGTTTGTCATCTTATATGGGTATGATTTGTGGCACCCCAAAACAATCACAATAGTAACATCAAAGATCACTGATCACAGATCACCATAACAAATATAATAATAATAATAATAAATTTGGAATATTAGGGCGCCTGGGTGGCTCAGTTGGTTGAATGGCTGACTTTGGCTCAGCTCATGATCTCATGGTTCATGAGTTCAAGCCCTGCGTTGAGTTCTGTGCTGACAGCTCAGAGCCTGGAGCCTGTTTCAGATTCTGTGTCTCCCTATCCCTCTGCCCTTCCCCTGGTCTCTCTGTCTCAAAAATAAACATTAAAGAAAAAAAGTTTTTTAAACAGGTTAATTGTGCATTCAGAAAACAAAAAGGGGGAGAGGGCTAAATGGGTTGAGCTTTTGTATGTATTGAAGTTATTATCAGCGCAAAATAGACTATTATAGCTATAAGATGTTTTATGTAAGCCTTATAGTAACCACAAAACAAAACCTACAGTAGATGCAATACAGATGAGATGAAGAGTAGGGAATCAAAGCGTAACACTGTGGAAAATCATCACTTCAGCAATGAAGGAAGCAAGAAAGGGAGAAGGGAACAAGAGTGCCGGAGACCAGCTCCAGCAACCAGGGGTTCCCGAAGGAAGAACGGCGGCGGTGAAAATAAAACAAAACTAAAATGAAAAACTAAAACTAAAATAAAAATGGACACAGACAACAGCAGTGTGTTGAACTGGCCGATTTATTGTAGTAGATGTGGCATTATATTTGCTAGTGATTTCCTTGTAACATATGTCATCTATGTTTTTCTAACATTACCTAATTTTGAAAATGTTCCTATGTGTAAACAACCTTTAAGAAATAACATGGTGATTTTCCCCTAAGTTTCCCGCATGCCCTTTGATTATGGATTAATTTCTTACATTATTCCATTATGCATCTGCCTTTATCTATAATCTACAGAGCATTTGCTTTGCTTTGCTGGACCCTGCTTTGGATTCTGTGTCTCCCTCTTTCTCTGCTCCTCCCCACTCACACTCTGTCTCTGTCTCTCTCAAAAATAAATAAACATTTAAAAAATTTTTAAAAAAAGAAATAAAGAAGATCTGAAATGAATAACCTAACTTTATACCTCAAGGAACTAGGAAAAAAAAAAAAAAAAAAAAGGAAACTGGGCCCAAAGTTAGCAGAAGGAAGGAAATGACAAAATGATATGGAGACCAGAAAAACAATCAAAAAGAGCAATGAAAGGAATATGTGGTGTTTTGAAAAGATGAACAGAATTGACAAAGCTCTAGCCAGACTCACTAAGCATGAAGGATGGAAGATTAAAAACAATCAGAAAGAGGAGACATTACAACAGACACCACAGAAATATAGAGGATCATGAGAGACTAGGATGAGCAATTATCTGCTGACAGATTGGATAACCTAGAAGAAAAGGATACAGTCTAGGAAACATGTAACCTACCAAGACTGAATCATGAAGAAACAGAGAATCTGTTCAGACCAATAATGAGTAAGCAGATTAAATCAGTAATCAAAAATTTTCCAAAAAAAAAAAAAAAAGAAGAATCCCAGAGCCAAGTGGTATCACTGTGAATTCTACCAAACATTTAAGAAAAACTTAATGCCAATCCTTCTCAAAGTCTTCCAAAAAATTGAAGAGCAGGGAACACTTCCAGACCCATTTTACAGGGCCAGCATTACCATGGTTACAAAGCCAGATAAGGACACTATGAGGAAAGAAAACTACAGGCCAATATCCCTGATGAATACGGATGCAAAATTTCTCAGGGGCACCTGGGTGGCTCAGTTGGTTAAGTGTCCAATTTCAGCTCAGGTCAAGATCTCACAGCTTGTGAGTTTGAGCCCCATGTGGGGCTCTGTGCTGACAGCTCAGAGCCTGGAGTCTGCTTTGGATTCTCTGTCTCCCTCTCTCTCTGCCCTTCCCCCACTCATGCCCTGTCTCTCAAAAATAAATAAACACTAAAAAAGATTTTTTAATTCTGAACAAAATATTAGTAAGCAGAATTCAACAGCAAATTAAAGGATCATACACCACGATCAAGTGGGATTTATCCCTGGGATGTAAGGATGATTTAACGTCCACAAATCAATAAATGTGATATACCACATGAACAGAGTGAAGGATAAAAATCACATGATCATTTCAATAGATGCATAAAAAGCATTTGACAATATACAACATCTTTTCATGATAAAAAAAAAAAACTCAACAATTGGGTATGAAGGGACATGTCTCAACATAATAAACAATTTTCTAGGTAAAGAATCTGGCTTCTATGCTGAGAATGATGATGGAGGTTTCAGAAGAATAGCCAGTTTGAGGGAAATTTGCCTGAAGAGAGTAGAGAACATGCGTGGAAGCTGACCTGTGGGATCAGGCAGCCCAGGGCCTGGTTAGTGTTTGCATCATAAATGTAAAACTCTTGGGGCACCTGGGCGACTCAGTTCCTTGAGCGTCTGACTCTTGATTTCACCTCAGGTCATGATCCTAGGGTCATAGGATTGAGTCCCATGTCTGGCTCCATACTTAGTGCTGAGTGTAGAGCCTGCTTGGGATTCTCTCTCTCTCTCCCTCTGCCCCTCTGCCCATTCATACTCTCTCTCTCTCTCTCAAATAATAAATAAATAAATAAATACGCTTCTGTGCAGTAAAGGGTTAATTCAGTAGCCTTGGTGGCTCACTCTCAAGCCTGAGGGTAGTCTTGGTGACCCCTGATATAGAATCTATTGTCTAGAATCATGAAAAACTGGAAATACTAAATGAATATATGTAATGGATTTGTTACACAAGTGGTTGTATCCAGCCAATGAAATACTAACCAACTATTTCAAAGATAACAAAGGAAGTGGTCCATGCTAGCTATATTATAGGTTTTTTTTTTTTTTTTGAAGCCGGTTTGCAAATAGAAAATACATCTTGGCCATATATATGTATACACATAGATATAGATTATATAGATATATAGATATGAAAAATACTGAAAGATATATGTCAAACGTAACCGTGGTTATTTCTGGGAGCTGGCTTAAGAGACTTACAGGATAGCCTTCATACACTTCTTTCTATGTATTTTTTTTTCGACTACTACCATTAAAATTATTCACTGTAAACAATTATAGCTATTTATATTCTGGAAAAGGGGGAAAACACTATTAGCGGTTCATCTCCTGAACATTTTATGAAGTTACCTTAATCATTCCCGCAGCCTTATTAGTTTTCTGTTGGAAGCAAGCTTTCTTTCTTCAACTCCCTAAAATGACTATCATCTCCTTCATGGCCGGGGGTAGGAGACACCTCTGAATTGTTACTAACTACCCACAGAGTCTGGTCCAGTAAATGTCTGTAACTGGATAAATAAAAATAGCCAGATTCCTGCCGCTGAAGATCTTTTCCAGTTTCTGCATTTGTATTTGTGGCCACTAGGTGACACAATTTACCCTCTGGCAAGATACATTTCCTGTCCCACCCTCACGATAGGGTTAAAGGAATATGGCAGCCTGTGAGAAAAGTAAGATGTTAGGGTTAGGAATGGAATGCTGTCATTAGGGAGGGAGCCGGATTGTTTTTCTGTCAAGGAGAAAGGAGCTTCTCTGTCCTAGGATTGGGAGTCCCCACCCCCACCCCGCAGACACAAAGGCAATTTACCTGTTCATCGTATCACCAGAAAACCTGCAACCTTGATAAATATTAAGCAAAAATTCTTATCATTGTTAAGCGATCGTCACATATGTGGTGGCCCGCATGTTAAGAAGATAGCCGTTTTGGGGCGCCTGGGTGGCGCAGTCGGTTAAGCGTCCGACTTCAGCCAGGTCACGATCTCGCGGTCCGGGAGTTCGAGCCCCGCGTCAGGCTCTGGGCTGATGGCTCGGAGCCTAGAGCCTGTTTCCGATTCTGTGTCTCCCTCTTTCTCTGCCCCTCCCCCGTTCATGCTCTGTCTCTCTCTGTCCCAAAAATAAATAAAAAAACGTTGAAAAAAATTAAAAAAAAAAAAAAAAGAAGACAGCCGTTTTACGTAACCCGACCCGGTTGTACGAGAATACGCATTACCCTAGCCTTCCTCTTCTTTGGTTGTTTCTCAGAAATGTTTGGCTACAGTCACATGTATCATGTATCGCTTTCATCTTTAAAAATGTTTTCTGTAAGTGTATATCTGTGCTGAGCCCTGAGCAAGGAAATTTCCCCTCTTCTGCCCCATCCTCTCCCCAGCAAAGTCCCAAGAGGAACTTCCTCTTTCTGTTCCTAGCACATTTCCCCGGGCCCCCCTACACCCAGCGCGTTATCAGGAAATGTTTGTCAGTGATGTTCTCAATGGGACTTAAAGACAGTTGTGAAGGTACACATGAAATGTACTTTGAGGCCAAGAAAAATGAACAAAAATATAGATGACAACATAACTCTATTATTTGGCCTGTGTTTGTGAGTGGGAAGTGGACACCTAGAAAGTGACGAGCTGGGACTTGGTGTTGCTTTCGAAGGGCACGGTCTGAAGCCAGAGGAACACCTAGGTGTGATCCTGAGCTGCACAGGCCCCAGCTACCCACCAGCGTGTGGTCCCGTGCCTTTAGAAAGTTCTATGATTCCGCGAAGTCTCCGTCTCTTCATCTGCAAAATAGGAGTAGTTAGAGCCATGTTGCAGAGTTCTGATAAGGATTAACTTGTTGGTGTGTGTCACTAGGTGGCGACAGAGAGATCTGCCATGCTAAACTGTGCCCCTGGAGGGAAAGCTGTGCACCTGGAGGGAAAGCTGTGCACCTGGAGGGAACAGCTGGAAGGGGCTGTGAGAGGGTTGCTGAGCTGGGTGGAGAGGCTGGTGCAGCTGAAGCTGTTGAACAGAGATGAACCATGGGGTGTGCTCAGTCCAGGAATTCAGCGGTCATGAGGATTAGGAAAAGCGGATCCTAACCACCTACCATGCTGCAACCACATCCCTAAACGCACTTAGTCATTGGGATTCTGGGTCTTTGTAGAGGTGCGTCCTCTTGACAAAGGGGCACCTACTGTTGAGATTCTGAGGAAGAAGCATGAGCTCTACCTACAGACCCTGGGAGCAGAGATGACTGAATGGAGTGGGAGCACCCTCATTGTGTCCGCTGACCCAACAACTGCCCTGCCTTACTCCCAGGCCCTCCCCACCCTCCAACATTTGCCAACTTAGCACCCTGTAGGGTTGAGTTGCAGGTGAAGGAGGTGAGAAGAAGGGGCTGGCAAGGTGGGGTGGGGGGTAGCTGTGAGCAGGAAACACTGAGGTCTGAGGGCTAAGACCCCAGACCGTCTCATTCATGGTGCCCAACGTGGCTAACTAAAGGGACGATTTGTTGTCAGACGTCACAAGCTGTCCTGGGACGTGTGTTCAGTCACACTGGCCACATCCAGCCCTAACAGTGGCTGCATAGAGCTGAGCCTCCGTGGAGGGAAAGGGCTCCTACACGATGAGGGAGCGTGGGGCAAGCTGAGAACAAAGTACAAGCTGGCACCCCTGCCCCCTGCACCCCAGGTGGGATATGTGTGATTGACACTTCCCAAGAACAGACGAAAGGGGTTTAAGTGCTTGCCATGGTGATATGGGAAACTAGGGCAAACGAAAAATTAAATTCCCTTACTGCCTACAGCCCCCATTACAAGTCTTTGAAACTGGCAGAGTGACCTCCCTCCAGGAACTCAGCTGCCTCCATGATGACACTTTGCTAGGGGCAAAAGAGAATCTTGGCTTAACATTATCCTGACCGTCCCCCCCTCCCTCCCCCCCCCCCCCCCCCCCCCCGCCCAAGCCCCGGGATCCCGTAAGTCTACTTTAACGTGTAAAAATTCCTTTGGAACCTTCCTTTATCTCAACTCCCCCAAGATATATGCTGGCAATCATACTCCAAGCTTATGGCCCCTTGATATACATCTGAAGGGTCTCATGACTGAGATTTTACTAAACCGTAATAGCACGGCACTTTCCTAACAGCAGCTAGCCCCTCAAGGTCCTGGAAATCTTGCTTCCAAAATTCCTTAGAGACTTATGCTGTCCCTAACCTCCTCCCAACCTGAAGGTATATAATCAGTTACCTGTCACAATCCCGGTATGGCTCTTCCTGCACCTGGGTCCTGTCCCCGTGCTTTAATAAAATCACCTTTTTGCACCAAAGACGTCCTCAAGAATTCTTTTCCGGCCATCAGCTCCAGACCACCCCCACCATCACCCCCAAAAACCTCATCACTACGTGTCCCTCACTCACAGGCCTCAGGTATCCAAGCACCCTTTCACAGAGGGTCTCAGCGTCCCTTGGCAGTCCACCCGGTGCTAAGTGGATAGCCCCCATCTCCATATATATCTTTAAGCCGCCAAAGCAGTAAGATTGCCTGGTATCCTGGTTACGGCAGGAATGGCCCATTAGCACTTACAGAAATAAGCAGCTATATTAACCACAGTGTTATTAACGACAGTGATGAGGGAGCAGAAGGCAAGCTGAGGGCAAAACACAAGCTAACAAGACCCGCTCCCCCCCCCCCCCAACACACCTAGGTGGGATATGTGTGTTGTTCCTCAGGTACTCCTGGCTGCCCAAGAACAAAGAAAAAGAAAGAAAACAAAAGGTTAACATACAGGACACACGGGAGATCCCAGTCACACGATTTGTGAGTCTCCGTCAGTTTACAGATGTCTTTGTAAATTACAAAAGGCAATCTTATCAACAGCTTAATCTCCAGAAACCTCTGGGCTGTTGTCTGGAGCCCCAACATCACTTTCCCCTCCACAGTGATGTGGGAACAAAGGCAAGGAGGAAATGGCAGGTAAAATTAAATTTCTTTATGGCCTGCAGCCCATTGACAAATACTTGAGGCAAATAAGGAGTGTGACATTTCTCCAGGAATCCCCTGCTGTGGTAATGTTAATGCCTTCCTAGGGGAAGAACAACCTTAGCTTGACAATAGCAAGGCCCCTGGCATCCTAGGAGTCCTCTTTAGCATATGAAAGTCCTTCCGGAGGCTTCCCCTCGGTCTTTCCCTCCCCCAACTCCGTAGTACAGAAGCAGTCACTCTTTACAAGCCCAGTGCAGCTCTTCCTGCCCCCGGGTCCTGTCCCTGCGCTTTACTAAAATCACCTTTTTGCACCAAAGGCATCTCAGGAATTCTTTCTTGGACCTCCACCATTCCAAGACCCCATCAGTAGCATGGTTATTAACCATAGTTAATAGTTGTATTAACTATATATGGTGGGCATAGTGATTTTAGTTAATAATACTGTATTGCGTATTTAGAACTTGCCAAGAGAGTAGATCTTAAAAGTTCTCATCACGAGAAAAACATTATGTAACTATGTGTGGTAATGGGTGTTGACTAGACTTATGGAGGGGATCATTTCACAATACATATAAATATCGAATCATCATTCCGTTGCCCGCCTGAAAGCAATACAACGTTATGGGGCTAGTAGACCTCAATTTAGAAGCAGAAGGAGCAGCGTCCACTAGGGGGCAGCATGAGCCTACCAGGATGAGTCTTGCCCTGAAAAACCCGTTCATTCCCTGACAGAATGACTTCATAGGCAGGTTAGAGAAGCTGCCCACCAACCGAATCCGTCCTTCTGCAGGCTTTGGGACACATCTCAAGTACACAATTCAAAAGAGATAAATGCAAGGTTCTACACTTTGATCTCCCAAATGGACTGCACAAACACCACTTGGGGTGCAAAGAGGTGGACCTTAGACAGAAGCTATCTCATCGGTGGGTCTGCAGGCAGGCAGTCAGCTTAATGAGGCTGGACAATATCACCGGTCCCCTGGAAAAGCTGCTGTCCTCCAGGCCACCCGGAACCCCGTGTATGTTTCTACCCCACCACTAACAAGTCCGTTAGTCTCCGGGTCTCCACCTCTTGGTCTCTAAATCAACAAATTGGGTAAGTCTCTAGGTCCTTTACAGCAGTAAATTCTAGGACTGCAGCCTTTACCATCGGTGGATATAGGGTCAACATTCGTTCCACTACCTTCTCCAGTGCCTTTCTGAGCTGCAGCTCCTGGGAAGCTGAAAGGGACCCAGATTCCCTTGTGGCCGGGTGGGGGGCTCAGTTGAGGTCTGGCCACTCAGAAGCCTTTGGATAACACATGGAAGGTGAAAGTGAAACGGGCTGTATTTCTGTGGCTTCTGTGGAGAGTGGAGAGTTCTGGGGTGTTCCGTGGCAGCCACGGCAGAGATCCCAGTGTCCGCGATCTCAGGGCCCCGAGCATCTATTTCTTGGACTATAGCAGACAAGGTTCCATCCTGGTGCCCCAGAAATAGTAGCTTCTTTCTTATCGTGGCTCTTTCTCCGATCTGAGTGGTCCTCGACTGGGGATTTTATGATCACGAAAGGGGCAGTGACTCCCGCAGCGGCCTGGTACTGAGAGGCTTTGCTGAAAACGCAGACCTGAGTCTGTTTCTTTACCTTTCCCAACTGTTCTGTAGGCTGCGAAATCGTGTATAATAAATTCCATCCTACTTAAACCAGCTAGAATGGATTCTGTTTTCTGAAACTGAATTCTGGTCAATATGACAATACACTTTGTTTTCTTAGGGTGACCTCCGAAACCACGGAGCAAGTGAGAAGGTGGCCTCTGAAAGTCAACTTGAACCTTTCTTCATACACTGTGACTTTCTTTCAAATAAAGAGAATATATTCCGTCGCGACGCTATGTCTAAAAAGTCAAATAAAGCAGATGAATTGTATATTGAAAGCACAATTCAAGGCAGGATCAAAATGCAGCTTTCTAATCTTTTTTCCGTAATCGATTTAAAATGTATTCCCATGGGGTAATCTTTCCCTGCCCCCAGCATTATGCTGCTCAGAGCGTGGCCCAAGAATCGGCACGATGGGCATGGACTGGGAATTTGTTAGAAAGGCAGGCCCTCAGACGCCTTGCCGGACCGCCTGAGTCATAACCTGCATCTGAGGAAGAGCCCTGGGTGGTTCCCGTGTTCATTAATATTTGAGATAAGCCATGATTTTTTCTGCCTCTCCTGGTAATGGATACTCCTATAATGGCTGTAGGTTGCCAGCATAGTTTGAATTTATAAATGAGAACGCCCAGATCTCAATCTGAATTGAAAGGTAAGTCTTTGTCCTCCTACTTACTTACCCAGCTGAGGTCCTGACTTGGGGAAGGAGCTAGACTGCCTCCCTCCCCCTTTGCTCTGTCTCTTCCCCTTCCGCCTGCCTCCCCACCTCTCTCAGTGGGCGGTTTCCCCCTGTTTCTTACTTGAGCCAACGTTGCTGGGAAGAGAGAAGGGAGGGAGGACGGGTAAGGAAACAGAAAGCTCTTAGATACCCTGGCAGGTTTCTGCTCTCTGAACTTGGCAGGTCACTAAAGCCCATTCGTTCTCCCACGGGCACTCCTGTGGACTCTTTGGAGATGTTTCTTTTGGAGCGCTGCGCTGCTCTGTGGTCCTGAACTCACCGCAGATTTAGCATGCCTCCAGGTGTCCCTTTGTACCTCTTCCCTCAGCCCCTGGAATACAGATTCACCTTCAGCTTTTTTGGTGCCTGTGACAACCCTTCCCGGTGGCCTGACTGTACAGGAGCCAAGACGACTACTTTGACATCAGATAATACACAGCAAGGAAAAGGTTTATTGCAGAGGCAGCCAAAGGAGGAGACAGGAGGGCAAGCCTCAAATCTGCCTCCCCCAGGAGGAGAGTCAAGGATATTTAAAAGCAAATGAAAAGCACGGTCGCCTCCTTCAGGAGCTGGGATTCGTCCCAGTCCCACGGCTGGTTGTCTTTCAGGAACCATGGAAATACACAGACGACTTTACTCCAGAATATTTTGTAGCACAGACTGATCCCCCCAAAAGGCTCTTATAACCTACAGCCACAGCTCACCTGAACCTTCTCGGGTGTCAGCCAGGCCAGGTTCCTTGTGTCTCCCAACCACAGGCGACACATTTCAGACCTCCCTGGGCGACTCCATGGGCATCTTCCTTGTTAAGCTTGAGGGAGATGTCCGGGCTTCCCACACCTTCCCACTATGACGAAGAATTGTGATGGGATCTCACATCACGGCAAAGGAGTCTCTGCCCAGACCTTCTCCATACTCTGATCTCTTTTTATCTCCTTCGTGGGACTTCAGAGTCCAAAAGTCAGGGGACAGATCCTCAACCATTCCCTGTGTAAGTTCTGCACGTGACCGTCTGGCTTCAGATGGTCACGTCTGTCGTGTCGTGAAATAACACTTTTGACACCCTGTCATGAGTGCGATTGCTTAATTGTAAACAATAAAACTAAAATCCTGCCTTCCTGCCTTGTTCTCCCCAGACACAGCCACCTGAGGAGCCGTAGTCTGTTGTGGCTCCCACATTAAAAAAAAATTTTTTTAAGGTTTATTCATTTCTCAGAGACAGAGAATGAGTGGGGGAGGGGCAGAGAGAGACAGGGAGACACAGAATCTGAAACAGGCTTCGGGCTCTGAGCTGTCAGCACAAGTCCTGATGCGGGGCTTGAACTCGTGGACCACAAGATCATGACCTGAGCCGAAGTCGGACGCCCAACTGACTGAGCCACCCAGGTGCCCCATGGGTCCCACATTTTAAAACAAACATACAGCAGCTGGAGATGTGCTCAGAAAAGCCGGGATGGAGAAGAAACTCCAAATTAGGGACGGTTGAAAACACTGAACAAACAAACAAACAAACAAACAAGAAATAGAGTCTCTGTCTCTCTCTCTCTCTCTTTAATAAAACCTAAACATGACCTAACCAGTGTCTTTAAAGTATTTGAAAAGCTAACGAGAGGATCAGGAATTAGTTCCGTGTACCCCTAGGAGGTACAGTGACTAAACGTTATAACAAGACCATTTTGCCCCTTATCCATAAGGAAGAACTTTCTAAGTGCCAGAGCTGTCCCATGGTAGAGCAGGCTGTCCTTGGGAGGAAACAAGGACACATCTTCACAAAAAGGACTGGCTGCAACGATCGGGCCACGCTTGGCTGCATACATGGCCCAGTGGCAGAAATATAGAAAGGAAAAGTCTTGGTTGAACTAAGCAGTCTTTAAATTCCATTCAGCTTTTTGGAGTCCTGCAATACATCTCAAAGAGATGTCCACATTTAGTTTCTGGCTACATGCAGGGTCATACGTGGCTTATTTTCCAAGGCGTTTTGAAATTTGCTTTCCTCCATTTCCTTTCAGGGTGCATTTTGTATTTTATCAATTTTAAGACATTAAGAAAATTTTTTTTTACTGTTCATTTATTTTTGAGAGAGGCAGAGACAGAATGCGAATGGGTTAGCGGCAGAGAGAGAGGGAGACGCAGAATCCGAAGCAGGCTGCAGGCTCCGAGCCGTCAGCACAGAGCCTGACGCGGGGCTCGAACTCACAGGGTGTGAGATCATGACCTGAGCTGAAGTCGGACGCCCAACCGACTGAGCCACCCAGGCGCCCCAAGATCTTTTTTATTTAAAAAAAAATTTTTTTTTAACATTTATTTATTTCTGAGAGACAGAGAGAGCGTGAGCAAGGGAGGGGCAGGGAGAGAGGGAGACACAGAATCCGAAGCAGGCTGCAGGCTCCGAGCCGTCAGCACAGAGCCTGACGCGGGGCTCGAACTCACAGGGTGTGAGATCATGACCTGAGCTGAAGTCGGACGCCCAATCAACTGAGCCAGCCACCCAGGTGCCCCAAGACGTTTTTTTTTTTTAAACTACATTTTAGGGGTGCCTGGCTGGTTCAGTCAGTGAGGCATGTGACTCTCGATCTCGGAATTGTGAGTTCAAGCCCCACATTGGGTGTAAAGATACTTAAAGATAAAAACTGTTTTTATGAAAATAAAATACAATCTTAAAAAATATTAAAAACTAAAAACAATTTAAAACTCCATTTTAACATCTGTGAAGTCGTGATGCATCGTATCATTGCTAACTTGTCAGTTTTCATTACTTCCATGAATGTGAACATTAAAGGGCCAGCATCAGAATTTACAGAATGAGTATGAGCAGCTTGGAAGAAATTTCCAGAGACAACAGTGAACCAATTGTAGGTTGTGGGGAGAGGTGAAGTGCGTGCTTCATCAGGCATGTTTAGCAACATTCCTGAAGCAGAAGTCAAAAGTAAGCTCTTCCTAGTAATTGCTGACTGTTACTCTTTTTCAGGGTTCTTCTTCTTCTTTTTAAGTTTAATTATTTGTTTTGAGAGAGAGAGAGAGAGAGAGAGAGAGAGAGAGAGAACGGGGGAGGGGCAGAGAGAAAGGGAGACAGAGAATCCCAAGCAGTCTCTGTGCTGTCAGGGTGTTGCATCCACACGACTCCTGAAACAGAATGCTACGGGCACCAGTGACAGTCACAACAAAGTTTATTACAACGAGAGGCAAGGCCAACCGATCGGGACCAACACTCTTGATAAGAGTGCGGCCCCGAACAGTCAGGGTACAGAGTTTTTAAAGCCGATCACATCGTTTTATCATTACCTGGGAACAGAACAGAGAAACAGTTCCCAGATGAGTTAGAAACAGTTGCCGAATGAGGTGATTATTTTAGACTTTCTGCCGCTAAGTTGCAACCAGTGGATCTCCTTGACCTTGCCTCTGATGCTCTTTCCTTCATTGGTAAAGCCTGATTTACAAGAGTTCGAAGCATAATTTACAAGAGTAAAGCAAGGCTGTTATCTCTTGACCTTCAGTGTCAGAACAAAGCTGTTATTTTTCAAGCTACCCGTTAGCCCTACACTACAGTTTAACCCTTACAAGGGCACAACACAATGCAGGCACCGGGACTGTGAGATCATGACCTCGGCTGAAACAGAGTCACAAGCTCAACTGAGTCACCCAGAGGCCCCCAGGCTTCTTTTTAAAGAATTACTAATGCTCTTCATAGGAAAGTTGTCAGAGTGGGAAAATATGGACGTTGATAAATCTGACTCAAAAAGTGATTTAGAAAAGTCACACTCTGTGCATGTGAACCACACTGGAATTAAAATAAAAACTTAAAAGAAAGAAAAGTCCGATCCTGAAAATGCAAAAGTTTTAGGAATACCTTGCCCAATTTATTTCCCTTATATTTTCCTTGTTTGTGCATGTATAAGAGGGATTCATGATACTTAAAATTTCTGATTTCTAATTAAACTTCAAAGACAACGTGTGGTTACTTGGCCATGATTTCCTTCGTTAGTATTCTCTTTACTGGTGCATCCTGCAATCAATGTCCTTTTGGATCCACTGAATTACAGTCATAATAACAATTTACTGCTTCCTATGTATTATGTTACTTGCATAATCTCTTTTAATACTTCTAGCAATTCTGTAAGGCAGATACTATTACTGTTCTGCTTTACAGGTGAGGAAACAGAACTTCAGAAACAAAGTATCTTGCCCAAGACTACACAGCTGGTAAGTAATAAAAATTACATTTGAACCCAAGTCTGAACTCCTGAGCCAGGGCTCTTAACCTCTGTAGTCTGCCACGTCTAGGTCCAAAGCTAATTAGCCTGGCTATTACAACATGCTACATTAGGGGCATATTTACTTAAAGAGATAGGAGAATGGTTATCTCCCACATCACTGTAATGAGACTGGCTCCTCTGAACTGAAAAAGACAAGAGTGTATTTCACCTATTCTTCTGCCTTAGATGTGAGCTGAATCAGGGACATACGATTATAGGAAGCTTCTTACGATGAGGAGGATGTCAAGCATTGAAACCAATTATCTTTGCAGGTGTTGTGACTGGGGAATAAACTAAACCAATATGGGATAACTGTAGTATATGTTGGGATTAAGAGCTCTACTTGGGAGAAAGTCTGCACTTAATAAGTACAGTCCGGGGTGCATTTTCCTTTAACCGTGGACCAGCCAGCAAGTAATTCAGAAGACGGGATGGGGTAGCATTACAAATAGGGGGCATTGACTCAGGGGGACTCTACTGGTAGGCTGCGACATGACACAAGATGTATGGTGCAGGATCCAATGGTTCAGGATCCAACTGGGAACATTCTAGGTCCAGTGGTTCAGAATCCAATTGGGAACATTCTAGAGTGGATAAAGAGTCAAGAGGTTCTCTGGGTCCAATTAAGACATAAAAGTATGATGATGTGCTCTCTTGACTAGGGTTGGGGAGACAAACTCTCTTATGCATAACTAGGGTTAAGTTCAAATGGCTACAATCTCTTTGAAGGATAACTTGACAATATCTATTAAAATACAAAAGACCTATCTCCTTCAACCCAGCAATTCTACTTCTAAGAGTTTATCCCACAGATTAATTCAAATACATGCATAAAGGGGCACCTGGCTGGCTCAGTCTGGTTAAGCGTCTGACTTTGGCTCAGGCCATGATCTCTTGGTTCGGGAGTTCAAGCCCTGCGTCGGGCTATCTGTCTTAGCACCACCTCTCTTCGGATCCTCTGCCTCCCTCTGTCTCTGGCCCTCCCCTGATTGTGTTCTTCCTCTCTCTTGAAAATAAACATACATTAAGGAAAAAAAAATCTTTTTTAACACAAAGGCAAAAAAACAAATACATGCATAAAGATGTAGGGGTAAGGATATTCACTGTTGCATAATATAAAACAGCAAACGTTTAGAAATAATCTAATACTCTGTCAGTAGGCACTGGCAGATGTCATTTCTCCAGGAAATGATGTGTGAACCTCCACTCTGGGCTTAGCGTCCCTCCTGTGTGCTTCTAAGCACCTTAACATCTTCTGTCTTAAAACTTCCAGTAAGGAAAGAATCTATTTACTTGTCTGTCTCCCCCATGTAAGGTTACTCTATTTCCCTCGTTTTGCAGATGAGGAAGCTTGGGCTCTGAAGGCCTGTGCGGCCCCCCCATCGGGATTGAGGCGAGGGTACGTGCCAAGGCACAGACGTGGGAAAGGTGCTGGCATGTTGGGGACAGAGCAAGTGGTCAGTGTGACTGCTCTACAGGGTGAATGGGCTCCATAGGGAGGGCGTTTGGACTTTAACCCAGAGGATGTGCTTCAACCTCTGAGGGAAAGAGTCCTAAATGTAGAACCCAGAGTTCCCTCTTTCCAGGGAGTTAAGTCCAGCTAAGAAACTCAGACTCAGGCAGGACAGAGTAAGTGAGTAAGGCTGAGATTCGAATGCAACAGGATCCTCTCTGCTCTCTGCTCTCTGCTCTCTGACTGCAGACATTTGGTTTCCTTGTCTGGAATCTGGAATGGACCCCTGCAGGTTTAGGGTCTGAGGCCGGAGGCTCCGACCTGATCTGAGAACCAGAGAGAAGCGGCTTCCTCCCCAGGCTTCTCCAGTATTTTGCTGCTATCCCTGCTGCTTGGGAATGAGCTCTGAGCTCTCCTTGTGCGCTGCCGGCCGGGCTAGCCAGCCTTCTGTTTCCCTAAATGCATGTTGGAATCTCAAAGAGAAGCTGGATGAGGACTTTTTTTTTTTTTTTTTTTTAGCCTAAGGGGCATGGACAATAAGTTGCCTGTCTGATATTTCCTTCTCTTTTCATAGTGTAGGCCTTCCTGGAAATCATTAAGGTGCTGCGGGGGATGATCTACAAAAGCTGGGGGGTTCAAACAGTGGTCTGGAGGGTATACGTGTCAATCCCTCCTGCCCCGTGACACACACACACACACACACACACACACACACACACACACACACCACACACTCAGAGAGAGAAGTCACGAGTGACTTCCATTCTCCCCCTTAAATCTTTTTCCTCCCCAGCCCCACATTTCTAGTGCAAACAGGACAGGAAGAAGGGTATTAAGGCTGCTACCTTCATGAGTGAAGGAGATTCTGCCATTCTCGCTCTCCTGTGAGAGGCTATTTCACTCCCCCCCCCACGCCTTGAAAAATGACCAGTTGTTTGTTTGTTTTGTTTTGTTTTGGGGGGGGGGTTCTGACTTGAGATCCGTTGATTACTAAGCTTCTTGGCACTAATATTGGTCACTTCCTATCTAATTCAGAGATGGCAGAAACTTCGGGGGAACAAAAATCAGGAGGAGGAGGAGCCTTGTCTGGCAAGTGGGTTTAGCGGGGAAGTCGTGCTAGGAGGAGAGTTCTGAGAAGAGATAGCCTGTTTTAGAAAGCTGGAAGTCAGAGCCCCAAGACTCTTGTAAACCAGAACCCAGTACCAGATTTAGGGGCCTGGACATATCTTCTCAGAAATAAGCAAATGTCCACTGAGATCAGTTTGAGTGTTTCTTCACTTCTAATTTTAAATTGGCATCTCCACCACTAAGGCTCATGGATGCTTTCAGTAAAGAATGTTTTCAAAGACGCATCCCCAATGTCCAACAGGCTGGAGGACTTCTTAACAAGACTTTCACGTTCTGGTGCCCTTTTACTTCTTTATGTTCGTCTCCTGCCACCTTGCCCCTAAAATTCACCTCCCCGCACGGAAACACACACAATTCTCCAACCACTCTCAATGATTTGCAGTTCTACAAACACACTCGGGCCTTTCAAATCTCCATGCCTTTCCTTCCCCAGCCTACACGCCCACTCTCACTCTTTTTCCCATCTCCACTTGCATTCTCACTCTTCTTAAAGATTCAGCTTCCTTCTCTGGATTTCCATTGTGTTTCAGAGAGCACTTACCACATTGCATTGGAATGTGAGCCTGCCTGCCTCTCTCCCTGTATAATTTCAGTGACTTTGTAATAATACGGTGAAGAATAATACCAAGAAGAATATGAGGAAGCATGTTGGTTAATCACTCAAAAAGAAAGGAGAAATTGGGCTGTGGCAAGGTCAAGCAGAAGTAAGAGATGGGAGGGTAGAGTTGTTACCGGTCCTTAACCTTTGTCGGTGCCCCTTAAGTGTTGTGAGGTATGAACTCAATGACCTTCTGGGAAGAAGTCACATCAGCCCTGCAGAGAACGAATGACTCTAGCAGACAGGTGAAGGACTCAGGAAATGAGACTTATAGTGAACATATCCCTGAGATGATCATATGGTCTCTTGCTTTCTTCCTTCAAGTAACATAAAATCACCGTGCAGGGCGGGATCTAGATCTGGTCATGTGTGTCTAGATGTGTTAGGGTTGGAGCGGCTCTTAGGGGAGTTAAAAAAAAATGCTAAAAACTAAAATTCTGA
Source organism: Puma concolor (assembly GCF_028749965.1). Classification (NCBI taxonomy): domain Eukaryota; kingdom Metazoa; phylum Chordata; class Mammalia; order Carnivora; family Felidae; genus Puma; species Puma concolor. Next base: position 6,199,893 of record NC_141683.1, on the reverse strand, counting down.
GGGGCGCCTGGGTGGCGCAGTCGGTTAAGCGTCCGACTTCAGCCAGGTCACGATCTCGCGGTCCGTGAGTTCGAGCCCCGCGTCAGGCTCTGGGCTGATGGCTCAGAGCCTGGAGCCTGTTTCCGATTCTGTGTCTCCCTCTCTCTCTGCCCCTCCCCCGTTCATGCTCTGTCTCTCTCTGTCCCAAAAATAAATAAAAACGTTGAAAAAAAATTAAAAAAAAAAAACTAAAATTCTGCATTTTTAAGGATTTGTCTTAAACTTCCTCCAAAGAAATTTCTGGATGGTAGATTTACCATCTGGATGGTAAATAGTATCACTTGTTTAAGTTATGGCTAAAGCGAGCATGGCCTGCCTGCTGCTACCAAAGTCCATCAGTCTGTCCAGCTATACTGGGGCAGGGGGAGCATCTGGGTGAGTCTGCTAGAACTCTGACCCTTATAGCCTGGAATGAGGGCCACACAAGTACCATTCCCTGTAAAACCAAATAGAATTGGAGCACCTGGGTGGCTCACTCAGTTAAGCATCTGACTTCCGCCCAAGTCATGATCTCATGGTTGGTGAGTTCGAGCCTTGCCTCTGCGCTGTGCTGACAGCTCAGAGCCTGGAGCCTGCTTTGGATTCTGTGTCTGCCACTTTCTCTGTTCTTCCCTTCCTCATGTTCTAGCTCTCTGTCTCTCAAAAATAAGTAAACATTAAAACTAAATAGGTTCTGGGACTTTGGGGTGTACACTCGTCAGAAATGGGACTGAAAGCCTTTTTAAAAATCAACCTTAAAAATTCATTATGAATAATTACAACTTGACCCTAGAAGGTTCCAAAGGGCTCATTACCTCAATGACCTTAAGTACCAAAATAATATTGCTTGTGCTGAAATACGCACCGGGTGGGCATGTATGAAAAGCTGAGGGTGGGGCACCTGGATGGCTCAGTCGGTTAAGCGTCAGACTTCGGCTCAGGTCATGATCTCTGTCTGTGAGTTCAAGCCCCGCGTCGGGCTCTGTGCTGACAACTCAGAGCCTGGAGGCTGCTTCAGATTCTGTGTCTCCTTCTCTTTTCTGCCCCTACCCTGCTTGCACTCTGTCTCTCTATGTCTCTCAAAAAATAAATAAATGTAAAAAAAAAAAAAAAAGACTTTTTTTTAAAGAAAAGCTAAGTGTGACCTAATTCACTTCCAAACATCAACTCCGGGGTAGAGAGTAACAGGAGGGAGGTCTTGAGAGGGGAAGGAAGAGTTCAGAGGACTGGAGTGTGATGAGAAGGGCTCAGACATGCTGCGCGACACGGAAATGGTCAGCCACCACACTTTATGGCGCTTCTTGGAAACCACCGCCAAAGGACCGCAGGCAAGCAGAGGTGGTTTCGCCAGGTCTCTGCGGGTGACAAGCGGGAGAGGCTGCAGGTGAAGGAGCCCGGGGAGGGGACAGTGGCGCCCCGGCCCCCTCAGCTCTCCACGACAGCGGTGGCCTGCGTTGCCGGGCTCACAGCCAAGTGGGAAGTGGGGGGCCCGGGGGTGTCCCCGTGCTCTGGGAAGGCCTGTGGCTCCTTCAGTTCCAGCACCACCCGGCTCAGGAGGCCTTTGAGCAGCTGCATTTCCCGCAGCAGAAGGTCCACGTCGGGTTTCAGGGCTGCGGCGGCCGATGGCTCCCAGGGCGTCGGCGGGGCGCAGGCCGGGGGCCCAGCAGTGGGGGCTCTGCCCGCGGGGAACCGCAGCCCCGGAGAGGTGATGTTCGGGACGGAGGTGACCGGAGCGGCCGATCGGGACACAGGGGGCTTTCTGAAGGAAAGCGGCTGGTTGCCGGGCGCCAAGGCTGCGGCCTGTGGGACTGGGGCGGTGGTGGACGCCGAGTCCGGGGCGGCACCTGCGAACGCAACACACGAGAACCGCGCGGCTGCTCTCACCCTCCCGCGGCCTGGGCGCTCGCGTGGGCACGCGGGGTACGCGGGCCGGAGGGGAGTAAGGCGGGACGGCGTGGAGTGGAGGGAAGGGAGGAGGGGTGGGGAGGACGCAGAGGGTAGGGTGGAGAGAAGGGAGGGGAGGAGTGAGGAAGACGGGGTAGGGATGGGGAGGAGAGGAGGGGGAAGGGGAAGGGTTAGGAGGGCCGGGGGGAGGGGGGGACTGGGGTGGGAAGTGCGTTAGAGAGGGGAGCAGTGAAGAGGAGGGGTGAGGTGGAGAGGAGGGAGGGAGGGCGAGAACGGCGAGCTGGAGGGGTGGGGTGGCTCGAGGGAGACTCGGGGCGCGGAGGCGGCGGCGGGGCTGCGCGCCCGGGGTCGGGGGGCGTCCCCGGGGGTGCGGTCACTCACCGCGCCCGGGGAGCTGCAGCCAAGGGCTGCGTTTCCGGACGCTCCGCGTGGCGGTGGCGGCCTCGCACCAGTACGATTCGAGCTCCTCGACCTCGGGCTCGGGGACCGTGTACTCGGCGCCCCAGTCGAAGCGGCGCACGGGGCGGCTGTACTTGTAGAAGGCGAACTGCAGCGGCGTGTGGCGCTTCTGCGGGTGCAGGCGGGTGTCGCAGCGCACCGCCACCCCGCCGCGGGCCTCCGCCCGGCCGGTCACCCTGAGCACCGGCGCCGGGAACAGCTCTGCAGAGAGGGGTTCCAGGGGCTGAGCGTGCACGGCGGGCCGGCGCAGGGGCCCCAGGGGACGAGGTCCCCGCGTCCGCGGCCCCGCGGCCCCTCTGTGCTTCGCGTTTCCCGCGAGCGCTCCTCGCGGACGCGGAGAAGGGGTGGGAGGAGGCTGGGTGCGCGCCGAGGAGGGAGGAAGCCTCCCGAAGGGCGGGGCAGGGGGCTCGAGGGACGGGGAAAGCTTGCAAGGGGGCAGGACCCGGCCAGACGCTTCCTGTCACATCCCGATGACATCCAGTTGGGGTCCCGCGGCCTAGAGGGGTGGCTGCGCCTTCTGCCGGGGCTGTGGACTGAGCCGCCGCCTATTGGAGTCCCCACCCCGAGTGAGAAGCCAGAGCGTGCTGGAGGGAAGTGACACCCGCCCCCGCGCAGGCTGTGCCTCGATGTCGCCTTCACTGCGCAGGGGAGGAGAGGCCGAGAGCGTGCGTGGCCGGGGGGAGAAATCCGCTGCGTGGCAGCTACCTGACCCCCGCCCTCCCTGCCCGCCCGGTGCCCGTCCCCGAATTTCCCGGGACTCGCTCGCCTCCCTCCTGGGCCCCAGGTGTCCCCCACCTTGCACGGTCACGGCCACCTTGGCGGAGAACATGGGCGCGCTCTCCACCGGGATGCGCATGGTGCCCGAGCACTGGTAGCGGCCGCTGTCGCTGGCGCGCGCCTGTGGCACCGTGTAGTTGGCGCTGGAGTGGAAGTAGCGCACCGCCTTGCCGTCGTGGTAGTAGTGAAGCTTATACACCACCTTGTCGTACCAGCCGCGGCAGCGCACGACCAGCGGCTCGCCCTCGAACACCGCGGCGTAGGGCACTTGCAGGATCAGCCAGTCTACGACAGTCCGCACAGACAGGCCTGACTCCGAGAGAAATCCAACCCTGGGAGTCTCCCTTCTTCTCCGCCTCCCCGCCGCCCTCCCCGCACGGTTGCTCTCCTCGTTCTCGCCAGCTCCCTCCCTGCTCCAGAAGCAGCCGGCGCCCAAGAGGACTCCCCCACCCCCGCCCCCACCCCCAGACACACCCGTTTTAGTTGAAACCTACTTGTCCCCTAGATCTGGGTTTAGAGGTTTCCCCAACCCCCGCAGGACAGTTTTAGGTACCTCCCACCCTACCCTGTATTTATGGGTCACCGTCACCATCATCACCATCACAGCTAATGCTTATGCAGCCCTAACATGTTCTGGATGCCATTTTAGGAGTTTTACGTTGAGAAAGAATTCTGGAGTAACAGCCACAGTCCCTATGCTCCTCTGTTCCACAAGCAGTAATCACCTTCTCTCGTGGCCAGTATTTTGTCTGTATCACCAACTTCCAAAACACAGGGTATGGACACGAAATGTATGTAAATGGTAAATAATGATATTTGACTTCTGAATACAAGTTGTGGCCCGTCGAGCTAAGGGGACGTAATACTCCCTACAAAATATCCAATCCCGTGCCCTAAAGAAGGGGTTATTGCAATTTCTCATCCTGCTTCGGAAACCCTTTACTGTATCCCCAGGAAGTCAGCCTCCGAATTGGCCCCTTTGCGCACACGGGCACGTCCACAATAAGCTTTCAAGCGCTTTGTTCAACTGCTGCTTCTGCCGCCCCCTTAACAACAAGTCATCTTTCGTTTCTCGTCCGCGCAACAGCCAAAGGCACAGATACAATTATTTGACTGCTGGGAAGCACAGAGAAGCACCGAGTTGCTCAGCCGGGAGTGATTCTCCCAGCTGCTCGCAGCCAGCACAGGACTCTCACTTTCCGGGCTTGGCTCTGCCCTTTCCCTGGATGACCCCTCCCCCGAAGCTCCCCATCCAGTCCTCAGAGCCTCTCCCCTTCTGAGCTAGTCCCAGAAACAAACACAAATGTTTATTTGCCTCCCACTGCGGCAGAGGGGTGCGGGGACCTTTGGGGCCAGGCAAGCCCTACCACACGTCTCACGTCTTAGTGCCAGGCAGGGCCCTGCCTGCTCCAAAGACTCCAGACAGCCCCCATTTCCTGCCCCAATGGGAGTGGCCCAGTGTCCCCTCCCATAGGAGGGCCAGTACGGCCAGAGGAGATGTGCGCAGCCCCTGCCCTCGTGTTCAAACACTCACCATTGGAAACAGACAGGTGGATGGGGTCACTGACGGGCGCCCCCCGGGTCTGGCATCGATACACGCCTGGTGTCTGCACCTCGATGCTCTTCTTGTGAGAGGGCAGAAGCAGGTGGCCCAAATACCAGAGAGTGCTGATGGGCCGAAGCTCCAGGAGCGGAGGGTGGTACCCATCACATCGCAGGGTCACCCTCTCCCCCTTGAAGATTGTGGTCCAGGGCGGGTGTAGAGACAATACGGGCTTCTCCAGAGTAGCTGGGGAGGGATGCGGGAGGGGGCAAGGTGGAAAAGAGAATCAAGATGAGGTGCCCAAAATGTGGTCTGGGGTTGGCAAATCTGAGAAAACTCCAGCTCCCAGGACCCAACCCGCGTTACTAAACCAGTCCGATTGTGGAGACACCACACTGGGTTACAAACTACCAGTCCCTCGATCTGTAGCCGTTTCTCGGTGCTTGGAGGCAAACTGAGTCACAGGGACTGAGGAGGCGCGGGAAGCGACACTGTCCCACAGCCGCCAGGAAGTGGAGAGTACCCAGGGAGCTCCCTTAGGGGGAGTGGTGTGGCGGGTGTAGAAAATTGGGCTCAGGGATGTGGAGGACTCACCAGCTTGCCCGCCGCTTGGAACTGCGACACAGGAATTGAAGAAGAAGAAAAAGAACGTTGGAGGTGAGAGGAAAGCAAGGGCCCTCTTGACCGTAGGAAACCCCCCCCCCATGGGTCTCAAGACCTGTTTTGCTTCTGCTTTTAGTTTCCCCAGCCTCGAGAAAGCCCCCTCCTCTTTATCCTCCCGAAATAGACAATGAACTGCTGTTTGGAATAGAGGAATATTCCCCAACACACACACACACACACACACACACACACACACACACACGCACACACACACACACACGCACACACACACACACACACACACACCTTGGCCCATACCCTCCCCCACAGCCAAAGTGCTTGGGTCTCTGCTGACTCACTGAGGACTCACCGAGGAGCAGAAGGGCCGTCAGAGACCACATGACGGACCTGCCTCCAGAACGGTGCAGGTGCCCCGGCGTAGGGTGGGGGAGGAGGGAGAGAAGGTGGCCAGTGCTGCCGCCTGAGTCCTGGGAGGCATTGCGGCTTCGCTCACCCATTCCTGATTCCTGAAGATGGCGGACTGGAGACAGAGGGACGTGGGCTGGGTAAGCGCAGCCCTCCGGTGTCCCAGGCACCAGGCGCTGTCCCACCTGCCAGCCCTACAGCCACGGCACATCTCAGGCCAGCGCCAGCCTCTGTAGAGAAGGCGTGCTGAGCAGAACCCATGCCGTCTGTGGCCCGAGGAAGCCACAGAGAACCCCAGGCGGTGGCAGGCGACCCTGCCACCTTCGGGTTCCTGTTGACGTCCCCCTCCCATTCTCTCTCCTCCCCACCTTCCAGCTGGCCCTGTAAGCCTCAGTTGAGGAAATACCTCTTCATGTCCTCAGGGTCTACCCAGGGCCTTTATAATGCTGGCTCCCTGGTGACAGACATCGGTGTGAGGCCTAGTGAGGCTGACACTGGGTTCCCTGCACCCGGAGCTCACCGCTGCCCACAGATGAGTGGATGGAAAGGTCTGATTCGCCAACCACCTTCTATGTCGCTGTCTTCCAAAGTTCCAGTTAAGAATAGAAATGGGGGGGGGGTGGCGCCTGGGTGGCTCAGTCAGGGAAGCATCCGACTTCCTCTCAGGTCACGATCTCACAGTTCATGGGTTCGAGCCCCGCGTGGGGCTCTGTGCTGACAGCTCAGAGCCTGGAGCCTGCTTCGGATTCTGTGTCTCCCTCTCCCTCTGTCCCTCCTCCACCCCACTCTGTCTCTCTCTCAAAAATAAATACACATTAAAAACAGGTTTTTTTTTTTTTAATTAAAAAAAAAAAGAAATATGGGGCACCTAGGTGGCTCAATCAGTTAAGCAGCCAACTCTGGATCTTGGCTCAGGTTATGATCTCACGATTTGTGAGTTCGAGCCCTGTGTCAGGCTCTGCACTGAGTGTGGGGTTACTTGGGATTCTCTCTCTCCCTCTCTCTCTCTGTCCCTACCCCACTCATGCTCTCTCACTCTCTCAAAATGAGTAAATAAACTTAAAAAAAAAAAGAATAGAAATGCAATGTGTTTCCCCTTCTTCCTCCCTTCTGGAAAACTTAAACCCTCAGAAATGCGAATCTGGAAAACTTAAACCCTCAGAAATGAGAAAATTCTTTACTACCCACCCCAGTGATCTCGCCCTATGGCATCTCCACTCACTTGTGCCTTCCTTCCTTCTAACCATGCCTACATGCCTCCCCCAACCATTCCCCTGTTCCGGGACTCCTTACCTGTGTCCCCTGTTCCGGGACTCCTTACCTGTGGCAGAGAAGTCACCACATCAGCCCCTCGGAAGCTTCTCAGGTCCAACCTCCCAGCTCTACTTCTCGAGCTTTCCGAGCTATGTGATCATACCCTGAGCAAATGGGCACCTGAATTCTCATGTAAATACTTAATGAAGTTTCCAACCTGATTGTATGTCTCTTTGGACTGTCTCCTGTCCTCACCTGTAGTGCACTGGGGCACCTCCTTCTTCTGGAACCCTGGCAGGAAGGAAAAGGATTGTCAGATGCTGTCACCTCTTAAACACAGTGTCTCCCCTCTTGCTGGCTGACGGCCGGTCTGAGAATTCCCTCAAGTTTCTCTTAAGGTGTCAGTTTTTGTTAAAAATGCAAATGCCTCTTAGGGAAATGTGATTGGCCATTTAAGTTTTGATGGCCACTTTAGATCCTGTATGAGAGCAGGTTTTGATAAGACAGGTAGTCATATGGGTCTGAAAAAGAGGGAGGAACCTGATAAGGGCTCAGGGGTGAGGGAGGGAGAGAAGAATTCGATACTGGGAACAGAGATTATAAACTGCCTGCTTTAGGGGTGCCCCGGCTAGACAAGTCTCCCAAACACCCTGCCTGACTCCTCCTCTAGGGCCAGTGTGGGCCTCACCACATCCTGACTCAGGGGTCTGACTTCTGCACCAGGCCACCGCCCCCGTGGTCAGGATGTAATGCACCTGTCAGCTGTCTTTGCTCTATGCAAGCAGCCTCTCTTGGGGCTTCTTATCACTCAGAACACAGATCTCAGCCTTTTTACCAGATTCCACAAGAAACCTGATCACCCCACATATTCATGAGCTGTATCTTCTCCCTGAAAATCTCTAGACCTATCCATATGGTCCCCATCACACACTGCTCAGAATTGGACTTGAAGAATCTCCCACCCAACATTTCGTTTTTGTTGTGGTTCATTTATTTATTTATTTTGAGAGAGAGAAAGAGAGAGACAGTGCATGCGGGAGAGGGGCAGAGAGAGAGGGAGAGAGAAAGAATCCCAAGGAGCCTCCCCACTGTCAGTGCAGAGCCCGATGCAGGGCTCAAACTCATGAACCTAACCATGAGATCGTGACCAGAGCCGAAGTCAAGAGTCGGAAATCAAGAGTCAGATGCTTAACCGACTGAGCCACTTGGGGGCCCCCAACATTTCTTTACAGGAGGCTTTTTTTTTTTTTTTTGCATTTTCCCCAACTTGGATCTTTTTCTCCATGCCAGACTTTCCCCTGCAGAATTTCCAATTCTTCACCCCTTTGCTATATGGAGATATGTAGCAATTATCATTTTGTTACCTGAGCAATTCTTTGGAGCTTATCATGACCTAATTTCTGGGCAAGATATGCCACCTTCTGATAAGAATTCTGATGACTAAAATGCTTTCAATGACGATAATGACAAGGCTGCTGTTGCTGACAGTAAGGGCACCAGCCCGCTCTCAGGAAGCACTGAAGGGTGAGCATCCTGTCTGCGGCCGACACCGTATTACTGACACATTTCATTCAGAAAGGATCATTATTACCTCTATCCACACGACCCTTCTCTCCTCCCCACACGCATCCATTCATGCATATGTTTACCTGTGAGAAATATCTCGTTATTGATTTACATAAATGGTATTGTGTTTTAGGTATTATTTTCTCTTATTTTTAAACGGTTTATTATTTATTTTTGAGAAAGAGAGAGTGCGAGCAGGGGGAGGGGCAGAGAGAGGAGGGAGAATCTCCAACAGGATCTGCACTGTCAGTGCAGAACCCAACGTGGGGTTCGAAGTCACAAAACCGGGAGATCGTGACCTGAGTCGAAATCAAGGGTCCGCAGCTTATCCGTCTGAGGCACCCGGGTGCCCCATTCGAAGCAGGATCTGCACTGACAGCAGACGGGGCTGAACTCAGGAACCAGGAGATCGTGTCGGGTGCTTAACTCACTGAGCCACCCAGCCACCCCCCACCCCCATTTTCTCTTCTAGAACAAAAGTCAGAGTTAAGAGAAATTTGCCCCAACCACCATTTCCACCCCGCCCCCCGCCCCCTGCATCTATGATTGAGCTGGGAAATCTCATCCTCTCGTCTCTGGCCCTTGGACTGGGATTTACATCATCAGCTCTCTTGGTTCTCAGGCCTTCGGATTAGGACTGAATTATACTTTCCTGCGTCTCCAGCTTGCAGATGCCAGGTCATGGGACTTCTCAGCCTCCATGATCTCGCGAACTGATTCCTCATCCTCATTCCCTCTCTCTCTCTCTCTCTCCCTCCCTCTCTCTTTCCTAGCCTCTGACAGCCACCATTCTACTCGCTGCTTCTACGAGTTTGACGATTTCAGATTCCACACATAATGAGATCACACACGATTTGTCTTTCTGTCTCTGGCTTATTTCACTTAGCCTAACGTCTTCCAAGTTCATCCATGTTGTCGGGAATGGCAGGACTTTTTTTAAGGCTGGATACTATTCCATTGTGGGCGTGTGTATGTGTGTGTGTGAGTGTGTGTGAGTATGTACACATACACACATAAATCTCACACTTTCTTCATCCGTTCATCTTTCGATACACGTTGAGCACTATTTAGGTTGTTTCCATGCTTTGGCTATTGTGAGAAGGGCTGCAGTGAACACAGAAGAGCAGATATCTCTTTGACATACGGATTCTACTTCCTTTACACATATACCCGGAAGTGGGGTTCCTGTTCATAAGGAATATTTTTAATTTTTTTTTAATTTTTAAAAATTTAAAATTTTTTAATTTTTTTTTTTGAAGAACCCCACTGTTTTCCATAGTGGCTGCACCAGTTTACATTCCCACCAGCAGTGCACAGGGCTCTCTTTCCTCTACGTGCTCATCAATACTTGTCACTTGTCGTTTTTGTTGTTGTCTTGAGAGAGAGAGAGAGCAAGAGAGTGAGCGCATGGGCGCAAGCAGGAGAGAGGGGAAGAGAGAGAATCTTTTTTTTTTAATTTTTAAAAAATGTTTGTGCATTTATTTTGAGAGAGAGAGAGAGAGAGAGAGAAGGGAGGGGCAGAGAGGGAGGGAGAGAGAGAATTCCGAGCAGGCTCTGTGACATTAGCACAGAGCCCCACATGGAGCTCGAACCCATGAATCATGAGATCATGACCTCAGCTGAAGTCGGACACTCAACCGACTGAGCCACTCAGGCGCCTCTTAACTTCTTTTTTTTTAATGTCCATTTAGTTTTGAGAGAGAGAGACAGAGACAGAGCATGAGTGGGGGAGGGGCAGAGAGAGAGGGAGACACAGAATCCAAAGCGGGCTCCAGGCTCCGAGCTGTCAGCACAGAGCCCGACATGGGGCTCGAACCCACGAACCGTGAGATCATGACCTGAGCCTAAGTCGGACGCTCAACCAAGTAGCCTTTCAGGTGCTCCGAGAGAGAATCTTAAGCAGGCTCCATGCTCATCACAGAGCCCAACAGACTGATCCCACGACATTGGGATCATGAGCCCAAATCAAGAGTCAGTAGCTCAACCAACTGAAACACCCAGACAGACACCCCACTTCTTGTCTTTTTGATAGTGGCCATTCTAACAGGTGCGAGGGGATATCTCCTAGTGGGTTAGATTTGCATTTCTCTGGTGACCGGTGATGTTGAGCACCTCTTCAGATACCTGATGGCCATTTGTAGGTTTTATTTCGAGAAGTGTCTATTCAAGTCCTTTGCCCATTTTTAAATCAAGTTATTTGGTTTTTTGCTATTTAGTTGTATGAGTTCCTTATATATTTTGGATGTGAATGCCTTACGAGATACGTGGTTTGCAAATATTTTCTCCCACTTCAGAGGTTCCCCTTTCACTCTGTTTACTGTTTCCTGTGCAGAGGCTGTTGTTTTTTTCCCCACAGATGTATAAAGGAATAAAGTAACATATAGTGTGATCAACTTAGACTTTACAGACTTCAAGGGAACTCTTTTTTTTTAAGTTTATTTATTTATTTTGAGAAAGAGAGAGAGAGAGAGAGAGAGAGAGAGAGAAACCCAACGTGGGGCTCAACATGGAGTGCGAGATTATGACCGGAGCCCAAATCAAGAGTCGGTCACTTAACCAACTGAGCCATCCAGGTGCCCCAAGTAAATTCTTCTTTGAGAGCAGAGATCATGTTAAATTTATATTCTTTTCCCCTATATAGTGGCTTCTTTTTTTTTCTAAGAGCACAATACTCTGTACATAAATGTTAGATTAAGTGAAGTTTCTTCAGTACTGCAAAAAAAAAAAAAAAAAAAAAAAAAAGAGCTAGTTTGTCTGACTTGACTGAGGCTGGGGAAAATGTATGAAACATATATAGTCATGACTTTAAGGTCAACAAACAAACAAAGGTTCACCAAATCCAGCAATACGAGGGTACGTGGGACAGTCTTTAATAGGGTGGTATGGTTCCTTGAGGAGCGATAAAGGAAGGAACAACTCCACATTGTAAGAGGTAAACTTGGCTTCTTATCACCTCTAAGAAAAGCTAAAGGCAGAAAACACATAGGAATTTGAAGATGATGTGCGGAGAGATATAGATTTAAAGGAGACTTAAATTTCTACTCAGAGAAGATTTTTTTAAATCACTAATAATTTGTATTTACCTATGCATTTCTCCCTCATGATCTCCCCAGTCAACCCCTCAAAGGTAACTATTCTGATCTTGGTATTTTCATTTTCATGCCTTTTTAAAAGGTTTATCCTACGTATGTGTGAATGCCTAAACAATATATTCTTTTGTTTTACTTGTTCTTAAGCTTTGTATAAAGGGCATCACACTGTGTGGTATCTTCTGGGACTTGTTTTTTTCACTCAAAGTTATAGCCCCGATATTTTTTATGTTGCTTCATTTTAACTATGGTTTGTTAATTTTTACTGTCGTACTGTATTCCATTCTGTGAAAGTTGCATAATTTGTCCATTTTTCTATTGGTGGACAACTGAATTGATGCCAAAATTTTGCTTTTACTATCTGTAAGAATTATGAACATTATTATACCTGTCTTCTGATACACATATGCTGAAATCTATTTGGGGCATATACACCCGGGCATTGGATTCTGGGTTATAGTATATGCAAGTATTCAATTTTCCAGGATAATGGAGGTGCTTGTTACCTAATGTTGATTCCAGAGGCAGCTTCTAGCATAGCCGCATTGGGACCTCTGTGGGTTACAGAACCCTAAACTGCACATGCCGTAACCCAGACCCAGTGTAACAATTCCTCTTTTCCACCCCCTCCCAAACTCCCCAGGCTAGAAGGGCAGATGGAGACAGGTAAGAGCCCCTCGCCCCCATCCCTTTAGCTCTTGTCTTGCCTTCCTCATCCCTGATGATAGGAGATCCTCTCCCCGAGGCTTCCAACTTCCAAGTAGGCTGGGTCCCATGGGCAGAGTCTGGAGATTTTTCTGATGCCAGACAAACCACTCATTCCCATCTTCTTCAAGATATATTCCCTTGTGCTGGTTCAACTCAATTCAACTAAACAGAATTTTAGAGCTTAACTATGCCTCATTAAACTAGACAGCAAAGAGTCAATGAAGAACAAAGAGCTCCAGGAGCTCTCAAAGAGCTCACCCTCCAACGAATAGAAATAATAAGGATAATAACAAATTCAAATGCAGCGTGATGACAGAGGTGCACATAGACCCACGGTTGAGGAGCGTGACACCCATCTCAGCCAGCTGTATCCATTTCTTCCTTCTCCAATCTCTGATAGCTCTTATTATCTGTACATGAATCCCTTGTTTAGCATGAGAGCTTGCAGGATGCATTCATGAAAATGATACCATTAGCTGAGATAAACTCCAAGTAGGATGGTTATAACATAGTATCTTTGGAGGTACATCCAGCACCGTCCTTTGGCAATTGAACTTCCCTGTTTTCAAAGCCACCAAAGTCATGGAATATCTCTGGTCATCATTTCTTGCAACTCCCATTCACAGTTGTGAGTTGATCCTCCCACTGCAGAGATGTTTACGGGCTTTTACCAATTCCCAATTGCCTCCTGATCCTTCACCCTGAAGGTGTTAAGAACCACCAGAGAACATGAATTTTAGAGTACGAAGAACCACCATAAAACACGTATTTAAGAACCACCACAAAACTCAAGTTTTAATATCCAGCACGATTCTATTCCTTTGTTTCTTTGTGGCATGTCTGGAGAGATCACAAATCATTGTGGGTCAAAACTGCACAGAGTAAATGGCACAAAGAAAGAATAGAGCAGATAACATCATACCACATGATTTAGGATAACATGGGAAAATGCGTGCTGGCTGAGGTCGTTGTTAAATGGTGTGCTAACCCACCGACCAAAGGTTATCGTAAAAGCTGTCAAGCTATCTTTCATTGGCTGTGAATGCACAGTAGCAGTCCAAATGTAGAAAAAAAAAAGTCTTATTATGGTACCAAAATAGACATATGTATTTTTTTAAAGAAAAACATTTCAGACACAAGTGTATTAAAACCCACAATTACTGTTCTGGCAATGTTATGCTCAATGACATATTTCTGAGTCCAGTAAGATCCTGCAGGAAATTTTCCAATACCCTGCATTAATTGTTTGATGGGAAAGGGTATTACTGCTTCTCTATCCCAAAGTCTAAACCCTCTACAGGCAGGGACACTATCTTATGAGTATACTTAACAGAGAACAAACTTTGGTATGTGGTGGAGGCCAACATAATACCAGCATGTAATCAATATTTGCTGAACGATGCTGGAGGGGGGCAGCCAGCAAAGAGGTAAAGTCCCACCCCAGAGCCTAACACCTAGCTTCCACTAGGTTGAAGTTTCTCAATCTCAGCACTACTGACATTTTGAGCCAGATAATCCTTTGCTGTGGGGGCTTGTCCAGTGTGTGTTACCTGATGTGTAGCAGTATCCTTGGCTTCTACTCACTAGATGCCAGTAGCAACCCCCCCCCCCCCCCCCCGCAATGTGAAGACCAAAAATGTCTCCAGACATTGCCAAACATCCCCTTGGTTGGGGGTCGGGTTTGCCTCCGACTGAGACCGCTGCACTAAATCCATACCATTGATTTTCTTTCAATCACCAGATTCTGGTCTGGGCAGCAGAAGGCAACTCCTGGTTTAGAGACAACAGGATTATGTTGTCACATTGTGAGAGGATACACAATTCTAGTTAGACTCCAATGATCGCCTTGTGCAAATTTATGCCTACTCATCTGTCTCTGTTACTCTACCGTAACACTGGGCAATTTGTGAAGTTATTTGTGGGTATTCTGTGCATGTATAGGACAGAAAGAGGAAAGGAAAGGCAGAAAAAGTTGAGTTTGTCGGGAGTAGTTGGGCAAAAGTGGGAGGGGGTTGTTTACTCCTATTTGGCATGACCCTTTGTGGTCTCAAGCTTCAGGTGGCCAGATAAGTCCCTCAGCTCCATGACCAGGTGACCAAGGAGAGCTCTCATATCCTGCATTTGTTTGAGAAGAATGCCCATCTGGTGATTCAGATGGGGGTCTGGCACCCGCAGAGGAGAGGAGAAGCCTGGATTCTTAGAAGGAGTGGACAGTGGAGGGTGAGGTCCAGGCGACTCGGTTGTAGTAGATTCTGGAACAGTCGATTTCTGAGGAGCTGGACTCAAGGTGGGGGCTGCAGTAGAGCTGGAGGGTCCTGCATTATGGGGTAGGAGGCACATGTAAGAGTGAAGTCTGGCTGTGTCCCTAGACTCATATTCATGGTCAATCTTTCTTGTTTTCTGAAAGTGGCTTTCTTGTTTTGTGTGTGTGGGCGGGGGGGGGGAGGTCTAATGACAACAGAGGTTTGAGGACCCCCTCATGGTCAAAGTTTGAATCTGACACTTGGCTACCTCAGTTTGAAACTCTTCAGTGATGAGGCATCAACATTACGGGCACACGCATATCAGCCTACTCTCAGAACCTAATTCCCTACAGCATGGATGTGGTACCTGGTCCTAGGTCAACCTCTTCACTATATGTGACCTTAGTGCAACTCCTCATCTTTGTGCCAGCCTTCAGTGTTTTGAGGACACCTCTGCTGGCCACTTGGATCACATCCTCTTCAAGATGAACATCTTCCACCCCTCCCCATTATTTTTCTTATGACGTGGCTTTAAGCCCAGTCATTGCCCTTGCTACCTCCTCTGGGTATATTATATCAGGCCAAATGCAACCTTCTTAATTGGGGGTCCCAGAACTGAACACAAACCCCAGACGACCTCATCTTCATTCTAGATACTATGTTCCTGCTGATGCCCAGAGTTCAGGTAGGGAGCACAAGGCCTCTGAGGCAGCAGCTGTGGAGCTGGCTCAGGTCTTGGTTTGGTGAAGTGTGCACCATGGTCTGAGGGAGAGGTTCCCTGTCTGTGCTCTCTTCCATCTCTGTAAGACTCTGGATTATTGCTCCTGCCTCCTCTGTGTCCTTTCTTAACCTGCTCACACCAAACGCCGGCTCATGGGTCCAGTCTTCCTTTCCCTCACTTTTCACAAAGGCCAGACAAATACCTACTAACTTACCCTGCACCCGGATCTCCAGCTTGGAGCTCTGTTTCCAAACTTGGTTGTCCTCAGTGGCTGCTTCACACCAGTAGGACCCAGAGTGTGCCTCTGAAGCTCTGGGGATCTGGAATTCTGAGGAGAGACCCCTGCCGCGCACTGTCCTGCCGTCCTTGTAGAAGGAGAAGAAGAGGCGGGCAGTTGACCTATGCAGGGGCAGCTTTGTCTGACAGCTCAGGGTCACTGGACCCCCCTCTTGGGGCTCAGCTGAGGGGGTGGCTCTGAGAAGTGGGGTTGGAAACAGTTCTGGAGGAGAGATGGGGGGAAAGAAGCACTCAGCCATCTTGCATTCATGCTAGACAAAGAAAGAATACAGCAGATAACATTGTACCACATGATTTAGGATACCATGGTAGAATGCATGCTGGCTGAG
Source organism: Puma concolor (assembly GCF_028749965.1). Taxonomy (NCBI): domain Eukaryota; kingdom Metazoa; phylum Chordata; class Mammalia; order Carnivora; family Felidae; genus Puma; species Puma concolor. The sequence continues at coordinate 6,183,955 of NC_141683.1, read as the reverse complement.
GTCATTATTAAATGCTGTGCTAACCTACTAGCCAAAGGTTATTGTACACAAAGAACCCAGTCACATGTTCCTCTCCCTATTTCCATCAGCAATGAGCACTCTTAGAAAAGTTCCATTTGAACATTTGGAATCTTCTCTCTCTTCAAGTAGATGAGATTAGAAAAGACCCAGAGGTGGGCAAATCTGACAATGGTCCAGATGCCCAAACAGTGAACACTGGGGAACATGGATCTGTAGGATAGAGCTGCAGGAAGTGGGTGGAGCTTGGAGAGTGCTGGATGACTTGCGAACACAATGCTGAGATGATGCCCCTCCTGACGCCTAACAGGTTGCATTTGCCAGCAACCTGTTCCTTAGCCTCCAGTAATCTCGCCACATCCAATGAAAGACAGTCTTGGTCCCTCTGTGTCTCCCTACCTGCCTCTGCTACAATATTATTCCCTCCAGGTCTCACCTTGGACCTTGATAGCCACGGAAGATGCTGTTTCTGGGCTCCCGGGACCAGGACTCCTGAAGATCCCACTGCAGTGATAGTGCCCGCTGTCAGTCTGTTGTACCACGGCGATGGAGAATTCCTTATTAGGTCCAGGGGGTCCCAGAGCTGAGCCATCTCGGTAGAAGGTGATCTGGGTCAGTGGCCAGTCTTGCCAGGCCTGGCAGCGTAGAATTAGTGGGTCTCCTTCAAATATAGGGCTGACTGGACCTTGGAGAATCAGCCAGTCTGCGACCCAAAGCAAGAGCTGAGTGTGACCCCCTGCCTTCCTTGGGATTTCCCCCAGTGCTGCCCACACAGACCGCCCCCCGACCCCGTCTAAAGTTTCTCAGGGACCCAACCCCTGGTTGGGATTGTGGAACAACTTCTCTAGGAGCTAAGACTGAGGAAACCCTCACTTTTGTGGGCTGAATATGGGGAAGAAGGTAGAGTAGTCTCCCCTTAACCACAGTTTGGCTTTCCATAGTCAACTGCAGTCCAGAAGCAAATGATTGTCCTTCTGACATGTCATCAGAAGGTCAATAGTAGCCTAACGCTATATCACAATGCTCATGTCATTCACTCTCTTCATCTCATCACATAGGCGCTTTATCATCTCACATCATCATGAGAAGGATGAGTATTAGTACTATAAGATATTTTGAGAGAGGGAGAAGCCACATTCACATAACTCTTATCACAGTATATTGTTATAACTATTCTATATTATTAGCTATTGTCATTAATCTCTTATTGGTCCCTTACTGTGCCTAGTTTACACTTTATCACAGATATGTATGTATAGAGAAAACATAGTGTGTTTAGGTACTATCCCCAGTTCCAGGCACCCACTGGGGGTTTTGGGACATATCTCCCATGGATAAGGGCGAGGGGTACTCTATCCCATCCCATGGCCAATTTCCTGGGGGCACCCTCCTGAGCGGGCCGTCAGGCTGAAAGGACAGGGTTGGAAAATGGGAGAAAGAACAGGTCTGCACTGGTCAGTCCCTCCCAAGACCTCACCGTAGGACACAATCAGATGGAAGGGTTTACTGAAAGTGTAGCCTTTGAACTGGAAGTCAACTTCCCTTGGGCTCCTCAAGTCCTCCTCAGTATCGCAGCTGCTGTCCTGGGTGCTGACAGGTCCTTCACACTGCAGTGTCTCAAAACTGGCAGCTGGGGAGAGCATGGTTTGAGACCAGAAAACAATGCTGTGACTTGGAAGAAGAAGACAGAAAACTGCCCTCCACAAGGAGCCCTCCCTCTCTGGGGGAATCGTCCTCTTCACAGTGAGAAGGGGGAGACGCCAAAACCCATATGTGTCTCTTGACCCATACTTCTGACTTGATTCACTGGCTTCCAGGTGCTCTTAGTGAACGGACTGTGGTTTGGGGAAGAGGGTGGGGAGGGGATGGAGGCATGTGAACTCACCAGCAGGACATCCAGCCGCTGGTGCATGAAACCAGAAGCCAAAGACAACTATGACCCCAGAGCAGGCAGATGCAAGACAAAAGGGAAAGGGAGATGGTCAGATTCTGACACTTACTGGGTGCCGGACACTGCTGGGCACTTTTACACATTATTTTACTTAATCTTCACAAGATTTGTAGGTATGTGATTTCACTCTCATTTTATAACTCAAAAAGAAATAGGCTTAGAATAGTTAACTAACTTATTCAAAATTTCGAAAAAGAGAATGGAGCAAGAAAGTAAGGTATACCTGAGTCCAAAATCAGTGTTCTTTTTACTTCACTGTTTAGACTTGATCTACTGCAATCCTCGGACCTTCCTTGGGGGGGTGGGGGTTCTTCCATATTTTCATTTTCTTAACATTCCCTTGGCTCTTCATCCTTGAATATATCATCTACCCAAGAGCTTTCAGTACCTAGCTGTGTCTCCTTCTTCCTTGCTCTTCCTTTTGGGAGAGCTCTCCCATCTCTACCTTGATGTCCTCTGGACTTGAACTTTCCATGGCAACTCTAGAGCCCTCCCTATGTCCTTCTCTCTATCCCAAGCCTCTCCTCCCAGGCTGTACTGGTGACTATGGAACAATTCTTTCTTTACTTTCAGGTTAACACAGTTAAGGATTTCTCACTGCATCTCTTCAACCATGGTTGACTCAGGCAAAGTAAATTCCATTTTCCCCATGTTCATGACTGCTTCTTGTCCCTTAATCCCTCTCCCTTTCTTCTGCCTCCACGACCGTTCACATATATCCAAGTCTTCAATCTGTTCTTTCCTGACCCACTTGCCTTTGCTCCCTTCCACTCCCAGAGTCCCAGTACTCTTCTTTGACCCTGTAACTTCTCCTAGCAAGGCCCTCTCCACTTCCTAATTCTCATTACATCGGTACCAGGTGTTTTCTTTAGCTCCGCTCTCAGGTCCCTTCACCACCCTGATGCTACCTTTTTCAGTTCCTCTGCTGTCACTCAACTGGACTCCACCGCCATTCCTTTTTGAAAATGAACTTGTGGGCTGCCAGTCACTTTCACTCAAAAAACTGTGGTAGGTATTCGTCTCATTTTATGCATAAGAAAATGGAATTCAGAGATACAAAAAGTGAATTTTCCAAGGCGACATAGAGCTAGTAAGAACAGCTTGAAACCAGAATGTCTGGAGTTCTCGCCATAAGGCCGGCGTTGTATCGTCATATGGTCACCCAGTCCTGTTTCTATGAATTTAATAAAATGATTCAGGGGAGCCTGGGTGGCGCAGTCGGTTAAGCGTCCGACTTCAGCCAGGTCACGATCTCGCGGTCCGTGAGTTCGAGCCCCGCGTCAGGCTCTGGGCTGATGGCTCAGAGCCTGGAGCCTGTTTCCGATTCTGTGTCTCCCTCTCTCTCTGCCCCTCCCCCGTTCATGCTCTGTCTCTCTCTATCCCAAAAATAAATAAACGTTGAAAAAAAAAATAAAATGATTCAACAAAATTGTTGTGCAGGGACAGTGTAGATGTTAAAAATTCAAGCATGAACACAACAAGGTTAAAAAACAAAACCAATAAAGCATTGTCCCTATGTACAAATAACTCAGTTTGGTGGACGGCACAGGCACATGAAGAGATTCTTTCAGCATGAGGAGGAAATTAATGACAAAGAGGTATGACAGGCAGCAACTGGGGCAGAAAGGAGGGTTCAAAGAAGGTTCCCTGGTGAAGATGTCACCTAGGCTGAATCTTTAGGGATACCAGGAAGTTTGTGAGTGAAGGGAAGAGACCATTTCAGGCAGTATAAGTAAAGCTTGGAGATAGGTAAGAGTCCAGTGTGTGAATGAATTAATATAAGCAGGTTGGGGTTTATTACAGCATAATTTACAGGGCTCACAGGTAAGGGTAGAGGCTGAAGAGGTGAAATGGGGGCCGGCTATGGTGGGCCTTGTGTGCATTGGTTGCAGAGTGCAAAATCCATTTTAAGGACACAAGGCTGAGACACAGGGATTACTTAGGAAGTTATTGGACTATCCAAAGTCAGAAATGATGACGGCTTGTCCTAGGATACTATTAGTTCTGTTTCAAGGAAGGCACTGGCCCTAAGAACAGTTTAGAAGGTTCATTTTGCCAAACTTGCTGATGGATCCTATGCAGAGGACGGAGAGGAAGGTGTCTAGGTTGTCTCCCCAATTTTTGGCCTGGATGTCTGGACGGATGCCATGAGCCAAGGTCAGAAATAACGAAAGACGCAATCAGGAGAGGTGGGAGCCAAGAAAACAGGTGAGTTTGGCTCTGGTCATATTGTGCTGAGATGCCTGTGCAACATGCAGGTAGATATGTCTCGTGCAAAATTTGATCTTGGACTGTGCAACTCAGAAGCACAATTAGGGGTGGAGATCGGGCTGTGGACTCTTAAATAGATAGTTGTAGTGGTAAAAACTATAGAGATAAATGAGCTCACTAGGGGGATTGTGAGAAGAGAGAGGAGTAGGGTGGCAGGAATGCAACCGTAGAAAACACCAGTCTATAAGGGGAAGAGAGGAGAAGACACCAAAGGGACAAAGACAGGTACATGGAGTACAAGGAGAAAATGGTGAGTAGAACCCAGCTGAGTAGAGAATGCCAAGAAAGAATAAGTGACCAACACTGCCCAATGCGGCAGAGAAGTCCAGCAGGATAAGAGCTAAAAAATGGAAAATGGTGCAGTCAACACAGAAGTCACTGCACCCTGGGCAAAGCTGATTCCAGTGGAAGCCAGACTGGGAGCACTGAGGCATGAGTGAATGAAAAGTGAGGAAGTGGAGAAAGCAAGTGCAAACTACTCTTTCAAGAAATCTTTGAGAAAAAGAAGGAAAAGAATTGAGATGATAGCTAAATAGAGAGCATCATAGTCAAGGGGACTTTTGGAATGGGAAAGGCTTGCAGATTTTTATATTCAGAAAGAGCCATTCAAGCCAGCACACCGGACTTTGTAACGTCTATCCTTCACGTCCCACCTGAACATTGCTTCTTTGGGCCAAAGTCAGTCCATGTTTCTTTCCCTTGATCAAACTCAGGCATATCTCTGTTCCCACACCAGCATTCAAACATTTCACTTACCCAGCAGCATCGGGCCTGCCCAGAGCATAGTAGGAGAAAAGTGGAAGGCCCCAGCCGTGCAGACACAGCCCAGCTTCATGGTGACTGTGTTTAGGTCTCCTGCAGCCTCTAACGCACTGATTTTCTTCAACATGAAACCTCTCAAATTAGAAAAGAGGAAGTTAATCTAACTGTCTCATCGCCTTGCATCTGGGGTCTATTTTCAACTTTGTGATTGGCTTTCATCATTCAGATTCGGCTAGGTTGGCTCCAGCATCATTTACAACCAAAGGGTTATGGATGAAATAGTAACACTCTCAGTTGTTCAAGAATTCCCCCATAGAGCTCAGAGACCTTCCAAAGCACCTGTCTGATCTCCTTTTGGCCTTCGTGGCACTCTGGCAAGGGTCAGTGCACTAACCCTTCATCTCACTAGTGAAACAACAGGCAAGAAGCAGGAAATTGCTTGAAGGCAACACAGACATTCACTGGGAGAGCAATGATGAGAATTCACATGTCCTGCCCTATCCTGCCGCAAGCCTTACGTGTTTCTAGTGACCAGAGTGACAGAGCGGGAAGATCAGTAATGGCACCCAATCAGATATCAGGTTAGTCCCTTGTAGGCTCCAACCATCCAAAGCCCACACAGATTTGTGCACAAATTTCTCTAGTCTCATGTCTCTGCTGGCTTTTTCTGTGGCACGATTAAAGCTGGATATTCAGGGGCACTTGGGTGGCTGAGTCGGTTGAGCGTCTGACTTCAGCTCAGGTCGCGATCTCACAGCTTGTGAGTTCGAGCCCCGCGTCGGGCTCTGTGCTGACAGCTCGGAGGTTGGAGTTGCTTCGGATTCTGTGTCCCCCTCTCTCTCTGCCCCTCCCCTGCTCATGCTCTGTCTCTCTCTCTCTGTGTGTCAAAAATAAATAAACATTAAAAAAAATTTTTTTAACTGAATATCCAGTCTCAGAGGAAATCTGAGTATGCAGCAGAGAGAACCCCCTGGGAAAGAGGAGAGGAAAGAAGGACATTGACTTCTAGAAGACACAGCAGTAAGCCCAGGGCGCAGGCCCAGGGCCAAAGCTTGAGCCACTGATCCTGAGGAAATCAGAGATAGGAGGCATCTGATAGCTTGAGAAACCTAAGGAGACGCAGGAATAAGGGCAATAGGGAGGCCCTAGCATCTCTCTTCAGCTCCAGGTGGCCTTATGGGAACCATTGTCCTTGCCTCCGAATGTTTGCTGTTTGTTCAAGGCCTACTTAATGGCAGGGCCCAGGCCTCTGGTCACAGGGACCACATTCCTCACCCCTCCCCAGCATAACACCCACGTTGAGATGAAACAAATCATCAGAAATGGGAGAATGCAGTCCTGCTTGAAGTCAGAGGGAGGGCCAGCGTGCCCCTTCAGCTGTGCAAAAACCACAGATCAGAGCAGACCTGTTGGCAACATGGCCATGAGAGAACGGATACTTCTCAATCTAAAATAAGCATTTAGAATAGATTTTCCATTATCTGAGAGACATGTATTTTTGTGCAGGTGGCCCCAGGGACTCCAGTGGGGGTTGAAAATATGGGCGTGGGGAGAGTCAGTGAGGCAGTGAGCCCTGCAGCTGAGGTGATGTGAAAGACTCTGAAGCCTCAGAAGAGGAAGAAAATTCTTGGCCGGATCTAATAAAAATTAAGAAAATGAAATGTGTTTAGATGGACCTCCACTCCTAACACTCCCTAAAACAGAGTCCCGGGGTTAGATAGGTCTTTAAGGGGCTTCTAAACCAACCACAAAGATCTTTCCCTCTCTTTGGCATCCTTTCAACTTAACTGCCCTTGCCACAGTGCCCTTGCCACTGCCATGACTGGATAGAGACCCTCCTCTGTACCGTCTGCAACAACTCACGAGATCTCAATATGTGAGACGAAATGGCCTCTGAAGATGTGGGGCGAAGCTATCGTATTCTCCGCACTTAAATTCCTACGACGGTCTCTGGGAAATTTTACTCCCTTGAAGCCTAATCAATGAACTAGTTAGTGGGGAAAAGCCACCTCGGGCCTTGCGATGTGCTTATGAAGACTGAAATCCAGTTCACGGAGGGAGCCCTGCCACCAAGATCATCCCAGAACCCTCATGGGGAACTGGGACAAGTCCCTGCCTTCACCCCATCCCAACACCAGTTGGGATGCCATTCCCAGCTGCACCTGGCTTGTCACTAGTGGGCTGGTGCTTCTTTTTTCTTTCTTTTTTTTTTTTTTTTATTGAGTAGATAAAAATATTTATAAAGATGTGAAGGTCTAAAGACTAATGATGCAATATGCAGTTTTGTGCCCTCACCCAGTGGAAGAAATAGAATATTGCCATTATCCATGAAGTACGGTGTGGGTCCCTTCTGATGACACTTCCTGCCCCATGATCATCACCCACAATCCTGATGGTGTATCTGTCACTCCCTTTATTTTATAGTTGCAATAACTTTGTACTTTTGAACCTTTAATAAATAGAATCACATTATGTTGATTGTTCTGAGACTTGCTTTCTTCTTTTTTTTTTTTCTTGTGTATTTCTTTTATTAGCCTTTTGCTGGGCTTGGACAAGAGGTCCTTAATTCCTTATCTGCCATCCTTCAGGTCAGGTGTGTGTGTGTGTGTGTGTGTGTGTGTGTGTGTGTGAGTGAGTGTATGTGTATAGCATGTTAAACAGGATTTTTAAAGAGTAGTTTTAGATTCACAACAAAATTGAGGGGAAGGTGCAGAGGGTACCCCTGTGTCCCCGGCCCATGCACAGACTCCCTCATTAGCAACATTCTCCCAAGAGTGGTACATTAGTTACAGTTGATGAACCTACATTGATATATTACCATCACTCAAAATCCATAGTTGACATTAGGGTTTACTCTTGGGGTTATCCATTCTATGGGTTTGGACATGACTTATATCCATTATTATAGTATCATACAGAGTATTTTCACTGCTCTAACCACCTTCTGTGTTCTGTCTATTCATCCTAAACCCTGGTAACCACTGGTCTTTTTATACTGTCTCCATAATTTTGCCTTTTCCAGAATGTCAGAGTTGGACTTCTACAGTGTGTAACCTTTCAGATTGGCTTCTTTCACTTAGCATTGTGCTTTTGGGTCTCCTCCATATCTCTTTCTGGCTGGATAGTGCAAATATTTTTAGCCCCAAATAAAATAAATAAAACTGTTATGGACATTCATGTACAGGTTGTCACATGCACACTGGCTTTCTTAATTACTTAATTAATCAATTATTTATAGTGAGATATCATTGACATATAGCATATTAGTTTCAGGTGTACAACACAATAATTAAATATTTGCATATATCACAGAATAATCACCACCTTAAGTCTCATTAACATCCATCACCACACATAGTTACAAATTTTTTCTTCTGGTGACGAGAACTTTTAAGATCTACTCTCTTAGCCACTTTCAAATATACAATCCAGCATTATTAGCTCTAGTCACCATGCTGTAGTTCTTTTTTTTTAATTTTTTTTTATTTTTGAGAGAGAGAGAGAGACAAACAGAGCGTGAGTGGGGGAGGGGCAGAGAGAGACGGAGACACAGAATCCAAAACAGGCTCCAGGCTCTGAGTTGTCAGCACAGAGCCACAGAGCCCGACGCGGGGCTCAAACTCACAAACTGTGAGATCATGACCTGAGCCCAAATCAGACATTTAACCAACTGAGCCACCCAGGCGCCCCCACCATGCTGTCGTTCTATCCCCAGGATTTAGTAGCTTTCGTTTGTATTGAGTAATTAGGAGTAGACTGGCTGGCTCATGAGGTGTAGGTGTATGTTTAACATTTTTATTTCTAAATTTTTACTCTTTTATGTAAGTAAAAGGTAAAAAAGCGTGTATTTGTATAATTTGCATAATTTTTTTATTGTCGTAAAATACGCCATCTTGATAAAATCGACCAACTTAACTATTTTTAAGTACACAGTTCAGTGGTATTAAATACGTTCATCCATCCCCGTAAGACTTTCATCTTGTGAAGCTGAAACTGTCCCCATTAAACAAGAACTCTTCATCTTCCCAGTAGAAGGGCAATCACCTTTCGACCTTCTGTCTCTGTAATCCTGACTACTCTAAGTGCCTCACATCAGTAGAATCACTTATTTTCTGTTGGTTTTTCTGAGAGTAGCCATCCTAATGGGTGGGAGGCAGTATCTTATTATAGTTTTGATTTGCATTTCCCTAATGATTAGTGATATTGAGCATCTTTTTATGTGCTTATTGCCCATTTGTTTATCTTCTTTAGAAAAATGTCTATTCAGGGGCTCTTGTGGGGGGGGGGGGGTTGAGCATCCAACTTCAGCTCAGGCTATCATCTCACAGTTTGAGAGTTCCAGCCCTGCATTGGGCTCGCTGCTGTCAGCTCAAAGCCCAATTCGGATCCTTTGTCCCCCACCCCCACCCCCTGCCCCTGCCCCTCCCCACTTACACGAGCTCTCTCTCTCTCAAAAATAAATAAGCATAAAAAAATAAAAAGAAATGTCTATTCAAATTCTGTGCCTATTTTAAAATCTGATTTTTCTTTGTTGAGTTTTAGGAGTTCTCTGTATGTTCTGGACACTAACCCCTCATCAGATTTATGACTTGCAAATGTTTTCACTCACTCTGGGGGTTGTCTTTTCATCATGTGGATATTTTTTGATGCACAAAATTTTTAACTTTTAGAAAGTCCAATTTGTCTATTTTTCTTTTGTTGCTGGTAACTTTGGTGTCACACCCAAGAAATCAATGCTAAATTCAATGCCATAAAACTTCTGCCCTATGTTTTTTTCTAAGCGTTTTATAATTTCAAGTCCATATGTTTAACTATTTGAGAAACCGTCAAACTGTTTTCTCAAAGTCACCGAGCCATTTTACAATCCTACCAGCAGTGTAGGAGAATTCATTTCTTATAAAAGAAAGACAGAAGAAATAAAGGGAGGGAGGGAGAGGAGGAGGGGGAAAGGGAAGGAAGGAGGAAAAAGAGGAGGAAGGGAGAAAAGGAGGGAGGCAGGGGGAGGGGAGAAAAAGAATACTCTCAGGTCTATTTCAGGTTGTGCAGGTAGAAGCTGGAAGTGTCCGGATAAGCCAGACATCAACTGACATGCCCCAGATGCGTGTTTTTTTGTTTGTGTTTTTTTAATGTTTCTTTATTTATTTTAAGAGAGTGAGAGGCAGGGGGGGGGGAGGGAGAGAGAATCCCAAGCAGGGTCCATGCTCAGCCCCACAAGGGACTCGATCTCACAACCGTGAGATCATGACCTGAGCCGAAATCAAGAGTCAGACGCTCAACCGACTGAGCCACCCATGCACCCCACAGGCATAGAGTTTAGAACATACATTCAGAAACCAAGCCCAAGGATGCTCTGAGTCTCCCATGCACCAAGCCTCTCGCTCGATTGTTTCCCTCTCAGGGAGTGGTTCCAGTTCCTCAAGCAAGCCGATCCCTTGTCCCCAGGACACTAGAAGTATGAGAAATTCATTCTGCTGCCAGGTGGGCCTCAGTTTCATGAGGAAAACACACATCTTCCTGGAAGATCGTGTCCTGAGCTTTTCCTTTAACTTGACTGCCGGCAGCAAATGAAAGAATTAAGGCTATTTCATGGAGGATAGTGCCCTGAGCTTTTTTCTCCTGGAGAAATTAATACTGGTTGAGGTTCTTGGGCCACAGAGGATTAAAAATACGTATGCGTGTATTTTTTTCTTACTCCTTTTGTGATGGGTCTGCGGGCTGATCCAGCAAGACAGAGGAATTCTGAGCTGACTCCTTTCATGATGGGTCTGAAGACTCATCCAACAAAACAGAGGAAATCTGAGCTGCCTAGAGGTGCATCACAGAGGCAGGCAGGCTTCTGCTGGGGCCCAAGATGACAGTCTGCCTCCCTTCTCTTGGATGCTTTATTTGGGCCTGTCTTCAGTTCTCAGTTGCCTTGTGTATTGGTTAATGAAATTTGTTAGTTGAAATACATCTCTCAATTTCTTTGTTGAAGTAATAGTTCTAGCAGAACCACAGGCTTTCCCCCCACAACACACACACACATGAAAAAAACTCAAGGGTCAATAGAGCAATTTTACAAGTATTTATTCTGTGCAGGAATACAGAGATGTCAATTACCACATTACTGCCCAGGCAACAAAGTAAAAAATAAGATAACCAGATAGAATTATGGGTTTCCTTTTGAAGGGTCATTTTTGCCGAACGTGGCCATCTTTCAAGAAGTTCTTCCACAAGCCCCCCCTTAGTCACATTTTACTTCCATAACTAGAATTTAAATACAAATTTGCAAAAGAAAAAAAAATTAAAGGGGCGCCTGGGTGGCGCAGTCGGTTAAGGGTCCGACTTCAGCCAGGTCACGATCTCGCGGTCCGGGAGTTTGAGCCCCACGTCAGGCTCTGGGCTGATGGCTCAGAGCCTGGAGCCTGTTTCCGATTCTGTGTCTCCCTCTCTCTCTGCCCCTGCCCCGTTCATGCTCTGTCTCTCTCTGTCCCAAAAATAAATAAACGTTGAAAAAAAAAAATTTTTTAAAAAATAAAAAAAAAAAAAATTAAAAACTTGATTAAAAGAAAAAGCAAAAAAAAAAAAAGTTTTACTTCCAAAGACAGGTTGATATTAACAGAAGAAGTTAGTAAACAATTAGGAGTATTCACACAAGTCTCTTTTCCCGCTCAAGATAACGGGATTGATATTCCCATAAGAAGTCTCTACTTCGACACCTTCTCGAGTTGGATTCTTTGGGCCAGGTTTATGATACAGAAGGATCATGCTCCCTCTATTGATTCAGAAGAGAAGGGACATTTATTTCATTTCTTTTAAGGCTCCTTTTAATAGTTATGAAACCTTGCATTTTTTTTTTTAAGGTTAAAGCCTGCAATTTTTTTGGTTATCACTGTAAGCAAAAAGAAGGCTTACAAAACTCTGTTTTACTGGCAGAAATGATGTAGAAATGATTAAGATTTTTCTTCACCCAGCTAGTAATCTTATTATTGTGACTCTAAATTCTGGTTCAGACATCTCACTTGTATCTGTGTTGACCAAATCTCTGGCTGTCATTCCTTCCTGTTCTTACTTTTGGGGTGAATTGTTTCGTTTCATCATTTTGAAGGAGGAAAAGGAATGAATAAAGTAAAAAAAATTTTTTTAAGAATTAAAAGCAACACAAAAAATCAAATAAAAGATGCTAGATCCTAGATGTCTTTTGGTCTGGTTGTTGAAAGAAGCTTGATAGAGAAAAAAGGGAAAGAAAAGAAAAGGGGGAAATAAAGGGGAAAAAAAGGAAAATGATTGAAAATTGGAAAAAAATGAATACAATCAAATGAAATGGAAATAAAATTGAATTTTAAAAAATCACAATAAAGTAAAAAATATAGTTGAAAAAATTAAAGGAAGTTTTTTTATAAAGACGGAAAATAAAAATAAAATTTTTCCCTTTCTGCTAAGTTCTGTAGTACAAGTTGTGCAGATTGCTGTGTTAATCCCCAGATCAGTTTTCTAGGTGTGCAAGATGGTTTGGTGTTGATCTGGCCACATTTCAGGGATGAGAGATTAAAAAAAAAAAAAAAAAAAAAAACCCCTTCCATGCTAGTCAAGATCTTTCTTAATCATATAACAGCATAAGGCACATAGGACATCAAGCTTCCAAATGTTATTTGCAATGATACATGCTAATTGTAGAAAGTGAAGAAAATACAGAAAAATAAAATAAAGAAATAAAAATCATCAGTATTTCTTTTACCTAGAGACTTTTCCTATTGATAGTTTGGTTAATTTTCTTCTTAGGTGTTCCCCCCACCCAACAAGCTCAGGAATATAGACCATGATTAATCTTATGTACTGGTAAAAAACATAAGATTAAAAATGTATATTAAAAATATAAAGCTCTAATATATATATGTATGTGTGTGTGTGTGTATATATATATATATATATATGCACACACACACACACACACACATATATAGCTCTAGATGTCTAAAGTAGGGAATATAGAATACAGGCACTCTTCCTTATTCTCCTACTAAATACAACTAAAACTTGTGCACATTACATATAAAAATAAGATCTTTAAAACCTTTAAAAAGAAGGGGAGCCTGGGCGGCTCAGTCTGTGAAGTGTCTGACTCTTGATTTCAGCTCAGGTCATGATCCCAGGATGGTGGCATCGAGCCCTGTGTCAGGCTTCATGTTCTGTGAGCTCTGTGGGATTCTCTCTCTCTCTCCTTTCTGCCCCTCCCTCCCCCTTCTCTCTCTAAAATAAATACATAAATAAATAAATAAATAAATAAGTAGAAGAAAGCAAACCAGCTAGGGATCTTGGAACCCAAGGAACAGACGAAGGTAAGTTCCCTGGATTTTTTTTTTTTTTTTTGCTTAAATTTTTTTTTTACATTTATTTATTTCTGAGAGAGAGTGGTAGAGTGCAAGCAGGGGAGGGGCAGAGAGGGAGACACAGAATCCCAAGCAGGCTCCAGGCTCTGAGCTGTCAGCACAGAGCCTGACGTGGGACTTGAACTCACCAACTACAGGATCATGATCTGAGCCGAAGTTGGGCGCTTTTAACTGAGACACCCAGGCCCCCTTCTTTTTGCTTTATATATGCCAGACTTGGAGCTGAAAAAGCCAGCAACCCAGAAATGTAATGGCACAGTGTGGGGGGGAGGCGGGAGCCCCAGCAAAAGTCTGCTCTCTTTAGCCAAAGGACTGGGAGAGAAACAGTTTAACATGACAGAAAACATTTAGACAATAAATGTTCCACTTCAGCAACATCACAGGAAAAAACTATGGCCCCACCACTACCCACAAAAGCATTAGAAAACTGGGACCCCTGGCCGGTTCAGCCGGAAGAGCATGTGACTCTTCCTCTCAGGGTCGTGAGCTTGAACCCCAGGTTAGGTGTAGAGATTACAAAACACAAACTTAAAGAACAAAAGCAAAAGCGTTGGAGAAAGCATCAGTAGACTTCGGAGCAGAGGAAATTACCACAGACCGAGAGGGACATTATGTATTAATAAAATGATTGATCCATAAAAGACATCTCACATGTATATGGACCAAACAACAGAGCTGCAAAACCCGTGGAACAAAAACGATAGACTAGAAAAGTTGACAGATCCACAGTTACAGGTGGAGTCTTCACCAGTCCTCTCAACAACTGTAAAAGCAACTGGATAGAAAATCAACAAAGATATGAAAGAAGGTACCACACCATCAACCAACAAGACCTAACCGATGCTTGTAGAATACTCCACTCAGTAAGAGGAGAACACACATTCTCTGTAAGTGTCCACAGAGTATATACTAAAATAGACCATAGCCTGGGCCAAAAAAACTACTCAACAAATTTTCAAATTTAAAACCATACAGGGGCACCTGGGTGGCTCAGCTCGTTGATCGTCTGACTCAGGTCATGATCCCAAGGTCGTGGGATCAAGCTCCGCATCGGGTTCTGCGGTGAGCATAGAGCCTGCTCGGGATTCTCTCTCTTTCCCTCTGTCCGTCTCCACTGCTCGTGTGATCTCTCTCTCTCTTTAAAATAAAATTAACAACAAAGTTAAAAACATACAGAATGTGTTTTCCAGCCACAATGGAATCAAACTAGAAATCAATAACAGAAAGAGAACAGAAAAATCTCTACACAGTTGGAAACGAAGCAACATACTTCCAAATAGTCCATGAGTCGACAAAATTTTAAAAAAGATACACTGAACTGAATGAAAATGAAGATAGAATATATCAAAATTTGTGGGACATGGCTAAAGCAGAGTTGAGAGGGAAATGTAAAATTTTATTAACATTTATTTATTTTTTGAGAGAGAGAAACAGAGCATGAGCAGAGGAGGGGCAGAGAGAGAGAGGGAGTCACAGAATCCGAAGCAGGCTCCAGGCTCTGAGCTGTCAGCACAGAGCCCAATGTGGGGCTCAAACCCACAAACCACAAGACCATGACCTGAGCCAAAGTCAGAAGCTTAACTGACTGAGCCCCCCAGGCACCCCTGACAAGGAAATATATAGCGATAACTGCATGTATTAGAAAACAGAAAAATCTTTTTTTTTTAATTTTTTTTTCAACGTTTATTTTTATTTTTGGGACAGAGAGAGACAGAGCATGAATGGGGGAGGGGCAGAGAGAGAGGGAGACACAGAATCGGAAACAGGCTCCAGGCTCTGAGCCATCAGCCCAGGGCCTGACGCGGGGCTCGAACTCACAGACCGCGAGATCGTGACCTGGTTGAAGTCGGACGCTTAACCGACTGCGCCACCCAGGCGCCCAGAAAACAGAAAAATCTTAAACCAATAGTCTAAGCTCCCTAAAAAAAGAATAGTAAAATAGTAAAATAAATCCAAACAAGAAGAAAAAAGGAAGCACAAAGATAAGAGCAGAAAAACAATAAAACTGAAAATGGAAAAGCAATAGAGAAAATCAATGAAGTTAAGAAATGAGAAAATCAATCTTTCTTGAAAAGATTAGTACAATTGACAAACCTCTAGCAAGACTGGAAAAGAAAAACCAGAGAAAGAAGACATACATTACCAATATCTAGGTGCAACTGAGGATATCACTACAGAAACTGCAGATATCAAGAAGACAATAAGGAAAAACTATAAATAATTTAATACATATAAATGTGACAACTTAGGTAAAATGGGCCAATTCCTTGAAAAGTCCGCCCTATAATTATAAAGGAAATTGAATTCATAATTTTAAAACTTCCCCAAAAGAAATCTCTAGGCCCAGATAGTTTTCTTGGAGACTTCTACCAAAAATTTAAAAAATTAACCTCAGGGGCACCTGGGTGGCTCAGTTGGTTGAGCGTCCAACTTTGGCTCAGGTCATGATCTGACTTTCATTGGGTATGTGGAAATCATAAATTGATGGGTTTAATTTATTTGACTCACATAGTTACAGAAATGTATGTAACAAGGTGTTTGATGAAGTCCTAAGCCATCTCGTTGTATAAACCATAGTATAAACATAATTTATAGCATAAGTTATATGTATATTATGTATAGTATAAACTATAAACTCTGTCAAAATTATGCTTTTTGCAAAAATAAAAGATGAGAAATAAGGAATTTTTAATTCAAGTGGACACAGGAGTACAGTAAACAGAGACTACATTAGTGGGGTAAATATCTTAGATGATTTCAAAAATATATATATTCCTTGGTATTTAAAAATATAAAAGTATTAGAAATAAGAAAGGGGATATTATTAAGACTAAAAATTCAGACTAAAAAAGAAGAGACTATAGTATGCAAGGTAGAAGAAACAAGACAGAAGACTTGATCAAAATATCAAAAGTTAATTCTGCGAAAGCCATAGGCCTTTGACTAGTCTGATTAAGATTAACTGAAGTATGAGGATGTCTAGGGGCACCTGGGTGACTCGGTGAAGCATCTGACTTCGGCTCAAGTCATGATCTCATGGTTTGTTCAGTTCGAGGCCTGCTGTGCTGACAGCTCAGAGCCTGCAGCCTGCTTCGGATTCTGTGTCTCCCTCTCTCTCTGCCCCACCCCTGCTTGCACTTTGTCTCTCTCTCTCTCAAAAAAAAAAAAAAAAAAAAAAAAACTGAATAAATGTTAAAAAAAAGTTTTTTTAAGTATGAAGATATCTCTAATATTCAACCATTAAACAACAATATTTTGTTTAATATCTATGAAGTAAAGTGATGACCACTAATCTTGGTCCTGTTGTTATAGAAAATTGGGTTATAGGGAATCGAGTTTATTTCCCTAATGAGGAAAATACCAATGAGAAGCAAGATGATTTTCCTGAAAGGTTCAGGAATAGGAGGAATTAGGTACAACACAATATATAGATCAGGAATGATTTTGAAAATGAAAGGCTAGCTGGAAAGTCTACACAAGGAGAAATTAGACGCTTAGAGCCTCTCTTCCATCCAAGGAGGGGTGGGTGTTTCCAGGAGACTAATTTTTCCCCCACCGAAGTTAAACGCTCAAGAGAAATTAAACCCAGTAGCAAGTGCAGATGAACTCAGGTGAGCTCAATAGGTCGACAGCTGGGGCATCACTGGCACCTGGCATACCACCCAGACGCTCTTTTTCTTTGCCCTGGCGAAGGTGCTTCAGCCAAGCAAGGAAGTAAATGAAAAAAAAAGGAAGACATAAGATTCAGGAAAAAAAGAGGTTTAACACAAAAGACAGATGCAGGGAAGTCCCAGGACAGCAGCATGGCAGGGGGCCTAGAGATGCGACAATCCAAATTAGTGCCAAAGACCCGTGGATCTCAGGGGACACTTTTTGCTGATGAAAATCAAATAAATAAATAAATAAATAAGAAAAAGAAACCGAAAAACTTCTTGGTGCTTTTACCCATGTGGGAAATAGTATTAAGTGGCTTCAGAATGTTTTTCAAAATCTTAGGGAAAAGCTAATAATAGGCACATAGAAAACTAACCAAATGACAAAAATGAAGCAGCTATTATCTCTAGAGAGGAAAAGATTGTTCGGGAAAGGAAACGTAATCAGCGAACACTGTGTGTCTCAGTAACGAGCAGCAGTCATAAATTGTGATAAAGCTACATCGGAGCGGTGGCTAAGGAAAGAGGGAAGTTGCTAATGATGGTCTGATAAGAGCAATCTTCATATTCTATGGTAGGAGTTCAAATGGATAATATCTAATGTTGAAAAAAATCAAGAAATAGCAGCATATTACATACCGAGGTAAAGTAACAGAAGACATAGCTAAAATTGTTGAAAATTATTATTATTTAACTGCCTCTGGGGAACAGGGCTGAGGGGTGTGAGGAAAGGGCCAATAAACAGCTATCTTCTTACATGCGTTGCATTCTATTATACAATTCAAATCGTGTGTGTGTTCCTTTAACTGAAAAAAAAAATCATTTAAAAATGAAAGAAAGCAAAAAAGAAAAAATAGAAAATAAAGAAAGATGAAAGAAAGCGTTGTCTTCCCACATACATTTAAAGATATTTCCATGGGAAAAAAATCACACAGGCCACATCACTGTGCAGCGAAAGTGGAAAATAACAACAAAGGAGATAATGCTTATTCCTCTTGGAAAGAAAACCACGAAGAAAATAAAACAGGCTTCTATATCAACCGTGAGTTAAGAAGGGAGTGAAACTGAAGTTATAGATTATTTAAAAATAAGGAACAAAGACAGGAATACATACAAAAGTCTAATGAATGTGGCCAAGATAACAATAAGAGGAAAAGTGATAGCCTTTGTGAGTTTGTGTAAAAACATAAGCTTAGGGGCACCGGGGTGGCTCAGTAGGTTAAACATCTGACTTCGGCTCAGGTCATGACTTCATTTGTGAGTTGGAGCCCTGAATCGAGCTCTCTGCTGTCAGCACAGGGGTTGCTTGAGATTCCCTTGCCCCCCACCCCCTCCGCCCCTGCACTGCACTCTCTCTCTCTGAAAAACAAATAGACATTAAAAAAAAGAGAAGTTTAGAAATAAATGAATAATGAGGTAAATCTAAAGTGGAGGAAGGAAATAATGCATGAGGAAATAAAAGGCAAAGACCTGATCAATAAGACGAAATCTATGACAGGACTAAGAAGACAGACAAACCTTTGGCAAGTCTGATTAAAACAGATAGAGTGGTCAAGGGGGTTGCCTCCCCACCAGTCATTCCACCTCAGAATGGGTAAGCTGAGGAAGTTATGGTGGCCAATCTCATTCCCCTTTCTAGTGATTGACTTAGAAATGGGCAGGTTACCCCGTCCTGACCAATATGAGATGGCAAGATTGCTGGAGAAAGTTTCGACACTCAAGAAAGAGACATGTAGAAGAGGTACTTGGTCCCTTTCTTTCTCTATATTTTTGGGTCTGATGCTTGGAGCTGCTAGAATCATCTTGCTGCTAGCACAAAGGCCATGCCCAGAGAATTGCAGAAAACTGGGTCCAGAGTCCTGATGTACTGGAGACATCCTGTCTCTAGACTTTTTGTTGTGTGAGATAATGCATTTCCTCACTGTTTAAGCCAATTTGAATCATGCTTTCCTGTTATTTCCAGCTGAAATCATCTTGCTGATAAAAGAAAGAGAGCTCCAAAGCGAGGTATGAGGGGGGGAACGATTTATGTGGACAGACACATAAATTATTACCAAAAAAATAGAAGAAAACGTGTACAGCCGCATACCAATAAAATGGATGATTCTTCAAACTTGACTCCAAAGGAGATAGACAAGCCTGATGAGACCAGTAATAACAGGGAACAAAAGTTTGTCAAAGATGTATCCCAAAAAAGGGTATCGAGTCCATGTGATATCATAGGAGAAATCTATCAAACCTAAATTGCCTATCCTAAGGGGAAGATGACTGACCTTAGAAAGTACAAGAAACAGGGCAGGTTCGAGGATGTAGGAAGTTGGTCTCATCCAGGCAGCGTCACTGGGATGAATGAACCTCACCTGCCTTCCGTCATGGTCTAATCTGTTCCAAATTTAATTTTTTTTGATGTTTATTTATTTTGAGAGAAAGAGAGAGAGAGAGAGGAGAGAGAGAGAGAGAGAGAGAGAGAGAGAGAGAGAGAGAATCCCAAGCAGTCTCCAAGCTCTAAGCTGTCAGCACAGAGCCCAACGAGGGGCTCAAACCCACAAACCGTGAGATCATGACCTGAGCCAAAGTCGGGTGCTTCACCGACTGAGCCACCCAGGCACCCCTAATCTCCAGATTTAACTTCCAGGGAGACGGCACCTGCTCGACCTGCTGGGGTGCATGCTGTCCTCTGGGATCTGATAGGTATACAGTGAGCCTACCTACCCACATGGACTGACAGAGGCAGCAGAATCGTGCCAAAGCAAAATCAGTCTGTTACGAAAATTGGGGGGAAATTCATGCTGGGTCGGGAACAGTAACATAGTCCATTATAATCAGATTGGCACAAATGTAAAACTTTAAATGCCCACCATGGACAAGGGCGTCAGGAATTGGGCACCCTAATATACTCCGGGGGGTGGGGTGGGGCACGGAGGCTGCTTTCTTAGAGACAATATGAAAGTATCTTTGAGCCAATGATGCTACATTTAGGACTTTATCTTTCAGAAACAGTCACACGTGCAGTCAAAAATATCCCCCCCACAAGCATTGTTTATTGCAGCATTGTATGTAACAATGAAAAATTGGTAACATTTAAAGTGTTGGCTAAACAAAATGTAGTATAGTACTTGCACTGTGGAACACTATATAATCCTTAAAAAGAAAAAAGTTCCATGGAAAGAACTCCATAATATGCGGTCAATCGAAATAAACCAGCTGCATAAGCATTTGTAAAATATGGTCCCACTTCCGGTCTTAAAAAGACCATAAATATGTGTTAGATGCATACCAAACAATTCAGAAATACACACATGGTCAAGAGCAGTTACCCACAGAAAGGGGAACAATATGGGGATGGTTAAAGGGAGCATTTGCTTTTACCTGATATATTCCTGTATTATTTGAGCTACGTACTTACAGTGAGCATGAATTTCTGTCTATGTGCACTTATGCACATGTGACAATACGATGTGATCCGATTTTTAAAATACACATACCTATTGCTACAGATGGGAACACGGATTGGCACCCTTTGAATGTCGGCATTGACTGTTTCCGGTTACTAGGCGTATAGGTGATTTTAATGATCTCTTTTGCTTACCTGTATTTTAATTTTATGCAAAGAATATTAGTGTAGTAAAATAATTTACATAGAAATCTTGATTTCCTTTTGGAAACAAGTTGCTACCAGGAAATCTATAAATAGATATACATTATTCCCATAAAAATGAGCATGTGAACAGGAAGAAGAAATGTGAATGGCTAATGCCCTGAAACTCTCTAATTCTAAAGCACCTAGTCTGGGATAAAGTAAGCCCTCAATAACCTAGTAATTAGGTTATTGCATTACTATTCCTTATTATTATAACACTATGTGCGTGTGAAATCTGATTGTGGGACTATAAGATGTATCCTAGAAAGCTATGGAAACTATACTGAGAAGGAAGCTGCTAAATCCCAAATGCAAGGATGCTGTTCAAGGAGGCTGTGTTAGCGTCCCAGGAAAATGAGGCCGCTCCAAGGGCACCCACCAAACCCTCAGGGGAGCTGTCAGTCGTGTTTCGAACCTGCCAGGATGGCTTCTCTGAGAGGGTCACGTCCTGCTGGTAAATATAGGAGGACCTCAGCAGCAGGAAGTCAGCAATCTCTCCTGAGGATTCATCTGAAGCTTGGCTTCCTGAGAACAAGTGTTACAAAACAAAGCGATTGTTTTCTTTGCCATCGGAGGAAAAGAAAGAAGACATGGAAACCAGAAGACGTGTTTGCTGAGAGTAGTCAGTTTTTTTTTTTTATTTTTTTTTTAATGTTTATTTATTTTTGAGAGAGACAGAGACAGAATGCAAGTGGGTTAGGGGCAGGGAGGGAGACACAGAATCAGAAGCAGGCTCCAGGCTCTGAGCTGTCAGCACAGAGCCCGATGCGGGGCTCGAACTCACGAGCCGTGAGATCATGACCTGAGCCGAAGTCGGACGCTCAACCGACTGAGCCACCCAGGCGCCCCAAGAGTAGTCAGTTTTAAGTGGGACATTCACCCTATACTCCAAATCTTCCCTCTCCTCCACCTCCTACCCATCACCACCTGCCCAAGATTTGTATCGCTGGAAAGAAATAGATCTGTCTACACTCCAACCAATACGGCCTTTAAAAGGTAAAGGGAAAGTTGTTTTTATAGTATTTTATTATAAAAGGAACACACGGTCCGTGTAGAAAAATAAGGAAGGAACATGGAAAGCACCCATAATTAACGCCATGACCCTGAAACAACCACTTTTAATGTGTGGGCCAATGTTAGTCTGTTTCATCATTTCTGAAATTGTACATACTTCCGTAATGTTTCTCATGTGCCCTGTGACATAAATATTTCCCATGTTGCTACAATCTCTTAATAAATGTAATTTTTTATCTGCCGTGTGGATGTATGCAGAAGAGTCTCGATGGTGAGAAGGACAGAGACGCAGAAGGACTCACTACAGTCAGTTATCTGGGGCCGTATTGTCTTTGAGGACAGGGAGCTTCAGGATTCACACAGGTCGCTCTGGAAGAGTCCTTCTCCTTCTTTGGAACCGCAGCATCCTCTTGTCCTCCCCAAGGGGAGTTCAGGCCAGGCAAGAATTCTGATTCTCTGATTCTGGCCCCTCTGATTCTCCTCCCCCGGTCTCAGGCAAGACAATGGAGATTAAATGTGGTTCTGGTAATCCGGGTCCTCTGCTTCTTCCTCTATGGCTTCCGGGTGCAAGAGAAGTGAATAGGTGATGGCATTCTCAGCCTAGAGAAAGCAGAAAGGAGAGTCACAGGGATGGAGGCAGCAGAAGAGCGGGGACAAGGAGATGGCTGGGACGGCTCACCTCAACTTTGGCTGCATCTTCAGCATCCGTGAGATTGGCTGTGGGCAACAAGAACAGAGATCAGCCAGGGCACTGTTGCAGAAGAGGACCTACCACACTGCCGCAGAGGCTGCAAAGACAAAGCCCGAACCAGACCTGCAAGAAGGACCTGTAGGCCAAGAGCTCCGTTCACCACCCAGGCTCCCCACCCTGGCCAAGCTGGCAGAAGGAGGCAGTCTGTGCTGCGTGCGTTTCAGAGAGTGGCTGACTTTTTCTAGAGGCAAACTAGCCGGCTTGGGGGATCTGAGAACCGGGGAAGAGCTGGGAGCTGTTCAGTATCACAGGGAAGTCAAGTCCAGATTTTTGCCAACCCCAGGAGACCCGGGGTGGGGGTGGGGGGCGTCTGGGCATCGGCCAGATGCCCTGCATCTTGCTGGGAACTCTCAGAAGAAGGTGATGCTCCCTGACGTTAAAAGGAAAGAAAGCACAACGGTGAAAGCGAGGGAGGGAAAGAGGGAAGCAAGCAAATCAGGCCAATCGACTCCCTGGTAAATCGCTAAAACACACCAAATTCCCACGTGTGTTTTGCCAAAAAGCTCACTTCGCCAGGGCGGGAAGTAGCCTCAGTATCTGCGAAGCAGCATTCCTCAGGAAGGGGCTGGAGGGTCTGGGACAATACGTTTAGTGTCTCCACTCCCCCTCTGAACACAAAGAGTCTCTGTTCGCCATGCTGCAAATTCTGGAGCAAACCTCTTCCCCAATTCTCCTTCCAATACATTTCTCAATCATCCCAGCAACCTCGCCAGCTGATGGGAAACAACCAGCCCCAGTGCCTGGCTGTGAAATAAATACTTGTGGAATATATTTATGCCAGTATGGACGGAGCCAAACCTCCAGGTGGCTCTTCCCAGTTGTGCTGGGGCTTTACTCTACATCTGCTTTGGCCTGGTGTGGGCTCAGGCCCCGCGTCCCCGCGTGACCTGGCCAAGAACGCAAGGGCCTTGCTCAAAGCGCAGCGGGACGAACGCCATTTTGCTCAAGCTCTCGAATCTGTTGGTCCTTTTCTGAGTCACACTCCTGCCGTCTGACCCAGAGTCCTCGAGGGCCTCCTGTTCTTCTCTTGTTGCTGCTGGGGAGCCCCTCGAGAATGTCTTGGGTTCCCTCGTGCTCCAGCTAAACTACAGTCAGGAGGTCGCCTGGAATACTCCTGTTCCTACCTCAGCCGGGGGTTGAATGGTCACTGACTCTCAGAGTGTCAGGCCTGGAAGGGCTTCAAGGTCATCCAGGCCACTCCACTCCTGTCCTCAGGGAGGTCCCTGCACCCCCATGGTGGGGAACATTCAAGATTCCACCTGATGATGATGACAGAGCTAGGACCACGTCCATGTTTAATAAACTTACTCAAGTGGGCATCAGAACCAAGCTTTGCCCACAAGTGAAGCTCACTGATGAATGCACCCAGTCCTCTAGAACTTTCTCAAGCCCAGATCTCCTCCTGATGCCCCACCCTTACCCCATCACTCCCAGAGACTCCTCACCGTGTCCTGGGAGTATTCCCTAGGTCTCCCCCTCGTTTCCTCTCAATCCTGTTCGTCTCAGTCTTACCACTTCGAACCTCTGTCCCGTGCCAGCTTGGCCAACCCCCACAGAGAGGCCCAGATGTCTCTTATTTCCTGCTCTGGAAACGTTCCCAGCGTTCCTGGCTCCGAAATTCGGACACGGCCCTCCCCTCTCTATCTGGGACAGGTGGTCTTCTGCCCCTCATCCCCAGTGAGGTCCTCTTGAGGCCCAGGAGTTAGTCTCAGAACTGACCAAGCGATTTGAGCCCCTGTCCTCCTCCCACCGCCCCCTCCCTCTCCTGCGCTCCCAGCTGAACTCACACAAGCCGCTTCCTGCTGACTCCAATCCACCTGGCAGCCCCAGGCAGGGCACCTCAGGCCCCCAGGCGGGGAGCTGCACTCACCTGGTTCCTCAGGGAGGGTCTCTCCCATTTCCCTGTGCTCAGGGTATCCTAGGAGAGCCATGGGGGAGGGGGGGTGCACATAGAAGGTTAGTAGGACTGTGGGCTGGGGCCTGAGTCCTGGGACAAGGACCCAGGGCGGGAATGGATTAGAACCAACACAGACCCCTCCCCCACAGAGACTCCTCCCCACGCCCTGGCTCTCCTGCCCAGGCCCTGCCTGTAAGAGGGCTGGTCCAGAGAGACAGGTTGGGCGCTTGGGTTAACCGTGGCGTCTCCTGGGACCACCAGAAAGGCCCCTCCGAGGCATCTTTCTCAGGCTCGTTCTGCCTTTTAAAAAAGCACTACTTTCTCCCACTCAGTGTCTCTCTCTGCACCTCCGCACTTGCTTGTCATCAGTGACTGAGGTGCAGGCTTGCAAAGTGCTTTCCGAGGTATCAGTAACAGTCTTTCCTCCTCTCAAGGGCTCTGAGTCATTTTCCGCCTTCTTCCCCTGGGTGTCTTCGGACTTCCTCTCCAGCAAGCTGGCTTTTCCACGTGAGGAACAGCGACGATTTGCCTATTAGATCTCTATGGCACCTGCCCTCCTGTCTCAGCTCCTTTGCATTAGTGCTAAGCGGGAAGGAACTGGTTTCCAAGGGCCCAGAATCTTCAGCGCGCCCATCAGTGAACGGAAGGCTGCCTGGCAAACTGTGCTGGGTGGTGCAGAGGGGAAGTGAGCGAGGAGTTACGGTTACTTCCCTCCTGTGGTCTTGCCATCCTCTTTGGAACACAGTTTCGTTCTTTAATGTGGCCTCCGCGGTCTGCGTGACCCGGCCCTTGTCCATTTGCCTGCCTGACTCACGCCTCCTTCCCTCGTGCCTTGCAATTCATGGCCTCAATGCCTCCAACTGCCTCCAGCGCCCTCCTTGCTCTTCCCTTAAGTCCCAGCCCAGCTGCAGCGTTCCCCATTTCCATGTCTAGAATGCTCTTCCGGCCCACTTGGCCTGGCTAACTGCTCCCCTCACGTACGGCCTCCTCCATAATGACAACGGCTCTTACTTGCGTGCTGTTGGCTAGGTACTCGGCACTGTCGTGCGAGCTCAGCCTCGTTTATCCTCCTACAATCCTGCGAGGTGGGTTCGATTAGCGTCGAAGACACGGAGGCCCAGAGATGGTGAATAACTCACCCAAGCTCACAAAGCGGGGGAGCCGTGGAGCCGAGATCTAAACTCGGGTGGTCTGGCCCCACCACGTGTGCGTGGGTCACTACATGCGCCACAGTGTCGCGAAAAAGCTTCTCTGATGGCTCGCCGCGTGCTGCATCGTGTGGGCTCTCGTGTCCTCTGAACCCATAGCCTTTGCAACTCTCCACCATTGCTGTCATCCCACCCAGTTATAACGATTTACTTGGACTTCTGCCGTTCCCACATCTGTCGTTCCCACTGCACCGTGAGCTCCTTGAGAGAGGAGATCGGACTTAGCCTCCGCTGCCTAGCACAGTGCTGTGACGTACACAAGTTTGTTCGAGCCTTGTTGAATGAATGAATGAATGAATGAATAAAACGTGGGTTGTGGGGGCACCTGGGTGGCTCAGGAGGTTAAGCATCTGACTCTTGATTTCAGCGCTCATCATCTCACGGTTCGTGGGATCGAGCTCCGCATTGGGCTCTGCACTGACAGCAAGGAACCTGCTTGGGATCCTCTCTCTCCCTCTCTCTCTGCCCCCTCTCTCTCTCTTCCTCTCCCTCTCTCTCAAAATAAATAAATAAACTAAAAACAAAAACAAAACAAAACAAGGGGCTGTGTCTGAATTATAAGGATTCTCTTAGCCCCAAGAGAAGGGTTCTGGAAATGTTTGGGGTTAGGGCGTTGGCCAAGTAGGAACTGATAACAAGAGGAACCAAGAGAAGCCACAAACCTGAAGTCTGCTTTTGCCTGTGGCGGAACCAGGCCACGACAGCAGCAAGGATGGCCACAGCAGCGATGCCGGCGACCGCGACCGCAATCATCACCGTCACTGAGGAGTCGCTCCAACTGGACCCTGAAGAGGAGAGACTTCAGGACAGGCGGTACCCTCCCACCTCCCACAGTGCTCAGTGCTTCTCCCCGGGAGCTGCTTTGTGTCTGGGTCCCTTGCAGATGCTACACTCACTTCCTCCCCCACCTCCCCTGAATGGGGTTGCTGTGGCTGGATGTGTGCCTCCCCCACACCAGGTGCCTCCTAGAGGCACACGAGGGCCTGTGTGGGGGCAGAGGGAAGGGCTCCTGTCAGCTTCAGGGAGAGAAGGGAGGGGGGCCTGAAGCCTTCCTTGGTGGAAAGCACCACCACTGGACCCAGCAAGACCTTGAACTGTCGGGAACACGCCATGCCTTGGGGAGCAAGCCAATGTACATGTCACGAGAACTAAGAAGAACCGAAACCCTCAGTTCTTGGGGACATCCAGGAGCTCAAGGAACATCTGCACCAATGAAGGAGCTCTGTGCCATTGCTGTCCTTAGTAGGCGCCTGCATTTTCAGCGGCACACAGCCTTTTCAGCTGGGACCTGAGGCTGAGGGCTCTGAACCATAGCCCCTACTGCTGCCCCTTGGCCAATATTTATCAAGCCCCCCCCCCGTTCCTCCCCCTTTTGCCTCAGCGCCCAACTGTTTCGGCTGTGGCATTTCTCAGGCCTCCAAATAGACCCTTAGGACCTCGGCCATAACTGTCCAGCCCCCAGTCCTCTCTCCATCCTGATGGGGTTCCCACCTTGGACGGTGATGGCCACGGGCTGTGACGCCTGCAGACTCTTCCCTATCAGTCCTGTGCAATGGTACTCGCCGCTGTGACTGAGGTTTGCCCGTGGGATGGAGAAGGTAGAATTCATGGGGGAAAACTGCTTGGATTTTCCATTCTGGAAGAACGTGATCTTGTACAGAGGCTTGTTCTTCCAGCTGTGGCACCTCAGCACGATGGGCTCCCCCTTCTGGAACACCAGGCTAGGGGTCTGGAGCACCAGCCAGTCTGAAAGACACAAAGGGACCCCAGGACCCAGCAGGTCTTGACTCAACTCTGAGACCCACCCTGTCCTTACTGGTGGGACACAGTGTGTGGAGGGAAGAGCTTGAGATCGCAATCCAGCGGCCTTGGTCTCCAAATCTGGCTCCATCATTTGGGAGCTCGGCAATCTTGGGCCTCTTCTGGGCCGTGGATTCCTCAGCTGTGAAAATGGATGACGTAATACCACGCATCTACAATAGTTTCTGGCACATAGTAGGTGTTCAGGATACGCCCGTCTTCTCTTTCCTGTCCTGAGAGAGGGCAGCTACAGCCCTGTCCTGCCCAGGAGGCCCTTGTGAGAAGGATACAAGAGACCGCACCCAAAAAAGGGGGGGCGCCTGGGTGGCTCAGTCAGGTAAGCTGTCGACTGCGGCTCAGGTCATGATCCCACAGTCTGTGAGTTTGAGCCCTGCGTTGGGCTCTGTGCTGACAGCTCAGAGCCTGAAGCCTGCTTCAGAGTCTGTGTCTCCCTCTCTCTCTGCCCCTTTCCTGCTCACGCTCTGTCTCTCTCTCTCAAAATAAATAAACATTAAAAAAAGAAAAAAAAAAACACCAAAAAAAAGACCCCAGGATGCGGTCCCTTCCTTGGGGGAGCGATGGGAGAGATCCAGTCTGACCTAGGAGGTAACATGTGAGGGGACACGGCAGCGACATGCGTCTTCCGGGAGAGTACGAAATCATGGACATGAAACAAATATTAGTTTATTTGAAGTATGTTGGTAACGTGGAGTTTTACTTCAGTGGGGTCTTTGCCTGAAGGCAGCAGTGTCATGGGCGGGGCACTAGCCTGCTGCGTACCCCTTCCCCCCCAATTTTCATCCTTTTACCGAGGAAGAAAAAAATATCTAGTAATTTTGTTGTATAGGGAACAGAGCCTATGAGGGATATTTGTACTCCTGGCCTCAGCCCAGGTATTCCTTTTCTTTTCTTTTCTTTTCTTTTCTTTTCTTTTCTTTTCTTTTCTTTTCTTTTCTTTTTTTTCTTTAATTTTTATTTTTGAGAGGGAGAGAGAGAAAGAGAGACAGAGACAGAGCATGAGCAGGGGAGGGGCAGAGCGAGACGGAGACACAGACTCCCAAGCAGGCTCCAGGCTCCAAGCTGTCAGCACAGAGGCCGACACGGGGCTTCAACCCACGAAGATCATGACCTGAGCTGAAGTCGGATGCTCAACCAACTGAGCCACCAGGCACCCCACTCCTTTTCTCTAAAGCCGGAGGACAGAGCTGAGCACGAATTGGAAAGAGAGGTGGAAGAAGAGAGCAGAATTAGAGGGAGGTAGGGGTGGAGGGGGGGCAGAGGGGGTGGGAAGAATGACAACAGCCAGGCGCGGGCTGGCCCCAACCAGAATGAGGCCAACCAAGTCTCTACACTGGCTGGTGACCCTGCCGCGGTTACAGGAAGAGATACTCAGTACCCAGGATACTGTGCCCCAGCTACAGCGGGAAATCTGGGTGCAGAGGATGACACCACATCCTGCCACTTGGGTCCCACCAGCTAGAAAAGCCTACCCCTCCTGCTGGGGAGACACGTTCCGCCCACTTCCTCCCCTTTCCCTTCTGCAGATTCCTCCTCTCGGAGAACCGGGACCCCAGCTGGACACTGCACTCCAAGGTGAGGCCAAGTGGCCCTGGTCCCCTGGACTGACTGCCTCTTTCAGAAGATGGGACGAGGGTAGGCAGGAATGCTGAGACTGTCAAGCTTTTAAAAACTAAAGTAGAGGGGCGCCCGGGGGGCTCAGTCTGTGGAGCATCCAATTCTTGGTTTCAGCTCAGGTCACGGTCTCGCGGTTTGTGGGATCCTGCCCCGCGTCGAGTCGGGTTCTGCGCTGACAGCTCAGAACCGGCTTGGGATTCTCTCCCTACTACGTCTCTCTCTGCCCCTCTCCTGCTCACGTGCTCTGTTTCTCTCTCTCTCTCTCAAAATAAATAAACTTAAAAAAGTAATAATAATAAAGTAGAGCCCAGAGAAAAAGCCAAAGCTGCTGCCACGTGGCCCCAGCAACGGATTCCTGCACATCTCTTCCCTGTCTGGGTGACTGGCCCTTCCTTCCCTGCCAAGTCTGTGCTCGCACCAGGTTTGGACCTGAATACTGGGGAGTGTCCGCCTCAGGCTGGGTTGCGAGCGGGCCACCTGAGGTCTCCTTGAGCCCATGGGTCTTGGGGCAGATCTTGAGAGCAGGGCCCAGTTTCGTGTTCGCGGCCCCCATATGTTCTTCGGGTAATCCAAGGGCCTTTCTGTCAATCTGGGAACGAAAGTCCTCTGCAATCTTCTGGAAGCCTCGCAGAGAAGGCGCACACAGCCCCTCCCTGCTCCAATGGCTGGCTGCGGATGCACTCGGGGGGGGGGGGGGGGGCGGCTGGGGGGGCTTGGTTGAGGGGGACGTTCTCACCTCCTTCCCTTCCTGGAGGGACAGGGACACACAGGTCAAGGCCCTGCCGGTCCTCAGAGCTTTCCCTCCAGGCCTGTCACTTCCTGCTGGGCTGAGAGTGGGCCGTGGGGGTGGGGTGGGCAGCAGGCCCCGTGCTTTTGAGGAAAAATCGGGAATCAGGTGAGGGAAAGGGACGACAGGAAGAATGACAGTGACGGGTATGCATCTCAATTGCCTGGTGGCTTTTCTTCGGGGAGAAACTACTGTTTTGCCCGGAGCTTTGTATAACCGGTCCTCTGTTTAGCAAACATCCTTTAAGGCCTGCCCTCTTCAGGGGCTGGAAACGCAAAGATAGTTAAAACACAATTTTCAGGTCAAGTTGCCTGGAGAGCAGGGGGCAGGGAAATGCTGGTACCACCAGGACCTGGGGAAGGAGGCATAATTAGCCCCCAGGAGCAGATGAGGAAACAGGCCCGAGGGCAGACCGTAGCTCGGAGTTTACACGGCTGGTAATGTCCAGGCCAGGGACGCAGCTGTGGTCCGTCTGCGCTCCGTGACCGCTACAAAAATGGGTTTCTATGCAGTCAGAATTTCCTTCTGCTTCTCTCACACCCCGGGGCTGCTTGTTTGTAGCCCTCGTAAGGTTCTCGCTCAATCAGGAATCTCTTAGGAACACACACCGAGCAAAGGGGGTGGGCGAAAAGGGAAACCAGTGGAGAAAACAACTTCAAACAGCTCACTGGCGATGCTTCCCAGTAAACAGGCCACCTCGCTTCCCTAAAAAAACCTCTGTAAGCAGATTCCGTCTCTCCTCGCCCTCCCGGACCGTCCCCGGGGCCTTCCTCCACTGACCGGAAAACACATCCAGATACACGGGGTCACTGAGGCTGGTCTGGTCCGTCTGGCACGCGTACTCCCCTCTATCCTTCTCGGTGGCCTTAAAGCTGTAGTTGGGCCGGACCTGCGTGGGGATGGAGCTCCCATTATGGAACCACCGGATGGAGTGGTCCCCGGCTGTGTGGGCCCCCTGGCACTTCAGAGTCACGTCGTCCTCCCGGAGCACGAGGATCCACGGGGGCTCCAGGTCCACCACAGCCTTCGGGAGACCTGCTCCGGGGCAGAGAGAAGGGGAAGCATGAGGAAAAGGGGCCCCGAGAGCCTCAGCGGGCCCCAAATTTCAAGCACCTGAGGTCCCGCTGGGGCCATCAAGCGTGGAACCCGGCCCAGAACCGTGTTCTGCAAATGTAGGCAGCTCCTTTTACTCGTACACCCCACCGCAGGGGCCCCTGGGAAGCCAGGTCCCCTCAGAGAGTGTCGCCGTTCCTCAGAAAGACAGGGCAAGAGGTAAGAGAAAGGGAGAAGGGGCAAGGCAAACATTCCGGAAGTATATCTCACCGGGGGCCATCCGAAGCAGGTCTTTCCTTCTTTCTTTCTTTCTTTCTTTCTTTCTTTCTTTCTTTCTTTCTTTCTTTCTTTCTTTCCTCTTTCTTTTCTTTCTGTCTTTCTTTCCTTTCTTTCCTCTTTCTTTCCTTCTTTTCTTTCTTTCTTTTTTTCTTTCTTTCTTTCTTTCCTCTCTTTCTTTCATCTCTTTCTTTCTTTCCTCTCTTTCTTTCTTTCTTTCTTTCTTTCCTCTTTCTTTTCTTTCTTTCTTTCCTTTCTTTCCTCTTTCTTTCCTTCTTTCTTTCTTTCTTTCTTTCTTTCCTCTCTTTCCTCTCTTTCTTTCATCTCTTTCTTTCTTTCCTCTCTTTCTTTCTTCTCTTTCTTTCTCTTCCTTGTTTCTTTCTTTCTTTCTTTCTTTCTTTCCTCTCTTTCTTTCTTTCTTTCTTTCCTCTTTCTTTTCTTTCTTTCTTTCCTTTCTTTCCTCTTTCTTTCCTTCTTTTCTTTCTTTCTTTCTTTCTTTCTTTCCTCTCTTTCCTCTCTTTCTTTCATCTCTTTCTTTCTTTCCTCTCTTTCTTTCTTCTCTTTCTTTCTCTTCCTTGTTTCTTTCTTTCTTTCTTTCTTTCTTTCTTTCTTTCTTTTCTTTCTTTCCTCTCTTTTTCTTTCTTTCTTTCCTCTTTCTTTCCTCTTTCTTCCTTTCCTCTCTTTCTTCTTTCTTTCTTTTTCTTTCTTTCCTTTCTTTTCTTTCTTTTCTCTCTTTCTTTCCTTTCTTTCCTCTTTCTTTCCTTCTTTTCTTTCTTTCTTCCCTCTTTCTTTTCTTTCTGTCTTTCTTTCCTTCTTTTCTTTCTTTCTTTATTCCTTTTCTCTCTTTCTTTCTTTCCTCACTTTCTTTCTTTCCTCTCTTTCTTTCTTCTCTTTCTTTCTCTTCTTTGTTTCTTTCTTTGTTTTTCCTTCCTTCCTTCCTTCCTTCCTTCCTTCCTTCCTCTCTCTCTCTTTCACACACACACACACACACACACACACACACACACACACTACACATGCATGCCCTTTTGGAACTCACTTTCCTCCCCTGTAACCTGAGGCATGTGAACACTGTGGATAAACTCTCTGCAGAGCTGGATGAAGACAGTGGGAGCATCTGGTGAAAGTGTCAGGCATGAGACAGACATCAGGTTTCCGTTCTGACCTGATGTCAATCTTTATCCCTTAGACTAGACCTATCCTCACCCAAGTACAGTGGAGGCTCCGTGGCCTCAAAAGGATAAAGAAAGAGAGAGAAAGGCTGGGGTGGGGGGGGCAGTCTAGGGATCCTGGGTTCAGTGCCCCAGGGAGAACCTCCGCCTCCCCCCCTGGGGGGCCTGGGACCTGGGGAGCTTAGTGGCAGAGAGAAAGAAGGCCCTGCAGAGTTTGCTTCAGCAAGCTGCACCCAGGGGTCTCTCCTCCTATTTCTATCCAGGGAAACAGGCCCCGAAGCCCTCAGATACACCCAAAGTGGAAAATTTATCAACACACGGAGACATCCCAGGCAGATGATGGGATTTTGTGTGCAGCTGAAACTAAGATTGTCTGGGCTCTTGATTTTACTTGGGGAGAGGAAGGTGCGAGAGAGACGACGAGTTATGTTCTGTGACAGCTCACCAGCAGGGAACCGGAAGGGCTGAAGCCACCTATGTCCCCAAGGCTCCCCTGCTTCCCTGGGAGAAGGGGAAAGAGAAAGGAGGGGAGGGGGCGGGGCATCTTCCGGGAGACTCCACTTCAGTGTGGGGTTACTGGTGCATTCAGGGCACCTCCAGATGGGGTGCTGGGAGTAGAGGAAGAAGGTGGCTGGGGGAGGGAGAGGATGTGGGGGGAGCACTTACCAGGTGTCCCAACGACTGGACCTGTAAGAGAGAAAAGCAAAGATCAGCCTGGAGTTTAGATCTGATGATTCATCATTACAAAGCATCCCCTCAAAAAAACAAAAAAAAAAAGCCCCCTATGCAAATCCCCTGAACTTCCTTACCCTTGGCTGTCTCTGTATTGTCCCTGTCTTTACTGGTTCAGCTGTGTTGTTACTAAAATCACCTACACAAGCAGGCAGATGGATGTTTCTATAAATTTGCGGTCATCATATTCAAAAGGACACTGAACTGTCATTCTGAAAAATTTTTTTTAATTTTCTTTTTTAATGTTTATTTATTTTTGAGAGAGACAGAGACAGAGACAGAGACAGAGCCTGCGCAGGGGAGGGGCACAGAGAGAGAGACACAGAACTGAAGCAGGCTCCAGGCTCTGAGCTGTCGGCACAGAGCCCAACGCAGGGCTCAAACCCATGAACCCCATGAACCGCGAGATCACCACCTGAGCCAAAGTAGGGCGCTTAACCAACTGAGCCACCCAGGCGCCCCTCTGACAATTTTCTCCAGTAAATTTGCTCTGCTGCCCGGTAACACTCATCTTTTCTCGCTGCCAAAACTTCCCTGCCCTCTGCCTTGGAACCCTTCTCTCCTAAAGCCCGACTCCTTCCTCCGTAATTCACAGAAAACACAAGCTGGTAGGAAACCTCACGCCTTCCCCCAGCTCAGTCTGCACCTCTGTCCAACTTCCTTTCTCCCTGTTCTCTGGGCAAAGCCTCCCTGCGTCTCTCCCTGGTCCATCTCCAGGCTGTGTTGTCATCTCTGTCACCCTGGCGAGCATTTCCCTCTCTCTGTTACTCCTATCCTCTTTCTGCATCATCAATTTCTCCTTCTCAGCCGGGTCTGGCCCGTCAACGTAAACATATGCCAGGATTTTTCAATAAAAGAAAAAAAAAAAGCTTCTCGCTTGATCCCACATGCAATCCTAAAAGCGTTGCTCTGCTCCCTTTCAGAGCCAGATTTCTCAACAATGCTTTTTTCCCCCCGTGGGCCACCCTCGTTTCTATTCCTTCCATTCACTGTTTCGTTCGCCGCAGTTGGGACTCTGCCGTTGCCGGTTCGCTCTAACGTCTCTCTCCCGTTCTTCCCCCGCGAAAGTGTACGTCTTCACTATCTACCCAGTTAGCCAAGCCTGGAAACTGCAACTCACCTCTATTCCCCTCCTCCCAAGCCCCCCACCCCCTTTCACATCACTGAATCTTGTTGATTCTGCTTCCCGCTTAGGCCTGGAGTCTGTCAGCTTCACTCCGTGCCCGTGACTGCCGTGCAGGTTTAGGTCACCACCAGCTTTTTTCCACCTCCTAACTCCTCTCCTCACTCCTGTGTCCCCCTACAATCCACTTCCCACAGAAAGGCCGGAGTTCTTTTTAAAATATCACATCAGGGGCGCCTGGGTGGCTCAGTGGGTTAAGCGTCCGACTTCGGCTCAGGTCACGCCCTCGCGGTCCGTGGGTTCGAGCCCCGCGTCGGGCTCTGTGCTGATGGCTCGGAGCCTGGAGCCTGCTTCCGATTCTGTGTCTCCCTCCTTCCCTGCCCCTCCCCAACTCATACTCTGTCCCTCTCTCTCTCCCTCAAGAATAAACAAACATTAAGAAAAATTTTTAATATCAGATCAGAGGGGCGCCTGAGTGGCTCAGTTGGTTGAGCATCTGGCTTTGGCTCAGGTCATGATCTTACGGTTTATGAGTTCAAGCCCCATACTGGGCTCTCCACAGACAGCTCGGAGCCCGGAGCCTACTTCGGATTCTGTGTCTCCCTCTCTCTCTGCCCCTCCCTTGCTCGTGCTCTCTTTCTCTCTCTCAAAAATAAACATTAAAAAAAAAATAATAAAAGTATCAGATCGTATAACATCACTCCCCTGCTTGCAAGCCTTCAAGGGCCTTTCTTTGCTCTTGAAATAAAGTGTACATCTTTATGAGGCCACACAGGGCGAGGGCTCTGCTCCCCTCTCCCCTCCCATCTTGAGGCTCTCTTCCCCTACTCACTGAGCTCCTTTTTAGATTCCTGACACTTGGGGGTTTTGTGTAAGCTCATCCCTCTTCTCTAAACCTACTTCCTTTTTCTCTTCCAATGGCTAGATCCTTGCTATGCTCAAAGTCTCAGCTCAAGGTCACCTCCTCAGAAAATACTTTTCCTATCATCTTGTTTAAGTGGGCCGCCCTCTCTTCTTCCCCACAAGGATTTCTCTTATAAGAGTCTCCTGTTTACATCTTCATGGCCCTTTCCAATTTATATTTACGCCTCTGTGTTTGCTTACTTGTTGTTTATATCCCCCAGGAGAATGTAAGCTCAAAGAGGGCAGTAGCCATATCAATTGTCTTGGCCAAGGCTCTGGAAATCGCGTATTGAATGAGTCTAGGTGGGCAATAAGAGGGGCCACGGTCGTACTGACAATGGGAAGTGAAGAAGATACACACACGAGAGAAATTTAAGAGGCAGAACCGGGGACGGTGGTAATGTAAGCGGATGGCTAGGAGAAAGTTACTCCCGCTCGCACAGGTCTATGTGTTAGGAGGAGGTGTTCATTCGTAAGGCGAAGATGTTAAGTTGAGTGTATGTTTTGTTTCTGAGCTGGCGTATCAACGTGGAGGCGTCCAACCGGCAGGTGGAAATACGCAATTGCAGTTGATGGAAACAAGAGGGATAGGTTTGGAAGCTGTTGATGTAGAGGTGAGAGCTAAAAACCAGCGTGGGACTGGCGAGAGGGACAGTGCGGGACAGGAGAGCAGATAAAAAAGTAGAGCCTACGAGGAGGGGAAGAGGAGAAACAAGAAAAAGATGAGAAGAGCAGAGAGAAGTCATCAGCCATTTATTCATTCCACACTCAACAAATGGTAGGGAACACACCCTCGGTAGAATCATTGTAAGGGAGACAAAGACCGCGTGCTTTAGGTCAGGAAGGCCGTCTGTCTTATTCATTGGTAAATCCCCAAGTCGTAGAACAGGGCCTGTACATAGCATTTATTTAATGTTTCAACAGGGCAGTTTGTGGAATCTGCAGAAATTCTGCAGGAAACGCAACGTACACATTGCCTGGCAATGGGAACATGGTTAAGAAGGTAGAATTGGGGCTTTACTGGCGCGCCTGGGTGGCTCAGTCGGTTGGGCGTCCGACTTGGGCTCAGGTCATGATCTCACCGTTGGTGGGTTTGAGCCCCGCGTCAGGCGCTGTGCTGACAGCCTAGAGACTGGGGCCTGCTTCGGATTCATGTCTCTCTCTCTCTCTCTCTCTGCCCCTCCCCTGCTGGGTGCTCTGTCTCTATCTCTCTCAAAAATAAATACACATTAAAAAAACAAAGAAAAAAAAAAGAAGGGAGGCTTTATTCAGCAGAGCAGCACTGGAGGCGTTTCTGAAGTGCCGTGACTCAGCTGTGGCTGTACTTGAAGAGGTCATGGCCTCAGTGTAAAGCATGGATTCAGAGTAGAGGAGACAAGAGATTCGAGGTGGGGTCAGAGGCCGTTCTAAAAGTTGAGTTATCGAGTGACGAAGACCTAAATGTGGTGGCCCAAGGAAGAACGGGAAAAATGGACCAAACCCTAGGTGACTTAGCAAAAGGGCAAACGGGAGAAAACATCAAGTGTCGCCCAGGTGACCTGCACGTCAGTAGCACTGTCAGCAGAGAAGCATAGCCCCTCTCCAGGCCTGAGCTTCCCCTTGTGAAAAAGGAGACCACCCAGCACCCTTTTAACATGCTATGCCCCTTCAGTCCGTTTTATCCTGCTCCTGAGGGAACACTCTCTCTTGCTCACCTCCACCCCCTATCCCAGTATCATTCAGCACTGAGGGCCGAGGGCTCCCAGAGATGCCCAGATTTCATTATCAGTCAGAGTCCCTGACTTGCGGGGTCTGGGGCCATCCTGAGGTGTATTTGAGGCTGGAAACTCTAGCAGTTGAGCTTGGAGAGACAATCCCGGCAATAGAGCTCCCCTAGTTGGTCTCCCCCGACTTCTGCCCAGCCGGCACCATCAGTCTTCGGCTCTCCATCTTGGCCTAGGACTCTGGCTTTCTCCACGATCAGACCCAGGACCTAGCCCCGCGCGTGTGTGCAGTACAAAGAGGCATGCGTGGTTTCTCTGGTCCTACGACGGGCGATTCCAGAATTGTCCAGGTCGGGTGTTCTCTGAGCCCCTGTTCCCTGGATAACCCAGACCCTCTTGTGCTCCTTCCCAGGGAAATCTGACACATGAACAGAAGAGGCTTCTGCTGCCTGAAGTGGTTTCAGGGGCACAGAGAATGGCTATTTTTTCCTCCCTACCCCTTGTCTCAGACAGCCTTAGCCCTCCCGCCTGAGATCTGGTCCCTGGGAAACACAAATTTCTAAGGAAGGGAAACGTGCTGGCCACTCATTAGTCACTCAAATCTAGGTCACTGGACTTTTCGGGTGTAGTGAGTGGCAGAGCACCAGTGACCTGACTGCCCCGGGATCCTGGGCAAAAGACACTAAAAACACCCACCAAAACTGCCAGTGTTCTCGTCTGCCAAGGCCAGCCGGGTTGTCCGAGTTTGCTCTTCATCAGTGGGCCTTCACCCTCCTCGTTTCCTTGATGTGCTTCCCATGCCACCCCTCATCCTCGCCCGACCTCTGCCCAACCAGGGTGGCAGCAGCTGAGGTAAGAAAGTGCACCTGCCTCTGGGGACCCAGACTCACCCAAGAAGAGCAGAGCTGTCCACAGTAGCATGTCGCCCAAAGGGGGGCAGGGCACACGCTCGGCTCAGTCACTACAGGCAGCACGGAGGGGGCGGGTTGAAGGGATCTGCATCAATTCCTGGCACACGGTGGCCCTGGCGGCACCGGCGTGGCAGTCGCAGACTTCTCTCGAGGCCTGACCGATTCCACCCCGGGGGAGGACAGACCAATTCTGAAGTCCCAAAGAGGAAGTGAAAAGAAATGTTGTTTTACCATAGGCCCCTCCCCTTCCACCCTTTTTCCTCTCAACTGTTCCCTCCCAGAAGATTCGGAGCTTCCCAGAATGGATCTGGCCCAGCCCAATTCCAAATTCACAGAAATTTCAGCAACTGGGAAACAACTTCTGTGTCTTTTGGGACACAGCCGGGCTCAGCCTCTGGGAGCAAGAGGGGAATGGCCACCCAAGCTCAGCTCAGACCCTCCTATCTGTTCCCAGGTCTTTAGAAAAAGCAGTGGAAAAGAATGTGGAGTCAGTCTTCTCTGACTTCTAGTTCCATTTGGAGGCCCAGGCGCCCACCATCATTCGATTTTCTTTATTATCCCTGACTCACTCCTGAATGGTGAAACAAGAACAAAGAGGTGTGTCAGGTGGAATCAGGATGATGATCCCCGTCCCCTTATTCCCCTTGGACATGCGTTCTTTTGCTCGTTCCTTCAACAGGGATCTTTTGAGCACCAAGCTGTGCCCTGGTTCTTTATCTTCGCCACCCTCGTTCCCATCCCTGTCCCTGTCACTATGGCGAAGCAGCACGGGCCTTGGAGCTAGATAAGTCTAGTTTTGAGTGCTAGGTAGCTTCTCAGAACCTCAGATAGCTCGTCTGTAAAAACGAAGGTAATCAGGGACACCCGGGTGGCTCAGTCGGTTAAGCGTCCGACTTCGGCTCAGGTCACGATCTCCCGGTTCGTGAGTTCGAGCCCCACATCAGGCCCTGTGCTCACAGCTCAGAGCCTGGAGCCTGTTTCGGATTCTGTGTCTCCCTCTCA
Organism: Puma concolor; assembly: GCF_028749965.1. Classification (NCBI taxonomy): domain Eukaryota; kingdom Metazoa; phylum Chordata; class Mammalia; order Carnivora; family Felidae; genus Puma; species Puma concolor. Next base: position 6,145,324 of record NC_141683.1, on the reverse strand, counting down.
CTCTCTGCCCCTCCCCTGCTTGCACTGTCTCTCTCAAAAATAATAAATAAACATTAAAAAAAGAAGAAGAAGGTAATCAGGACTACCCTTCAAGCAGAATTTCCCAGCCTCAGTACTTTTGATATTTGGAGCCAAACGGTTCTCACGGGGAGGGCCTGTCCTATACATTGTAGAACAATTAAGAGCACCTCTGGCCTCTACCAGCGAGATGCCAGGGGCCACCCTAGTTGTGAAAATCAAAATGTCTCTAGACTTGGCCAAATGTTCTCTCAGAGGCAGAGTTGCCCTGGGTTGAGAACCACTGCATCCAAGGTTCTTTTGGAAGAGAAATGAAAATTGGAGGGCTAGCCAAGTGCCTGGTACATCATGGGTACCCAATGAAGGCTAGTTTCCTTTTCTTGCTTTCTATCACCATCCTCATCATCGTTTCATCCCCAGAACATAAGATTCTCTTCTCAGGGCCCTTTCCTGGGGCCTCTTTCCCAAATGCCCTCACAGGAAGCAAGCTTTAATACTCAAGGAAATAACACCGTCACACCTCTTCTCACACCCGTAATTTTCAGAAACCTCAACAGCCTCAGCCCATCAGCTGCAGGCTTTTACTACTGGCTTCATTCAATGCTCCTAACCCCAATCTATTTCCAGCCCTTATCTGATTTTCAGGTGAATTTCTTCCCCGGTGACAAGACACCAATGATCGGACATCAATACTTGAAACATATCATTAGAAACCAATCAGGTTAATTTGTATCTCGAGACTCACAAAATGGAAGCCCCCCTGCCAGTGGCCTGGCCCACATCGCAAAATCTAAATCTAAGTCAGCCTGTGCTTACAGGAAACACCTGTCAAGGAAACCTCATGTACACCAATCACAATCTATCTACGTGGCTTTGGCTAGCTTTCCATATCCCAGAAAAGAGGGAACTGCCAGCCTTATAGGGAAATCTCCAACCTTCCAGCTGATCAGGCCATTTCCTAGTTGCCTCTTCCAATGATCTATATAAAACTCACTGTTCCCCCAAATCCCTCAGGAAGAGTGCCCTACTGCTTGTGAGGTCCTGTACTCCCCCAACCCATGGAATGTTTTCCCTTAAATAAAGGACATTGAACTTGTTATTAATTGTTTTAGTTTTGTCATTTGGCAGTCTTGCCGATGAGGATAGGAGCCCAAGACCGTTACTAAGAATCTGGGGTTGGTGCCTAGATGCAGGCGAAGGTCTCCACAGAGCCGTTTTCATTCCCTGCCTCTTTGGCTGCTTTCTGGGATCTCCGGCAAACTTCCTTCCAGTTGAGCTCTGCCTGTTTCATACGCTGAGTTCTTCAAGTGTCTTTGTTCTACTCCTTCTAGGAGGAAAATCAGGGTGTGAGAGACCGGATTTTTCACGGTGAGACATAGTGAGCCACCATATTTGGGTTTGGAGTCCACCTCATCTCCAAGGGAAGTGTCTTTCGGAGGTGCTGATAGGTCTCAGGGACGGTGCTCAGGCAGCCTGAGACAGCAAGTCTGGTTGAATTAAGGAGGATTATTTCAACAAGGGAAAATAGTGGGTCTTCTTCAATCAAAGAAAAGTGTGATGGGAGCCATTAGGGGGACGCGCAAAGCCTCAAGGCAAGTCCACAGCATAAAGAGTTGGAGGACTTAAGGAAATAAACAAAGACCCAAAATGTGGACCTTTCTGGTGGACAGCACATCAAAATCTAAGAAGACACAAGCAGACCACTGAAATTCACTAGAGGGGCACCTGGCTGACTCAGTGGGTAGAACATGTGACTTTTGATCTTGGGGTTGTAAGTTCGAGTCCCCCATTGGGTGTAGAGATCACTTAAAAATAAAATTAAAAAAAAATCCAGGGGCGCCTGGGTGGCACAGTCGGTTAAGCGTCCGACTTCAGCCAGGTCACGATCTCGCGGTCCGTGAGTTCGAGCCCCGCGTCGGGCTCTGGGCTGATGGCTCAGAGCCTGGAGCCTGTTTCCGATTCTGTGTCTCCCTCTCTCTCTGCCCCTCGCCCGTTCATGCTCTGTCTCTCTCTGTCCCAAAAATAAATAAACGTTGGAAAAAAAAAATCCATTTGAGTGTCTGCCACTATAAAGAAATATTCTCGGGGGTGAAGGTGGGGGGATAATCTTTGTAAAAAGGATAAGAGATCTATTGCTAATGAGAATCTTTGAAGCCAAAGCCACAAAATTAGTAGGCATGGGTCAAGGTCTTAAAATCCACTTACCACCCAAATCTAAGGTTCCCATGCTAGCAGAAGTTTGGCCATGGAACAGTTTGGACCAACACTAGGTCACCTGCTAACCCAAGAAAATTCCCAAGCACTGATGTCTGCTGGACAACACTACACAGCCCTCAACCCAGTGGCACATCCCTCTCGGTTATTAATTTGGCTCCGAGAGACCCACGCCTTGGCTAACGAAATGGGATCCTCAATTTGCAAAGAATCAAGCATTGTCGCCTGCCAGCACACCTGCGTCTTTGATGTCTGAGAACCACAGTCCTAGAAGCTGTAGACATCTATAAATAATGGCAAAATCTTACTAAAACACACGAGAAGGACCACAGCTATTCCGGGAAACATTCTAATAAGGCAAGAGCATTCATTTAAGAAGTGCACTTGGGGGGCACCTGGGTGGCTCCGTCAGTTAAGCGTCGGACTTCAGCTCAGGTCATGATCTCACGGTTCATGGGTTTGAGCCTGGAGCCTGCTTCGGATTCTGAGTCTCCCTCTCTCTCTGCCCCTCCCCAGCTCCCCCTGGGTGTGTGTCTCTCTCTCAAAAATAAATAAACATTGGGGCGCCTGGGTGGCGCAGTCGGTTAAGCGTCCGACTTCAGCCAGGTCACGATCTCGCGGTCCGTGAGTTCGAGCCCCGCATCGGGCTCTGGGCTGATGGCTCAGAGCCTGGAGCCTGTTTCTGATTCTGTGTCTCCCTCTCTCTCTGCTCCTCCCCCGTTCATGCTCTGTCTCTCTCTGTCCCAAAAATAAATAAACGTTGAAAAAAAAATTAAAAAATAAATAAATAAATAAATAAACATTAAAAAAAAAAAAGAAAAAAAGAAAGAAAACAAGAAGTGCACTTAAAAGTAAGGTTTCCAACTCAAACAGAGTGAGCTACCTATTTTTTAATTAATCAATTTATTTATTTATTTATTTACTGAAAACTAGATGTTACAGTTCATTCCATCTTCATAATTACAGACCTTACAAGGCAAATAAAGCAAACTCTTCTCCCGTTTAACCAGGTGCAGCATTTGGGCACTTTTCTGATAACACAGGTTGGCCTAATTAATCAGCCTGGGTTGAAAGCTGGCAACCACAAATCTTTGCAACGTAGGATGTTCCTCCACAGTGACTCCACGGATCTTAACTCCTCAGCTACACTGTGAGCTCTGAAATGGTTTTCACTGCAACATTTTTCAAGCTTTCACATCTTAACCTGAAATCTGACCCCTCGTCTTACGGCAGGGAACTCTGTTCAAGCGGTCTTCCTGTTGGCCAACCCAGTCCGCCAGCGATCTTAACAGTTATTATGTACAAATACAGCCGTGCTCCCGAGCGCTGATTAAAACTTGTGCTGGGATCCCATTTCAGAGCATCAGCTCCCTGAGGGAAAAGAGAGATCCAACCAATTGCTTCCATGAGTCATAACCCCAGTACCGTGTACCTAATGTCCTTTGCAGCAAAACTCAAGAGGTCAGGCAATCTTCATCATCCTGACAAGTTTATCAGTGTTTCCATACAAAGGACATTCGGAGCTGATCCCAGACCAAGCACTGCAACCACAATCCCAAGAAATCATTCCATTTTAGCACAAAGAGTGCCTGCAAGATGCCAGAGTACGCGAGAAATCATCTCGAAGCAAAGAGTGATGGTTCCTCCTCTTACAAGCGAGAGGAAATCCAGGAGGAAAGAAACCTCCTCCCTCCTAACCTCCTCATTCACACTGATGGCTACTTTCACAGCCTTAACTGACGAAACCCAGTGCCCTCTACTTCCTGATTCAAGGAGTCCATTTTTAAGGTGACCGTCAAGGTCAAGAAGAACTGTGATCTATGAATTCTAGTTCTTCAATGGGAAGCTCCTTCTCCATTATCGCTTTCTGAACACATTGCTGGTGGCGCTTGAAGAGGTCGGTGCGCGGGTCCCCAGAGCCGTCCCCGTTGAGGAACCTCTCGGCAAACCAGTGATTAAAGCACTTATCTTACGGGTGCTTCCTGTCCGTGCAGGCCTCCCCTGCGCTGTTCATGGTCATGGCGACGGAAGTGCTGGGCTACCTATTTTAATTGGCGTGAAGAAGCTTCCAAAAGTCTTCAAGATTCGAAAATAACTTCGTTGAGAGATTCACTGCAAAAGGCCAATGAAAAGTTAGGGACATAAGAGGCACCTAAAACAAAAGACTGTGAGACTAGCATGACTCCCCTTTTTCACTCGAGTATTCACACCCTACTCATTCCTTATCTGAATTGCCTTCCACTCTGAAAAGACTACAGGGCCATAAACACGAGCCTGACAAGGTAGTGACCTTATGGACACCTCCCGTATCTACCCTCAGAAGAATTCTCCAGTAAATTGCTATCAGTTATTCCCTTAAATAGCCGAGGGGAAACTAAAATTAAAATTAGGGGTGTCTGGGTGGCTCAGTAGGTTAAGCATCTGACTTTGGCTCAGGTCATGATCTCAGGGTTTGTGAGTTCGAGCCCCGCGTCGGGCTCTGTGCTGACAGCTCGGAGCCTGGAGCCTGCTTCCGATTCGGTGTCTCCCTCTCTCTCTGCCCCTGCCCTGCTCACACTCGCTCTTTCTCTCTCTCTCTCTCTCAAAATAGTAAGTAAACATTAAAAAAAATTTTCTTTAAGCTATTTTTAAAAAATTAGTGGAGGGGTACCTGGGTGGCTTAGTCAGTTGAGAGTCTGACTCTTGGTTTTGGCTCAGGTCATGATCTCATGGTTCATAGGATCGAGCCCTATGTCAGACCCTGTGCAGACAGCTCAGAACCTCCTTGGGATTCTCTCTCATTCTCTCTCTCTCTCTGCCAAAATAAACAAACTTTTTTTTTTTAATTAGTGGAAAACCTTTCCAAATTCAGATAGATAATGGAGCTACCCTTGACTTTAGATCCCTCTCAGTCTAGAATCTGCAGATGGGATCTTGGGGAAACTGGCAAAAACTGGCCAAGAGTAAGAATTTTTTTTTTTTTTTTTTTTTTTTTTTTTTTTTTTTTAGAGAGAGAGAGATGCAGGGGCTTGATCCCACGACCCTGGGACCATGACCTGAGCCAAAATCAAAAGCCAGATGCTCAACTGATGGAGCTACCCAGGCGCCCCGAAGAGTGAGAATTCTTATCCGAGTCAGCTCTCCTCCATCTCTGTAGTGCCTGGCCAAGAGAAGAAAATACAATTTCGCATTGTCTTTTCCTTTCTAAATTCAGGCTCCTGTGACTTTGGTTTGGGGGTATCCATTACTTCCCAAATCTTTCTTTCTCAGGAGCATCTACTGCCTTCTTGTTTGTTTTGTGTCCTGAGAACTTCATGTGGCAACTGTGAGGTTGGAGGCCCCCAAAATATGGCTAGACAGAAACATGGGTTGCCCCTGTCTCTAGCTGGAGTCTTTCCAACTGCTGCCAGCTCTCAGAGAATTGTCTAAGTCCTTCTTTTGGCTGTCTTCGGGAGTGGCTCTGGATCTTGGGAGGATTAATACCTTTTGCACCCTCTTTGGGGGTGCCTCGTAGGTCCATGGGATTGTTTAATATTGCAGGAACAATGGGGTGCCTAGGTGGATCAGTTGGTTAACCTTCCAATGCTTGATTTTGGCTCGGGTCGTGATCTCAACAGTTTGTGAGTTTGAGCCCCATGTCAAGCTCCACACTGGCAATGGGGAGCCTGCTTGGGATTTTCTGCCTCCCTCTCTCTCTATCCCTGTCCTGCTCACTCTTTATCTCTCTCTCTCTCTCTCTCTCTCTCTCAAAATAAATAAACATAAAAAAAAATACTGCAGGAACATTTACAGTTTGTCCTAGCTGAAACCGGACAAGATATTTGAAATGATTTTTTAAGTAGCTCTATGATCAGAAGTTGACTAAATTTGAAGCGGATAATCAGAGCCCAGTAGAAACTTTGTTTTTTTCCTAAAGATGACGTATTTATTTTGAGGGAGACAGAGAGACTGCGAGCGGGGCAGGGGTAGAGAAAGAGGAAGAATCCCAAGCAGGATCCCTGCTGTCAGCACAGAGTCCATGCACGGCTCCAACTCACGAACTGTGAGATCATGACCTGAGCTGAACTCAAGAGTCGGATGCTTAACCCACTGAGCCACCGAGGTGCCCCCCAATAGAAACTTTACATACTCAGAGGAGAAGAAAAACATTCCACAACAAAGAACTGTAAATCTAGAACATAGGTTCTTCTGATTTCTAAATTAGTTGAGATCTTTTTCCTGATATAAAGAAGCAAATTGAAGAAAATGTAGTTGGCCTAGTGGGCCAGCCCTTTAAATGTCATTCAGGTTGCAACCCAATTCTCTGAGGAATTAAAAACAGCTCTTTTTGTCTTGTTGAATCTTTCAAGAACAGGAATTCAGCTCTATGAGCAATTCAAAGCCCACCTACCCTTTTGCTGATTCCAAAACTTCCTCTATTTATTTCAAAAGGTTTGTGGGTATTCTCGAATTCTAATTTACGGAATGGAAGTCATTCTTGAAGACACTTGCATTCTTTCCCTGTGCTTTCAAGATAGAAAATTCTACCCACTCTTTTCTAGGAACCCTTATCCGGGCTAGCTCTGTGAAATGTAAGGTTTAGGAAAGCAATTCTTATCAGAAAAAAAAAAAAAGAAAGAAAAGAAAAGAAAAGAAAGAAAGAAAAGGAAAGGCTATTTGGAAACTAAGCAAATGAAAAATCTTAAAGTTTTCACAAATATTAAGGAAAAGTTTAGGGGCGCCTGGGTGGCTCAGTGGGTTAAATGTTCGATCGTGATCTCACAGTTCCTGGGTTTGAACCCCACATGGGGCTCTGCGCTGACATTTCGGAGCCTGCTAGAGATTCTCTTTTCCTCTCTCTCTGCCCCTCCCATGCATGTTCTCTCTCTCTCTCTTTCAAAATAAATAAATAAACTTAAAAAAAAAAGTTTCCAGGGGCGCCTGGGTGGCTCAGTCAGTTAAGCGTCCGACTTCGGCTCAGGTCATGATCTCACAGTTTGTGAGTTCAAGCCCTGCATCGGGCTCTGTGCTGACAGCTCAGAGCCTGGAGCCTGCTTCGGATTCTGTATCTCCTTCTATCTCTGCCCCTCCCCCACTTGTGCTCTGTCTCTCTCTGTCTCTAAAAAATAAATACATATAAAAAAATTTTTTCCAAAATCTTTTCGGTAACTTGAAATCTTGATGTTGTACTAAGATAAGTTAAATGATGGGTATCTGTTGCCTATCCAGATCATTTCTAAATAAACTACTGAAACGTTACTTCCTGAACAGAGGTTTATCCACTTTTGGCTTCCTTTTACAGAGTAAGTAAAGGTGTCTGGGTGTATTAGTAAACATGGTTGGTGCCACATTGAGTGAGGAAGAAAATGCTAGAAATTATGAAATGTGTTTGTAAATTTGCCAGTGCAAAGAATGCTAGCCTAACAGTCCACGATTGTTTACCTCTTAGTTTTCACTAAGAACTAAGGATTCTGAGGGTTAAGAATTCTAATTAATATATGTAATTAAATCTACAAGAAATATTAAGGGAAATGTCTCTGAGCAAGCAAAGTAGTATGTGTTTTTGGTAAGAAGAGGTATGAGAGACGGAGATCTTTTTGTTAAGGGAGAAAGAGAGTAAGCTTGTCCTAATTAAAATAATTGTTCCAAAATGGGAAAGAGGAACAAACAGGACAAACTTTAAATGGAGATAAAAAATGTATAAAAGACTTATAGAAAATGAATCTTGGGAAAGCAATTTTAGGTGTGGTCAAGCCGGCTAAGATTGGAATGGGTCTATTTAAGTTTTGTTTTGTTTTTTGTTTTTTAAGAATTTTAACGTAGGAACACCTGGGGGCTCAGTAGGTTAATCGTGTGACTCTCAGTTTTGGCTCAGGTCATGATCTCACGGTTTGTGAGTTCGAGCCCCACGTTGGGCTCTGGGTTGATGGCGCAAAGCCTGCTTGGGATTCTCTCTCCCTCTCTCTCTGCCCCTCCCCAGCTCTCTCTGTCTGTCTCTCTCAAAATAAATAAATAAAGTTTAAAAAAGAATTTTAATATAAAAAATACACCGATGCAAAATTAGAATTTGGCTTTCTCTTTGTCGAAAATGTAGCTGGGGTGCAGGTGTATAAGAACAGCAGGCTCTGGGAGTCCCAGACAGACGAGATCCGGCCACCCGCCCCTGACAAAATCCAAAGGCAGAGAGTTGAGTAGTGGTAAAAGAAGAAAAAGAATTTATTTCAGGGAGGCCACCACCAGGAAGACAGCAGAGGAACGGCTCGAAGACGGTCTCCAAAGTGCTGAAAATACTTCCGGGTTTATATAAGGAAAATGTGGGACAAAGATGGGGGAGTACATGCATGTGGGCAGTCAAGGTCAGGTGCATCATTGTCTTAGGTTCAATCTCAAGCTGCGTCTTGCTGGCTCGGGGCACTCCTGATTGCTTGAGGGGTAGTTTCAGTTCCCATCACGGGAAGCTTTGCCCGCAAGGTCTTTTGCCAGAGTTGAGTTGAAGAAGCATTTCATCAATTAGAAAGTTTGAGGTCAAAGTGAAGGTAGTTGAAGTCCTCTTTCAAAAGGACAAAGTTTCCTTGGACTCTTGGTCAGCTCCCTTTTTTTTTTGATGGAAGTATAGTTTACACACAATGTTACATTAGTTTCAGGTGTACAACATAGTGATTGGACAAGTCTACACTACGCTATGCTCAGGCAGGTGTAAATACCATCAGCCACCATACAGCGCTTTACAACACCATTGACTATATTCCCCGGGCTGTATCTTTCATCCACATGACTTATTCATTCCATAGCTGGAAGTCTGTACCACCCATTCCCTTTCACCGATTTTGCCCTTCCCCCCACTCCCTCCCCTCCAGCCACCAGCAGTTTGCTCTCTATTTATGGGGTCTGTTTCTACTGTTTGTTCATTTGTTTTGCCTTTTAGATTCCACTTATAATTGAAATCATCTGATATTTTTGTTTGACTTATTTCACTTAGGATATTCTCTAGGTCCAACCATATTGGTCTATTCTCGGTAAGAGCTGTGAAAGATTTTTTTTTTTTTAGTTTTGTTATTCTATTTGAGAGAGAGAGAGAGAGAGAGAGAGAGAGAGAGAGAGAATCTTAAGCAGGCTCCACGCTCAGCACAGACTCTGACAAGGCTCCATCCCACAACCCCAGGATCATGACTTGAGCCGAAAGCAAGGATCAGATGTTCAACCCACTGAGCCACCCACACTCCTGAAAGTTGTTTGTTTGTTTTTTTTACCTTTTGGGTAATCTACCTGGAAAGCAATGATTTTGTGTCTACCAAAATAATTTCCTGTGCTTCATGTTGTCTTTTTCAGGTCTTTGATTACTTAAGAAAATTCAGTCTTCTCAATATTAAAAGAGCTAAGTATTAGCTCATATTAAAAGAGCTAAGTATTAGCTCTTTTATTATTTTATTAAGCTCAATAATATTTTATTAAGAGCTCATAACTATGTAACCTTCCATATTTGCCTTTAAAATCTTTTATTGTCACTCTCATTAAATAGGTAATTATGTATTATTTCATAATGATCTGTGATTTTATTTAGTCAAATGTTCAAACCCTTTGCCATTTTGACAACTTTTCTAAATCATTCTAAATAGAGTCTTTGTGATTTGAGATTTCCTACAGGGTCCCTGGAAACCTCAAAGGACTTATCACCTCTGTGAAGGAGAGATATTAAACTAATTAGGCTTATTTGGTATGTTAAGTTATATGGGAAGCATTGAAAAATAAGAAGTGATGTTAAACCTTCTTAGGTTATACGCATGTGGATCTAGTTACTGATTTAGGTATTCCAGAAATTGTTTAAAGGTTCTAGAAATTTGTCAGTAGTCTCATTGTTCAGTTATTACCCTAAATTATTTTTTGCCACAGAAATAACTACACTTGCTTGTGAAATGAACTCTCATCAGATCTTTACCCACGGGCATTTTTAAGTTTTTTGGTCATTTACAGGCAAATACTGTTCCAGTCTGATGCTTTTGTTACTGAACGATCTATCACAGCCACTAACTCAGGAAATGAATGAGTAAGCCCCGGTGCACTGCCCTGGCCAACTGCTCCAACTAGGGGAATGAATCCCAAGGGCCCTGGACAAATCAAGGTCACCTCTCCCGTCTGAGTTTGCCAAGACTGTGGCCTAACAAGCAGCCAAACTCATCACTCAAGAAGACAATAATGCAACAGATGAGGTTTGGGAAGAGAAAGGGGAAAATTGGTTTTGGTGCCAGCAGCCAGGGGAGGTGACAGACAATCAAGCCTTCCCAACCAACTGCTTCACCTACAAGATGGACACCTAGAATTTCATAAGGAGAGGTGGGGGGGGAGGGGCAGTACATACAAGAGAGCAGGCCGAGAGCACATGATCATGGGTGGGGGTCAGTATGTGTTCTTGATCATTGACCAGGAAAGGGGTGTATGGGGGTGGTCTTCTAAGCATCTCTTGCTATCAGGGCTTTTCTGGCCTGATGGTTGGAATGTTCTCTGGTCCTTGCAAATACTTTCATCAATGCCTCAAGAAAGTGCAATAAGAAATGAGCACAATGGGGGGCACCTGGCTGGCTCAGTCTGAAGCATATGACTCTTGATATCAGGGTCCTGAGTTCAAGCCCCACACTGGGAAAGGAGCCTACTAAAGAAACAAACAAACAAACAAAATGAGCACCATGGGTTTCAGTTAGAGCATGAATTAAGTGGTCTTATTTGTTTCTGTTTTTAAATGTTGGGATCTACTTTTGAGCAAGAGAGTCCCTGACACTTTTACAAAAGTGAGACTCATAGAAAGAACCCTACTAAGAATTCTTGACTACTAATGATGGGGTTTTGGAGTAGTGGTTTTGGAGCTGATGGCCAAGAAAAAAGACATCTTTGGTGCAAAAAGGTGATTTTATTAAAGCACAGGGACAGGACCCACGGGCAGGAAGAGGGACACTGGGGTAGTGAGGAGTGACTCGTTATATACCATGGAGTCGGGGGAGGTAAAGGCCAAAGGGAAGCATCTACAAGGACTTTCATATGCTAAAGAAGACTCAAAAGATGCCAGGGGTTTTGCTATCTTCAAGCTAAGGTTGTTTTCCCTCTAGGAAGGCATTAACATTAACGCAGTAGGGGGTTCCTGGAGAAATGTTCTACTCTGTTTTTGCCTCAAGTATTTGTCACTGGGCTGCCAGTTATAAGGAAATTTAATTTCACCTGCCATTTCCTTCTTGCCTTGGTTTCCCATATCACGATGGAAGGGTGAAGTTGGGGCTCCAAGAAACCAAGCCTACAGGTTTCTGGAGATTAGGCGATTGATAAGATCGCCTTTTTCTTGTAATTTACCAAGATATTTGTAAACTGATGGAGACCCCAGTGCTCCGTGACTGTGATCTCTGATCAGTTAACCATGTTTTCCCCTTTCCTTTGTTCCTGGGCAGCCAGGAGAGCCTGAGGAATGTCACACCTGGGGTGGGGGGGGGCGCGCTGTGTTTGCGGGTGACAGCTTGCCTGAGGCTCCCTCCTCGCTGCCACTGTTGCCAAATTACAAAGTGTTGAAATTTGAGTGTATATTTCACAACTGAGGGAGGCCCCACCTGACATCTGGTCCTCTACAAATGCCAGAGACATCAAAATCAAGCTCATTAGAATGAGAACATGCTGACACCACGACAGGGACTTCTTCCGCCCAAGACACTGGCATTAGAATCCTGGTGCCTTCCCCTCTCATCACGACCCCCTTTCACCCTTTCATACCCGCTTTGCCATTCTTCTTTCTCATTCTGCCAGTTGGAAATGTAATGCTGTTGCAGGATTTTCTTTACCTCAATACCCAGGGTTGGTTGTCCCGCGGCTTCGAAGACTACCGAGATGGGCACAAAATGAGCAGCAGGCAAGAGCTTATTAGAGTGTAAGATCAGAAAGTAAGAGTAGGAGGAAGGCTCACTTTACAGCGCGGACATTAGAAAGTGAATGCCCGAGGATCACAGGCCATGGGCCTCGTTTTGGGAGGTTCTGGTCACAACCCCCTTCCCTTCCCCCTTGTTCCTTCTCAGCTCCTACCCTTATTGGCTGGATAACTCTGGGTGCTGGGTTGTCCATTCCTGATTGGCTGGTTTCCACTGTAGGAGGAGTGACCTATGGCCATACTTAGGTCTTTCAGTCAAATTCCTGAGGGAAACCTGAGGGGGAGTAGGTGGGGTCTGTTACCTTCTTTTTTATTTTTTTTTTAATTTAGTTTTTTATTTTTAAAATTACATCCAAATTAGTTAGCATGTCGTGCAACAATGATTTCAGGAGTAGATTCCTTAGTGCCCCTTCCCCATTTAGCCCATCCCCCCTCCCACAACCTTTATTCTCTATATTTATGAGTCTCTTCTGTTTTGTCCCCCTCCCTGTTTTTACATTATTTTTGTTTCCCTTCCCTTATGTTCATCTGTTTTGTCTCTTAAAGTCCTCAGATGAGTGAAGTCGTATGATATTTGTCTTTGACTAATTTCACTTAGCATAATACTCTCCAGTTCCATCCACATCTTTGCAAATGGCAAGATTTCATTCGTTTTGATTGCCGAGTAATACTCCATTGTATCTATATACCACATCTTCTTTATCCATTCATCCGTCAAGGGACAGTTTGGGCTCTTTCCATACTTTGGCTATTGTTGAAAGTGCTGCTAGAAACACGGGGGTGCATGTGTCCCTTTGAAACAGCACACCTGTATCCCGTGGATAAATCCCTAGTGGTGCAATTGCTGGGTCGTAGGGTAGCTCTATTTTTAGTTTTTTGAGGAACCTCCATACTGTTTTCCAGAGTGGCTGCACCAGCTTGCATTCCCATAGGGGCCTGTTACATTCTTAAGAGGAACCTTGAGCCTGAGGGAGACAGACACTCCCAGCATTGTTCCAAAATAAGTGTTTTTCCCCACCCAGGGACCTCAAATCCTAATCCTTCCCTCTCTGCCTATTTTATCCTATCTTTTCCTACCATAATGCTATCGTCTGTATTTCTGGAGCTCTAGCATAGGGGGTAACCTATATGATTTTTGAGTTTGCTACCAAAGACCACACTTGGTCCACGATGCTGCTGATCCTGTCATTCTGCCCGTTAAAAACTTCTCCCTGATTTCCAGTGCTTCAGTTTAATGGACCAAATGAAGCCCCTTCTCTGATGACTGAGCATGAGGCATGCTGAGGGGCCAAAGCACAAACTAGCACCCCGCCCCGCCCCCACCCCTGGTGGGATCTGTGTGATGGGACACTCCTGCTACCCAAGAACAAAGGAAAGGGGTTTAAGTGCTTGCCATGGTGATGTGGGAAACTAAGGCAAATGAAAAATTAAATTCCCTTACTGTCTATATTCCATTGACAAGTCCTTGAAACAGGCAGAGTGACCTCCCTCTAGGAGCTCAGCTGCAAAAAGGATGACACTTTGCTAGTGGCAGATGAAAACCTTGGCTTAATACTGTCCCAACCTTGAGGATCCTGTAATTCACTTCCTTTATCTCAACTGCCCCAGGTTATATGCCGGCAATCATGCTCCAAGCTTATGCCCCCCTCCCCCCCACCACCCCTCATATGCATCTGAAGGGTCTCAAGACTGAGGTTTCATTAAAGGTGATAAATAGTGTTTCTCCACCAGCAGCTAGCCCCTCAAGGTCCTGGAAACCTTGCTTCCAAACTGCCTTAGAGACTTACTCTGTCCCTAACGCCCTCCCAACCTGAGGGCATATAATGAGTTACTGTCACAGCCCCAGTGCAGCTCTTCCAGTCCACGGGTCCTGTCCCCGTGCTTTAATAAAATCACCTTTTTGCACCAAAGACATCATCAAGAATTCTTTCTTGGTCGTTGGCTCTGGACCACCCCACCATCACTCCAAAACTTCATTATTCTCTATCATGTCAGACTCCCTAAAATAAAGGACATCAAACTTGTTCCTTCATTGTCATTTGACAAAACAAAAGCATAGAGTAATATATAGTTAACACATTAAGAGACCAAAACTAATAGTTATGTAAGCATATGAATGCTTACCGGGGAGGGGGTATTTTATACATATTATCCTTAACACAACAATTTCAGAAGGTAAAGTATATCATCCTCTGCACATGAAGAAACAGTTAAAGGATAAACCGAGGCATATTAAAATGTCTTAGTTTATTTGAGCAAAAATCAATTCCTGTTGGGAATCTGGACGTGTTTTGGAGCAGTCCACCGACAGAAGCTTGGGGAAAGACTTCTATAGAGAAAAGGTGATGGCAAAGCAAGGTAATCATTTTATTGGCTCTCGCTTAAGCAGTTGCATTATTTGCAAAAGCCTAGTTGGCTGTTGTTGATTTTTTGTGAAGGGGAGCAGAATATGCCGCCCCAAAACATGCCTCTTTAGCATAAAGATTATCTTGAGCTGGTTATTTTTAAGTAAGAGCAGACACAAGAGAAGCTCTGAAAACCAAGTAGGAGTTAACTTTACATTTACATTTATAAGGGAATCTCCACGTTTTAAGGGTGTCTCTCTCGGTACCAAGATGAGAAGGATGACTCTGAATCACAAGAAACCCTTATCAATGGAGAGGGCACAGACTTAAGTCTCTGTAAGAACTTTATGTTTTCCTATGCTTTTGCCAGTAACTTCCTATAACTGGTTCCCCCTTCCAATTTTTTATTCTTTTGTCTTTAGCTGAAGATAACATTTAAAGTGATGGCTTGGGCCATCTTGGGGAGTCACTCAGTTTTCCTGGATGTTTCCCTTGTTTGTTTTTTTTTTAATTTTTTTTTATGTTTATTTATTTCTGAGACAGGGAGAGACAGAGCATGAGTGGGGGATGGGCAGAGAGAGAGGGAGACACAGAATCCAAAGCAGGCTCCAAGCTCTGAGCTGTCAGCACAGAGATGATTTAAAAATCAGGAAGTCCCCCCCCCACCTCCCCCCACCAAAAAGTCAAGAAATTCCAGTGATTACAAGCATGGATTTTGGAGACAGACAAACCCAGATGATCAAAAATCTCACCCTTGCTAGCTGTGTAATCTGTAAAAAAAAAATTTATTTTTTTTTACACTTTATTTATTTTTGAGAGAGAGAGAGCACAAGTGGAGGAGGGACATAGAGAGACAGAGACAGAGACAGAGACAGAATCCGAAGCAAGCTCCAGGCTCTGAGCTGTCAGTACAGAGCCCCATGCAAGGCTCAAACTCACAAACTGTGAGATCACGACCTGAGCCAAAATCGGACGCTTAACCGACTGAGCCACCTAGGGTCCCCGAGCTGTGTGATCTTTGATATGTTTTCTGATGAGGGAGCAGAAGGCAAGCTGAGGGCCAAGCACAAGCTAACAACCCCCCACCTCCAGGTAGGATATGTGTGATAGTCCTCTGGCACTCCTGACTGCCCAAGGACAAAGGAAAGGGACAGAAAACCAATGGTTAACTGATAGAGCTCACAGTCCTTCGGGACATGAGACGCCTTCAGTTTATAAATATCTTAGTAATATTACAAGAAAAGGGCAATCGTATCAATAGCCTAATCTCCAGGAACTCCTACTGTGTTAACGATAATGCTTTGCTAGAAGAAAGACAACCTTAGCTTGACAATAGTAAGGTCCCGGGCATTTTATGAGTCCTCTTTAGCATATGAAAGTCCCTCTGGAGGTTTCCCTTTGGCCTTTACCTCCCCTAACTCCATAGTATATAACCAGTCACTGTTCACAACCTCAGTGCAACTCTTTCTGTCCGGTCCCCATGCTTTAATAAAATCACCATTTTTGCACCCCAAAGACTTCTCAAGAATTCTTTCCTGGCTGTCAGCTCTGGATGCCCATCGCTCCAAAATCCCATCAGTCATAACTGTCATTAAAGGACCGGGAGACTCTAGTCTACTGCTTCCAGTGGGGAACATTATCTATGGACCCCTTTGGAAAGGGCCAATTAATGCTATAAACTCCAAGGACCCCAGTGCCAGACACTCTCCGATTCTGGCCGCTTGATACAGAAGGTGCTCTTTGCTCTTCGCTGCTTGGCTGGGTTTTGTTTCTCTTCCTCTTAATACTCTGACCACCCTTTTAGTGGATCCCCGTGATTGTTTTATCAGTTCTCTCTAGGGTTTCCTCATTACAGCCACTTCCTTAAGAACTAAGCCACCCTATGCAGCACTACAATCAGCTGCTGATCCAAAAGAAGAGAAAGCTTGGGAGGAAAGACAGCCAGAAGGGAAGAAAGGAGAAAGAATGACTGAGTTATGGAGACTCTGGTTTGAGGTATCTCGGCCAGGTCCCCGCACTAACCTCACCAGTCTACCCCAGAAACTTCCTCTGAGAATTCATCATGTCTTTGTGCTAAAACATTGTCATCTTTAACAACCTCTTAGAAATGCAAATGACCTAAGCTAAGTGGGTCATTAACTTCAGAGTATGCATTTGTTTACTGTTTCCCAAGGCAGCAAGGTACTGAAGAATTTTGACGACAGGAGAAGGAACTACTATGACAGAAAGGCTATTTCCCAGGAAGCTGAGAGCCATGACAAAGTGGCGGGGGTGGGGGGGGGGTGGGGCTTAGACAACAAAAGGCTATCTCTGGGGACCTAAGTTAGGAAGGAAGAGATGAGACCTGATTTTAGACCTACCTTTCCCACTCAGTGGTCTTGGACAAGGCATTTTGCTTCTCTGGACCTCAGCAGAATGAAGGGAATGGACAGGATGCTCTTTATCAGATAGGACTTTTGCAAATATTCTCTTCCAGTCTGTGACTTGTCTTCTGATTCTCTTGACAACATCGTCTGTAGAGCAGAAGTTGCTAATTTTAATAAAATCCGTCTTGTCCATTCTTTCTCTAATGGAGCATACTGCTGTGTTACATGTAAAAAAGTTATTATCATATCCAAGGTCATCTAGATTTTCCTCCTTTGTTGTCTTCCAGGAGTTTTAAAGTTTTGCATTTTACATTCAGGTATATGGTCCGTTTCATGGGCAGGAGACACAAAAAAACTTCCATCTTGTTCCGCCATCTTGGCTCCTCTCAGGTCAATGGTCCATTTTGAGTTACTTTGTGTGAAGGGTTTTAGGTTGGGGGCTAGATTCACTTCTTTGTAGGTGGGTGTCCAGTTAGTTGTTCCAGCACCATTTGTTGAAGAGACTCTTTTTTTCTCCATTGGATGGCTTTTGCTTCTTTGTCAAACATCGGTTGAGTGTATTTATGGGTCTATTTCTGGGCTCTCTATTCTGTTCCATTGATCTATTTGTCTATTCTTTTGCCAATAACCAGATGTCCCTTAAGAGTTCTTGTTCTAACCAGTTCTTCCTATTCATTGACCTATATATTAATGAAGATAAACGTGGACTTATATTGGGCAGGAAACGTTTCCTCTACCCTACAATATTCTTTTGGTTAGTCTAAGAATTAATTTGACGTGCAACAGATTAACAGGGGAAAATCAATTTAATTGCATTCACACAGGGGCTCCATCAGGATAGGAGGCCCCCAGTCAGTCAGGCAATTAAGTCTTATACGCCATCCAGAGCTAAGGAGAAAGAGGTAAGGGTCTGGAACTTCATTTTTTTTTTTTAATTTTTTTAACGTTTACTTATCTTTTTTGACACAGAGAAAGACAGAGTATGAATAGGGGAGGGTCAGAGAGAGAGGGAGACACAGAATCAGAAACAGGCTCCAGGCTCTGAGCTGTCGGCACAGAGCCCGCCACGGGGCTCGAACTCACGGACTGTGAGATCATGACCTGAGCCGAAGTCGGACGCTTAACTGACTGAGCCACCCAGGCGCCCCAGGTCAATTCATAAGGGAAGGAAGTCAATTCATAAGAAGATGAAAAAGAGTACATGTTTTGTAAACAAATATCTGCTGGACCATACAGAAACAATGGAACGTAACTTCCTCCCTGTGTACCCCTAAATCACATCGTACTGTAATCCTCTATGGTGATATGGTGGTAGCTCCCTTTCTGGAGAAGATCCTTGGTCTAAGTTCCTTTAGGCAGTTACTGTAAGATCAAAAGTTCTTCTTGAACCTTTGGTTTCTTAAAAGTAATTAACCTACAATTATCCACATGCCAAAGAGACTCATTTTGGGGCGGTGAATTTTGCTCCTTTGAAACTTCTCCAAAAAGTTTCTTAGTCCAGAGGCTAAGTTGGTAGATGATTTCATCTTACTGACAACAGTCTCTTAGTCCTGACAACAAGTCAGTTCAGTTAAACTCATTTCAGAAGGCAGCGATGCAGGTATGCTCCCAAAGTTAGGCCAATGGTTCAAGTAATCAGGCATTAAATAAGAGACATTTTTATGGGGATAAAAGAAAAAAAAACATTAGTTAATGATTGGAGCAAATTATCAATTCAGCTTCTGAGTGCTGAAGGCAGCCAGTTGAGATGACTTTTAAGTGTTCATCTTGAAGCACATCTAGACGGAGTGAGAGCAGGCCGTGTCAATCTGGCATGAAGATTATCCATACATGAGCTGTTGTGGTGATTTCTCTAAACTTTATGTTAAGTCATTCATATTTCGTTGGTAGGGCTTCAGGTAAAAGAGTAGCTTCATTTCCCGATGATTCCAAGTCAGATGGGTGAGACAAAAATTGAAAGCATTAGTTTGGAGAGTTGTCAACAGACATTAGAGGCCCCTGGTAGAGTCGGGATCTAGTCCAGTTTACAATGAACAGTATCAGAATCTAGTAATCCCAAAGGTGTGCTACTGAAACATTTTTCCCCTCCATAATCACCTCAATTTCTGGCAAAGATAAACAAAGTAAGATCAATCTATTTGCAACATAAGTCTAGTTTCAGCAAAGTTGGCCTTTATTATTTGCATAATTTTATGATTTGCATAATGCTTTATTATTTGCAACAAGAATGGCAGTTAATCATATAGGTTGCAACTTCTCATAAGGAACCACCAAATTAAACTTCTGATCTCGAGACCAAGAAGCCAAGCCAAATACTTGCCATCGGACTTCACCTGCAAAATTTATAGATTTGGGTTCATTCCTCTCTTCTCAAGGTCCCTGAAATATCCTGAGATTCCTGCACCTGCCAGGAAGTGGCATTCTTTACTCACCTGGTAAGCTGCTGGGAACCCTGTAAGCAAGGTATCAGGCCAGTATTTCCAAAGGACTTCACTGGCTCCATAAAGTCAATCTTAGTTCCTTAAAGCTCTCTGACCACATCTGGGTCTATAGACATCTCTCTCAAAGAAGACATTCCAGTCAAAGCCTTGGTAATACAAGCAGTATTTCCAATCGTGTCCTGTTCCAAGGAGAATAGATTCTCATATGCAAATAAATATATTGGCATAAAAATAAGAATATTCACTAGGTTTTTCAATTCTGGAGGGGTCCAGAGGGAAGAAAAAGATAAATGTTTCCATTCTGCTTACAATTTGCCAAATTGCTATAAGTCATAGTTAGTTTAAGAAGAAAAGTTTTGTTATATCTGAAAAAACAAAAAATTAAAGAACCAGCAATATTTGAAACAAAAAGTCATAAAAGTTATAATCATCCTCAGTCTATTCAGTCCCATGTAATTAATTCTTGTTCTCCTTAAATCCGTTTTTTCCCCACTATTCCATTTTCTGGAATACTCAGTTCAGTTTCAAGATCTTTTTTTAAAAAATATTTGTGTGTTTGTTTGTTTATTTATTTAGAGAGAGAAAGAGAGTGTGGGGGAGGAACAGAGAGAGAGGGTGAGAGAGAATCCCAAGCAGGCTCTGCACTGTCAGCCTCACAAACTGTTAGATCATGACCCGAACCAAAATCAAGAGTTGGATGCTTCACTCACTCAGCCACCCAGGTGCCCCCAGTTTCATAATCTTAAAGGTGTTTTCTAGCAATCCTTATCAAAATAACACCAGCATTCTTCACAGAGCTACAACAAACAATCCTAAAATTAGTATGGAACCAAAAAAGGCCCCGAATAGCCAAAGCAATCTTGAAAAAGAAAACCAAAGCTGGAGGCATCACAATCCTGGATTTCAAGATATATTACAAAACTGTAATCATCAAGACACTGGCACAAAAACAGACACTCAAATCAATGGAACAGAATGGAGAACCCAGAAATGGACCCACAAACGTATGCCCAACTAATCTTTGACAAAGCAGGAAA
The DNA here is from genome assembly GCF_028749965.1 of Puma concolor. Taxonomy (NCBI): domain Eukaryota; kingdom Metazoa; phylum Chordata; class Mammalia; order Carnivora; family Felidae; genus Puma; species Puma concolor. Next base: position 6,125,047 of record NC_141683.1, on the reverse strand, counting down.
GAATATCCAATGGAATAGACAGTCTCTTCAGCAAATGGTGCTGGGAAAACTGGGCAGCAACATACATAAAAATGAACCTGGACCACTTTCGTACACCATACACAAAAATAAACTCAAACTGGATGAAAGACCTAAACATAAGACTGGAAGCCATCAAATCCTCCAGGAGAAAGCAGGTAAAAACCTCTTTGATCTTGGCTGCAGCAGCTTCCTACTCAACACGTCTCCAGAGGCAAAGGTAACAAAAGCAAAAGTGAACTATGGGGACCACATCAAGATAAAAAGCTTCTGCATAGCGAAGGAAAGAATCAGCAAAACTAAAAGGCAACCGACAGAATGGGAGAAGATATTTGCAAATGACATATCAGATAAAGGGTTAGTATCCAAAATCTATAAAGAACTTATCAAACTCAACACCCAAAAAACAAATAATCCAGTGAAGAAATGGGCAAAAGACATGAATAGACACTTCTCCAAAGAAGACATCCAGATGGCCATCCAACACATGAAAAAATGCTCAACATCACTCATCATCAGGGAAATACAAATCAAAACCACAATGAGATACCACCCCACACCTGTCAGAATGGCTCACATTAAAAACTCAGGCAACAACAGATGTTGGGAAGGATGCAGAGAAAGAGGATCTCTTTTGCACTGCTGGTGGGAATGCAAACTGGTGAAGCCACTCTGGAAAACAGTATGGAGGTTCCTCAAAAAATTAAAAATGGAACTACTCCATGACCCAGCCATTGCACTACTAGGCATTTATCCATGGGATACAGGTGTGCTGTTTCAAAGGGACACATGCACCCCCATGTTTATAGCAGCCCTATCGACAGTAGCCAAAGTATGGAAAGAGCCCAAATGTCCATTGATGGATGAATGGATAAAGGAGATGTGGTATATATATATATGTATATATACACAATGAAGTATTACTCGGCAATCAAAAAGAATGAAATCTTGCCATTTGCAACTACATAGATGGCACTAGAGGGTGTTATGCTAAGCGAAATTAGTCAGAGAAAGACAAATACCATATGACTTCACTCATGAGGACTTTAAGAGACAAAACAGATGAACACAAGGAAGGGAAACAAAAATAAAAACAGGGAGGGGGACAAAGCATAAGAGACTCATAAATATGGAGAACAAACAGAAGGTTACTGGAGGGGTTGTAGGTGGGGAAATGGGCTAAATGGGTAAGGGGCATTCAGGAATCTACTCCTGAAATCATTGTTGCACTATATGCTAACTAACTTGGATGTACATTTAAAAAGTAATTAATTAAAAAATAAAAAAATTAAAAAGAATAAAAAATTTAAAAAAGGTGTTTTCTAGGGGTGCCTGGGTGGCTCAGTCAGTTGAGCGTCTGGCTTCAGCTCAGGTCATGATCTCATGGTTTGTGAGTTTGGGCCCCGTGTTGTCGGTCTCTGTGCTGACAGCCCAGAGCCTGGGGCCTGCTTCGGATTGTGTCTCCCTCTGTCGCTGCCCCTCCCCCGCTCAAGCTCTGTCTCTCTCTCTCTCTTTCAACAATAAACATTAAAAAAAATTTTTTTAAGGTGTTTTCTAGGTTCCATTTCATGAGTCTCCCTTAAGATGAAGCACTTTTTCAGGAATTCTTTTGTAAAATCATCTGAGTAAAAAAGTAAACATACGATATTTTCAGACAATAACTAGATTTATGACTGATAATGTTATACATATCACATATCATAATTTTAGGAATTTTATAGAATATCTAGAACATTTATATTGATAATATTTACCCACACAGCATAATCTAAGAAGGTTTTACGTCACTTATTTGACAATGTTTCCCATGTAATGTAACATATCAAATAAGCCTACTTAGTTTAATAGCTTTCTTCTATAAAGAGAGAGAACAAATGTTTTGTTTGTTTTTTTTTCAAGGACCCTCTGAAAAAAGTTATTCTGAGGTTTAAGAAAAAAAAAAAGCTTCGTTTAGGATTTGATTTTTTGGAACTTTGTGAAAAATATTAAAAAGTTGGGGTGCCTGGCTGGCTCAGTTAAAAGGGCATAAGATGCTTGATCTTGGGGTCATGAGTTCAAGTTCCACACTGGGTGTAGAGATTACTTAAAGATAGATAGATAGATAGATAGATATAAATAAGTAAGTAAATGAACTTAAATAAATATGTGTGTGTGTGTATAAAAGTTTTAAAAACACTTAATCAAATAGGATCATAAGTTACTATGTAGTACTGATGATACTTAGTTATCCATTTAACCATGGTGACAAAGATTTTGCAGGCAAACACAGAACATTAAATGGCTGTAAGAAGGGAAAACGTAGGTCTTATAATATTGAGAAGATTCAGTTTTCTTAAGTAATCAAAGACCTGATTAAGACCACATGAAGCACCAAATATTATTTTGATAAACACAATTTTTTTTTTGTTTTCTGGGCACATTACTTTAAAGGCAAAGAAAAACCCTTCATAATCTCTTGATACTAAGAGCAGACCAATAGTCCAAGAAAAGTTTGTCCTCCTAACCCATAGAAAAACCAAATTTGGAGGTGCCTGCTGGTTCAGTTGATAGAGAATGCAACTCTTGATCTTGGGGTTGTGACTTCGAGCCTCATGTTAGGTGTAGAGATTCCTTAAAAATGAAATCTTAAAGCCAAATTTTAATTTTGTACCAGCTTACTTTTGACATTAAAACTCATTACTTAATTAAATTCATTCCAATATTAGCCAGTCTTCGAATTTTGTGACCATACATAAAATTTACCTTCAAAGATTTCTTGCCCATAAACCTTCTACAACTTTTTTTTTTTTTTTTTTTTTTTTTGACATTCAGATTTTGTCCTTTCTCTTTCCCATAACAAGTTTTACTTTAGGACAAGTTTTCTTTCTTTTCCCTCGACAAAACAAATCCATATCTTTTTCTTATCCTACTTTAATTGTACTATTATTTCTAGTAGTTTTAACTACATATATTAATTAAAATTAACCCTTAAAACTGTTTTTAGGTATGTATACTGGTGCGGAGAACAAAGGCAAAACAAATACAGAAAAAGTTAAGGTTTCTTATAACTTACAGCCTAGTGGCGAGTACTTGAGACAGAGTGACCTTCCTCTGAGACTTCAGCTGCCTCAATGTGAATACTTCCCTAAAAGCAAAAGACAACTTTAGCTTGATCTTAGCCCAACCTCCAGGATCTGGTAAGTCTACTTAACATATGAAAATCCATTTGGAAACTTCATCTCTACCCCCCAAGATATATATTGGTCATCATCCTCCAAGCATAGGGTCCCCTGATACACATCTGGAGGGTCTCATGACTAAGGGTTTACCAGACAGTAGGAAATGACCTTATCCTAACAACAGCTTGCCCCTCAAGGGGGGGGGAAACCTGGCTTCCAAATTCCTCTTAGACTCAAGCGTCCCTAACCTCCTCCCAACGTGAAGGTATATAATCAGCCACTCCTCACAACCTCAGTACCTCTCTTTCTGCTCTGGATCCTGTTCCTGTGAATTTTTTTTCCCCAAAGAAATATGATTTTTAATTGTACTCAGTTTTCATCGTACTCATTTGTTGTGTGTATATTAAGTTCTATAAAATTGTATAACCAGTCTAGTTTCATGCATCCACCACTGCCATCAAAGTACTAAACAGTTCCAACATTAATCGAATCTCTCGTGTTCCCCTTTTGCGACCACACTCATTTTCTTCCTCTGTTCTGCAAGCCATAGACCCCAGCAACTCTTACTCTGTCCTTTTTCCAGAATTTTTTCATTTCAAGAATGTTATATAAATGGAATCATACAGCATGTAACTTTTTGGGATTGGCTTTTTTCATTCAGCAGGATTCTTGGAGATTCATCCAAGCCGTGGCCTATACGGATAGTTTTTCCTGTGGTAGTATTCCATGGTATGTATTCACTTGTTGAAGGATCTCTGGGCTGATTCCGGTTTTTGGCTATTATAAACAAAGCTTCTGCGAACATTTGTGTACAAGTTTTCATGTGAAGATACGTCTTCATTTCTCTGGCATAAATGTCCAAGGTGCGATTGCTGGCTCATCATATAGTTGCGTGTTTAGTTTTATCAGAAACTAGATTTGGCTGTACTATTTTGTCTTTCGACCAGCCACAGATGAGCGATCCAGTCTTTTCATATCTTTACAACCGTTTGGTCTTGTCATTATATTTTGTTTTAGTCATTCTGGTAAGTGTGTAGTGATATCTCATTATAGTTTTTTTTTAATTTATTTTTTTAATTTACATCCAAGTTAGTTATCATATAGTGCAACAATGATCTCAGGAGTAGATTCCTTAATGCCTCTTACCCATACAGCCCGTCCCCCTCCTACAACCCCTCCCATCAACCCTCTGTTGGTTCTCCATATTTAAGAGTCTCTTATGTCTCATCCCCCTCCTTGTTTTTAATTATGTTTGCTTCCCTTCCCTTATGTTCATGTTTGGTATCTTAAAGTCCTCATATGAATGAAGTCATATGATATTTGTCTTTCTCTGACTGACTACTTTCGCTTAGCATGATACCCTCTAGTTCCATCCATGTAGTTGCAAATGGCAAGATTTCGTTCTTTTTGATTGCCGAGCAATACTCCATTGTGTGTGTATATATATATATATATATATATATATATATATATATATACCACATCTTCTTTTCCATTCATCCATTGATGGACATTTGGGCTCTTTCCATACTTTGGCTATTATTGAAAGGGCTGCTATAAACATGGGGGTGCATGTGTCCCTTCGAAACAGCACGCCTGTGTCCCTTCGAAACAGCACGCCTGTATCCCTTGGATAAATACCTAGTAGTGCAATGGCTGGGTCGTAGGGTAGTTCCATTTCAAATTTTTTGAGGAATCTCCATACTGTTTTCCAAAGTGGCTGCACCAGTTTGTATTCTCATCCCGTGCTTTAATAAAACCACTTTTTTGTGCTAAAGAGTTCTCAAGAATTCTTTCTTGACCGTTCCCTCCCAAACTCCAAGATTTTACATCATATGCCATAACACATAATTATTGCTAGAAATGTGCATCTAAAATCTTGTTCTCCTTACATCTATTCAATGTACTGGTTATCAATAATTATCCCTAAATTACCCATGAAGGGGCACCTGAGTGGCTGAGTTAGTAAAGCGTCCAGACTCTTGGTTTCGGATCAGGTTATGATCTCAGTGGCTCATGAGTTCAAGTCCTGTGTTGGGCTCCACTCTTACAGTGCAGAGCCTGCTTGGGATTCTCTCTCCCTCTCTCTCTGTCCCTCCCTGCTTGTGCTCTCTCCCTTTCTCTCAAAAATAAATAAATAGACTTAAAAATTTGTTTTAAATAAATTACCCATGAAAACTTCATGAAACATTAGACAAAATCAGCCATTGTTTTTTGCTTTATTTTTGGCCAACAATTTTGTAACAGAGATAATGTAAACTTGTAACTGAAGCAATGTGAGTTCACTCCTTGGTGAGTTAGAAACTGCAAGTTGAGGTGTCCCACAAAGAAAACTTTCATTTGCCACAACTAAGGAGATCACAGGGAATGGTTTCCAAAGCTGTGACCTTGAGAGAGGGTGAATGGATTCCTTTGTTTGAACTTAGGATGAATATTTAGATAGGAAGCTTTTGTCATAAGGTTGCCCGTGTGCCTTAAAATAATCCTAGATCTTAGAACTTGAATGCATCTGGGTTAGTTTCTAAGTATTGTTAAGATTTAGAAATGCCTAATTTATAAGGTCAATTAAATAGAACTCTTTTAGAATTAATTTTAGCAATACCATCCAGTGGTTTAAAAAAAACAACAAAAACCTTGTGGCACCTGGGGTTGCCAACTTAGCAGTTGGCTAAGCTCAGGTCATGATCTCGTAGCTGGTGAGTTCCAGTCCCATATGTCTCTGCTGTCAGCAGGGAGTCTGCTTTGGCTCCTCTGTCTCCCTCCTCCACTAACGTGCACACACATGCTACATACTCTCTCTCTCTCTTTCTCAAAAATAAACATTTAAAAACATTAAAAAAAAAACAACCCATATCTATAATGTACATACATATAGACACATACAGAGTTCTTATAGCTTCTGTTTCAAAACAATATAAAACACACTAGCTTATAAGTACTAGTTGGAATAAACATAATTTTACTCACTCAGACGGCTGGTCTTTTACTTTTTGTAGAGAAGACTTTTAAGATTTATATTTGTCTGTGTAAGTAATCTTAAGGAGGCTTTGGTGTAAAGTTTGGGCACAACAACCCTTTATACAGTTTGTAGTTTTGAAAAGAAATTTTTTCCTTTCCTTTCCTTTTTTTAAATTTAGTCTTAGGTGAGTATGGGCATTGTTTTAGATACTTTTGTCATCAAAATCTAACCTTTATGCTTTGGAGCCAAAATATAACGCAAAGACAGAGAATGGGTATAAAGAAGGGAGATAGGGATGTCTGGGTGGCTCAGCCGGTTAAGCGTCCAACTTTGGCTCAGGTCATGATCTCACAGTTTGTGAGTTTTCCACATCAGTTTCTCTGCTATCAGCACAGAGCCTGCTTCGGATCCTCTGCACCCCCGTCTGTCGGCACCTCCTCCGTCATTCTCTCTTTTTTCTCTTGAAAAAATAAATAAACTTGAAAGAAATAAAAAAATAAAGAAAGAAGAGGGGCGCCTGGGTGGCTTAGTCGGTTGGGCGTCTGACTTCGGCTCAGGTGATGAACTCACTTTCGTGGGTTTGAGCCCCGTGTGGGGCTCTGTGCTGACAGCTCAGAGCCTGGAGCCTGCTTCGGAGTCTGTGTCTCCCTCTCTCTCTCTGCTCCTCCCCTGCTCATGCTCTGTCTCTCTCTCTCTCTCAAAAGTAAATAAAGATTTTAAAACATAATAATAAAGAAGGAAGATAGTAGATTGCTTTGCTGGGCAAAGGAGTTTGCAGCAGGCTAAGACTGCTGGAGGGACGGACTGGGGTTGGGAGGTTTAGAGGGAAATACAGGATCTAGCTGGTTTCAACAGGAATTGTGTGTGTGCTGCTAACCTCCTAGGTCCTTTTCAGGGTGGTACTGGGTTCCTGAGACAAAAGGTAAGAGAGGAGGAGGGGAGGCCTGCGGAAGAGAGGGTAAAGTTTACACTAAAACCGTGCTTCACTGAAGGATTCATGCAGCCATTTTGATTTTTGTTCAGCTTTGTGTTTTAAGTGAGAAGGAAAGCTGGTAAATGCGAATAAAAAGGGCCAGTCAGATGTCGGAGGCTTCTGCAATCTTGTTTGTCTCTTGCATAGCCAGCAGCCAGGAACCAGAAGCTTGACTATACTAGTCCCACCCAACGTGGAAACACATATGTATAAAAGGTCAGTAAAACCCAAGCCAGATGCTCAGCCTTTGGAGGTGACTCCGCTGGGCCGGGACCAGTGCAAAATAGTCTTTTCTGATTCCCTGAGTGCTTGTCGCTTGTCTCTTCGTGGGCGCCGAGTATTTGGTATAATATAAGTGGTTTCAACTTCTGGAGTGTTTACATTTCAAAGGTATGGTAACATTTATATGTTCAAGGACAGAAAAAGAACATAAGTCCCTCCAAGAAGTACTTTGGTTTCCTAAGGTCATTGATTTACAAATCCTAGTGATGAAATTTTGGGTGATGGTGCGGTTCGTGGGGTCCAGAGCCGAAGGCCAAGAAAGAATTCTTGAAGACATCTTTGGTGCAAAAAAGTTGATTTTATTAAAGCATGGGGACAGCACCCAAGGGCAGGAAGAGCTTCACTGTAAGTTTGGGGGGTAACCAATTTATGGAGTCCACGGAGATGAAGTCAAAAGGGAGTTTCCAAAAAGACTTTCACATGCTAAAGACTTACTGGAGGCCTTGGCTAAGGTCAAGCTAAGGTTGTTTTTCCCTCTAGCAAAGCATTAACATTAAGACAGTAGGGAGTTCCTGGACTTTAGGCTCTGAGGGGATTGCCTTTTTCTGGTAACCTGGTGGAGACTTTTATCAGTTTGACCATTTGTTTTTTTGTCCTTTCCCCTTTGGACACTTAGTCGGGAGTGTCCAAGGAGTATCATGCATGGCCCTCCTGGTGGGGCGGCGGTGGAGGGGGGGGCACCTTTCGCTTTGCCCCTCAGCCTGCCAGATGTTGGACTGCCTCTAGGGCTGCCTTTGTTTTTTGGGTTTTTGTTTTTTTTTTTTGTTTGTTTGTTTTTTTTTTTTTTTAGTTTTGCACAGCTTTGTAAGATCAGGACAGGTGCTCTCAAATTTCTTTTCTTTTCTTTAGTGCAGGGCAATTGTAGTTCCAATGCCCTGATTTTTTTTTTTTTTTTTACAATATCTGCAAATGTCTGAAAGCCAAGAGGAAGGGGTCTGAGTGGACTTCAATTTTTGTTCTATGCCTAATTTCTGTTTTCCATCTTGTTAAGGGAGTCCCTAAGCCCAACTGTTACACAAATAAGACAATTGTTTAGAACGAGAGCTCTCCAAAAAAATTTTTTTTCTTTCAAATACAGCTAATTTAAAGGATCCATCGTCTGGCCATTGGTGAGTAGGATCTTATATCAATCTCAACAAGCCTTTTTATGGCTTAACCAAAGGTATCCTCCAAGAGAAGGCAAAAATGCCGACTTCACAAGATCCAGAAAGTTCACACCCAAAGATAGTCTAAGAAAGTACAGACAGTAACTATGAAAGGCCCTATTCTAAACAACTGTTTCAAAACACAGGAAATCATGTGTTTTCCCTCCTTTTGAACAGAATGGAGTGACTAACCAAGTCAAAAGTTCACCACTCCCCCCCCCTTTTTTTGATTCCCTAAACTTGGGTCCACAGCCTATTCCGCTGCCTGCCAGCTGATGGAGACCAGAGAAGATTCTCACTAATCATAAAGTAGACTAAAGAAACCAATGACCAACCTGCGAGAAAGATCAATAGAAAATATTTACAACAAATTTTTACCAAAGTTGCTGTACCCAAGGGACCAGTTTCAGAAATATTTTCTCTTCCTAATCTAAATTTAGATTTTAAAAAATGTACTCCTACCACTGTCACTTCGATTAGACCCTGCAGGCAAATTTTCAGAAGAGGGCCTTGGTAAGAAGTCTCACCTGAGCAGGTTTTATCAGAAGTCCCAGGATCTCTCAGCTGTAGGAATCCTGGGGCAAACAGTGTCCAGTCAAAGTTTATCCTGGCAACTACACTAACTCTGGGGTAAGGAAAAATAGTCCCCTACTCTGTGGTAGTCTTTTGATTGGCCTCAGAGTTACATTGATATGTGACCGATTAACGGGAGAAAATCAATGTAATTACATTAATACAGGGGCTTCATCAGAATAGGTGGACCCCAGGCAGTCAAGAAATTGAGGCTACCCAGAGCTAAGGAGAAGGGGGTAAGGGCCTGGGACTTCAAAGAGAAGGAAGTCAATTCATAGCGAGATGAAAAAAAGTAAATGTTTTGTAGACAAGTGTCTGCTGGACCACACAGAAACAATGAGACATAGGAATTTTAAAAAACAAGCTTTGCTAATTTCCTCCCAGTCTACCACCTCTAGTTCATATTATATTGTAGCTCTTTATGGTGATAGGGTGATAGCTCCCTTCTCCAAGAAAATCCTCCGTCTAAATCCCTTTTAGGCAGTTAGTGTGAGATCAAAGGTTCTTCCTGAGCATTCTGTTTATTTTTTTTCAAGCTTACTTATTTATTTTGAGAGAGAGAGAGAGAGCATGCAAGTGGGGAAGGGGCAGAGAGAGAGAGAGAGAGAGGGAAAGAGAGAATCACAAGCAAGCTCCACATGGTCAGTGTGGAGCTGAGATCCCATGAACCATGAGATCATGACCTGAGCCAAAAACAAGAGTTGGGTGCTCAACCAACTGAGCCACCCAGGGCACCCTGAGCCTTCTGTTTCTTAAGATTTGCTAGCATAATCCACATGCCAAAGAGGCACATTTTAGGATACAAATTTCATTCTCCTATGATTATTTCCAATTTTACCCAGTACAGATTCCAGACTCAACTTTCTCTTTAACGTTGATTCCCAATTTTCCATAACCTGTCAGGAACAAGAGAGAGCTGGGATCCTAGATCACACCCAGGCAGGCTGCCTTCTGGGGCAACAAACAGAAGGATGGGAACTAAGATATAGTATACTCTAAGTGCTAAATAGGGTGCTGTGCCAGGAGGGAAGATGTATACCACGACCTGGACAGAAAGCAGAAAAGTCAGTAGCTAGAGAGGCCCACTCATGAGGTTTCTAGAGCAGAAGTACTGGAGCATGAAGAATCAGAGACAGATGGAGGTGTGGTGGGTCTAGACTCCATTTGGAACAAATCTTATCAACACTAAGGCCCCACCATTCATTTTTCTTGTGCATTGACTAGAAGATTGCTAGGAAAGGACAAATCTTCAAAGGACAGGAATGTAAATGAAAGAGATCTCTCCTGACTATAGCAGTTGAGGGAAGTTGCAAATATAAAACGTATGTTGGGGGCACCTGGGTGGCTCAGTCGGCTGAACATCTGTTGATTTTGGCTCAGGTCATGATCCTAGGGTCATGGGATCAAGCCCCACATGGGAGTCCATGCTGAGTGTGAAGCCTGCTTAATATTCTCTCTCTCTCCCTCTGCTCCTTTCCCCAACTTGTGTGTTCTCTCTAAAACAAATAAAATAAAATAAAACGTACATTGTTGCTCATTGGAGACACTTAAGAAAAAGTCCCTCTAGGGAGTCTCAGTTTATTAGTCTAGAAACCGAGAAAAGTCATTTTGTACAAAAAGATAGTGGGAGTTGCCTGCTTAGCACCTGTGCTTTCCTGTGGCCCCTAGTCTCAGCAGAAGCCCCAGAAGAAGAGTTTACCCTGGTAAAGGTACAGAGCAGGTGGAAAGGGTAGAGGGAACTTGTGCCCTGGCAGAATTGCAGAAGTGAAGCTGGTCTTCTGGAACCACTGGAGGGAAATGATACTGAGGCTAGCAATAACACCAAATGCTGAGCAAGGGATAACTTGCCCAAGGGGAAGGGGTTAACTAGAAACTGAGTGACTCAGTTAATACCCAGTACTCAAGCCCTATGATTCTATGCTCATAAAAGAGGTGCGGGAAGGGTGGGAGGGGAAAATGAAGGAATAAAAAAAGACAAGAGTCTCTGTCCTGAGGAATTCTCAGTATAATGGGGAAGAGCTAATACATGCCAGACACAGATATAAAAACAGCAAAAATACATCCTCTCTTTTACCCGTATTAGCAGAATACAAGGGAACTTTGAGTTTATGACGAAATCAAAAATTGAGGAAAAATATGAGTAATTAGAAAAAAACATGATTATTGATTGTACAGCCAAAGAATTTCATCCAAAGGGTTTTGATTTTGGACACATCTGCAGGTTAGCTGCAAGGTAGGTCTGAGTATCAAGCAGTAATAACATAAATGTGAGTAACACTTAAGAACATGGTAGCTAAGAGAATGGCTTGTGCCATAAAGGGTTCGTGGGGGGAGGGAGTCATAAAATTAACATGATGCTTATATTACAAACAACATAGCCTCAGGGAAAACAAATATCAATATCCCATGTGGTGAGTACTTAGCACAGGAGAGATTTCAAACTGAATGTATAGTGGTGAAAAGAACATATAGAAAAGCCTGCCACCATAGCATGGCTCCTGCTTGCCTAACTCCCTAGTCATAGATGGGGAATAACTCTTAGTCACTTTGGATGAGGACTTTGAAAACACACCCTTTCTAGATAGAAACATGAAGAAAAGAACAATGGAGATTCAAAACAACCAGAAGGCAAGCAATAGATGGCAGTAGTAAGTCTTTACATGTCAATAATTACTCTAAACACAAATAGGTTGAATTCACCAATCAAAAGGTACAGAGTGGCTGGATAGATGTAAAAAAAACAACAAAACAAAACAAGACCTGGCTCAGTCAATAGACTATGTGACTCTTGATCTCAGGGTTGTAAATTCAAGCCCCACATTGGATGTAGAGATAACTTAAAAAAAATAAAATCTAAAAACAAACAAACAAACAAACAAAACAAGACCCAACTGTATGCTGCCTACAGGAGACTCATTTCAGCTCTTAAGACACATATAGGCTCAAAATGAAGAAACGGAAGAGGATATTCCATGCAAGAGGAAACCAAAAGAAAGTGAGCATAGCCATTCTTAAATCAGACAAAACAGACTTCAAGCCAAAGACAGTAACAAGAGACAGAGAAGGCCATTACATAAGGATGAAAGGGTCAATACAAGAATATATAAGTCATAAATATATATGCAGTCAACATTAGAGCACCAAAATATATTAAGTAAATACCAACAGATCTAAGGAAAGAAATAGACAACCGTACAATAATCCTAGGGGACTTTAATACTCCCAGTCAGCAATAAATAGGTCATCCAGACAGAATATCAACAATGAAACATTGGACTTGAACCATATTCTAGAACAAATGAACTTAACAAGTGTATACAGAGCATTCCATCCAATAGGAGCAGAATATATTCTTCTCCAGTGCACATGGAATATTCTCCAGGATAGATCATATGATAAGACACAAGACAATTTTAGCAAATCTAAGAAGACTGAAAACATACTAACTATCTTTTCTGAGCACAATGGAATGAAACTAGAAATCAACAACTGAAAAAAAATGGAAAGTTACAAATGTGTACAAATTAAACAACATACTTCTAAACAATCAATGGGTCAAAGAAGAAATCAAAAAGAAATAAAACTTATCTCAAAACAAATGAAAATGCAAATACACCATACCAAACTTATGGGATATGGCAAAAGCAGTTCTAAAAAGAAAGTTTATAACAATAAATGCATATATTAAAAAGTCAGAAACGTCTCAAATAAATGACCTAACGTTACACCTCAAGGAAATATAAAAAGGACAAATTAATCCCAAAGTTAGCAGAAGGAAGGAAATAATAAAGATCGGAGTGGAAATAAATGAAATAGAGATCAGAAATACAGTAGAAAGGATCAATGAAACTAAGAGCTGATTCTTCAAAAAGATAAACCAAATTTACAATCCTTTATCTAGACTAACCAACAAAAAAGAGAGAAGATTCAAATAAATAAAATTAGAAATAAAAAAGAGACATTACAACTGATACTGCAGACATACCTAAGATCATAAGAGACTGTTATGAACAATTATATGCCAACAAATTAGATAATCGAGAAGAAATGGATACATTTCTAGAAACATACAAACTACTAAGACTAAATTAGGAAGAAATAGTAAATCTGAACAGATCAATAACAAATAAAGAGATTGAATCAATAATCAAAAACCTCCCAGGGCACCTGGGTGGTTCAGTTGGTTAAGAGTTTGATTCTTGGTTTTGGCTCAGGTCATGATCTCACGGTTTGTGAGTTCCAGCCCCACAATGGGCTCCATGCTAACAGTGTGGAGCCTGCTTGGGATTCTCTCTCTCACTCTCTCTGTCCCCCTCCCCCGCTTGCTCTGTCTCTCTCTCAAAAATAAATAAACTTAAAAAAATTAAAAAACAAAGAAAACACACACAAAAAAACCCACAAAAAAACCTCCCAAACACAGAAAATCCTAGAACCATATGACTTCACTGGAGAATTTTACCAAACATTCAAAGAACAATTAACAGCAGTCCTTCTTAAACTCTTTCAAGAAGTTGAGGAGAAGGAGATACTTCTAAAGTCATTCTATGAGGTCAGCATTGCCCTATACCAGAGCCAGATAAAGACACAAGAAAACTATTGACCAATATCCCTAATGAATATAGATACAAAAATTCTCAACAAAATATTAGCATACCAAATTCAAGAACACATAAAAAGGATTATACATCATGACCAAGTGGGATTTATCCCTTGGATGCAAGGATGGTCTAACACATGCAAATCAACAAACGTAATATATTGCATTAATAAAATGTAAGATAGAAATCACATGATCATCTCAATAGATGCAGAAAAGACATCTCACGAAAGATAGCATTCTTCCATCATAAAACCCCTCAGTAGATTGAGTAACATACCTCAACATAATAAAGGCCATACATGACAAACCGAGAGTTAACATTCTACTCAATGGAGAAAAAAATGGAAGATCTTCCTCTAAGATGAAGAGGAAGATAAGGATTCCCACTCTTTCCACTCCTATTCAATATAGTACTGGAAGTCCCAGCTATATAAACTAGTCAAGACAAAGAACTGAAAGGCATCCACACCAAGAAGGAAGAATTAAAACTGTTGCTATTTGCAGATGATATGTTTTGTATTAGAAAATGCCAAAGACTCAATCATAAAACTATTTGAACTAATCAATGATTTCAGTAAAGTTTCAGTATACAAAATCAATACACAGAAATTAGTTGCATTTTTATACACCAATGATGACACATGTGAAAAAGAAATAAAGAAAAATATCCAGTTCATGTTAGTATCCAAAACAACAAATACTTAGGAATAAATTTAAGAAATGAAATAAAACATTATTCAACTAAAATTACAAGACTTTCCTGAAAGAAATCAAAGAAGACATAAACATATGGAAAGACATCCCATATTCATGGATTGGGAGAATTCATATTGTTAAAATGTCCATACTATCCAGAGCCATCTACAGATTCAATACAATCCCCATCAAAATACCAATGGCATTCTTTAGAGGAATTAGAAAAGGAAAAAAAAATTCTAAAATTTGTATGAAACCTCAAGAGTCCCTAAACAGCTAAAGCAATCCTGAGGAAAACAAAACTGGAAGTATTATACCTCCTGACTTCAAACTATACTACAAAGCTATGGTAATAAAAACAGTACAGTGCTGGCACAAAAAAATAGATACATAGACCAAGAGAGTCCAGAATTATGTTTGTATGGTCAACTAATATTCAACAAGGCAGTCAAGAGCACACAATGGAGAAAGGGTAGTGTCTTCACCAAATGATGCTGGGAAAACTGGATGAACACATGCAAAGTGATGAAATTGAACCCCTATCTTGCACGCTCCCAAAAATCAACTCAAAATGGCTTAAACATAAGACCCGATAATATAAAACTCCTAGAAAAAACTGTAGAAGTTCCTCAACATTGGTCTTGGCAATGATTTTTTGGATATGACACCAAAAGCAAATAACAAAAGCAAAATTCAACGGATGGGACTATATCAAACAAAAACTTTTGCACAGGAAAAGAAACAATGAACAAAATAAAAAGGCAACCCACAAAATGGGAGAAAAATTTTGCAAACCATATATTAAGTAAGGAATTAATACCCAAAATATATAAGTAACTCATACAACTCAACAGCAAAAACAAAACAAACAAGCAAACAAACAAAACAAACAACAACCTGATTACAAAATGAGCAGAAGAACTAAGGAGACATTTTTCCAAAGAAGATATCCAAATGGCTAACAGGGACATGAAAAGATGCTTACCATCACTAATCACCAGGCAAATTCAAATCAAAACCACAGTGAGCTGTCACCTCACACCTGTTAGAATGGCTTTCATCAAAAAGACAAGAGATAAGGGTGCCTTGGGTGGCTTAATTGGTTAAGCATATGACTCTTGATCTCAGCTTAGGTCATGATCTCATGATTCCTGAATTTGAGTTCTGCATTGGGCTCCATGTTGATGGTGTGGAGCCTGCCTGAGATTCTCCCACTTTGTCCATCCCTCCTTCATGTGCTCTCTCTCTCTAAAAAAAGTAAATTAATTAAAAAAAAAAGGAAGACAGATAAAAAGTACTGCAAGGATATGGAGAAAAGGGAATACTTATACATTGTTGGTGGGAATGTAAACTGATTCAACCATTATGGAAAACAATATGGAGGTTCCTCAAAAAGTTAAAAATAGATTTACCATATGATTGAGCAATGCCACTTCTGGCTAAATACCAAAGGAAATGAAAAAAGAATTTTGAAGAAATATACGCACTTCCATATTTACTGCAGCATTATTCACAATAGCCAAGACATGGGAACAACCTAAGTGCCCATCACTGGATGAATGCATAAAGACGATGTGGTGCAAACACACACAGACATGCGTGTGCGTGTGTGTAAATGTGTGTGCTCACGCACAATGGAGTAATATTTAACCATGAGAAAGAGGACATCCTGCCATTTGTGACAACATTGATGGACCTTGATTGAGCACATTATGCTAAGTGACATAGAGAAAGACAAGTACTGTATGACATCATTTATATGTGGAATTTTAAAAAGCCAAATTTATAAAGACAGACAGTAAATTGGCAGTCACAAGAGTTGGAGGTTGGGACAGATGTTATTTAATGGTACAAACTAGACAGAAATATTGTATTATAATCATCAAACTTGATAAGAGACTAGAACTTAATTATTCCAACTGCTAAGGAAAGGATAATTATGTAATGTGCTAGAGGTGATGATCACCACTATAATGGCAATCATATTACAATATATAAATGCATGAAATGAACATGTTGTATACCTTTAATTTATACAATGCTATATGTCAAATATATTTCAAATTTTTAAATATTTATTTATTTTGAGAGACTGGGGGAAGGGCAGAGAGGGAGAATCCCAAGCAAGCTTCGGGCCATCAGCACAGAGCCTGATGCAGGGCTCAGACTCACAAACCATGAGATCATGACCTGAGTTGAACTCAAGAGTCGGATGCTTAACCGACTGAACCACCCGGGCACCTCTCTTAGCTTTTTAGATTATCAAGTCCTGTGAGGAACAGATATCCTCACCTAATTCCTGTGCCTGCATGCATCATGCCTGGCCCTTCTAGTGATTTTTCATTTTGGACTTGGTCATTTTGGTTCAGTGGTATAAAAACAGCTTCAAAAACCAGCCACCTTAAATTACTTTAATTAGAACACACACACACACACACACACACACACACACACACAATGCCAGATAAGATTGAGACTCTTTCTTGAACCCTTCAGAGATCTGAGGCAAGAGTTTCTTCCAAACAGAGCTAGGATGGAAGTGCTCACCAGCAACAGAGTGTAGGGGGAAGAAGGGGCTGCCATACAAATGGGTTAGAAAAATTCAACTAAAAGTTTAAACAAATTGCTAAAACCCAGGTGTGGCCAAGAAGTGAGAGTTGCTGATGCAAGCGCCATTCACACCCGCTTCCAGGGTCTTCTCTGTGGATCTTCACCTGATGCTCATGAAGAGAACAGGAGGGAAATCAGAGAAAGCCTCTCTGGTGACACACGCCTAGATAACAGGAGCACTGTGGGAGGGGCGTGAAGCCCTTCTCCCTCACCCCTTCTCCCTAACGGATGACAGATACCCTTCCATCACTAGAAGAAGGGCCCAGGGCATAGGTGAAAAACCATTACACCTGAGGAGGGGAACAAAAAGAAAACTTCTACCCCTGGGGGAGGGCCTCCAAACCATCCCAGGCCCAGACCATGAGAAGGCTTCTATCATTGGAAGGGGTGCAGGATTATTGACAGGGTCCTATTCGCAAGATCTAGGGACAGAGAGCTGGCCTAAGACTGAGGCAAGTCCTGCATGACAGAGAAATCCCTTTCCCCACCTCCCAGGCTAACAAGTCCTGAATAAGAAGCAGACACACCCTACCCTGTGGAGAGGCCACCTAAGGTGCAGACACGTAGGAAAGCCTAAAGTGGAAGGGGGGGCAGAAACATTGAGAAAAACCCTCCAGGAAAACCAGCCCCGTACCTCAAGCAAAGATGACACTAGAATAGACACCAACCATAGCAACCAGAAAATCCAAGCCCGGGTCTACTCCTGACAATTGCCTCAGTCCTCCACACTTAACAGGAGAAGGGGTGCTCATTTCCAAGCATCAATAGCATTTACTCCAGTCTCTAGGGTCCTATATGTGATGTGCAGAATTCAATGAAAAATTATGAAACTATGGGATGCCCGTGTGGCTCAGTCGGTTAAGCGACAGACTTCAGCTCAGGTCATGATCTCAAGGGTTCGTGAGCTCGAACCTGGCACGGGGCTCCATGCTGTCCCCCTCTCTCGCTGCCCCTCCCCTGCTTACACTTTCTTTCTCTCTCAAAAACAAATAAACATTAAGAAATAAAATAAAATGGGGCGCCTGGGTGGCTCAGCCCGTTAAGCGTCCGACTTCAGCTCAGGTCATGATCTCACGGTTTGTGGATTCAAGCCCCGCATTGGGCTCTGTGCTGACCGCTCGGAGCTTGGAGACTGCTTCGGATTCTCCCTTTCTCTCTCTCTGTCAAAAATAAAATAAAAACATAAATTTTTTTAATAAATAAAATAAAAATTATGAAACTATATTTGCGCCTGGTTGGCTCAGTTGGAAAAGCATGCAACCCTTGATCTTGGGGTTGTGAGTTCAAGCCCCATGTTGGCTGTAGAGATTCCTTAAACAAATAAAAACTTTAAAAAAATTATGAAACTACACAAAAATACAGCCCTGTCAAAAGACAATGCAGGCAAGAGAAACCATCTTAGAGATGATCCACATGTGATACTATCAAACAAGAAATTTAAAATAACTATATGTGGGGTGCCTGGGTGGCTCAGTGGGTTAAGTGACTGAATCCTGATTTCAGCTAAGGTCATGATCTCACAGTTTCGTGGGTTCAAGCCCTGCGATGGGCTCTGCACACTGAGCGCCTGGAGTCTACTTGGGATTCTCCCTCTCTCCCTCCCTCTCCCGCACTCACGCTCTCTATTGCTCTCTAAATAAATAAATAAATAAACTGTAAATAAAAAAAACAGCTATAAGTAATATGTTAAATGCTTCTGTTACATGCTCTGGTGGAAAACACAACAACTTGCATGGACAGATAAGGACTTTCAACAGAGAGATAGAAACTGTAAGAACAGTCAAATGGCAACGTAAGAATATTGTGAACACAACAGGAGAGAGGAAGGAATATATTCCACAGGCTCCTTCATGGACTCCATACAGCTGAGAAATAATCAGTGCCTTGAAGATGGGTTCATAAATACTAACCAAAGTGAAATCCAAACTGAAATTCAACAGGAAAAGAAAGTAGAAAAAAAAAGAGGTAGAACAGAACGTCCAAGAAATGTGGAACAATATAAAATGGTCTAATATACGTGTCATTGAAATTCCAAAGAAGAGAGAAAGAATGGAGCTGAAGAAACATTTGAAGAAATAACAGATCAAACCAAAGATCTAAGAAGCTGAGAGAACCATAGACAGACTAAGCATATACACACATACGCATGTGCACACACACATGCACACACATACACACACACCCCAACATATCTGATCCAAACTCCTACAAACCAAAAATAAAGAGAAAATCATTAAAATACCAATAGACTTTTCTTTTTAAAAATCTTAGAGAGAGGAGCGCCTGGGTGGCTCACTGGGTTAAACATCTGACTCTTGATTTTGGCTCAGGTCAATATCTCATGGTTTTGTGAGCTTGAGGCCCAAGTTTGGAGAATGCTTGGGATTCTCTCTCCCTCTCTCTCTGTCCCTCTCCTGTTCACGCTCTCTCTCTCTCTCTTTCAAAACACAATGAGATATCACTATATGCACAGCTGATGGGCTAAAATTAAAAAGATTGGCAATACCCGTATATACTTCAATTAAAAACAAAACAAAACCAAAATTGGCTAACAGTTTGGGTTACCCCTGCTCAAAATCCTTCAATGACTTCCCATTGCCTTCAGGATGGGAGTCCTTCAAGATGGACCCTTCTTTTTTTTTTTTTTTAATGTTAATTTATTTTTGAAAGAGAGAGACAGAGCACAAGTAGGGGAGGGAGAGAAAGGGAGACACAGAATCCACCAAGCAGGCTCCAGGCTCTGAGCTGTCAGCACAGAGCCTGATGCAAGGCTTGAACCCACAAATCAAACTCATGCACCACAAGATCATGACCTGAGCCAAAGTCAGACGCTCAACCGACTGAGCCACCCAGTCGCCCCCAAGATGGACCCTTCTCTATGGCACCCATACCCTTCAGGGTAGCACACATAGTGTGAGACAGCTTATCTATCACTGGTGTCCCCACCCCAAGCCTGTGCTCCACGAATACCAAATGTCTTGTTGTTCCCTAAATCTGCCATGTGTTGCCATGTTTTTGCCCATCCCGTTTTCTGTGAGCAAAGCTATTTTGCCAACTCATACTCCTTCTTCGAGGCCACTCCACGAGTGGCACACAGCTAAATTCTTGTTTGCCAGAGGAGGAGTCATCTAAGAGTTGCAGACTCTCCAGGGGCTTCCCTCCCTTCACAAAGATCTCTCCCGTCCCGTTCATGAATACATGAAGCATGGTGTGTTGTATTTTGGGACCACTGGGGTCATGGAAACTGACTTTTTTTCTCTGAGCTGAGAAATGTAATCTGTCAGCGGCTCTATACTGCCCTCTGTTGAAGCAAAGTAGACAATGTGAGTCTCTTCTGCCGGACAAAGATCCCCAGTTTTCAAGAAGACTAAAGATCTGAGTGAATGGTTTGACACCAGTGACAGCCAGCCAAGGGGCCAGGAAAGCAAGAGTGAGTCAGGTTCAGAAGCAAGAAGAACCAACCGGAGGATGCTCTTGCTTTAAGCCACCTGCTCTGCCCTTCTTGAGTGACTCTTGACAATGACATTCAGAAATGGTCTTGTATTCATTCATCGGCACTCTGGCTTTAGTAGTGAGGGTAGGATTTGAAATTGTAGCAGGAAGCTAGGAGGTAGAGCCCAATATTTAAGGTCTGCAACTCAGATAAGCTTTGACCTCCTGCTCAGACCAGCTTGATACAGACTTAACTGTATCAAGTGCACAGGTCTCCAGCGAGGGTGAAGATTCAGGGAGGTAGGAACACCGTCCTAAGCTAAGCACGCTGCGGGCTACTTCTGCAGAGAGTGAATCTGCCCTACTCAGTAGCAAGTAAATACTTGCCCAGAACATTCGAAGCACTGTAAACAAGTTTCTAAGCGGTTCAAAATTATCTTCTCATCCCTGGAAATCCATCTACCTCAAGGCCTCAGCAAACAAGGGAATCACTTCTATGGCTCCCAGTTAATTTCCTAAAGTACAACTCAGCTCAAGTCTCTGTCTCTGGTTCTAGCCCAGCCTTCTCCTTCTAGCCGATTCCGACCACTCACTGGTATGTCCCTCAGGCATCCCAAGCCCAGAGTCTCCACATCTGGACTTATCACGTCCCTCCAGCTCCATCCTGGCTAAATTTCTTCCATTCATATTTCCTACCTCAGGGAATAGCACCTGCTAAGCCAGAAATCTGGGTATCATCATGGCTTCCTTCCTTTCTTTCAGAACTCGCGTCCAGTCTTACCAGTTCTCCTTGCTGACTAGCTCAACCCCACCACCATTACCTTAGCAAAGGAATTCAAAGCAGGATTTTCAAGTGATATCTGCACCCCATGTTCATTGCAACATTATTCACAATAGCCCAATGCAAATGCCCATCAGCAGAGAGGCAGATAACGAAAACGTGGCATATGCATTCAATGGAATCTTAGGCAGTCTGAAAAAAGAGGGAAATCTCCTCGCATACGACATCATGGATGAACTTCAAGGACATTAAACGAAGCAAGTAAGCGAGTCACAAAAGGACAAATACCATATGATTCCACTCATAAGGAGTATCTAAAGTGGCTAAAACCATAGAAGCAGAAAGCACAAAGGTGGCTGCTAAGGGCTTGGAAGAGGGGAGAGGGAGAATTAGTGTTTCATGGGTAAAGAATTTCAGTTTTGCAAAATGCGAAAATTCGAGAGATCCGGTATACAACAGTGTGAATAGATTTAATACTATTGAACTCTATACTGCAAAGTGGTTAAGGTGGTAAATTTAATGCTATGTGTTTCTTACCACATTTTTTTCTTAAAATTGGGAGCATAATAAGGTAAGTTGTTAGACCACTGTCAAAACTCACAAATGCGTTTCAGAAGGATCACAGAGTGAGTCACAAGAACCAAGCTATAGGAAGGGTCCTTGGGTGGTTCAGTCAGTTAAGCGTCCAACTTCTGCTCAAGTCATGATCTTGCGTGGTTCATGAGTTCAGGCCCTGTGTCGGGCTCTGTCTGTGTCTCTATCTCTGCCCCTCTCCTACTCATGCACACACTCTCTCTCTCAAAAATAAATAAGGAAAACATTTCAAAAAAAGAAAAAAGAACCAAACTATAGGCAACCCAGAATACAATAGAACTGAACAGTGATCAAATTCTCTGAAGGAAGAAAGATTTCTAAGCCTGGGGGCGGGGGGAGAGAAAAAGATCCTCATAAAACTTTTTTTTGAGAGAGAGAGAGAGAGAGAGAAGGAGCAAGTGAGTGAGGGGCAGAGATAGAGGCAGGGCTCGGCAGAAGCGGGGATCCAATTCTTGAACTATGAAATCGACTTGAGCCAAAGTCAGATGCTTAACCCACTGAGCCATCCAGGAGCCCCTCCTAAAACTTTTTAAATTTCTCAGTAATACAAAACTAAAACCAGCTCTAAGTAAACTACCAATTGCAATCTGGAAAAAAAACATTTTAATTAATACCCCAAAGAGGTATTTTTGTTCTATAAGTAATTAAAGAGAAAAACATAGAGTTTCGAGAACTAGGTGGGATGGGGGAGCCAACAGACATCCAAGGACATTTGATTACACAGACATTAAATGCCTAAATGTGCCAGACACTGGCTTAAGTGCTTCCCACCTAATGGAAATATAAAAGAGGAAACACAGCCAATAAAATACACGGGAAATGTTCACTCCTACTAGTCATCACAGAAAGTTAAAATGATGAGATCCCATTTCTTGTCTATGAAGTTACCAAAGATTACGAAAAAGAATGTGAAAACAAATGAAAGCGAGAGAGAGAGAGAGAGAGAGAGAGAGAAACCCAGAAACGGACGATACAGAACACACTGCTGGTCACCAGAGGGGAGGTGGGGGGACCGGGGAAACAGGCGGTCAAAATGAGCAGCACATTTACCTTATGAGCACTGAGTGATGTAGACAATTGTTGAATCGCTATGTTGTAGACCTAAAACTAACATAACGCTGTATGTTAACTATACTGGAATTAAAATGAAGAACTTAATTTAAAAAAGAAAGTGATTGAATGGATTCTCATAGATTTCTGAATGGAGTACAAATGTACAGAATTGTTTTGGGGGCACCGGGGTGGGGGCTCAGGTGGTTAGGCCTCCGACTTTGTCTCAGGTCATGATCTCGCGGTTCGTAGGTTCAAGCCCCGAACCTACGTAGGTTCAAGCTGTCGGGCTCTGTGCTGACAGCTCGGAGCTTGGAGGCTGCTTCGGATTCTGTGTCTCCCTCGCTCCTGCCCCTCCTCCACTCATGCTCTGCCCCTATCTCTCAAAAATGAAAAAAAATATCAACAAATTTTTTAACAAAGGAATTGTTTTGGAAAGAAACATGGAAGCACTATCAGAAAGCTTGGAAATGTGCAGAGCTACGACACTACAAACATGGCCTTTGGAAATATGCCAAAAAATAAAATAAAATGAAATCTTCCTGCTCTTTGCAGAACTCTTGAGAATACCGAAAACTAGAAACAACCTAAAAATGTACAAGTTCTAGCTTTAGGTTAACGGCTGTACAACTACATTAGCTGGAGTCTCCCTAAACACTGAGAGAGAGGTGTCTCTCTGCAAGTGCTAGAAAGTTCCACTCAAATGGCTTAAGCAAGAAAGAAATCTTTTATGATCTCACATGTCAAAGTTGTAGGAAGATGGGGCATTTCCAGCGTTGGTTACGCTATAACTCAGTAATGTCACCAGTAACCCAGATTCTTCCCTCTTTGCTTTGTTATCGTTAGCCTGTCAGCCACTTCCCTCCCTCATGGGAGCAAAACGGCAGCAGGTGCACCCAGCATCACACCCGCAAACATCATCATATCCAAAGACTGACAGAGAATTCATTGCTTCTTGTGTTCCACAGCCCCCCAGCAGGTTGCCTCCGGAGGGTTCATTGTCCAGAACTGCATCACATGTTCTGTCCTACGTCCATCACCGGCAGGGGGAGTGGTTCTCAAAGTGTAGTTCTTGAATCTGCAGGGTCAACATTGCCTGGAAACTTATTAGAAATTCAAGCTAAGGGGCGCCTGGGTGGCTCGGTCGGTTAAGTGTCCGACTTCGGCTCAGGTCATGATCTCACAGTCTGTGAGTTTGAGCCCTGCATCTGGCTCTGTGCTGACAGCTCAGAGCCTGGAGCCTGCTTCAGATTCTGTGTTTCTCTCTGTCTCTCTCTCTCTGCCCCTTCCCCACTTGTGCTCTGTCTTTCAAAAATAAAATAAAAACATTTTAAAAAATGCAAGTTAAATACAGAAAACAAACTGAGGGGTGATAGGGGAGGCAGAGGGGAGGGGAAAACGGGTGATGGGCATTGAGGAGGACACTTGTTGGGATGAGCACTGGGTGTTGTATGTAAGCAACGAATCATGGGAATCTACTCCTGAAACCAAGAGCACACTGTATCCACTGTATGTTAGCTAATTTGACAGAAAATTACATTTAGAAAAGAAAAGGAAAAAGAAGGCAAATTCAGGGCGCCTGGCCAGCTCAGTTCATAGAGCATGCAACTCCTGATCTCAGGGTCGTGTGTTCAAGCCCTAGGTTGGTGTAGAGATTTAAAAAAAAATAATAATAAGCAGAGGCACCTGGGGGGCTCAGTCGATTAAGCATCCAGTTTCAGCTCAGGTCATGATCTCACAGTTCTCTAGTTCAAGTCTCGCGTCGGGCTCTGGGCTGACAGCTCGGAGCCTGGACCCTGCTTCAGATTCTGTGTCTCCCTCTCTCCCTGCCCCTCCCCCGCTCTCTCTCTCCGTCTCTCTCTTTCTCTCTCTGTCAAAAATAAACATTAAGAAAAAAATTTGTTAATAAATAAGTATGAAAAAAAGAGAAAGAAATGCAAATTCCCAGGCCCCCACCTCAATCAGAAAATCTGAGAGTCAGGCCCACTAGTTTGTAATTTAACAGGACAGCCAGATGATTCGACGTAGATCAAATTGGAGAAGTACGACTTGGACGGATGAAAAGTCACCTCCTGAGGCTGGTAAGAGGTTGAGCTTCCCCTAAAGCTCCTGGCCTCCGTATTTCTGAACAAAATCATGTTCCGTTAGCAAGGGAGAAACAGCGGTGGGGCTGGCCGACTTCTTACCAGAGAAATCCCGTTGTGGTGCCCATGATGAACTGAGTCTCTTAGAAATAACAGGCCGAAGTAGTGACACTGCCTCTTCCTTTCCACGCATCCCTCAAAAATATTTTTGTAGCATTTTCCCCCTCCCACTACCTAGTAGGGTGTACCTATGTATATGTGGAATTACTGTCCAAAAAAATCTAGCACGTAATACAATATGTGAACAACGTCGGCAAAAATGAACAAAATATAAATCTATGTAGGGAGGTCTGCGCCTCCATGAATCTGAACGCACAGGGAAAGTTCTGGAAGAACACAATAGACTTCTGAGTGGTTACCCCTGAGGAACGGGGTACAGAAGTCACTTTCACTTTTGCTTTCTTACCTTCTGAATTGTTTCGCTTATTCCGCAGCAAGAATATATTATAGCTTCGCGTGCATATTTCCCAGCAGAAAATGTTTAAAGCAAACAACGACCAGACACATCGTGGAGAGGGACAGGGACTGAATCCCTGGGAATGGTTCTGGGCTCTGCTCACACTCCTGTGGATGCCTCCAACGCCCCCTCATCTCCAAAGGGATGGATGGCACCCAGTAACCAAACGAAACCATTTCCATTTCTTTTTCCGAAACGTTTCTTTTTTGGTGTCGCCTTTTGTTTTCCTAGGTAGTGACTAGTGCGTGGGTGAGCGAAAGCATGAGTTCAGTTTTTGTAACTGATTTTTAAATCTTAGAGGTATTAATCTGTTAGCTTTGCTAGAAAATTCCCTTAGCTCCTAAAAGTTGTCCAGTGGCCTTTGTTACGATTTTTTTTTATTAATTTTTTTTTAACATTTATTTATTTTTGAGACAGAGAGAGACAGAGCATGAACAGGGGAGGGGCAGAGAGAGAGGGAGACACAGAATCTGAAACAGGCTCCAGGCTCTGAGCTGTCAGCACAGGGGCCCGATGCGGGGCTCGAACTCACGGACCGCAAGATAGTGACATGAGCCGAAGTCGGCGCTCAACCGACTGAGCCACCCAGGTGCCCCTGTTACGATTTTTTTTTTAATGTTTATTTTGAGAGAGAGACAGACAGCGTGAGCAGGGAAGGGGCAGAGAGAGGGAGACACTGAATCCTAAGCAGCTCCAGGTTCCGAGCTGTCAGCACCGAGCCCGACACAGGGCTTGAACCCATGGATCATGAAATCTTGACCTGAGCCAAAGTCCAGAACCCACTGAGCCACCCAGGCGGCCCTTCATTAGGGTTTTTAGAAGCCAAAGCCTCCTGCGTTCTGCGGTGTCTG
The DNA here is from genome assembly GCF_028749965.1 of Puma concolor. Lineage (NCBI taxonomy): Eukaryota > Metazoa > Chordata > Mammalia > Carnivora > Felidae > Puma > Puma concolor. Next base: position 6,098,724 of record NC_141683.1, on the reverse strand, counting down.
GAAATCACATGGGAAGCCAGCATATTTAAGATAGAAGGGGGCTAGACATAATCATTACCTCATTTGAGGAAACAGAGGTTTAGGGAAGAGAAGTAGCTTGACAGCCAGCAGTGGTCATGCTGAAACCGAAAACTGGATTTCCTTCCTCCTTGGCTAATGTCCTCCCCATAACACGGCAACGCCTTCTTTTGAAACTTTAAATGTTTGCAAGTCCAGGGGGACTCTAAGCATGTTCTGACATCGGATGAGAAGGTAGGGCATTTATAAGTCACTCTAGCAGATAACATCGAATTTCTGGGACACTCTTTTATGTCAATAAGCTATATTATTAAAAAAAATTTTTTTTTTTTTAGTTTCTTTACCTTGGGAGGGGGCAGAGAGAGAGAGGGGGGGAGAGAGAGAGAATCCCAAGCAGGCTCCACACTGTCAGCGCAAAGCCCAATGCGGGGTTCGATCCCACGAACCGTGTGATCATGACCTGAGCCGAAGCCAAGAGTCGGATGCGTAACCGACGGAGCCACCCAGGCGCCCCAATAGGCTATATTATTTTAACGCGCACAGCCAAAGTAACAGGCTGTAGCCTAAGGTCGCGCCGCAAAGTCAGTTTTATTTCCTGTGGCTTCCCCCCCCCCCCCCCGCGCCCTTGCATCGATGACTTCCTGTTGTTTAGAGGTGACCCTTACCTTTCCCATGACTTCTTGTATGTGTCTCTGTAGGTGTGTCCGATTCCAGGCCTCTGCGTGCCTGTCCTATTATGTGTGTGTTTTCCGTCTACATTTGAGACTCAGGGTCTAACTTTCCTGCCACCTTTTACTTCTCCAGGCTGTTTCGTTACCTTCTGTTCCCATTACATGTCTTCCCACCACACTCTCTGCCTTTCCCCTCCCTTCTCTGAGTCTGCCAGTTTCCTTTCCTGTTTCTTTTCCTAACTTTATGGGACGTGTAACGGTGAATATTTTCATTAAATGACTTTGATGTCTATTGCAGTCGTAGTTCAGAGATTACTATATTTTGCTATTAAAATGAACCGGTAGAATATTTCCTTAAAAGGCCATTAAATTTCCTTTTGCCTCTCTGTGGGCTTTCATTGTTCATTTCTTGGCAGACCAGGGATGCTTAACAAAAAAGTGAAGGAGTCATCTTTCCTCTAGTTGATGTTCATTAAGATGGAATTCTTTAACCAGAGGGGCTCTTGGCAAACATATAATCTACGTTCTTAGCTCATGGACCTCAGAGACTGAGATCTGGTAAGATTCAGTGCCTTGTTCCAGGTCACATAAACAAGGTCTACAACTCCTGGCTTCCCTGTGAATAGTTTCTCTTCTTCCTTAAATGCCAAGTTTTCTCCCTTATTAATTAGGAGGTCTTTCCAGAAAAAGAGGGGTTTTTTAACGCTTATTTTTGAGAGAGAGAGAGAGAGAGAGAGAGAGAGAGAGAGAGAACACGCACATGCATATGCAAGCAGGGGAGGGGCAGAGACAGGGGGACAGAGGATCCCCAGTGGACTCCAGGCTAACAGCGGGGAGTCCAATATGGGGCTCGAACTCACAAACTGTGAGATCACGACCTGAGTAGAAGTCGGATGCTTAACCAACTGAGCCACCCAGATGCCCCTCTTCTTTTTAAATGTTTATTTATTTACTTTGAGAGAGAGAGAGAGAGAGAGAGAGAGAGAGAACAAATCGGGGGAGGGGCAGAGAGAGAGAGGGAAGGAGAGAGAGAATCCCAATCTCAAGCAGGCTCCACGCTGTCAGCACAGAGCCCAATGTGGGGCTCGATCCCATCAACTGTGAGATCATGACCTGAGCTGAAATCAAGAGTCGGAAGCTTAACGGACTGAGTCACCCAGGCACCCCAAGAAAGAGAGTTTTTTATTCTTTTAGTTGGTACTCGGCAAATACCTGCGTGTCCACTAGGATGCCTTCCTCTGAAAGCAACAAGCCCTGACTTAAATAGGCTTAAACAACAAGGAAGTGTATCTCAAATTATGACAAGTCTAAATTGGTTGCTTCGGAAGTTCAGCGATCTCACCAAGGCCACATTCTATCCCTCCCCTCCCTCCTCTCTGCCCTCCTTGGTATTTTGGCTTTGGCCTCATGCTCGCTATCCTCACAGTCTTAACAACAGCTGCCAGCAAAACTTGAGACATAATGGGTCCTTGTTCACAGCCAGTGGAAGAGAGACATCCTCTCTCCCAAATATGACGTATAAAAGCCATTCTTAAAAAAAAAAAAAAAAAAAAAAAAGGGGGCGCCTGGGTGGCGCAGTCGGTTGAGCGTCCGACTTCAGCCAGGTCACGATCTCGCAGTCCGGGAGTTCGAGCCCCGCGTCAGGCTCTGGGCTGATGGCTCGGAGCCTAGAGCCTGTTTCCGATTCTGTGTCTCCCTCTCTCTCTGCCCCTCCCCCGTTCATGCTCTGTCTCTCTCTGTCGCAAAAATAAATAAATGTTGAAAAAAAAATTAAAAAAAAAAAAAGCCATTCTTTTCTGCCTGAATGGATCTTTTGGACAGTGTCCCCTCTGCCCGCACTTAACCAATAAAAGCCGGGAGAATGCTACACCCTCAGTGGCTTAGACCAATCGGGAGACACCTCTGCGTATGGGGTGATGCCAGTTCCTGAATAAAATCAGCATTGTGTCGGGAAGGAGGAAGTATAGATATTGGGTAGTTCTACCCCCTCACTGTACATTGTATTAGACTTGTGAAGTCAACTGAGTCAGAGCAATTTTTGAGTTGCAAAGAACTCAGGGGTTACCATGGATTCAAGTTCAAGACGTCCTTGTTCCCTAGATGTCTCAGCATTGTACTGTAGCCCTGAGCTAAGACAGTGCTATGACACACACTATTTCTTTGCTGCTATAATCTTACCCAAACTTTTAAGTCTGGGACGAAAGTCATGGATAATGTCTGTCTGGCTTTCTTCTTTCCAGTTAACATCGACTACCTCCCTTCTTCCTGTGATTATTCTTTCTTTTAAATTTTTTTATTATTTTGTTTCAAAAAAAATTTTTTTTTACATTTATTCATTTTTGAGAGGCAGCGAGAGACAGAGCGTGAGTGGGGAAGGGGCAGAGAGAGAGGGAGATGGAATCCAAAGCAGGCTCCAGGCTCCGAGCTGTCAGCACAGAGCCCGACGCAGGGCTCCATCCCACAAACTGCAAGATCACGACCTGAGCGGAATCATGAAATCGGATGCTGAACCAACGAAGCTACCCAGGCACCCTGGGAGAACCTTAAGCAGGCTCCATGGAGCCCACTCAAGGCTTGACTTGAGCCCTGGGGATCATGACCTGAGCTGAAATCAAGAGTCGGACACTCAACCGACTGAGCCACCCAACCCTCTCTGTTTTAAATATTTCCACTTTAATCACCAGACCCTCAAAGGATCAGGAAATCCCCAAAAAGTTACTAAAGCGTCTGGTTGCGACAGTATTGAAACATCGCTACAAATTCTTTGACACTCTTTCCATCGAGAGGTGGGATCTATATCCCCTACCCTTGATTCAGGATGGGCTTTTAACTGGTTTTGTTGACAGGTGAACTGGGGAGACTCCAGGCTCCGGGGCTCACCCCAGCCTGTCCCAAAGATGTCGCTGAAGGTTTTTGGTCTCTTCATGAGAAAAAAAATTCAAGGACAGACACACCAGTGAATGAGTGACAAAATGGGGACAGTTTATTAAAGTGAAAAAGTACACTCTCAAGATGTGAGAGCCGGGGAGCTCAAGAAAGAGAGAGCTGCTCCCCCTGGGGTTGAGTTTCTATCTTTTATTGGTAGTTGTTAACTAGGGGCTAGACTATTCATTTCTTGGTGTGATGCAAGGTTTGACTATTTTCTTCCTTATTTGGTCAGGGGTTTTCTGCCGTGGCACCCGCTCTCTGGGGCTTGTCTGGTTTGATCCGGCTTCCTGGGGAGTGCTTCGAGCCTCTGACTTTCCCCCAACCATTTATCATAATGGCCATTAAGAAACTTAAGTGGCCTGTATACGGGTTTGCCGGAAGCCGAGCTATCCAACCAGCCTGATGGCGGGGCCCGGGCGGTGGACGGATCGGGACTGTAGGCCGCCCACCGACAGCGAAGCTTCTTATATTCCCGCTTTTATGTAATTTGGCCTTAATAAAAGTACCTGGGGAATTGTCTGTTGGAGAATTGCCCTCCACAGGCCCCCTGGGAAAAGAACCATTGGGGAAAGAAAATAAAGTTCTGCAAGGAAATTGCGCGGCCCTACATTTAGCCCTTGCCACCCCCTATAAAGACTCCTCTACCTAAAGGAAGGATAGCCTCCTACATTTCCCAGCCAAGGAAGGAACAAATAAATGGATTTGAAAGCCCCACTCCCACAACAAAAGAGTGTATCTATGGGCACAAATTACTCCAACCCCTAGGCCCACTTGGCCCCCAGAAGGCATTCCAGATGATGACTGAACCTAGTCAGTACAGAATAGTACATTAGTTCCTAGGTGCATTGTCTCTCTGAGAATGTGTAAGGCGTGGGTTCCTAAGGCCCTCTTGGCCCCCTTCTAGCACCTTGGACCGAGGCGAACACTTTTGTTCCCCAAACCACCAATGGTTTGGGGAAACAGCTAAGAGGTCATGGCCCCGTAACTGTTCCACTTGAGGTGTTGGGAGATAGATGACCTTTCATGAAAACAGCAAAGCAAATGCTCTATAGATTATGGATAAACGTAGATACATAATGAAAATAATGTAAGAAATTAATCAATAAGCAAAGGGCAGGAGGGAACCTTATGAGAAAATAACCACGTTATTCCTTAAGGGGTGATTACACATAGGAACATTTTTAGAATTAGGTAACGCCAGAAAACATAGATGACGCACGCTACAAGGAAATTGCTAACAACTATAATGCCACGTTTGCCACAATAAAGCGGCCACTCTAGCCCACTGCTGTGGTCTGTGTCCATTTTATTTTTGTTTTATTTTATTTTCAGTTTTCCGCCGACGCCGTTCATCGTTCGGGAACCCCTGGACCCGCTGGAGCTGGACCCCAGCACAAGTTCAAGTCTTTCACTTCAGGCAACAAAACAAACGAACAAAAACAAAACTCCTTGTCTTTCCTTTCTTTGATCCCCTCTAGTTACCATCTTCTGGTCCTCCTTTCCTACTGTATCACTCAGGACTCTTGACTGTAAGCAACTGCATCAGAATCTAGACATACTAAGTAAAGGAAAGGAATTTATCGGATGGCAACTGGAGGCAGGTCAGCCTGTCCCACCGCTGTGATGATTAGGACGCAACCATCTCCTTCCCTTAAGAATGCATCTTCCTGACACGTGAATAATGTCACATATTCGGGATTCAGCATCCCAGAAGAGACAGGTTGGCGAAGCCTACGTCACAGGTCTGCTCTTTGACTTCCTGTATTAGTCAGCTCAGGCTGCTATAATACATATATGGTCTGTAAAAATACCACAGACTGGGTGGTTTAAACAACAGAAATCTATTTTCTCATAGCTCTGGAGTTCAGCAGTCTGAGATCAAGGTGTAGACAGGATTGGTTTTTTTCCAAGTCCTCTTTCCTTGGCTTGTAGGTGACCATCGTCTCCTTGTGTCTTCACATGGTCTTCCCTCTGTGCATGTCTGTGTCCTAATTTCCTCTTCATTTTATTTTATTAAAAAAATTTTTTTTAATGTTTGTTTTTGAGACAGAGAGAGACAGAGCATGAGCGGGGGAGGGGCAGAGAGAGGGAGACACAGAATCCGAAGCAAGCTCCAGGCTGTCAGCACAGAGCCCGACATGGGGCTCGAACTCGTATACCGAGAGATCATGACCTGAGCCAAAGTCGGATGCTCAACCGACTGAGCCACCCAGGGGCCCCTATTTTATTTTATTTTATTTTATTTTATTTTATTTTATTTGAGAGAGAGAGAGAGCATGAGCAGGGGAGACGGGAGAGGGGCAGAGGAAGAGAGAGATTGAGAATCTTAAGAAGGCTCCACGTTCAACGTGGACCCTGACTCGGGGCTGGATCCCACCACCCTGGCATCATGACCTGAGCCAAAATTAAACGTCAGACACTCAACTGACGGCATCTCCCAGGCACCCCAGTAATCTCCTTTTCTCATAGGGGCACCAGTCATGTTGGATTAGGATGCATCTTAATGACTTCCTTTTAACTTAATCACCTTTCAAAGTTTCCATCTTCAAATACCGTCACTTTCTTGGGTACTGGGGGATTAGGACTTCAAAATATAAATCTCTGGGAGACACAGTTTAGCACATAACACTGGTCCAAGTAGGGAAAAGGGGGATGTGGCCTGTTTGGTTTCTGCAGTAGAAACCAGTCTCCACTTTCTATTAAGACTACTCAAAGTGGGAGCTTCCTCAAGGGGGGGATGAGATGCTGATATGGACCCTGGACAGTCAGGACAAAGGTCCATGATGCCTTTATAACAGAGATTCTTTTTAAAAAAAAATTTAATGTTTATTTATATGAAAGAGAGGCAGAGCGCAAGCAGGAGACGGTCAGAGAGAGAGGGAGACAGAATCAGAAGGCAGCTCCAGGCTCTGAGCTGTCAGCACAGAGCCCAACACAGGGCTCGAACTCACGGAGTGTGAGATCGTGACCCGAGCCTAAGTCAGAGGCCCAACCGACTGAGCCACCCAAGTGCCCTCATAGCAGAGATTCTTAAAGGGAGTAGCAATTCATTAAAACCCTTTTTCAGGGGCAACTGGGTGACTCAGTAGGTTAAGCAGGTTAAGCATCCGACTCTGTTTCAGCTCAGGCCATGCTCTCACAGTTCGTGAGATCAAGCCCCGAGTCAGGCTCTGCACTAACAATGCAGAACTAACAATGCAGAGCCTGCTTGGGATTTTCTCTCTCTCTCTCTCTCTCTCTCTGCCCCTCCCCCCACTTCTCTCAAAATAAATAAATACACACACACACACACACACACACACACACACTTTTTCACTTCTACTCAATCTTCAACCAAAAGTTATCAAGTGTCTGTCCCCCCACCCCAGCCCCTGAAATTATTCAGGGAGGGGTCATGAATAGCTCCTGGATTGCCTCATTGAAAGAGCTTCTTGAACTTTCTACGGCACTTAATATGGTTGACTTCTCCCTTAATACGGAAGCCCCCGCTTCCCTGTTCTCCTCTCTTCTTTAGCCCCTCCTACCCAATCTCCTTTGTCAGCTTTTCTTCCTTTTCACCCTGTGAAAGTTGCTGTGCCAAGTTTCTCTCATTGTTTCCCCTTATGCCCTGCCCCTCCTCTCCCATCTCCTTCCTTGCCTCCCTGAAGCTCCCCTTTTTTTTCTCTCTGATAATCAGAGAAATCTTACCCCTACTTTATCTTAACCTAGGATCTCTGCATGGGCTTCACGTGGGACTTCTTAAATCACAAGGAAATTTATGTGTATACTCATTTGCATTTTTTCTCAGGAAAAGGATTGAAGCTCTTATTAAAAGTGTAAAACACCATGCTGGTGCCTCATAAACCTTGTGTTTTGTCCAGACCTGCCTCCTGAGTTCCAGGGTCGTGTGTCCAACGGCCTGCTGGGAATCTCCACCTAAACTCACAGCTATTTCCAGCTCAACGATGTCAAAAGCTGAGGTCATTATCTCCCCACCCAAAGCCTGCTCCTCTTCCTCTATTTCTTAGGTCTATGAAATGTACCACCCTCCTCCTCATCAGGCAGATCAAAAAGCTGACTGAGCATCACCCCCAGACCCCTCCTTGTCTATTACCCTCACAGCCGATCCCTTGTCCAAATCCTGTCCATCCTACCTTCTTCACACCTGTCTTACATGCTTCCCTTGCATTTCCACTACGTTAATGGCGAATCTCCTCTCAGCTACACTGTTAAAATAACTTCCCAACTTTCCCTTCCACCTTCAATCTCTCTCCTCTCCAATCTATTCATTGGACTATTATCAGGATATTTTTTAAATGTTTTTGAAATTTTTTTTTACTGTTTATTTGTTTGAGAGAGAGAGAGAGTGCTAGCAGGGGAGGGGCAGAGAGAGAGGGAGACACAGAATCTGAAACAGGCTCCAGGCTCTGAGCTGTCAGCACAGAGCCCGACTCGGGGCTCGAACTCAGGAACTGAGAGATCATGACCTGCGCGGAAACCAGGAATCGGAAGCTTAACCGACTGAGCCCCCCACGTGCCCCCAGAGCAATTGTTACAATACGTGAAACTGATCATGTCATTCCCCAGCTTTGAGTGTTGATGACTGGCTTTTCATTTTATGAACATTACTCCGGCAGCAATCTAAGAAGGTATAGACTGTTCACCGTGACGAAGTCCTCCGTGATCACCCAATGAATACTGAGTGCCTAGTATGTTTCAGTCACTGCACTAAATGCTGAGGATACAATACAAACAAAGAGGAACAGTTTCCCTGCCCTCAGAGTCCTTACGGTTCACAGGTATTATGAGTACCACAAAGGAGAAGCGCGCGCTTTTAAAGGAGAAGGGACGAGGGTGTCATGCTAATTCAGATCACCAGGGACGGCCCCAACCTCCATGTTGCACTTCTAATAGCAATCAGCAGATACGCGTCCGGATATGGAACCAGTGCCTTTGAAGACATTGTTTCATTTAGGCTTCACCTCGGAGTTACCACCGCTATTGTTAGCCCCATTTTACAGATATGAAAACCGAGGCCCTAGAAGGGTTAAGTAAGGGATGGAGTTGAGATTCTATCCCAGACCCATCTGAAACCCAGCGCCCTTCCGGTTGCACTTCTCCTTTATGGGACTCACTAACCTCGTGGAACTGTACGTACCCAGCTCTGCGAACACGCCAGCCTATTTCCCTCCATCTGTGGCCACGCTTCTCTGTTTGCCCGAAATGCCTATTTCCCTCCAAACCTGCCTGCTGAACACGCAATTACCTTCTGTGATCCCGTTAAAGTGTTCCCTCCTCCCACAGATGCCTTCTGTGGGCATAAACAGAACCGTGTCAATTCTCTCATAGTCCCCGTGGCGCATCTGGTGGTCTCCCCCTGAGAAAGTGTGAGTCCCGGGGTGGGGGTGGGGGGATGACAGCTGATTGACCTCGGTAATCTCAGAACCTTGTGCTGTGGCTGGCGTTTCAACGTTGAAGGCAAAGTAAGGGAAGAGAAGAAGCAGGAGAGGAAAGAACAACGAAGGGAGAAAAGAAAAGGCAAAAGGATGAGAACAAACACTCGAGTATAAGAGATCCCAAGACTATCTGTGCTTCAAAAAAAAAAAAAAGAAAAAAAAAAAAGAAAAGAAAAGAAATGTGCATTCTACCCACACCTTAAAAGTAGCCCTTACAACCTCAGGCTGGAGCTGAGGCTTGTTCAACGAGGGCTTCATGCAAACCTGCAGACCGCTTCCCAGTCTTGCGGTCCTCCTGTGCTCTCTCCTTCCTGTCCAGCCCATTTTCTGCAGCTAGCAATTCATTCCTCCCTCCGCTGGAAGACCACGGACAGAAGCTGAGTCAGAGGCGAAAATGCAACCGCAAAGAAGGAGAGCTACAGTGAATGCCGTGCGCCACGACTCACGTGCCCGAAAGCCACTCCGACAACTATGAGGAACGGAGCGCGCGCGTGGAGGGGGTCCCCTTCGGCCTGGGAAGCCTTCCACGGCCCTGAAGGCACTCTCTGCGCGTGGGTTTCCCAGATAAGGACCTGAAGTGCCCGGAGAGGTAGCTAGCTGGATGCTAATCTGGATTTTGCGAGGTGGAAATGCGGCACCTGAAAGGGAGCACCAGACCCGCCGCCTGGTGCGTTTTCACTGTTGATGCTAAGCACACATCGAATCCCAGGGCCTGTGGCGGAGAGGTTGCTGCAGAATGCGTGAAGGGGGCGGGTGGATGGGAGGGCGGCACCAGTAAACTCTACCTGGGAGCAACAGGAAACGAAAATCAAGTCCTGAGAGGTGGTTTTTAATGAGACTTTGGAGCGGAGAGGGGCACTGGTCCAAAGCAGAGGTCACAGGCTCCTGTGCCGGCCCCGCCTCCACGCTACCGCTGTCAAACATCGCATCTGTCTGCTGTTCACCTCCCAGGCTTTCCCGCGGCTTTTAGAAGCGAGCCCTGTCCCAGATGTCCAGGAACCCCCTGGGGCCTTGGCACTGCTAAGCAGAGCCATTCGAGGCTGTGTCTGGGACCAGGATTTAAGCGAAGCGGGGGTGGGAGGGGGAGGGCACAGAGGTAGGCGCGGGTGTTGGGGGTGGGGCGCGCTCGGGAAAGCAGAACAGGTCAGCAATCTCACGACTTCCTGGCCACAGCGCCTCCACCTTTTCCAGTCAGGAGCCCTGGGACGGTGGCTACAGGCTCACAGAGCAGCCCAGAGGGTCCCTGACGGGCTAAGCTCACCTGAGCTGCTGTGACTCAGCCCACCCCTGGTATGGTAACGGTGGATTGAAGGTAAACAGCTCCCGGCCTCCTCTCCTCGCTGCTTTCCCGACCGGTCCCCCTTTCCTGCCTTCCCTTCAACCAATCAGCGGCATCCCAGGGCCCCGTTTCTGTCTCACTGCCCGGGTTTCCTTTAACAGAAGGTGTGAATCTCATGGTCAAATTCACCCTAAGAAGCGCATTACAGACCCCAAGGCACATGCTTTTTGAATTTTGAAAAATACGTCAGTGGAGAGATCGCTGGGGGGACGGACACACTTCTAGGGGTCTGACGGGTTAAATGACTGCTTCCCGTATGCAGGCAGGTCCAGGCTGGCTGGAGGCAGGTCTGGGCCAGGCGGGAGAGTGACAAGGTCCGAAGTAGAGCACCAGATCCCTCAATGAATGCCCTCCCTCTTGAGTCTCATCCCCAGGGTCACGATATCTTGTTCTTGGCACGGAGTAGATCCAAACCTACCAGGTGGGGGGAAAACCTTGAGGTTTACCGGGGCGCGTTCGGACAGACCCTGTGTCACTAGACGCTTAGCTGCAGACCTATGTGGACCAAAGGGGGAGCCTCCCTCAGCTCCTCTTCCAGGCTCTTCTCCTCCTCTTCCTGCCCTATCTTGGGGCTCACTGGTCAGAATTCAGATTCAGAAATCAGATGACTTTCCGGGAAAAGGAACCTAGAGAGTAATGAACTGGGGGTGTGGGGGAGGGGGGTGAGGGAAAGACTGTTTACTTCCTCTCTTTGAGTCAGCTCCGTCCCTTCAGAGCTCAGTGCATCTGCAGTGACTTGTTCATTCTACCGTGGCAGCATGTGGCGGCTGCTGTCCCCAACAGCCCTGCTCCTTCTGGGTAAGTCAGAGTCACCTTCTGGGTAAGTCAGGGTCACTCTGGCTGATGGAGAAGCTCAGGACGCCCTGGGTTCAGCAGATCCCACTTCTCAGGTCAGGGAAGGGAGCCCTCCCAAGGAATAGGACCCCTTACCCCATCTCTAGCACTAGATTTAGTTCCCAGGACAAACATTTGGGGGCTAGACATGGGAGCCCTCTGAGGTGGGCATAACCAGGAAGTAGAGGGGGACTGTGAGGTCCCTGTGCCCTCACCCTGCGGGGTCTCAGCTTCCCTATCCGTAAGATGAAGACTGTGGACCAGATAGATGCTCTTTAATTTCTGTCTCTTCCATTCTGACATTCTGGGCTAAGACTTTTAATTTCCACCCTTTTGGGGGGGACACGGGTTGAGGTTGTTTCTATGGCTTGATTCAGGGAAATTCAGGCTGTGCCCTTATTTTGGGAGTTTGACTAGGGACTAAGGAGTAAGGACATGGTGTTGAAGACAGGACTTGGCCGGAGAGGAGAGCAGGGGGCACAGACACGGGAGAACAGAGGGCGGGCAGCGGGACAGCTGGCCACGTATACGCCTTGATTCCTGGCAACGCTGGACTCTCAGGAAAGGGATGGGCTAGGGAATCTACACCCGCTCCGGCCACCCTGCTCTCTGCCCCTGCTCAGTATTTGTTTCCCTCTTTTGTCTTGCAGTTGCTGCTGGCACGCGAGCTGGTGAGTTGGCTTTGTGCCCTTGGATTGATCCAGCGAGGCACATATATGGCGTGTAATGGCCACAGGGTGTTGGGAAATGCCTTCTGCCTGGGAAGCTGTTGAGGGTTGTCAGGGGCACTTCCCCCACGCAGTGGGGCTTGGCGCTAGGCTTCTGTGGCTACTTTTCCTCAAGATAAGGAGAGGCCAGAAATGGGACTAAGCGCCCTGAAGCCAAGATGCTCCAAGTCTGAGTCACAGGCCAAGGCTGAGTCGCCAACGGTGGGTTTGCAATGGGCTCGCTCTGGCTCCGAGCGTCCCCGGGGAGTGCCAGCGTAGGGCCTGCTCCTTGCCCTGACCCACCTTCTCCTCTCCTGGCTCCTCAGCAGACCTCTCGAAGGCCGTGGTGGTCCTAGAACCTGAATGGAACAGGGTACTCGTTTCGGACAGTGTGATTCTGAGGTGCCAGGGGGCCTACCCCCCTGGGGACAATTCCGCACAGTGGTGGCACAACGAGAGCGTCGTCCCCCATCGGGCCCCCAGCTACTCCATCGAAGCTGCCAGAAGTGAAGACAGTGGCGAGTATAGGTGCCAGACGGGCCTCTCCGAAGCCAGCGACCCGGTGCAGCTTGAAGTGCACACTGGTGAGTAGGGGAAGGGAAAGGAGGGAATCTCCAACAGAGGGTGAAAGGCGAGACGCTGAACGACTCGGGGAGAGCCAGAAGATGTCATTCTTGAGGGTTACAACTGAGATGAGCGCATCCGTGGTCCCCCCGAATGGTATCAGAGTTGTGGTTCTAACCATAAGCGGGCCTCCGGCAAAATGTCAAAACCTGGGGGGTCATGGGTACGGGACCGCTGCGGGGCGCAGTCCCAGCCGCTCCGGCTCACGTAGGACGCGCCCGGTACCCACGGTGTCCTCCGAAGGTGGGCACCTGACACCGGCGCTCGATAATATTTACCGAATAAAGTGCCGAATCTGTTTTTCTGTGAGCTCCATTTCCTTCTGACTCTCAGACACACCGCGCCCTAAGCTCTCCTCCTAACCTTCCTAACCGCCTAGGGTCATATCTAGCCCCTTCCACCCCCCATCAGGGCCCCCTCCCTCACTCACTCTTCAGTGCAAATCACCTAGTGGAGATACATGTACACTGAGCAGGGCATGAAAGTCTTTGTGTGTTGTTTACAGAATCCAGGTATCGGAAGCAGGTGAGGGGAGGTATCTCCCAGGGATCTGTCCTGGTGGCCCTGGAATCACACTACCTAGCCTGGTGCCTGCAGTGTCGCCTTGCAAGCCTGACTACTTCCGAGGCTCAGTTGCCCACCGTGTGTGGATGGAACAAGGCTGGAGGGGGGAAGGAGGGCCTGACGGAGGTGGGCTCGCAAAGCGTTTCATGGAACGGGGCCTCTGGAACTGATTTTGTTTTTAATTTTTTAATGGTTATTTACTTTTGAGACAGAGACAGAGCACGAGCCGGGGAGGGGCAGAGAGAGGGAGACACAGAATCTGAGGCAGGTTCCAGGCTCTGAGCTGTCGGCACAGAGCCCGATGTGGGGCTCAAACCCACGAACCGTGAGCTCATGACCTGAGTCAAAGTCAGACGCTCAACCGACTGAACCACCCAGGTGCCCCTGGAGCTGATCTTTGTGGTTCCTTAGCCCCTGCCTGTCACGCAGCTGACATGGTCGTCACACTACAGAATTACAAGGAGGCATGTCTCTTACTAATGAGGTGAGAGATGGCCTCCATAGACCAAATAAAAGGGGGAATTATCAACAGGACATAAGAGAAAAATCAAGTCTGAGAATTATAAATTTGCCTTGAACCTTGATCTAGAAACTGGCTTCAGAAGGCCCGTCAACGAGGGGCACCTGGGTGGCTCAGTTGGTTGGGCGTCTGACTTCAGCTCAGGTCATGATCCCACACAGAGTTCGTGAGTTCGAGCCCTGTGTCGGCCTCTGTGCTGACAGCTCAGAGCCTGGAGCTGCTTCAGCTCTCTCTCTCTCTCTGCCCCTCTCTCTCCCTCTCTCTGCCCCGCCCCTCTCTCTCCCTCTCTCTCTGCCCCTCCCCCACTCACACTCTGTGTCTCTGTCAAAGATAAATAAACATAAAAAAAAGGCCTGTCAATGAGGACCATATGAAAATGAGACTATGAGCATTAACTTCACCAGGCCAACTCTTGATTATCATTGATTGTTATTACTCCACTTACCTCCTCCTCTGATAAGTCCTCTTCACTTTTTTGGAGATCACCAGTCTCTCTCTCTCTCTCTCTCTCTCTCTCTCTGCACATAATTAGATATACACACATATATACGTACATATTCTTATAACCATAATCTTATGATAATGATGATGTATCTTTTCACTGAAAAAGTAAATGGATATATGGGTACATCGTCTTTTGATAAATATCTCTTGATAAGTAATTAAAGTTACTTTCTGTTTGGCAAATCTCCCAAGCAGAGAATTTTTGTGTTCTACCAATTTTGGGTAGCGTAAGGCAGCAGACTCTTTTTTTTTTTAATTATAGGGAGTTTTATTGTCCTGTTCTTATTACAAAAGTCTTTTGGGTTCAATCTCAAAACTATGTAAAAGAAACAAAAATAACCGTAGTCCCATCCCTCAGAGGAAACCCCTGTTAATATTTCAGCACATTTTCTTTCTTTTCCTTTTTTCTGTGCTTCTGTGCTTTTTGTAGTCTTTTTCACTTAGCATTCTCTCGTGACTGTTTTCTTCTGTCATTTTAAAATTTATCTGCAATGTCATTTTTCATTATTCAGGTCAACCGCCTGGTGGTGACTGTCGTGTCCTCTCTGTGTGAAATCTGGTTACTTGGTGACAGAGTTGTGAGAACAAGCATCCTGGTGATATGCGAATTTTCTCTCCAGCAGGCTGTGCTCAGTGATGAGGGCCCTGGGGCCCTTCAGAAAGTAGCAGTTACCATGAGCACTACCATTCATGCCCCTCTTTCCCCTCCTTGAGTTTTTTTTTTTAAAGCTATTTGAGCTTTTATTTTAATTTTTTTAAGTTTATTTATTTTGAGAGAGAAAGAGAAGTCACGTGTATGCAGGTGCGCGTGTGAGCGGGGGAGGGGCAGAGAGAGAGGGAGAGAACGAATCGTAAGTGGGGTCCATGCTGTCAGTGCAGAGCCTGATATAGGTAGGGCTCGATCCCACAAATCCTGAGCCATGATCCGAGCCGAAGTCAAGAGTTGGGCACTTAATGGGGCGCCTGGGTGGCTCAGTCGGTTCAACGTCCTACTTCAGCCCAGGTCATGATCTCACAGTTCATGAGTTCGAGCCCCTCATCGGGCTCTGTGTTGAGGCCTGGAGCCTGCTTCAGATTCTTTGTCTCCCTCTCTTTCTGCCCCTCCCCTGTTCATGCTCTCTCTCTCTCTCTCAAAAATAAATAAACATTAAAAAAAAAAGAGAGAGAGAGTTGGACACTTAACCAACTGAGCCACCCAGGCGCCCCTCCCTTCCTTGACTTTTATTTTGAGTTCTCCTTCACAATTTCTGTAGCAACTCCCGTGTCCATCCAGTGACCTCACTCCGGACTGGCAGGAGTCTTCGAATATTCCTATAATTATCTATCCTTTCTGAAATCTACCTTTCCTTGGATGGGGCAAATCATCACGTTCAAGTGCAACGTTTACTCTTTGATCTAGAACCTACGGTGGCTGCTTATCAGCTGCCGTAGCAAACCCCAGCACAGGCCTTAAGGACCCTGTGGATAGCTCCTCACCTACCTCATCACTTAAGTCCCTCAGCTCTAACCTTACGGTTTGACGGTTTGACGTGTGCGTCTCTCTTTCCCATTGGACAAAAAGTCTTGGTGCGACTTGGGTTTTCCTGCGGGGCCCAGTGGCCTTTTTCCCAAAGGGAACTCTGCAGGGATGGCTCCCAGTCTGGCTCTCCATGATGTCCCAGGATCTGGGTGGTGTCTCCTTGGGAAGGTGTTTGCTCTCATCGCTGAGGCCTCCGGGGCCTGTGGTCTCCGTGTCTTTCAGGCTGGCTGCTGCTTCAGGCCCCCCGCTGGGTGTTCCAGGAGGGAGACACCATCCAGCTGAGGTGCCACAGCTGGAAGAACAGGATGGTACAGAAGGTTCAATATTTCCAGGACGGAAGGGGCAAGATGTTTTTTCATAAGAATTCCGACTTCTACATTCCAAAAGCAACGAGCAAACACAGTGGCTCCTACTTCTGCAGGGGGCTTATCGGGAATAAAAATGAGTCATCAGAGGCTGTGAACATCACTGTTCAAGGTGAGGCTGTGCAGCCCTAAGAGGGCCCAGAGCCCCCTGTGCGTGGGGTCTGCGTTCACCCTGGGAAGACGAGTTCAGAGGATCCTACGCTTTTTGCTTTGCGTCCTGATTATTGCCAAGGCTTCTTTCCGAGGGGTGCTGAGGGGTGTCATTCACTCTGCAATGTGACGGCAGGAACAGAAACCGCGTTTCCTTCCCCATAAATGCACCTGTCCTCACTGACGCCAGTCAAACCATGCCCGCAAGGGTATGTGTGCACATGATGCTGGCCATCTTGACCTGCCTTCCTGTCCTCTCCAAGCCCAAGGCTTAGCCACGAGCCCACCTGGTGGGAGCCTCTCACCCCCTCACGGAGAGGGCCTAGAGACGGGGTTCTGGTTTTGTGGCTCATTCATCGTGTGACAGTGGGCAAGCCACTTAGTCTCGCTGAACGTCAAGTTCCCCTTCTGTAACAAGGATGAGTTGACATTGATTGGGCAACTTCCGGTGTGTTGGACACTGTGCCAGGTGCTTCCTCACAAGCACCCAGTGACTCCTGACAACAACGTTAGGAGATCACTAGCTAGTTTGGAGTCTACTTTACAGATGCAGAGACTGAGGGGAAAAGGAGCCGGGGGGGGGGGGGGGAGCGGTGGTGCAAGGAGAGGGAATAATGAACTTTTCTCCAGGATCATTCCCAAGATTCAAAGCCTATGTAGTTAACCACTGGACGAAATGAAATAATTGGACAGACACCAAACTTCTGCCTTAACAACTGTCATCTTTCTTATCCCTGTGCTTCTCCCGTTAGGTCCGCCAGTTCCCTCCACCTCAACGTTCCTTCCACATTGGTACCAAATCGCTTTCTTCCTGGTGACAGCACTCCTATTTGTAGTGGACACAGGGCTGCATGTGGCTGTGCAGAGAGACCTTCAGAGCTCCGTGAAGGAGTGGAAGGACGGCAAAGTCACGTGGAGCCAGGGCCCGTAGGACAAACAGGGGCAATAAAATCGGCACCCCCGAACCTCTCTCTGGATTCACAACCTCGTCGCCCCCAAAAGGCGGCTCTGGGGGCAGCGTCCAGGCTGAGGGTCCCTCACCCCACTCCATTTTCTCTCGGTCTCCGCTGGGAAGGCAGGGCTGGCGACCTTCAGGTGCCCACAGTGATGCCCCAGTGAGTAGCCGCATCCCTCAGAACTGAAGTCTCAGAGCCACACAGATGCTCTCTCTGCACGACTGCCCTGTCAGAGCAATGCGACAATGCAGAATCTGGATGGTGACCCAACATGCGAACGTTGTTCTTAAATAACCGAATATGTAGGTAAGAGAATTATGGCCGAGGGCCAGCTGGCTGATGGTCTACATTTGTTGTGAGGCACACTAAAACTCCTTCCAGACAGATCGTGGGGGCTGTGGAGGGTCTAGGGGAGACGGCAGAACCAGTGAAGTGGGTGACTGAGAAAGAGCACGGCAGTCCAGGACAGATCAGAGAAGACCCCTGTCTTCCTAGGATATGAGCCATGGTGTGGGTGGCAGAAAGACCACAGGGGTGGTACAGAATCGAGTTTTTCAGGGGGGCCCATGCCAGAATTGGGATGGTCTGTGAGTATATAATGATGGACCCTCTTGATGTCATGATTCGAAGATGGTCCTGGAAGGAGGTTGGGGATTGGAGGGTGTTGGAAAAGAAAGCACAGAACAATCCCTACGTCTGCAGGAAGGAGGGCAGCATGATTGTCCCAGATTGAGCTCAGTGAACAGAGCTATCTCGGGTCTGAACGGAGAAAACATGGCAGGAAAGAGTCCACTACAGCTGCTCAGGAGGCAGGACACTTGGCCAGGATAAGCCACAGTCAGAGAGAGGAGAGGCAGGGAACAGCGAACCAGCTTTCTGCTTCAGTATCTAATTCAGGTGCAGTTTTGTTTACATCACTCACCAAACAAACCTTGGCTAAGCGATACTCTATGCACTCAGGTCTGCTGAGTTAAGCTAGGACAGTTGGAAATCCCTCCGCCTGTCAGTGACAATAAGGGTGGGGTCACCAGCATTGCTTGTGGAAGAAAGCTTAGCGATCTTCTTTCTTTGTACAAGCTTTAAGCACATTTCTTGATTCCAATAAAGCATGTTACAAGATTTTGCGTGCTACTCTCAGCCAGAAGATGGAAAAACCGTGGTAAGAAGACCTGATGATAAAAACCCATTTCTCTCCTGTTGTCCGACATTCTACCAGGGATTAGTGTGGGGTAACTAAATCACGTCACCGCAGCTCATGTGAATCAGCCAGTGGCGAATTCACCAGTCCTGCTGAGGCAACGGGCACAGGAGACTTTTATAGGTGGTGTGGGATGGGAGTAGGGGAGGGGGAAAAGTTAGATGTAGTTCCAGAGCAGGTGCTGGGCAGGAGAAGGCACCCCTGGGAAGGAGCCAGGGGCCTGGACAGAGGTATAGGGGCAGCCTAATTGTTATGAGCCATACGCCATAGCTCATAACTGAGTTATGAGCTATAGGTCAAGACGATTCAAGCTTGATGTATGAATATCGGATGAGATTCAGACATAAGGCAGGTGCACTGGGAAACCCTGGGCATCCACTTCACATCTATTTAGGGCCTACAATATGCCCAGCTTGAGTCCCAGTGCTGAAGACAGAGATGTAGAGCACAGGGTCAGTCCCGGGAGGAGTCTCCATTCTAGGGAGAAAAGCCTTGAGGAGAGAGTGGAGAAAAGGCTGCAGTGTTCTTGTGGTGGTGAAGGAGGAGCTCGCTGAAGATCCGTGGGCAAAGATTCCAAAGCCAGATTAGGGTTCAAGAAGGTGGCTCGGCTCTTTTCCAGTGTAAAGAGCCAGTGAGGGAGAAGAGGGAGTTCAGGGGCCAGATCATCAAAGGCACGGCCTTCCAAGCAGAGGAGAGCGCCTCCGGGCCCCCAGCCAGCCGTGGAGGGATTTCAGGCAGAAGGAGTTTTAGGAAGCCTCTCAGGCAGCTCCATGCAAGGAAGGGAGAGGGGAGTTGAAGACAGGAAACCGCCTAGAAACCTAGGTAGTTGTTGCAGTAACTCAAGGGGCGGTGGGGGTGGGGGGTGGGGGACTAGATAGTGAGGAAGTAAGTGGCAGCGAGGCTGGGGACGCAGGTGCCTATTTGAAAGATATTTAGAAAGCAGACTCTCCAAAAACTGGCAACCAGTCGGACGCGGCATGACTAGGGGCCCAGGCTCCGGACAAGCCCGTTTGATGAGTTAGGCAACACAAGGTCAAAGGCGAGGCAGGCACAGGTTTGGTAACGAACTCACCTTCGGATTACCAGTGCTGGCTTCCTTTGGTCGCCAAACATTTTTAGAACAATTTCACGAGGCAGTTTTCGTAGAACTGAAGTCAAGCGGCTAAAATTCTCACTCCTGACCGCAACCCTACCCAGGCGGACCTCCTGCTAGGAAACCCAGGCCACGGGGGCGAAGGACGAGGGGCGAACGAGAACCTGGCCACGCGGAGGATGCCCCGCGGCTTCCGGGAAGAACACCCACGCCCGCGGTTCAAAACAGTCAGGCCCCGTCCCTGGGTGGGCTCGAACCACCAACCTTTCGGTTAACAGCCGAACGCGCTAACCGATTGCGCCACAGAGACAGGCGGAAGCAAGGGCCTCTGCCAACCCAGTTCACCGAAGAAAAAACTCGGCCGCGCTTTCTGCTTCGCCCCGAAGCGGTGCTCAGGGCTGGTGTGGGAACCCGCGGGGTGGTCCCCTTCCGGCGCGCCGGGTGGCCCCAGCCAAGCAGGCCTTTCCCCCGCGCTGCGGAGGCACCTGCCTAGACCTGGGAGGCCTAGGCCTGCCAGGCCTCGGTGTGCACCCAGATGATGCTGAGAAGCCGCAGCAGCCCAGCTCCTTGGGGAGTCCAGAACGAAGTCTCTCTGTGCGCTCGCGAGTTCACTCGGCTTTGCTCCGGGAGGTACAGTCGACTTTCCTGCTGATCTAGACGATTTATGCACTCGTGCCTGGGCGAGTGGTAACTCACAATCAGCTTGCTATTGTGAATGTTTAAAATACCGTATCACGTGTCCAATCACGCCCGGCGAAATGTAACGTCTAAGCAAGGAAGCCCAGTAGAACAAGATTAATCTCCAAGCCCAGCTGTTTTTGAAAGGTTTCTACTCGTGCATTAGGCACCGGGACAGAACACAGAGTTTGTAACTGCCTGTTATTTAAAGACTCTCACACTGGCAAATCCAGATCTAAATATCCGAGGGCAGAGACCCCTCATCCAACATCACCAGCACAGGGATCCTGGTCAGTGCCTGGCCTCTTCTCTGCAGCCTGGAGGGAAGCTTCTCTCTTGTTCTTGGGTCATTTCGCAGCCACAGGCTTCCTGAGTCACATCACCTCCGCCCCTGGCCGCCCCCCCCCCCCCAACCCCTCTACCAAACCACACCTCTGACGCACCCAGGCACCCACAGGCAGCCCTTCTCTGTGGTGCCAAGTCCCCACTCTCCGCCCAGAACCTTCTCTTCCTTCTACACCTCTGCGCCCTACTCAGTGGATTCCAGTGTGGGTGCAGGTCGGTGTCCAATGCTCTTCAGAGAATGAGAATACACAATACCCATATAGGCCCAAATTATGTGTGTGTGTGTGTGTGTGTATGTGTGTGTATCTCAGAGAAGTTTGCCAAAAGAACTCTATATTGAGATGACCTTTTTTTACACTTTTAAGTTTGTTTTAAAATGTTCTTTGTTTTATACAAAGCAGTGTCTGCGGTTGTTTTTATTAATTTCCTAATTCGGCAAAATAAAAAGTTGGCAACTCTATATTGGTCACCAACATTTTAGGGGAAATTCTACTTATCTGCAAAGTCCAAGTTTGGGAACCGCTACTCTCGCCTTCACCTGTTTATTGGATTGACAGAAGAAATTAAAAATTACTTTCCAGTTTATTCTAAACATGCATACATTTCCCATGTTTCGCTTTGCAAGTACAAGACAACAATCTAAAAGAAGGCAAAAAAAAAAAATACAAGAAAAACTGAGTTATTAAAAAAGAAAGTACAGGGGTGTCTGGGTGGCTCAGTCGGTTGAGTGACTGACTTCGGATCAGGTCGTGATCTCACACCTCGTGAGTTCGAGCCCCGCATCAGGCTCTGTGCTGACAGCTCAGCGCCTGGAGCCTGCCTCAGACTATGTGCCTCCCTCTCTCTCTGCCCCACCCCACTCGCATTCTGTCTCTGTCTCTCTCAAAAGTAAATAAACATTAAAAAAATAAAAATAAAAAGAAAGTACAAAATGGGATGATGAAATAAATCCAAATCTATCAGTAATCACAATAAATATAAATGGAGAAAATTTGCCAGTGAGAGTGGATTTTTTTTAAATATATTTTATTCAGGGGCACCTGGGTGGTGCAGTCGGTTAAGCGTCCGACTTCAGCCAGGTCACGATCTCGCGGTCCATGAGTTCGAGCCCCGCGTCGGGCTCTGGGCTGATGGCTCAGAGCCTGGAGCCTGTTTCCGATTCTGTGTCTCCCTCTCTCTCTGCCCCTCACCCGTTCATGCTCTGTCTCTCTCTGTCCCAAAAATAAATAAACGTTGAAAAAAAAAATTAAAAAAATAAATAAATAAAATAAAATATATTTTATTCTGTTTTAGAAGAATGACATTAAAACAGAAAAAAAAAAACACAGAAAGACTGAATGGAAAAGAATGGAAAAAGATACGACAGGAACAGTCTAAAAGAAAGTTGGCACATAGCTAAGTAATACCAGACAAAATAAAGTTTAAGAAATAATGCATCATAAGGGATAAAGATGTCGCCACATGATGATTCAAGATTAAACTATGATAAACATATAACAATTCTAAATACATGTGTATCTAATAAGATGATGTTAAAACATAGAAGCAAGAATTATTAGACCTCTGAGAGAAAACTGACAAATTCATCTATAGTTGATTCTTCAAATTCTACAGTGAGAGAATTTAACTTACTATTCTCGGCATTCAATAGGTCAAGCAGAGAGAAAAAAATTAAGCATATGAACACAATTAATAAGCTTGGTTTAAAATATATATATTTAGGGGCACCTGAGTGGCTCAGTTAGTTGGGCCTCCGGCTTCCGCTCAGGTCATGATCTCGCTGTCCGTGGGCCCGAGCCCTGCATTGGGCTCTGTGCTGACAGTTCAGAGCCTGGAGCCTGCTTTGGATTCTGTGTCTCCCTCTCTCTCTGCCCTTCTCCCACTCGTGCTGTCTCTCTCTCTCAAAAATCAGTAAACATTAAAAAAAATTTAAATATATATAATTAGAACTTTGCAACCAATAATTTTTGGCTACATAGTCTTCTCAAACATTTGCAAAAATTCACTTTATGAAGTCATAAAACATGGCTTCATGGAATTGGCACTATTTAGAACACATTCTTTGAACATAACGGGATTTAACTTAGAAAGCAACTACAAAAAAAAAAACCTTTTCAAACCCTCATATATGTGGAAAATTTTCAAACGTATGCTTTTAAAATAATTCACGGATCAAAGAGAAATTGAGTGGAAATTGAAAAATGCTTAGATCCGGTCGCCTGGGTGGCTCAGTCCGTTGAACCACTGACTTCAGCTCAGGTCATGACCTCATGGTTTATGAGTTCAAGCCCTGCGTCCAGCTCTGTGCCGACAGCTCGGAGCCTGGAGCCTGCTTCGGATTCTGTGTCTCCCTCTCTCTCTCCCCTCCCCCATTCATGTTCTGTCTCTCTCTGTCTCAGAAATAAACATTAAAAAAAATTAAAGAAAAGAAAAATGCTTAGATGGAGTAGTAACAAATATATAACATACCCAAACTGTTGACTGTTCAGGGTTTTACATGTGCACCAGGGAAAAGGAACGCTATACCGACCTTCAATGCTTAGCATACGTATTGCACGGGATCTGCGGGTCAATAAATCTGCTAGAAAAACAACAACGACGACGACAACAGAAAACTTTTGGAAGACAGTTAATCCTGTGACAAGGAGGGAAATGTATAGACGGTAACATTCTGATCGGTCAGTGCCACACCCCTTAACTCCCCCTCAGAAAGAATCGTCGTCTGGGTTCTGCTTTGGCTGTCCCTAGACACCAGAAAGCCAGTCCCCATGTCACTGCTGGCCAACTCTAAAGAATTCTACATGAGCACTGTCAAGAGGCAGCTCAATGCCTCCCAACCTACGGGTCCAATTTAAGCCAGCCTACTGCAAGTCCTGGTGATAGGACTGTCCTGTCCCAGGACAGGGCCACCCGAACCCTGGTCCAGTTAACAAAGGCCCAGTGTCAGTTTGGCACAGTGACACTGTGGCTGTCTGCTACCACTCATTACTACTCAGTAGTCACCCTTGCCTGTGGCCACTTGTGGGAACCACAGCCTCCACCCAAACTTGGTACCGAGAGTCAGGAAATAACAGAGAGAACGGGCAGGCGGTAACGCGTCACACAAAGTATCAGCCACATGTTGTGGCCTCTGCTGGCCGTCCTGTGATAGGATGGAGACTGGGACGCAGACTGGAACATGGGGGAAATTGGGGGCTAACAGGTGACGGAGGGGCAGGTGCCCCTTTCCCCCATCTGTATTGTGGTTCACCTTCATTTCATGGAACAGGTTTGTTTGTTTTTCAAACCCCAAACATCCTCCCACTGCGGGTAATTGTTTTAGTAATAAAGAAGATAATTAATGCTTGCTCATTGCCAGACACCATTCTAAACACTTATTAACTCATCTGAGAATTATAATCGTCATCATTACCCCCTTTTACATATGAGGAAACTGAGAGAAGGGGAGCCAAGTTCAAACACGGGAAGCACAACAGAGCCCATGTACCTCACAATCCCGTTAGTTGCCTCATCCAGCCTGATGACACATACCATTCCAATAAGTAACTATCGTGTGATAGAGAAAACAGATCTAAACAACCCTCAGACAGTATTTCAAAGGCCGGAAAAAAAAAAAACTTATCACGATTGCTGTTAGTTTAACAGAAGATGTCAAAGGATTCAGTATCCTAATTTTAGGAAAAAATTTTCAGCTTACACAAGTCACTGCATGACTATCAATGTATTGGACAGAAAGTGGGGGAATTTGACGCAGGTAAAGCAGGGTTCAGATAGAGGCATCATTTAGCCAGTGACAGCTGTATCAAACAAAACCAACAATTATTAAAAATCAAACAATCTGGAGACGATTTGAAAGGTTAAATAGGATTTGCACGACAACTTACGTTGCCTGGAAATCGGTTTTATGAGACGCGTAAACACACAGATCTATACGTGCAGTTAAGGACTAGTAGGGAATAGATGAAATACAGAATCCTCCTGAAATACAGAGTCCTGAAGAAACAGACTCTAGGCTAACTTCCAGGAATAGCTCCCCAAACTATTCTGTATATCGGGCTACCACACTGCCCAGCAAAACCTGCTATAAAACAAATTAAAAAGCTTCCCCAGTCTCCGGTCTCTGGCTCCAGAACACGGGCTGCATTGGCCACTATTTACACCACCCAAATTGTATCCCCGTGTCTCTCCCATGTAACTCAGTTACAGATCAGATCTCACTAAAGTACATCTGGTTGGTGGAATGTAAATCATAACCAGAACCCCTGCTGCAAAGGAATCTAGGAAATGTAGTTTTTAGCTTCCCAGCCTCAATAGCACAGGAAAGCAAACCAGAATGGTACCGGACTGGGTGCTGAGCAAACCAGGGGACATATCCACTACAGTGAATAAACTGAAAAGCAAAAATAAAATAAAACCAACTCCAAATTAAAACAAAAGCAGATAACGCTTCCACCTCCACCTCTGATGCGGGACTATTAGATACTGAGGGGATGAAACGATCTAAAGAACTATGTAGTCTTGGGCTACAGTTGTGGGTATATTGTGATAATATATACCTTGCCACCAAGGATCTGTGCAGCTTTTTGTTCTTAAAAGACAACCCGGGTGCGGGAGGAGGGAGGGGTTCCAGGTCCCTGTGTTGGACTCTGCCCAAATTCCTGTGGAAAAGATCCCAACAGTGGAACAGAGAAAAGTTTATACCATCCCGTTGATCCACGATACCTAAGAGAAAGCATGCAATCTACTCGGTTCGTGACAAACAGCTCATAATCCAAGATGGAGTCAAAACTGTCTTGGAAATCAGACCGGGGCACCACTCACATAGCCAAATATCAAAAATGTGAGCAAGAAGAGACAACAAGGGACAGCAGCCTAAGGGACTGTAAGCCATTGACACCCAGTCATTCACAGTATCCGGGAGGAAGCTTGATATCTTCTGGTTTCACGTGTAGCTCATGGACCCAAGCTGGGACTGGAGTCAAGTGTGTCCCAGAGTTTTTGTATTGTCTTCTTTGAGAGGGATGGACGAGGTAGTACCCATCAATGATGTGATTTCAAATCAGTGGTTGAGGGGTGGGCTATGCAATGAATTGAATGGAGAACCACCAGGTGGAGGGATGGGAATAGAGTTATACTTACCCATGTTACATCTCAAAATGGTTTCAAAAAGAATTAAAGGGATAATACCAAAAAAGCAAAAGGAAACACTTAAGAAAATAAAGCTAAAAACTGATCTGATAATTGGGGTGGGTAAGAGTTTTCTACTTATGAAAAAAGTTAAGAAACTACCAGGGAAAGTGTTTGTCTCCATAAAAATTAGAAACTTCTGTTCAAAAACGCTATGAATACAATTAAAAAGTAATTCCTTTCCATACTGGTGGGGGAGTTTGTGTGGTACTAACCACTGTGCCCATAATAATTACAAACTCTAGACAAATTAAAAAAAAATCTATAAGGCACTGGAAAGCGATCAAAGGAGATAGAAAATAAAGAACATTGTATATGTTAACTAACTTGGATATAAATACAATTTAAAAATAAAAAAAAAGAAAAGAGGATTCAAGCTATGGGAGGAGGAATCATAAGGGCAGGATCCTCGTTCTGAGGGCACTCTCCAGGAAATGAGACTCGGGCACATAAATTCAGGCAGAAAACCAGTCTTATACCTCATGCATTGAGGCAAAGTTGAAGGCTGCTAGACTGGCTGGATATTGAAGGAGCAAATCTCAGAGACGAGATAGCCTGATTCCGGAAAACCAAATCTGCAAATAAATCTCTCCTATCTCTGGCTTACCCTCCAACCAAGTGTCTACCTAGCACAGATTTCAGGGAGGCCATGGTGAAAATAATAGCTGGAGGGTGAAAAAAGTATGAGGCAGAGATTCCAAGAGCTCCTCCAGCAGAAGAGAGAAAAACTGCCTCAACAGAAATGTTCAAAATTAGGAGATTCGTTCAAGAAGCTATAATGTGGCCATTTAATATAGCACAACGAAGCCATTAAAGTAACGTTTTAGACTAACATTCAATGAACATAGAAATACTCAGGTTTGTAAGTAACACTCAGGTAGGTTAAAAACCAGTACGCACACCGTGATATTCCAACTTGGCATTTAAAAAATGCCAAAGAGCTAAGCACACAGCAAAACATTAACAATGGGCATTTCCTGGGTGATGGAAATATGGGTGCCTCTTACTCTTTTGCGGTTTGCTTATTTCCCATATTTTCTAGAAGGACTATATATTACTCTTATACGCAGGAAAAATGTTGTCTTTTCTAAAAATGAACACATACTGTGCCCCAGGTGCTCCGCAGGGCACTACATCAAAGGACTGTAGAGCCGCAAAGGGTCTCAGAAACTGTAGCTTGGCTCCTTCACGTTACAGATGAAGAAACCGAAGCCCCGAGATAAATGACTTGCGCAGAAGCACACGGCTTCTTAGTGACAAAAGAGCAGGTGTTCTGATTCTGAGGCCAGCGCTCCCTTCTGTGGGCACAAGTTGGTCGTAGTAAGGCGGCGCAAAGAGTGTGCACTTGAGAACGCTGGCCGGCCACAGCTGACTAGCAACAAGCCCGGGAGGAAGAAAGCAGGAGCGCCTCCTGAGTCCTGGGTGCGGGAGACCGCAAGGTGGAGAGTGGACATTTGGAATACAGAGCTCAAGGCACAGCCTGGATCCCGGGATTCTCCTCCAGCGGGCAGCCCGAAATTACGCGGATGGGAGAAAGTTGCACCCAGTGGCAAGCCTCTTTCAGTGGTAGATCAGGTGGAAACTCGCTTCCAGAGGGAAGAACCAGGGTCAAAATAAACGCAAGACCCGTACTCTTGCCCATCATCCACGAAATTCGCATGTGACGAGCATACTTTTGGAGAGAATCTGAAATCATTTAGGAATAACTTCTATTTCTCCAGTAAGAGAGAGTGTAGAAACAAGGAAGTGGGATGGGAGGGAGAAAAAAAAAAAGGAGTTCCGTCGTCTCCCCGTCGGGGAATCGAACCCCGGTCTCCCGCGTGACAGGCGGGGATACTCACCACTATACTAACGAGGAAAACCGCGAAGTGGGCTCCCAAGTCATTGTTTACAAACTTACTTCTAACTTGCCAGGACAACTTCTTCCGTGAAACCTTACTGGCTGCTGGCCACGCTGTGCCTTTTTTCCTGCCTCGACTGGCGCGTCGCAAGCGACGCATGCCGAATGCCCTACATGTAATCTACATTTTCTTGCAGCCACATTAAAAATTAAGAATCGGGTGGCTTTTAATACCACATCTCATTTAGCCCAAGATCTCCAAAATATTGTTTGGACGTGTAACCAATATGAAGATATTAGAATTTTTTCATACTTTGTCTTCAAACCAGTATGTATTGGACACTCAACAGACAGCAGGTTGCACACTCGGGCGTTAAATTTTCATCGGAAAAACTGGATGCGTACTTAGATTTCATAACGTTTACAGTTGAAAAAGGGGATTCATATGCCCAAGTTGCTCCCAACGTACTAAGACTTTCTTCAGTGGCTGAGCTGGGTGTCCATTTATTGACTTCTGCTAATTATTTAGTTTACTGTCGTACCTGCAAGCGCAGTTCTCCCGACGCACTCGCAGGGCAGCCGCACGGACCTCGCGCACCTGCACGCAGGGCCCTCCGGAGACCCGGCTCCCGGTGCTCGGCACTCGGTACCTGGCACCCGGCGTCGCGCAGGTCCCTCCAGAGGTGGCAGCGGGGAAAGAAAGGCGGGGAGGAGCTGCAGACAGGAAAGAAAGCCTTCCGAGTCGGACACTGGACCCAAACGCGGCTGGGAGGGGAAGGGGCTCCGCAGCGACAGATGAGTGCGGGAGAGAAGGCAGTGCCCGCGGTTCCTAGTTTGGGTTTAGGCTTTAAAAAAAAAAAAAAAAAAAAAAAAAAAGCATCCCGTGTAGCTTTCCTCGGGAAGAGGAAAAAGAGTTGCGTTGGCCGGGAATCGAACCCGGGTCAACTGCTTGGAAGGCAGCTATGCTCACCACTATACCACCAACGCTGGCGTTCGCAAGTTCTGGGAATTTTCTATATAAGGCAAATGGAGGCCGTGGCTTCTCGGACCACGGTGTTCCACGATTCTGAAGTGCGTGGAGCTTTCCCTTAAAGAGAATGGACCTCGGCCTTACTCCTAGCCGATCCTCCGGCTACGGACAGGGACTGGAGGCCGGGGCAGCGCGGAGCCCAGCAGGAAAGTAGACGCCTCGCTCGGCCCAGGGATTTTTCCCGCTCCCTGCTCTCGTCCGCGCTCCCAGCTCTGCCACTGGGCTCGTCCCAGCGCTGGATCCGCGGGGCGTGGGATTCGGTACCGACGATTTGGGACGGAGGGTCTGAAGGAGACCGGCCGGCAAGGGGCCCACCCTGGCGAGATTCCGCCGCGCTAGAGGAATGATTGGAGGGCTCAAAAGGGCGAAAGTTAAAATGGATCCTTACCGTTTAGGATGGTGAAGTAGGAAAGAGGAGTCGGAGACAGTTTTATTTTCCGTGCTTTGACAAGGACCCCATGGAGAGTTCTAATTTTATATAAAACAATAAATACAGCTTTGATGTATATTAACGTCATGATACAGTACTGTAGAATACTACTAAAGGAAAATAAGACACCAGCACCCACGGAGTCAGGATGGCCGAGCGGTCTAAGGCGCTGCGTTCAGGTCGCAGTCTCCCCTGGAGGCGTGGGTTCGAATCCCACTTCTGACAAAGAGTTGCTTTTACTTTTTTTTCCCACCAACAAATAGAATTGAATTCATGGAGAAGGGAGTATTGATTAATCCACACCTCTTTGTCCTGAGTGTCTACATATGAATCTTATGCTTCATTGTAAATATGAAACAATCAATTTTTTTCTGTTACAGGCAGGAGACTGGTCTAGCAAATCAGGAAACAATTGACACTAAGATCTATCCCTAACTGAAAAAAAAAGTGTTTCTGCCTTAGACTCCGTCCTCTTGGTACCTATTTATCCACTCCTTTATCTAACAACAATATATTGAGCCCTTCCTATGTGCCAAGCATATTAGGGCAGGCAGTTCATCTGTCGCGGGGTGGACTGGGGAGACCCCTTGGCCCTGAGGCCTCCGCGCAGCCCCTCCCTGGGATGTCATCGCAGGCTCTTAGGCTCCTCCCAAGAGAAAAATTCAAGAACAGACCAGACACTAGTTGAGTAGTGCCAGAAAAGAGATCATTAAAGGGAGAGAGAGTGCACTCTCCAGATGTGAGAGCAGCCCGCTCAAGGAAGAGCAGTTGGGTCTCTATGTTTCATCGACAGTTGTTTACCAGGCGGTGGAATATTATTTGGGGAGGGGATTTCTTTGGGAGCAGGGTTGCAGGCCTTCTTTGCCTTGGGCCTGTCTGATTTGATCCGGCTTTCTTCCAGCTTTAGTTTTGGAATGTTGCCAGGACAGGTATCTGACTTTCCCCATAGCTGACCCTGACTCCTCCCTTGCTGGCGTCCAGACATGGGGTTGAAACCCGACTACCTGCTTGCGCTAAAACCACCACCAACTCTAATTCAGTAGATTTGCTGTGTCACCAAAACCCAGGAAAATAAATCAACAGAAAAAATCTGGGAAAGTAATACAGAGGAAAGGTAAACTCGTGGAGTTGGGTGTTTCGAGAGCTCCTTTTTCCTGAAGGTCACAGATAAGATGCTTTCTGATGGAGGAGGAAGTGGCTATGAAAAAAAACCTTGTTGCCCTTTGGGGAAGAGGGACGAGCTGTCAAGCTGAATGTGTGAGGTTCACAGGTGTGAGATTGGAAGGATCTTTAGGTCAATTGGTGAAATTGGTGAAACTTTGCCAGACAAACTGCATTTTTTTGTTATTTACTAGACCAGACCGTGACCTCAGGAAGCTGCTAGCAGTATAGTAAGTACACTGAGCTGGTGGGAGGCTTAGGTGAATACCTAGGGGCTTATTAGAAATGCAGGTCGCAGGCCACCACCTCAGACCCACCAAATCCAAAGTTCGTAAGGTCTCCAGGTGATGCACATGCATCCAAAAGCTTGAGCAGCACCGATCCAATTTAGGTGCCTTTGCACAGGCTGATCTTGAACTTGGACTACCCTTTCCCTTGCTTCTCACCAAGGCAGTTTCAGATGAGCACTCACACTATGTCAGACACCGCGCTTAGAACAGAAGGTGTCTACGCTAAAGCCGATGGCAATGCATTCACAAGAGAGACATGTAAAAAAACAAAGTGTAACCTTAACCATGTGATCAAGGTCACAGTCCCACAGATCGAATTCATGGAGATGGGCACTTCTTAAAAACCTCAGTCTAATCATGAAAGAACATCACATAAACCCAAATCGAGGGACAATCTGCCGAATACTGACCAGTGCTCTTGGAAATGTCAAGGTCATGAAACACAAGGTTGGGAAACTGTCACAGATTGTCGGGAATGATGTACAAAACAAAGGCAAAAGAAAAAAATTAAATGTCCTTACTACCTACAGCCCACTGATAAGGCCTTGAGACCGGCAGAGTGACCTTCCTCTGGGAGTTCAGCTGCCTTGAAGTTGACACTTTGCTAGGGGCAAAAGGCGACCTTAGCCCAACCCCACAGGATCCTGTCTAACATACAAAAATTCTTTTGGAAACTTCATTTTCGCTGCCCCCCAAGATACATGTTGGCAATCATCCTCCAGGCATATGGCCCCCAGATATGCATCCGAAGGGTCTCACGACTGAGGTTTTTTTTTTTACTAAACAGTAATAAATGACCTTTTCCTAAAAATAGCTAGCCCCCTCAAGGTCCTAGAAACCTTGTTTCCAACATTCCTTAGAGACTTCTGCTATCCCTAATCCCCTCCCAACTTGAACTTACATAATCAGTCACCTGTCACTACCCCAGGACAGCTTTCTGCCCACGGGTCCTGTCCCCATACTGTAATAAAACCACCTCTTTGCGCCAAAGATGGTTCAAGGATTTTTTTCTTGACCATTGGCTCTGAACCCCAACATTTTCCACATCAGGGAAGATATGATAACCAAATGCAACATGGTATCCTGGATTGGCTTCTGGAAAAAAAAAAATTAGTGGAAAAACATGAAATCTGAATAAACTCTATAGTTCACTTAACTGTATTGTACCAATGTCAGCTTCTTGGGTTTGATAAGTGCACCATGGTTATGTAAAAATCTTAACATTAGGGGAAGTTGGGTGAAGGATATATAGTAACTTTCTTAACCTGCAGAGCCATCCAGGCACCCCTGGATATATAGTAACTTTCTGTAGTATCTTCCCAACTCTCTGTGAATCAAAAGTTATTGCGCAATGAAAAGGCCCTAAAAAACAAACAAACAAACAAACAAACCCGAAACAAAAGACACTTGAAAGTGGCTGCCTGCGAGGAATTGAGAGTAGGGCAAGAAAACGCTGGTTTTTACATTAGAGGATTGTAGCAAGATTTCATTTCTAAGTAATGGGCATGTATTTTGATTTAATTTGTTGTAATATTTTTGGGGAGGAACTGGGTGACATGGTTGTTATTACACTAATCAAACTATGTTAAAAAGAAAACGACAGACCCAAAAACAAATAATCCAGTGAAGAAATGGGCAAAAGACATGAATAGACACTTTTCTAAAGAAGACATCCAGATGGCTAACAGACGCATGAAAAGATGCTTAACATCACTCATCACCAGGGAAATACAAATCAAAACCACAATGAGCTATCACATCATGCCTTTCAGAATGGCTAAAATTAACAACTCGGGCAAGGACAGATGCTGGGGAGGATGAGGAGAAAGAGGAACATTTTTGCAGTGCTGGTGGGAATGCAAACCAGTGCAGCCACTCTGGAAAACAGTATGGAGGTTCCTCAAAAAATTAAAAATAGAACTACCCTAAGACCCAGCAATTACACTACTAGGTATTTATCCAAGGGATACAGGTTTGCTATTTTGAAGGGGCACATGCACTCCAATGTTTATAGCAGCACTATCAACAATAGCCAAAGTATGGAAAGAGCCCAAATGCATCCACGGATGAATGAATAAAGATGTGGCATGTGTATACAATGGAGTATTACTCGGCAATCAAAAAGAACAAAGTCTTGCCATTTGCAACTACGTGGATGGAACTGGAGGGTATTATGCTAAGCGAAATTGGTCAGAGAAAGACAAATATGTGACCTCACTCATATGAGGACTTTAAGATACAAAACAGATGAACAGTAGGGAAGGTAAGCAAAAATAATATAAAAACAGGGAGGGGGACAAAACATAAGAGACTCTTAAATATAGAGAACAAACTGAGGATTGCTGGAGGGGTTGTGGGTGGGGGATGGGCTATATGGGCAAGGGACATTAAGGAGGACACTTGTTGTTATATGTGGGGGATGAATCACTGAATTCTACTCCTGAAATCATTACTGCACTATATGCTAACTAATTTGGATGTAAAATTTCAAAAAAAAAAAAAAAAGAGAAAAGGAAAAAAAAGAAAAAATCAACATACATCAAAAGAAGAAAGAAAGAAAGAAAGAAAGAAAGAAAGAAAGAAAGAAAGAAAGAAAGGGACAGGTCCAAGGTGGAGTCACTTATGCTGGGCCAAGTCACCAAACTGGGGCTTAAATCCTAATTGCAGTTTAAACCTCTCCCTGAAATTTAGTCTTAACCAGTCAGTCAGGAATTTTCCAGTCTGCACCAATTAGGGTAAGAAACCCCGCCCTTGCCCCTAAGGGAGGGTGACCTTATCTGGAGCAATCCTTTCTCTTTTTTTGCTAATAACTTGTCGCCCCACCCTCCTGCCTATAAAAACCTTCGATATTTTTTTTTTTTTTTTTTTTTTTTTTTGTAAAAGGCCTCAGAGTTCCCCTTGACTTGCTAGAATGGACATTGCCCAATTCTTGAATCACTTACAAAAGCCAATTAGAGCTTCAGATTTACTCAGTTAAAATTCTGTCCTTTGACAACTATATACAATATAAAGATGTCTTATCAAGGACACCTGAGCGGCTCAGTCGTTTGGGCGCCCGACTTTGGCTCACGTCATGATCTCACGGCTTGTGAGTTCGAGCCCCTCATCGGGATCCGGTGACAGCTGAGATCCTGGAGCCTGCTTAGGATTCTGTGTCCCTCTCTTGCTCTGCCCCTCCCCCGCTCGTGCTCTGTCCCTCTCTCTCTCTCTCTCTCTCAAGAATAAATTTTTTAAAAATTAAAAAAAAAAAAGATGCCTTATCAGGCTTACAAGAAATAGTCCCCAAAGAAACTAAACCATTAACAACAGACTCATTCAAAAGTAGATGAAGTAGTGTGTTTAAATCCCTCTATGGAAAAATAGATCCCATACAAATGAGAGGATCTGAAATGTTTTCACAACACAAGACGATTTTCCTTCTTACACCCTGTATATGTTTTTAAGGAGAGAGAGAGAGAGAGAATATGTTGTTGGAATGCTAACAAACTATCTTAACCCTGTGAGTGTTAGAATAGGAAGTTACTTAACCTCTGACAGGATACCTGGAGGCCAGCAACCAAGAAGCTGTGGCCGGCTGTGCGAAGGTCAGAGGCCTGTCCAGGCAGCACTCCACAGGAAGCCCCATCAAAGCAACAGGCCCAAGAGGGCAGATACCATAACAGGAAATCCCTGACCAAATTAGGAAGAAAAAGCGGGAAACCCTGCTTCCTGCCCCAAGTGATAAATATTCTGCCCCCTAGTTCACAACTGTAAATAAAAGATAGAAACCCAAACCCCACCTCTCCCTCTCTGTCTCTCTCTCCACCCCCCCCCCCCCCCCGCCTTGCTAGCCTGCTCTCAAATCTCAAGAGTGTACTTTTCGCTTTAATAAACTTTCCCACTTGTGTCACTCGACCTCTGTGTTGCATGTCTGTCCTTGGATTCATTCTTGTGACGAGACCAAGAACTTTTGGTGACTCCTTCAGGTGTGACTGGGTGAAGGCCCCAGGGCCCAGGGTCTCCCCGATTCACCCAGCAACATGAGTATCATTCCTCTTGGGAAGTCCAAGTCGGAAGTTGGGAGGAAATTCTGGGAAGGGAAAGTGTAATATAGAATGTGTATGTGATGTCATCTTTTCTGGGCAAGTTCTCTCACTGTGAAACCAGCATGGCCAGCACTAAGCCCAGGTGCAGGAAAAGAGAGCAGTTAAAAATGGGAAGTGACAAGTGTGGGGCCAAGTGGGTTGTTCTGCAATCTCCTCGTCACCCGCAAGAGGCGCCCCTGAACCAACTGTAATGCAGCCTTGCTCTGGCCAAACCCGCCTGCAGTTCTGAGATAAAAGTCTATCTTCCCGTTGCTCACAGGAGAGACCCAGTGTGGACTGGGTTAATTGGGAACTAGCTGATGCAAGTTTATCCTTGCTCTTATATCGGCATTT
The DNA here is from genome assembly GCF_028749965.1 of Puma concolor. Lineage (NCBI taxonomy): Eukaryota > Metazoa > Chordata > Mammalia > Carnivora > Felidae > Puma > Puma concolor. Next base: position 6,063,920 of record NC_141683.1, on the reverse strand, counting down.
GCTCAACTGGCAGTAAAATTGAGCCCGAAGATACTTCCCAGCTTCAGCCACGTGCTGTAAAAAACATGTATCAGTGAATAATATAACTAATAAATAAAATATACACCTTTTCTCTCCAACTGTGTTCTAAAGGAATAACATAGCCAATTTCACGACATACTGGGAAGTCTTGATAACAAGTAGAGTCATGGCCTGTTTGTGAGGTGACAAGGCACAGGCTCTAGAATCAGGCAGGACGGGATTCTCAGTTCTAACCTGCCCCTCCCCCACAGTTAACAGCTATGCGACCTTGAGTAAATTGCTTAACCTCTGTGAACCTCAGAATCCTCATCTCCCCAAAGAAATAAAACCCTGTGATGTTGCCGTGAGGATTAAATTAGATTGTGTAGGGGCGCCTGGGTGGCGCAGTCGGTTAAGCGTCCGACTTCAACCAGGTCACGATCTCGCGGTCCGTGAGTTCGAGCCCCGCGTCGGGCTCTGGGCTGATGGCTCAGAGCCTGGAGCCTGTTTCCAGTTCTGTGTCTCCCTCTCTCTCTGCCCCTCCCCCGTTCATGCTCTGTCTCTCTCTGTCCCAAAAATAAATAAATGTTGAAAAAAAATTAAAAAAAAATAATAAATTAGATTGTGTATGTCAAGTACCTGCTACATAGTTGACGCTCAACTAAAATAATTAGTAATAGCTAATATTTGTGGCTCATATGCTGTATGCATAACTTTCTTTATCGTTTCTTACATGTACTAATTAACTGAACCCTCTTACCAATCCTGAAATAGGTCCTATTTCATCATCATCCCCTCTATATAGAAGGAGGGACTGAACCTCGGAGAAGTGTTTGTTTGTTTGTTTTTTTTATGTTTTTTTATTTGGGGGTGGGGGGGAGGAGAAGAGAGGGAGACACAGAATCCGAAGCAGGCTCCAGGCTCTGAGCTGTCAGCACAGAGCCTAATGCAGAACTCGAGCCTATGAACCATGAGGTCATGACCTGAGCCGAAGTCAGACACTTAACTGACTGAGCCACCCAGGTGCCCCCAAACCTTGGGAAGTTTAACTTCCACCAGATATAAAGGAACAGAGCTGAAAACCTACGCAATCTGGTTTCAGTATTGCTATTATGATACAGGGCTGGCATCATCATTATTATTATTAATCATCACCCTTAGGGCCCATCAGCAGAAACCAGAAACCTCTCACACACAAGATCAATAGTAACTTTAATTACACCCCTAGATGTACTCTCCAGAGACAGGATACTCTACATTCCAGAGTCCAGGACGTGGGGTTTATTCCCTAACACGACATGGATAGGGGCGCCTAAGGGTCTCAGTCAGTTAAGCCTCAGACTCTTGATTTCAGCTGGGGTCATGATCTCACAGTTCTCATGGTTCTCATGGATGGTGCGTTCAAGCCCCAGCATGGGGCTCAGCAATGGCAGTGTGGAGCCTACTTGGGATTCTCTCTCCCTCGCTCTCTATCCCTCCCCCACATGCGCACGCTCTCTCTTTCTCTCTCAAAATAAATGAACAAGCTTAAAAAAGGAACGATGGATAAAGTAACTCGATTAGAGCCAGCTAATTATCATATAAACTATCTTGTCAGTGTATTAGGACATATAGACAGACAAACTAAACTAGAATCCCAATACAGGATTTTTTTTTAATCTTAGGGTCACACATGGGAACCTTGCTGGGACTTAAAGTTTCTCTCCATTCTCTACTTTTCCAACTCTCATCTCCTTTCCTCTTGGAGCAGGTAACTCACAGCTCGCTCCTATCAGCTCTCAGACTTCAGTTCCCACTGGACATGTCTGCCTCAAACTCTCCCTTAGCCTGTTTTCCCCTGTGGAAATTACACGCACAGGCTTGTGAGTTTTCTTCACTTCCTTCAGCACCCACCCTGACAGTTTCTGCTTCTGAAAGCCTTGCCTCTTTATGCATTTAACTGGACTGAAAACTAAGGAGGAGTTTTAAATGTTTATTTCCATGTATGTTCCACAAAAACCCATATATTAACAAAATCCATACATGCAGGTAACAACAGCACCAAAGTAGGCAAAAGCGATGTTGAAGTGCCACACAAATGTTAATAATGATGACTTCTGCCCGTCTGAAATGGGAGAGAAAAGGATTTTCACAAGCGACACGGGCACAGACCTCAGTGGTACAGCACGGCGAGAAGAAAGCTCCCTGATTGGAAGATTCCTCTGCACTCCCATTCTTCAAGTTCAGGGCAGGATCACAGAAGACAGAGGGCCCACAAGCCCAGGCCTTACCATCACAGATGACCTGCCAGGAGGGACCATTCAATCAACCTGCTCAGTGAGGAGGCCACTACCGGGGAGGGGTGGGGGGCTCCCTGGCCAGTGTCAGTTCCACAGCGGCTACCCCCAGGGACACGTAGAGCCTGGGGAAGGTGGGGTGACAGACTTTGCTCCAGCTCCCTCTTCTGATTCTCATAGTCCTCCTTCTCTGCCAGCTGGTTGTGCTCCGGCCAGGCAAGGACTTCCCGCACTTGTACTCTGTGCCTGTCCTCTTGGGAAATCTTCCCGTGCTTCCGTCGGAACTCCTTCCCGAGGCGGCTCACCAACCTGTCGTCGAGCCCTCCCCACCCAGCCTCAGGAGCCTCGAAGACACCCGCGCCGACAGCGAGAATGCATACGGTCGAAGGTGCTCCCACCCAGGTCGAAAATGAGCGCATTTTGCTCCCCCGCGCCGCACTGATCAGCCCGTCTGAAATGGTGGCCGCCGTGGCCTTGTTGATGATCCGCAGCCCGTGGCGCCCCACGATGGCACCGGTGTCCTTGGTGGCCTGGCGCTGCGGGTCGTTGAGGTAGGCGGGCACCGTGACCAATCTCCTGCACCTGGCCCAGCACCATGGAAGAGACGTCCTGGGGGTAGGAGGACGTCTCCTGCCCCCCGGGGGGGACACGCGCACCCAGGCCTTGCCGCCCTCCCTCGGCCCCCTGCAAGGGTCAGTGCTTCAGGTCCGCCAGCACCGCCGGGACCGCGAACCTGCGCGCGTGGCGTCCAAGCAGGTGGTGCGCCGGCCTCTTAGCTACGCGCGCACCAGCCGCGCGTGGTCCTGAAGGCCACCTAGCCGGGCGCTGGGCGCGTGCCCTGGTCTTGGGTGACTGGCAGCCGCCACCCCGCCTCCCTGCAGCACGCCGACCCACGAGCACGTGGGGCTAGGGTCGGTGCCCACGGCCACTTCGCTGGTGGTTTCTCGCGGGCCGCGTCGGACGCCTGAGCCCTTGGGACTCCGGGCTGCTTGGCTCGGCCTCCAGGAGCCCTTCATCCCGCGCCGTCGCGCCGCCTGCCGGTTACCCGCTCCTGGCTCGGCGTGGAGGGGAAAGTTCCAGCTCCTCCCTGCCGGCCCGAAGCGAGATCCGAAACCACTTGAGGTCGCAACTCCCCACGAGGACAAATGCGCCCCCTGGATGGTTGATGAGCCGGGAGAGCCGAAAGCGTGTCATCGTCATGCCAATAGAGCCTCAGAGTCAGGACTTTAAATAGCTTATGTTGTTGTTGTTCTTTTTTGAGTCCTAACGTTCTCTGTCTTGGAACATAAAGACAATATTTTCAAACTGGTGAGTCAGCGGTGACTCAAGCGGGAGCCTGATTCACATCGTGGAACGGAGCTCGAGACAGAGATGAAGCTAAGGGATGCCACCACAAAGCGTTAGCCAAAAGCATTGGTGGTTCAGTGGTAGAATTCTCGCCTGCCACGCGGGAGGCCCGGGTTCGATTCCCGGCCAATGCAACGCAGCCTTTTGTTTTCTGATCCAGTCGTTTTAATTCAGTCTTTTTCTATTCTAGGATTTGCAACACTGAAATAACCGAAACCAGCTAGCTGAAGCCTGCATTGATTGGATTTGAATCCCCTCCTTTATCAAGTCCCTTTTCTCTGACGGGAGAGGGCGGGGGCAGGGGCGGGGCCGGGGAGGGGGAGGGGCGCGCCGGAAGGAGGATGTGCCTGAACCGTGGGAACGCCCTCCTCTTGAGCCACGTCCTTGTAGCTGGCGTCCCGAGGGGCAACGTCCCAGAGGCCTGCTGGAAAGGCTCTGCATGACAAAAGGAGGAGACTTTTCGAGACGTGAGGGTAGAAATGGAGGAAAGAAAACAAAACGTCCTTGTCATTTGCCCGACGGCGAATGGAACCTGACTGTCCCAGGTGGCAGGCAGAGACACTAACGGCTACACTAAACAGGCGCAGCGTCTCAGGGCTTTAAGCTTCAGTAAAGTTGGCTGTTTGGTAATATATTGTTATTTGCCTAACTCAAAGGAAACCAGTTATTTAAAAAAGAGAAACTGAAAACCTGTGTCCCATAAGTGGCCATTTTCTCCTCAGGCCCGAGAACCCTGTGGAAAGCTCAGGGGGCCCTTGGAAGGAGGTGGGAGTCAGGATGCAGAGGTCAGTCCAGCTTCTGGACGGGGTTTCTTAGTCAACCTTCTCCCGGTGCAGTGGTGCGAAGGAGCAAGGTTTGCTGCTGGAGAGATCAGCTATACTGGGATCAGTCCAGGTGATCGGTCCAGGAAAAAAAGGGAATGTGAGAAGAAGTGTGCAGTGAATGCCTCCCATAGTGGAAAAATCAAACCATCCTCAAAAAGGAGAAAGCTAGTCTATAGCCCCGGAAGAAATAAGCCGTCAGCTTTAAGTTCATTCCCTCTTAGAGTCTAGGCCGGTCCGGCCTGGCTGTCACACTCTGGACACTTGTAGCCAAGGGTCTGCAAGAGAAGGGTCCTCACCTCAGAAGGGAAGGTGGCCTGGCTTGGGATCTGTGTCCTGGCCTGTTCAGGGACTGTCTTGTCCAAGTTCCTCCAGCACTCTCTCCCAGCCCTCAGAAACTCAAAACCCCACCCCCCAGAGTTCCAGGTGTAGGCTTAAAGTAAGCACCTCTGTACCTGGACATGACCCACACAGTACATCACAGGTACTCTTCCAAAGTCATTTCACGTCTTTACTTTTTAATTCAGAAAGTTTCCAATATAGAGGAGCGTATGTTGCAGGGCCGTCTTCTCCCACGCACTGAAATATATCCACTTACGTTTCGTAACTTAGCCTGAGTGTCTTTAGACGTAGAACAGATTTTTTAAGCGATAACTTACCTGGACAGCATGAAGTGGAGGGATGCTTGTGATACTGAGCGCACTATCAATACTGAGCGCAAAAAGCAAGTTGTCGGGGTGCCTAGGTGGCTCGGCCTGTTGAGCGTCCGACTTCAGCTCAGGTCAGGATCTCATGGTTTGAGCCTCGCGTCGGCGAGGAGTGTGGACTATATCGTTTATACAGGACTTTCTAGGTTTACATTTCTGATGTCAAACGCTGAAGAATTTTTATTGAGTGTTTTATCATGTGCCAGACACTCTAAGGCATAAGGCAGTGAGCAAATTCAAAGGCCCTGCTCTCCTGGAGCTGTCGTTCTGATGGGAGGCAGGGTAGTCAGGCAATACACAGCTAAACAAGGGAACATAGGGTACGTCGATTGGCAGGAAGTACGAGGGAAAATAAAGCAGGAGACAGGGATTAGGAGGTGGTGAAGGGGTGGATTGGAGTTCTAGTGAATGATCAGGGAGGCCTCCCTGATAAGGTGACATTTGAATCAAGGCCATGATGAGGCATGATGTGGATATCTGTAAGGAAGAACATTCCAGAAACAGAAGTTAACATAAGCCCTGAGCAGAGGTCTAATTGGTGTGTTCAAGGAAGAGCAGTAGATGAGGTCAGACAGTGAGGTCAAGATCATGGATCACGTCGTGGAACCCTGCAAAGCTTTAGCATTTGTTCTCAAGTGCAGGGACAAGCTCTTGCTTAGTTTAAGCAAGGAAGCGGCAAATACAACGCACATCTTAGAAGGACCGCTTTGGCTGTCGTGGTGACAGCAGACTGTAGGGTGTCAAGGGTGAGCGTAGGGAGACCGGTCGGAAGCCTGTGCAGTAATCCGAGCGAGGGACGACAGTGGCTTGGACCCACTTGCTGGTGGTAAGTTTGCTGGACTTATTTTGAAAGTAGAAGCAGAATGTACTGAATTTTCATCTATTTGAGGAGCCTCTGTCTAAAATCTGTGAAAATACATTTGCCGTGAGTCCTTACAGAACTGGGTGGGCTGAGACCATGCCTTGATCTTCAGAAAACCCAGTGAAGGTGGGGCCTGTTACCGGTTAGGTCTGGAGATCACAGGCTCTTTTTTTTTTTCCTCTGGAGGCTAATGGGTGGTGGAAGGCTCCTTAGCCAGGTTGCTGTCAGAAGAGGGGCTAGAGGAGGAGGAAATCTATGTCCTGAACAGATGTTTCTACTGATGAGGGACGATGGGGCAGGCTGGGGGCAAAGTACAGGCTGGCACGCACCCCTCTCCAGGTGGGATGTTTGTGACGTTCTGCGGGCACTCCTGGCTGCCCCAGGACAGGGGAGGGGATGGAGAACAGATGGTTGGATGATAGAGTCTCCATCAGTTTACGGGGATCTTGGTGGATTGCGAGAGAGGGGCAATCTTATCAATGGCCTAATCTCCAGAAACCTATAGACTCAGTTTCCTGGAGCCCTAACATCACCCTCCCCTCCAGGTGGTGTGGGAAACCAAAGCAGAAGGAAATGGCAGGTAAAATTAAATTTCCTTATAACTTGCAGTTCATTGACAAATACTTGAGGCTGGCAGAGTAGAACATTTCTCCAGGAACCCCTACCGTCTTGATGATGCTTTGCGGGAGGGAAGGGCAGCCATGACTTGGCAGTGGCTGGGCCTCCAGTGATCTGTGGGTCTTTGACGTGTGGGGACCCCTTTGGAAACTTACGTTCTGGCTTTGCCTCCCCCAAGTCCAGAGTGTAGGGCCAGTCACTCCTCATAACTCCAGAGCAGCTCTTTCTGCCTATGGGTCCTGTCCCCGTGCTTTAATAAAATCACCTTTTTGCACCAAAGATGGCTTCAAGAAATCTTTCTTGGCCCTCAGCTCCAAATTCCACCCTCACCCTAAAACCCCATCACGACCAGTGCTGTTACACCTTGAGATGAGAGGCCGTTTGCCTGAGGGCCCTGGCTCCATTTGACTTTACAATTTCTCCAGTTTCCCTTTGAGCTTTGAAAGTCTCTCTGCACAGAAAAAGATGGTTCCACGTCCACTGCCACTGCAGGAGTCCCATCAGCAAGCAGAAAGTGATTTGACACCAAGGTGGAAAAATGGATACAATCGCTAGACCTCACAGGGGAGGGATGGGGAAAATGAGTGGTTCAGTCAGAGATTTGGAATAAACAGGTCCCCTGTGGGGGAACCTTTGTGAAGTCACTCAAGCCAGGGGCTAAGGCCAAGGCCAATGGCAGTCAGGGAGCCCAGGATGTCTTCAGAGGTTCTCTTCTTCTCTGTGACTTCCCAAATAAAGCACTGGGTCAGCATTTCCCAAAGGGTGACAGTGGGCCACATCTGGTCTGAACGACACTGATAAAAGTTACAGAGGAAAAAAGATTTTGTGGTTATCGAGGTTTGGCAAACGCCTTATAAAATTTAGTTTGAAAGTTCTCTTTGCAATAAGGCTTCTTGGAGCGTTTAATGGGCATTATGAATATACAAGGAGAGGAACAGTGTATGCAGAATGTCTGCATTATTTTGACCACAGAGCCCTTCCTTCTGAAAAACCTCTCTCAAGGAGTTATGTGGCTGGGGAACGGCTTTTGGAAAGCACTGAACTAGGGAATCCAGGCCAAATCTACAGATATTCACTTGCCACGTCCTCTGAGCTCAGGACTGGGTGGTACTCACTGGCTAACACTGGTGAGAAAAAAAGACCCCAATGATTAGACAGCAACAGCTAACAAACAAGATGGACTCCCTCCTGTCAAGGGAAAGCACCTAAAATTTTAATCAGGCCAAACGACTGTGGGAAACAAAGCCAGTCACCGTGTTAGAGCAGGCAGTTAGTTAGGTTCTAACAGGATGCCTGGATGTCTGCAACAAGGAAGTCGTGGCCAGCTAGGGGGAAAGTCAGAGGCCTGTCCTGGCAGCACTCCACATGAAGCGGGATGAAAACAGACAGGCCCAAGATGGCGGATACCATGGTAGGCAACACCTGACCAAATAAGGAAAGAGAGGCAGAAACCCTGCATCCAAGAAATTCCTGCCCCAAGTAATGAATATTCCACTCTCTAGTTAACAAGTGTCAATAAAAGAACGCCCATCCCCACCCCACCAATGACTCCTCCCATATACTAAGAGAGCCCAGGGTTTTTTGTTGGTTGGTTGGTCTTTTTTGGGGTTTTTTTTGTGGGGTTGGGTTTGGGTTTTGGGGTGTTTTGTTTTGCTATTAGGAAATGAAGTCAATGGAATTGATAAAGAACCTATGAAGATTGGTTGTTTTTGCAGCCTTCTGGGACAGACTCTTGACATGACAGTGTAGAAAGTAAAGGAACTTGCTCTTCGGCCTCAGGTAGAACTTTAAAGGTATATGTGCTAAATTCAATGTGTAAGTGTGTGATGAGCAGAGGAAGAGAGATCTATCCCTTCCAGAAGATCCAGAGCCTTTATGTGCACATATCTCCTAGAGCCTTGCTCTGTTGCCTCAGATTAGACAGAACTGTGTGTATCCTGGGCTTGAATTTTTAATAATGCTTCCTATAAGATTTCCTGGCCACCTACCCCAACACATTTATCAGAACTTATAGAAAATTCTATTCAGCATTCCAAGGTCGGGAGTGGCATTTCTGAGGCATCAGAGAGCACTCTAAACTGTCTATGCAAGATCTACAGTGGTTTGAGGATTAAGACAACCTGTGAACAAGGGCAGGAATACAGGTGGTGTGGTTCGTGCTCATAATAAGAGATACGATATCTTTCCCCATTTCAGAAAGTTGTTCACGAATATTCGGAATTCTCTCTGAGGTAGGAAAGTTGAAATGTCTGAGCATGATTGTCCATGGAAAGGAGTATCTTTTTTTCCTACTATATATGTAAAAAAAAAAAAAAAAAAAAAGGAATCATAAGACTAAAGAGTTAAAGTCCAACCCTTCATTTGTGTAAGCGAGGAAACCATAGTCCAGACAAGGGCTGTGAGTTGACCCAGGGCATCGCTCTCTCTTTTTTTTAATGTTTATTTTTGAGAGACACAGAGACAGAATGCAAGTGGGTTGGGGCAGAGAGAGAGGGAGACACAGAATCTGAAGCAGCCTCCAGGCTCTGAGCCGTCAGCACAGAGCCCGACACAGAGCCCGACACAGATCCTGACACAGAGCCCAATGAGGGGCTTAAACCCACGAGCTGCAAGGTCATGACCTGAGCCAAAGTTGGACGCGCAGCTGACTGAGCCACCCAGGAGCCCCCAGGGCATCTCTCTCTTCAGTGCTATAACCTAGGTCCCCTTATACCTTCCTGTCTCATTCTCTCATCTGCACTTACCACTTATCGGTTATCCTGTCCATTTCTCTAATTGTCTCTTTCCACAACTCAAGAGTAACATCAACAGACTGAATTCTCCAAAGCAGAGATCCTAATAGATACGTAACACTTATTTTTGCTGAATTACACAATGGTAGTAAGATGCTCTCTATAATTCCTAGAACAATGTCATTGTTCATGATTGAATAATACGGCATTGTTTAGTTCTCCTAAAGCAAAATCAAGCACACCTGCCCAATAGGATAGCTCCCATGGGATCAGGATGGGCGCATAACCATCCATGTTGCCAGCAAAAATGTCTATGGCTAGAAGTTTGTGGATTTGAAGGGCAGATTTAAAAACGTGCTCAGAAGAGAGTATCAAGTGTCAAAGTCAGAGAGTTCTTCCAAATAGATCATCAAGAGGACCTGAGATTTTGAGAGCTAGATTACATATAAATGGGAGAGTGTTCTAGGTAAATATCAAAGGCAGGACCAGTTGCTGTTTGCCAAACAGAGATTGACTTTCCGTATTTACTAGGGATGTGGAGTAGATAGGCATCACCAAAGGACTAGGAGCAGAAGAAACAGCTCTCCGGTAAACCTGATGGGATCCATTTGTTGCTAAGTATACCCCGAGAGCAGTGTTGTCCAGTAGAAATGTAATGTGAGCCGCATATTTAAATTCACATATATAATAGAGCATTTTGAAAAGTAAGAAGTGAAAAAAGGGAAGGTAAAAAAAAATCATCTCTTCCCTAATGGGGATGATCTCTCTAGCATTTATGAAATTGTACGTATATACTTTTTACAGTATTTTTCACAATACATCCAGACCCACAGGGGACAATAGGTAATGCCAATATCTATTTTCAATAGGCAACGTCAGCAGAAACCTGACACGCGTGCTCCACTCCCTGCGCCCCGCTCCTAGATAGAAGAGACAGCCCTCTGTCTTGCAGGTTGGAAAAGCCCTCTCCTAACTCCTTCACTCCCCTCCCACCTCAGGGCGGCCAGGGCCTATCATTACCCAGGAAGGAGGGAGCTCACGTGATGACCAACGACCAATCAGATGCTCTTTGAAATTGAACCGCGTTGCAACCGATTTAGGTAGGTTACGGCAGGTCTTTAATTGAAAGAGCTTTTCAAATCATCCACCTTAGGTCATGTGAAAGTAAAACCTGCCATCTGAGAGAAGGAGATGGAGGACGGAAGAAGGAGAGAAGGAAGGAAGAAGGAGAAGAAGGATTGGAGGACGGAAAGGGGAGAGAGTGAGAGAGCAAGAGAGAATGAGGGAGTTGGTCGAAACTGGAGAGAAGTAGAGAAAAAAGCAGACGCGAGTGGTCACGTCTTCGAATCGTGGCTTGCCAAACACACTTCCAGTCTCGCTTTCAGCCGGCTCACGTCATGCTTTTTCTCCCGTCTTTAAATAGCTTTGAGGTTTCCTCTCATTGGCTTACAGTCACTATTTAATCTAGTTCGAGTGGGTTTTGTTTTCTTATAACCAACCTTCACCCCTAGCTGAGGACAGTCATTTAACACCACAGGGAGAATCACCTTCTCAGGCTGGTAGTTTCATCAGAGGAGACAAAGATCCAGAATGCTGGGAATGCCAGCAATTAGGGAGAGGGCCAGTGAGAAGACAGGGCAGCTCAGGGAAGGGTTGGAAGGAGAGAAATAAAAAGCAATTAACTGACAATTTTGCTGAGGGCTCACCTCATACGTTTGATGATCGGATAGCTATTTCCTTCTTCGTATAAAAAAAACCAGAGAAAAAGTCAAATAAATGATTTATTCTTACAGACTTGTGCTACAGTTCACCTCCACCATAATTCTTTTTTTTTTTTTTCAACGTTTTTTATTTTATTTTTGGGACAGAGAGAGACAGAGCATGAACGGGGGAGGGGCAGAGAGAGAGGGAGACACAGAATCGGAAACAGGCTCCAGGCTCCGAGCCATCAGCCCAGAGCCTGACGCGGGGCTCGAACTCACGGACCGCGAGATCGTGACCTGGCTGAAGTCGGACGCTTAACCGACTGCGCCACCCAGGCACCCCCCATAATTCTTTACTGTGATCTCATCACAACTCCTTATGTGGTCACAATACACACTCCAGAGGGGCAAGGGTAGGAATAGGTATCTGTTCCATCATAGGTGTGGGGAGCTTGATTCCATTCTTGTTGCCTTAACTGTGGAAAAGTTTCCTCTGGGGGTCTATATCACCTTAGCCGCCATGCCACAAAATAAGGAATATGCTTGTTGTTTTGTTTAAAATGGGATTGCTTGATTTTTCAGAAATTCGTACATCTGTTCTGTAGGGTGTTTGAAGAGGGCAGATTCAGGGCCTTCTCCAAAAGGGAGTATTTAAAAAAAGGCACATATAAAATTAATTTATAAAATTTTAATGTTTATTTTTGAGAGAGAGACAGAGACAGAGAGCAAACAGCAGAGGGGGCAGAGAGAGAGGGAGACACAGAATCCAAAGCAGGCTCCAGGCCTCTGAGATGTCAGCACAGAGCCTGACACAGGGCTCGAATTCACAAGCTGCGAGATCATGACCTGAGCCGAAGTTGGACACTTAACCGACTGAGCCACCCAGGGGCCCCTAAAATTAATTTAATAACATATTTTTTGAATCCAATGTATTAAGTTTTTAAAAAGTTTTTATTTATTTTGAGAGACAGAAAACAAGTTAGGGAGGGGCAGAGAGAGAAGGAGAGAGAATCCTAAGAAGGCTCCTCAAGGTCAGTGGAGAGCCCTACGTGGGCCTCAAACCCCCAAACCATGATATCAGGACTTGAGCCCAAATCAAGAGTCGGACGTTTAACCCACTGAGCCACCCAGTCGACCCCAACATATTAATTTTAAATAGCTGCCATAATAAAGTACCATGAACTGACTGGCTTGACCAACATAAATTTATTGCTTCACAGTTTCAGAGGCTGGAAGCCAGATCAAAGTGTCATCAGGGTCATGCGCCTTCTGAAGATACTAGAGAAGGATATGTTCCAGGCCTCCTTCCTAGCTGCTGCTATTTCCTTGCTTGCAGCAGGACTCCAGACTTTACCTGGGGTTCTTCCCCCGTGAGTATGTCTGTGTATTTGAATTTCCCCTTTTAATATGGGTGAGTAGCATCCACATTGTATTAGCAGCCCACTCTACTGCAATCTCACTTCATCCTCATTGCATAGGAGAGAGACATCCTATTTCCAAATAAGCTCCCACTCTGAGGTCCTGGGACTTAAGACTTCAATGTACGGACTTTGAGGGGACACAATGTAATCCATAATATCCAATATACCCCATACAATGCTAATTCAATGTATAATTGGTATAAAAATATATGGATGTTTTACACTCTTGTCTTCATATTGAGTCTTTGAAATTGAGTGTGTATTTCACACTTACAGGATTTCTCAATTTGGACGAGCCTCTTTTCAAGTGCTCAATAGCTACATGTGACTAGTGGCTACCATCGTGGAAAACACAAATATAAAACATTTTTTTTTCAACGTTTTTTTATTTATTTTTGGGACAGAGAGAGACAGAGCATGAACAGGGGAGGGGCAGAGAGAGAGGGAGACACAGAATCGGAAACAGGCTCCAGGCTCCGAGCCATCAGCCCAGAGCCCGATGCGGGGCTCGAACTCACGGACTGCGAGATCGTGACCTGGCTGAAGTCGGACGCTTAACCGACTGCGCCACCCAGGCGCCCCTAAAACATTTTTATAATCACGGAAATTCTAGCAGACAGCGTGCTCTGGAAAACAAAAGTACTCAGTGGTGGCAGAAAGCAAACCAGTTGTTGCCTGGAGGGGACAAGAAGGGGGAGATTACAGAGGGACGTGAGGAAACATCAAACCTTACCAAATAGTGCACTTTTTAAAAAATTTTTTTAACGTTTATTTATTTTTGAGACAGAGAGAGAGCATGAATGGGGGAGGGTCAGAGAGAGAGGGAGACACAGAATCTGAAACAGGCTCCAGGCTCTGAGCTGTGAGTACAGAGCCCGACGCGGGGCTCGAACTCATGGACCGTGAGATCATGACCTGAGCTGAAGTTGAAAGCTTAACCGACTGAGCCACCCAGGCGCCCCCAAAATAGTGCACTTTAAATGTGTCCATTTTATTGCATGCCATTTATACATCAATTTAAAAAATTAATTGTAAAAACATTTAAAAACATTTTAAAAATAAATTTCATTTATTTTGAGAAAGAGAGAGAGCATGAGCTTGGTTGGGGCAGAGAGAGAATCCCAAGCAGGCTCTGTGCTGTCAGCGCACAGCCTGACGTGGGACTTGATCCCACAAACCACAAAACCATGACCCCGTTAAAATCAAGATGCGGACCCTTAACCGACTGAGCCATGTAGGCCCCCTAAGCACATTTAAATAAGACTGGGGGACAAATGATATGAGCCCCTACTTGCCATATTATTGTATTTTGAATTTCGAGAGTTTCTATGAAAATAATTATATGATTTATGATTTTTCATGATTTATCATTTTTCATATTATAAATTCACTATGGTACAATTTACTTTTTTAACATGTAATTTGTATTAGTTATCTACAGACAACTGATATATCGTTAGCTTGTTCTCTACGGAGCACATGTTATATTACTCCAAACCTTAGCAGCTTCAAAGAAGAAACATGTATTATGTCACAGCTTCTGGAGTGAGGAATCCAGGAACAACTTAGCTTCACGGTTTCTGCTTCCGCGTCCTCGTGAAGTCACTGTCAAGCCGTTGCCTGGGCCTGCAGTTACCTGAAGCTTTAACTACAATGGGGGGCCCAATTCAGAGCTCGTGTGGATGGTGGTTCACTTAAACCCTGTTCCTCCCCCTTTGGGCCACTCCTAGGCTGCCTGTGAATCAGTGCAAAATGTTCATTGGCCTTCCCCAAAGAAAGTTAGGAGAGAGAAAGAGAGAGTGAGAGAGAGCCCAGGGTGGAAACCATAGCGTTTTCTAAACAAATCTTAGAAGTGACATACTTAGATTTTGGCTATGTTCTGTCATTCACAAAGACAAATCCCACTACAATGTGGGAAAGGACTGTGGCGGTTTGGAAACCAGGAGGTGGTGATCATCAGAAACTATCTTACAAGCTGACTACCACAAAAGTATAACTAATATATGTGCTTACCTACTGACTCTTTTAAACAATTATATTGTGTTGTATATTTCATAAACAAGTTCTTAGCTATGAATATGGGGAATATTGCCTAGTTTTCTAGGACACCAATAATGAAGTAATGAACATACAACTTTGCCCACCGGTGCAAATATTAAGATAAATTCCCACAGTTGAACTGTTTGATAAATGATAAACACATTTAAAATTTACATACATCCAAATTTTTCTCTAAAACCTTTGTACTATAATTTGACTTCCAAAAGACTGGATGATATGGACCACTTCCTCGAATCCTCACCAACACTCTTTCTCAAATATTGCAAATATTCAGATTCTTCTCTGTGTCCCTTTGCCTTGCAAGATAAAAATGTTCCTTTCCTCCGCATACAAGGAGGGCACATTTCACAGGAGGGTTTTACTTTATTTTAGCTTCATGCGCAACAGGCTAATATTCATTACCCTGAAATCGAGAGTCATGTGCTCTACTGGCTGGGACCGCCAAATGCCCCAACAAATATCGATAAAAGCTAATAAGGCTAAAAATATGACAAGCCAGAGACTGGCCATATAGAAAGGCATGAGGTCAAAGATATAACATAGAATATTAATTCCAAGACCTAGATGGCAATTACACAAATGATATTTTATTCCTAGGGCTTCCAAAAATATTAATCACAGTGAGACCTTAAAACAACAGAAATTTCATCCCACACAGTCTTAAAGGGCTACCACTCATAAATCAACATGTCAGCAGGAGCATCCTACCTCTAATGTTCTGGGAAAAAACTATTTCTAGGAGCGACCAAGCTTTGGTATCACCCACGATTCCCTTGGCTGTTAGAATTTTAATTTATGTATGACTCAATAATCAATTTCCCAACCTGATGCATGATTGTGGTGGAAATGTTTCTTTGTAAAAAAACTTGAACATCAGGAGAAGATATACATGACTGAGGAGAGACTTGGAACATATCCAGGATGGGTGTAAGGCAACGTGGGGAGAGGAAACTGTTAAAAGTGAAACAGGGGTTGGGGGGGGGGGTGTGCTGCTGATTGGGGGTAGCGCAACACAGGGGGAGGAAGCTATTTCTGGGTACCACGCTGGCAACGGTGCCATAGGATGGAGAGTATGGGGCCTCAAATTGAATAACACCATAGATAGAGGACCTCCCTGTCCCCGAGGTACTTCTGCCCCCCTCCCAGCTGCGTGGCCGCTGGGTTTTCCCCCTCCATTCCCAATATCTGCACCCCTTCTCACCTCCACTGCCTGGGTGCTGGCAAACCGCCAGGGCCCACATTCCCTTTCCCTCCACCAACTACCTGAGCCCAGGGTCGAGCTCTGCAATTCAGCCAGCCCTGCGGTGGGGACTGATGTGGCAGGAGAAAGACTGAGGTGTGCAATGGACTTGGGAGGCTTCAACAGAACAGGACGGGTACAGGGGTGGACAGAGGGAGGAAGGGCGCCTATCATGGCGAGGCACAGGACGAGGCGGGATGGGAAACTGTGAAAAGTGCAACTGGGAAAAGTGTGCGTGAGTGGGAGGGGTGGTGGAGGACGCCGCTCATCGGGGGTGTGGGGTGGGGCGCGGAGGTGGCGAAAGGGACCACTGGGTAACACGCCGGCCCCTTTGCCCAAGGATGGAAGGGACCGACGTGTCCTGCAATTGGAATGACGAGTTGGCGACAAGTGCGCCCAGTCCCCCGGGGTGCCTCGGCCGCCACCCACCTGCCTGGCTGCTGGGTTGTCTTCCCCCGTGGCTCCCACGGCACCTCACCCCTGTCTCACCTCCAGTGCCCCGGGGGGGGGGGGTGGTCCGGGCCGTGCCCGGATGCCTCTTCCCTCCTCCACCTCCCGGGCACAGCGGTCGGACTCTGCGCTCGCATCGGCGCCCAAGACCGGCGTGCCCCTGGGGTCCGCTCTCCGTCGCCGGGGAGAGACGCAGGCAGCCAGGTCGTGGCGCTCCCGCCCCGCGTGGGGCAGGGAAGCCGCCCGAGAGGTTCCAGGCCCGAGGGGGGCTGCTCGGCCAGGTGACGGGACTCAGGGCTGCGCGTGGCTCACCTGACCCACGCGCCCGGCACCGCCACCGCGGGCACCTCAGGAGGGAGGACAGGATGGCTCGTCAGCGTGGCCAGCTAGGAGCGCCACCGGAGGGGGCGGTGGGGGTCCGAGCACACTCGGGGGGCAGGGGCGCCTGCGCACACTGGTGGTCCCGGCGGGGGACAGAGGCCGCCCCGGCCACTCGCGTCTCGGGCTGTGGAAGCGAAGGTGCCAGGCGAGCGCGTGCACGGGGCGGGGGACGTGGGGGGGGGGGGGGGGGAAGTGCGAAGGGGAGAGGCGATGCCGAGGGCCTCCGGTGGGCCAGCCAGGCCAAAAGGCTCGGACGGG